>NC_084840.1:56637208-57887208 GCF_033115175.1 Lepus europaeus
GATACAGCAGCCTATTTTCTGTGCAGTATATTCTCAGTTAAAGCATTGCACTCAGGGGTGTGCATCCAATGCAGCGGTTGCCACTTGGTATACACACGTCACATGTGGGAGTGCCTGGTGGGAGTTCTGGTTCCTCAACTTCATTTCTAGCATCCGCCTAGTGTACTGGGAGGCGGCAGGTCATGCCTTAAGCACCTGGGTGCTTAAGCCACTCATGTGGACAACTTGGGTTGAGCTCCATGCTCCTGTCTGTGGCCTGGCCCAGTCTTGGCTGTCACGGGCATGTGGGGAGTAAACAAGCAGAGGATCTTTCTGTGCCTCTCACTGTGTTTTTCAAATGCAGGGGAAACTCAAGGAACTTAGGAGAAATTTTTTTCCCACTTTCCACTTGTTATGTAATAAAAGTTTTCTGAGGTTACAAATCTGTAAAAAAAAAAAAAATGGGTAGCTTTCAAAATTAAAAAATATATATGTGAAATTTCAAAGTGAAAATACACGTGAAAGTGCTGAGAGAAACTGAAAAGGCTAACATAGATGTGAGGTGCCTCGGTTATGATGAATTCCTAAGGGAAACTCATTTTCTCTAAGACATCCTGGCAGTACCTATTCTAGAAAACGTATTGAGGGATCTCAATTTTCTAAACCTCGTCAACTGATTAAAAATATGCCAGTTGTTTTTTTCTGGAAGTCTAATTTAGTTTTATTTCTATTATTGCTGCTTTTTAAAGCATGACCAGGGGAAAAAGCCAAAATATATATTCAGTTTTCAACCATGCTTTTTTCCTAAGACCAATTATTTCATGCAGCTCCTCTTCTTGGAATCAAGCATACACCATTTCCCAGTGCTGACTTTGAGTTCCTCTTTTCCCTCGTTGCTAACGGTGTCTCTGTTTTCTGTCATAATTCATTATTAGCATTCAACAGCTAAAATGACTTTTCCTAAAGCTTTTCTGGTCTGATGAACGAAAATGCCACCTCTGGCCAGTAGGTGGCAAAGCAGATTCGGAGAAAAACATCTCTGCCAGCCAGAGCCAAAGCAGCCTCCTGTTCCCCATGCCCGGGTGACCAGGAACTTGAGCTTAGTTCAGTCATGCAGTCCATGGAGGAAATCAAACAGGGTCAACAAAGCTTTGCAATCAAACGTGTCTTTAAAGGGAATCTAACTTGTGAGCTTAGCTCTTGGTGTCCATTTCAAGCCGCAAGGGGGAAAGATGTTACCTAATATGGTGCAATTGGTCCTGTGGAGGGGTGGGGTGGGGGAACAGTTCTCAATGCCAGAACCGGAATAAATCCCATTTAGAAAGGAGAAAGCTTGTTTAAAAAGTTGATGTACCACGCTGTCTCCCTGGTGCTGCTGCCTTTCACAGGTATTATTTGATTTGATAACAAAAAAGCAGGATGCTTGGGAAAGGGACTTGTATCGTTATTGCTTATGCCTATAAGTAATACAACATTCTAAATAGAGAACTCTAAATTAGACCGCTGATGATCTGCATTAGCACTGTCTAAGCTAAAACCACTTGTTATTAGAATTTCTGGAGATGGCATCAAGTAAAGAAGGAATATGAACGATTCTTTGTCAGCATCAGTGTGACCCCTTCCCTAAGAAAGGAGCCAGCTCAGTGTCCATGAAGTCAGTGTTTCCTGAAAAGGAGGGAAAACGTGTAGTTGGAGTCCCTTCTTCCCCAAACCTTTATGATCCAAGATTTACTGATTTTTCTCAGCATTCTAAAGATGTATTTAATGTTCTTTATCTTGCATACTATGTTTTAGTGGTGGAGGATAAGGAAGAATGCTTTTCAGATAACATTTGGGCTAACTGTAAAAATGCAGTCATTTGGACTCAATATTTTTACAATGTCAGTTTATGTACTGAAAGGACAGTCAGTGAAGCAACTTCTTCTGGCTTAATCTTTATCTGTTTGTAATCAAGTTAGAATCCTTATGATATTTTTACAGCTCCTATTTGTCAGAGTATTTCTTTTTCTATCTAAACATGTTCGCACATATCTTATTTCCTTTCAAAAATGAACCTGTTTGCATGCCCAAGTTCATACATGTACATGCCTGCAGGTGAAGCAGAAGCCATGTGGGAAGGATGCATTATACCGTGGAACCAACTTCAGCACATCAGAATCTGTACGACAGCAAATTGTCTCAGCACTCTGATCTAGTTTCTCATCTACACAATGGGGATTATAATATTTGAGGATTAGATAGAATTTCTATAAAGCACTCAATATAGCCTGGCTGGTCCACAGTATTTTCCTAAAAATTCTAAGACCAATTTAATAGTTTTCTATAATTGGTAGATTTTATAGAATATTTTTTCTTTTTAAAAAATTTTATTAATATAAAGAGAACAGATTTCACATATTTCATAGGTATAGTTCTAAGGAAACAACCATACTTCCCTCCCTTCCCATCTCCCTCTCTCTTTCCTTCCTTTTTTTTTCTCTAATTTTTGCAGACATAATTTCAATTCACTCTATAATCACAAGTTTTAGTGCACCATTTACCAAAATATCCAACAAGTAAAAAGTAAGATGACCATTGTTCCACAGGATTATAAACAAGGGCTAAAAATAATAATCATATCACAACATGTTCGTTTCATTCCTATACATTCTTTTTTGTATTCTTTTTCAGGCCTAACCAGAAATAACATTTGTTGAGTACAAAGCAGTGGTTCATAGTCCAAGGTGAATCTGGCCCCAGGAGACATTTGGCAATGTCTGGAGCATTTTTCTTGTTTCCAATTTGAAGACACTGTGCTCTTGGCACTTAGTGGGGAAACGCTAGGGATTCTGAAAAACATCCTGAAATGCACAGGAGACCTCCCCCACAACAACTGTCCATGCCAAGATGTCAATAGTGCTGAGGTCGAGCACCCTTGTGTAAAGAGAAACAGAAATCCTGAAAAACCTTTTAGCATTCTGTTTGCCAGGAAAATCTGGGAAGTGTCCTGGTACATACGACCAGAGCAGACTCTAAGTCTTTTCAAGAATTAGCTTTCATTTAACTTCTCGGGAAACCACACTCTCCATCCTCCCCCTCAAAATAAATCTCATGCTCATGTGTTTGACTCCAAGCCTTATTTGAGGTGGTAAATCTGCTTGAGTGCTTACTGCAGACCTGAGACGGGGGCATATGGTTCTTAAACTCAAGGAACTACTTGTTGGTGACACCAGCGACTCAACAACATGAATTGCAATTGAAGCAGTGTGGATATTAGCTTTGTTTGACCCAGTAGGAAGAAGGGAAAGAAAAGGGTATTTTTGTAAGTCTGGATATCAAAGACTCCAAATTACTCAGTAGGAAGAGGGAGTGTAGCATTCCAGACTCAGGGAAGACCTATACAAAGGTCACTGTCTAGAAGTGCTAGTGCATAGTATCATATTCCTGTTAGTGTACAGAGCATTTCAACTGTCTCCCAAGACACCATAAGATGCTTGAGGGAAAAGTTCCATCTTCTCCTGCTCAGCAGCATCTAAGATCTAGCACAATTCCTTTCTAATAGCAGATGCAAAGCCCTTGCCTTCTCAGTCCTATGGAGATTAACACAGTCCCATAGTGGATAGGCGATCCCTGAACAGAAGGGTTTATGAAGGCAAAAGTGTAGAACGGTAGGGTTGAAAAGAACCAAGGCTGTCTTTGATGAGCGGCAACTCTAAAGGTTTGGGAGCCACAAGCTGGGGGCTCCAAAGGCAGCTGTAAGGAAGGCTGAGAAGCCAAATTTGGCTTTCTCAAAGCTGCCTCACATACAGTGGCATTCGGAAGGACCTGACCCAAGAAAAGCAGCAGTTCAGTGGAATCCACATTTTTTTTCTCAGTACAGGAAGGACAGGAGGAGCATCCCCATTCACCCAGGTGGATGTCAGGGACTGCTTCAGCCTTTGTACTGCAGAGAAAAAGAGGTGAGTTTTCAAATAAACAGCCCACTTTTCAAATATCCCTATGGGAAGGGACACAATACAGTTTGAGTTTCCTAAGGAAACCAGGCATCACACAAGAATGTAATCACTCTTTGCTGTTGAACTTTCTCTCGATTGCATACATTTAACACCTGTCTCATTCTGCAGGCACTGGAGGTCATGTAAGGTATTAGCCTACATTTGAGCTGTGTGATTTGTGGTTAGTTATTAAGGAATTCTAATCCTCAGAGTCCATACCAGAAAAGTACAAACTTAGTAATACATGGTGGTCATTAAGCAGATTTGATGAACTAATAGGGATACAATTGTCAGTAGATGCTGTATAAATAAATGAGTGTCTGCTCTCTGCTCCCTGCACAGGCCCATGGCTGAGGCCCCTGGGACACTGCTACCTTGGGCAATGCCTGAGTTTCATCACATCCTTTGAGAATGGGGTGTCTTAAGGGTGGAAGTTCCTCCCCAGGCCAACTGGTTGACAGTGGTGAGATCAAATATGGCTGTCGACATGACTTCAAAGAACCTCAAGTCTCACTGTAATCTCATTTCCATGCTAAAAAAAATCATTCCCACTGGTGCCATGACAACTGACAATCATCATGCTAGCCAGTGGAGGAGACCATAAAAAGACAAGAAGGCAGCTCCTCAATTCTGAGAATTCTGCCACCCCTTTCCCAGAAAGTCCTCAAATGTCCTTCCTTCTCATTAGCGTTTTCTTCCCTGTTGTTCCTGTTGCCTTGTATCTGTAACTCCTCAGCTCCAAGTCCTTTATATAAAATGACAGGATATTTGCATATAATCTATGCACGTCCTCTCATATGCTTTAAATCATCTTTAAATGACTTAAAATATTTAATACAAAGTAAATGCACCGCATTGTTTAGGGAACAACCAGAAGAAAAAAAAAGGCTGCACATGTTCAGCACAGATGCAATTTGAAAAACTTATTTATTTATTTGAGATGTAGGGAGAGAGAAAGACCCTATCTGCTAGTTCACTCCCCAAATACCAGAGACAGCCAGGGCTAGGCCAAGGAGGAAGCTAGGAGCCAGAAATTGAAACAAGGTCTCCAGCGTGGGGAAGCAGGAACTTAATTAGTTGAGCCATCATGGCTGCCTCACAAGGTCTGCATTAGCAGGAAGCTAGAATCAGGAGCAGAGCGCAGCTTCAAACCCAGGCACTCTTTTATGGAATGTGGGCATCCTAACCAGTCTCTTAATTGCTAAGCCAAAGCCTGCCCACGGATGGCATTTCTTCCCCGTATAATTTGTTGCATGAATCCATGAATTTGGAACTCTTGGTAATGAATGCAGGGTCAACTGCATCACTTCTTGTGTATACAAGGGTACTTCAAAAACTCTATGGAAACATGAAATTAAAAGATAAATTTATTCTAGTGCAAAAAAATTGAAATCCATGCATATTATTTCATAATACAAATTTTCCATGAACCTTTTGATGACTGTGTTTGTAATTTTATTTTGCTCTTAGCTGGTAAATATTTTGAGAATAGTATCAAAGGCATTTTTTTTTTGAGTCTCCAAATCCCTCTTAGATTCCCTACTTGATTAAAATAAAGTAGCTCCTCAGCAGATAAAATGTTGAGTAGATTGATATTTGATGCACACAGTTTTATTAATAATATTCCATTTTTCTTAGTGAAGCAAATCAGGCAAGAAAAAGACCCAGTCATTGTGATTTCTCTCAACCATTTGAGAGCAAAATGCTCTTAGGATCAAAATGAATTATACTGAAGAAAAAGAGGGAGAAATGGAGGAGGGGAAGAAGATGATAGTACAGAAAGCAAAAAAAATGTCACCAGTTATAGGAAAAACTGAATAGATTAATCATAAGGAATCTCCTGCATGGTTGAGATTAAAAATTACTGTGGGAAGAACAGGAAACTATGGAATGAAAACAAGACACCAACATTTTAATTGGAGTTCTAGTGTCCTTTCAGAAACATGCTTTCTCAGTTTTTATGATTCTAAAAGATGACTTCAGGGCACCAGATATTTGGAGCCCACCACTCCCTCTACTATTCCTACTGATAACATCTGTCTTTCCAGGAGCCAGGCCCTTCTCCAAGTGATGTGCATGTACTGGATCATTTAATCCTCATAATAACCACAGGAGGTGGAGATTATTATGATTTCCACTTATAGCATGAAAAAAACTGATGCACCAAGTGGTTAAAACACTTGACTCAATTCACTGTGCTAGCTGCAAATGCAGATACAGGACTACAACATGAGCAGGTTGGCTCCCTAATCTACTCCTTACTTCTGTCCTAGTAAGCAAGTCTGTCATGAACAGTGAATATTTAAGCAACACCTAAGTTTATAAAGCAGAAACTCAGTCCTCCTACTTGCCTCTCTCATTCCCATGCCCTAGAGGTAACCACTGGTAACAGCTGACTTACTAAGTAAATATTTGTTAGATGACTTGCGATGTTCTTCCAAAATTTGTTCCTCTGCAAAATTATAGATGTGTGTGTTTTAAGCATCCATGATGTGCCAAGCACTGTTCTCTGTGTACACTTAATAAGTCATTTAATCTTCCTGACAATCCTGTTGGTTAAGCATCAGTTGATTTAATCAACACGAGAAAACGGAAGCACAGAGGGGTTTAGTGACAGGGCCAGTATCACACAGCTCCTAAGGAGCAGGGTTAAGTTTTGATGCAAGATTTTGCCCCTAACCTTTTGACATGTATTATGTTCTTTAGCTTGCTTTTTTGTTTTCAACTTAACATCACATCATAGACATCTTTTCCATTCAGTACAAATGTACCTATGTGTCATGTATGCTGTACGAGAAACTGAAAACACGGAGAGGGACTGTCCAGGATTCAGAAGCTGGCCCATCATGCCCGTGGCTCAGAATTTCCAGGGCAGGAAAGTACACTGAGACACCACATTTGCCGACAGCTCTTTTAAGTGATGGTTGCAGAGCTCAGCATAAATGGGGCCAATACAAATCTCTAAGATTCTTTGAAAAATAAAATACTTCCCAGACTCCTTTTCTTCCACCACCTCTACTACAATGCTTATGAGGAGTTAAAAGTCCCATGACTCAGTTTACCAGTGTTTAAAGGGTACAGTCATTAAGTCTGGCCTACATCACAAAACTGCATAGAACAATTAAGTGAATAGTAAGAAAGGAGTCTGATGAAGTACAAAAGAGATAGGAGCTTAGGAAGTTCTGAAAACACTAAACTCCAATGGCATTTTCTGATTTTTTAATAAAATGTAAAATATAAATTCTTTGAATTTACAAGTAAAAAAGATGATTATTTTATTCAAAATATTACCTGTGAGAATGAAACAATGAGTTTCAGAAACTGTGAGAATCAAAATAAAATAATATTAAAATGTTTATTTTGGCACAGTCTATATAATTCAATCTCAGGAAACAATGATCTCTTGTTTCGAATTTCCGGAAACTAAATGGAAACTAAAGCTCATATCACTATTAATTCTGGTTCCATGGATTAAAAACAAAGAGGCAAAGTAATAAAGTTGAACCAGTCAAACACAATAGTGTGAATCCTTATTTGAAAACCTAAGAAGAATATTATTGAAAAATTTAAACACAAAACGTGTGAAATCAATAAATACAAATGGAGAGAAATGAAGAAATCATATTGAGGCTTATGAACAAAAACAAACAAAAAATAACTCCAGCTTGAATGTTGAAGTTTGGTGCTGGGATTATCCTGAGAAGTCTTCTTCCAATTGCATCTCCTTGGGAAATATAGCACTTGCTGCTTGGCTGTGTCCAGGGAGTTCAGGATAGAAGGTCTGTTGCTCTGGGCAGTTTTGCATGTATCATGTCTCCCCATCTGCCTTTGGGTTCCCTGAGGGTAAAAATGGGCACATGCAGCAAGTGGATGATCTGGGACCTGACACACTTGGCTATACACTGCCAGCGCTCGCTGAAGGAGTGAAGGATGTACCATCTCCTAATGTGCCCAAGTGGTACGCTGATCATTTCTGGCTGGACTCACCTAAGGAACTGGAACTTCAGAAAGGGCCATTTGGCTTTTCTTTTCCTACGATGCAGAGAGCCATCAGGGTTTTTTTTGGGGGAAAGGTGTCTTCCCCACACCAAGATAGAAAAAGAGCCCTTATTACCAGAGATTGGCAACTGGGATCTGTAAGGAAGCTGAATGAATAAGTTCACTGAAGTAACCTTTATCTTCCACAAGCTTCTGCATGCCCCATCTATCTTGTAGTGACATTCCTAGAATGTACTGCCCAGGCACAGAGATTCATTTGTCTGTTGTTCCTTCAGAGGCTTACTGTGCATTGTCTAGAAACTATTAAAGCACCATTCTTTGATCATTTTGGGGGACTACTCTGTCTTGTGAAATCCCCAAGTACAGGTAAAATAAAACCTTTATGCTTTTAATTAACTGTGTGTTACCTGGGTTCCTAGATCCAGCCAATGAATATGTGTGTTAAGAACTAAGGGGCAGAGGTGGTTAGAGAAAATCTGTCTCCTAGAACACCTAATCTATCTAAGCAGATTAAGCCTCTAACTGTAGTAAATATTATAGTTTATTGATGATAATATGCATCAAATACTTTATGGAATTAGTATACTGCAATGGGAGTAGCTTAGCTTCTCTAAAGAAATACTTTCAGCAATTGCCAAATGATTTTATTCTTTGTGATGCCAGCCCAAGATTCCATATTTTATAGGATATTAGCATATTGGATCACACTGTACCACACACAGTGCTATGCATATTGGTGAATTACTGTATGTCAGGGTACACAACATCTATGATCCACAGCAAAACCAACATTACAATCACTGGCAATGCCCACTATGTATCAAGTGTCTATTATACAGCACTCAGTATATGGCGCAGATATTCATTTAATTACATCCTTACAATAATCCTGGAAAGCAGGTAATATTCTCAGTATTTTATGTGTGAGGAAACAGAAGCCCAGAGTAGTTAAGAAGAAACTTGCCCAAACGAGGCTTAAGTAGTTAAATAGCATAGTTAGGTAGATATGGATGGTTTGTAGGTCACACTCAAAAACTATTTACCAAAACACTCTCTCCATTTGTTTAACCTAAACTACAGTGGGGTCCTCTAGTTGTTGGCATGGACCATGTGATTGCTGTTATGTTCATACATTGCCAGGTTTAGAATCAATAGAGATTTGATTCCTCTTTGTGACAAATGAACCAGGAAACAAACCCCAGGGGCTAGCACTGTGGCACCGTGGGCTAAAACCCTGGCCTGAAGCACCGGTATCCCATATGGGCACCAGTTCTAGTCCCGGCTGCTCCTCTTCCCATCTAGGTCTCTGCTATGGCCTGGGAAAGCAGCAGAAGATGGCCCAAGTTCTTGGGCCCCTGCACCCACGTGGGATACCAGGAAGAAGCTCCTGTTTCCTGGCTTCGGATTGGCACATCTCTGGCCATTTCGGCCATCTGAGGAGTGAACCAGCAGATGAAAGACCTCTCTCTCTGTCTACCTCTCTCTGTAACTCTGTCTTTCAAATAAATAAAATAAATCTTTAAAAAAAAAAAAAGGCAAAGCCCTTCTTGAATTTAAATTTATACTCCTTGAGGCAAGCATTGTCTTTCACACTCTTAGCACCATCATTGTGCTTGATGCCCTCTGGTGAGACTCTCATTGAGCAACGGTTAAGTTTGTTCTGGGGGTCATGTCCACAGAGATTCAGCCTAGTCCAGATGTGGTAGCCCAGGACTCACTGGCTGAACAATATTTCCCTTGAATCACTGATAAAGTGACTTTCACTTGCCAGCTATGGAGAGGACAAAGTACTTCCTTGTTCTCTACACTTCCTTGGCTTAGCTTGGTTGAAGAGTATACATAAGACTTGGAGGAGCTGAATGTGGAGGTCAACTGATTCTTCTGAGCAGCTTTACATGATACAGGAGGCAACTGCATTCCTTCCTTCGGCCCCATTAAATCAGCAAATCCGGGTGTGGGGTGCTATTGATAAAATTTAGTTGTGCAGAGAACTGGATGAACACACTATTTGGCTTTTTCATGAAGTTATTGATGAGTGTATTAGAACTGGGGAATGCTCCACATAACTCCACCTTATCTAGTCTATTTTTCATTGCCATTCTTACTGACATCTGAGTGTTGGCATCAGCATGACTTTGTCTCTAGAGAACAAAGCCACAATAATCATCAACACCACCCCCTCAAGTACCCCATTCAACCTTAAAAATAGGCTATCAAGATAGGCTAACAGAAGAGAGAAACAAACAAACAAAAAAGCATAAAACACTTTTATATTTCAACACATTTCAATCAGTTACAGATAAAGATTTTGTGGAGCCTGATGCTTATATAATTTCTCTGTCCTTTCCTTTAACAAAATAATTACAAAATTATAGAAATAAAATGCCATTGCTGGTCTATCCCCTAGGGGTTCTTGTGAGGGAATTTAAAGTTTTAGCTACAATAGCTTCACAGTAAATCTCCTAATTCCAATAAAAATCTAGATGATCTATGTACAGTTGAAATACTCAAAAGTTTTAAAAATTCTTTATATAAAAAGAAATTAAAGGTATGTGTATTCACACACTTAGAGTGCAACAAACAGACACAAATAGAATGGTGGAAATGTTGATGCTTTGAGGAAGAAAATTCAGGTTGGCCAGGTGTAAGGTACTGCAACAAATTAGGTTTTTGGAGGTTTAATTTGCTTTTAAAATTGTTGGAAAACCCTTAATTTCCCACTGCATGCTGTGAAATCATCACATTCAAAAATGGGGGAAATAAGAAAAAAGGGAAGAATGACATCTCTTTGCTGGCAAGCTGGTATCCATAAACATGGGGAACATCAATGAACTGTAAGTCACACAAGCAATTGTTTAAGGCAACAAAAGGACAGATTATGGTAAGTAAATACCACCATCACACTTGGTGGCTGTGCGTGCCTCTGTGTGTGTGTGTGTGTGTGTGATAGTTTCTCTGAGTATAATAAAGAGTAACAAAGAAGAGGTCACTTTGAAAAATATCCCAGTATCAAAGGAATATTTATGGGAGGTTGTGCTCCCTATAACTGGCACAATGTAGGTTATATAAAGCTCAGTAATCCTCATTGGAACCAGGCTGGCTGGAATGCAATTAGCATACATTGTGACAAATGGTACCATATCCAGCTGCAGGCAGGTGTCTACTGAGGTTCCTGAAGGAATGTTAGGTTCAGCCAACTTAAAATTCTTAATTAGAGATCTGGAAATGAATGCTAATGAAATTTCACATGATATTAGATTTGTAACTATTGTAAGCACAAGCAGACATATGGAAATTGATGGACCTGCCTACAATTATACAATTTATTTAAAGAAAACTTCTGACCAGATGTTATGCTCTCCGTGATCACTGAAGATAGAAGACATGCAGAAGGATTAAGTTTAAACTGATTCCAGGAAATATTTAAATAAGATATGATAATGAGACAGAAGAGCTGGCCTTGAGAAAATGTTTCCATGGGAACGTCTATTTTTTTCTACCCTGTGATATTTTAAATTAGAATACATATCCATCAGGGCTGGAAACCCTCAGTGCACATACCCCAAAGTAATATTTTTGGTCTTTGCCACTTTCTTTTCTCCTGGGGTCACCTCCTCTGCTGGTTACCTATGGTTTAAGATCCGGTTTTGTTCTGCCTACAACTGCAACACAATGCTTTCTCATTTCACCAAGGTTTGGGTATGAGACAAAGTCAGATTTAAGGCTTAGACTCTGTCTCAACTAGCATTAGGGATCATTCTCATATTCCTTGGTTTCTCAGAAATATCACTGCCATGTGACTTTCACTAGTTTGAAAAAATAGAAGAAATTAGGGGAGCATCTTTTGTGGAACTAAATATTTTAACAGAACTTTGTTGATTTAGAAATAGCTGTGGGGTCATTTAGAAGTAGTTCTTGGGGATTTTCTTTAGCATTCCTTTCAATAAGTGAGTGAGGTGTTAGAGAGACTCCACTTGACAGATCACACAAGGAGAACCACCTAGGAAAAATTTCAGTGCAGTGCAGTTGGATCAGTTACCTATTTAGCTAAGGGTCACCTTTCACTCTGTTAGAATGGTCTGATAGGGAGATAAAGATTCCCTACAGGAACTTAAAGGGGAAAGCTGCTGCAACTGTCTGGTTTAGTGAGGATTAATGGCTTAGTCACTGTATATGGGAAGCACCCAAGCAGGTGCACCTTCTGTTGGATTAAAATACAATGTGTTGCTCGAGTATGCATCACGGAGTCATTGTTTGGTACCAAAGTTGTCACCAAATATAGTTATCTGCGGTTGAAAATATACCAAGAGCATTAGCATTATTCTCAGCATACAAGATGATCAAAAAATATTGTCAACAAGCCAATCAGTTGAGTTAGATCACTATATACTGGACTCATATAAATCTCCTACACCAGTGGTTCCCCAAGTGCCCTGAAGTTCCATCATCAACCAGCATCAATTGGTGTTTACTCTAGAAATGGAAAATTTTCGACCCCATTCTAGACCTCCCAATATCCAAAATTCTGGGGGTGGGGCCTTGTGAGCTGTATTTTAACAAGCCTCCCAGGTGATTCTCATGCATGGTAACATCTGGGAGTCACTGTTCTAGATGAATTCCAGGTGTCGTGCATCTTACCTACTTGCATATAATAGTAGCTTGGAAGGCACCTGCCTGTTAACACTGATTCAGGGATCTCTAAAAATTCTCTTCAGGCATTCCTCCTGGTTGCCTCCTCAACTCCAATTCTTATCAATCAGATTCCAAACAGGCAATTCAGCTGTAAGGACTTTGACAGTAAGAAGAAGTCAAAACTGTAGCAGGATTCACATCTTAGATCTGGAAGACAACTGCTAGTGGGGACTAAACACAAGAAGCTTGTTTTCTCCCAGCCTCGTGACACTCATGCACTGTGCAACTTTCTAATGAACTCAGCATCCTAACGCTTTTAGGGATATTTAAAAAACTACAAGACATGATTTTTAAGTAGCATAACATTTAAAACCTTCTAGTAAATATCATACAACTGCTGGGTTTAATCTGCACACACAGGTAGGCAAAGTAAAATTAGAGTTAAATAAAAGAAAAAAAAGAAATTTCAATGTGCCTCCCATGAACTTTTTTTCTTTCTCTTTACCATCACTTTACAGAAGAGAGATGGACCAAATAAGTTAAAAAAAAATAAATAACCAGCTTTGCTAGTACACTAAGAAGTGGGTAATGCAATTTTAAAAGTATGGTATATTCAGTTCGTGAGGCTACCATAACAAATGACCACAAACACGGTGGCTGAACAATGGAAACTTGGTGTCTCACAGTTCTGGTGGCCAGAGATCTGAAGTCAAGGAACCACTGGGGCCAGCTTCCACCAGAGCCTCTAGAAGAGTGTCCATTCCTTGCCTCTTACAGCTTCTACTGCTTCTAGGCACTCTTGGACTTTGTGATCACATCAATCCAATGTCTGCCTCCACGGCCACATTCCCTCTTTCCACCTCTTCACTCTCCTCTGCAGGTCTAACGACTCTTGTCATTGGAGTGAGGACCATGTGGATTATCTAGGTGAGCTCTGTTTCATAAACAAACAGTATAAAGATGCCAAGCTCTGTATGAGCTTTTGGGATGAACCAGATGAATGAAAGTTTGCATTTTAGTAGAAAAAAATAGCAAAGCCCTGGCTGTTGTGGGTATTGGGGGAGTAAACCAGTGGATGGAAGATCTCTCTTTCCCTCACTCTCTGTCACCTTGCCTTTCAAATCAATCAATCTTTTTAAAGGACCCATTGAGGTTCAGCAAAAGAAATAAGGTGCAGAGCTGATTAGGAGGTTTGTAAAATGGGGTGCCCTAGTTTAGATAAGATGGAGGGAGGAGAAGATTTTCCAATGAGGTGACATTTAATCTGCAGAAAAAACAAAAGATTGGTGAAGAGCATCACCAGCACATAGATTTTGCCTCTTGATGAAAAAGATTATTTTATGAGTTAAGGGGTGGGGGCATTTATTTTACCAAGTGACTGATCAAATGTAGGCAACTGTACATTTCAACAGAACTTAGCGTAGAGGGGGTGGAAATAGACAGGATATATAATGAAGAAATGACACATTCATAGGGAGATGCTTAGGTATATATATTCCTTAACTTAACAGAGCAAGATGATATTAAAATAATTTTGAAGAGAATCCATTCTCTGTAAAAAGTAGCCCCTGAAATTCACTCATTGTGAATTTCAACCCTCCATAGGTTCATGCAACACTTCCTATGTGCTCAGCAGCCACTGTGCCCTAGTCTAGAGGTTACAGGAACCTTGCATTATAGTATCTCATGGTCTGTGACAAAATACTAGGCTACAAGACTTTGTAATAGCAGACACACATGATATTCTAAAGATATGTACATTTCAGATTATAATTTGGCATAGATTAATCTTCCTTAAAATTTGATGTTTTAAAAAATTTTATAGACCTACCATATGATCCAAATTGTGGAAATTTACCCAAACCAAAAGAAATCAGCACATGAAAAAGTAATCTGTTATCCTATGTTCAATGCAACTCAATTCAGAATAGCTAAGATATGGAATCAATCCAGATGTCCATCAATTGATGATTGGATAAAGAAATTATGGTATATACACACTACGAAATAATACTGAGCCGTAAAAAAGAATGAAATCCTGTCTTTCGCAACAAAATGGAAGCAACTGGAAACCATTATGTTTAGTGAAATAAGTCCAAAAATACAGATATCATATGTTTTTTCTGATCTGGGGTAACTAATAGAGTACCTAAAATGCAACGTATTAGAGTGAAATGGACATTTTGAGATTCGAAGACTATTACAGCCATAGTCTCTTCTATTGAGGAACAGTGTTTTTTTCTTCATAGTATTTGTTGAACTCTTAGTGTAGGGTTAACCTTATGATCATCAAATAAACTGAAAATAAATCTTAATAAAAATAAAGAGTGGGAATGGGAGAAGGAGGAGGAAGAAGGGTTGGATTTTGGGTGGGAGGGAGGGTAGAATGGGGAGCATCACTATGTTCCTAAATCTGTATATATATAAAATACATGAAACTTGTATACCTTAAATTTTTTTTAATTAAATTTATTTTCATTTACAGAAATTTGAAAGGCAGAAAGACATATATATAGAGAGAGACAAGGTGAGGTCTTTCATTCCGTGGTTCACTCTCATATGGCCCCAACAGCTAAGCCTTGGCCAGGACGAAACTAGTTGGGCTAGGGTGAAGCCAGGAGCCCAGAGCTCAATCTGGGTGTCCCATGTGGGTGGAAGGTATCAAGTACTTGGGCCATCCTGTGATGCCTCCCAGGATGTGCATTATCATGAAGCTGAATTAGAAGTGGAAGACCTAAGGACTGGAACCAAGCACCCCAATATGGGATGTGGGCTACCCAAGCAGTGTCTTTTTTTATTAAAATATTTTAGTAATTATATATAATTACATGATACAATATGACATTTATTTTTTAAATTTAAGATTTAATTTTTTTAACATTTTAGCATATTCACTTAATATGCAGGTATTATATACCTTCATATATGTATAATTTTCTCTTGAAAACAGGGATATTAATAGAAAAGAATGATATATTTTCATGTATAATTCAGTGAAAATATATTTATAACCATCTATGCATCTTTATATATCTATATCCACTCTATTTTTATACTCTATATTAACGTCCACATGTGTAAGAGAAAACATGTGATATTTGTCTTCCTGTGTCTAGTTTATTTCACTTAGCATAATGATCTTGAGTTCCATTCATTTTGTTGGGAAATTATTTCATTCTTTTTCATGGCTGAGTAGTACTCCATCATGCATGTGTACCATTTTTTTTTTTTTTTTTACGAAGTTATCAGTTGATGGACATCTAGTTTGATTCCATATCTTTGCTATTGTGAGCTGGGCTGTTATAAACATGGTAGTGTAGGTATCTCTTTCACATGCTGACTTCACTTTCTTTGGATGTATTCCCAGAAATGGGATAGCTGGGTCATATGGTAGACCTATTTCCAAGCAGTGTTTTAACCACTTTGCCAATGGCCTACCCCCTAATTTCTCTTCTTACTGCTTTCATGCCAGTAAGCAATTGCGACATTCTCACCTTTTCCTAAATCTGCATGAATAATGATGCCAAATATCTTGAAAAGGTTTCTATATCTCTGTACCCAAGCGATAAAAGTAGACATGATAATAGCCTCTATCTCATAGAATTTTGCTGAGACTAATTGAATTATATGTATAGCTAGGGGCCAGCCCTGTGGCATAGTAGGCTAAGCTTCCACCTGTGGCACTAGCATCCCCATGGGCACCATTTCATGTCTCAGCTGCTCCACTACTGATCCAGCTCTCTGCTAGTAGCCTGGGAAAGCAGTGGAAAATGGCCAAGTGCTTGCACCCTGCACCCATGCACCCATGTGGGAGACCTGGAAGAAGCAGCTCCTGGCTTCAGATGGGCCCAGCTCCAGCCATCGCGGCCATTTGGTGAGTGAACCAGCAGATGGAAGACCTTTCTCTGTCTCTCCCTGTCTGTATCTCTACTTCTCAAATAAATTAAAAAAAAAATCGTTATTAAAAACATGTGTAGTCATTCCTTAGTATCCTCTGGGGATGGGTTCCAGATTCTCCCATTCCCACTGCCCCCATACCAAAATTCCAACACATTCAAGTCCCTTATATAAAATGGCATAGTATTTGCATAAATCTATGCACATCCTCCTGTTTACTTTAAACCATCCCTAGATTACTTGTAATACTTAATACGATGCAAATGCTGTGTAAATAGCTGTTAGTCTGTGCTGTTTAGGGAATAATGAAAGAACAAAACAAATCTGTACATGTTCAAATTAATTTTTTTCTCTGAATACTTTCAATCCTCGTTCGAATTCATGGATGCCAAGCTAACAGATATAAGGGTTGAATGTATTTGAAGTGTCTGTATATAACATGAACCCAATGAGCAAGTACTATTGCCAGAAAACCTCTTATTTCAAAACAAAACAAAACGACAATTAGCAATCACAGACTGGAGCTTTTCTGCCACTCATTAGCATATGATTTGGGGCAAGTAGTCCTTTCTGGTAGGCCTCACAGGTAAAATCGAAGTAATGAGTGTTTCTCCCGCTATAATTTCGCAGAACTCTGAATTTCTAAATCTCTAAGTGTTAATGTTGATTTAGGAAGCTTATTAATTGTCCAGTTCTTCTATGCCTTGCAGACTGCTTGAAAGAGATAATCGTAAAGTCTTAAACAGCAGAAGGAATCATTTAAAAAAATGTTGCAGTTAAGAGGTTAGGGATGCTGTGCTGACAAAGTTTTCCTCCACTGGTGAAACCTGAGCTCAAACAACTTCTTTAAATAGTTATTCAAAGGGCACAGGAAGCAGGTGGTTGAGCGTGCACTCCAAGTCAGCGGCTTGGGAAAAGAACTCTGAGAAGATCAAGGTAAAATTTGGAGATGTGAATTTTTATGATTGAGGACAAAGGAATCCTCATTCAGAATCCATCTGGGGACAGGGAGAGATAATTAATGATTTTCCAAATGATAACCCAGGAGTATTTATGGAGGGAGCCCCAATCAGTTTGCCATTTTGTATTCTTTCTTTACCTCATTTCTTTCATTGTTGTCTCCTGTCCCTCTCTCTTTCCTTCTCTCCGTTTCATTTGGGAGGCCAGTTGCCGTAAGCAGTAGCAACCAGTACTAACTCTCCTGATTCCCGGGTTGTATTTTTTTTTATTTATTTAACACTTGCCTGCTGTCTTGACTTATTCAATATCTTACACTCAGCCTCCACGTGGAAAATAGGATTGCCACTGTTTCTTCTTCTGAACCCTCTGTAACATCATACAAACAAACAGCAACAGATGTTTGCCATTCTTCAGAAATAGGTGTAATTTACCTCTAGTGCTATTGCTAAAGCTGGGGAGGGGGAGACTTACTGGAGCAGAGTGGCCCCACAGGGAGTTCTGTGTGAGCTCAGCAGGATATGTGGGTGGCAAGCTTTGGGGTCAGCAAGTGCCTCTCTAAGGGGATTAGAGGGAAAAGGGGAGGGGGAAATTCTTTCTCTCTCCTCTCTTGCTTTCTTTGCGCCATACTTCTTCACTCTAAGCACTGCAGGGTTGTGGCTACTCATGCTTGTGGGGTAGCCCAGTGCCCTGTGCCTGGCCCAGCTGGTTCACCAGGGAGGCCAATTTCCAATTGGATGATTCATGGTTTCTTTGCCTGGGGAATTTTCAGATTGAAAAGAGGAAACTCGACAGATTTATAGATGAATTAATAAACACAAACGATGTGAAATTGGTTTCTGACACCAAATTGATAAAACCTGGAAAGCACAGCCTAGGTCTACTGACCTACAGAGGCTGTGGTCGTGCTATTTTGCACGCTATTTCACAGTGCAGGGTTGGGGTGGGGTGGTACCAGCATCAGCACTACCTGGGAGCTTATCAGAAATCCAAGTTCTTGTGGCCCAGATCTGCTGAATCAGAAAAAAAAATTCTGGGGGTGATGCTCAGCAGCTGGTGTTGACACTGGCCCTGTAGTCATTGTGACACACACTGAAGCTTGAGAACTCCTGATGCAAAGGACCCTGGCTGGATTCATTCTCTCTGCTACACCTTTGCACTTGCAACTCTCTGGACCTTAAAAGTCCTGCCTCACCTTGCAGGGTCATCTAATCAATTCCAGGAAGTTGGAACTGGAGCCCTGGCTGCTCAGGCTGACTTAGGAAGTCACAGTACACGCCCTCACATGGCAATGATTAAAGAGAACTGCATGTTAACTGTTCTTCTGATCTCTCCACCTCCCTTAGCACCTGTGATCATCTGAGGCCGAACCATAGTGTTAATTATCCCCCTTATGCTGAGGTCTGATGAGTTGCCTGGCTCCAAGTCAGTGGATGGATGGATATGAGGTGTGAAGGAGAAGGGAGAGAGATTTACATATAATATGATATATAACAGATATAATTAAGTACAGCAAGAAGATAGTTATCATGTTATATTTTATGTAAAAAGAGAAAAAACCTCAGATTTTTCCCTTTCATGGGAAGAAATATGAAGCAGTCCAGTGACCACAGGTTTGAGTTCTCTCACAAAACTGTGGCTTTAGGGAATTCAATTTGCCTCCCTCAGCCTCAGTCACTTCATCTGTAATATGGAGACATTACCTCTCTGCAGCAATCCTGACAGTTAAAAATGATAGCAGTATGTGCCACAATTGAATGGTAGTTGATGTGATCATTCACCAGTTAGATTTTATTAACTATGCAGTGGAAAATGATTTATTTAATACTTTTTTGAAATAAGACTATGGTTCCACAAAAGTCCTTGACTTCCTGTAGGATTTTAAGGAAACATGCCTTGATATTTCTAAACTAAACACTTTCTATGAGATTTTGAAAGGATTATTTTAGAGTCTTAACTAGAATCTAAATTACCTGTGAGAACCTCTTGCCACAAAGAAAAATCAACTCAACATGGTTCAAAGTACCTAAAAGTAAGGCTTGGAAACTTAAAACTAGTAGAAGAAAAAACAGGGGAAACATTTCAAGACCCTGGAATAGGTGATGACTTCTTGAAAAAGATCCCCAAAACACAGGTAACAAAAGCAAATCTAAACAAATGGGATTGTATCAAACTCTGAAGCTTCTGAACAGCAAAGAGACATCTGACAGAATGGAAGAAAATATTTGTAAGGTACTTATATACAATGGATTAATATCCAGAATATATCAGCAACTCAAAAAACTCAACAAAACAACCAATCAGGAAGTGAGCAAATGACCTGAATGGACAGTGCTCAAAAGAAAAAATACAAATGGCCAACAAATCTAGGAAAAATGTTCATTATCACCAACCATCAGGGAAATCCAAACCAAAACTACAATGAAATGCCACCTCAACCCTATTAGAATGACTATTATCAAAGAGACAGAAAGTAACAAATGCTGGTGAGGATGTGGAGAAAAAGGAATTCAAATACACTGTGGGTAGGAATGTGAATTAGTGCAGCCATTGTGGAAAGAAGTACCAAGATTTCTTTAAAAACTAGAACCTGAACTGCCACATGATCCAGCAATCACACTACTGGTTACATAAGCAAAAGACATGAACTCACTGTATAAAAGAGATGCCTGCTCCAATATGTTTACAGCAAGCAGCACTGTTCATGATAGCCAAAATTTGCAATCAACCAAGTGGTTCATCATCACGTGAATGGATAAAGAAAATGTAGTATAAGCAGACAATGGAATACTATTCAGCTATCAAAAAGAATGAAATCCTTTTTTTTTTTTCTGTGTCAATTGGATGGAACTGGAAGATATGTCCAGTGAAATGAGCCAGACACAGAAAAACAAATACTGCATGCTCTCTGTTACATATGAGAGCCAAAATAAAAAAAAAACAAAAAAAAAACTTAATCTGAGCTCAGAAAGAACCCTTTGTATTACTGCCTCGCAATTTTCATTTTGTAAATTTAAAACTAATTTGAAATACAATGTTAAAGTGATTATCCCTGAGTACTTTCTAAAGGTTAAATTCACTAGCAAACACAATGACTCTGTACTAGTACATCTGTGTTTCTGAGAGGTGGGGAGAGGGAGAGAGGGAGACAGAGAGACAAAGAGAGGGCAATTTTAACATAAATTTGCTTCTGTAAGCCCTTTCTAATGTTGCAATTTTCCCAACATTTTGCATTTGCTTTCTCTGCTGAAGATACCAACTATGACTCATGGATGGTGAAAGAGAAATGACATTTTTGTCTTTTCCTGAGAGCTGTTCAATAAGCACATGATTTCTTACAAACTTGTGTGCTTTGTAAAAGCTCTGGTAAATCAGCAAACTAAGCAAATAAAAGTAAGGGCCACGAAGTGAGTGCTGAGGAAACACTACAGGTACCTCGGCAAAAGCAAAAACAATTTTACAAAATACACCATATTCCAAATGTAGAATAACCTCAGTAAAATCCCTCTAGCTTCTTAGTTCCTGCTGTTAAATCCCCTTTGCTGACAGAGAGGATGGCCAATAGTGAAGGGATGGTTTTCCCTCACCCAGGACTGCATAGCTGAGACTGAGTGGCAGTTTGCTTAATGGAGGTAGACCTCATGCTTGATGGAGACGTACACTCATGGATCTCACCATTTAAACAGAGATAGAGAGATGGTCTGCAGAGGAGACAGTCCATCTCAGGTCCCAGTGCTATGCAAACCCTATATAAATCTGGCCCATTCCTGCCCTCTGGTTCCCTGAGATACTGCCTTAACATATCACCAATTCTCTTCGCTTACACTACCTCCAGCTGGTTACTGACTGTGATATCCACATTAGCTCTAAGGAGTGTTGTGTCAACAACACATGCATACAGGCTCATTAACATTTAGAAATTAGGTCAGTATGAAGGGCATGGGCTCCTTATCTCTGTATAACTAATTATTGAGTTATGTAGGAAGGTCCCTTAAAACAAAGCTGGTTATTCAAGTAGTTTCTATTGAATCGGTTACTACTACTAAGAGCTGTAAGGGAGCTGGGACAAATGAGCACCTTTACCACTCTTCGGTTTTGAATAATACACCAAAGTGCGGTCATGCAGCATTTTGCCAGCAGATAGGATGCAGACTACAATCCAAGGATTAAGGTGTGGTCAAGTACTGGGGATCCAAAAAACATTTTGATATCCATGCAGTTTTTTTTTTTTTTTCATATAATTCATTTTCACTCAACTTTTTGAAGAGCTATCACATATACAAATAACTTCAATTTTTTTTGTACCTAAAGAAACGTTTAAAATTCTGTTTTTCAGTGAATTTTCTGAAGTATCAATGCATTTACGTCTCCTTTAATATTCATAAATGTTCTTCAAAGGGCAGAGTCAGGATGCCAGTAAGCTCTATGATTTGGGGATGGGGAACAATTCACTGTAAATTGTTGCCTTTCAATTCATTAGATATTGTCTTGGAAGAAACAACAGAAGCATTATATAGCAAAATATTAACTCTCAGATTTGAAAACCAGTACTCATTTCCTCCAACATGCTAAACCAGACACCAAGACACTACAACACAACAATTTGAGGCAAAATGAATGCAAAGCAGCAAGGCGTACACAATGCCGTGTTAATATATAGCCATCACTGTCCATAGAAGATCCAGTTCATCTAAGTCATTACTGTAACATGAATTCACAGAACAGGGGTTGGTCATGGACCAAATCTGGCCTGATACCTTATTTTGTAATGCCTGTGAGTGATAAATGATATTTACATTTAAAAATAGCTTAGAATAAGATAAAACTAACATTTTATGACACAAGGTAAGAATAGGAAATGCCATCTTCAGCATCTGTATATAAAATGTACTTGAACACATCGAGGCTCATTGGTTACGTGTTGTCTGAGGTGGTTTTCTCACTGACACAGAGTTGAATAGTTGTAGCTGAGCGCCTATGATGGAAAAGTCTAAATTATTTACTCTTTGACCCTTTGCAGGACAGTTGCTGCATGAATGTGGCTCAGCACTCTTTGTAACATTCCTTTGCTCCAAGCCTCCTGTCCCGAAGGCTGGAAAACATGTGTTCATGCTCTCTCTGCAGCATGTGACAAAAAGCTCTAACAAAAGGTGGCATGAAACTGTATCTGTCAAATGACAAGTGCCTTTTGGGGCATTTTGCTAGTCAGAGAGATACAGATACAATAGACCGGCCCCATCCTTGGGTATAAATTTACCTAGGGACATGGAACACTTGTGTGTATATGTGTACATGATCTAAATTGATACATATACCATATGAGGATATTTCAAATAGTGGAAAATGGAATTAAAAAATAAATTTTGGTGCAAATTTTTTTTTTACATCATTTGTTTTCTTTCTTTCGTTTTTTTTTTTTTTTTTTTTTTGCAGAGTGGACAGTGTGAGAGAGAGAGAGCGACAGAGAGAAAGGTCTTCCTTTTGCCGTTGGTTCACCCTCCAATGGCCGCTGTGGCCAGCACTGTGGCCGGTGCACCGTGCTGATCCGAAGGCAGGAGCCAGGTGCTTTGCCTGGTCTCCCATGGGGTGCAGGGCCCAAGCACCTGGGCCATCCTCCACTGCACTCCCGGGCCACAGCAGAGAGCTGGCCTGGAAGAGGGGCAACTGGGACAGAATCTGGCGCCCCAACTGGGACTAGAACCCTGTGTGCCAGCGCCACAGTCGGAGGATTAGCCTAGTGAGCCGCAGTGCCGGCCCATCATTGGTTTTCATAACATGCATTTTCCATGAACTTTCTCAAAACCCTCATATATACATTAAGACTAAAATCTACAACTGAAGTTGCAAGAAAACTATGCACAGGAAGCTTATACACAATAAAGTTCAAAGTGAGTTTAAACCAGTGAGTTTGAAATCAATTCTATCAGTGCTGGCACATCTGGCAAGTCACTTGACTTTCTGTGCCTCAATTCCCTCAGCTACAAAATGGGGATAATTCCTTGTCTGGGGTGGGGGCATACATATGCATTAAATGGCAGTCCTCATGAATTAAGAGAACAGCCTGATGGAAGGAGAGGAGCCTTCACATTAGAGCAATCACAGGTAGGCCAAGCCAGGAGGAGCGGCAGCTGGACAGAACCAGTTCACAGATCCGAGACAGAAGATGGATCCAGTGGTGCCTAGCAGATACAATGAGACAGGCATGGTGGGAAATGTGAGCCACAGGAGGGAGACAGAGAAATGGCAAAGTGTGCAGGCCCTTGCTTCAGGGTTTGGATTGTTACCTGAGAATAAAAGAGGTCTGCAGAAGGCTTTTCAACAGGAAGTGATGGGTGGGAAATAGTGTTTGAAGAGCTTCCCTTTGCACTGTCATGTTCCCCATGTGGGCTTTTAGCTCCTTCCCAATTGGTAGCCTCAAATACCCCAGATATTTACATCCTGACTGGAGTTGCCTGCACAGTCATGATTTGCAAGACTATTTAGGGATCCCATGAATAGTTGTGCTTCCCCAGCAATTCTTGTAGTGAGCCATTGGATAAGTACATTCTGCAGACAACAATCTCCTTGTCCTGGCTTCTGTATACAGTTAAAGAAGAAAGAAATACAAACTGGAGAGTTGTTCTGCAAAACTTTTAAGGTGAACAGGAAAAGTTTGACTAAAATGCTGCTTTGTGCAGGTGGCTTTATGCTCTGAGGGATTCAGAGCCTGCTGATTTTTGAGGTCTGTTCATGACATCCATCACAGCATGCATATTACTTGAAAAAACATATCCAGGATGCTAAAAATACTCCCCAGTCTAGCCTGCCTGCAGTCTGTCAGAAAGTTACAGTCTGATTTTTATACTTCCTGCTGATATTTGGACATTTTCAAAAGTATAATGTTTACCATTATTTTGTTTTTCCTTATAAAAGTAGATTGTAGACGAATTTGGTTCAATGAGGGCTGCCGCGGGAAAGGATTTGTGTTGCATTCTGCCATTTCTGGATAAATTATTTGCTTATCTGTGCAACTGATTTTGGGTTCAGGCCCTCTTGCACATAGCAGGTGAGTTATTCCCACTTCTTGCAAGTAGCAACTCCTCTTCCAGGCCTAGCTCATGCCCCTACACATCTTCTGGGTGTAACAGGTATGCTCATTTGTTATAAAAAGTCTTATCTGGGAGGTGGCATGGGACATACCACTTTGTCACCTTGTTGTACAGAGATGAAAATTAAGATCTTTGGAGTTTTAGCCTAAAACTAAAAAGTGAGACTACAACTGACTCACAGACCATTTGTATTTTGACTGCACTATGCTGTCATCTTTCCAAACAGCCATCTTGCCTTGACCTCGTGTTTAATAAGTAGCTACAGGTCAGAGTGGCCAAAGACATAGGCATTATCCACACAACGAACACTCATAGATCCTAAAGTCACCAAAGTCGCCAGCGGCTCAGGTTGATGTGAGATGTTGGCCACCTTTTTAAGGGTATTCACAACTTTTCATTTCTTCAACTTAAATGCTCTAGAGGAGCTTCCTAGGAAGGAAGAAGCTTTATTTGGGTTTACGGTTTTTGCGGTTCACAAAAGACTCGGTATATGCCTTGGTTCAAGCATCTGCTGAGACCACAGGATGGCAGAGAGATGATCACACAGTGAGCTGGGAGGCAGAGTGACACAGGGGGCCTCTTCTTATAATGCTCCCAAGATTCAATCTTGGGACTCTAGCAACAAAATCTAACCAAACCACTTCCCAAAGTCCCACCTTCAGATGCCAAAACCCCGAATCCATTAACTGTTAACATAGACTTTGGGGTTTAATCATGTGTATGAGTTTGGAAAGCCAAATCCTGTCCAACCCACAGCATAAGTTTGTTAGCACTACAAATGATGAAATGTTTTGCTTCTATGTAATAACATAATCAACACAACTGCCCAAATGAACTAGTAATAGGAAGAGAGGCCTCTATTTGTGGGAATGTCACCTCTACTTTTGGGGGAAGGAGGGACTATGATAGGCTACATTTAGCCCGGCAAGAAGAAGTAGTACTCTAGAACTCCTTTGACGTTGGGTAGCTCATCACGAGAAGCGACATAACTGTAGCAACAACAAAAACAGAGCAGATAAACTAACCAGTGAAAAGCAGAGGGAAAAAGGCTAGGTCACTGGTCATGGATTGTGGTTCAAGTTTACTGCAGAAATTATTCCCATTCAAACTGTACATAAAACACAGAAAACAAAATAGGATAGTAACTCCAGAAGCAAATCTGTAGTACATTCTCTCCATCCTGCAATCTTTCAACCCAAGAAACTCTGTATGTCACATTGTGTGGCTACTTGTTTGCATAAATGCTATGATAAAATGCCAACTTCCCAGTTTTCTGGACCATTTTCTTTTGCTAGAAAGTTTGCAGCAATTCCACAATCTTAATTTGGCAGAACCCAGGGCAGCATATCTCCAGGTGGGTCCACTGTTAGACTGGGACCTTACATCAGAAGGGCAGCACATCCCCTTGAGTCTGGGTAATGCAAGGAGAAGTAAAGGACGAAGTCACCTCGGGAGTTTATCATTTTTATGTCTGCTCACTTGAAGTGAATCTGGCTTTCAGGTATGCCTCAGGCGAAAACTAATGAATGTCATTTGAGTCAAAAAGAGGATAAAGACACCCAACACCTGTGATCACTCACCTATTTAATGCACCAGTGAGAGTGAATGGACATCAGGATCTCCTTGGAGCAGTTATTAAGTGAGATTTTAATAGGAAGGAAGGTGGCTAATGCAGTTGACACCTATTCTAGAAGCATAACCACAGAATGAATGAATGAATGCCCAAGAATACACTAGAAGCAGGTTTTCCTTTTTCCTTTCCAGAACACCAGGCAATGTTGGGGTGGGGTGGGGTGATGAGATACCTGCAGAACAGACAATAAAAGCAACCCACAAAGTCTAAAACTGCTTGTCTCTGAGACTGAGCCACCTTGTCAGCCTTATCCGTTCTATGTTTGAATTGTTCATCTGTCTAGTGCTCCCGGGGAGGGATGGTGTTGTGGGTCTGGCACGTTGCTGCCACTCAACAAACAATATTCATCCTTATCATATGACTTAATTGAAGGCCTGCACAGGAACTAACAGACAAGGTTTTCACAGTCCTCGCTGCCTGGAAGGGGTGTTCATGCCTCTTTGAACAACTGTAACCCAGCTGGGAAATGGCCAAGGCCTGGGCCCTTCACTTGTTGCCTCTCTTAACTTCCCTACGCGTAAACATGTGACTCTCTAGAGATGTGACTTCTTGGTCTGCTTCCTTGTCAGCTTCACATACAAATGTCTATTCTTTCCTTCTTCAGATAATAAACTCCTTGTGTGCAGACACTGTGCCATTTACACATTAGGAACCTTCCCAGGAGCACGTCCTAGACTGTGCCTTAATCCTATTTACCTTCAAGTGCCCTGGAATGACTCACTAGCACAAACTGCAGAGCGGCCCTTAAACTCAAAGGGCATTCTGGTAAAAACTGCAAGAGCTACAGGACCTGCTCCTGAAGACAACATGTTCCAGTCCCAAGATCAAATAGTTGAAAGTATCTCCAAGCGCTTGTTCCCCTCACAGACCCACTAGTTCCTTGCTGCCTAGTCTCCGGAAATCTGGTCAAGAGCGAAGGGTCCTATCAGGGACTATCTACCAAATACCCACACAGAACAAGGCAAAAAGGAAACGTAGACACAGCCCAACCTCACAGGACTTCATAATTTGGGCCTAGGAAGACACATGTGCAGGAAAAGATGGTACATATTCAGAGGCAATCCATGCTAGGATAAACAGAAACGGAGAGCTCGGGGTGGGGGTGGGGGTTGGAGGGGGAAGGGTGTCTTAGGGCTTGAGGGCTGGCATCTGGAATGTGGTCAGGTCAGAAGGTGCGATCTGGGACTCCAGGGCGAGCCAGGCCACAGGGGACTGCTGCCTCCTGAGGCTGATTCTGCAGCCCAGGTGGGGGCCACTTAAAAGCTCAGTTCGCCTCCTCCAAGCCAGCTGTAGGCCCCAGGGTTAAGTGAATTTCTTGTTCCACCTAATTGCCTAATTATCATATTGCAAGCTTACAAGACTTTTTTTTTTTTTTTTTTTTGACTGTGGGTTCTTTTCAGATGGAGGCATCAAAGCTTGAAGTGAGAAAGAACTGGCTTGCTCTCAGGGCTCTGGCTTGCCTTCGGTCATTGTTTTAAGGCTCAAATGGATCCTGTTTCTTAACCCTGCTTTCCCCCAGTGACTGCCTGTGGCTTTTCTTAGGGCACACCCAGGGGTCCTTCCCTGCCTGCGATGTTGAAGCTGGTAACTTGAAGCTGCTTCCTTTGGGCCCTCTCTCAGGGTGGGCTCCAGAGCTGTCCTGGGGTCAGGCAGCAGCCAGGACTGGTCCTTGTGCAGCTCCAGGGAGTGCTCTCCCAGTCACAGCTGTCTCAGGAATTCCCCACCCCAGGCTGCTTCTAGAGAACTGAACCTCAAGGTTTAAAAAAAAAAAAAAAAGCTATTTCACAGGTGTATTTATTTCATCTAGGGAAGCTATTATCCTCATTTTATTGATCTTGACACCGAGGCTCAAAGGCAGGAAGGCACACCCTCAGCAAAAATAGCTGTGCCTACTACAGTCCAAGACTTCCTTCTCAGCACCGGTCATACTTTCAATAGTTCATCTACTCCTCCTGCAAGCCCAAGGGTGAGATCTGACTACAAGGTCAGAGGTGCTGTCTGTGATTCATGGCCGACTCTGTGGTGGAACAGAAGCACTGTGTCCTCTTTAATTCAGCTGGGCAGAGAGAGAGAAAGAGTGGATGATGCTGAGTACCTTGCGTTTGCCTCAGAACAGATTTGGGAACTCCCTAGGATGGGGCAGCGGATGGCCTTGAAGTTTCAGAAAAACAGCTGAAAATTCATAGTAACATGATTATTGTTTGAGGGTTTATTTTGGTATCTATATAAATTATCATTTAAGGTCAGGGCAGCTACTTACAGGCTGAGGGAGAGAGGGAGGGAAAGAGAACAATGGGAAAAGGCCCTCCCTTCCTTGTGGTCCCTGGGGGGCCGCCCAGCCGAGCCTTGGGAATGAGTAAATGTGGTATTTAGTAACAGCTGTAAAACAAACATGCCCAGTGGAGATGTGTACCAGACTACTCTGATGCAGCATTGTCACTAGGGTCACAGGAGGCCACTTAGGGCTTGCTACAATAGTTCCTTTCTGTTCTCTGAAAGCACCCAAGGCGGTTGCTGAGCCATTTAATTTCTCAGCCACACAATAGCACCTTCCTGCAAACTACTGCAGAGGTTCCTGTTTTGTGTTTCTTTACAGCTCATGTAAAACACAAGAGAGGAGGGTAATTAAGTGTTTAGAACAGGGGTGCCCATGGGCAGTCAGTGGGCTTTTGCAACTGTTGTCTTACTCAGGACTGGCTGAATGCAAGGGAGATGACTGCTGTCTCCCCGCAAAGCCTGTGCGAGATGCCCTGGCCACCAAGGAGGAATCTGGCACCCCTTCACCTCTGGACTTCGCAATCTAGGGCCACCCTTAGAGAGAAGACTGAAGAGGATCCCAGAGACTCTGTATTGTCTTTGGTCCCCAAGGGGTACGGCTCCAGACAGAGCGTCCCATGACACTGTTCTCCTGGGTTGCATTCCAATGTGGACCTATCCGTGCCCTTCAGCATCACTTAGAAAATGTCCTACTCTTTGGAGAAGACCCCTGTGTCTTTCAAGTTGATTCCATTGGCAGGCCAGTATCATGTGTCCAGAGAACACTGGCTGTGATGTGTGGGCTTTCACATCCTCAACACAGTCTTTTAACAACAGTCCTCAGCAGGCTTGGTGTCTGGAAAAAGCTTGGTATTCCCTTCATTTATTTTACGATTCTATTTAGTCTAGAGCAATGTCCCTCCATGCTGTGGGCGTTTGTGGCCTCAGGGTTGGAGTTCAGGGCTAGCGAAGATTGCTCTCTGAGCACACACTTCCAGCTCTGAGGTTAGCCCCAAGGAAGCAAGGCGAGGTAGCCTCATACTTCAGCAAAGGGTATGGCCTCCAGGGGCAAACAGATGCAGGCTTGAGTGGGGTTCCATCACACACCAGCTTTATGACCTTTGCCAAAATACTGTTCATGAGTAAATATCACTTTTTCTATATAAAATGTGGGTAGGATGACTCCAATGGCATAATATATGCAACATTCCAAGTAAGAGTTCATGAATCCTTGGAGCACTATATATGATATTTACTATTTTTAACAGATAATTTTTAAAAGAATGGCTACTATTTTATTCATCCTATACCAAGTCCAATGACTTTCCTTGCTCTCCATGATGAATGGTACTGGAGAAATGAATTAAATTATATATATATATACGTATATATATTTGTATATATTTATACACACACACACACACATAGCAATATCATTTATTTCTCCTTAAAGCCTGTTTACACTCATTACCTAATTTAACAATAAATGTAGAGCTCTAACCTGAGTATTGCCTGACTTAATGTGCCGTTACATTTATTTCTTCTGAGTACTTAGTCTCCTGAACATTTCCACTGCTACAACCCTAGCTTACACAGGCATTTAGAATACAGCTTAATATTCTTTAACAGCTTGAGGTCTAAGCCAAGTGTCTGCTGATTCCATTCTCCACCACTTATTGCCTATACTTTTGGGCAAGCTTTTTAATCACTCCCAACCTCCATATCCCTTATCTGTAAATCAAGGACAACAGTAGAATCCCCTCATACAGCTGTTATCAGGATAAATGAAACCCTCAATGGAGTGCACTGAGAAAAGCATCTGGCATGGGGCAAGTCAGCTAGCACTGCTGGCACCCAGCCCTCTGCCTCTGGCACTGCTCTGGGCTCAGAGGCTGCAAGGTGAACCAGCCCAGTTGTCCTAATCTCCATCCTAGAAGAGATATCAACTTGCACTCTATCAGCCACAAGTGCCAGGGCCTTCTTCTCTCTCTTGCCACTATGCTTGTTAGCCTTTGCCTCAACCAACAGGTGGAAACCAGCATCATAGGATGTTTTGATTTGCACATGACTCTATATCCAGAAAAATAAGAGAATCAACTGAAAGAATTGCATTTTTTCTCATTTCTCCTCTGACTGCAACATCTTTAGAACAACTTCAGTAATAATGGGGATAGTAATTGTCCTTGTCTTATCCCAGATTTAATGGAGAGGTTTCTATTCTTTCCCTTTTAGGTTTTATGCTAGTCTGGGAATTGAGATGAATAATTCTATCCACAGTTTATCCACAGTTCTTTTTATTCAGTTTTTTAAAAATTAAGAATGGACTGAATTTTATCAAATGTTTTTCAACATTTTTGGAGACGGTCTGACTCTTTTTCTTCTAAGATCTTTTAGTATGCTGAATTTTTATTAATAGGTATCCAGTTGGTAAATCATCCTTACATCCCCCACTTGGTAATGGTGTGTTTTCTAACATGTTGCTGTACGGTGTTTGCTACTATTTTACTTAGGGTTTGTTAATGACTTCTTAAACAGAAAAGAATATGATAGTTTTCTTTCTTAGGTGAGTTCTGTAACACTGAATGTTAGCTTTGGTAAGAAATTAGGGGGGTGGGTTTGGGAGGTGGCCACCATCTGCAGTGCCGGCATCCCACATGGGTGCTTGTTTGACTCTTGGCTGCTCTACTTCCAATCCAGCTGTCTGTATGGCTTGGGAAAGCAGCAGATGATGGCACAATTCCTTGGGCCTCTGCACTCATGTGGGAGACCTGGAAGAAACTCCTGGCTCCTGGCTTCGGATTGGCTCAGCTCTGGCCCTTGTGGCCATTTGGGGAGTGAACCAACTGTTGGAATACCTCTCCCTCTCTCTCTCTCTGCATCTGCCTCTCTGTAACTCTGCCTTTCAAATAAATAAATAAATAAATAAGTAGGTAAGATTTATTTATTTATTTGAAAGGCAGAGTTACACAGAGGAGAGGAGAGGCAGAGAGGCAGAGAGAGAGAGAGAGAGAGAGAGAGAGGTCTTCCATCCTATGGCTCACTCCCCAAATGGCCACAAGGGCCAGAGCTGAGCCTATCCAAAGCCAGGAGCCAGAAGCTTCTTCCGGGTGTCTCACATGGGTGCAGGGGCCCAAGGACTTGGGCCATTTTCTGCTGCTTTCCCAGGCCACAGCAGACAGCTAGATCAGAAGTGGAGCAGCCAGGTCTCTAACTGGCATCCATATGGAATGCAGGCACTGCAGGCCAGTGTGTTAACCCACTGCACCACAGTAAATAAATCTTTAAAAACAAAGAAACTAGAGGCGTCCCCTACCCAATCCCCCTTTCCATTTCTCCATCGCTGGAATAGGTTCCTTCCATGGAGTGACTATGGAGGCACTGGATTAAGGCAGCCTGGAGCAAGATTCTGGCAGCTGGTCAGCGAGGCTGCTCATGTTGCCATCTGCTAGGTTCTCTGAGGGATTGTAGTCTGAGCTGCCCACACAGAAGGGGCAGGGAAGAAGTGGCCACACGGCTGGGGCAGAACCTTGTGAGTCACTGGGTCTTCTGCCATTGCCAGGATGCAGACAAGCAACTGTCCTTGTCCTCTGAGACTGAATGCCCATCTTCCTTCACACAACAAGGCTGGCACTCACCTCCAAGGGGTACTCCTTGTAACTTGAGCATCTAAGAACTAGGACATCATGAAGCCTGGCCCTTAGGAGTGGAGAGTTTGCATCCGGGTTCTGGCTCTGTCCTCTCTCAGGTTTCTGAGACAGGGACTAGAAACTCCATCAAGGCAAAAACTCACCCAAAGATGCTCAGACCCTAAGCACATTTATTCACAGAAATATTCTGTCACTTAATGCCATCTAATAATCCAAAAGTCGGGTAAATTTCTCAATGCATCTTTCATTACAAACTCCTCACTGAGAATAACAAAGCCAAAATAAATTAGAAAATGGTTAGGATAGTTTCCCTGAAGTACTTTCTAATTTCACTGGAATATATGCTTTGACCTATACAGACCATATGGAATGCAGGCTGCATTTTAAGGTGACACCCAGTCTCTAATCTCTTTATTTTGTTTTTTGCATTATGAAGCAGACAAGGTGGGGTGGTCTCATTTATATTTATTTTTTCACAACATGTTACCAAGTAATAGGCCACTTATAGAAATCAAATTAATAAGTATCAAAACATCAAATTTAATTAATTTCCTATATGTTCAAACATACCTGAAAATCTACCTTAAAGTGCTGTTTTTAAGTTTCAATCTATTTTTTTTTTCATGCTCTATCTGTCTCTGGGGTTCAGGAAAGAAAATAAAAATCACCTAATGTCTCTGGAATTTCATTTTAATGACTTCCAAGGCCTAGTCATCCTTGCACTGATTACTTTGATAATAAGCCTGTGCTAAGGAGTGGTTTTTTTTTTTTTTTGCTTTAATTTGTAAATCAAATCAAAAGATGATGATTCTCCAAGAAGTTATGCTGCAGGGATGTTTCAATTTTCTGATACAACTTCCTTTTTTTTTTTTGACAGGCAGAGTGGATAGTGAGAGAGAGAGAGACAGAGAGAAAGGTCTTCCTTTTTGCCGTTGGTTCACCCTCCAATGGCCGCTGCGGCCAGCGCATCTCGCTGATCCGAAGCCAGGAGCCAGGTGCTTCTCCTGGTCTCCCATGCGGGTGCAGGGCCCAAGGACTTGGGCCATCCTCCACTGCCTTCCCAGGCCATAGCAGAGAGCTGGCCTGGAAGAGGGGCAACCGGGATAGAATCCGGCGCCCCAACCGGGACTAGAACCGGGTGTGCTGGTGCTGCAAGGTGGAGGATTAGCCTGTTAAGCCACGGTGCCGGCCCTTTTTTTTTTTTTTTTTTTTGACAGGCAGAGTGGATAGTGAGAGAGAGAGACAGAGAGAAAGGTCTCTGATACAACTTCTTTTTTAAAAGGCTAGACTTTTCACCTAAGAGGGAAATAAGTAAACATAAATGCTGTGTTTTCTGTAAGTCTGTGTAAGGATTAAGAAACTATGCAAGCATCTTCATGTTAATGGAGTAGACGATACTCAAAATATGACAGAACTACACAGATTTCAGGGAGGTGCAGCTTGCAGGCTCTTCCCTGGTCGTCTAGCCTTAGTTTGAACAAGGACACCCGTCTGCATTAGGAGGCTACAGGCTGGAGGGTACTGTGCCATTCTCCTGTTGGAAACCAGAGAGGGGAGTTGACTTACGCATGAAGCTGTTCTACTACTCGTTTTATCCTGGTGGCTCTGGTGTGGGCTCCACAGACAGTCTCAAAAAAGACACCTAATTAGGAGAATTTTATTCCCAACCTGTAAAATCATTTGTCTCTCCAAAGTCATTCTTGTCTATTAAATGTATTTAATTCATTTTTCTTATCGTTTGATCAGCTGAATCAATTACTCAAATTACTTGAAATAAGAAGGCCTAGAATAAGTAAACAAGATGAAACTCTAGTTTGGAATACTGCAGTCTACATTTCTCAGGCAAATTTCTAAGGACTTAGAGACATCTTTCAACTCTTAGGAGCTCAGCTAGGTGGTCTATGAATAGGGGACTAATGAATCAGTGTGACCTTGATGAATCAGTGTGACCTTGACCACATCACTCAGCCTCCTTTGCCATTACCTTGGCAATTTCCACGGATAATTTTTTTTAAACATCTATTTTATATTTTTGAAAGGCAGAGTGAGGGAGAAGACAGAGTGAGAAAGAGATCTTTCAACCACTGGTTCACTCCCTCATTGGCAACAATAGCAGGGTCTGGGCCCAGCTGAATCCAGGAACTCAGAACTCCATCCAGGTCTCCCATGTGGGTGGCAGGGACCAAAGTACTTTGGCCATCTTCTGCAGCATTCCCAGGTGCATCAGCAGGGCGCTGGCTCAGAAGCAGAGCAGCCAGGGTTCCCCACGCTGCTCCTATATGGGATGGTGATGCTGTAGGTGGAGGCTTAGCGCACTGTGCCACAGTGTTGATTTCACATTGACAACTCATTGACAATTTCAAATCCCTGCCTGCCCTGAATGTATTGATCCTTGCTACTTTCCCAGCCTCACCCTGGACCTTTCTCTGTGCCATTGTTGCATTATAATGCCTTGGTCATCTTTCCATCATGAACACTGATGTTTCTTTTCACCACACATTCTGCTCATAGGGTTTCCTCTGCCTGAAACGTTCTTTCTGCCCATTCTGTTCATTCAATACACAGTTAGCCTTCAGATCTCAACTCCATGATTACTTCCTGGGGAAACCTTTCTTGATCTGCCACACAGGTTAATCTCCTATTTCACCCTCTATTTATGATGTCTGGATTTAGGGTTTTTCAATTCTATGACAGTGTAAAAGTGACATGTAAAAACTATCCTTCCAATTCTGAATTTTGATCTTTTCCTGAGCTAGGGATATGTGGTACAATATTATCTCGAGCAATTGCACAGCAGCAGCCACAGCTATCAAGCAGCCACGTAATCATGAGGCGGAAACAACTGACACTCCAGTCCACTATGTTGTTAAGCTAGAATGTCAGTAAGTTAGGTGTTCTAAATCATTTTGATTTACAGTATTTTCAACTTTTTGGAATATAACTATCATAACTCAGTAGTTTCTGTATAGGCTTTTACGACTTTCAAAGAAGCTTTCTCCAGTTAGGATTTTCTGTTCGTATAGTTATTGGACTAATAGATCATTTCTCCTTTACGAGCTCCATAGTTTGATTTTGTAAAGATCTGATCTTTAGGTTCTAGTAGAAGGCCTGATTCAGAGAATACACTCAATAAACTCTGAGTGTTATTAATAATATACATTCATTATACAAAGAAAAGCAACTCCCTAATTTTTAGTCCTAGTTCCTTCCATAAGTGACTTATGAGATACCAGAGCTTGCATTTCTTTGGCCTTTACTTTTCTTACCCTCTAAATATGAACATTAAAAATAGTCCTCAAAGGATACAAGAACAGATCAGTAGATGAGACTATAACTGGTAGGGATAAACTTAAATGGCATTTAAGATGCTTCAGACTTCTTTTATAAACTATATTCCCAGAGTATTTGACATTAAGAATTTTAGTTACAGGTCGGCACCATGGCTCATTTGGCTAATCCTCTGCCTGCAGTGCTGGCACCCCGGGTTCTAGTCCCAGTTGGGATGCCAGATTCTGTACCGGTTGCTCCTCTTCCAGTCCAGCTCTCTGCTGTGGCCCAGGAGGGCAGTGGAGGATGGCCCAAGTGCTTGGGCCCTGTACCCGCATGGGAGACCAGGAAGCACCTGGCTCCTGGCTTCGGATTGGTGCAGCGTGCTGGCCGTAGAGGCCATTTGGGGGGTGAACCAACAGAAGGAAGACCTTTCTCTCTGTCTGTCTCTCTCACTGTCTAACTCTGCCTGTCAAAAAAAAAAAAAAAAAAAAAGAATTTTAGTTACATAGACTGATTTCTCCATTCTACCCTACCCATTTCTTTCTGTGTATTTAGGAATAAATAAATGGCTGAAATAAGCCAATTTATAATAATTTTGCTTGTTGTTAAATATAGAAATGTAGGTATTCAGACATTTAAATCATGTTTTTGGATAGTACTTTCATATCTTGTAGTGAACTTTCATACACATTATGGTCCCATATTATAAATGAGACAGACTAAGGCCATAGATCTAAAATGAAGAGCTGACATTTGGACCTAGACCCTCTTGTTACGGCGGCGGAGAAATTAATATTGCCTCAGTTCTTTGTCTCACATGGAAGAAGAATTTCCAAGGGACAGCAGAGAGGTTTAACAGTGTTTATTATAGTCAAAGACCTCCAGCCAGAGTGGCTTGGAGGGGGGCTTCCAAGAGAGGAAAAAACCCAAAAGGCCCTTAGCACAGGAGTTTTAAGTACAACTTCGAAGGGAAAAAAAAAAAACAAAAACAAAAACAACAAATCTTTACAATCAGATTGGCATTCAGTTACCAGATGGGGGCAAAACCCAGAGGACCTGATTTATAGTTCTTTATCCTGTCTGGCCTGCCCAGATTAAAACAAAAAACATTTAGAATGGTGGGATAGGTAACTTGTTTTCACAATAAGCTGTGAGCTCAGGAAGAGCTCCTTTGCTATTCTCATGATAAATTTGGAAATTCCAAAGGAAGGAGGGCAGCCTGTTTGTTCTTGCTAAAGATAATGTTTTTGGGAAGAAAGCAAAAAATTGCACACTCCAAATTCCATTGGGAGCACCCTGATTACCTATTAACCCATCTGACTCCCCATACTCTGATTAGAATTTAGTGCTCAGCTCCAGTTCTCTGAGCAATTCTCCTTTTCTGCCATTTCCTTTTTTTTTTTTTTTTTTTTTGACAGGCAGAGTGGACAGTGAGAGAGAGAGAGACAGAGAGAAAGGTCTTCCTTTTGCCATTGGTTCACCCTCCAATGGCCACCGTGGCCAGCGCGCTGCGGCCGGCGCACTGCTCTGATCCGAAGCTAGGAGTCAGGTGCTTCTCCTCGTCTCCCATGCGGGTGCAGGGCCCAAGCACTTGGGCCATCCTCCACTGCACTCCCGGGCCACAGCAGAGAGCTGGCCTGGAAGAGGGGCAACCGGGATAGAATCCGGCGCCCCAACCGGGACTAGAACCCGGTGTGCCGGCGCCTCAAGGCGGAGGATTAGCCTGTTAAGCCACAGCGCCGGCCTCTGCCATTTCCTTAGGCAGATTTCTTCCTGTCATGGCCACATGTAGTTTAGAGAAGGGGGGCTTCCTTTCAGACAGCTGATTATCAGGTTCTCCAGGCTATACATTTCAGCTCTTGCATTGTGTGAGCTTGGGTTCTGGAATATTCCTAGAGGTCTTTTAGGGCCCATTGGAGGACAGCACATTTTCCAAAATATTTTGGCCAGAAACTATCAACCACAAATATAAGTTACTACTATTTTTTTTAAAGATTTACTTATTTTTATTTGAAAGTCAGAGTTACAGAGAGAGAGAGAGAGAGAGAGAGAGGTCTTCCATCCAATGGTTCACTCCCCAATTGGCTGCAACAGCTGGAGCTGTGTCGATTCAAAGCCAGGAGCCAGGAGCTTCTTCCGGGTCTCCCACATGGGTACAGGGGCCCAAGGACTTGGGCCATCTTCTACTGCTTTCCCAGGCCATAGCAGAGAGCTGGATGGGAAGTGGAGCAGCCGGGTCTCGAACCGGAGTCCACATGGGATGCTGGCGCTTCAGGCCGGGGTGTTAACCTGCTACGCCACAGCGCGGGCCCCACAGTTACTAGTATTATAATGAATTGTGTGCCTGCTCTCTTTCAGATGGCACTGTGGATCTTTTTATATCCATTATGTATGGTTTTTATAATGATCCCATAAAGTAGGTATATTATATAAATTTTACAGAAGAATTGGGCTTGCCTAAGGATAGATTTCTTGCTTGATGCCAGAAAAAAGAACAAAACCACAACTTTGTAGGTCTACATCCTCCCCAATATACCACTGCCTCTTTAATTCATATAAGATCTAAATACAAAAGAGAAGGTGTGATCATAGATAAGGCATCCATCTATATGATATGTGTTTTCAGGGCCACAGCATTGTTTAAGGCCAGAATCTTTTCTGATGGTTTAGAAACCAAGCCATGTCTATAGGTAAATATTTTTACTCTAATCTCAAATGTTAGGTGCATCCTTGAGACCTTATTGCTTGTTCTTGGCTGAATTAGACATTTCTGAAAAATTAGGTTGCTGAAATGTCCCTGCAAGTAGCAATGCTTGCATTTCTGGTCACTAAAAATGGGCTATGATAGATGGAACAAGGAGATCTTTGAGTCATATGTAAATATTAAAGAAAGAAGACAACGGTCCTATTCTCACCCTTACTCAAAATGACTGGGTATGAGAACAAAAGTACAGGTTTTCTACACAACAGTTTAAGAGAGTGGCTCAGTTTTAAATGCCACTCTGCTGTTCTTCCATGGCTGTTTTTCTTACCACCCTCTTTTCCTTTCTTCTACTTCCTAGACTTGTGGATGCTAAAGGCAAAGGAGGAGGAGGAGGAAAAATTCTGCTAGGGCACAGTGCGACATGAATTGCTGCTGTCTTCTCTGTATGTTTCACAGATCATCTACACAGAGTCCAGACTCCATACTCAGGCCTTTTCTTACTTGTACCTTCCTGCAGTCAGTTCTCTCCCCTTTCCTTTCCTCCGTAATACCACCACAGGATGTTCTATGCATTTTCTTAACAGTTACTGTTTGTCTTCAGTTCTGAGAATGGAAACTCCAAAAGGCCCCCTCCTTCTTTTGTAAACTGCTATTAAAAACTTCCCAGAACAGCATTTGGAATACAATAGGCACAATACATGTTTGTTGACTAATGAACTAATAAAAGAACATGCAAATAGAGGAGTATTTCTTTCAACTTTATGCATAAGCAAAACCTGAAAAGCAGCTCTGGTATATAATAAGAAAAAAATCTTCTGGCAAGGATGTAGGGTAAAAGGTACCCTGGTCCACTGTCGGTGGGAATGTAAACTGGTGCAGCCATTCTGGAAGACAGTAGCAGATACCTCATAAATCTGAAATGTAGACCTTCCATATGATCCAGCCATCCCACTCCTGAGAATTTACCTGAATCAAAAGAAGTCAGTATATGAAAGAGCTGTCTACCCCCATGTTCACTGCAGCCCAATTTACAGTAGCAACCTAGATGTCCATCAAGTATTGACTACATAAAGAAATTATGGAGTACTTCTCAGCTGTAAGAAAAAAAAAAAAAAAAAGAAATCTTGTCTTTTGCAGCAAGATGGTTCCAACTGGAAACCATTATACTTAGTGAAATAAGCCAGTTCCAAAAAGACAGATATCATGTTTTCCCTAATCTGAGGTAACTAATAGAGTACCTGAAAGGTACTATATTGGAGTAAAATGGACATTTTGAGAAATGAAAAAAAAAATCTTTTTTGCAACAAAAGGAATGAAGTAATTAAATGTAATATATACAAATTATACATATGAGGGTACTTCAAAAGGTACATGGAAAAATAAAAAGGGACATTTATTTTGATGCAAAAAATTATGAAATCCATACATTAAAAAACCTGTTTATTTTCATCTACTTGAATGACAATGCAAGAGTAAGAAAGAGATCTCTTGAGAGAGAGAGAGAGAGAGAGAGAGATCTTCCATCCATTGGTTCACTTCCTAAATACCCACAACAGCCAGGATGTCCCAAGTGGTGGCTTACCCTGCTGCACCACAACACCCACCCAGTAAATATTTTTTAATTAATTAATTTATTTGAAACAGTTACAGAGAGAGTGAGAAATAGAGAGAGAGATGGAGTGGGGGAGAGAGAGAGAGAGGGAGGGCGAGAGAGAGAGAGAGAGAGAGAGAGAGAGAAATTTCTTCCGTCTACTGGTTCACTCCCTAGATGGCCCTAGTAGTCAGGGCTAGGCTAGGCTGAAGCCAGGAGCAAGGAACTTCATCTGTGTTTCCTACTTGGGTGCAAGAACCCAAGTACTTGGTTCATCTTCCACTGCTTTTCCCAGGTCATTAGCATGGATCTATATCAGAAGTAGAGCAGCTAGAACAGGTACCAGTGCCCATAGAGGGTGCTGGTATTACAGGCTACAGCTTTACCCACTATGCCACAGTGTCAGCCCCTCCAATAGGTTATTACATACATTTTACACTAACTTTTTGAGGTACCCTGGTATATATAACTTAGAATTCATATATAACTTAAAAGAATGTGACACAGAACATATACTACACAGATATAACATTCAATCAATCCTTATTGAAAAACAATATAAAACTGACAAACTTACAAAAAGATGTTCAACCTAACTTGTTATTAGGGGAAAGTAAATTAAAATCACAATGAGATACCACTTCACAGACACTAGGTTGGACACAATAAAAAAAAGAAAGAATGTAATAAATGTTGGTGAAGATCTGAAGAAACTGAAATACCCTATTAATTGAAATTCCACCACTGGTGGGAATGTAAAATGGAAAACAATATGGAAATTCTTGAAATTATTAAATATTTAATTACTATACAGTCCAGCAAATCCATTTCTAGATATATACTCAAGAGAAATGAAAACATATATCTATAAAAGTGTTCAGGGCAGCATTATTTTATAATAGCCAAAAGTTGGAAACAACTCAAATATTCACCAATGGATAAATGGGTAAACAAAACATGGCACTTGGAGTCAATGGATTAGGGGTCAGTCATAAAATCAAAACAAGGATCCCAGAGCTCTATGCAAAGCGAAAGAAGCCATACAAATGGTCATACACTGTAAAACTGCATTTACATGGAATATCCAGTATAGATAAATCCACAGAGACAGAACGAACATTGGGGGTTCCGGGGCAGGGAGTAAGAGATTGGGGAGTGACCAATTAATGGATACAGGCTTCCTTTTGGAGTGACAGAGAAGAAAGTAGATAGGGGTAATAGTTATCAACACAATGAACGTCTCTGAGTAATATACTTTAAAATGGTTTGTCTTGTTTCATGTATATACATATATATTATCTCAAAAATTTAAACAATCAAAAAAACCCAATTGATAGATAAGTGCAGTTATGTCATTTTTTTTTTCAAATAAAAATACTAAGGCACTTAAAGATTAAATAACTTTCTTCAGGTCTCACAGGAGTGGAAGAAGCAACATAGCAATCTAGGCAACCTGACATCAGAACACATACTCACAATACATACCACCAGGCTTCATATTCATTTCCTCCTCTCTTTGATTTAATTTACTATAAAAACTGAGAACCAGATCTAAATAGGATATGCGGAGAAGGAAAGAGATGATCAATATACACTCAGAATGAATGTATTCATGTGTATGATTAAAGAACAATGCCATTTGGTTGTATAACATTGTGAAATCACAGTAACCATGCCAGTTCACAAAACTGTAGAGAACTGGCCAATGAATTTAACTGCTGAAACTTTTTCACTGCCCAATAAACTGACCCAGTGCATCATTAAGTGAATTAATCTGAAGTTACCTTGCTCCATGGCAACCAGTAAAAATTATAATGAAACACATTAGCTATATTACTGAAGGTTAAATTGTGTGTATGTATGTGTGTTCATATATACTTATGTTTTTACATAATATATGTAAGGTATATATTATAATATATATTTGTGAAGGATCACATTGAATAATGTCCAAAGCAAGCTTAATTCATGCTATAACAGAAAATCACATGCCCAAGACGTCAGAAAAACAGAAATAGTAGCAAAACATGATTAAAATCCTAAGGATAGGGGCAGCATTGTGGCTCAGCAGGTTAAGCAGGACTATGATGCCAGTATCATACGGTTGTCAGTTTGAAGCTTGGCTGCTTCATGTCTTCTTCTTCTTCTTCTTTTTTTTTAAAAAAGATCTTATTTATTTAGATGAGAGGTAGAGTTACAAACAGTGAGAGGGAGAGACAGAGAAAGGTCTTCATTCTGCTGGTTCACTGCACTGATCCGAAGCCAGGAGCCAGGAGCTTCCTCCAGCTCTTCCATGCTGGTGCAGGGGCCCAAGCACTTGGGCCATCTTCTACTGCTTTCTCAGGCCACAGCAGAGAGCTGGATTGGAAGAGGAACAGCCGGGACTAGAACCAGCACCCCTATGGGATGCCAGTGCTTCGGGCCAGGGCTTTAACCCACTTCGTCACAGCGCTGGCCCCACTGGCTGCTTCACTTCTGATCCAGCTCCTTGTTAATGTGCCTCAGGAAGATGGCCCAAGGGCTTGAGCCCCTGTCACCCATTTGGAAGACCTGGATGAAGCCCAGCCATGGTTGTTGTGGCCATTTGAAGGGTGAACTAGTGGATGGAAGATCTTTCTCTTTGTCGCTCCACTTCTCTAACTCTGCCTTTCATATAAATAAAAATAAATCTTTTTAAAAAACTCTATGGATAACTGGATAAACCATTTTTCAGCTGACAAGTTATTTTAACCTTTGTGTATGAGTGAACCTTGGTAGCTTCTGAGTTTCAATTCCCTTTCAATAACCTAACAAAATCATCCAAGTTTTAAAGAAACTTTTGGGCCGGTGCCGCGGCTCAATAGGCTAATCCTCTGCCTGTGGCGCTGGCACACCGGGTTCTAGTCCTGGTTGGGGCGCTGGATTCTGTCCCAGTTGCTCCTCTTTCAGTCCAGCTCTCTGCTGTGGCCCGGAAGTGCAGTGGAGGATGGTCCAAGTGCTTGGGCTCTGCACCTGCATGGGAGACCAGGAGGAGCACCTGGCTCCTGGCTTCGGATCAGCGTGGTGTTCCGGCCGCAGCACGCCAGCTGCAGTGGCCATTGGGGGGTAAACCAACGGCAAAGGAAGACCTTTCTCTCTGTCTCTCTCACTGTCCACTCTGCCTGTCAAAAAATAAAAAAATCAACTCAAAGGATTCCTTCTGGGAAACTGCTAAAAATTACAAAAACATGGGGCTGGTTTTGCAGCACAGCTGGTAAACCTGCTGCCTGCGATGCTGGCATCCCCTGTGGGAGCCAGTTCATGTCCCGGCTGCTCCACTTCTGATCCAGCTCCTTGCTAATTGTCTGAGAGAAAGCAGCAGAAGATGGTCCAAGTGCTTGAGCCTCTGCCACCCATGTGGGAAATCTGGAAGAAGCTCCTGGCTTCTGCTTTGGCCTGGCTTTAGCCCTGGCCATTGCATCCATATGGGGAATGAAGCAGCAAATGGAAGATGGATGGATGGATGGATGGATGGATGGATGGATCTCTCTCTGTCTCTCCTTTCCCTTCTCCCAAAATATGTTCATCTCAGTTGTAGTCTGTCTTATCCATACATAGTGAAGAATATTGTCTAATTGTGGGGGTGGTTTTGGAAAATGCAGTTCATCTAAGGTTTAAATGAAAATACGTACAAAATGGAATTACATAGTTTCTGGATGGATTTCACAATGAAACTTGATCAAAAGTGGTCAACTTCACACCTAAAAATGCCTCTGTAATTTTTTGCTTAAATGAGAAGAAATATTTTGGGGAATGTATGATGTCTTGATTATTTTCCATTACTGATCTGTTATTGGATAGCAGGCTTTTTCCCAGGATACTCATCATTTATGTACAAGTATGTATACTTAAGTAGCCATCAGCAAGGTAGAATATGCTGAACCACTTAATGTATTTGGATCAATAAAACAATTTCAGTTTGCAAAGACAAAAGTGAAGGGCACTACCAGAAACAACTGTAAAATAAGGCTGTAAATCACTGCAGATTTTATGAATGAAGTGACATCTGATACATAGTGAAAGAAATACTTGACAAAAACTAGGAAATGGCTTTTACTCTTGAATCTGAGCAACACAATTTGTAAAATGAAGCAATTAACTTTAAAATGCCTTCCACTTATATGAATTCTTTTGAGTCATTCAGTATTAAGCTTCAAAAGAATGAAGGAAACATGGTAGTATTTAAAGTAAATTTTCCATATTTTCACAAAGAAAAATATTTCTTAATTCATAAGAGCCATAGTGATTTATAAAATGAACAAATTGGTAAAGACTTTGGAAGTATATTGCTTCCCTGGAAGCAACAACAGCAAAAAGTTCAGGATCATGCTGGATATGATTCCTTAGGCATGAAAGACAAGGAAATAGACATTTTAGAAAGGCTCTTGATTTAGCTTTTTTCATTTTGAACCAGGTGGCCTATGAGTCATGTCTTCCGTAAATCACCTACAGGATAAATAGAGCCATAAAAGGTGAGCACTTTTATATTTGCCTTATTATTTTTTTTTTAAAGAAAATGTGCCCAGTAGAAGCTCTTGCACATAGGAAAAGAATAAGGGCACTTTAAAGTAAATGCAACCATGGTCTCAATCTATCTAGCCAAATTCCCCCACGATGGGGATGTGTCCACAATGTCAGATAGTGCTTAATGCTCTCAAACCACAGAGATGCCAGAGATTGTTTTTAATGAGAGATGATTTTCACAGAAAAGTCTTCACATGAAACAGCGACTCCTTTGGTTTCGTTATATTAGGGCCTGTATGTCAAGACCGTGAATTTTTTCCAGTTGTTATCAACAAAAAGATTCATACGTAAAAGAAAATATGATCTCAAAGGTAACCAGGAAACCACTCACTTAAGCCTTCATAAACCACTGACTGCTCAGTTTATACACTGCATGCATTCCAAATGATCGATCAAGAGGGTATTAGGTCTTCCTTTGCCATTGGTTCACCCTCCAATGGCTGCCGCGGCTGGCGCCCTGCGGCCGGCGCCCTGCGGCCGGCGCACCGCGCTGATCCGATGGCAGGAGCCAAGTGCTTATCCTGGTCTCCCATGGGGTGCAGGGCCCAAGGACTTGGGCCATCCTCCGCTGCCCTCCCGGGCCATAGCAGAGAGCTGGCCTGGAAGAGGGGCAACCGGGACAGAATCTGGTGCCCCGACTGGGACTAGAACCCAGTGTGCCGTGCTGCAGGCGGAGGATTAGCCTATTGAGCCACGGCGCCGGATCACTGGAAATGGACCTGCCCTGGAGTTGAAGGATGCCCAGGTCAGAGCCACAGATCTTATTGGCTCTAAGCTGAAAAGCCCTTCACTCAGCCCAACTTCCAAAGTGACCACTGCAGCTGAGGGGACGGCCAAGTAGGGTCAGCAACATTGAAGGCAGAACTGTAAATTTCTTGTTAGAGATGCCACCTGCCATTACCTGGCCAGCTCTCCTCCCAGGCCAGCTAAATAATGAAAGTCAACAGAGTGCCTTCCCCTAGTAGGTTCACACCTCCCTTAGGATGTACCCCATGTGAAGAGATAGATAGGTCTGGGCCTCTTAACTTACAAGGCCTAAAGCCCACCAGATTATTATCAAGCCCCTTCTATCAGGTTCTATTTGCCTCTCAATCAGAAAACTTAATTGTAGCTTAGATAGCACCTTTCTTAGCTCCTTTAATAATGACTCTGTCCTTTGTTCCAGACCCTGTCTAGCGCACTTGGGCCTCATTCCTTTGTAATCATAACCTCTACTCTACCACCAATGGCTCTACTCCCAACCTGTGTGTACTGATGGTCCTCTTTCCCACTTAATGCTGTATAATTGTTCAGACCTGGTTAATGCCACTCTTAGGATCATTGGTTACTATCCTCATTCTGTCTTTTATGACCTTGTCTAAATATGATCAGAGTCGGTGAACTTAGAAGGCTTCCACAGCCTTGGCAACTCATGACGAGAGCCTAGGGTGGTTACTGGCGCCATAAACTAGAGTGTCAATTTGTTGGGTCAACAACAGGAGTCACTGTGCACTTGCTCCTCATGTGGGATCTCTGTCCTTAATGTGCTGCACATTTTGATTTAATGCTATAACTAGTACTCACACAGTATGTTTCACTTTGTGTTTCTATGTGGGTGCAAACTGTTGAAATCTTTACTTAATGTATACTAAATTGATCTTCTGTATATAAAGAGAATTGAAAATGAATCTTGATGTGAATGGAAGGGGAGAGGGAGCGGGAGAGGGGAGGGTTGCAGGTGGGAGGGAAGTTATGGGAGGGGGAAGCCATTGTAATCCATAAGCTGTACACTGGAAATTTATATTCATTAAATAAAAGTTAAAAAAAAAAAGGTATTAGGAGCCACCTCTGCCAGTGCTGTGGTTAAATACAATCAAAGTAAAAAGCTCACAGCATGGCTTTGCAGTAGCTTGCAGTCTGCTTGGAAACAATTAGTGAACCACAGAAGATCAAATATAAGGAAGCATTTTTTGAAAGATTTATTTGAAGTCTCATTGAAAGAATTATTTGAAACACTTTGTTTGAAAGGCAAAGTGATTGATCTTTATCTATCTATCTATCTATCTATCTATCTATCTATCTTTCCATCCTGTCCACTGGCTCACTCCTCAAATGGTCCCCATGGCTGGTGCTGCTCCAGGAGGAAACCAGGAACCTGGAACTCCAACAAGGTCTCCCACATGGGTGGCAGGGGCCCAAGTACTTGGTCCATCTTCTGCTGCTTTCCCAGGTGCATTAATAGGGAAGTGGATGGGAAGTGGAGCATCTGGGACCACAACTAGTGCTCCGATATGAGATGCCAGTATTATAGGCGGCAGCGTTATACTTCATTTGTCTTCTATCCCATATTTTAATAAATCAAATTTTGTTCTACACGATTCAATTAAATGCTTCTTTATCCATTTTAGGAATTAGGAGACAATGATTATTTAAATTTTTCTTACGAACCTCTAAAATCAACACTGAATGAAAACTTATGAAAATAAGAAATGGTTTATTTTCATTTTCTTCTTTATCCTCTTATTCCCTTAACTACTCTATTTTAGCCTTACCAGTTTTCTGTTCTCAGAGTCTATGTTCTGCGTAACCTTTGCCCATTATTTATCATCACTAGTGATTAGCATTCCTTTTTTCTTTTCTTTTTTCTTGTACTCACTGGGGTGAAACACTCAGGATGCTGTGCTTTCTTGTTCTTAATAATTTCTTTCTGCTCTAAGTCTTCTCCCCACCATTTAAAAAGTTTTAATAGAATAATCTAGCACACAGTTTTTTTTTTTTAATTAAATTAAGTGCTTTAAAGGGTTTATTTATATTTATTTGAAAGGTGGTGGAGGAGAGTAGGAGGAGGGGAGGGGGGAGAGAGAGAGAGGAAGAGAGAGAGGGGGAGCGGGAGAGAGGGACAGAGAGGGAGAGAGAGGGACAGAGAGGGAGAGAGAGGGAGAGGGAGGGGGAGGGAGAGAGAGACACCAGTCCAAAGCCAGAACCCAGGACTCCACCTGGGCATGACTCATATATGATATAAAAAGTTACATGCACCTTCCTAAAAGCTGGGTATTTTAAATCTTTACAATGACTGAAAACAGAGAGCAGTGACAAACTTCTTCATCAAGGTGGGCCTATATCAGAACTATAAGCAAACCAGATCATAACTGCCATCATCTTTTTTCAAATCTTTCAAGTTTTATTTCTAGTCTTTTATCTGACAAAAAGGATGGAAGCAAAGATCAATAAAATCAGTTTGAAAATTAAGTTTTTTATTGCTTGGAGGCAAGATGTAATTTCTTCTGTATCTCTTCTCCTTTAAAGCTAATCTGATAAATACGATTTCGTATTGAACCTCTGCATAGAGGAGAGGAAGAACATACAGTAGAATCAGACATACATCCCAGAAAAAAAAGTTTTCAATCTAGACAGGGCATATACAGTGACTCACTTTTTTTTTTTTTTTTAATCCAAATAAACAGAGGAGGCAAAAAAAACCTGTTCATTTGTTCCTTTTTTAATATTTAAAAAGTTACATTCTACAGAATAAGGAAATATTTTATAATGCTGGAACTTAGAGATATATTTAATTTAAGGGAAACAAAAATAGCCATTATTCACATTTGACCAGAAATTATGTTTTATAAGTGACTGATATTCTTTTTCGAGTCAACTGAAAAAGAAAAAAAAAAAGTTGATTGATTTATAAAATTAAGAGAACTACAAATTTCAGAAAAATGCAATTTACAACAGAATCTGCCATCAATTTACTCTAACAGGAAATGTATGACAAAATGAATTTTAAAATTCTAGGTCTTCAGATAGTACAGCAAAAAAGCTCCATAAATATTCATTTGGTCATGGAAAGGAAAAAAAAATATATATATATGCTCATAAGATAATGAAGCTTTATTTAGGGATTAATTTTTAATGAATAGTATCCCTATACTAAGAGAAAGAAAGAAAAAAAAAACATTTTAGTATTCAACTTCAGAATTTGGTAAAAAAAGAAAGATGTAGGGAGAAAAAATACATGAAAGTCAAAGAAAAATTCATTTGAACACAGAAAAACAAGAGTGAAGTGTAACAATGGCCTAAAAAACACAACTCAATGTATTAAATTCTCACAAGAGAGATTAAGAGAAAACAGTCAATAGAGAATTGGAATGAGTATAACAATAGAAGGATTTCCTACAGTAATATTATCATGAGTGGACTTCATTCAAGTTAATTTCTTTTTTTTTTTTTTAAAGATTTATTTATTTATTTGAAAGTCAAGTTACACAGAGAGAGAAGGAGAGGCAGAGAGAGAGGTCTTCCCATCCGCTGATTCACTCCCCAGTTGGCTGCAATGGCCAGAGCTGTGCTGATCTTCCCACGCAGGTGCAGGGGTCCAAGGACTTGGGCCATCTTCCAATGCTTTCCCAGGCCATAGCTAAGAGCTGGATCAGAAGTACAGCAGCCAGGTCCCGAATGGGTGCCCATATGGGATGCTGGCACTGCAGGCGGCGGCCCTACCTGCTACGCCACAGTGCCAGCCCCTCAAGTTAATTTCTTGAGAATATTTTATGTCATGAGTTAAAAGGTATTTGCTGAGTAATTCCGGAGAATCTAAAGACTACTGACACAAAATATGGGCAACTAAAAATTTTTGCTTGGCTGTTTACAGTCCATAGTTTTATGAGCACATTTTTCATTCAAATATTATTTCCTAAAGAGTTTATTGGCATTGTGAATGTTGAGAACTGGATTTTAGCCTTAGCCATGGTCTTCATTACAGATAAAAACTCTCTGTCTGGAGGATGTGGTATTTGTTTGTGTCTGAAATTTTGTTCAAAGAGTATAATTGAGTAGTTGGAGAAAAATGCCTGATTGTTAATTCACCATTGCATTACTGTGACCATTATATAGTATAGGGGGGCTTTAGAAGCTTCCAGAGGGGGAACAGGTATAGGGTTACAATGACTGAACCAAGCTCACATTATAGTTAAAGACCGTGCCTAATTGACTGGTTTTTCAAATTTGTCAGACTGCCTCTTTTTCTTTCACCTGACTTTTATTACACAAGCATATTTTCTTTTAAAGATTCATTTATTTGTCTATGTGAAAGGCAAAGCAGCAGTGAGGATGAAAGGGAGGAAGAGAGAGACAGACAATATCACTTATCTGCTGGTACACTCCCCAGTTGACTGCTAGGAGCCCAGAACTCTATCCAGGTCTCTCACATGGGTGGCAGGGACTCAAGTGTTGAGGCACCATCTGCTGATCTCCCAGGTGCATTAGCAGGAAGTGGGATCAGAAGTGGAGCAGCTAGGACTTGGTCCTGTGCTCCTTGATCCTAGGATGTTCTCTTTGGAAGTGGTGGTTCAACATGCTGCACCACAACAGCAGCACCCGAGTGCAAGTTTAAAACAAACAAACAAAATACATTATTCCCAATACTCTAGTATGGTTTCTTGAATTTGTGAGGGAAAACTTTCCTTGACGTTTTTTGAACAAATTGAAGTGCAAATCAAATAGGAGAGAGCTCACTGAAACTGAATTGCAGCAGAACGACTTCATATTCTGCTGGTAAGTTAAAGAGCAGTAAGGATGCTAGTGAAGACGATATAATCAGCAATCCTCAAAGGTCAGCATGTCTACAAAGCAAATCTCCCAGGGTTTTTGTTAAAGTGCACACCTGACTGAGTGGGTCTTGGGTGGGGCATGAGAGTCTTCACGTCTAACAGGTGCCCAGTGGAGCTGCAGCTGTGGTCACTTGGAGGAACCAGCATTTAAGAAATGGTAGGAAAGCTACTTGAGAAGAAAACTTTCATTTAGAAACTAAAGGTTGTAAAGAGTCATTCCTAGAGGTAAGGAAACGATACCCTTCCTAGGCCAGAGTTATGGAAAAGAAGCAGAAAGCAGTAGCATTTTCTATAAATTAAGTTCTAGGCCAGTGCTGAGAACATTGCACGCTGCCTCCATAACTATATTATGATGATCTTAGTTCTCTAAGAAGGTGTCAGTGCTGCTATTTACTTCCTATTTGAAAATGTGCATATTTAATACATTTCAGGAAGGATTTTAATCAAACTGATCAAATCTAGATTCTACAGTAAGTGTAAGAGGCTTTTGCCTCTAGGATTTGTGCTTGTTCTTGCCAGATAATATTGGAAGATAAAAACATTTGTCGTGTACATTTGCAGCAATTTAGCAAAGACACATGGTTCATCTTGAATAAAATGGTGGGATTATTTTTTCTTAGGACTTCCATGATCTTTTAGAGGGATGCAAATTCTAACTAAAACTATTCATTTTTTTCTTTATGAAGAATTTTTAAACAGCAATAGAATGTTTCAGATTTTAATGTATGAGGCCACTGAGTAAATTTGCTAGGTTGTCATTACTTTTCAAAACAAAGTAACTTCTCATTTATCTAACTTACTTTATATATTTCAGTAGAAATTTGTAGAGTGAATTTTGTTCATCCATGTTATTTTCCCTAAGCTAGGCCATTTTTCATTTTTCTTAGAGCTTACCCATCTCTTGGGCTACAAAGCCTGGACCTTTGGATTTGTAACAAATACACAAATGACAGATGTACCATGTGTGTGTGTCCATGGTCTGAGATATAGAGAAATTATTTTTGTCCTGATTGTTATAAATATGTGAGGTGGTTGAGCCATGTTATAATGTTAAATGGGCACCTTTTATCTCTTACCATTGAGAATATAGTAACTAGTGGTGTTTGAAACTGGCATATCACATAGCTGAGAACTTAATCTGTATAGATGATTGGCTGTAATAGGTTTCCAGTAAATGAGATGTAATTTTTGAAAAGACTACATATTTATTGGTGATTTCTCAGGGATTTGAACACATTTGTCTTAAAAAGTTACTTTAGGTATAAAAAAAGGGAGTAGATGTATTTCTGTAAGAAAGCCAGTGTTTATGAGTTGATCATACCAGCACCACTGGTTACATCTACCAAAGTATACCCTAAATGATCTCTCCTATTTCTCACAAATACCTGGTGAGACAGATGTCACATTAACTCATTCCAAAAATGAGGAAAACAAAGAAAAAAGAGGTTGTCCAAGATGGCTGAATAGCAAGAGGTGCTGATTTTAACCAGGGCAGATAATAGAAGAAAAGTGGGGAAAGTGCATTCTCGGGGAAATTCTACAGAAAGAAGAGAGATGCCGTGGAGCAGTGCTGACAGTACAAACATCCAGCAGCGAGTGGCTACCTGACCCATGACTCCTGCAGCTGGGGCTGGAGGAGAGGCCAGCTTCTGAGAGCAAGACGAGAGCAGACTGCAGCAGCCCCTGTCACTGGTGATATTGCATGAGGGACAACCTTGTGGACCACACTGAGCTCTAGTATGTTCTAGACAATGTGTTCACTGTGATGGAGAAGCATGTTTCTTTCTCTCTTTTCCCCTACAAGGGCTCTCCGTGCCCAGCAGGGACAAAGCGACATCTTAACTCCAGTAGAGGCTGTGACAGCTTTCTCATAAGTGTGACTAGGGGGTTTTACCAGAGGGAAAAATCTGTTTTCCCCACCGAGTTTGAGTTTGGTCGGGAGGGCTAGCGGGGGACTGGACACCCACTTAGGACAGTGAGGTGTTTCCATCCCTCCCACCCTATCACAGCCTCCAAGGATCAAACCACCAAGGCAGAGCACTCAAGGCAGCTGGCTCTGGAAATGCCTCTGCTCTTTCCTTGGGACAGGACTGGGTCTCTGGGCAATCACTGTGTCTAGGCTCAGAGGCTCAGAGTGTTGGATGACAGTGTTGGATGGGTCACTGCAGAGGGTTCCATGCTCACACTGAGGACAGTACAGATCTTTGTATGGTTCATGCGCCTGTGTGGCTGGGGGTTGTAGCCACTGTGGGGTAACCCTGGTCTTGACCACTTTGGAAGAAAGGAGATAGGGTTGTGAATATACCAGTAGGCATGATCACACCCTCCCCCTTAATGACAATAGAGATCTACCATGCCCAACTCGGATGTCACCCTGGACTCTCACTCCACCTTTGAGTACTGACCAGAGCTCCCTGGCCCCATTCAGCATATGTCTATGGATACTCGCTGAAGCAGCAGACACTCTACTAATCCACAGAAGCACAGTTCAAAGATAAAAGCCATCAGAGGAGAAAACCAGTAAGTGTTTCTGCAATGCCTAAAAATAAAAGCAGAAATTCAAGAAACAAGGAAGGCAATATGACTCCCCCAAAGGAACATAAAATACTCCAATATTAGAATGTGAAGATGAAGAGATTGATGAAATGTCTTAGAAGGCTTGGTATGTCGGTGGGAGGGAGGGTAGGGTGGGAAAAGCCACTGTGTTCCTAAATTTGCACATATAAAACACATGTTTTTATACCTTAAACAAAGTTTTTAGGTAAAAAAAATTAAAAATGGTTAAAATGGTAAACATTTGATATTATATAATAAATGGCATCTGAAACAGCAGAGTCACCATGAGAATGGAAAAAAAAAAAACAAAAACAAAAGAATGACCACAAGATTACTCAGAAGCACAGATAAACAAATTCATGAGATAAAGAAATCCTTACCCAAGGTCAAGTACTGTGGTGTAACAGGTTAAGCCTCCATCTGCTGTGCTGGCATTGGAAGTTAACCAGTTCAAGTCCCAGCTGTTTAACTTCCATTCTAGCTCCCTGCTAATGCACCTGGAAAAGCCATTGAAGATGGCCTAAATACTTTGCCCCTGCATCATTGTGGGAGACCAGGAAGAAGCTCCTGGCTCCTGGCTTCAGCCTGGCCCAGCCCCAGTTGTTGCAGCCATTTGGGGAGTAAGCCAGAGGATGGAAGCTCTCTGTCTCTCTCCTTTTCTCTCTGAATCTCTGCTAGCTAAATAAGTAAATAAATAGATAGATAAATCAATAAATAAGAAATCCATACAGGATATGGGTGAAAGATTTTGCCAAGAGATAGAGAAACTGAAGAGAAATCAAACTGAAATATTAGAAATGAAGAATTCAATATGTCAAATAGAAATCCTCAACAACAGACTTAGTGAGGCAGAAGGGAGAATATCTGAGCTAAAAGAAAAATCCTTAGAAATATCTCAGATCAAAAAAGAAGAAGAAATTAATAAAACTTTTAAAAAGACTGTTTGATATCTATGGGATACTATTAAACAACCAAGCATACAAATCTTAGGTGTTTCCGAAGGTAGGCAAAGAGATAATGGATCAGAAGATCTAATCAGTAAAATACTAGCAGAAAACTTTCTTAATTTGGAGAAACAGGAAGCACACAGAACTCCTAATAGACATAATCAGAAAAGATCTTTTCCAGGACACATTATAGTCAAACTTTCAACAGTAAAACATCAGGAAAATATTCTAAAATGTACATGAGAGAAATGCCAGATTACCTTCAGAGGTTCCCCAATTAGAATAACAGGTGATTTCTCATCAGACCCTGTACAGGCTAGGAGAGAATGGAGAGATATAGTCCAAGTTTTACAAGAAAAAAAAAAACTGTCAACTCAGAACACTGTACCAACAAAGCTCTCATCTTGAGTGAAAATGAAATAATGAAATAAAGACCTTCTAAAACAAATAGAAATTGAAATAATTTGTCACCACTTGTCCAGCCTTACATGATGCTTAAGGATGTGCTACACACAGATATAAAGAATGATAGTCATTAGTATGAAAGAAAGTGAAGGCAGAAATTCTCTTTGTAAAAGTACAAAGGAAATACAAATAAATCAAAAGGAATATTTATGGAAAAATGGTATAACCAAGTCATTACTTATCAATAATAACCTTGAATACAAATGGCCTAAATTCTACAATTAAAAGATACAGTCTGGATGAATGAATTAAAAAAAAAGACCCATCTATTTGCTACCTACAAGAAACACACCTGACCAACAAAGAAACACACAGACTGAAAGTAAAAGATTGGAAAAAGATATTCCGTGCTAACAGAAAGCAAAAAAGAGACGGTATAGACATTCTAATATCAGACAAAATAGACTTTAACAAAAAAATGTTAAGAGGGACAAAGAAGGACATTATGTAATAATTAAGGGATCATTTCAACAGAAAGATCTGACTATAATAAATGTATATCCAACCAATGCCAACATGCCTGCCTATTTAAAGCAAATGTTATTAGATCAAAAGGGAGACATAAACTCCAATAAAATTCTAATAGGGGGCTTCAACACCTCATTTTCATTCATGGATAGATTAATCAGATAGAAAATCAACAAAGAAACAACAGAGCTAATCTACACTATGGACCAAATGGACCTAAATGATATCTATAGAACATTTTATCCCACAGTACAAAATACACATTCTTTTCATTAGTGCATGGAACTTTCTCCAGGACAGATCATATGCTAAGCCATAAACCAAGTCTCAAGAAAGTTCAAAAAAATTAAAATCATACCATGTATGATCATACCATGTATGATCACATACATTTGATACAAATGAAGATGACAACACATCAAAACTAAAGGGATACAGCAAAAGTAGTGTTAAGAAGGAAAATTACAGCAATTAGTACCTGCATCAAGAATTTGGAAAGACATAAAATAAATGATCTATCAATGCAAACTTCTAGAAAACAATAACAAACCAAACCCAAAATTAGTGGGAGGAAAAAAACAATTAAAATTAGAGAAGAACTAAATAAAATTAAAACAAAAAATGATACAAAAGATCAGTGAAATGAAGAGCTGTTTTTGAAAAAAATAAACAAAATTGATACACCATTAGCCCAACTAATTGCCTACCCCCTCCAAAAAAAGGAGATGACCCAAATAAATAAAATCAGAGATGAAAAAGGAAATGTAGTAACAGATACTACAGGGCCAGTGCTGTGGTGCAGCAGGTTAAGCCACTCTATGCAGTGCCAGCATTCCACATGGGTGCCAGTTCAAGTACTAGCCACTCCATTTCCGATCTAGCTCACTGCTGATGCTCCTGGAAAAGCAGTGGAAGATGGCCTCTGGACCCACAGAGGCCCGGAAGAAGCTCCTGGCTCCTGGCTTGGGATCAGCTCACTTCCAGTTGTTGCAGTCATTTGGCGAGTGAACCAGCAAATAGAAGTTCTCTCTCTGTAACACTGCCTTTCAAATAATAAAAATAAATCTTAAAAAAGGGATACCACAGAAATAAAAAGAATGATCAGGAATTAGTACAAACAGCTATATGCCAACAAATCGGAAAATACAGAAGAAACGGATAGATTCCTGAACGCACATAATTCATCAAAATTGCATCATGAAAATGTAGAAAACCTAAACAGACCAATAATCAAGATGGAGAATGAATCCGTAACAAAGGCTCACCCAAGAAATAAGAGCCCAGGACTGGACAGTTTCACTGCTGAATTCTACCAAATTTTAAGAGAACTTATTTCAATTCTTCTCAAATTATTTAAAACAATGGAAAGGGAAGGAATCCTCCCAAACTCATTTTATGAGGACAGCATCATTTTAATTCCAAAACCAGAAAAAGATACAACAAAGAGAACTGCAGACCAATATCCATGATGGACATAAATGCAAAAATCCTCAAAAAATACAAGCTAATTGAATCCAACAATACATTAGAAAAATCATTCACAAGAACCAAGTGGGATTTAACCCTGGCATGCTGAGATGGTTTAACATGTGCAAATCAATAAATGTGATTTCTCACATTAACAAATTGAAGAATAACAACCACATGATTATCTCAATAGATGCAGAGAAGCACTTGATAAAATATAACATCTTTTCATGATAAAATCCTTAAGCAAGCTAGGTATAGAAGGAACATCCCTCAACACTAATAAGGTAATATATGACAAACCCACTACCAGCATCATATTGAATGGGGAAAGTTGAAATCATTTCCACTAAGATCCAGAACCAGATAATGATGCTCACTGTCACCACTGCTATTCACAGAGTCATAGAAGGTTTAGCCAGAGCCATTAGGCAAGAAAAAGCAATCAAGGGATATAAATAGGAAAGGAGGAAGTCAAATTATTGCTGTTTGCAGATGAAATGATTCTAAATATAGAGAAACCAAAAGATTCCACTGACACAGTATTGGAACTCATAAGAGAGTTTGGTAAAGTTGCAGGATATAAAATCAACACAAAACAATCAATAAGCTTCGTATACACAGATAATGCCATGGCTGACAAAGAATGGGTATGATCAATTCCATTCAAAATAGCTACAAAATAACCTAAATACCTTGGAATAAATTTAACCAAGGTGATGAAATATTTCTATGATGAGAGTTGTAAAACATTAAGGAAATAAATAGAAGACACGGGAAAATGGAAAAATCTTTCATGTTTGTGTATTGAAAGAATTAATATAATCAAAATGTTCAAACTACCGAAAGTAATTTACAGATTCAATGTGATCACAATCAAAATACCGAAAGCATTCTTCTTAGATCTAGAAAAAAAAAATGTTAAAATTCATATGGAAACACAAGTGACCCTGAAGATTTAAAGCAATTTTAAGCAAGAAAAAGAAAGCCAGCGGCATCACAATATCAGACTTGAAGACATACTACAGAGTGGCTATAATCAAAACAACCTGGTATTGGCAGAAAAATAGAAATGCAAACCAGTGGAACAGAATCGAAACCCCACAAAATGCAAATAAAAAGTAGAGTGAGGCTTTCTTCATCCCAGTTAGAATGGCTATCATACAAAAATCAAAAAACAATAAATGCTAGCAAGGATGTGGGGAAAAAATTTAGCCTAATCCACTGTTGGTGGGAATGTAAACTAGTACAACCATTATCGAAGATAGTATGGAAATTCCTCAGAGAAGTGATCTGAAAATAGATCTACCCTATGATTCAGCCATCCCACTCCTGGGAATTTACCCAAGGGAAATAAAATCAGCATGTGAAAGTGCTATTGGTACCCTCCATGTTTACTGCAGCTCAACTCACAATAGCTAAGATATGGAATAAACCCAGATGTCCATCAACTGATGGCTGGATAAAGAAAATGTGGTATACATACACTATGGAATACTACTCAGCCATAAAAAAGAATGATATCCTGTTTTTGCAGCAAAAAGAATGCAACTAGAAGCCATTATGCTTTGTGAGAAAATTCAGTCTCAAAAAGACAAATATCTTATGTTTTCTTTGATATGTGACAGTTAATATAGAATATCAAAAAATATATAGGGATAAAATGGCCATTTTGGGCTATGACTGTCATTGTTAGCTCTGGTTTACACTCCTTGGAACTGTGGTCTTCCTACTTTTTATTTGTTGAATATTATAATTAGTGCTGAATTAAGCCTGTGAATTTAGAATGGATTAAAATTATGGCTTTGCAAAAACTGATAAAGAGAGGTGTGAAGGTGAGGGGCATTGGGGGGAACAGGGGAGTGAGGGAAGTGTGGCTGTCTGCTTGGAACTGTAGCTATGGAATGCATAAAATCTGTTCTGTTTATGTTATAAAACTTTTTAAAAAACTGCCTGTCAAAAAAATAACGTTTTTAAAAAAGAAATAAGAGTTTAACCAACTTGCCCACAATCATCAGTTAGTAAAAGAAAGACACTCTTTGAGTGCATCAATTTGAACCTGCTTCAAAATCTTGTGTTTTTAATTATTGGCTTCAGATATGAGTAAGTGTAAAACTAATGTAATGGGTTCTTTTTATCTTTGCTGCACAATAGATAAATATAAATATCTATATCACATTTTATTTACCACCTGGATTTTACATCTCAAGTCTTAAGACAATTTTTCTAGCATTCAAAGAGATGAAGTCAACAATCTTTACATTAAGGTTTTGTTTTATTATTTTAGGACTCAGTTCCAGTGTGTATTGTACCCATAATAGGAAATGCTTGTAGATGGACAAATATTGTTGGTCTTATCTTTGTGCCACAATGATACTTGAGTCATCACCAGCAATGTAGACTACTGGGACAGTGAAGTAAATATGCAAAATCAGAATGGTATTCAGCATCTTCCTCCACTGATGTGTTGGCTTTGCTAAAAACAGCCCAGATTTTGCTTGAATTGTAAACTAAGCAGATATGACTACAGGATACACGGGGAACAGATGTTGATTTTTAAAGGACCACTTATCCATCATCACTTTTTTATGTAATCAGTTGAAAGTAACATTCAATCCCTCTTCTTAAAATCGTTGAATCTTTATCCACAAGAGCTAAGCCCCAATTCCAAGGTGAGAAGTAGAAAAACTCTAAGTATACCATAAATATACTTCAGTGAAATTATCTGTAGATGATCAAATTCTCTTCAATGCTCATAACTGTCTTATTGTATATGCTCTGGAAAGACCATGGCACTTTTATACCACAGAGAGTAAGTCAATTGGCATTCTATCTAGCCATGATAATATACAATGACATTCTGTGTTCTGTTATACATGAATATGGAATATTGATATTACCTTGCAGAAATAAATTCAAATAGACATACATATTTATGAATGGATGAATAGTCTCTAGGTTGAAGAAATATAGAGATTCAGAAACTGAAAAAAGTCTATGTTGCTGATTCCCAGGTGTGGACATTAGGCAAGTTATTTAGCTTCTCTGTGCCTTAGTTTCTGTTGGAAAAGTGGGAGTCCATGTGACAAGGGGATAGAATGTACAGTGATCACTTTAAAAATCCTAATAGTGAATTGTATCTGTTTTCTGTAATTATTTTTCAAATCATTTAAAACATATCAAATCAATTGAAATATCAGGAAATATTTGGAAAATATTAAGAAAACAATAATGTAACTGGCTATGCGTCAGAATCTAGCTAATCAAATAACTGAGCCAAGTAAGGGATCATCTTGAGGACAACAAATTTCCAGAATAATTTTGAATGGCATAAAGATATCTCTTAACTTCTCACTCCCATTTTCTGTTTAAAGCATTTAAGTAGTGATTTGCACCTTTGCTGGATCAGAGCAAATTTCATTAATAGATGGAATGAAAATTCTCTCTTTGGATAGCATATTCCCAGCCATGGATTGATGGACAAATGCATGCGTAAAAGTCTTAACAGAGATACATCTCAGATATGGGGGTGTGATTTGTGTTACATGGCAGTTTTCTGCTGCATACTTCAATGAGGTAATCTTCTCATTGCTATACTTTCATGCAAGTATTTCATCTTCCTAATTTTTCCCATGTGGTTTAACCCTACAGCTTGGCTTCCCATGCTTATTTAATTATTGGTTATGGATTCAAGAAATTAATACTAGTACAAAATTAAAACTATTGGTCCTCTGTATATAAAATTAAACTAGAAATGAACCAAAAAGAAGAAGGAGATGGGAGAGGTAGAGGGAGAGGGAAAGAACAACTATATTCCTAAAGTTGTATCTATGAAAAAATAAATTCATTAAATAAAAACTAAAAAAAAATTAAACTATTATAAATTACACTTAAGTGTATCTACATAAGCTATACATACTTATAGTTATTTTTATTATTACTGGTTTCTGAGAATTGACATATGTTCTAATTGTCTAAACATTATCCATTATCACTTTCTCTGCCAACTAAACAGACCCTTATGTTTAGCAGTATCCTGGATCACCTGTATGAAAAACTGAATTTCCTATTTTCCTGGCAGCCAGGACTAAGTCTTGGCCAATGGGAAGTGAAAGGAAGTGTTCACTATATATTTGGAAAGTCTCCATTGAAAGAAAAATGGCATATCACTCATACTTTCACGTTATCTTTTTTTAAAGATTTTATTTATTTATTTGGAAGGTAGAGTTAGAGAGAGAGGCAGAAGCAGAGAACATCATCCATGCACTAGTTCACTCCCTAGATGGCCTCAATGGCCGGTGCTGGGCTGATCCGAAGTCAGAAGCCAGGAGCTTCTTCTGGGTCTCCAACGTGGATGCAGGGACCCAAACACTAGGGCCATCTTCCGCTGCTTTCCCAGGCCACAACAGAGAGCTGAATTGGGAGAGGAGCAGTAGAGATTAGAATGGGCACCCATATGGGATTCTGGCACCGCAGGTCAAGGCTTAGCCAACTATGCCACAGCACTGGCCCTGACTTTCACATTATTTTTTAAAAATTATTTTAGGGGCTGGCACTGTGGCATAGCGGGTAAAGCCGCTACCTGCAGTGCCAGCATCCCCTCTGGGTGCTGGTTTGAGTCCTGGCTGCTCTTCTTCTAATCCAGCTCTCTGCTATGGCCTGAGAAAGCAGTGGAAGATGGCCCAAGTCCCTGGGACCCTGCACCCACATCGGGGACTTGGAGTAAGCTCCTGGCTCCTGGCTTTGGATCAGCCCAGATCTAGCCATTGAAGCTATTTGGAGAGTGAACCAGTAGATGGGAGACCTCTCTCTCTTTCTCTCTCTCTAACTTTGGCTTTCAAATAAATAAATGGATCTCTAAAAAAATTTATTTGAGAGGGTGATCAAGTTGGAGAGAGAATGAGAGTAAGAGAGAGAGAGGGAGGTCCCATCCATTAGGTTACCCTCACATCCGGAAGCAAGGAATACAATCCAAGTCTCCCAAGTGGGTAGCAGAAAACCAATGATTTGAACCATCAACACTGCTCCTAGAGTGTAAACATTACCAAGAAGTTAGAATCAGAAACCAGAGCTGACAATCAAACAGAGGCACTCTGGTAAGGGATTCAGGGGTCCCAACTGACTGCTTAACCTCTATGCCAAATACCAGCACCTAATCTATTTTTCAAATACAAATGTGATGAATGAGTTTCAGCAGCCATATGAACCCTAACAATTTAGATCAAATCCTATGACAAAGCACTGGAAGGAGCTAGGGTCCCCAATAAACATAGAGATGTCATGTCAGTATTAGCCTACTCCTAAGCTTCTTTTTTTCATTTTTTATTTTTTTGACAAGCAGAGTTAGACAGTGTGAGAGAGAAAGACAGAGAGAAAGGTCTTCCTTTTTCCGTTGGTTCACCCCCCAAGTGGCTGCTGTGGCTGGTGTGTTGCGGCTGGCATGCTGCGCAGATCCGAAGCCAGGAGCCAGGTGCTTCCTCCTGATCTCCCATGCGGGTGCAAGGCCCAAGGACCTGGGCCATCCTCCACAGCCCTCCCGGGCCACAGCAGAGAGCTGGCCTGGAAGAGGAGCAACCGGGACAGAAACCAGTGCCCCAACCAGGACTGGAACCCGGTGTGCCAGCGCCGCAGGCGGAGGATTAGCCTAGTGAGCCGCGGCGCTGGCCCTAAGTTCTTTTACGTGTGAGAGAATTAAGTCACCCCTACTGAAGCCATCTGCTCTACTACAGATGAACTTCATGTACATCAACATACAAGAAATCTTACTTAAACAGTCCTAGGAGGCATTCTACCCAAAATGGATTTCTTTTCATTATTACCACATGTTTTTGTATTTCCTACGAATTCTGCATTCATATATAGATACGAATTTTTACAGTAAAAGAAAATGTTTGGGTTCATTAACTCTGTTTCCAAAATGTACATGATTATATATTTTTTTAAAGAAAGTGATATAACATATATTCATATTCTTAGGTATTCTTTTCACAAAAATCACTATGGGGAATGATTTCTATTGTTCCTCTGAATTAGCATTTTCATGAACTGTCCATAATATTTTGCCTTTTGCTGATTAGCTGCTTGTTTAATGGGTGGGGGCCTCTTTTTTTTTCTCAGATCTTGGCAAATTTGGTAGTTCTGTAGTATTTTTCATCTGGTTGTTAACTGGCATACCAGACAGAATCTGTTCCTTCTGTGATACTGAATAAATTTAGATAAAGTCTATGGAATTTTGGGGGGTTATAGAAATTACTAGATATCTACTAGGAGTAATAATTCTCTTTTTATGTCTAGGTAAACATTCTAACCTCAAATAGCTAGTAACTATAGTAGTATCAAGAACATAATTTTTGTCATAGATCTTTCAATAGAAAAACTTCCACGGGATTTGCTTTAAAAACGACATAGACACTGCCATTCATGTCAGAAAGAAAATCCACAAGGAAACAAAGAAGATATTTGGTATCAACAGGCGACCTGACCTAGAAAATGTCTCTTAAATAATAGTTTTTTAAAAAAATTCTAAGATTCACTTTAAAATCATTGATCTGAGGCTGGCGCCGCGGCTCGGTGCTGGCACCCCGGGTTCTAGCCCCGGTTGGGGCACCGGATTCTGTCCCAGTTGCTCCTCTTCCAAACCAATTCTCTGCTGTGGCCCGGGAGGGCAGTGGAGGATGGCCCAAGTCCTTGGGCCCTGCACCCGCATGGGAGACCAGGAGAAGCACCTGGCTCCTGGCTTTGGATCGGCGCAGCGTGCTGGCCGTAGTGGTCATTTGGGGGGTGAACCAATGGAAAGAAGACCTTTCTCTCTGTCTCTCTCTAACTCTGCCTGTAAAAAAATAAATAAATAAAAAATAAATTAAAAAATCATTGATCTGAGATAAGCCTGTCAAGATACATCTCCTTCTTTGTTAATAGTTACAGTTCCATTAGTGTGCTTAAAGACATTTATCCCTTACCACTCTAGTGAAAAATTATTTTTCTTTTTTAAAAGTTTTGTATTAATAATAATTGCAAATGTGCATGGACTACAGTATGATATTTCTACACATCTATACTATGTGTACTGATCAAAAACAGGGTAATTAACATTTCCCTTCTTTGACATTACCTTATGATTGGTGGATTGAATCTTTGTTCTATTTATTCATGCAATATATATGCCAGGTTATTGTGGACTATAGATTCCTCATTATGCTATGTGACATTAGGAACTTGTTTTTTCAATCAAACTCTGATTTGGTACCTGATATCCAAACTCCCTCTAGTCCCCCGACTCCTCCCATCCTCTAATAATCACCACTCCGTGTTCAGACTGACTTAATATTTTAGCTTCTGCATATGAGGGAGAACATGTAGTATTTGTCTTTCTGTGCCTGGCTTATTTCACTTAAACATTTATGAATAAATTTAACCAAAGAAGTGAAAGACCTCTACAAAGAAAATCCTAAAATGCTAATGAAAGAAACCATCAATGAAACAAAATGAAAAGATATCGCTCATAAGGTGAAGTAATTAATATTATTAAAATGTCCATAATATAGAAATATAGATTCACTGCAATTGTTATAAAAATAGCAATGACATTCTGTATAGAATTAGGAAAAAAATCCTAAAATTCCTATTGAACCACAAAAGATTCAAAATAGTCAAAAATGATCCTGAGACAAAATAAAATAAAGATGGAAGCACTACCATACCTGATTTCAAAGCATATTACAAAGCTTTAGTAATTAGAATAGCATGAAATTGGAATAAAAACCAACTCATAGATGAATGCAGCAGAATAGAGAACCCAGAAATTAATGCATGTATATACAGGCAACTGAGTTTTGACAAGATGCTAAATATACATTGGAGAAAGAAATCTTTTCAATAAATAAGGCTGGCAGAATTGAACATACTATGTATAAAAATAAATTAGGTCCCAAGCTCTCACCATTTAGAAACATTAACTCAAGATGGATTAAAGATCTAAATATAAGACTTGAATAAACCACAAAACTGCTAGAAAACACCTAAAGGAAACACTTGGGACAGAGAGAGGATGGGAAGTATCACAATATTCATGTAATTGTATCTATGAACTACATTGCATCTGTTCTCTTTGTACTAATATCACATTAGTAAGGGGATGGAAAACAAGATATTGGCACAGGCAATGATTTAATAAACAAGACCCCTAAACACAGGCAGCTAGAGCAAACCTAGAAAAGTGGGATTATATCAAACACAGAAGCTTTGGCACAGCAAAGAAAACAATACAGTGAAGGGCATCTGACAGAATGGGAGAAAATATTTGCAAGCTACTGATCCAGCAAAGGATAGATATCAAGAATAAATAAGGAACTCAAAAAAACTTAAGAATAAAAACAACCACCCAGTTAAGAAGTAGGCAAAAGACCTGAATTACAGCTCTCAAAAGAAGAAATACAAATTGCTAAAAAGCACATGAAAAAATGCTCCATATCACATCAGGGAAATGCAAGTCAAAGCTATAATGAGATATTACTTCACTCTTAGGATTTAAAGGCTATTACAAAAAAGATAGAAAGTAACAAATGCTGGCAAGGATGTGTACACTGATGGTGTGGAGATTTCTTAACTAGGAATAGACCTGCCATATGAACCAGCAATCCCATTACTGGGTATATATCTAAGAGACAAGAAATCACTGTATCAAACAGATATCTATTCAGGGCTGGCACTGTGGCATAGAAGGTAAAGCCTCTGCCTACAGCACTAGCATCCCTTAAGGGTGCCGGTTCGAGTCCTGGCTGTTCTACCTCCAATCAAGCTCCCTGCTATTGAGCCTGGGAAAGCAGAGGAAGATGGCCCAAGTGCATGGGCCCCTGTTCTCATGTGGGAGACCTAGAAGAAGCTCCTGGCTCCTGGTTTTGGATCAGTCCAGCTTGACTGTTGTGGCTGTGTGGGAAGTGGATGGAGGATTTCTCTCTCTCTCTCACTCACTCATTCTGCCTTTCAAATACATAAATAAATCTTTAAAAAAATGATATCTACTTCACCATTTTTACAACAGCACTGTTCACAACAGATAAGATATGGAATCAACCAAACTGCACTAGAAGGTGAATGGAGAAAGAAAATATGGTATGTACATAATCAGACAGTATTCAGCCAAAAAAATTAAATCGTCATTTTTGGATGGAGCTGGAGGGCATCATGTTAATCAAAGAAAAATTACTTTCACCAAACCTTTATCCTATAAAATCCATAGAAACTTGGAGGTGGTGGTGTGGCACAGTGGGTTACGCTTTTGTTTGTGACAAAAGTATCCCATACTGGAGTGGCAGGTTGAGTTCTGACTACCCCACTTCCAATCCAGCCTCATGTTAATGTGCCTGGATTCAGTTGCTTGGGTCGTAGATGGAGTTCCTGGTTCCTAGCTTCAGCTTGGCCTAGTGCTGCTGTTGCAGGCATTTGGGGGAGGAAAAAGGACAGAAAAGCAACAAAAGGAAACAAGAAAGTCACATAAAAGGTTTTGTCCTTATTCAGTGTGTGGTGGGAGCAGAGCCACTGAAGTTTACATGAGAGAGGAACCAGATGATAATGAGGGAAGTTCAGGCTGTGATGAGGACAATGGTGACAACAATGGGGGGTCCAGAGGTACAAAGGTCATTCAGGAACCCAATGATGCAGTCCAGGTGAGGGCTGATGATGAAGTGAATCCTATGTTGTGTCCATGGGAATGGATACCCACTGGTTTTCAAGGTATGGGTATATATACCTCAATATTTGTACATTTTTTCAAATCTGCTATCACCGGGTTTAAAATATCTATATTTGTGTGTGTCTGTGTGTACTACTTGTGCAGTGGCCTAGACAATCCATCTAACTTGGAGATATTATGAAGCTACTTGGATACCGGTTATCTCAATGTGATCAATACTTGAGGGGTGGGTATTGTGGTTCAGTGGGTTGAGTCACCCACATCCCAAATTGGAGTACCTGATTTGAGTCCTGGTCCTCTTCTTCCAATCCAGCTTTCTACTAATGTTGCCTGGAAAGCAGCAGATGTTGGCTCCATCACTTGGGTCTCTGCCACCCACATGCCAAACTCAGACAAGGTTTAGGTTCCTAGCTTTGCTGGCTTAGCTCTGGCTGTTATAGGCATTTTAGGAGTCAACTAGCAGATGGAAGATTCACTCATTATCATTCTCTCTCTCTCTCTCCCCCTGTCATTGTCACCGTGCCATTCAAGCTGATGAAAATAAATAAACCTTTAAAACATAGTTTCAGAAAAAAAAAATTTTAATCTAGACAAAAAGAGGCCTCCGTAGCTCTGTGCTCTTCAGATGTGCTTATCAGCTCTCTGCCTTTTCTCCTTCAGCAATCTCAGTCATTACAGATAATGAGGAAGAAAAACATGGGATTTAAAGGTGAAATATGATAATCCTGTGACATACAATGACCACAGAACTTTAAAATCGATGGCATGAATTCAAGTTTTAACTTAGGTTATATTTATATCAAATAAATCTCTCAGTATCTCTAAATTTCATTAGTAAAATAAGAGGCAGCCCATTTCAGTATCACCCGATTTTCAAACATCCAGGCGCAAATTTTGACATAGGTGCCAAGATCTTCCCATCCCTCCACCAGAAATCTGTGAATCCCTTGGAATGAATGAATTCCAAGTTCTATAATTTCATCTTGTACAATGTCTCCAAGACACTTCCTCATTCTACCTTGATTACTTCCAGTTTCCAACCATTAGAGATGAAGACAACTTTCTGGGTTTTTGAGGCTACCATTTGAGGTCACTTTCCCATGGGAAAGGAAGGTCAGTCAGCTATGCTAGAACCTAGGATGTTGTTCAGGAACCACACACCACTTGTGACTCGCAGGAGCAAATGAAGTGAGTCCAGCATCCCTGGCTTTGGCCACCAGAATCATGGAGCCCAATTCCTACCTTAATTGTCAATAGTTTAGGATACTTTTTAGTTTTCCAATTACATGGGATTTCTTTTTGTGACAGAAAAAAAAATGGGCCTTGTGGGCCTCATGAAAAATAGTAAGTCAACAAATAAACAGTTTTGCTCTCCATCTTTCTGCCTTAGAGACAGCTGGAAGATTGTGAATCTGTACACAATCAAATTCTACAGTGAATGCCACTAGATCATCAAAAATGAAATTAATTCTCTTTTACCAAAATGCAACATCAAAGTCAGACGTGTCCAACAAATCTCACATTTTTCCTAAATTCATTTTCAGAGCATATTACTACACAATTCATTTTGAAAGTTCTAGCAAATTGTATCCCTAAAGCCAACATTTAACACATACTACACTGATAATATTCAAGGAGAGGCTTACTAAAAAAAATCAGACATAAATGTACGAAGCTTTTATCATATTTGAAGTCATTCTCTACCCTTGAGGATCAGTGAATGACAACATAATATGTTCTCAATCTTTGTTCATTATTAAAGAAGACACCTCAGGTCAGCTTGACAACAGAGAGAGAATCAAGGTGTCTTGAAATACAATGTGGATGGATGGCCTCTGAGAAATCTGCTCTGATGGCTGGGCCTTTGTAAATGGCCTAAAATTATGATGTTTCCTTAATGTCTGCTGCTGCCCACATGTGCTTCATGAATCAAGAGCCAATCAGTTCTTCTGCCAGGGTGACAACAATGAATATTAGTCACGAAGGAATAGAACAGTGACAATGCTCAATTTCTTAAGCACCATACTCTAAGTTGAAATAATCATGGAAGCTTTGAATAGAAAATATTTTAATGGACAGTATTCAAGTTATTGGAAAATACATTAGTGCCAAATTGAGATTTCTATCGTACCAGATATTTTGTTTGATTTAGGTTTTAAAATTGGACCTCTAAAACTTTTTCTTTACCTTAGCATTAAGTGCTACTCTTGTTTAGTGACAATTTAAAATCTAACGTCTTGTTATTGATCAATCTTCGTTCAATGCTTCTATCCAAGTCTTTTCCTCAAAGCCAGTAGACTGCATTTTGATACTTACAGTCATTTATCTGCTCACAGAAATACAAATCTTCTGTATGTTATTTGTCACTTCCCTCAAAGTATCAGTTTATTAGGAGTTAAAATGTGATTGCAGAATCAGATTGTTTCTCTGGGCTTGATGAAGAATAAGGAATCAATGCAGCGTGAAGTACATGAGTGCTACAGGCCAGTGATTGGCTCTTAAATGACTTATGGGGCATAGAAAGTAGGTTAATGGGGTGAACTCTCTAATTTACACAGTGTCCTAAGGTAATTGACTTCTTAATATCTTTAATGGGCTATAAAAAAAGTCCACAACCAAAGAAAAAGCCATATATTCCCAAATGCACATGCAATGTGTAGGTAAATTTATAGTTTACTTCCTGGATGGATTTACCCAAAATTGATGAGTGTGGTTACCTGTGGGGAGGGGAGTGATTGAGTGCTGGTCAAGTGAGATGTTAGTTCTATCTCTCTTGTTTGAAGTTTTTATAGTAAGAATGTATTCCTGTATTACTGTTGAAATGAAAAATAGGTAAACTTTATAAAAATATCATGAATAACTTAAAAATGATGGTCTTGGCTATACTGCATTCTGAACCAGGGAATGGCATTTCTCTTTGAATGGAAGAAAGCCTAGGCTATGTCTCTCTCCTTTCTTCTCTCTTCACTTCTATTCAGTTCCAAGTGTTTCTTGGAAAAGGACTGATTGCTTCCTTCCCCCCAGGGTAATATTAATTTTCTCAAAGCATTTATGATAGTGATAGGTCCCTTTCTGTGCCTTCCACACTTGGCCTCTCTCTGCTTAATGGATATCTATGAATAAGTGGACTCTCAGGAAGTTCTTATCATTGGCTTTGAATATTTGAAACCATATAACAGTTGGGGAGATAAATTGTAATGTTCCCCATAAGTGTCATATTCTGACTTGAATAGCCCCTTCCCAAAAGCCACACAGAGATTTGTTCAGTAAAACTTAAAAAAAATGTGGTTGATCAGCATCTAGAACCTCTGGAACAAAATATATATCCTGAGTAGAAAGTTCTGTATAGCACACCATATTATTATAACATACCATATTATTTAATAATCTCAACTATAATGGACATATGGATTTAAAGGCAGTGAAAGTAGCTTTGAATTAAGAGCTACATGACCTACCTGGGTTCTAGTAACAACATGATTTGTGTCAAATTAATTAGCCTTGAAATTCTCATTTTCCAGGGGAGAATAATAATATCTGCCTATTTGTTAGAATCAAATGTTTTGAAAATGCCCTGAAGAGCTAACCAAATGGAAGCCAGCATTTATTTTGCATTCTGTTTATTTGTGATGAGCATGATGCTTGCTTCATCTTACTTGTCCTCTTCGAAAATTCATTCCCAAGCACACTTTTTTTTTTTTTTTTGACAGGCAGAGTGGACAGTGAGAGAGAGAGACAGAGAGAAAGGTCTTCCTTTTGCCGTTGGTTCACCCTCCAATGGCCGCCGCGGTAGCGCACTGCGGCCGGCGCACCGCGCTGATCCGATGGCAGGAGCCAGGTGCTTCTCCTGGTCTCCCATGGGGTGCAGGGCCCAAGGACTTGGGCCATCCTCCACTGCACTCCCTGGCCACAGCAGAGAGCTGGCCTGGAAGAGGGGCAACCGGGACAGGATCGGTGCCCCGACCGGGACTAGAACCCGGTGTGCCGGCGCCGCAAGGCGGAGGATTAGCCTAGTGAGCCGCGGCGCCGGCCACACTTTTATTTTCTAAATGACATAGTTTGCTTGACTACTTCCTTAACCTAATTTGCATTTTCTTAATTCCTCCAACAATACATAAAAGAATATCTAGCTATATTTTTCAGAATTTCAGCTTCCCCCCCAAAATTTTAAATGTCTACAATTATATATTTTTTTCTTTACCTGTTGTAATATTTTATACCAAAAAGGTCCATCATACTCTTCAAAACTCATGGCTAGCTGTACAAGGAGAATAATGTCCCGGGCATCTTGTCATATAGTGGGAAATTCCTGTATTCAGAGTGAGGAGATGACAGACCTACTTTATCATTCAACCAGCAATGTGAGGAGAAGACAGATCATTTAACTTCCTTAAGCATGGGTCTCACTGCCCAAACAATGGGATAACACTTACAGGCTTGTGGTAAAGACACAAATAGGTCCACAGATGAAATAAGGCAATTTAAAAGAGTTTTACAAATGGTAAAAGGAGCAAAGAAAAGAGGAAAGTGTTCACCATGTGTTCTCTTTGTCAATGATAGAAGAATACCTGGCTATCATACAGAATTTACTGCAAAGTTGTCCCAAATTACATGAAAGCAGGTGGTCTTTGTAGTATAGGTTGGGCTCTTAAACCACAAATATTTGTCTATGATAAAATCCTCCCTTTCTTCCCCAATACCTTCCATGGGTCCCTAAAACTTAAGATCAAGTTAAATCTCCAGCGTTTAGTATTGCCTAAGTTATTCTTCCAATTTTATGCCCCATACTTTCCTTTCTGGACCCCGTTCTTTAATCTAAACAGATTGCTCGCTATTCACCAACTAGTCCCTGAAATACCCTACCTCACTCTTTATCCACCACTTAGAATGTGCTTTCTCATTTTCATGTTTTGTGGCCTTTAAAATTCAGTCCAAATATCATCTCTTTCAAGATCTTTCTCTGAATCCTACATTCTCAAGTACAACTCTCTCTCTCTCTAAAATTTCATAGAGTTTTGTTATTTTATTATTTACACCTTTCACTATCATTATCTTGCACATAATTTGTCTTCCCAATTATACTGTAAACTCTGGATGCTAGAACTGTTTCAGCTTCATAGTACCTACCAAAGCTTGGTTCAACATGTTGCACTTCAGAGATACTCAGTGAATGTGCAATAAATTAATGAGCAAGAGACAGTATACTCAGTAGACATAGATAAGAGAGTATCAAAAGGGAACCTCAACTTTTTTTTTTAATTCAGGGAATATTTATTGTGCATCATCATATGCCAACTACCGGATGTGGTGGTGACTAAAACCTGTGTGCCTGCACTTGCAGTCCTAGTGGGTTTTATTAATTTCTTTTTTGAGCTCCTCTTCTTTTTTAAATAATTATTTCCACATAACTTAAAAAATATTTGAGAAGAAAGAGAGGGAGGGAGGGAGGTAGGGAGGGAGAGACAGAGACAGAGAGGCTGACACCAATTTGCTGATTCACTCCCAAAATATACACAACAGCTGGGACTGGGCCAGAACCAAGCCAGGAGTCAAGAATTCAACGAGAGTGTCAGGGCCCCAACTATTTGGGCTGTCTCCTAGGATGCACATTAACAGGAAGCTAGAATCAGAAGTGTGAACAGGAACATGATATGTCAGTGAGCCTTTTACAGGACTTTCTGTGATTTCAAAACTGGACAGTGAGAACACCTCTGTCCTTAAACTTTCCTTCCCAGAGCTCTGTCAAATTGTCAATGTTTGGATCACTAACTAGCCAATTAACAGCCACCAGCATCTGCAGTGTATCAGACACAGGCTTGCTATCTCAAGTGTCTCATCTCATTTTGTTGCAACGAGGAGATAAAGAGCATTAGCATCTGCGTTTTACAACAGGGAAAACTGACCACATACCATTAGGCAGTAGAATCAGGATTCAAATCGAGGACTACCTGACCCCAGTGCCTTTCGAAGCACAGCACTACCTGCTGCCAACCTGCAAAGCACGACTGAGGGAAAGCAAGCTCCTTCATCACCAATAAACAACATCATCGTCATCATGTCACACCAGCTCTCATTTGTCAGAGACTTTCTTTGTACTAAGAACTGCACTAAAATGGCTTTAATAATAATTAACAATAATATGAATAGCAGGTGATAGTGATTGAGCTTGTATGTGCCAGGCACTGTCGAAACTTCTTACAAGGATTGCCCTAATCATTCCTCATCATATTGTTATAAAATAGATATTATTCTTAGACCTATTTTAGACAAGAGAAAATCGAGGCTTAGGTAGGCTAAAATACCCCCATGACTTCCCAGTTAGTGAGTGGCAGGGCTGGGATGTGACCTCTGTCTGACTCTAAAACCTTACTTCCTATCTGTATTGCCTCTTATTTTAGAGGTTCTGCCTGAAGAGAGATTTGCATTTCTTCTTCCCACCCTTTTGAGAACACTGTTTGCCACTGGCTTCTCATCACTGGAGAGCTCTCTTGGACCCATCTGCTAAAAATCCTTTTTAGGAGCCTGAGGCTTTGACATAAACAAGTAAAACAATGAATCTATTAAATTCTAAAGGAGATAAACAACTAGTAATGGTTATGTCATGTGGAATTATGTACTTAATGCAAAGAATATATTGTTGGAATTTAAGTTTACTACTGTTACACATGTGGAGTCTAACTTAAAACTTACATAACTACTGTAGCCATTAAGTTTAGAGAACTGGATAATTGTAAAAATCTGCCAGGGCTTGCAGCTTACTAAAGAGATAGCAGAGCTAAGAAGGGAAAGCGTAGAGAATGGACCTGACCCCTGCTCCAGAGCAGCTCCAAACTACTCAGTAACATCAGGGAAAAGAAGATCTGGGTACAGGACACTGGCTTCGATGGCCTCTAAACTTCATCATAACTTTGTGATTCTAAATGTTTGGATATCCTCCTTGCTGTCTCGACCTGTCATTAAGGATATGACCATGTATGTGTATCATTTTATTGGCTCTAAACTCTTTAAATCATGAGCCTAGAAATGAAAGAGTAAGGTGTTTTCCCTCTGCCTCGTACATCGTGAGGAATGACAGATTCTCAAGTCACGGTTTAGCTAGTATTTCTGTGGATGATTCATGGGGCACATTTTCATTTCTTCTAACACCCTGTTTGTTATGCACTTCTGACAGCAGGAAATCATGTTGATCATTTGGTCTAAAGAATCCCCCCACCTGCCTTCCCCTTGCATTGATCTTCTGCTTTAAGGAAACTTCCTGCACACATTGATAGTGTCCTAGGACTCCTACCAAGGTCTGCTCTCAGGTATAAAAGAGGTCGAGGTTTCTGTACAGGGAGAGTAGGAACGAATTTGGAACACACACTTCTAGTAGAGCAGGATGTTAAGGAGAGAAGGGCTCCTTATTGCATCTCCAGAGCCAAGAAAAATACTGCAATAGAAATAACATAATTGCAGGGTTTCTTATATTTTTACCAATTGAAAATACATTTATGTTTTACCTGTTGAAAAAAAACAAAGAAGGAAGATTTGATATGGCTTCATTCAGTAAAGGCCACGGTGCCAGGCTCAGATGCTTGATTATGCAACAGAATGGAGAGCAACAGAGCACCTTTCGTGGTCTGAGGATAAGACTTGTTTTTGAAATAGCCACGACAGGACTAAAACAACTTGAATGCCCTGATGTTCTGTGAATCGTTCCTATTTCTCACTTTTGGTCTTGCAGGATGGGTAAGTGGTCACCAACATTCAATAATATGAAGCCAGGGCTGTGTTATAGCAGGTTAACCTGCCACCTGCAAAGTCAGCATTCCATATGAGCACCAGTTCAACCCTCACCTGCTCCACTTCCGATCCAGCTCCTTGATAATGGCCTGGGAAAACACTGGAAGATGGTCCAAGTGCTTGGGCTCCTGCAACCCATGTGGGAGACCTGGAAGAAGCTCTTGGATATTGGCTTTGGCCTGACCCAGCCCTGGCTGTTGCAGCCATCTGAGAAGTAAACCAGTGGATGGAAGATCTCTGGTCTCTCAGTAACTCTTTTTTTTTAAGATTTATTTTATTTATTTGAAAGACAGAATTGCAGAGAGAAGTAGAGACAGAGAGAGAGGTCTTCCATCTGCTGGTTTACTCCCCAAATGGTCGCAATGGCCAGAGCTATGCCGATCTGAAGCAAAGAGCCAGGAGCCTTCTCTGGGTCTCCCATGTGGGAGCAAGGGCCCAGGGGGGGCATCTTCTACTGTTTTACCAGGCCACAGCAGAGAGCTGGATTGGAAGTGGAGCAGCCAGGACTTGAACCAGCACCCATATGGGATACCAGCACTGCAGGCGGTGGCTCTACCTGCTATGCCACAGCGTCGGGCCCTAGAAAATTTTTTTAAAAATAATATGAAGTCAGTATTTCCCTCAGTTGAAATGAGAGGTCATGCCTGATGATTGGCTAGAATCTGCAGCCAGCTCAGTCTGGAAAATGCCATTCACTCATTGTTTTCCACTTTCTCCAGTAATGAATCTTAATCAACAAAACAGATGCGGCACAGAAATGATGCAAATTTGGACTCTTGGAATGCTATAACATCAAGTCCATTCTTCACTTGTACATGCTTTCAGTATTTTAAAACCTGAACTGCAGGAATGTACATCCATGGTTATTGATTCTCCCTAATCAGTGGGCTTCCAGATTTCTGACTGTGTTGTATGAAAAGAAATATATTCCACACTGTGATGAGTGCAGCACACACAATGAGAATAAATTTCATGCAACAATACCCTCACTCTATGAGGGGGTATGCTGATGTTTTTCACTTGGTACTATTATAAATAATTAAAAATACTCTTCATAATGTACTAAACTGATTTTATATCTTGACATTTGCAAATCATTCTTTGAACCTCCAGGGGCTTTGAGATCAAGAACCATGCTTGACTCATATGTGTGCCTTCACAACCAGAAGAAAGTCAGGAAATGCTGTTAAATACATGTTTTTCCAAGTAAAAGGAATAATCTTACAGAGAGCATTGTCCAAATGCCCTGATGACTCCCCCCCACTATCTTTCATGTGGCACAGGGAACATGTTGGGCAGTTGTCAGTTGCTTGCTGAAAGAATAGAGAAATCATGAAAGATTCATGTTTTAATGTCCTCACTGGTGAAAGGAGTAGGAAAAGGAAAAAAGTTGGAATAAAGGCAGAGATGGATCTGTTCATCTTCAAACAGAAGGTATAGGGATGTGCCGTCATGGAGAATCTGGAAAGACTGAAGGGCTACCAAGTCTCATGTTGGCCAGCAAGAACTCCATGGGATTGTATTTTATCAGTGCCAGATAAAACAGTGCTAAAGGGGTAACACATTCAAAATGAAATGGCAGTTTAAGGTAAAACATGGCTTCTCTCTTGATCTCCAGCCCCATTACCTGAATCTTCAGAAAACTTGTCCTCTAACATCTCCAAGTAATAAAAATGAACACTGTAGCCTAGAATCAAAGCTTGGCCATATTTTCTTTTACTTTTCCTATAGCACTGACTGTAGACATACAACTGAGCATGTATGTTAAACTTAATCATCCACATATTTAGTTCAAGAATATTTCCTTAATGGAACTTATTTGTGCTAGACTCAGTCAGTGCCACTATGGGTTTAGTCTCTATCAGGCTGTGGTGTTAGATCCTGGTGGAAGAAGACACGTCAAACCTGAATAGTGCTTGGTCTGCTAGGTGGTGGAGGCAGTCATGCACAAAGTAGACCATGTTATTATATTTGATGTATTGTACCATAGATTTTAGTCAAGAGACACAGACACAGAGAGGCAGCCATCCTTCTGCTCACATAGGAGATGATAAATGAGCAGGACTCTGAAGATTGAGTAGGGGTCACCAGAAGTAGAAGGATAAAGGACAGAATGGTCAATGTGGATGACCTGAATTTGACTGCCAGAAGTAGGTAAACCTAGAGTGATTTGGGGATTGCTTAGCTGGGGGTATTTTTGTTGCTTAAAGGTTTATGATGCAAGTGTATCAGTAATAAATTGATATCAAGTTGAGAAGAACCTTGGGTATCATGGTGGAAGTTGGGTATTTATAAGGGATTTAAACATCTACCACTTTGTTTATTTTCTAATGGTTGAGTGTGTGTAAATGTGGTCCTCCCTAGTGTGTGTGATGTGGAATTATGCAGCCTCAAGGGAACTCAGGTTTTTTTTTTTATCTCCAAGCCACTCATTTTATACATGAAGAAACAGAAATATAAGTCATTTGGTTAAAAGGGTCTTTTCCCAGGGATTGGAGAGAACTCAGCCTATTTGCATATAGATAGAAAGCAATCTTCCTGCTGCTGTTGTATGGACTGGCTCTCAGTCAAAAAGAAAAACAGCTCACTGTTTATTTAAATTGAGCAGGAAGGAAGTGCAGGAGCAGGTGGGTGTACCCGATAATCTCCCTATTCAGGACACAGAGGAATGTGGTGTAAAGGTAGCTTTGATTTGGACAACTTCCAAAGGAACTGAGCTACAGCAGAACCAGAAGGACCTGATAATGAGGCAGTTTTATGCCAAAAGTAATGACAAGCAGGTGAGTCTCCAGATCCCACCGGGGCATCTGTTCCACCCAGGCAGGAGCAACACGCACAGAAGGTCATCCCCTCCTCAGGATACTTTTGTTGGTCAAGTTCTTTTCAGTTGATGTCCAGGAATTCCTCTGTGGGTGACAGTGAGGTTAGGGATAGAAAGCTGCATCCCATGAGCACCCTGAGCCTGGCAGTCTCAGCCCCCTCTGACAGGTCCTGTTTCGACCTCCAGCAGGCTGCCGGGTGAAGACATGACCCAGGAAGAGGCTCTGAGACAGCAGGCCTGGAAGATTTGGAGACATGTTTCCTCTAACCTGGCTCTTTCTTTCAGCTGGGCTGTTCCTGCTTTCCACGGGCATCAAGTTGCAGGTTGCAGGATACCCACCTAGCACCTAGGTGGCATTTACACAAGCATGGGACAAAGCCAGGGTCTCCATATGTGCACAGTCAAGAAGCTCACTGAGAAAGATCCTTCCTGGGGAAGGAAAAGGCTGAGTTAGATAAGCACCATCCCTGATGTGTGACCAAGGCATTTTTGCCTCTCTTCCAGCCCTGATCTTGGAGGCAGACGCAAATTGAATCAATATTAGAGTGTATTGTATTGACAGTAAAAACCTCTCTGAGGACTGGGGCACAAGGCTTTTGCAGCTTAAATTTGCACAACATATCCTATTGCTAAAGCAGGCTAGGAGGCCTTCTTACATGTTGAAGCCAGGAATAAGCACAGTGGTGGGGCCTATGTTTCAAAGAATGAAGACAAATGCTAGGGATTTTGCAAAGGACAAAATGTAATTCTGAGTTGAAAGAATGGCCTCAAAAATCAAGATGTGCTCAATGGTAGCACCAGACTCCAATTTGTTTTCCACACCATGCGGCAGCTTTTTTCGCAGTTTGACAAAATTATAAGTGAAGAACAGGAATATGACAAAAGGTAATTGGCTGGCCACTAAGCTGAGGGGAAGCAGGACTCTCTCTAGAAATCAGGGTTCCAGGCTGCAGTTTTCTCACAACTGATTTTACCCCAACACGGGCAGTGACAGATTGTGTCACTGGCCACAGGCAGGTACAGCTGATTTGTCTTCTCATTTCCATAAAGGTCATGAGCACAACATGAACATGACAGCCAAGCCAATGGTGTGGTGGTCTCTCAGTAAGGACACAGGGAAAGGATGTCGTGGAAAGAATGCTAATGGCGTCTCCTCTTTTGGACAGGGTGCTTCTAGAAGAGGAAAAAAGAAAAACATTCCTAACTGTTTTAAAAGTCAGGCTGTTTAATTCCAGAGAAAACACAAAAACATTGCCTTGGATCCATATGAACCCTGGTTTCCCCACCGTGGCCCTTTGTGTGCAACCCCACAGGGCTGCTGGCAGTAATCCTTCCCTCCCACAGGCCAGCTCTCCGTCCAGGTCAGGCAACTCCAAACCTCACCTTTGCTGCCAAACTTCTGACTTGGTTTCCACAGAACGGATATTTACCAGGCTAGCTGTGAGATGATAAATGATCCCTTTCTTGTAAGACTCTCCACAATTCTATGAGTGTCTTTGAGACTCTTTCTATAACCAGAGACAAAATTGTGGAGGATGGGTTCTCCTTATTCTGCTAATGTCTGGTAATATGGCTGGAACACACATCATTATACTGTCCAGGAATTACATTGTCTATATTACAGATGTTTTTTTAAGTTTCTTTATTTGAAAGTCACAGTTAGAGAGAGAGAGGGAGGAAGAGAAAGAGAGAGAGAGAGATTGCCCATCCTCTGGTTCATTCCCCAAATGGCAGCAACAGCCAGGGGGCTGGGCCTGGCTGAAGTCAGGAGTCCCGAACTCAATCTCACAGAGGTGGCACAGACCCAAGTACTTGAGCCATCACTTGCTGTTTCCCCGTGTTCACTAGCAGGGAGTTGGATCACAAACAGGGGAGCTGGGACTTGAACTGTCACTCTTGATATGAGAAATGAGTGTCCCAATCCCTGACGTAAAGTGCTGTCCTCAGTAGGCATGTTCCTTCCTGTATGTTGATAGAAAGTTCCCTCAAATGATGAGGAGGCTACTGAGACACACTTGGCAGGGACAACTTTGAGAAAGGGGGTGAACGTCACAGAGCACCAGCCCCTTCTTTCTTTTCTACATCTAAGAACTAAGACCCTGACCACCTGGAGCTGCTTCTGACTTCACCTCTCTCATCAACTGACCACTGGAGATCACAGGATGACAGATGGAATAAAGACCTTAGAAAGTGCCTCACTGGACCTCTTGCATTTCGAGTTGAGGAAACACAGAGGTGAGGTGACTTGTTAGAGCCTCCTAGAGAGCAGGGTTATGCCAGGGTGGCCCCATCTCCTGACGCCCTGGCCTGTGCTCTTGCTTCTTTACTGACATGGGTTGAAACAGTAAATTACAAGATGTTGGATAGCATTGCCATTTATTAAATGTGCCTTTAAAATACAAAGGACATATGAAAGAAAAAAAAAGTCTCCAACATAGAGAAAGCCAATTGTGAAAATCCCATAAAATGAATAGGGGAATTTTCCACCTCCTCACCCAGTTTGTACAAAATGTTCTGAAATTAGGACCAAGGATACACCCAAGCAAAAATTCGGCTCTTTCAGGGCAAGACACAGCTGTGGGTGGTGCTGCAGGGGTCATGTGTAGGAGCATGGCAATGCCACAGCTCAGGGAAGCCGTGGGTCCCCTTAGCCTATGGAAGCAGTGTTGCCACAGATGGTTCATTTTCATGTAAGCAATTCTCATCCATGTGGGTTCCACAGGAACATTTTAACTTCTGTACTTTGTGGGGATATCAAGTTAAATTTCCGTTACACACATTTTGATGGAGGTCAGAGGGGAAGAGCCTGCAGTATATTTTCCATCACTTTCCATAATTATCCTCAAGAAGTACATGTTTTAATATTTATTTGACAGATGTATGAAAAGGAGCTCAAAAAGAATCCCCCCCCCAAGTACACAGAGGCAATAAATAAGGGGCAGGATTAGCTGAATCCTTTCTGACTTGAAAATCCATGGTGCTTAAAAAGGTTCATTTCCCAAATAGTTCATCTCCTATCATAGTTCTAGGACACAATTCAAGACACGAGAGAGAAAGAGAGAGAGAGAGAGAGACAGAGAGAGAGGGATTGCAAATATTGAGCATTATTCAGATTTGTTTAAAGTAGAAGAGGGTACAGGATTTGAGTAGGGAAAAGTGATAAATAACTACAAGGAGTTCCTATTTAGCTCCAATGTGTCAGGCAAGGTTCCAAGTGCTTATCAGACATTAACTCGTAGGATTCTCACAGCATCTTGTAAGGGAGGTACTACTGCTGTCTTCATTTTAGACAATGGGCAAGTGAGCACAGAAAGCTCAGTCACACAGTACGTGGCAGAGCCTGGTCTCACTGCTACGTGGTCTAAACCCAGAGATCCTGCTTTATCGAATCTGCTATCAAGGCCTTTCCTATTCTTCCTTAGCCTGTAGACCATGAGAATCCAACAGGATTTAGTAAGGCTGGTGCAAGGAGAAACACCAAAGACAGATACGTTGACATTTATCTGAAGATACATGCTGTTAGAAAGGGAAGCAAAAAAACAATAATGAGTAGCAGGTATTTCAAAAACCTTAAGTTTCTGGAATAGGTTTTGATCTCAATAGAAACTAAGCTAATCAGCTGTAAAAATCTCAAAATGTCTGTGTTTTTCAAAGAATGAAAAAGAAATGAGGAGAAAAAAAATTCAGTTGAGTCCCTCAACTTGGTTAACAAAGGCCTTCCCAGGGGCTGCATCAGTGGGGGAAAACCTTTGGCCAGACCGACACCAGCACTGAGATTTCTGATAGGAGAGTCACAGGTGTGCAGTGCTGTCAGCTTCTCTTATTTGATACATAAAGAAATTGATGCTCAGAAAGGTGGATTTAGAACTGTTAGTTCTACATATATCTACAGCCAGACAATCCAATTTAGCACACAGATTCATCACTTTCACTCCATCTTAATCATAAAGATATGGAAATAAAGCAAAACAATCAAAGGAAGAGGATGTGAAGGATATTTCAAGAAAGCAAATTCCTGTATACCTGCAGCAGGTCACCTGGCCTATGTCCCACGGAAGTCTACATCAGCATCTGCCACCCTAGTTTACCCTACTCTGAGACAGATCCTGTTGGCTGTACTTCACGTGATCCAGAACCTTAGTCCAAGCCAAGCTCATTTCCTGCAATAGTGTCTTTAAGTGGGTTCCTTTGTCCAATATAAAGACCTCTTACTATCTACTGGACATACAGCAGTCAGAGTGACACTTTTAACACACAGATCAGATCACTTCTCAGCATAAATGCCTTCCATTATCCTTTACTTACAGCAAAATCCACATCGGCACTATAATCCCTACACTATGTTCTTGATATTTTCCCTGTGCTACTACTCTGGCCATGCAGTCTCTGTGCTGTTGCATGAACACTCCAAACATGCTCCCATCTCAGGCTCTTGCACCTCTGTCCTCTCTTCCTTGAACTGGTCTCTTCTCAGAATGCACCATCTGTCATTAAATCAGACTGTCCATCCTTGGGCATCCTCTAGGAGCCATCTTATTCAGGTCAGCCTTGGCCCACTGGAACCATTTTTCTTCACGGCAATTATTGTCTTGTTACGCTGTATACATGTGTATGTGTGTCTACCTATGTGTATATATTTTTGTGTGTACATCTATGTGACTACAGCTCTTTTGTATATACACATGTGTGCATATATACAACAGTTTGTTTCTATATATGCATGTCTATATACATACACATGGGCATTTATTTATATATATCTATAATGTGCCTATGCCAATGTATGTGCACATATGTATTTACATGTAAGTGTGTATAACTGTATGTGTGTGTTTGTTTTTTCAAAGAGAAATACAAGCTCAAAGAGAACATGGGGTGTGTTTAATTTGCACTGCATCCTTTGTGCTTAGAACATTGCCTGGAACATAGAAGGTGTTTAATAAGAATGAGTTCAATGAGGAACAAATAATTTATGATCATAATAATGAATCTGAAACACAAAGTTAAATTGTCTCCCATATATTAGGAAAAAGAATATAAAGTATTATATGATGTATTTTATAATGATCTTTTATTTAAGTCATGCGAAAATTATCCTAGAAATTAGTACTTACATATTATAAAAATCTTTGCAGTTTAGTAGGACTCACTATTTCAAATTTATGAATAATTTACATCTTACAATTAGATGGCACCTATGTTGAATTTTTTTAGTGGATTAAATTTATACTTTCAAGAATATTTTACTTTGTGTATAAAAAGATACATGGTAGCTATTAGGTATATCTGATCAACTGCAAAAAATATATGAGTAAGGGTAATATTTATCAATACATGCTATTTCCAGGCACTGAACGGAACATTTTATACATCCTAAGTCATTTTATCCTCAGAAAGACTCTGAAGCAAGGAGTGCTAACAATTTCAACTTGCCAATGAGGAATCTGAAATACACAGAGTTGAATTATCCTAGTCAAGGTCACAAAGCTAATTTGCAGTAGAACCAGGATGCCAGGATATAATAAACTCATCTACTCTTTGATTCAGTCATGCTTTTTTTTTTTTTTTTTTTTTTTTTTTTGGACAGGCAGAGTGGATAGTGAGAGAGAGAGAGAGACAGAGAGAAAGGTCTTCCTTTTTGCTGTTGGTTCACTCTCCAATGGCCGCCGCGGCCGGCGCATCTCGCTGATCCGAAGCCAGGAGCCAGGTGCTTCTCCTGGTCTCCCATGCGGGTGCAGGAGGGCCATCCTCCACTGCCTTCCCGGGCCATAGCAGAGAGCTGGCCTGGAAGAGGGGCAACCGGGATAGAATCCGGCGCCCGAACCGGGACTAGAACCCGGTGTGCCTGCGCTGCAAGGCAGAGGATTAGCCTGTTAAGCCATGGCGCAGACCCAGTCATGCATTTTTAATTGATAACACAACTTTTGTTTACCTATAATCTGCTAGGAACTGAATTAATAAGGACGCAACATGGTGATGGGATCTATGTTGTCACAGTGATCATGGCATGGGAAAAAAGAGTGGACCAGATGCCAGGCTGCCAGGAGCCCAGCTCCATCAGAGGAGATGAAAGTCAGAAATATCTTAGTGGGCAAGGAGTTGTTCTTCAATTTTTAATGTCTATTTTAATCGTAGAGTGATTCAAGTTCTCCCTTTTGTTACCTAGAGTCTTCCACTGAAGTTGTAAAAGAAAGCGACTATTTCAGCTGCCTAAGCTTTCATGTTTGGTTCTGTGGGTGGCCTTGAATTTGTAACTTTGCAGCAAGCCACTCTAGCTGCACTTCATCCAAGTTTTTCTTGACATCTGAAGAGGCAGTATCTCAAGGGAGTGTATTTTTGTATTTCTCCATATGTTGCTTTTTGTCTCCTCACATATATTGCCAATGAGACTTGTGAGTCCCACCACAGGCCGGCTCTGCAACTCATGTTTAGTGTGGGCCTGGAAAGAAGCATATTATTATTTTCATGAACTTATGTGTTTCCCTCCATGGTAGAAATCAAATTTTCTTACATTTTCCCTCAATAGACTGATGCATTTTCTTCTGTATTATTTCATCCATATTTCTTGCATTGCTCATAGATTTCTTTCATTTACGATCATGTTGGTTCTAACCTTTATCAAAAAATCTGTTTTTAGGAGCAGGCATTGGTCAACTTGTTAAGATGCAAGTTAAGGTGCCTGAGCCCATAATGAAATTCCTGGGTTTGATCCTGGGCTCAGGCACCTTACTCCAGCTTTCTGCTAGTGTGGGGCCTGAGAAGTGGCAGGCGATGGCCCAAGTAATTGGGTCCATGCCACCCATGTGGAACTCCTGGACTGAGTTCCAGGATCCCTCAGCCCAGTCCTGGTGAGGTCATTGTGGGCATTTGGAGAACAAACCAATGGATGGGACTATATTCTCTCTCCTCTCTCTAACAAATAATTAGTTAAAATACGTTTAACAAAGTGTCCTGCTTCTATAATTATCACATGTCTTTTGTATTTGTAATTTCCCTGATTCCTTTCACTTTTGCAATTCTGGTAAGGAAATTTTTTGCTTACTTGGTTCTTTGCTAAATTCTGTTCCTTTTAAAATACAAATGTTGCTGACCTTGGTTTAATTCAGACCCTGACTGGGATGTGACATTGAAACCAGAGGAAGAAGGCCAGAGATGCTTTGATGCCGAAGATGTTTTTCTTCCCTTTTTATTTCTTAGGTAATGCCATTTTTCTTTCATATTCAGTATGTCCACTGAGCATACTTGTTTATCTAATGTTTTCAATGTTTAGAGAACATTAACAAATGACAATCAGGATTTTAAGGTAACAAAAGACAGGGTCTCTCAAATGCCTTACAAATAAAATGAATGGGGTGGCAAATGAACAAGTGATATTTAAAAAAAAAAAAATTAAAATGTGGCAAAATACACTTAACTTTGCATTGATAATCTTAAGTAAATAAGTACATAAAAGTTTTTAGAAAGGGACAGTGGTTATAAAACTGCTTGAGATGCCCACATTCCACTTTGGACTACCTGATTTGAGTCCTACTTATTTTGCTTCTGATCCAGTTCCTTGCTAATGCACACCTGGGAAGGCAGCAGATGATGACTCAAGTATCTGGGCCCCTGTCACCCAAGTAGGAGACCTGCACTGAGTTCCAGACACCTGGATTCAGCTTGGCCCAGTCCTGGGTGTTGTGGGCATTTGGGGAGTGAACCAACAGCTGGAATATCTGTCTCTCTCTTTCAAATAAAATAAAATAAAGAAATCTTAAAAAAAAATTTGCCATATTAACTATTTTTATGCTTCTTTTAAAAGGTTTATTTATTTGAAGGCAGAATTACAAAGAGACAGAGAGGTCTTTCACTTGCTGGTTCACTCCCCAAGTGGCTGCACCAGCTGGCATTGGGCCAGGCTGGAGCCAGGACTAGGAGTTTCATCCAGGTCTCCCATGCGAATGTAGGGGCCCACGGATTTGGGTTATCTTCTGCTGCTTTCCCAGGCATATTAGCAGAGACCTGGATTGGAAGGTGAACAGCCACAACTCAAACCAGTGCCCATATGGGATGACGGCATTGCAGGCAGCAGCTTTACCTGCTCCACCATATTAGGTATATTCATCATGATGTGCAAACACCATTCATATCCAGAAATTATTTCGCAACACTGAAAAACTCTGTACCCATTAAAAACTAACTCCCCATTCCTCCCTCCTCTAGCTCTTGGCAATCATCAGTCCATTTTCTGCCTCTGTGAATTTGGCTGCTCTAGGTACTTACAGAAAGTGGGATCATACAGCATTTTTTCTTCTGTGACTGGCTTATTTCACATACAATAATGTCCTCAAGGTTCATCCACATTGTAGCATGTGTGAGAATTTCCCTTCTCAAAGTACTACGGTACGTGTATACTACATTTTGGTTACACATTCATCCATCAACATTTAGATTGCTTCCACCTTTCTGAGGCTGTGAATGACACTGCTCTGCATTTGGTATTATAAATATGCATTTAGTGCGTGAGTAGTTATAAAGGTTGAAAGCAAAAAAATGACATACACCTTCGTACACAAAGAACTTACAGCTTCACGCAATGCTAAGACTACTGTAGATGTCGAAGTCAGAGCGGAACTTTGTGGAAGGAGGAGTTTTGAGTGGCCCTTTCAAAGCAGCCAGAGATAAGATCTGAGAGATAGAGGGACGGCACTTGCCATGTTTGTATTCTGCACAGAATAATTCTAAAAGTTGAGAAACGAGTGATGTGGAGGGTGGAGTGGGAGATGGGACATTCTCTTGGCTGGAACAGATAGTACTGGCTGGAATAAAAGAGGAGAGCACTAGCCAGCTGATACAAAACGTCAAAGATGATGCTTTTATTGTTCTACAAAGCAGTCACGACAATGAAGAAATCGTGTTTCTCGGAACTTCAGAGGCATCCGCTGGACCGTGTGTCCTTGTGAGATCCAGCCTGGTTTGCTTAATCTGCCACCATCACTCAGTCCTAATGACAGTGTTGGCAACATGGGGTGCTCAGTATGTATATGTCAAATGCTTGGATGAACAAACAAACTGCAAAGGATGACTGGCACTGATGAAGCCGGGCTAATGTTGAAGTCTGACTGTAATAGCTCCACAGAATAGCAAAGATACCAAGTCTGAAATCCCTTCAGAGGAAGAATCTGGAGAGTCTTCTGCATACTTGAGCTGACTTCTTTGTGGTCTTTCCTACTTGAACAATCTCACATGAAGCACATAATATAGACAAAACACTAGAATTCTTTGGCTAGGATTTGTATCTATTGTCCATACCAAAATGTGTTACTCTTCTCCAAATTACTATCACATTTTATAGCAGTTAGGTGTTTTAACAGGCGTTAATTTCCTTCCCCTTGTCCTAGATGTGCTCTTTCTTAAGTGTTACATTTTGTTTTACTACGGTTTACTTTCAGTCAGTATTTTCTCATTAAGATAGTCATAATCCTAAGGACACAGAAACTCAAACAAGATTCTAATGAAGGGATATGTGTTTGCTTTTTCTTAGACTCTCTTTATCTTAGGGAATAGTAATCAATACATTCACTAATTATCTTCTGCTTATCTAAACATAACATGGACTTTTTTAAAATCATGTTCAACTAATTTTGTTATTTGCCAACAACAAATGGAATTCTGTTGGCACTATATAAGTATTGAACATTGGGATTTGATGGCCACAGATTAAACAACTGGAAGAGGTTAAGCCTACACTTCCACGTTCAAATGTCTCCGTTAAAGGCACTGAGGGGTCTTCAGTCCTAAATGAAAGGTGACAAATAGCATTTGCTGACATTTCTCTTCAATATCCAATCACTGACATAGCATCCTTGGTGATAGAACTATAGTTTTCTACTCTAGTCTCAGGATGTAAAATAAATGGATGTATATTAGGGTAGACAGTAGAGATGTGTGATGCAGTGGTGTGGGGACTTGGAGTGAAAGAAGGCAGTGTTGGCAGGGCTGAGGGTGCCACCGGCAGCCTGAGGTTCTGTGGCAGCAGATGGCTACACACGTGTTCTGGAGTCACGGTCAGAGGCTCCTGGTGGACTTCACAGTCCACGCTGAAGTTATTATTTGGGAACTGTTTCCTTTAGGTGTTTGCGAAAGGTCAGCATCTGATCTATTTCCGCCCACAATCACACAGTTATAGTTTCCTTGACTGCATTTGTCACTCTTTTAGCATCATTTGACATTCTCTCTGCTTGCCAGTTTTCTCTGCATTTCCTTTTGGAAAACTATTTTTTTCTACTGAGTTTGTCATTTTACTTCAAAAAAAAAAATCACAAGAGTACTTTGTATTCTTGAATTGTACATGTTTTAGGCTTTAATTTCATATAAAGCAGTTACTAATGAGAAAAACTAATGTATTTGATCTTTATCATAAGTTTATAATTATTTTCTGAATTGCTTTTGAAAGATGGCTTGAATGTATTAGTAAGCTATACATCGGGAATGTTTTAGAGAGTCAGTTATAATACCCTCTTTATTAGTTTATTTGTTTGAAAGGCAGAGAGAGAAAGACAGAGAGACTGATTGACTGACTGATTGATTCCAGGAGCCCAGAATTCTATGGTGTACCATGGGGGTGGCAGGGACCCAACTACTAGAGCCATCACCTGCCGCCTTGTGGGTGGGACGTTAGTGGGAAGCTAGAATCAGCAGCACAGTCACAGCTCAGACTCGGGGACTCTAACAAGGGATGCAGGCATTCCAAGCAGGGTCTTAACTGCTGAGCCAAATGCCTACACCTATGACATATACTTCTGACTACCCTAACTTGAGGCTCTGAGGGGAAGGAGCAGAACAGAGGAGTTAGGATCCCAGTGTGGGATAAACTGAAAGGGCCCATTTTACCTGAACTGGCATGAAAAATTAATTTTCTCTGTTTTAACTCTATAAGGGAAGTAACTTTAAAGTGGGAAATTTGTTTTCTTGTGACTGCTTTCTTTAGCCTTTTTTTTTTTTTTACCAATAAAACCCAGCCCTACTGCTCAGATCAATATTAATATCCATCCAATTTATAGAATGTCTCCTGACTCCAGAATTGCAAATAAAATCCAGTGTGATTTTTTAAACTGCATTTTTTAAAGTAAACTTTTTGCTTGCAGATTATTTATTTATTTATTTATGTGTTTATTTATTTGAAAGGCAGAGTTACAGAGAGGCAGAGGCAGAGAGAGAGAGATATCATCCATCCACTGATTCACTGGTTTACTCCCCAAATGACCGCAACAGCCAGAGCTGGGCTGATCCCAAGCCAGGAGCCAGGAGCTTCTTCCTCATCTCCTGTGTGGGTTCAGGGGCCCAAGCATTTAGGCCATCTTTTACTGCTTTCCCAGGCCATCACAGAGAGCTGGATTAGAAGTAGAGCAGCTGGGACTTGAACCGGTGCCCATATGGGATGCTGGCACTGCAGGCAGTGGCTTAACCTACTACACCACAGCTCTGGCCCCTACATTTATTATTTTGTCTTGTGACACATGGGACCAGATTACTAGAACTGGAACATTCTTAAGAACATAAAGAAATCCAGCCAGCAGGAGGCTGGCAGTGTTCATGAGCAGGGGAGTGGCACTCAGTCAAGGGGCTGCATAGGAGGCAGGACTTCAGGGTGAGGCAGAGGCAGAGGCAGGCACAAGGTCTAAAGACTGCAAACCAAGGAGAAGCCAGGGAGTGCGAGGAGCATTGGGGTGAGTCTGCATGTCACTTTATCTTGGGTCAATGGTACTTGTGTCTAACAAGACGGCTTAGGTAGGTAATCTTCAAATTGCACTGTGAACGGATTCTTCTCCAGCATTTCAACAAACTAGTCACTGCACTTCTAATCTCAATGACAATGGGTCACATAGTTCATCAGGTATCAATATATATCAGACTAGGTTTTGGCTCTGCTTTTTGGTTTAAAAGAGGGTTGTGTTGTTGCTAGCTAAAACTTTTTCATTCAGGGAGAAATACAAAGACCAGGCTTCTGTGTCATCTTAGCCCTCCTACCCTAGACCGGCTGTCACTCAACCAGAGGCTCCACTGCCAGTTGCTGCTACCTAGATGATCTTGTAGCCAGCAGAGCTGCAGAGAAGCATCCGGAATGCAGACAAGGTGGTGCCGCATGACTGACATTTGCTGCTGCCCTTCCCAGGAGGCTGATTCAGGCTTAGGGAATGTGTTTGTCTGCTTTCAAAGAGATGGTCTTTCCTAATACAGTCTTGCTTTCCTACTCCAGCCATGCTGCTCCTTTCCCCCCTCCTTTCTTTTTTAATCTAAGTAATCCTGTTTTCCTGAGAAGCTTTAATAATAACTCCTGAGCATTCCCTTACTAATCCCCATGGAGAGTCCACCAGTAAGACCCAAACTGAATGGTACTGCTTAAAGCAGGGCAAACTGAGGCACAGTTGGAAGAGGAAGGGAGTCACTGTCACACCCCCAGATACTGCATTCACAGCTTTGCTCCCCACGTCTGAACCTGCCCAGGAAGTACCAAACAAGATGGACTCTTCAGAAGCCCGACCCAGTGTTCAACAGCAAGGGAGAGTGACTACCTGGCTTCAAAGACTACCCACAACCTTGTTGGCCTTGTGGCTGCAGAAATCATACTCAGCCTCTCTGTGCCTGAGTTTCTATCTACAGGTTAGAGATTATATTAGGCCCTAACTCACAAATCATTACAAGCTGATGTATACTGAAAAGCCAGCACAGTGTCTGGACCATAATGGTGCTTCCTAAGGGTCTGCCATGCTTGTCACCCTCTCCAGATGAGTAGGAATCCCCATTTCTTGATGGATAATGAAAGCAGAACTCAAAGGCTCCATCGCTCCCTGTGTAACCTTAAAAACCCGTTTATATCCATGGGAGCCCTTCCTGCAAATCCTCTGAACGTTTACAGGGCCATCTTTCTCTCCCTACTGATCCTTGCCGAGCAACTTCTTGGTGAGTTTGACATGAGTTATGCTGTCTAACTGCCACCCTCCCACCTCAAACTACCCAACTCTTCAAGGAAAAACCAGCTCCACTGAGATCCCCACTGTCCCAAGCACTCTGGGTCCCTGGAACTCTCTTTATCCCCAAGAAGCATGTGGAAGCCCCCATGGGTTGCTGGGGGCACACTGTGGCTCCCTGTACCTGTGGCCTTGACTTTCCTCCAGCTCTTCTCAGCTAATGGCTCTACGCAAGTGCACAAGCAGCTGAGTGCAACAGCCCCTGTATCCCAAAACCCACCACCCCCTCCATGTAGACACTTACACAGATCTCAAATTAGGTTTTTTTCCTTGTGTTTTTTTTCTATTTTTTCCCAAGAGGTAAGCTTTCTGAAGGTTTGTATTGTATTATTGGTTTTAATTCCTATATCTCCTAAAATGAAGACAACATCATTCAAGTGAAGATTTGTACTTACACATACATTATATAGCATTGGGGAAAAAAAGCTCTTGGAAAATTTTAGACCAACAACTTCATTTTAGAAATTAAAACAACTTGATTAAAAATGGAAGGAAAACATCGACAAAACAAAATGAGGACCTGGTATTGTGGCACAGCAGGTTAAGCTATTGCCTGTGATGCTGGTATCCCATGTGGGATATCAAGGCTCCTCTTCTGATACAGCTCCCTGCTAATGTGCTGGGAAGGCAGTGGCAGAGGGCTACAGTGCTTGGGCCCTTACCACCCCATGTGGGAGACCCAGCTGGAGTTCTAGGATCCTGATGTCAGCCTGGACCAGACCCAGCCACTGCAGCCATTTGGGGAGTGAACCAGTAGGTGGAAGGATTTCTCTGTCTCTCCCTGTCTTTTGCTGTAACTCTACCTCTCAAATAAACAATAAATCTTACCAAAATAAAATGGAGAGGATTTAAAAGCCTACTTTAGTCACAAAATTTTCTTTATTTTGTGAGACATGAGAATGGGTATATTCTGACTTCCCATGAAAATACAGAGGAACGTATACATAAATCGTCACAGCTGCTTTCAGTTTCATTCAAAAGTCCCTTTCAAATGGCTTAAACTGTCAACATTTAGTTTGTTTCCACCTGTTGAAAACATGATATAGTGTTAAAATGATTTAAAATAGCGATCAGTGGTAGTTTGCTAGAGAAAAAAAGCAAATTGGTACAGTAATGGGAAAAAATCAGGAAGAGATGCAATCCTTGTTCCTACCCCAAGGCCGACCATGAGTCACACTAGAAACCACTTCCTAAGCTGAAACACAAGACATCATTTACAGAACTTTGAGTGTTGCTTTCTGTGGACCATCTTGCTCACTAGCACACTTACTAATCACTTGCTTCATCCTAGGAGGACTGAATCAGCATTAAAGGCAATCTCATTGGCATCTATAATGCTGATGGTGCCAGCAGGTGCACATTGCAGTAACCACAGACAGAAAGAAAATAGGTGCATCCCTTCTTGGGCTGTGGGTGAGAGAGGGAAAAGGAGAATGCTGAGCATCTCTGAAATGCACATTACATTCATCTTCAGCCCCAGGCAGCTTTGATGTGACTCACAACCATTTTTCTTGCAAGACTAAGAGTAAAAGCAGCCAACATTGTAAGTACAGAAGACTGGATTCACTGAAATGCATCAAACACAATCTATAGTGCCCTTCTTAAAAGCCTCAAATGTCTGTTCCCTAAGACAGACCTTGGTAGTGGGTATGAATTTACAAGAGAGAAAAAGATTGAGAGAACCCACATTCAAATTCTCACTTTAAAATTAATTAATGTATTGCACTTCTAGTTCAGAGACTTCTAAAATGCTTATCTTCCCTCATTTATGTTTGGATATAAATAGTCCGAAATAATCCAAATTGGCCTTCTGAGACTGCTCCCTTATCAGTTTCTTTTAAAAGCATGTTCATAACTTAAACAGAATTAATGCAAAAATTGAAGAGGGATATAAGGAAAGAGCTTATTCAATACTCAGGCAGTCCACAACTGTGCATTTGAAGGCTGCTGTTACTTTATTTTGTTTGGTCTCCCAAGCTGTTCCTGTACATTTTGGATAGGATGGGGGAGTAGAGTAGAAGATAGGCATTTGTTGAGGCAGCTGAAAAGGTGAATATCTGCCAAAATAAACTTACAGAAAAATAAATGCTTGCATCAAAGACATGTTTGACATGCTGCTGGTTACCCAAGTTAGTTTTTCCTCTTTTTTTATGTGTAAGTTTCACTTCTTAGAATCATTGATACTGTACATCTTTACACAGGAAAATATATATGTGGGTTTTTTTTTTTTTGACAGGCAGAGTGGACAGTGAGAGAGAGAGACAGAGAGAAAAGTCTTCCTTTTGCCGTTGGTTCACCCTCCAATGGCCGCCGCAGCTAGCACGCTGTGGCCGGTGCACCGGCGCACCGCGCTGATCCAAAGGCAGGAGTCAGGTGCTTCTCCTGGTCTCCCATGCGGGTGCAGGGCCCAAGCACTTGGGCCATCCTCCACTGCACTCCCTGGCCACAGCAGAGAGCTGGCCTGGAAGAAGGGCAACCGGGACAAAAATCCCGCGCCCAGACTGGGATTAGAACCCGGTGTGCTGGCGCCGCAAGGTGGAGGATTAGCCTATTGAGCCGCGGCGCCGGCCTATATGTGTTCTAAAACTAAATTCATTTCATTTTTTAGGAACTTTCATGGGACTAACTTTCTGAAGATTTCAGGAAATGGTGCAGTAGTTTTTAGAGAGATTTCAAGGCAGACTCTGGCTTTGCTATATTATACCTACATGTCACTTAACCCCTATGAGTAGTGTGCTTAGCACAGTGCTAGCACATGTAGATACCCAACCCAAGGTGGCTAAACTAATTTTTTTAGATATTGGATTGATAATCTACTTATTATAATATTGTTGAAAAGAAATCCTTTTTTGCAGTTGTAGAAAAATGCAATTAATTGCTAGCTAAGTTTCCTTTTCCAGGTCTTTATACAAATTCACTTTAAATAGAATCTTTGGAAATTAAGTCATCCTAGAGAGCACTCCCAGGTTGCACTGAATTTTGCACTCTCAAATCTGCTTTACTTATCTCAATTTAAGTGGCCTTTGAGTTTTCCCCAAGAAGCAGGTAGGGGGCTCTTTCTTATCACCTAATGCCAATCCTGCTCAAATGGTGTTGGTAGCTCATTCAGTACAAACTAAGTCATGAATAAAATGATTATAACAATCTCCTCTTATTTCCATTTGTAAGATATTTAATAATATATTCTCTCTGTAGTCTCTGGGAAGTGCTACTGTGTACATCTTATCAGAAAACAAGTATGTGTTCACAGCAATACTCTCCATTTGGTAAAGGAGACTCAAATAAAGGTGGTTATGATGCACAAAATTCTCCCAAGTTTCACCATCAGCTCTGGACATGCCTCAGTGGAACTCAGGTTTCTGTTGCTTAGCAAACACCAGCACAACCAGACTACCCTTCCTGCTGCTGGTCACACAACGTAATGGCAAGCCCAGATAATCCTTCCTCTCTAAGCAGCAAAGGTTTCCATGCAATTAGATACTAAGTTATAGCAACACTCCACTCCCTGGGACAGAACCCCTTCTCCAGGACAATGGCACTCAGCCAGCTCACACCCCATTGAAATGAAATCCAGCTGCTTGGGTTAAGTCCAGGCTGTATGTTGAAGTGGTAGCCATGGTTTCTGGCTCAAACAAGAAGCCGAGGTGTACTCCATTGACAGTAGCTATCCAAAGATCTGAAAAATAGTGCAAAGAAATGGCCGCAAAGAGACTATGACTGTAAAATTATCTAAAAGGTTTTTTTTAAGTATAAACCACAAATTTTAAGTAGTATTCTAAATCGCCTGAATGGAGACACCACCATTCCTTGCCATTACGGCTTGCATGCACTCTGTATCTCGTATGTCCTTCTCTGGAACCAACAGACAACTTGTTTTGTTTGTTACTTTAGGAGTATGAATGAGAAGGAACCTGAAAAATGTATTAGCTTCTGAAATAACTTTGTTCAACAGATGAATAAATATATGTGAACTGAAAACTGGTCTGTATCTTATTCTTTGTTTCATGTTGCTTAACTGCAAAAATCTACCCATCATTTTAGTTGCCTCCTCATATTATGGCTTGCTTTTTGCTACTATAAATTGTCTAATATTTTGCCTGTAAGTGGCTTCAAACACCTTTAAATTGTACTTTGAAATAATATGGTACAGTTCCTGCTTCCTCTGCACACTTTCCCTGGAGAAATCTTTGAAATTAGGTGTCCTGATAGCCATATAAAATATGCAAAACGTAAGTCAGCATGCAAGTTTCATTCTGGTGTATCCTTTTCTAACTTCTGAAGGTTAGGCAGCCAAGGAACTAGCATATGCTAAGCAGAGACTTTGGTTTATAAGTGTCCTCATTCTATTTTGGTAAACTGTACCAGGGAAAGCAAGACTTCAAGAGTGCAATATTTTGTCAAAGGAGTCTGAGAATAGCTTAGTTAGGCTGGATCAAAGGAGGTGAAGGGAGTTCGGGGAGAATCTAAGGTTTGCAAAAGGACTGAGTTACAAGAGGGTGGGTGAGGAGGCTGCAGGGCTTTCTGAAACAGCAAGGAGTTTTCAGTGCGGGAGTGACAAGATCAAAGTGGCTGGCAAGGAAGATAATTTTCACAGCAGTCTTAGATGGCCTGAATGGGGGACAATGGATCTTGCGGTCAGCATGTCAGCATGCTGTCTGATGCCAATTGAGCTCCCACATCATAAGCACTAAAATAAATCTAATCACACCCCACCAAGGAAATGTAAAAAGCAAGAACCTCATTGTGGTGCTGATCTGTTCTTATTGCACAGTTTTCAATGATACCTTGACATGTTATCCAGACTCTAAATCAGGATGGCTTTTTACCAACAAAATAAAACCATGGGTAAGTTCAGATTCATAAGCTGTTTGAATTCATAAATATTTTCAAAGGAAAGACTTTTAATCCAGGCCCATATATTTTCATTATGACTGTGCATGATATGAAAGTGGTTCTCTACTCTTAGAAGAAAAACTTTCAGAGATACTAAGGATTTTTTTTTTGGAGACTGTGGCTCAGCGGAAACCACACACAGGTGTGAGTACTTGGCCATGAACTTTATACTTATAGATGGCCATTTTCAGAAATGTCACTAGGGTATAATACAGAGCATGAATGGACAAATGTGGACAGCTACTTCCCTTAGACTAAAAAGCTTGATAAGCAGGTGGCAGCGTTTAATCACAAGTAACAGTCCATCCCTAAATGTTAGTTCTCACATGATCAAGGTACATTTGGACTTGGCCAACGGCACATTGATAATTATTGCAATTACTCTGAAATTTAACATTTGTCACTCAGACTCCAATGACAGCTATTGGGAAATAAACCTGCCAGTAAATACCAGGAAGTAACATTTTGAGTAAGTGGCAGTGGGTTTGAATTCTGGAATTTGAAATACATGATTTGGAACTCTTCTGTTTCCCAGCCCTCCAGGCTTGTAGATCTTGGAATGTGTATACCTGGGAGAGCCTTTTATCTTATGGCAGGAAGTATCATTCCCCAGGCTAGTCTCACTATCCTTACCCTCAGTAAGACAGCAGTGTGGTGCTCTCTGCCCTGGCAGATACACACTGACTTTAGCTCTCATGTGTCTGTGGGTTCTTTGTTCAGCAGAGCTTCAGCAGGATGCAACACACTTTCTAGTTCTCGACATCCCATTAACTGCCTGGGAATTCAGGGCAGCGAGGATCCCTTTTTGGGGAAGATTCCCTCCCAGCTGGCAGTTCATCACAGCTCCAGGGATCCCAAAAGGATATGGAGAACAGTTCACTACGTGCTGGCAGCTGCAGCACACAGACCAGTTTGAGTGTCCCAACTTCAGGATTGGCACAGCCTGATAAACATAATAACAGTGGCTTGAGCCTCCTGTGAGTGCAGTGAAACTAAAGGCAAATGGGGAACCTTGCTAGTCCTGCGATCAAAAACCACAAAGTTCATGAACACCTGTTTTTTATTTTTATTTTTTTGACAGGCAGAGTGGACAGTGAGAGAGAGAGACAGAGAGAAAGGTCTTCCTTTGCCGTTGGTTCACCCTCCAATGGCCGCTGCGGCCGGCGTGCTGTGGCCGGTGCACCGCGCTGATCCGAAGGCAGGAGCCAGGTGCTTCTCCTGGTCTCCCATGGGGTGCAGGGCCCAAGCAATTGGGCCATCCTCCACTGCACTCCCGGGCCACAGCAGAGAGCTGGCCTGGAAGAGGGGCAACCGGGACAAAATCCAGTGCCCTGACCAGGACTAGAACCCGGTGTGCCGGCGCCGCAAGGCGGAGGATTAGCCTATTGAGCCGCTGCACCGGCCTGAACACCTGTTCTTGAGTGAAGCAGACACCACCTGTTATCTTCACTTTTATGAACCCCTCTATAAGCCATGTGCAGAAGTAATGTTGGGGCCAGTGCTGTGGCATAGCAGGTAAAGCTGCTGCCTGAAGTGCTGGCATCCCATATGGGCACTGGTTCAAGTCCTGGCTGCTCCACTTCCAATCCAGCTCTCTGCTGTGGCCTGGTAAAGCAGTGAAAGTTGTCCCAAGTCCTTGGGCTCCTGCACCCGTGTGGGAGACCTGGAGGAAGCTCTTGGCTTCCGATCGGTGCAGCCCCGGCACTTGCAGCCAGTGGGGGAGTGAACCAGCCAGCGGATGGATGGAAGACCTCTCTCTCTACCTCTCTTTCTCTCTCTGTGTAACTCTGACTTTCAAGTAAAAATAAATAAATCTTAAAAAAAAAAAAAAGAAGCAGTATCTTCCTTATCTTTTCATGTAGCCAGTCAATTCAGATGAAAGGGCAAAAGGGGCCATTGCTAAGGCAAAATGCAAAACAGCAACAAAAGATTGGACCCAGGGAAACAAATACAGTGTAGGCGGTAGAAGAAGGGAAAGGGGAGGGGTCGGCACCGTGGCTCACTTGGCTAATCCTCTGCCTGTGGTGCCAGTACCCCAGGTTCTGGTCTCGGTTGGGGCACTGGGTTCTGTCCCGATTACTCTTCTTCCAGTCCAGCTCTCTGCTGTGGCCCGGGAAGGCAGTGGAGGATGGCCCAAGTCCTTGAGCCCTGCGCCCGCAAGGGAGACCAGGAGGAAACACCTGGCTCCTGGCTTTGGATCGGCGCAGCACACCGGCCATAGGGGCCATTTGGGGGGTGAACCAACGGAAGGAAGACCTTTCTCTCTGTCTCTCTCTCTATCTAACTCTGCCTGTCCAAAAAAAAAAAAAAAAAAAAAAAAAGGAGGAGAAGGGAAGGGGCCATACACCTGGGTTTGGAACTGGTCCTAGGGTTCAAAGTCTAAGACAGCTGGAGAACAAAAGCACTTTAGAATCATAGGTCCTTAGCATAGATCTTGACAAGATGAGGGAAACATGAATTCATCAACTTCCTTATTTCCCACTTTGGTAAACATGAGCATGCATTGCTTAACTGGGAACTTGACAAGATGTTAATAACAGGAAACGGCAGTTTTATACATAAGCCTTTTCAATAACTGCTTTTCTAATGTATCAATACAAGCAGCCATCTGTGATGGGTTTTATTAGAGGATGAGATTTAATTCTTATTATCAGTACACTTCTAGAAAATGCAAATATTTTGGGCACTGTCTGGAAGGCCATTGCATAGAGTTGAGGAAAAGTCTAAGGTTATAAAAACAATAACCCTCATTTTCACCCCGTCTCACCATGTTTTTTCCTTCATGACCACTTGAAGGCCTATGAAACAGCAGGGATGGCAGTCATGCCACACTTGATGAATCAGTCCCATAGATGGGGCAAGACTGTGTACTTCTGAGGTCACAAATAAGAGATTCTTTTCTTTATTCCCTTAGATATGATCTATCACTATAACTAGAAAAGAGAATCTGTATAGGAGTGAAAATGGATCACACGGTATGGTAGTTAGGCAGCATGAGGACATGCCCTCATAAACTGCACACTACTAAGGCAAACTATTGTCTGCCTTTGTTCAAATGTGTAACATGAATCTCCCCCTTCTCTGCCGCCGATGAATCCCATCCACAAAATAACTTAGCACTTGACTGAGTGCTATCAGGACTGCACTGATTTGCCTTATCTGAAAGTCACATAGGAGGTGAAACAAAAACAGAGCATTGCAATTCCTTTCTTCTCCTCTGTCTCAGTGACTCCTTGCCATAGCTGTATGCATGGGTGAGAGTTTCCCGTGAGGCTTTCATGAATTCCCATAGAATGGATCATCTGTAGAGGCCTGGTCGCAACTGGACTTTGGGCTAGTCCGAGATACATCAAAAGAAGTTTCTTAAAACGTGAAAAGGTGGGTGATGAATGATAAAATATCCAAAGGGATTTTGGAATATATTTCTTAAGAAAAAAATTTATGTTTTTATGGATATTATTGATATTCATCATATGACAGCTTGAAAAAAGAGGGAAGAAAAGAATAATGAGATACGTCTAATAACCAATGATGTTGCTGCTAGCATTTGGGGATATGTGTGTGTGTAAGGCCAAAATCACTATTGCATGTTCTCTTAATGACATATAGCAAAGTTCACTTATACATGAATTAAAAGGTATAAATTAAAATTTTTATTTGATGAAGCCGATCAGATAAAATACAACAGAGCATGCAAGGTTCAAAGATGAAGTGAGGAAAGCCAGAAAACATTTCACTTAAATATTTGAATGTAATGCATGATTACGAAGCCAAAGAAAAACTATTTATCTGGCCTGAGAATGTTATTTAAATCCCAGGCTCATTCATGCTAAACAGAGGCAACATTTTCCATTCACTTCTCCAAGGCTTCTTTCCTTGTGGAAGTCACCCTCCTCCTTTCCCCCATTTCGCGTTCCTATTTATGGGCTTAATGCCCACAATTGAGAAGGATAACTTCAGAATGTGGTCACTGCCAAAATGATGATATTTAAATGGTAGGTCAATTTTAAACAAGGTAATTTTTTTAGGTTGTGCCCATCTATAAACATTATTCTTGCCACAAACCTATAAACTAAAACCCACTAATAAAAAGACCAGAAGAATATCTATTTATGATGATGCATTAAGGAGTTTGAACAACTTTTAATTCTCTGAAGAAGTAAAATGGAACTGCATTTTAAAGATTAAAATGTCACATAATCTTTTTTTTTTTTTTGACAGGCAGAGTGGACAGTGAGAGAGAGAGAGAGAGAGAGAGAGAGAGAAAGGTCTTCCTTTTTGCCATTGGCTCACCCTCCAATGGCCGCCGCGGCTGGTGCATCACACTGATCTGAAGGCAGGAGCCAGGTGCTTCTCCTGGTCTCCCATGCAGGTGCAGGGCCCAAGCAATTGGGCCATCCTCCACTGCCTTCCCGGGCCATAGCAGAGAGCTGGCCTGGAAGAGGGGCAACCGGGACAGAATCTGGCACCCCGACCGGGACTAGAACCCGGTGTGCTGGCACCGAAAGGCAGAGGATTAGCCTATTGAGCCACGGTGCCGGCCAAAATGTCACATAATCTTATACCCAAATCAGAATTTTGTTGCCTTTCTTTGGTTTTCATTGTGTTAACAACATAATCCTGTGGAAGTATATACTTGTCAAATCCTCATATTTTGCTTTTGATGCAGTCACCCATTATTAACCTCAATAAAAAATTTCCATGAGTATTTTCACTATCATCAAAACTCACGGAGAACAATGACCATATAGAATCTTCTCTGACCAGCGAGTGAGCAGTCTACAGAGCAGTAGCAAATGCAATTCTCAGAATATATATGCTTCTTTATAGCTCTTCTCCACATAACTCATTTTTATGTCTCAAAGGATAACAAAGAGGTGGGTGCTTGGCACAGTGATTAAGCTACTGCCTGAGTTACCTGGATACAAGTTTCAGCTTTGCTCTCCATTCCTGCTCCTGCTAAAGTAGACTCTGGGAGGCAGCGACAACAACTCAAATGTTTGGGTCTAGGTCATCCACATGGGAGACCCAGATTGAGTTCCTGGTGTATGGTTTCAGTGTGGCCAAGTCCTGGCTGCTATAGGCAACTATGGAGTGAACCAGTGGAGGGGAGATCTCTCTTGCTCTCTGTATCTCTGCCTTTCAAGTAAAATAAATAACAATTCAAAAAAGATAATGGAAGTATACTTAATATTGTCAGATACTTTGGATTTCTAGGTCTTCTTTCAACATCCTTTTTCCTGTCCAGCACTGCCTAAAATGAACTAATGGGAAAAAAGTTAAAATCAATCTGCTTTTTAAAAAGGGAAGATGACACATAGGTATGTGCTTGTTTTCTGATATGTAAATTTCTAAAAGTGAACTCAGTAACATTCCAGCTCCCAGAGGAGGCCCTGCTGCACAGCTTGTGGGCACACTCACAGCCATGTGACTTGAAACCCCACACACCATTACTGCTAGGCCTAATGCATCTGGCCTACTAATTCACTTATTGCTTTCAGCTTAATTCCTGCAGCCAATCCTATTCTCTTGCTAAGCATGCCCATCTGCTCCCAATGGATGAGACAATAATAATCTCTGGACGTCCACAGATGTCTGTGCATGTGCTATGTTAATTTCATCCCATAGGATACCACAGGTCTGCTTAACACCTGGAGGTACAAGTGGTTGTATAAGTGGATGGGGCCAAAAGCAATTTCAGGCAGCCAGGCAGGGCATGCTGAAGCTTAGAGTGTTTGCTCAGGACTAGGCCATAGCTGCCACTGAACTGGAAGTTGTTAAAAGCTCATTACAACATCTCAGAACTTCTTTTAGGGATATGCAGACAGCAGCAGGGGTTGGAGTTTTATAGGAAGCAAGGACAAAGGTGTCTGAACAGGCTGGGTTCTCTGACTGTCTAGGGAATCATAAGCTTTCAAAATCCAGAAGACAGCTCTAGGAGAAATAATTTTTTTTAATGTGGCAGTGAAACAGCAATTATTAAGATGCTAGGAAGAAATGGAGTGGAAACAAACCTCTTTAGAATTAACCAATAAGGGAAATCAAGTGCTTTGAAGTTGGTATAGTGAATAATAACAAAAGTGATGATGCTAATTATAATCTTCCTTGGAGAGTGTTTTACACTTCATGAAACATTTTAAAGCACCCTAGTTCATTTAGTTCTTACAATAATATGATGAGATATATGGCACTAGCATTTTCATTATTCAAAAAATACAACTAAGAGACACCCTCCCACCCACACATTTATCTCATGTCCCTCTCATCACAGCCTAAACTTCAGGGGAGTTCAGATGGAGTAGAGACTGAAGAGCATGGAGGAGCCAGTTGTTTCCATAAAAAAAAAGTCTTAGCTGTTTCTCTTGTCCCCCCCTCCCTTCTTCCTTCTCCTAATCTTCTACTTGTCTATCAATAACATCTCAGTTTATCAGCTTAAGATAAATATTCAGTAGATACTTATTGATAGGCTGCAGTAAAGAAATTCATCTGCTCAATGGATATGGTAGGGGATGATCCCAAAGTGAAATGATACACATATTTGTCAAACTTTGCTCCAGCCCTAGGAGTTTTAATTCATAATTAAGAAAATTATCTTTTTTCTGCATACCAGGAGATAGATAAAGTGTGCTGAACTAGTAACTCTTCACAGCTACTCACTGTAAGAACCTCACCAAATCTCATCCATTCAAAGGGCATACCACGATGTTCTCACTGGCAGGGATTAAATTAGGATGAATGTACAAAATGCGTAGCTCACTGTGTCATGAAACATAGACTTCAACACTGGGTAAATATTGCTCTTGTCATAATGACTTATTTTAGGTCTAAAAGGGGAATAACATAAGAGTTCAGGAAATGGGCAGAGGATGATTACAGAATTGTGGACAAATAAGAGATGGAACTGACTTAATGATCTTGGAGAAGAATAAACAGAGGTGAAATAGTAGAAACACTGATATAAGGAAATTATAAAGGAAGAAGAAACAGAGAATGAAAGATGTTGCTTAAGTCTCAGCCAGATGGCAAGAAACTAGGGAAAAACACATGAGCACAAAATGACATGGGAAGAAAAGAATTAATGTGAGAGACAATGGAAGAAGATTTTGAAGAATGATAGCTCTATCTTCTTCTGCTTCCCCAGCATTAATTAGGATGAAGGAATGGCATTTAGCTGAAGCTGAGTTGTAGCATTTAGGAATGAACTTGCATATGACCCTGGGACTGGTGTGAAGATACATGAGGATACAGGAAACATTCTGGGGAGTTCAGCATCTTCATTAGCTTGTTTCCCTTTGAATCTAACTGCAAAATGAATTCCCTTAAAAATAAAAGGCAGTTCAGATCTGAACAAGAATATAACTTGCAGTGGTCATAAGGGGATGGTGGACTCTCCATCTACACAGAATGGGAACAAGGCAGGTCAAAGACCCCTGACTTTGTGGGTTTCCCAGGGAGACATGGTTCTTTACCACAGGAAGAGTAACTTCTATATATGATGGCCTACTGTGAATAAATTAAATGAGTGAGGTTTGAGGATGCAATGAATGAGTTGAAGGAAAGAAGTCAATTTCTCTCATGGCACTGACATCTCATTTCTCACTTAGGAGTTTTATTCAGCTTCTACTTCATAACATAATTCCTCTTTCCTATGCCATTGCCCTTGGAAGTATGTCAAATGGCTGTCGATTTTGTAAAAGCACCTTCCATGGATTTTCACAGTAAAATCATAAAACTGTCATCACTGAGGAGAGAGAAAAGTTCCCTAAGAGGAGAGAGGCTGTGAGACTTCCCTGTTGCCACAATGCCTGTTTCTGGAGCAGCATAAGTCCTCTGAGAACCATAGTTTAAGAAAGTCAATTGGTTTATTGGGCAATTTCTAAAAGCCTCAAAAAGACAAGACACCAGTCTCTCTATTGCTGTACCCAGGGCTACCACTGTAGAGTTAAATTCAGACAAATGCAATTGCAATTTAGTGAAGTTACCAGATCTCCAATAAGCAACTCTGAAAGGCTGAATTTCTGCCCTGCTTGTCTACTTTAATCGATGGAGCCCTGTTCTGCTTGGCAATGTGGTACATACACTTAGCCTGTCTACAACATTTGGCTTGTTAACCCTGATTATCTATCTTCTGCCTCCATACTTGATTTTAGAAGCAAAGACTATAAATGCATGCCCTGGAAAAATATAATCTATGGTTAAACTTGACATTGGAATCATTCTATCTTTGACAATCACTAAGGAGGGGTAGAGAGAACAGGCACCTCATTAAATTCAAGGCTCCTTGTAACAGTTCCATTTTATTAAAGGGGAAACATTTTCCAGGACTCTTGCCTAGCATAGTAATATTATATACCCTCCTGGGAAATATACATCTCATAAAAGGGATTCCGTAAACCAATTCATTGTTTTAAAGGCAGTGTGATGTTAGAGATGATTCGTCTTTTTTTTTTTTCTAAAAAAAAAAAAAAACATATTCATTCAATTTCCCCCAACATAGCTAAGTGAGTAAAAGAGACAAAGACTATGTACTTCAGTTTACCTTCAGAGTGTAGACTAAGGAAAGCAGTCTCTGAATGTCACACCAAATATTAGGTTTTTGTGTTGAAATAACAGACCCTCAAAATGGACTGCCGCAGTGAAGTCTCACCCTACCGAAATCTTGAAAGAAAGTAAGACGTGCAGATGTCTGCCAGTCTCCTTGCGTAGGAGGAAAATACTGTTTTACAGCCTATTACCCCAAGAAGGGTCTAAAAGGATGCTGACACTGTGAAGTGAGGAATTTAATAGTACTCATATCCAGGATATTTGCATTTTCAGAATGCTGGGAGGCACATGGAAAAGCTTGGCATGGATCAGAGATTGCATTTGGTGGACCTTAGGTTTTAGAAGATGTATATCCCTGTTGTAGAGCTTCCTTGCACCCCTCATCCAAATACCAGATTAAGATTTAGAAATGACTGCACCTGTTACATCCATGTAAAGGGGGTTGGTCCTATGAGCCTCAGTGTCTCTTCCTCATCAACACTATGTATGGCTTTCTTGTTGCTGCTAGACAGTGGACACTGGGAAGCCTTCTGATGGGATCATTAGCAAATGACTCACAAGGGAAGTGATGCTTTGAACTGGCTTAACAGCAATATTTTCAGCTCCTGCTATATTCATAGCCTAATGAACCATGTTGAATTTTAACATATTGTCAATAACTGGTATGAAATAATATACAAAGTGATGATCTGGTGTGGTTTAAAATAATATTTTCCTATAGTGTATGCTTAATGGATACTAGCTTAGAGGACAGGATTACAAAACTTCAGGGTTTCTGCTTACTCTAGAATCTACCAACAGAATTAGTAGTGTCAGGTTGCATCAATTCAAAGTGGCTTTGTTTCATCTAAACTCAGAACTACAGTCTCACTTAACAGAAACAATCAGAATTTCTCATATTTGGAAATGTCAAGGATTCATGACAGGAAAGAGAAAAAGCAGATTTCAAAAAATTAAATTTTTATTAATTTTATTTATTTGAAAGATAAACGCACACAGGGGTAGGGTTGGGGAGGCAAGAGCTCTTGTGTTTGTTCATTCCACATATGTCCACAACAAGCCAGGGCTGGGCAAGGTCAAAACCAAGAGCCTGTAACTCAATCTGCATCACCCACATGGGTGGTAGAAATCCAATTACTTGAGCCATCACATGTTGCCTCCCAGTGTGCACATCAACTGGAAGCTGGAATCAGGAGCAGAGCTGGACTTGAATCTAGTATCCCCATATGGGATGCAGGAAACCCCAGCAGTTTCTACCTTGTTAAGATTTATGTATTGGGGCAGTGCTGTGGTGTTCATGTCACAGCTGCTTATCTTCCAATAAAGCTCTCTGGTATGGCCTGGGAAAGCAATAGAGGATGGCCCAAGTGATTTGGCTCCTGAACCCACGTGAGAGACTTGGAAGAAATTCCTGTCTCCTGGCTTTGGACAGGCCCAGCTCCAGCTGTTGTGGCCATTTGGAGGGTGAACCAGCAAATGGAAGACCTGAAGAGCCCATGAGAGTATTTTAGGCATGGAAAGCCAAGACACTCTGGCAAAAACAAACAAACAAACAAACAAACAAAAAACAAACAAACCTAAAGGAACGATCTCTGCAAGTGAGATCCCAATAGAAAGAACAGGCCATCAAAGAAGGAGGTACCTTTCTCTGAAGGGAGGAGAGAACTTCCACTTTGACTATGACCTTGTCTAAATAAGATCAAAGTCCATAGCCTTGGCAACTCATGACTAGAGCCTAGGGAGATTATTGACGCCATAAACAAGAGTGTCATTTTGTTAAGTCAACAACAGGAGTCACTGTGTACTTATTTCTCATGTGGGATCTCTGTCCTTAATGTGTTGTCCAGTGTGAATTAATGCTATAACTAGTACTGAAACAGTATTTTACACTTTATGTTCTGTGTGGGTGCAAACTGATGAAATCTTTACTTAATATATACTAAATTGATGTTCTGTATATAAAGATAATTGAAAATGAATCTTGATGTGAATGGGATGGGAGAGGGAGTGGGAGATGGGAGGGTTGCAAGTGGGAGGGAAGTTATGGGGGGGAAAGCCATTGTAATCCATAAACTGTACTTTGGAAATTTATACTTACTAAATAAAAGTTAAAAAAAATCACGATTTAAGGTTCAAATTATTTTCAGCCAGGTTTCTCATTGCAGAAAGCTGAACCAAGACATTCTTGTGCATCTGGGTCTCCTTAGCCCACCCACAGTGGCAGGCAGATCCTGTAGGAGGTATATTCCACCAGATCCCTGTTCTTCAAGATATGGTCCACCAACCAGCATGCCAGCAATGCCCTTGGGGCTGTTAAGAAGTGAAGAATCTCAGATCTCACTATGAATTCAGAGAATCAGAATTATTCTGAAATGATTGAATTGCCTCAGGTGATTTGTATGCACATTAAAACTGAGAATCATTGTACTAGATGATCTGCTAAGAACCTGCTACTAACCTACCTTGACAAAGATGAGAATCACAAAACACTGACAGACCATCTGATGGGAGCCTGACACCATATCAATTAATATGAAGCATATAGAGATGAAAAAGATAGCTTCCTTTTTCTTGAGGATTTTCTATCTAGGAAAAAGGGAGAATAGTGACCTAGCTCCATGGTAATGTGCCATTTGGTCCAGGAGAAATGTGCTCACCTGTTATCAGGATTGTCTTCTTTACAGAGCAATGAACACCAAGGTGAAGTTAACATGGAGACCTTAGAACATGGACCATAATCCTCCCCAGGATCCCTTCCCCTGCCTCCTATTTCCAGCCCTACTAAAAAAATTCTGTTTCTTCATTCTCAAATTCATTTGCATATCATTTGTGTAGGGAATGACAAAAATACTTGGTAGGAAAAAGAAAAAAAGTCCATTTAAAAACATACATTTTATCATGACTGTCAATAAATTTTTATAATACAACTGTAAGGTTGCACAATGAGTTAAGTTTGTGGCTTGTAGACACTTATTTACAGAGAGCTCTCCAAGTGCTCTCTGTCACTCATCATTCATGTGTTCACTGAGAATTGCAAGGGAATGAATACTGTTTGGTATTTTCTAGAGCCTTCCTTTCTCCTCAAGACAGAGCCATGTTGCTCTGCTGTATAGAGCGACATTTTCCCCTGAGGACAGTAGGGTCTGCACTGATATGAAACATTGTCAAGGCAGACAAAGCAAAGTCAATGGAATCCCAATCTGTTTCTCCAATATTTGCAAGTGGAGCTGACAAAGTGAGATCTGTGAACATAAACACACTGGAGAAGAGCAAAACAAGGCTAGAACCACCAGTACGTTCCCTGGAAGGGAGAGCTAAGGGGTTCTGCAAGGATGCTGCCTGGTCCCTCTATCTTGACCTGCAAGGAAGGGGCACTGCTCCAGCCTCTAATTAGCAGTGAATATCTCTCAAATCTGCTACCACTCTGATGGCATTTACAATGTCTTGGTTCTTTTCTTGGCCTAATTCCACAAACATTTTGTTAGTAGCAGCCACCCTTTTCTCCACATGCTTGCTTTCAAGTCCATCCCATCCAGGTCACATCCCTTCCCATCATTTAAGTTGCTCTTTCTAAGGCTCCCCAGTGTACTGACAAGCTCTTAAGTTCCAAGTCCAGTGGCCTTCCAGAAGGTCTTCCTCTATGAGACTTTGCAATATCTGAAACCGTTTTGTCTTTTGACATTCTCACTTCCATTGACACTTCATTATTCTGCTGCCTTTCAACATTTCTGGTCTTCTCTTCTGTGTTTCCTTTAATGGCTTGACCTCTCACCCTGTCTGTAAAACACCACCACTTTCCAAGGTCCGGTCCCTGCCTCCCACTAGCTATTCTCTCACTTTTTAGATACGCATCCACTCCAAAAGCTTCAAACATCACTTTACTGCCAATGCCTCCAAAATATACTTATCAAAATCTCTGCATTTCTCCCTAGGATCAAATAATAAATCTCCCACTGCCTGTCTGGCATTTGCATATGATTGATGATCCTGCCACTTACCTGCTTCTAACTCGAAGACTGCCCATCATCCCATGCTGTGCTCTAGTCTTATCTATGCCATGAAGGCTTCAACAGCTCCTGAGCCTAGACAACCCCCCACCCCCAACCTGAAGTCTGCCAGTTGAGATTTGCAAAGCAATCCTTGCTCTTTGGTATTTCACTGAGCCATTTTTCTCACCTCAATAGTACAACATTGAACAGTTTGATGTGCAGAGTGATATTTCTGCCTTCCATTATTCATGCTTTTGACACATTTATCAAAGGTTTACTGTGTGCCGGGCACTGTTCTATGTGCTAGGAATAGAGGAATTGACACACAAAAAAAGGGTTTGCCATTAAGCACTTTATATTATAGAATGGAAGGGGGACCTGGCCAATGTGTAATGTGCATATGTGTGTGTGTGCATGTGTGTGTGTGAAGGAGAGAGAGGAGAAGAGGGGAGGGGAGGGAGGGAGGGGAGAGGAAGAGATAGAGTAAGAGGTATATCAGGAAGTCCACAGTAAAATGGAATTAAAAGATAAGTTTAGGGGTTGGTAATGGCAGGGTGGGTTAAGCTGCCACTTTAGATGCTAGCATATCATACTGGAGCACATGTTCCAGTCCCAGTTACTCTTCTTTTAATCCAGCTCCTTGCTAATACACCTGGAAAAGTGGGGATGATGGAGTTCCTGGCTCCTGGCTTCAGACCGGTCCAGACCCAGCTATTGCAGTCACTTGGGGAGAAAACCAGCAGATGAAAGTTCTCTATTTCTCTCTTTTTCTCTGTCTCCCATCCCTCTTCCCTTCTCCCTCCTCATCCTCTACTTTTCTTTCAATTAAATAATAAAATCTTTTTTAAAAAGGTAAGTTTATTCTTGTGCAAATTTTTTTTGAAATCCATAGTCTTTATAATTTGTATTTTATATGAAAACCCTTAATATGCATGGATTTCAAAAAATTTACACAAAGAGAAACTTATCTTTTAATAGCATCCTCATACATATCAATGTTTATGTATGTTGATCCAGCCCCCTTTCATTCAAGAATATAAGGTCCCTAGCAATATGTATCTGGTGATAAAACACTCAAATGAGAAACACAATGAAGGGGAAAGAAGTGTATAGCAAGGCTATGTATTTAGGGTTATCAAGGATGTCTTTCTGATGGACTAACACTGAGCAGAGATTTAGAGAACAAGAAAGCAAGTTCATAGCCAGCGCCACGGCTCAACAGGCTAATCCTCCACCTAGCGGCGCCGGCACACCAGGTTCTAGTCCCGGTCGGGGCGCCGGATTCTGTCCCGGTTGCCCCTCTTCCAGGCCAGCTCTCTGCTATGGCCCGGGAAGGCAGTGGAGGATGGCCCAATTGCTTGGGCCCTGCACCCCATGGGAGACTAGGAGAAGCACCTGGCTCCTGCCTTCAGATCAGCGTGGTGCGCCGGCCGCAGCGCGCGGGCTGCGGCGGCCATTGGAGGGTGAACGAACGGCAAAAGGAAGACCTTTCTCTCTGTCTCTCTCTTACTGTCCACTCTGCCTGTCAAAAAAAAAAAAAAAAAAAAAAAAAAGAAAGAAAGCAAGCTCATGATGATGACTACAGAAAGAGATTCCAGGTGTTGAAAAGGGATCATGCTTCTGGCCTCAGAATCAGCCCTTAAGGCATTCAGGGAGGACCTAAAGGAATGATCTCTGCAAGTGAGATCCCAATAGAAAGAACAGGCCATCAAAGAAGGAGGTACCTTTCTCTGAAGGGAGGAGAGAACTTCCACTTTGACTATGACCTTGTCTAAATAAGGTCAAAGTCAGTGAACTCAAAAGGCTTCCATAGCCTTGGCAACTCATGACTAGAGCCTAGGAAGATTACTGACACCATAAATAAGAGTGTCAATTGTTAACAACAGGAGTCACTGTGCATTTACTCCCCATGTAGAATCCCTGTCCTTAATGTATTGTACTATGTGAATTAACGGTATAACTAGTACTCAAACAGTACTTTATACTTTGTGTTTCTGTGTGGGTGCAAACTGTTGAAATCTTTACTTAGTATACACTAAATTGATCTTCTGTATATAAAGATAATTGAAAATGAATCTTGATGTGAATGGGATGGGAGAGGGAGCGGGAGATGGGATGGTTGCAGGTGGGAGGGAGGGTATGGGGGGAAAAAGCTGCTCTAATCCAAAAGTTGTACTTTAGAAATTTATATTTATGGAATAAAAGTTAAAAAAAAGAAAAGAAATCATTCTTGTTGTATACAGAACACAGTGATGTAACCAGCATGGGCAAAGTAGTTAGAGATGATGGCAGTTGACTTTGGACAAGTAGCAAGGAGCAGATCACAAAGGAACTCAGGTCCCAGTAATGACTTTGAATTCCACTCTGAAAGAGAGAAGATGCCACTCCAGGGTTTTGAACATAGTGTTTGAATGTCCTTACGTAGCTTACATTGCATTAAGAATCACTCTGGCTGCCTTACTGAGAACAGGCTGGAGCAACTTGTGTGCTCAACAATAGAAGCAAGGAGATTAAAAGAGTTCAGGATCGGGAGTTGATGGTGATGAGATGGACTGGGATGCAAGCGCAGCGTGGCACAAACTGGTCACATATTTTATGTGTGTATGTGTGTGTGTGTGTGTGTATAGACCCAACAGTAGCAGGCAGGAAAGAAAGAAGAATGACCCCAAGTTTCAAGTCAAGGCAACTGGGGAAAAGGAAATGTCAAAAGACAGAGAAGGACTAGGTTTGGGGCTAGGAGAACTAAGAATTTCGTTTTGGACTTTCTAAATGTTTGTTTGTTTGTTTCTATATACTTTTAGAGGCACTTTCTCCAAATGCCTACAACAGTCAGGACTGTGCCAGGCCAAAGTGAGGAGCCTGGAACTCCACCCAGGTCTCAGCAAGTAGGAAGCATGAATTCAAGTACTGGAGCCATCATCTGCTGCCTCCTAGGATGCATTATCAGTAAGCTGGATTGGAAGCAGAGCAGCCAAGACTGGGCACTCTGATATGAGATGTGGGTATCTCATGCAGTGGTTGAACCTGCTATATCACAATGCCAGCCTCTGGACTGGATTTGTAAATTCTGAGACACATAGGTGAAGAATCAAGGAAGTAATTTGTTATTTATGTCCTGGTCGGCTGACTCTTGAATTTCTACCACACTGAAAAAAAAAATGGGTTTTAAATGTTTCATTAACAAAAGGAGATAGACTGGATGGAGAACAAATGAGGCAGATCACACAAAGCCTACACAGTAAGAAACAGCCACCTACCATTATGTAATTAAATAATTCCTTCAAATAGGCTTATCCATTTTCATGTTTACAAACTAGCATTATGGAGCATTTGAGGCCTTTCATCTTACTCTTGGTGCAAACATTGTGTAGTATAAGAGGAGAAGAAATCATCCTATAGTGGATTCAGTTCTTTCACAAAGAATATGGTTCACGTGTCCTGTAGTGCGATTTACGAACAAGAAATACTGGGAGCAGGCCTTTCTTGCAATATAAGGACTTCCAGTGGGGAATCACCCACGGGCTCTGATAACAGACCCCTGCCTAAGTACACACACACACACACACACACTCCCACTCCCCCACATATACAGCACATACATAACACACTCACACACACAAACACATACACACAACCCCCATTCAAGAGTGCCTTTTGAAAGTTAATTTTACCAAAATGTACATAGATGCGACAAAACTGATTTACAACTTCCGTTCATTATTTACAAAAACCACACAATTGTTAAGTTACATTGGAACTATACTAATTTGAAAGGGCCTTGTATGGTGTATGCTCATTTCAGGAGGTCTCTGTCCCTTCAAAAGCACCAATTTTCTCTCTCCTGTGACATACAGGTAAGAATCACTATTTTCTGATTTCTTTTTCATTTTCTGTAACTGCCCTTCATTCTACTTCATCCATGTTTATTTTATTTGTTCAAACATAAAGGAAAAGAAGGGGTCTAGAGTGAGGAGGAAAAAACATCAAAATTCCAGGACCAAAATTCCAGGACCTACCAAAATTCCAGAAGCGTAAGTGCACTTCTGAGCATTCTTTCAGAGATGGGGGCTTCCACCTAAGAGTTTAACACTTACTTGTAATAGGAAGACATGTCCCAGAATGAACTATCATCATAGCAATAGGATTCTCAACATTTTGCATTTCTGTGATGAATTTAAAAATATGTGTAGCCAAAAGACTTTAAGAAAATGTGTTCCCCATGCCAGAATGTAAATGTCACGGAACACAATCAATGTAAAAATATCAGCATAAACTCTTCTTTCACCTTATCCTTGTGCGGGTGACAGTTTATTTATACTCGGCTCTGACTAAGAGGAACTGGTCAGATCCAAATACTGCTGGCAAGGTAAGTAAAAAAAAAAACCCTCATTATTTCAAAGTATGGTCCCTCTAAATCTGAAAAAGATCCCCCTGTTCTTGTGGACACAAAGATGACCCTCTTTCAGTAAAAATCGTGAATCTTTTCAACATTCTCCCAATTTTGGGGTGACAGCAAATCCATTAAGAAGTACATTATCACATACTAATAAAGCAATGTATAGGATGATGGGACAAATGACAAAACTAAGAGAAAGGCAATCACCTTCATCCTGAAATGGGGCATTGTTTCCGCCTCTCCAGGTGCCCTGCATGTATGTATTTGGATAGTTAGCAAGGACTGAAAGGCAGCCAGCTTGCACCCTATGCAGGAACATGTTGCACAAAAGATGAATCAGGAAACTTCCCCCGACAGAGTGAGGTACTAAGTTAGAGCACACAGGGCTGAAACGGTGACTCATTGTACAAGCCTCTCTGGATGCAATGGAGGAACCAACTTTAAACTCACACTATTCAAAGACACGCTGTTTTTGGAAAATCTTGAGAACATTTTTTTAAGGATCAATGATAAAAATATACTTTAAATCTGCTTACTTTAAGTAAAATACTTTTAAATATCATTAATAAAAATACCTGCTATCCCTTACTTACTTTCTAGTTCATTTTATAAATGCTACTCCACTAATCAGTCCAAAAATTTCGGTAAATTAATACCAGAGAAGCTAACATTTTCTTATCTTTGGTTTCCAAAAGTGTTTTTGCTGCAGAGAACATATTAATTTGTTTCGCACAAAGAAAAATATTTACTAAAAATAATTTTACCCTTTTAAGAATAATACATACAACATGGTAAAGATTTTTAAGGATTCATAATTCACAAGTGTGAGTCAATTAATAGACAAGTGACGCCTTCTCATATATGGATCATATATAAGCATTTTGGAAATGATTGTATACTGCTCTTTGGCCAACACAACAGCTATTCTCTTGTTTAAAAGACTCACTAAGTTTATTGGCATGAACAGAAACATTTTAAAAACAGTTAATGAAAGAGAAGAGTGATGATATAAAGATACACCAGTGTAAAATACCATAAGAGGTTTAATATATTGTAAAACTTATAAGTTAATAAAAAGAACTGCTTGCTGAGAAGATGGTATTTGAAAGCAGTTTGGGCTGAGACAACCCTTTGATTTGTAAAGCCTGACCCTCATACTTTATGGTGACAAAGTTAAAACACGGAGGTTATCAATTGCACAGATGCCACTAATTAGAATGTGAGATACCTTAATAGATTCTCAGTTACCACGGTTCTCATCTTAATGCCTGACTCTTGCTTGTGACTAACTCATCCATTTGTGTTATACGATGGTCTTAGAATAAATCTAATCCAAACCACAGGTTAGTTCAACAGGAAAAAGGGAATAAACGAGTGAGTATGAGAGACAGAACAAAAGGTATTTCTAAGGTGTTTGCTGTACTTGTATTTCCCTCGCCACCTACATGCTATTATTAAAACAAACAGCATACTATTTATTTCACTGAGTGCTCTGTACTGTCTCTGCTCAGAAAAGTTATAGCTACCAGCTTATATATAATTTACTTCAGTGTAATTTCTAACTCCTCATTCAGAAATACTTGCAGAAATAATTTTTTTCTGACCGAAACGAGTGAAAGTAGGTAATGTAATGAGGGAAAGTATTTCATTTTCTACAAGATCACATTTGCTTTTTTCCAACATAGAGCTTGTGATAAAGTCAGAATTCCAATAATTCTTAAAAAAAAAAAAAGAAAAAAAAAGAAAGAATGAAAAGAAAAAAAACCAACCTGAGGATACATGCCAGTTTTCTACTGTTTATGGTGATCTGCTTAATCCTAGCAGATGAAATGTTTTCAGGCCCCAAAGCTCAAAAGATAAGAGCATCTACAACAGATTCCACTGATGACTCCTAACCTAATATGCTTAATTCTTCTGCCTGAGCAGTTACATAGAATTTTTGGATGTTTCTAGGAATCATTTTTGTTGTTTGTGGTTTTATTGCTTACTATCAGTTTTCATGTCATCCCTGATCTAAGCATGGCCCCCTCCTCACTCTTTTCACTCTTTTCTGGAATGATGCTAACTTAGACAATCAGAGTGGCAGCTGCACCAAAGGAAGCCCACTGGTCTCTCCTGGAACCTCCCAGGCATCTTCAACCCAGGGAATGATGACGCAGGCATTATGATTTTACTTTCTCACCATTCCAAAGTTACACTAAATTTTCAACTCTTGGAACAAAAGATAAAACTATATTAAACAAACAATGCTGAAGGAAATCCTTAGAGAATGAAGAAACCATTGTTACAACACAATATTGCTTAGAAAGGCCACTCATTTAAAAGAGCAAAATAAAGATAGCAGTGTTTTCCTGAGGCCCTATCATTCATTCAATCAAATCTCGGGAAAAGTCCAAGGCTATGACAAATAATGAGAACTCTTTAAAGTACACTTGTGTCTCTGGAAAAAAATAAATGTGAAGCAAGTCAAACTCTCCCCCTAGCTGGGGAGAACAGCTTCCCGGTTTGAAATCTGGCTTCAAAATGAAACTTGCATTATAAAAGATAATCCTATTCTACTTAATAGCATCTGGAGCTAGACTGGTCACAAATTCTAGGTTTTTGCTATAAAATGCAAATTATAGATGTGCCATTCAGGCATGCCACAATTTATGGAGGACACCAGCAAAACCATAATTTGGTGGGCCACATCAAACCTAGGATCCAAGTTAATTAAACTAATTAATTAGTTTTATTGAAGAAGGGGAGGCAAGACACATAGATATACAGAGAGCTCCCATATGCTGGTTCAAACCCAATGCCTACAACAGCCTGGGCAGAGCTAGGCTAGACCAAATCCAGAAGAAGGGAACTCAATCCAGGTCTCCCATTGTGGGTAGTTGGGATCCAATCACTAGAATCATTACCACTCCCCTTCACTGTCTGTCTAGGCAGAAAGCGAATATTGGAAGCTGGAGCCAGGAATGAAATGCAGGCGCTCAGATGTGGGATGCAGGTCTCTCAATCAGCATCTTAATTGATGAGCCAAATGTCTATTTCTAGGCCATATTTTTTTTAAATTTAAAAATTTATTTAAAGGGAAAAATTCCATGTATTTTATTTACACAGTTTTAAGAACATAATGATACTACCCATCCTATTTTCCCTCTCTCCCTCACTCCCACTGTTCTGTCTCCTTCTTTTTCTGTTTTTCTTTTAGTTTTTACAATGACATAATTCCAATTCACTTTAAAATCAGAATCTTAACCTTCCATTAAATAAAAATTTTACCAAGTAGTAAGTAATAATCAAATCTCAAAATGTTAATTTCACACATATATATTGCATTTTTTGTACTCTATTGGTCACCACAAACCAGGGAAAACATGGTATTTGCCTTTTGATGACTGGCTTATTTCACTAAGCATAATGGTCTCTAATTGCATCCAGTTTGTTGTGAAAGACAGGATTTCTTTTTTATGGCTAAATGGTATTCCATGATGTATAAATATCACAATTTCTTTATCCAGTCATCAACTGATGGATATCTAGGGTGTTTCCATACCTCAGCTCTTGTGTTATGAGCTGCTGAAAACTTGGGGGATTCTCTGATCCACTATTTGAATGTCCTTGGCAAGGGCTAATAAGCCTCTCTAAGCCTTGAACTTTGCCATTTTCAAATTCCATTCAAGTCCAAGTTCAAATGTCCTATAGCCTTATTATTTTTTTAACTTTTATTTAATGAATATAAATTTCCAATGTACAGCTTATGGATTACAATGGCTTCCCCTTCCCATAACTTCCCTCCCACCCGCAACCCTCCCCTCTCCCGCTCCCTCTCCCCTTCCATTCACATCAAGATTCATTTTCAATTCTCTTTATATACAGAAGATCAATTTAGTATATATTAAGTAAAGATTTCAACAGCTTGCACCCACATAGAAACACAAAGTGAAACATACTGTGTGAGTATTAGTTATAGCATTAAATCAAAATGTACAGCACATTAAGGACAGAGATCCCACATGAGGAGCAAGTGCACAGTGACTCCTGTTGTTGACCCAACAAATTGACACTCTAGTTTATGGCACCAATAACCAACCTAGGCTCTCGTCATGAGTTGCCAAGGCTGTGGAAGCCTTCTAAGTTCACCGACTCTGATCATATTTAGACAAGGTCATAAAAGACAGGGTGAGGATAGTAACCAATGATCCTAAGAGTGGCATTAACCAGGTTTGAACAATTATACAGCATTAAGTGGGGAAGAGGACCATCAGTACACACAGGTTGAGAGTAGAGCCATTGGTGGTAGAGTAGAGGTTATGATTATGAAGGAATGAGGCCCAAGTGCGCTAGACAGGGTCCAGAACAAAGGACAGAGTCATTATTAGAGGAGCTAAGAAAGGTGCTGTCTAAGCTACAATTAAGTTTTCTGACTGAGAGGCAAATAGAACCTGACAGAAGGGTTCTGGTAATAATCTGTTGGGCTTTAGGCCTTGTAAGTTAAGAGGCCCAGACCTATCTATCTCTTCACATGGGGTACATCCTAAGGGAGGTGTGAACCTCCTAGGGGAAGGCACTCTGTTGACTTTCATTACTTGGTTGGCCTGGGAGGAGAGCTGGCCAGGTAAAGGCAGGGGGCATCTCTAACAAGAAATTTACAGTTCTGCCTGCAATGTTGCTGACCCTACTTGACCATCCCCTCAGCTGCAGTGGTCACTTTGGAAGTTGGGCTGAGTGAAGGGCTTTTCAGCTTAGAGCCAATAAGATCTGTGGCTCTGACCTGGGCATCCTTCGACTCCAGGGCAGGTCCATTTCCAGTGATCCAACTCTTGGCAGAGTCAGAAGGGTGCCTGCGTTTGAATCCCACCTCCGTATCCCTGTCCAACTTCCTTCTAATGTGCACCTTGAAAGGCAGTAGGTGATGGCTCAGGTGGTTGGGTCCCTGCCAAAATAGGAGACCTAGATTGAATTGCTGGCTCCTAACTTCAGTCTGGCCCAGCCTCAGCTGTTGCAGACAATTGGAGAGTGAACTAGAAGATGGAAGATACTTCTTTCTACTTTTCAGGTAAAATGGAAGGAAAAAAATTAAAAAAAATAAAAACCGTTATTTTGAGTGTTATTTATAAGACTTAATAATATATGAGGGTACTTCTAAAAGTCATAAAAAGTAGAATTAAAAAAGTTTATTTTGGTGCAAATTTTTAAAAAATTTATGCATAGTTTTTCATGCTATGGTTTTTCATGAATTTTTGAAGATCCTTAACATGTATAATTTTCAAAACTTCTTTGCAAAAGCAAATGTTTTAATTCCATTTCCACGTATTTCTTGGAGTGTCTTTTTGTTTACTGACAATTAATAGTAGGCCTTCTTGCACCTGCCAACCTACTGTGTCTGGTAGCCATATTCACCAGTCACATTCTCATCTTCACAGCTGGATGAATGGACTTCCAATTCTTTGTGTTTACACAAATTCTGAGTTCTTCTTTATGCCTTTAATGTCTTAGTGTCTGTGCCTAATCAAATATCTTCTGCTGCTGCCTTTTTTGGTCAGTCAGTCTCAACCTGCAGAGATTATATAAGCTCTTCTATTTGGTGCGCTCCTAGGATGAAACCAATCTTAAGATGACAAGGGAAATGCATCCTTACATTGCATATCAAAAAATAAAATTGATTACGAAAACTGCAATATTCACAGTAGCATTTCTACAGTCCCTAGCCATGCAGAGACAGCCCAACCTATTCTCTCTTCCCAATTTTCCATTCCTGGCAGATCCTTGAATGATATCAACTGAAATTTTTCAATATTCCTTTTTAAAGGAGTGACTATTATCTTGATAACTTATGGGATGTGCTGTTTCATTTTTTTCAGAAGAGACTCCTGCAGATATTATATTTTTGGTAGCATTTTACTGGTAAAACAAAACTTCTCTGTGCGTAATTTCATTGTACATTTTAACAGCTCTTTTCACAAACTGACATGTTTAGAGCCATTATTTAGTAGAGGAGACTTCAGCCTGCAGTGACTCTGATGTCAGTAAAGCTGGATTTTGAGGCACTAGCACAGCCTTGCTCTACTGTGTTGTGGACTACAAGGCTCATGGGATCTGAAGTAATATTCTGTGCAAGAAGTCAGGAAACTTATCTTTTGCTCAAAGGTCAGCTGATAGCTTTATGGTTACCTCTTTTTAGGTTTCCTCAATTGCCAGGCTAGAGAAAGGATACTGATCCTAATCCTCGAAAGACTAATGACAAATCTGAAAACTGGAACTAACTCCATAGTTATCCAGTGTGGCTGGGAGTATGGTGTTCTGCTTAATAGCTGTAAGAGTATATGCCCTATCTCTTAATGCTCACACACTGTGCAGAGACTGGCTAATCACCAATAAGTTAATATTCTCTTCCTCATGAACATATAAGTGGATGACCTTTTCCAGCCTCCTTTGTGATCAGGCATTGTCTGAGCGCTGACCAGCAGGACATGGCAGAAGGAACGTGTACCACTTCAAGCCTGGCCCAATAGCACACTGACATAATCAATCTTACATGTTCTTTTCCCCTCTTATACACGGGTGCAATGCAGATACCCTTGGAGTGATCTTAGAAAGTACATATAAATCTGTTAGAGTCAGAGGATAGGGAGATCCTCCAATCACTGCATCTGGGATGGGTATTTATTTGGTGTCAAAATTAAGGTCCTACTTGGGATGCCTACATCCAGTATCGCAATGTGTAGATTTGAGTTCCAGCTCCCCTCCTGATTCTGGCTAATATGCATCCTGGGAGGCAGCAGGCACTTGGGTTCCCGCCAACCATGTGGGAGACCAGGAATGAGTTTCTGGTTCATGGATTAAATCTGGCCCAGCCCTGGCTATAACAGGAATTTCTGGAGTTACTCAGTGGATGGGAGATCTTTGTCCTTCTGTCTCTGTTTCTCTGTCTGCTATTCAAATAAATAAAATAAATTTTTTTCTTTAAAAACCACAGCTCAGAGAAGAGACACCTAACCAGGAAGACCCCAGACTATTACATAAGCAAAACATAAACTAATGCTATTGAAGTTTATCAACTACAACCAGAATTAGTATAATTAATACCTACTCAATATACTTTAGATAATTAACATTGTATAAAATATACTTAACAATTGAATGAAAGCCCATCTTTCTTGGTTGATCTAACACATACTACAGAATTCTTCATTGACTGGGCTGGCACCGTGGCCTAGAAGGTTAAGCCTCCACCTGTGGTGCCGGCATTCCATGTGGACACAGCAGGTTCAAGTTCCAGTTGCTCCATGTCCAATACAGCTCCCTGCTAATGTGCCTGGGAATGCAGCAGAAGATGAACCAAATGCTTGGGCCCTTGCACCCAAGTAGGAGACTCAGAAGGAGCTCCTGGCTTCTGGCTCTAGCCTGGGCCAGCCCTGGCCATTATGGTCATTTGGGGAGTAAACCAGTGGATGGAAGATTCATTCTCTCTCTCTCTTTCTACCTTTCAAACGAATAAATAAACCTTTAAAAATAATTTTCATTCATGGTTATTATGTGAAATGTGAATTCCCTTGAAAGCACTGTCAAAGTAGGCCTTAGAAGAGATTTAAAAGAAAACTGCTGATTATATGGAATATATTTGCAATCAAAATACAAAATGCAAAAAAAGAAAGCTTCCTTGCTGGAGCTCAGAATTTGTCTGATTTCCTAATGTTAAAATATTTGTTCTGCATGGATTCAGGCAAAGAAAAGCATTTAACTCTTTAAGAATTATGGTGAAATAATAGTTGTTTGCATTATAGCACCGTATTACATATAATACTGATATAAGTGCGTATATATAAAATTTTCAAATATATTGTCACATTTAATCCCCCAAATACATGTTGGCTTACACAGTATTACCTAAACAAGTTAGAAAATTGTGGCTAGAATGTGTTAAAACACTTACCTAAGGTCACGCTGGTTAACATCTGACAGAGCTTTCATGTGAACTCAGTTTAATGAGAACGTTCATTCTCATTAAAAGAGTGGTTAGTGAAATAAGCAGTCCCAAGAAGACAAATGTCACCTTTTCCCTGATTCGTGGTAAATAATATACAGAGTATAAAAAGATGTAAGCTATATAAGCAAAGCTGATATTTTGAGATATGATTATCATTTTAAAAGATTTATTTATTTGAAAGAGTTACACAAAGTGAGAAGGGGAGAGAGAGAGAGACAGACAGAGACAGACAGAGAGACAGAGAGAGGTCTTACATCTGCTGGTTCACTCCCTAATTAGTTGCTACAGCTGGAGCTGTGCCAATCCGAAGCCAGGAGCCAGGAGCTTCTTCCAGGTCTCCCATGTGGGTGCAGGGCCCAAGAACTTGGGCCATCTTCCACTGCTTTCCCAGGCCATAGCTGAGAGCTGAGTGGGAAGTGGAGCAGCCTGGTCTTGAACCGGTGTCCATATGGGATGCTGGCACTTTAGGTGATGGCTTTACACACTACGCCATAGCGCCGGCCCTGAGCTTTGATTATTGTTTATAGCCCTTGTCTATAATCTTGAGGAACAATGGTTTGTATGGATGGTTAAGCTTGCAATTATAAAATAAATTGAAAATATGTCATTGTAAACATTAAAAGAAAATAAGAAAAGGAGGAAGAGGGAAGATGGCAGCAAGGGAGCAAGGGATGGTATGGTGTTAAGTATCATTTATTCTTAAAACTATATATATAAAACACTTGAAATTTACATATATAAATAAATATATAATATGTAATGCATAATTTACATATATCATTAATATATATTACATACATATAAATTGATCACCCTGCTGTCTGGATCTGTTTCACTCCACTGAAATACCTGAAAGTCACAAGGACCTCTTGACTACCAAGTCTAATGATACTTTTTCTATCCTCATGTTACTCTCTCAAGAATCTACTGTAATGATTTTTTCCCGCCACTATAAACACTTGCTTTGGTGACTTAAGATAGAATTGTTTCTTAGTTTCTTCCCTCCTTGCAGACTTTGTTCATGCTTCTCCATAACCTCTGCTGCAACCCTACTGCCAAGATTTCACCCTCTGCCCTTCTGACTCCTCGGTTCCCATGGGGGTGGCTTTATGCAAACTGCCTGCCTGAACCCACAGCTTTCCCAGCCACACCAAAGTCCCCTGAATTCCAGACATGGCTCTCCAGCTGCCAGGTGGACACGGTGATTTGGTGACACCGGCATTTCATATTCATAAATCCAGAACTGAAGACACTATCTTTCATCTCCAACCCACTCTTCCTGCCTCTGAGTTGCTATCATTCTCCTATGCATGAAAGCAACACTTCGGAGTGAGATCCTGGTTTTGAATATTCTTGAGCTCCTCCTGATTTACTGTAATCACCCACTAATTAGCTTTCCTGATTCCTGTCTGGCCCTTCTGTCAATGATTTCTACATGGAAGCCAGAGTGGTCTTCCTGAAGTAAAAATCTTATTACCAGTGCACAGTGAGAGTCTTTCAATAGCCACCCATAGCTTCACACTCCCTGGTTATCGGTAAGATTTTTCACAACTGCCATTGCTCTTCACCATTTTCTCCTGCACTTTGTTCTTTTGTTCTTACCCTCTTGCCCTCTATTGCACACATACTTCACTGTGGCTGAGAGATGCAGTGTGGTCTCTTTGTTCTTAAAAGTTCTATCTCTTTTGGTCTACATGTGACATCCTCTAACACCATCCCCTAATGTCAGAAACCTTCCTACCCTCCAAACCCTGTAGTCTGTGATGGAGAAAGGCTCATTTCAGACGAGTGTGGTGGCCATTTAACTTAGAAGCTGAATAGAGAGACTTGCAAGTCAGACTCTGGATTACTCGCCTGCTACTGGTTAGCTGCACTGCCCTTGGGTAGTGACTTAAACTCTCTGGGTCTCAGTTTTTTTTTTTTTATCCACAAAGTGGGTAAAATAACAAGATCTATCTCACAGCAATGTTAAAAGTATTAAAGAAGAAATACATGTAAAGTTCTTACAATGGTGCTTGGTACTCAGTATTTTACATGTGTTGGTAATAACTATAATTTTTTCCTTGCACAGTGGATAGAAAATGTCAATGTAAAGAATTACATAGAGCTGAAAGAGTGAGTGCTACAATGATTTGTTTGAAAAATAAAATTAAATCAGCAGAGTGTATTTTGACTAAAGTAATATCCAGTTCTCCTGAAATTAAATGGACATCAGGACAACTATAGGCTAATGTCATTGTTGAGGAAATAGAAGAAAATGAATGAGTTTAAAATACAGCTGAAGAGGCCCTCAAAGTATAGTACATTGAATAAGTAACCAGAGAGATGTTACTCATGAGTTCTGTTTACAAAGAGAACACCTGAACCTACTTCCTAAAGGCAGCTTTACCCATATGTATATATATATACACACACAAATATATATAAAATGTGTATGCAGTTATTTTTCTGTGTATCTGAACATACAAACACACACAATTTTACACAAAGAATATATTCCCATTCCCTTTCTCCAAGCAGGATTTGTGAACTAAATCTCTCCATGAAGACTACAGCAAAAACCAAAGCCCAATGATAACATCAGCTCTACCAGTCAGTTTAATCCCCACTTTTTCCATGAAGAAAGTGACTTGTGTCAATCCCAGGTGGTATCTCTCATCTGAGAAGTTGTCCAAGGCAAAAATCAGCTGAGAAATCTGAACAGTATCAATAAAGGCCATAAGAAACTAGACGGGCATTACAAAAATCCAGCCAGTCCCACACTAAAAGTAGAGATGTACAGGGAAAACAAGGAGAGGAAGATTAAAGAGAATAGAGAAGTCAATGAAGCTATAACAGAAGAAAACAAGCTGTGTGGTCAGAGAGCAGGGGGTTTAAATGTTTTATTTTTCTATTTTTAAATCCTCAAATACTCATCTCAACTAAATCCCCAAATCCATTTAAATAATACAGCCTTCATAACTCAGAATTTAGCTTTAAGGAGTTCCATAACCAAGTCTTATAATGTTTCCCATCTCCATCATTTTCAACTGATCTGTATAATCAAAATACTCTTAAATTAGAGCACAGAGCATTCATCTATAATCATAGGCCCCAAGGATGCTGGCCTTGAACTGCTTGACTTTATAGGATAGTCATCACACTGCAGAGGTTGGAAGGCTTCCCTCTGCCTCCCTAGTTCTATTTATGCCAAGACCCTAAAATCGTGCAGAAGGAGCTGTGAGCCTTGCTGAGAGGTTGCAAAGTTGGCACACAGATAGTGGAAATATTGCCAAGTCAGCAAACTGACAGATGGCAAATTGGAAAGAGAGCAAGGGAGCTGAAAAGACAATGGAAATGCTAGACAACTGTAGGATACAATGTGGATTGGTTTTAATTAACAATTTGGTATGCAAGTCTTGCAAGAAATAAAAGAAGAAAAAGACTAAACTAAAATCACTGGAAAATATGCTGGAAGGGACACTAGAAATCACTCACTCTTCCCATTCCCCTCAAATTTATTAAAAGAAAAAATTAGAGAAGTTCAAGTGATTTCCAGTAGCCTCGCTGCCAGTGAGTTAATTCAATCACTAAATCTATAAAGAAGGTAAAAATAAAAAACAAAAACACTACAAGTAAAGGAGAGAAGTGCTTCAAAGAGGGAAGAAATATAAGTAAAATAAACCCTTTCTGTTTTTCAGAATAATATTTTTCAGATAATATTTTGCTCAAAATAAAACAGCAACAATGTGTTGATGATTACAGCTAATGCAGAAGTGAAATAAATGAGAGCAATGTTACAAGAGATGAGTGGGACGTATTTTGAATGCGATGATATATTCACGTCGCCTATGGCTTGGTATAGTGTTATTTGAAAATGGGCTTGCATTAATTGTAAAAGGTATTGGGGCTGGCGCTGTGCCACAGCGGGTTAATGCCCTGGCCTGAAGTGCTGGTATCCCATATGGGCGCTGGTTAGAGACCCGGCTGCTCCACTTCTGATCAAGCTTTCTGCAATAGCCTGGTAAAGCAGAAGATGGCCCAGTTACTTGGGCCCCTGCACTAATATGGGAGACCCAGAAGAAGCTCTTGGCTCCTGGCTTTGGATCGGTGCAGCTCTGGCCATTGCGGCCAACTGGGGAGTGAACCATCGGATGGAAGACCTCTCTCTCTCTCTCTCTCTCTTTCTCTCTGCCTTTCTTCTCTCTGTGTGACTCTGACTTTTGAATAAATCAATAAATCTTTTTTTCAAAAAAAAATAAAAAATAAATTGTAAAGGTATTACAAACTCTAGAACAACCACTAAAAACAAAGTAAAAAAAGAAAAGAGGTTTAACTGGTATGCTAAAAAAGAGAGAAAATGGAATAATATAAAATGTTCAATTGAAACCATAGAAAGTAATGAAACAGTAGAAAATAAAAACAGGAACAAAGTACCAGAACAACATATAGAAAGAACATGTTAACATTAATCAAAATAAATCAGGAGTTGCTGTTTTAGTTTCAGGCAGAGTGGATTTCAGAGCATGAAGTATCATCAGGGATGGAGAATCACACTGTACAAGGATAAAGAAGTCAATTCTCCAAGAAGACCTAACAGTAAAGCGCAGAGTGTCTGAGGCTGCAAGGAGAAACTGATAAATCCAGTACTATTGCTGGAGATTCTGATATCTTCCTATGAGAAATGCATTCCTCAGGTAGAAAATCAGCAAGGACAAAGTTGGACTTACAAATACCATAAATCAACTGGCTATAATGAACACCCATGGACTATTTCACCAAACAGCAGAGTACATATTTCCCATGGGACATTCACCAGATAAGACCACATTCTGAGCCATAAAATACATCTTAAAATTTTAAGGCCATAACTCACACAATTTCTGATCTTAAACCACATTAACATTTAACCAGAAAAAAAAAAAAACAGATATGTAGCTGGAGAACCCTCAGATGGAGATTAAACAATACACTTTTAAATAATAAATGAGTGCAAGAAGAAAGTTCAAGACAAATTTTAAAATATCTTGATTAAATGAAAATGAAAACACAAATTTATCTAAATGGGATGAAGCAATGCTGAATTCTATATTTAGTGGATGATTATGTCTGTGTACTATAAGGTAAATTTATTTTATTGTAAAAAGTAGAAAGAAAAAAAAGAAAGGAAGGAGAAGGGAGGCAGGGTGGGAAGAATCACCATAGGATTAAAATTGCAGGTATGAAATGTGTTCTCTTTATATAATAAAAAAGTAAAAAAAAAAAAAAGGAAATTTAGAGTATTGAATGTATATTTTAGAAAAGAAAGACCTAAAGTCAATAATCCAGGATTCCACCTTAGGAAAACAAAGAAAGGAAAATTCAATTCAAAGGAAGAAGAAAATAAATGAAAATTAGAGCAGAAACCAACAAAATTGAAAACAGGAAATTCAGTAGAGAAAATCAACACAACAAAAAGCTAGTTAGTTGAAAAGATAATAAAATCAATATGCCTCTAAGCAGGGTTAACAATGAAAAAAAGAGAGGGCTCAACTTACTTATTATCAGAAATGAAAGAAGGATACCACTTCAGACATCATGGCTATTAAAAGGACAATAGAAGAATATCAGGAACAAATCTATGCCCACAAATCTGATAATTTAATGAAGTAACCAACCCTTTGAAAGTCACATTTAGCCAAAACTCACACAAGAAGAAATAAACTAGAAATATATTTACTAAATAAGTTCAATTGATAACTAATAACTTTGAAAAACAGAAAGTGCCAGGGCCAGATGGATTTATAGGCAAATTCTATCAGACATTTAAGGAAGAAATCACAATTCTTCACAATCTCAAAAAACAGATGAAGTTTGGCATTCTATGATGCCAAACCAAAGATACTACAAGACAGGAAGGTTATAGACCAACGTGTGAGATCCACATAGATGTAAAAATCCTCCACAAAATTTCAACCAACAAAATCAAACAATGTAAAAAAGAAAAAAATAATAGATAACCCATACAAGTGAGATTTATTTCAGGTAAGCAACAAGAAAAAATCAATTAATGTAATATATCATGCCAACAGGCTAAGATGAAAAATAACATGACCATATCAATAGGGGCAGAAAAAATAATCTGACAGCATTCAAAGAGTCTTTATGACAAATGCTCTCAGTACAGTAGGGAGAATGGGAAACCTCCTCAACTTGATAAAGCCTAGATACCAAAAACCCAATAAATAACATTGAACTTAACAATGAGAAACTAGAAACGTTTCCACTAAGATTAAGTACAAGGCAAGGATGTCCTCTGTCATCTTTGCTTTTAAACATGACTTTGGGTGTCCTAATTAATGCAATAAGACAAGGAAAGGAAATTAAAAGGATACAGTTTAAGAAGGGAGATATAAAATTATATTTTTTCAAAAAGACATCATCATTTATTCATAAAATCCAAAAGTATTGGCCCCAAATCCACAAAAAAACAGAGACTTCCTGGAACTAGTAATGATTGTATCAAGCTTGTATGATAACAAATTTAACACACAAAAGTCAATTGCTCTCCAATCTCAGCAATAGATGAAAAGAATTTTATATTTAAAAAGTCATTTATATTAGCATCCCCCAAGAATTAAATACTTAGGTATAAATATAACAAAATATGACCAAGATCTATGTAAAGACAACTACAAAATTCTGATGAAGGATTTCAAAGAACTAAATAAATGGTAAGAAATTCCAGTTTCATGGATAGGGAGATACTATATTGTCAAGGCATAGTTCTTCCCAATTTAATCTAAGGATTCAGCATAACCCCAACCAGTATCTTAGAAAGTTAATTTGTGTATATGAAAAAATTGATTTTAAAGGTTTTTTTTTAAAGTATTTGTTTATTTGTCTGAAAGTTAGGATTACAGAGAGAGACAGGAAGAGACAGAGACAGAGAGAGAGATTTTCCACCCACAGGGACACTCCCCATGTGGCTGCAGTAGCCAGGGCTGAGCCAGATCAAAGCCCGGAGCCAGGAGCTTTATCCAAGTGTCCCAAGTGGGTGGCAGGGGACCAAACACTTTGGTCATCCTCTGCTGCTTTCCCAATGTATTAGCAGGGAGGCAGATGGGAAGTGAAGCTGCTGGGACATGAACCAGTGCCCACATGGGATGCCGAAGTCACAGGTGGCAGTTTTACCCATCCTCAGTGATTCTAAAGTTTATATGGAGAGGTGAAAGATTCAGAAGAGCCAACACATACATAAGAACAAAGGCAGAGGAATGACACTTCCAACTATAAGACTATGAAAAGCTATAGTAATCATGATAGTGTTGTATTGGTAAAAGAAGAAATAAATATAAAATGTAACAGAATATAGAGCCCAGAAATAACTCCACAAAAGTACAGCCAATTGATGTTTGACGAATGTGAAAAGGTAAGACAAGGCAGCAGTTTTTTCTGAGAGTGTTGTTGAACAACTAGGCATTTACATACCTATTTGCCAAGACATAAAAGAAAGCACTACCACCACCACTAGCATCATCACCATCATCTACACATAGGCCTCATACCTGTCACAAAATTAACTCAAAATATATCATAGACCTAAAAGTAAAATGTAAAATTAGAGGCTGGTGCCTTGGCACAGTAGGTTAATCCTACACCTGAAGCACTGGCATCCCATATGGGCACCGGTTCTAGTCCTGGCTGCCCCTCTTCCAATCCAGTTCTCTGCTGTGGCCCGGGAAGGCAGTGGAGGATGGCCCAAGTGCTTGGGCCCTTGCACCCACATGGGAGACCAGGAAGAGGACCTGGCTCCTGGCTTCAGACTGGCGTAGCTCTGGCCATTGCGGTCATTTGGGGAGTGAATCAACGGAAGGAAGACCTTTCTCTCTGTCTCTCCCTCTGTCTGTAACTCTACCTCTCAAACAAATAAATAAAATGTTTTTTTTTTTATTTTTTATTTTTTTTAATAAAATGTTTTAAAAATGTAAAATTATAAAACTTAGAAGATAACAAAAGAGAAAAATTAATTAATTTGGGTTTTTTGATGACTTCTTTTTAGATATAACACCAAAGTAACAATTAATGAAAGAAGAATTGATAGGCTGGACTTCATTAAAACTAAAATCTTCTGCTCTGCCAAAGACATTGTCAGGAGAATAAGAAGCCAAACCACAGATGGAGAGAAAACATTTGCACAGCACATAACTGATATGGAAACCTCTTTCAAAACATACAAAGAACTCTTAAAACTCAACAAGAAAACTAACAATATAAAATTAGGCAAAAGACATTAATATACACTTCCTCCAAGAAAGATATACAGATGGCCAATAAGCATATGAAATGACACTCAATATCATATACCACTAGGAAATTACAAGTTAAATCAACAATGAGCTATCACCACATATCTACTGGAATGGTAAAAGTCACAAATACCTAGAATTGGCAAGGATCTCTCATTCTTGCTGGTAGAAACACAAAATGTTAATTCCATGTTGCAACACTGTCTGATAGTTTCTTACAAAATTCAATGCATTCTTACCATAAATCTGGCAATCACACTATCTGGTACTTCCCCAAGGGAGCTGAAAACTTATGTCCATACAAAAACTCATATACAAGATATTTACTGCAACTTTATCATAACTGCCAAAGCTTGCAGGCAAGAAAGATGCCCGTCAGGAAGTGAATGGATGAATTTCCTGAGATACATGTAGACAAAGGAATATCATTCAGAGATACAAACAAATGAGCTTTCAAGCCATGAAAACACATGGAGGAAATTTAAATGCATATTACAAAGTGAACAAAGCCAATTCAAAAAGGATATGTATTGTGTGATTCCAAGTATCTTATATGACACTGTGGAAAAGGTGAAACTATGGAGATAGTAAAAAAAAAAAATCAGTGGTGGCTAATAATTAAGAGGTGAGAGGGATGAACTGTTGAAGCACAGGATTTGAAAGGCTGTGAAACTATTCTGTATGATACTAGCATGATGGTATTTGCCATTAAATATTTGTTCAAACTCACAGAATATACAACATCAGGAGTGAACCCTAATGTGAGTGATATGGGAACTGTGGGTAATGATTTGTCCATCTAGATGTGTCACTTAACAAATGTACTATACTGGTGGAGATGATGGTTTGTTGGGAGGCGGAGAGCTGTGCATATGTAGGAGAAAATGGTATCAAAGAAATCTCTGGACCTTTCTCTCAACTTTGTGAACCTAAAACTGCTCTAAAACATAAGATCTATTAAAAAAAACAAAAATATCCATAAATGAAGATGAGTAAGTTATCTCATTTTTTTCAGACACCAATTACTTTTTTATTAAAGTTGTATATGCTAGAACTGAACTCACTCTACAAAGATCAAGAGACCTATTTAATTATATGAAACAGCCAAACATTGTATAAAACAATGATCTTAACAAAGAATACCTATTATATAAAAGGACTTTCAGAAAGCAAGCAATGATTTAAAGGTCAAAATAAGTCTAAGTGTGCTAATTGCATTTTTAAAAAAATTTATTTATATAAAGAGAATAGATCTCAGGTATTTCATATATACAGTTTTAAGAGGATAACGACAATACCCACCCAAACCTTCCTCCCTTACTCCCAGCCTTCCTCCTCCCGTTTTTTTCCTTTTAATTTGAACAATGACATACTTTCAATATATCAGAAGCTTAACCCTCCACTAAATAAAGAACAAGTAGCAACTGTTCCTCAAGAGCATAGACATGGGCTATAAACAATAATGAAATTTCAAAATGTCCACATCATTGAGTTTTCTCGTTAAGCATAAAGATCGAAGACTATGCGCTCTCCTACTGACAAGTGACAGGAAAATATTGTCAGGCTACCATTTTGGAAGCAGTAAGAATAGAAAGCGAATCATAGTCAGAGCTACATCACCTTTCTGAAGCTGTGAGTCTTTTAAGGAGAGGACTTTATATGGTCACTAAAAGTGTTTATAATCAGAGAAGGAAAAGTTGGACAAAAAAGGCCAAAATGAATAGGACCTGGCATCCCCTGTAATTGTGGCTCTAAAGAGAGGAATTACAGGATTGCATGTGGATAATGTCCAAGTCATTTCTGAATCAAATCCAAATCCCCTAGCTGCTATCAGGAAAACATTATACGTGAACCAACAGATTCACAATCCTTTACCTCACTGCAAAGGACATGCGTTTCTAGCTATTGTCCTCAAGCAGCCTCAGACACTGCTGGAGAAGGGCCAGAGAAAGGCAGTGGAAATGATCACCATGGGGAAGGGGTTGTTAAATTTGTATAAATTCTTGTCTGCCAAGATGAATGTTGGTGAGGGAGCTGATTTAAGTCTTTAAAATCAAAAGGGCACAGGTAGAATAAGCAGGGAGCTTCCAGCCACATGCTGATAAAACAAGATTTGGAGTGAGAGCTATGGACATGATGCTTTGGAGATTTCAGAAGTACATTTAGGACAAATAACGGCACTATTTAATAGATTATAATAAACTGTGGTCACTCAATACCTCAAGAATTGAAGATAAAATACACAATTTCCAAGATGGTTTGTATACTGTCAAGTCTAACCCTTCAATTTTATATTTGAGATTATATCCTTTTATTTTTGAGTTTAGATATATGAACTTGCTATGTGTGCTACTGTCAATCCTAATACTGGGAGGGAAGGTTGAAGGTTAAACCCAGCAGTGAAGTTCTTTGGTTCCTCTGGAGAAAAGGAGCTAGGCAGAAGCATATTGTATGGTTGTCAAGAAATACAACTCTCCAACTATCAGAAGGATTCTAATTATTGGCTAATGTCTTACATTGAACCTAGAATAAGTGAGCTCTCTATGAATGTTCATTCCTTTGCTTTTTCTGTACTTAATTTGCATCTGAATAGTAGGAATGATTAGTCAGCTTTATAAGCTGACAAACAATATGCTCAAAGAATAGAAAAAAGCTGTATTTCTTCTCCTTTGTGTACCACCCCAAGCCCCTAATGCTCTAAAATAATGGATGCCTTGTTCAAATTTGGGGCTTAATGTGTATTTCCTTAAATGTGACAGATTGAATGTTTTATCTCCCTGATCTTTATTGCAATTCAGTCAATTATTTCAATCCCACCCTTAATAGCACAGTTTTCAGAACAAATTTATAGGAAATGCTTCTGTTACACTTACTGAGTTAATTCAACATCCACCTCATTGCATTATTAAGCAATTTATATGTTTTTAGTCAAAGTACAATGACAAAATTTGTCACATTTTTATGGAATCAAGATGGAATAGCCTATAGCAATCTAGTCAATGCTGATTTTTCTTTATTGGACTCCTGTGCATTCCTAGAGATGTCTTTATTATTTTTTGCAACCTTATGTTCAACAACCTTTCCTAGAATACAATCTTTTCTGGGATAGGACAGAGTATTACATTGAGTAGATAGTCGAAAGTTTTGACTGAGAAAATTATTGCTTTAGCTTATGGGTGGAAGATATGGTATATTACTTGTCACATTACCCTCACACTGACATTGTCTTCATTTAGCTGAGCTTTTCCTTGGGCCAATTTTTTTTTGCCTCTCTTTCCCTTTGTTTTTTTTCCCTCCCGTCCATTAATTTTGTGAAGGCCTTGCTATTTGCCAAGGTATAAGGGAGAGGTGGACCATGTCATTAAAAAAAAAAAAAAGTTTTATTTATTTATTTGAAAGTCAGAGTTGAGGAAGGGAGGGAGAGAGGGAGGGGAAAGTGAGGAGAAGAGAGAGAGAGAGATATGTCTTCCATCTGCTGGTTCACTCCTCAAATGGCCAAAATGACCACGGCTAGAGCTAGGCCAAAGCCAAGAGCCAGGAAATTCATCCGGGTCTCCCATGTGGGTGCAGGGGCTGAAGGAGTTGGGCCATCCTCTACTTTCTTCCTAGGTGTATTAGCAGGGAATTCAATTGGAAGTGGAGCAGGTGGGACTTGAACCGGTGCCCATATGGGATGTGGGTGCTGCAGATGGTGGTTTAACCTGCTGTGCCACAGCACTGTCCCAGGAGTATGGCGCTTAATTCATGTTAAAGGATATACTGAACAGTCCTTAGTATTATTTTACTACTTAGTAACTGGTACTATGTTTTAAGCATCCATGTATTTTTGCTATGTGTTGGTTATTGTTTTAAAGATTGATCACTAACTCAGATAATCGTTACAAACAAACATAGAAGGCACTTGGTAGTCCTATTTTACAGATGAGAAATCTGAGAGAAAAAGTTAGTAACTGGTGGGACCTGTATCCAAAATCAGGGACCTAACTCCAAGATCCGTGACTTTAGCTACTATATCAAGCTTCTACTGAAGTAACAGGAGAAATCATAGAGAGCAAATCATTATCTGATGCTCCTTCAGAGCATGAAAATACAAAAAAATGAATAGAAAGATAAGCCCAAATAAAGGCAGGAATATATGAAAAAAAATCAGCTTTCTTATAGAACATGTAGGACCTCAGGTCTAGAAGTATCTAAGTGTTAAAAGCCTCTTATCAAGATATCACATTAGGAATTGCTGTTGTGGTACAGCAGGTTAAGCTGCCTCCTGTCACATGGGCAACCCACAAGGACGGCGGTTTGAGTCCTGGCAACTCCACTTCCAATGCAACTTCCTGCTAAAGCACCTGAGAAAGCATTAGAAGATAGCACAATACTTGGGCCACTGTCACCCACATGGGAGACCCAGATGAACTTCCTGGCTGCTGGTTTTGGCCTGGCCCAGTCCTGGCTGTTGTGGCCATTTGGGCAATGATAGAGTAGATGGAAGATTGATCCATCTCTCTCTTTCCCACACTCCCTTTCTCTCTGTAACTCTGCCTTTACAGCAAATAAATTAATCTTTAAAAAGTCACACTAATGCACTATACCTAAATCATTCCTTTCTAGAAATTTCCCTTTTGATAATATCACTTGTCCAGAATGGAGAAATTTCTTTTCTGCCCTTTCATCACCAGCAGCAGCTCTAAGCCTCAGGCTCATTCTTAAATCCTGCCCTGTGATACTATCTGTCTCTTCTCTCCACTCCTTTACTATATGATGACTGGCACAATATGTCATTCATGAGTGTGTCTCATAACATGATGCTATTCTATAATTTCTTTGTTCTAATACTTTGTGTTTTCATCTATCAGGCAGCCTAAAATTGAAACTTGATTAAACCTGCTGTGGGTACTACCACAGTTAGATACCCACCTGGGGATAACAGCAACTGCTACTTGCTGCTAAGACTGAAGAAGTTCTAAAAGTATGTTACAGCTGAATTGTACTTTCTGTTTAAGGAGACCCCAGGACGTGTCCTTGTTCATATGACAAAAGATGGTATGTGTTTTTAAATGTTTTTCACAGTAGAATTTTTTATATAAGGTTTTAAAACTGAAAAATCCCTCCTACCTGGGTAGAACCTTAAATATTTTCAGACCATCCTGCACTTTCTAAAATGCAGAACATATTGAATATAGAGAACCTGGAGTTTCCCAAATAGGTACTTCTCAGAGAGTTAAGATCCAACTGTACAAGGTTGCAGTTCAAACATAAGTGGGACAACTTTCAAGTCTCAAATTACTTCTTCAGCAATAAGTAAAAAAAAGTTTCCAGATCAAGGTAGATGCCAAAGAAAGAAATTTTTTGATTTTTTTAGTAGTATTCAGAATTAATAATTCTTTTAATAAATTTAGTCAAAGAGGTAATATTAACTACTTTTTGGCCATGATGATGTTAGATCAGATTAGAGAGTTACCCAGGAAAGGATGAATGTCAAATTGCTCCTATCTGTAAAGTGTGATTTCAGTAGAAGAGTGAATAATATAAACAATACATCGTAGACTGCATGCTTCTCTTCCTTGTCAGATCCTTTATCTCTGTGGTGTTTGATTCTCTTTCCTATGACTAGAAAGATTCCAAAACCATTGTATACCAAGGTTTAAGGGAGCAATTTCCTCTTCTCCAAATCCTTCCCTCTCTGCACCCTAGAGAAGCTGTTAGGAAATGTCTGATGGTGATTAACAGTGTTCTTCTCCTCCGTGAAGGGAAAAATTTCCTGATCCCTTTATTACAGAAATATCTGACAAGATGAGGATCAGATAATTCTTGTTTCTAAATTGAGGGACTTCCCCCATAGCCTGCCATAACCCACTATAATTCCAGATCTTTGAGAAAGCTGCCAGAGGGAAAGAATGGCTAACACTGCTCTGAAACATGATGTTATCTCTTAGGTTCATTATTTTATTTAATGGAATATTTGCGATTGTTGGTAGAAACATTTATTTGACAAAAACTATGTCATTGAAAGACTTCAGCCTCGAAAGGAATTTCATTTCACACTAGTTCCTACATTCATTTTTGTTTTATATCCTGATTGTCTAAATCTTCTCCTCACATGGAAAGACTAAATGACTTTCATGATTAAGCAATATAGTAAGTGCTATGTGTTGTGAAGGCCTCATCCCTCTGTAAATAAATATACCATTCAGGTATATTCCTACTCTAATATTTAAATAGATGAAAAGAACCTGCTGTAAATGTAACTGACCTGTCATAACTGTACAAAAAGCGGTGACCCCAGCAGACTTGAATGAAGACAGAAACTTGAAGATACAATAATTATCCAAGTTCAATTCTTGCACCCAGATCAATCAGTATTACTGATGTGCTGATTATATGGCACATGTGTGACAGGCTTTAGGCAACCTTGGTTTAGTCCCTCCATAATCCTACAAAATATCTGGCATTTTCTCATATTTTATGGATAGGAAAAAAAATCCAGACAAGTTATTATCTAAGAGTCCCATACATGGTAAATATAAGAAAAACAGAAATCACAATCTTCCTAACCCCTAGTTTCATGATTTTGTTTTTTTTAGATCTAATCACCCTACCAATCTGAATGACTAACAAATTCTGGAACAGATGGCCTTTGCTCATCAAATACCCATTCTCTGTCCTCCTTCCAGTCCACCAAACTCACAATAGATTGAGATGCTGGGTAGAGTCTTCTTTAATTAAGAAGACCATGCTCATTCTTCCACATATGTCATCATCTCATTTCCCTTGACTAGTGATTGATAGCTGAGAGGCCACATGTGAGGGGCAATGCTAGGTAAGATTCTTTAGGGGGACTTCCTTTTCAGAATTAAAAGAACAAAAAGAGAAACTTTTGCTTCTTTACTTTCATTGCTGCTTGGATATGGCTGTGACTACTGATGCGGTATATACACTCTCAACCAACAGGCAATAAAGGTGTTAATGAAAGCAAATAAAGTAGTAAGAAATAAAAGCATATTCTACTCCTGATGCGATGTTGATCAGTTAATTTAAGACCAGCAACTGCCTTCTTCTAACCTCTGCATATTTGAAATATGTTGATAGTTATTCAGGCCATTATTAATAAGGTACTTATTACTGCTGCAGACTATCTTGTATGGCTCTAAGGCTATATACTATAAATATATATATATATATATATTCATTTGTTGTAAATATAAAGTCAACATCTTGGAAGATGCTTTTTGGGCAACAGTGTAAAAAAAAACTTGTTTGTGTTGGTTACTTAGATGATAGTAAAAATATCTGTATCCACTGGTAAGGAAGCAGATCCTCTTACAGATCATTAATGAATAATCCTTTTATAAACTGAGATGTTTAAAAATTGTTGTCATGAATCTATGTTGTAGAATTTTCTGAACACTTTAAATTTCAGTGTCAAAGTGTTCCTATCATATCAGCAAGAATTTCTAAGTATTTCCTTAATTAGAAGTCGTCATCCACATAGATCTAAGCAGGATTTACTGTGTGTTAATCTATGTGCTGAGTGTGAGAATTCAGAAGTGCCAAGACAACATCCTTTCCTGAAGAAAGAGTCTAATGATAGAGATGGAAAATGGAAACAAGTACTGTGCTCCTGGACTTAGGATGGAGTATTTCCAAAAGGCAACTGGAAAACGCACGTATCTAATATACCCAGCCTCCTAACATCATAGCCTAGCAACACTGTTCGTGGTGCAGCATGTGTTGCTTCCCCTCTCTGATCCTGTGGCTGACTGGGAGTTGCAGCTGCATTTCAAGAGAAGATTGCACTACATATAGCTAGGCTGAAAAAAGATGAAAATTCAAAATTTCAAGTACAGTTTCTACTGAACGCACATCTGTCCTGCATCATCATAAAGCTGAAAAATCATGGGTTGAACCATCATAGGTTGAGGACCAACCATACACATCAAAATGTTTGAAGCAACTTTTGCCTTTAGAGGATGGGAAAGACATGAGCGACAAGACACCTGTTTGGGGCCATGGTATGGGAGGGAGTGTTAGGAGGACAAGAAGGGCACACACCGTTCAGAGAAGCAAGGGACATTTGTAAAGATAGGAGTCCCAGAAAGGCAGGATGTACTGTGAAAGAATTTGCAGAGCGGGCAGGATGCTAGGAGATAAAACAAGAACAGGATGAATTGCCTAAGATACTCTAATAATTGCCTACAATTTAGCCTGTAGATACTGTATAGTAGTACAAATGCTTTAAAAAGTAGAAAATAGCAGATTTGGGAGATTATTTATTATCTCACCGTCTTTCTACAATGTAATAATCATGTAAATAATTAAATAACAAGTATACAAACATAAATGGAGTTTCTTTGCCTTTATACCTATCCTAATAACATTCTTCTGGACATTTTTGTGCTCACTGTATCGTCCACATTATTGCTGTGCTCTTCTCTCTCTTTCTAAAGGGTATTTAAAAAATTTGTGGAAAAAATGGGATTAAAAGATAAATTTATTTTTTAATTTTTAAAAAAATTTAAAAAATTTTTAATGTATTTGACAGAGTTGGACAGAGAGACAGACAGAAAGGTCTTCCTTCTGTTGGTTCACCCCCCAAAATGGCCGCTACGGCTGGCACTGCGCCGATCCGAAGCCAGGAGCCAGGTGCTTCCTCCTGGTCTCCCATGCGGGTGCAGGGCCCAAGCACTTGGGCCATCCTCCACTGCCTTCCCATGGCCACAGCAGAGAGCTGGACTGGAAGAGGAGCAGCTGGGACTAGAACTGGCGCCAATATGGGATGCCAGTGCTACAGGAGGATTAACCAAGTGAGCCACGGCACCGGCCCCATAAGATAAATTTATTTTGATGCAACATCTTTTTTATTTCATGCATAGGTTGTAGTAATTTGCATTTCCATGAAGTTTTTGAAGATCCCTCATAGCTTCTTTGTGTGTACATTTTCTTTTTAATTTTATTTATTTGGGAGAGAGAGAGAGACAGAGACAGAGAAGCAGAGAGCTCCCATCCACTGGTTCACTGGCCAAAGGCCCAAACAGCCAGGGCTGGACCAAACTGAAACTAGGAGATGAAAATACATTTCAGGAATCCCAGTTGGGGGGCAGAAACCCAGTCACTTGAGCCATCACAAAGGTAACACAGAGAGCAGATTTTTGTGGTATACTGTTTGACCTAAGAATATGTTGTAGATACCTTTCCCTGTCCAAACATACAGATTTACCACATTGTTCGTAACAGCCGCATGGTAATCTAAAACAAGGCTTGGCAACATATTGGCCTATGTGTTAAATATGACAAATTCCTGTTTCTGTAAAAGGAATAAAAAAAGTTTTACTGGATCAAAGCCACACCTATTTGTCTACATATTGCCTCTGGCTGCTTTCTTGATACAAGAGCTGAGCTGAGGGGGCCATTATTGTGGCACAGCAGGTTAAGCTGCTATTTGTGATACCAGCACCCCTTATTCATGCCAGTTTGAGTCTTGGCTGAACTGCTTCCAATCCAGCTTCCTGCTAATGTGCCTGGGAAGGCAGTGAATGATGGCCCAAATACTTGGGCCCTTGCCACGCATATGGGAGACCAGGATAGAGTTCCTGGCCCCTGGCTTTGGCTTGGACTAGCTCTGGCTATTGAGGCCATTTGGGGAGTAGACCAAAGGATGGAAGATCTTTTTCTCTCTCTGCCACTCCTCTGCCTTTCAAGCAAATAAGTAAATAAAACTTTAAAAAAGCCAGAAGAGTTGACTAATTATAATAGCAGCTCTCTGGCCTGCAAAGTCTAAAATATTAATATCTGGCCCTTAGAAAAAGTTCACCAATCCTTGGTCTATGTACACATTTGTGTGAATTTGGTCAAGTCTGGAATAAAAATGTAGGTACATCTCTGTGCCCTTGAGTGAAAATTTCTATAGCAGAGTTTGCTAGAAGCTCTGTCTCTTTTGCAGAGAATCCTGGTGGCAGTATGAAGAAGAATCTAGAGCTAGGCATCTCAGGACACACAGAACATTTAGGAGGCAATTCCTATAATTAAGACTAGAGGAGGAAAAGCCCAAGAAGAGAGTGGAAAGAGATGTCAGACTAGAAGAGATACTGGGGAGAAAATATTTGAGAATGACACATTGGATGAAGTTAAGGATGGGGTTAATGGCACAATGCTTCATTGATTAAAAGGCTGGGTTACTAATCTACTGAAAGGAAAGCATCCAAAATGTGAAACCAAGGGAGGACAATTTATCTGAATGGTGCTTTTATGGCAAACTGATGTCAACTTGTACAGTTTCATTTTGTGATAAGTAGGCATGACGGTGAACAAAGGTTTGTGACTGCATTACCAGTGTTCATAATTTTATATCCAGTGGTTCCCTGTCATTAGCCTGCTGTCCTTCTACTTCCCTGGATAAAACTGAGCCCTCCCTGGTCACCCTATCAGTCATCATCTATGCATTCCTTCCCTACATCACCCATAACTGCAGCCTATATCCCCAAAGCAAAGATCCTTACATACTGAAAATAATGATCACTGAAATGTTTATCCAAGCTCCTAGCTTCCTTCTGAATTACGCTATCATAGCCGTGCACATATTTCCTGTCTACAGTCTCATTCCACAAGTTAAGCCAATTTTCATGTTTCACTAACCATTTCTCACAAAGAATTAAATTTACAATTTCCCAGGCATTAAGTATTAAGCTGAGATTAGCAGAGGGCTACAAAGTCACATAAATTTGCAAAGCACAGACACTATCTGGACCCACCCACAAATCTCAGAGCCCATTCAGATCTGGGCCTACACATTGGATTTTGAGAGTAACAACACCTGGAAGTGAAAAGTAATAAATATGAAAAATGGCACAAGTCAGCTGCATTCTGCAATCACTGGAATTTTCCACAGTGGGGATTCAACACGTACTAATAAAGACCCGTTTTAAGTAGGAAACCTGAGTGCTCCAAAATCTAAGAAATATTTTTTAAATGAAGTATTTTTTTTTTTTTTTTTACAGGCAGAGTGGATAGTGAGAGAGAGAGAGACAGAGAAAGGTCTTCCTTTTTGCCATTGGTTCACCCTCCAATGGCCGCTGCGGCCAGCGCATCTCGCTGATCTGAAGCCAGGAGCCAGGTGCTTCTCCTGGTCTCCCATGCGGGTGCAGGGCCCAAGCACTTGGGCCATCCTCCACTGCCTTCCCGGGCCATAGCAGAGAGCTGGCCTGGAAGAGGGGCAACCGGGATAGAATCTGGCACCCCAACCGGGACTAGAACCCGGTGTGCCGGCGCCGCAAGGTGGAGGATTAGCCTGTTAAGCCACGGCGCCGGCTGAAGTAATTTTTTTAAACTTTTAATAGGGAAGGTGACTCTGTAACAGAATTTGGCCTCCAAAAATAGCTGAAGTGTTGACGTGAAAGGAGTAGGTGGTCCCCAGAGGAAAGAATCCAAGCCTAGAAGAGAAAAAGCAAGGGGTTTGCTGAGAGATAAGAGAAGAGCTACGGTCACCAAGTTGACAGAAAAATGTCAGGATCGCTTTTGGAACACAGTGCTTATGCAACCGTTCTACATGCTGAATAGGCCAGTAATCATATCACCAAAATGCACATCTTAAAAGCAAAGAACATCTTGGGGCATTCTCAGTCTGTGAGAGCCAGTAACTTTGATATGAAAGTTCTTAGATAACTCTGGGGCCAGCTTTGACAGAACAATCACATCAAGGCCTTTGCCTGAGACCTTTGAGATCAGATCCAGAGAAATGCAGCTAAGCCAGATCAAAGCTCTGTGAGGTCAAAGGTGCTGCAGGCGCAGGGGCCAGAAACTGCAGTCCTGTGCTCTTCACCGACTGCCTGTTCCAGCAGGGGAAAGTGAACGGACCACAGTCCCCACCACTTCTCCTCTACAGCAACTGAATTGAGGGAATTTCAAACAGGCATGCACAATCACATAGCACATATTCTGAAGAAAAAAATCATGGCCATTCTATCCTGATCCCCTGATAGAAGAGACATGTAATCTGGGAAAAGGTTAAATCTTAAAACGTTCCCTCTCTCTGTGCTCAATCACCATGGTGCATAATGATATCAATACATGAAGTGTCAGATAAAAAAGAAAAACAAAGGAGAGTTTCAAATTATTAACAAGTATTTGGAATCGATAATCCTTCATTCCAATTACATACGTTTTTTGAACAGCAAATAGAATTTATTTCTGCCCTACAATTACTTTTATACATTTATTACAACTGGCTAAACCATCTTTGAAAGCTCAAGTTCTGCTTTATTCAGTTTTTGTACCATTTATTCACTCCATCCCTTCCTCACTCCAGTATCTACCTGGCATATATTAGGCACAAAAAAAACTGTAGAATTTTATCCAGTTATGACGACTGCTGAATTATCATTTCAGCATTTTCCTCCAAAATTCAAGCTTGAACCACTCAGCCTGACAGTGCTCAGTGTTTCTGAACTGAGCAATAATACTGAGGAATGCTTTAAGAGAAACACTTTCTACTGCCACATAGATTTGAAAAATGAGGTATATTCAATTCTTTTGGAAACTCATAGAGAGAAGACCTCCAATAAAGAAAACAGTTCAGCCTTGCTTAGCCAAGCCTTTCCAATTATGTTGAATAGCAGTGCTTATTTGTTTTAATCTGAAATTATTGTTTTTGGAAGTCTGCTACTGCAAGTGAGGTCCACGGTTGAACACTGTGGACATCACCTAGGAGTTGTTAGAGATGCAGGATCTTAGATTCTCCTCCAGCCCTGCAGAACCAAAGCCTATCTTCACACAATACCAATGCGATTCACATACATGTCAATATTGTTGAAGACACCTGAAGACTCAGGACTAACCTACCCAATCCCAACAACTAAATGTGTGATCTTCTGCAAGAAAATGTGTGTCTTGCATAAACACTGTTAAGATTAAATAATGTGACATTACCTAGACCACTTGGCATGCAATAAATGCTATACAAATTACGGTAATTTATATTATACTTATTAATCATACTCTATGTACTTCACTTATAACATATTATAAAAACAGTTATTTCACTGAAAGATCTTACCACAGTTTATCAATCTGAGATCTTTCTTTTTATTTGAAAAGCAGAGAGAGAGTGAGAGAGAGAGAGAGAGAGAGAGAAAGTGAAAGTCTTCTATCTACTGGTTCACTCCTCAAATGCCTAGCAACCAGGAGCTGGGTACTCAATCCAACTCTCCCATGTAAGTGGCAGAAATCCAAGTACTTGACCATCACCTGCTGCCTTCCATGGTGTGCATTTACAGGAGACTGGAATTGGGACAGGAGCGAGGACCCCAACTGAGGCACTCCGCTGTGGGATCATCTTATCTGGTGTACCATATGTCTGCCCCGAGATGTTTGCATTACTTCCTTCCCTTTCTTCTGAAGCAGAAATGGAGAAGACAGAATTGGAACTTAGTTTAAATGATGGAAAGTTTAGATTCCCCAGGACCATACATTTTAGACCATTATATTAATATCCTAATATTTAATAAGCAACTCAACTTCAATTTATCTGAGGCATGTATAGACAATAGATATTTTGTTTGAAACATCACATCAGCCACATTTTTATTACATTGTGTGTAACAGAGTTTACTGAGCTATTATCTGAAAAAAATATACAAAAGTCAGCTGGAAAAGTAGGGAGACCAAATGATTAAATAATGAGGTACATATCCTCTCTGTGAACATTTTCTATTTTTGCTATATTATTTAAAATATATACTATGAAGTCCCATTTGGATTTTGCACCCCAAATTATTTAAATGGGGAGAGCACATTTCAATTTTTAAGACCATAAATATACAAAGTCCTTTGCAATTATGTGTTTCTAATTCTCTCTATGTAACCTTCTTTCTACATTACACATTGACAACCTATATGCCATGGATATCAATCATGTCTATAACTTTAATATCCTCACAGGCTGATCCACAATTACCTCACCTTAAACCTCTCAATACTTCCATCGAGGTAGTAGACACACATAGTATATTTTTTAATGGTTTTCTCAGAGGCCTGGGAAGATTATTGGACTCACTAAAGGATACACAGTGTTTTACAGGCGAAGCCAGGATAGAAACTCAGGGTTTTATTGTTGCTTTGCATTCCATTCCTTTGTTAAACCTACTATCGTTCACATTAGGTCTTCTGGAAGTGGTGGTTCTGCAGTGTGGGAGTCTGTATGTTTCAAATGCAGCTCAGTGAGTGGGAAGGTTGACTTTCTGTCTTACATAGAAACCACTTCCCCACCCACCTGGTCAGGGAGGTGAATACAAACCTGACTCTGGGTTCTCCCTATCCCTTATTAAAGAGACAAAGGACTCTGTGAGAGGAAGCGCTGGGTGCTTTATGAAGACTCTGCAGCTCCTTAGATGTGTTCAATAAATGTGAAGTTAAAACGAATGTGATAAGGAAAGTCTTAGCACATCCTACATTTGAAAAGGATAATATTTTCAGGTTCCTTAATCAAGGTATTAGAAGTTCATGTTGGTATATATTTATTTTGTGTGAAAGACTCTTGTTTTCTACAACCACAGTATGCTGGAACACTTGCGCTTCTCTTCCTCTCGTTTTCCCTCTACTTCTTATATGGCTCCATATCCATTTGTATAAGCCCCACATTTGACAATAGGACTTCAAGGTTTCAGTTACTTATAATTAACATGTCTTCTTACTTATCTCTCCCACTTGTCCCATTGATTTTTGTTACGAAAATTCATATTTTATTAAATTTATTTCATTATCAGTTTGATTTCTTTTCCCAGTTGGACCATGTAAATACATGCTGAATATATCAACCACTCCAAGGGTCTTCCTCACATGTCAACTCAGTGTTAGATCAAGTGAAAAATAAGAAGTTGGGTTCTCCTACAAAGCCACTTTTTTGGTGTAAGTATAGAAGCAGGGTTCAATTTTTATATATAAATTGATACTAGCAACATTAAGATATGCAACTCCTGGCTTTCTGTCCTAAAGTTGTGTGCTTAGTTTATTTCTGTCAAAGTCACTGACTGCCAAAGTCTGCATAGGTTCCTTGTCTGTCGCTACCAGCAAATAGCATTACAAATGTCAGAACTAGAAACTAATAGAGCATTAACCGGAGCTGACCCTGAACAGAACTTACTGCCATCATGACGTAGCCTTAAATGGCAGGCAAGACACAGGGGCCAATGACAAAGGGACCCAAGTGTTTCCTATCAGGCAATGGGGAGGAAAAGGGAGGACAAGGGGTGGATTCCCATGAGGGGTCTCGCAGCTTCCACAGGACAAAGGCAACAGTGAACCCAAGAAGACTGAGCTGCAGCCCCACTGGGAGAAAGACTTCTGGAACAATCTAGTATTCTATGACTGGTACAGCTCTGAAATGGGACTCCCTTTCATTTCCAGACTGTGTTAAGTTACAGACAAGCCTGGAAGTGATCTTTTCTAGAATATTCTGAGTTGTAGAGTATGGATAAAAGCAGAACCCTTTTAAAGTTATGCTATTTCACCTCGGCAGTGGTCAGTCAACTGTGTGACTAAATTCCTTCACATGATCACACTTGTTATCCAACAAAAGGCAATTGCTGGCTCATAGGACAAAACTCCCTCTTGAATAGTAACTATGTGGGAGATGTCTTTACCTGTTGAGAAACTGTCAAGCCAGGAGATAAATCTGATGAGAGGTGGCTAGAGAATTGCTTCCTTTTGCCAAAATTATTGGATGAAGTCAACATAGCCTAATTTATCAACTCGTTTTCTTATAGTTGGATAGATGTGATGACATAATTGTTTTGTTACAGAAGATGCATGGACACACAGAAAGGAGGTGATGTTTCAGAGAGCTGGGTTTTCAACAGTAGCTTTTGAAAGTCCCTTTGGGTTTCTTCAGACCCCTCTTTCACTTCCCTATCTAGTGCATATGCAAGTCACACACATTCAGAGCCGCTGATTTGCCCCATAGATTTCAGAGAAAGCAGAACACTTCAGGTGAGAACTCACTCGACACCCACCCATCAACACACAGCTTTCCTCTTTTTCTTCTGTTCCCATGGAAGGGGACAGCCTTCATGCTAAGGATATTTTCCTCACTAGCATCAATTTTAGGCATTTTACTCAAATGTTTAACATCCATTTCAAAAGGCCCTTTAATGTATAGTTGTTGAAGAAGTATACAAATTGTCATAAAATAAATACACCAACAAAGGTGGCATGACAACACAAACCAGCACTGCCGCATGATGGGAGAGAAGTTGGCAGCATCATCAGCTTATCACATTAATGGCTACTTACTCTAAGGATTTAATGAGAAATAAGCTTCACTGAGGGCAAAGGTCTTAGATTATCTGTGTTTTACATACTTTTTTTTTGACAGGCAGAGTTAGACAGTGAGAGAGAGAGAGACAGAGAGGAAAGATCTTCCTTCTGTTGGTTCACCCCCAAATGGCCGCCATGGCCAGCGCGCTGCGTCGATCAGAAGCCAGGAGCCAGGTGCTTCCTCCTGGTCTCCCATGCGGGTACAGGGCCTAAGCACTTGGGCCATCCTCCACTGCCCTCCCGGGCCACAGCAGAGAGCTGGACAGGAAGAGGAGCAACTGGGACAGAATCCGGAACCCCAACCTGGGCTAGAACCCAGGGTGCCAGCGCTGCAGGCAGAGGATTAGCCTAGTGAGCCGCAGTGCCGGCCTGTGTTTTATATTCTTATATCAGAACGTGGAAAACAGAAAGCATGTTTTTTCCCTGAATTTGAACGAATTCACAGTTCACAGCAGCACTTTGTCAGGAAGGCCAGATCTGAAGAACACGGACAACAACATTTCCCAGCACCACGATACTTTCAAAGCACCCTGTGTATCTATTCACGCATTCGGAATTCTGGTGTGTTCTACACAGTACCACAGAGCTCTCTGTATTTGTCCAGGTCATTCCAGTAATGAGAAACCTGACTTGAAACAGAGTTCATTTTTCTTGGGCTACTCAATTGTATCTTCTGTGCAACGCAGAGTATTTCATAGAATAGATGTGAAGCTTAAATATTATATATTCATGATATACCAGAAAGTCAAAAGAGCCGTGTGAGTGGTAGGCATTCTTTTGTAGGCCTCAGAAGCAGTTAGTACAGTACCCATGGAGAGCCTAGTGAATGTTAAAACTGTTTGTCGTGTTTTCATTTATGGACTTCCTAAGGCTCAAGCTTGAGCTTTTGTTTCTGTTTGAGGCAGTGGTTGTTCTTTCTTGTTTGCATGTTTCTTTTGTTGTAACATGCTAATTTTCTGTGTACATACCTTGTTCTGAAGAAAAATGCAAAAGCAAAAAGGGGAAAAGGGAATGAGCTTTCCACACAGGCTCCATTGACAGCATCTTAATAGCTTTCTTAAGACTCCACATTTTCTAATGCACTTAAAATAAAAATTGGCCTTGGAAATGCAGAGTTTTGTAAAGGCTTACAATCATGAATGCAAAGGGGTCACAATTTTTGCGACTCTTACTTAATCTCCTGTAAGAATGGGAAATTTCATTTTTGTTGACTTATTTCCCACTTAGGATTCACTATGTCTCCTATAAGCTTGCTTGTATCCAACCGTTTCTATCATGATGTGTGGCTTGGTTTCCCAAATCGAATACTTTGCCATGCCATTTACTTTTACTTTCTTTATTGTGATCACTAACTCTACTTGCCAAGGATATAATTAGCCCTAATCTTACATTTTGAGATCAAGATTCTCTTTGGGTATTGCTATCATCTGCACATTTAAGGGGCATGCTTATTATTCCCTCATTCTTGCCACTGGTAAAATTATGTAGAACGACTAAAGGGGGAAAGCAGAGAGAATGTAAATGCAGGCAAATAAAATTCATCTGCAGTGTTATGAGCTTTGGTCTCACATATTAATTAATGTGAATGTATTATAAATACCCTTTGAGACACTTCATTCATTCACTCAACAGAGCTTTGTTAAGGGTGATCTGTGTACCACATATTTTGTTTCCTGCAGTGGGGGACTTTTCAAAGGGTGTGTCATGGATCCTTCTGTCAAGAATTTTCCAATGTAGTGAGAGGCAACTTGGAAACTTTAAGAATACAACACAGAACACAGATGTACTATAATGCTAGAGTAAGTGGAAAACTGCTGAACTCAGATAAATTATAATCAATTCTCCATAGGAGAAAAGGGATTCACAGACTTGTCATTAGGCCTGTGACAGCTGAACAAGGACGGAAGATGTAAAGGGTAGGGCAGATTTTGACTTCTCACCTTGATAGAGCAAGAGAAACTAGATTGCAAAACTGGATCAAATATGTGAAACTGATTTTCAGACACCTGACAACATAAAATGCAGGACAGGAGTCTACGAGAGAAGGAAACCAAAGGGAATCATCTCAGGCTGCTCCCTGGAGAATGTCAAAGCTGCAGGGCAGGGCAGTGTAGTCCAAACAGCTTTGGTACCTGCTGGGTTGTAGAGACTGAGTTAAGGATCCCAGGAGACCAAGGTGGCTAGCACTGGCAGGGCAGACTGTCAGAGAGGAGAGAGCTGCAAAAGCAGAAAGCTCCAGAAATCTGTCAGGTATAACCGACAAGGGCACTTGTGTGAGAAAACTGTATGAGTCCAGGGATAGGACCACTGGGAAGGAGCCAGAACAATCTGTGGAGCACAGGTTCAGGTGTGTATGTGGTTTGTATCTCCACCTACCAGAATAGAAAGACCTCCTGATACCTGAGACGTCTGGTGGAGCACTCTGCACAGCAGAGCCTCAGAAGGGAGCCTGACTCGTTGGGCTTTCTGGTCCTTCCTACATGGCTTAAAGCAAGCCTTGAAAAGATGGCACTGCTTCTGACTTCAGTGCATCCAAGAACAAGAACAGAATATCTTAGAGGAACACAGAAATTAAAGTCCCTAGTGATTGAAAAAATATCTGGCATCAGGGTGAAAACAAAATCTTTAGACATGCAAACGAGCAAAAACGCCCAGTCCACCATGAGAAGAAAAATCATTCAGTATCAACGGACCGTAATACATCACAGATAAAGGATACTGAAAGGATTTATGGGCATGTGGGCGTGTGCAAAGACAGAGACCCACACTCCGTGTTAAAGAAGGTAAAGCAAAGCATAAGCTGCTGAACATGAAATCACTGGATATACAAGCAAAACAGAACCTGAATCAAACTTGTAGAGATGCACTGTAGAGTTCTGAAATGAAGCATACGCTGTTTGTGATTAGTAACATATTTACACTGCAGAAGATCAGTAAATATACAGAGCCATGAACTGTGTAAAGGAAACCAGAGAGAACAAAAGGTCAGAGGGACAAAGATTGGGGAGCAACATGACAACATCAGGTGGACGAATAACTCTGTAATTAGACCACCGGTAGAGGAGAGAAGGGTGGGAGGCAAGAGGGGAAAAGGAAAAAATTCAAATCTGATGAAAACCAAAAGTCTAAAGATTTAACAGGCTGGACACATGCGAAGGACAAGAAACATGAAGAAAACTACTCCAAGGAATATCATAACCAGAATGCTTAAAATCAGTGATAGAGAAAAATTCTTCAAAGCCATCTGAGCAGAAAGAGCCTATACAAAAGTTTTATAGAGATGCATTAAGACAACAGCCAACTTCAGATCAGAGACAAAGAGAACTGCATGGAAGCAAAGCAGTATCTTAAAAACCACTCAAAGGGGGTAGAAAAAAACAAGTCATCCTAGAATTTAGGAAATACGTTGCAAAAATAAAGGTGAAATTAAGGGAGGGGGAATTTCTCGGGCTGAAGGGATGGTGTAAGAAAAAGTGTGCTGGTGGGAAAAGGCAGAGAATTCAGGGGACAGACAGGAGAGGGAAGGCACACAGGGCAGTGCACAGAGGGACAGGGCAGGGCCAGGCGTGGAGAGAAATGGCAGCCCAGTGGCAGAGCAAGAAGCAACAATAAAGAAACCAAAGGTGGCAATTTCTGTGATGATTTTTAGATAGATGGTAACAATGCGCAGTTTTCTTAGAAAACTTTTTCTGAATAAGGAATGGAGAACCTAGTGATGAGGCAAATTTTGCAGTGAAGGATAATTAAAATTATTTTAAGCAGAAGCATTCAATGTATCGATAGATGTTAGGGGATAGGTCATAGAAGTTATTTATAAATGATTTAACTGAAGTCACTTTAGGTGCTTTCAAAAACGTTTTTTGGGGGCCGGTATTGTGATACAGCACGTTAAGCCATTGCTGCTGACACTGGCTTCCAATCTGGCTTCCTACCAACATACCTGGGAAGGTATGGAAGACAGCCACGGACCCCTGTCACCTTTATGGGAGATCAGGATGGAGTTCCTGGCATGTAGCTTTGGCCTGGCCCAGACCTGCTTGTTGCAGCCATTTGGGGAATGAACCAGTGGACAGAAAATCTCTGTATCTTTCCCTGTCACACTGACTTTAAGTAAATAAATATTTTAAAATTTTCCTGTCTTAGACTTCAAAATGTGTCACTCCGCAACTAGGTAAAAATGGGCAAAACATGGAGAGGAGCCCACCTGCTTTTCAGTTTCACAACTTTACAGTAGATTTCAACAAATTAAAAGTAACAATACAACTACTTTTCCTAACTACTTTTATACACGACTTAAGAATAAATTTAGATGGCTAAGAAGCCATATTGAGTGCTGCTTCATCTTGAATAATAAAAAAGCTGGATAGCATTGTAGTTTAATTCTCCAATCTCTTCGTTGTGTGGTCATGTGACCAAAATTTGTTTGGCTACCAAAGAGCTCATTATTTCTTTTGATGCATTTTCTTTTTCAAACTAGTAAGGGTGTCCATATTCCTCCTTATTTTCCCTTTGATAAATTCATATAAAATGAAATCCTAGATAAAATTAAACAGCTAATATATTAAACAGCTTGTCTCAAAATAAATATTTTTATTGAGCTAAAATTCAGCCAAAGGTATAAATGCATATGTTTTAAAATATGAGTTTCCTCTCAGCAAAAGCTTGCAGACATTCTGGGTAAGCCTCTTAAACTAAACACAGAGTTCAGTATGAAGTGCTCACGTTCTGATTGGTCCTTCACCTCTGCTTTTATGATTTAGGTATGGGGCCATTTAATAAATCTGAAGGCTTGAGTCCAAACATTGTGGAAAAATCTGCAAATTTAAATGTCAAGTACCTGATTACAAGACAATCTGTACTGCTGATTCCCTGATTCTTAGAAAAGATGCTTTAAACTTTTAATTTCCAGGCAGGAGGTCTGAATTAGCCACATGCAAAAGAATTGGGAATTATACTAGTCTTACTTTTATTTTTACAAAGCCCAAGTTCTAACTCATGGATATCTATGAAACAAATTGTATGCTTCTGAAATTATCAATACCAGCAACACCTTGCTAAAAACCACAATGGGGTCTGTTAACTGAATAGTTTTCCTGAGAAAAAGAAATCGTAGAACCAGAAACATAAAAAAAAAAACAAAACAAAACAAAAAAAAAAAACAAAAAAACTTTGCTGTGAAAAACTGCTTTTAATAGACAAAGCAATTGAAAGCAGAATTGCTTTTAATAGTCAAGCCAATTTTAAAAAGCTACGAATGTTCAGGCATCTAATAATTTCAGTTAACTAAAAAATTTATGAAACATGAAGACAACTCCTAAAATGTTGGATACATTTTGAATAATTTACATATACCCTATTTATATCTTCATTTTCCAATAAGCAATTGCCAACCATCTTCATGTAAGTATGCTGCTTCTTGTACAATATCATCATAATCATTACACATCACCTTGTTTGTTGGGTTCAGAGGGAGGCCACATAATCAACTATTCACTGATTTATTCACTGTGTATTTACAAAGATATGCTCTGTGTGATGGTATGAAGGAGACAAAGATGAACAAAATATATCTTTGGTGTACCACTTAGTATATGAATTTTGAAAACACTGTATATAAAAAGCTCTTTTCCAAATAATATTTTCTTTAAAGTTGCAAGAGGTACAGACATATTCCTTTGAAAATATTTTATTGGGTCAGGAAATGCCTGTCTTACACTCACCCTCACTGTCTGACTTACATTAAATCTGGATATTTCACTCCATTAAAAATTAAACATCTAGATAATCTGATAAATGTTTATATGCATATTTGGGTACTTCTGTGAGGTAGTCAAAGCCTAAAGTTACACCGGTAGCAGTAAAGAGAAATGATTCCTCTGAGATGTATTATTCTTGAGTACAATGGCCAATGAGTCTCAGTAATTTCAGGCATCCATACTAAGTGTGTTACAGTTGTATGAGATACACAGTGTCACTAACCAGTATCAATAGTTGTTATTGCTAAGATAACAAATTGCTAAGATGAAGTACCACTTTATTTGGTAGCACGGGGAACTATTTAATTCTATAAATTAACCTGGATTACTTAATCACACCTCAGATGCTTGCAGTTGCCTGACTGTGTCTGACCTAGAGTCACTCAGAAAGAGTGAGCTGCATTTCAAACATCTTCATACCACCAGGATTAAGAGCTTAAGTCACTGCTGCTTTATTAAGGCACCTGCTTCCTTTTGTCTATTTCATGAGATGGGCAAACAGAATGCATTAACATTCAACATTCATTTACCAAATGTTTATTGAGCCTTAAAGTAAGGAAAGCACAGGATTAAAATGGATCACTTACATTGAACTTCCACTTTACATAGCCACAGGCAAGTACATAAAAAATACTTTTAGAACTATCATTCAGACATTCTTAATAGGGATGTCTTCCCTATAGTTATAAGTTGTTTATATTGAATGGGGACATGATATTCTTTCACTGATAGCACAGGATAAAATTAAAGTAAACGGTTGATGTTTCATTATCTAACTCCTTAAATTAACAATTAATTGAAGTTTGTTGACAAATATTAATTTGAAATGATTTCATGCATGAAGGCAATAAACAAAAAACTGCAATAATATTAAAATTCTTTTTAAAGCATCTTTATCTTAAAATTCTGAGTTTTTAAAATATTTACAAGAGTATTGTGTAGGAGAAAATAGTTTTACTGTCAAATGAGAAATGCAGGGTTATAGCAAGCCACGCTGTCTATTTTAGATTCCATTAGATTGTACAGTCTTATAAAATACTTGGATGATTAAAAGTCACTTGTCTCATGCTTAAAGACTCATATGATAGCCTACATTTCGGAATTCCCTCATAATCCAGTATAAGTAATCTAAAATTTTACTTGTGTGTAAAATTATTATGCAAAAAATTATATAGAAATTTCAGGAATGAGTATGAGCAGAAGAGACAGCACTGAGTAAGGAGAATAGTTTACCTATGCTGCCAGCTCTAAGCATAAAAATTTAACGGTAACTCTGTGACTCAAAATTTCATACAGCTCATTCTCTCACAGCACTTCACTGTTTATCATTATGTCAGTAACTATGCTATTTTTCTTTCTTATCAGACATTAGATATTAGAACAGTACCAGTCAAGTATAGATTTTAGGGCTATGCATCTTCCACTATCAATATTGATTAGTCCCTCTCTGAAATAAATTGATAGCTAGAAGCCTACTTCACAAATACATCTGCAATTGTATTAACCTCAGAATTATTAATCAAGAGACATAATATGCTATATAGGCTTTAATTATCCTGTAACAGACACTTTCCATTTTGGTAGAACTTGTTTTTAATCCAGTTCCCGAGATTGATCCATAATAGTGCAGACTGAATGAAGAAGCTCCATTCTTGTACTGTAATAAGTGTTAGGAAATTAAGGTCATGTGCGTGAACCAGCCTGACTATGCACATTGCTGTGGGATTGAGTCATTATGAATCCTATGCACACCAAAAATCAAGTGAACTGTATACAGTATTAAGAAGCCTGAAGGTCAGAAAGTCATATTATTGTGGGTGCAGAGGGAGGGCTGTGTAAGAAAATACAGAATTTGTTTCTTGCTTTGAATAGCTCCAACACTCACAGGTCTATTTCTGAAATTAATTTCACATACAACTATCTTATTTATCTGCTTTTATTAGGGAATAAGATAATCTAAAGACGTGATTTTTCCCCTCATCATAGCTTAGTTTTAAGATTCACACAGCTTTAGAACATTGCAGGTTTAGGAAAATTTTGTCTCATGTGCTACGAATGTCCCTCCCTTCATTCAGTGCACTTAGGATCAACTGCTCCATCAAACTAGAAATTTACAGAGCTTCAGGAACTACCTACCTGGTTGGCCTCTCTGAGCACGACTATCTGGCGCACAGAGTCTCATGGCTGCAGTTTCTTCATTACTTTCCAATAAATGTTCAGCACTTTTCCTTACCAGGCTACAGCAGTCTGCTGCCTCTGTGGCCAGCATGAACTAAACTTCCCATTTCTGCTGTGAGCCAGAAGACCAGATAACTAAGCTCCATAGAACTGCATGTAAGTTAGAAACAGACAGACTACGAGGAAGGCCTGAAGATTTTCCATTTCTGACAAAAAAATAAAAAAAATCAGGAAATTTGCTGCTTGGGTTCATTATGTTCTACATATGTGGAGTTCACAGATAAGTGAGGTGGTATCGTGCTATTGAAATAAAAACACAATGACTTACAACATTCAGCTGAGATTGGCCTGACATATTTAAGGTAAATAAAACCTTTCAGAATGTGGATGTCAACATTGCTTGTGGTATGGGGCAGATTTCCTTTAAAAAACAGGAGGATAGAGTCCTCTGAAAACTTTAACCTGGAAAGAGAAGCACTGATAAAACCACAGTTTGGATGCAGCTTTCAGAGAACAAAGAAAGAATAGATCTCACTGGAATTAAAAAAGAATTCTACCTCAATAAAACAGTAAAGCTCCTTGTAAGTTTCGATGGAATAGAAAAGTCCCTTAATCCAATGCATAATCATTTTAAGGCAGGATAGAAGCTTTGGGTCTGTACACTTTATAATTCATTAATGATCTCAGCAGAAGAGTTAAACTGGGCATTTTTCCCACAAACAGACAAATTATGATAGACATTCTTCCATCCTATCTTCCGCCTCTTCCAGCTTCCAGAGGACTAGCCCATAAGTCATGGATTTGAAGTTTTTCCCTCTCGCTGTCTGTTGAGTAGGGTTGACCCAGGGATCACAGCTGCTTTATGCATAGCATGAATCCTCACGGATTCTGGTACGGTTTGTTCTGTTCTGTGCTCCATTGTGAATGGATTGCCTTTTCATATGCTCAGATATTTAAAGCAGAACCTTCATAACATTGAAAGGAGGGGAAAATGACTCAGTCTCTCCAAGAACTTCTCAACGGGGAGCCAGGGACATTTGGGTAAACTAATTTTCCATGTTACTGATGTCTCTGCAGGCCATTTAGGAATCTTGGCCTTTTCCTAGTGCCTCAGGCCCTGTGAGATGTTCCATGCCCTGAAGTCCATCCAAATGCTCCTGTCCCCAGTGGAGAACCGTGTTAGAAGATATTCTGAGATGCCTGCAGAAATCACCAGCACCAGCAGCGAGCTCAATAAAAACACACTAGTTAAAATAAGGCCAACCCTCATAGGAATCCCTTTAAATATGTGCTAAGTCAGTATAAAGAAGATTTTTAGGTTCTAAATTATTTGTCCATGTGGAACACACATAATTACACTTCATGATTATTGTCATCGGAGACATTGCCTCTGACCCAGCCACTGTATTTGAGAAAGCTCTGCTTGGAGACTCCCCATTGCACAGTCTGCACATGCATATAGTCCTGTGATGTTTGTGGCTGCCTCTAAGACATACACTCCGCTAGGGATAAGTAAGTAAATGTTGAAAAAACAGGATGCAGACTTGTGGCAGGGTGTCGTGCCTGCAATGCTGGCATCCCACACAAGCACCACTTAGAGTCCTTACTTTTCCACTTCCATCCCAGCTCCTTGCTAATGCACTTGGGAAAGCAGCATATGATGGTCCAAGTTTCTGGGCCCCTGCTACCAACATGGGAGACATGGATGGAGTTCTAGGCTCTTGGCTTTGCCTGGCCTACCCCTAGCCACTATGGCTATTTGGGGACTGAAGCAGCAGATGGAAGATCTCTCTTTCTTTGTCTCACCCTCTTCTCTATGTAATTCTGCCTTTCAAATAAGTAATGAAATATTGTTTTAAAATGTTGAATAAACACATAAAAAACTGAACATAGCAAAGCCTCCACCTGTCACTTAAGACCTGTACAATTAGTCACACATGATTGATGATGTTCAAAACATTAAAAAAGGAGAGTATCTACTTGTATTGAGTTACTTTTTTTAAAAAGATTTTTTTTAGTTATTTGAGAGACAGGGTTACAGAGAGAGGGACAGAGAGAAAGGTCTTCCTTCTGCTGATTCACTCCCCACATGGCTGCAATGTTCAGGGCTTGACCAGGCTGAAATCAGGAGCCAGGAGCTTCTTCCAGGTCTCCCACATGGGTGTAGGGGACCAAGCACTCAGGCCATCTTTTACTGCTTTCTCAGTCCACAAGCAGAGAGCTAGATCAGAAGAGGAGCAATGGGGCATGAATGGACACCCTTATGGTATGCTGATGCTACAGACAGAGGCTTAGCCCACTACATCTTACCGCCGGCCCCTGAGTTATTTCTTTTATTCTGTCCAAAAATGTCTTTAAAAATTTTCTTGGGCAATATACACTGCTGTTTTTGGGATAATTTGTTAAACAAAACCCTCCTAATCTACAGCTTGCTTATGTAACCTGGCATTCATCTGAAGCCTATCTCATGCCCATATTTCTGCATCAGCTCATTCTCACAAGTAAATATGAGCATTTATTACTTATTCCTATATCTATCTAAGTCAGTAGGCATCCCTCTCAGGGGGGTGAAGGCTTTTTCTTCTAAGGTCACTTGGGTAATTATAACGTCATTCATGGGCCATGCAAAATTATCAATTTAAAAATTAGCCTGCAATAGATTTACTGAATTTTGAATCCCACCTGCGGTTGCCTTGGCAAGGCCAAACCAAATGATTAGAAGGTCCTTACATGGCTCGTGGACCGGAGATTCTCCATTCCTGTGGGGCTACATCCTAGTGAACAAGACAAACAGAACTCCTTTCAGGGAGCTGGAATGATATTTCCAGGTTTTTTGGTCCAAAGTCATCTTAGGTGATAATCTCCTAGGGAAGGGGTTCATATACTCACTCTATAGATCTCAGAAAACATAAATTATTCTAATTTTTTCTTAAAGATTTTATTTGAAAGTCAGAGTTACACAGAGAAACACACACATACATGCATACACACACACAAACACACACAGATCTTTCATCCACTGGTCCACTCCTCTTTCACTCCCCAGATGGCTGCAATGGGTAGGGAGGGGACAGGCCAAAGTCAGGAGCTAGGAGCTTCATCCGGGGTCTCCCACATGAGTAACAGTGGCCCAAACTCCTAGGCTATCTTTCATTGCTTTCCCCAGGCCATTAGCAGGGAGCTAGTTTGAAAGTGGAGCAGTTGGGACTTGAACTGGCACAAATAAGTGACACAGGCTTTACCTGGTATACTACAATGCTGGCCCCATTCTAATTTTATGCACAGTAGTTTATGTCTTTTCAGTCTTGTCCTCTATTTTAAATAATTTATAAGAATAGTTTAATCAAATTCTGTGCTGCCTGAAAGAAAAACTTTAGAATTTCACCTTCTTCTGTACATGTAAATATCAATAAAAATGATGGAGATCATAAAACTTTCCATTCTCTTAACCAAGAAGAGGCTAACCTTTAACCTTGAGTATAATTCTTCTTTTCTCTTTGATTTTTGATTTGAATCCCGTGATATCTGAAGCTTTGTAAAATAGTTTAATGGTGTAATTTCAGTATTTTCCATATTACTAAAACCAGTTTAATTAAATTATTCCTTTTTTAATATTGGAGTGGATAAATTAGCAGGTTTTATTTTTATAAACTGACTTAAAAGTTCACATTGAAAAATGGAAAAAAAAATCCTGTATTGAGTCTCTAGTTTTATAAGCAATTATTTGATCAGTGAAGATATTTAACCAATGTGGTACTTTGCTAACAATTCTGAATTATCTAACACTGTGATACTGAGAACTGGAAGTCATCTTGTAAACTGTTTATTCTCACTCTCTCACTTAATAAAAAGTGAAACCACAAAACTGTAAACTGTAGACAGACTTAGTCTCATCAACTCTGAAGTAGGCAAGGCACATGGCTGCCTAGCTACATTGTTTTTCCAGCCTCCTTTGCAACTCTGAATAGCTTTGAGACTCTATTTTCAAATCCCTGTGCAGTCTGAGTGGACTGTCATTTCCTGCATAAACCCCCCACAATGTGTTCCAACTCTTTGGTTTGCCTTTCTTGTGTGCGGAGTCATGCTAACCAGAGTGACACGGAAAATGACCTGGAACACCTGTCGAGAAGTACTAGGCAAACTACTCATAATATTCTGTATTCCTGGAGCCACTGAACTATGAGGGGTCTCTTGTTAAAGCACTGTTGCATTCCCTAACTAACACTCAGTCCCGATGAACGCCGAGCAACTGAATTCTATTTTGTAACTTTATAAAGTTCACAGTATTAACTTTAAAAAGAAGTAGTATTAGAGCTCTCATTTTTTTAGATGCTTAGTCTGTGTTGCTCTCACTGGTAAACATTTGACCTAAACCATGGGGTTTATTTGCCACATACCTATTTTATCATGTAGTTCCTTCTGAGGTCCCTGTGTTGCAGATGGGACAACTGAGACTCGGAATAACTTGGTGGATCTGAGAATGCCTGTGCTTTTTGTTCTGAGCTCCTAATTCTTCTCTAGAATTACTATGTATTGAAATTAGCAGTAAAAATATTACAAGTAAAAATATCTTTGTAAAAGTAACCCAACAATATCAACTTTATCACAAGGATCGATGTGCAGGTGTTGTCATGTCAGCATAGAAGTCAGTTTGAGAAGATTGATGAACATTTCATATTTACATGGAAAAACTAAATTGAAGAGATTCACTCGGTGGTTGGTACCTTTAGGTCAGAAAGCTTGTGAGTATTTTTCCCTAGAATAACAAAAAAGATACATATAGGAGTGACAATGAACATTCCCTAAAGGGATAATCAAGTTAGTTATTTCATAAACCTTGATGTGGGCAGAAAAATCCCAAAGGAGTCCTTTCTTCCTTTTTAAGGCCACAATAAAAGAATCAATCAGGAAGTAATTTGTAACAAGAGCATTCCTGGATTGTAGCAATATAAATACCATGGAAATGGGATTTGAGGAGTTGATGGAATGATGGAAGCTACCTGTGTTTTCAATGAAAGAAACTTCTAAATAAATTGCAAAACTACATTTAAACCCCAAACACACCAGTTGAGACATCTTATTCATAATTCCTGATTATTTTTACATTTTATGATTATATTCTTTCATATACTTTTGTCTACATGCTTTTCTATCTCTTCATCTGTATTTTCCCATTTATCAGCCTGCATATATTTTGCTGGCAGCCCATCCATTGAATATACTGAAAATTCCAATGCTGAGTTATAAGGGCAAAGACAAAAGTATGCATAGGTCAAAATGGTAGAAAAAGAGATGATCAGGGCCGGCGCTGTGGCTCACTTGGCTAATACTCCGCCTGTGGTGCCGGTACCCCAGGTTCTAGTCCCGGTTGGGGCGCCGGGTTCTGTCCCGGTTGCTCCTCGTCCAGTCCAGCTCTCTGCTGTGGCCCAGGAGGGCAATGGAGGATGGCCCAAGTGCTTGGGCCCTGCACCCGCATAGGAGACCAGGAGGAAACACCTGGCTCCTGGCTTCGGATTGGCGCAGTGCTCCGGCCATGGCAGCCATTTGGGGGGTGAACCAATGGAAGGAAGACCTTTCTTTCTGTCTCTCTTTCTCACTAACTCTGCCTGTCAAAAAAAAAAAAAAAAAAAAAAAAAAAGGAGATGATCAGAAAACAGTGAGAAGAGAAGGTATCCCAGAATAAACCTGATGTAACAGAACAAATATACTCATTAACGGAAATTCAAATATATGAATAATTAGTTCTAAAACAGCAGCCATAGTGTATCCTGAACCCTTGTTTCACCTCACCCTAGTTAGAATGGCTCTCATACAGAAATCAACAAACAATAAATGCTGGGGAGGATGTGGGGGAAAAGGTTCCCTAATCCACCGTTGTTGGGAATGCAGACTAGCACAGCCATTGTAGGAGACAGTACGGAGATTTCTCATAAAGTTGAAAGTTGATCCACCATATGACCTAACCATCCCATTCCTGGGAATTTACCTAAAATAAATTAAATTAGCATATGAGAGTGATCTGTATCATCATGATTATTGCTATAGAATCAACCCAGATATCTATCAACCGATGACTGAATAAAGAAAGTGTGGTATATGTACATCATGGAATATTAGCCATAAAGAGAATGAAATTCTCTTTTTCACAACAAAATGGATACAAATGGAAACTGTTAGACTTAGTAAAATAAGTTAGTCCCACTCTGTCAAAAAAAAAAAAAAATGACCTAAATGAAGGATCTCCGTGCGTGAGATCCCAGTGGAAGGAACGGGTCATCAAAGAAGGAGGTACCTTTTTCTGAAGGGAGGAGAGAACTTCCACTTTGACTATGACCTCGTCTAAATATGATCGGAGTCAGTGAACTCAAAAGGCTTCCATAGCCTTGGCATCTCATGACAAGAGCCTAGGGGTATTACTGATGCCATAAACAAGAGTGTCAATTTGTTAAGTCAACAACAGGAGTCACTGTGTACTTACTCCTCATGTAGGATCTCTGTCCTTAATGTGCTGTACATTGTGATTTAAGGCTATAACTAGTACTCAAACAGTATTTTTTACTTTGTGTATTTATGTGGGTGCAAACTGTTGAAATCTTTACTCAATATATACTAAACTGATCTTCTATATATAAAGAGAATTGAAAATGAATCTTGATGTGAATGGAAGGGGAGAGGGGGAGGGGAGGGTTGCGGGTGAGAGGGAAGTTATCGGGGGGAAGCCATTGTAATCCATATGCTGTACTTTGGAAATGTATGTTCATTGAATAAATGTTAAAAAAATATAAGTTAGTCCCAAAAAGGCAAACACTGAATGTTTTCCCTGATCTGTGGTAACCACTACAGTATAAAAATATAATGCTTATTAGTGAAATTGACACTTTGAGAACTGGTGATTGTTCACAGCTCTTATCTCTACTGTTGTAGAATACAGGGTTTTTTTTTTTTTTGCTTTTTATTGAATTCTTTATTTAGTGTCAGTTTAATTTTATGTTTACAAAATAAACTGGAAGTATGTCATTGTAAAAATTAAAGGACAAAAAAAGGAAGGAGCAGGGAGCGTGGGGGTGTGGGTGGAGGGGAGGTATCAGTATGCTCATATTCTGTATATATGAAATACATGAAATCTGTTCACCTTATACAAGTAAAAAAAAGTGTTAACAAAAAATATTACTGTGGAACATTTACTCAGCTCTTTATAAACTCAAGTATCTTCTTACCATTTGGCTAAGTAATTTCTTCAGCACCCTAAATGGACTGTTTTGTAATCTGAGATCAGGGTGTCCTACTTAAGATCTAATTTATTTACAACAGAAACTGTTACTTAATCAAATATAATAATTCTCGTTAGAGATTAAACTCCCCTGGGAAAAATAGGCTTCTAGCACTCTATGGCTCAAGGCTCTAGCCTTCCTGCCGAGCACTTCAGAGTTTAACGTGATTATGACAACACCTGTGCTTTCGTACTTTATGGCTTCTCTGGAAAACTCTAGGCATGCGTATTACTCTGAACAAAATCAGTCTCCCTCCAAAAAAATAAAAGATTGCAATTAAGTTCACTACTACAAATTTGTCAAGGGTCAAAAGATGAAGTCTGACCATCAGTGACGATTTCTCTTTCTTTCCCTAATAGTGGGTAGCCTTAATTTGACTAAAAGAAAAAAAAAACAACATCCAGGGGAGAAAAATAAAAATGGATCTGACTTCCTGAGCCAGTGAGAAGCACAGTCCGTGGTCCTGGTAACTCGGTTACTGGGCCCCTGGCTTTCCCTGCTGCACCATCACGGAGTAGTGTGGAATTGATGCGCATGTCCGCACCTGTTTCCACAAAGGTAAGTGTCTTTCACAGAGCCCCCAGGAAAGCCCAGCGTTCACGTTCCACAGAAATCTCATTCCCTCAATCAATCTGTCCACTCACTACGTGGGTCTAGCAGTGGGGTGGTGTTGCGGTACAGCGGGTTAAGCTGCAGCCTGCCATGCTGGCATCCCATATCAGGGTTCCGTTCCCAGTCCCAGCTGCTCTGCATGCAGCCCTACTCCCTGCTAACATGCCTGGTAGGCAGTGGAAGATGGCCCAAGTACTTTGCCCCTGCCACCCTTGGGGAGGCCACGATGAAGCTCCCAACTTTTGGATTCAGTCTGGGCCTGTCCTGGCTGTTGTGGCCATTTGGGGAGTGAAACATTCCACAAAAGGTCTCTTTCTTTGGCTCTCGCAGTCTGCCTTTCCAACAATAAAATGAAACCTTTCAAAAACAAGGTCGAGTTATCTGTATGCTGCATAAATCTAGAGAAGTGCTAACATGAAATAGAGAATCTGCATAAACCTCCTTTGTCTTCTACAAATGATTCCTTGTTAAATGAAGTTGCTGTTTAAAGGCTAATTATTTTTATCAAACGAACTAATCTATCCATTTTGTCTAGTCACTTATTCCCTGGCCACTCTTTTCTTCCTCACATTAAGGTATCAATGAAGGAAGATGTATGCAAATTGATTCCAGTTAATAATTTCGTAGCTGAAATTTTTCTGACCTAGAAACTGACTTCCATACAGCATTTATTACTCAGCTGTGCAGGCATCTCATCAGCTGAAACACACTGTATGTTTTTGCATTTCTGTGGAGTGAGAAAGAGGCCAGGACAGATGGGTATTCTAATTTACACAAGGAAAGGTTCCCCATGGCAGGGGCAGGACTGGGGTGTGCATTAGGCTAAGAATTAGAAAAGAAGTGCCAGTGACACTCTGACCTCATAAATGAAACAAAAAATGAGTAAGGGGACTCTCAAAATGAGAATCTGTGGTTAAAAGGAGTTAGTACCTACTGTATGCACAGTCCATGCAGATGATAGGTAAGTATGGATATACTTTCTTCTTGAGAAGTGGATTAAAAATAAACCTTTTAACTGATTGTTCAGTACAGTTTTGCCAAACAGTGAAATTATAGGTTTTTATGTAAATTACAAGATTTTTTTTCCTTACTCCTATTTTCATATCGGTCCTTTAAACATTAATGTTTCTAATAGATTAAAATTATTAGTCTGCTTATAAAATTGACTGACAACATGTTATTCAAACATCTAAAATGCAGAGTAAATTTCTATATTCTCAAAGGAAGAATTCTTTGTCCTTGATTTTTTTCAAATTGCTCTCAATGCTTGGACAAAGGTAGGGATATGATAAGGATTGGTTTTATTAGGAAAATAATGCAAGCAGCTGGTGAATTTCTAGCTTCTCAATTCCAGTTTCCTAATCAGAATCCCCTGTCCTCACTATAAAGAAATGATGAATGAGGACACAAATATTATTATTCTGGTTTGAATATTACACAGTATATGTACATACTTAAACATCACATAGTACCCCATAAATATAATTTTATATATCAGTAAAATATAAAATCAAATAAAACAAACAAACCTCCTAGAATCCCGAAGGGGCATTCTCTGCATTTTTAAGCAGTTCTTTGAGTAATTCTGATGCACTTCTTCAGTTTAATTTACTGCTAACTAAAATTGAATGTATGCTCATAAAAGGCAGGAACTTTGGTTCACTTTATTAACTCTTCCCTTACCAGTTTTCAGAACAATGGCTGGCAGACAGTTGCTCTTCAGTAAATATGAGCATACTTCAAAATTCAGCAGGAAGTGGAACTCAAAGACAAGTATAATCTGCTGCCAAAATATTTTGAAATCCATGCATAGTTTTTCTCATAATGTCCATGTTATATGAACTTTTTAAAGCCTCCTTGTATTTGTGCTACGAATGATACTGTGTTTCTTGATGACAAAATAAGCTAGAAATATGTCCATTTAAGATCATTAAATTGCTTTAATGCAAAAACTAACTTTGATCTTTTAATTTCTTCTATCATTCTCCAAACTTAACTAAGTAGCCTGTTGATGGATTGGCATATTTAGGGTAATAAAGGCAAATCTTTAGTAAGGTCTTATAAGTTTGGGAATGTAAACAGAGAAAATAATTGTCCTTATTTAGATATACACATACAACTTTTTTTTAAAAAAACTTAAGTGTATTAGAGAAGAAGAGGGAGAATGGGAAAGGGGAGAGAAAGAAGGGGAGAGGAGGGAGGGAAAGAGAGACAGAAAGAGAGAAAGAGAGAGAGAGAGAGAGAGAGAGAGAGAGATCCATCATCTTCTATCTGATTATTCACTCCCTGAAATGCCTATAATAGTTAAGGCTGGGCCAGGCCAAGGCCAGGAGTCTGAAACTCAGTTTAGGTCTCCTTGTTGGTGGCAAAGATCTACTACTTGGGCCATCATGGCTATCTCTCAAGGATGCACATTAAGAGGAAGCTGGATTGGAAGTAGCGACAGGACTTGAACCCTGTCACTCTGATATGGGATGTGGGTATCCCACAAAGGCATCTTTACAATTGCACCAAACACCTGCTCCTAAATATGTAGTTCTGTGAGCTTTCAAACTTACACTTACATCCTGATGGGCATGAAACTCTTAGAAAAAAGATACTTAGTATTCATCAATTAGATGGATATATCTTCAAAATTGCATTCAGTATTTTTTGTGAGAAATAATAGTCATAGAACCCTTCTACTTTATGCACATTTTGCTTTATACACCAAGTTGTTTTTTTTTTTTTTTTGCATGACAAGTTATGCAAGGATGAAATGAAGTAACAGTCACTGTGGATAAGTCACTTGTCTTCAAGCAAGTTGTTTATCTCTGAGTCTCAATTTTGTCACTTGCAATGTAACAACCTGTATTATAGAGTTTCCAAAATTAAACAAAGACTCACGTGAAAGTTCTTGTACAGAAGAGAAATGCAAGAAATAAAGTTTTGTTCTCAATCTCTATCAACACCAAGAATAAACTCATGTTTTAATTATGAAGAGTTACCTTCAACAGGCATCATGGTACACAGATGCCTGGCTTCCACACTTGTATTTTGGCAGAATGCTCTATTGTTTTCCAATGACAAAATGCTATAATTTGATCAGCACGATATGAGTAAGGTTATTCTTGGATAGAAAAGAAGAACTAATTTCTGAATCAACACCATCTTCCTTTTTCACCTATTAAATCAAATGGGATTTAGTCTCAAGTCAGTTAAATCCGTTCCTCTAGGAAACAAACGGGATGATTAGTTACAGGGACACCCGAGGACTTGGTTTTGTGACCAAAAGATCTGACTGTTTACAGTGTACTACCATTTTGAAGTAGATTATAATTTTGAAAATTGTCAAGAAAGGTTTTCAAGAAAAATATAGTCACATATCATGATTTAACAAAAGTTGTAAGAAAAAGTATCATTAAACACAGCCTACTATTGTTCTTTTAGGAATAATTTTTTGACATGGCAAAGTGCATACAACCATTCCATAGCACTTGATCTATATATCTTTTAGCCTTTACCTTTAGTGTTGGCAGTTATGTACAGGAGTTGAGTCTTTTTTCTCTCCCATTTAACCATCACCATACTGCTGGTTATTTTTCTACATGATGCAACTGATCATGTCATATTTCTGCTTAAAAAACCTTGACCAGCCCCTCTCTGGTTGCAGAACAAATTCTACCCTCCTTGGCACGTCATCTGAAGACAATGGCAATCTGGATCTTCAATCAGTTCCTCTTACCTCATCAGCACCACCCTCCACCCCTTTGTTCCTTGCCTTTTTGTGTAGTGTCCTGCAATACAATCACATTTGATTCCTCCCAGCTCCCTCAAATCTCCAAAAAAAACAAAAACAAAAACAAAAACAAACAAACAAAAAAACCTCTTTTCTGTATCCTTACAGAAAGACAGTGCTTATGCCTGCAATGCTCTTTTCTTCATGTTCTTCTCTCATTCTCAAGCAAGTTCTGCAGGATCCAACCCAAACTGAGCATCTCTTCATGGAAAACTCCCCAAAGTTTGTGACTGCCTCCTCCCTCTCTGGATCCTCACTCTCTAGGGGCTCATGACTTCCACAGGTATTGACCAGCCCAGATGTCCTCCCAGCACTCACGAGTGTTATGTCCATCTGTGTGCCCCTTCCACCTCTCCCCACACATTCAATATGCAACTTAAATATCGAAATCAAAACCTTCTCTCCCTATCTGTCCTTGCTGTCTTCTACTCTTAGCAAATTTCTTACTGATTGCCCTCCAGTCATGCTGGCCATCTTGCTGTTTCTTTAACAAAATATTTATGTTCTGCCTCAGGACATTTGTACCTGATGTTCCCTTTGAAGAAACGTTCTTCCTTCATAGCCCCTACCAGTACCTTCCTCAACTCCTCCAGGTTTTTGCTCAACTGTCACCAATCCAGGACCCTTTCCTAACTCCACCCTATGTAAATTTGAAATCTGTTTACTCCCATCACCACCCCATGCTACACATCTTCTTTTTCCCTATATATTCCTATAGTATTTACCACCTACTTATACACTATTTATTTTACTTGCTTTTCTGTCTGACTCCCTGTCAAGAATGTGAGCTTAATGACAACAGGAAGCAGGGTCTCTTATTTATCACTAAAGCCCCAGGCCCTAACACAGTGTCTAGAATGTAGTGTGGCTCCAAAAATGTGTGTTATTATTATTTTCGCCATTGAGGTCATTGAGGCTGAGAGAAATTAGGTTATTACTTCTAACTTAAAAAAGGGGTAGTAACTGGGAGTTTAGTTGGGATCTAGGTTCTAATTTATATACACTCCATCTGCGACCACACAGGTGATGAGCTCTCATTTGTCAGTATGCCCATATGTGAAGTGAGGGAATTCAGGGGCTGTGTAAATGGCCTGTAAGAGGACCTGCACATACTCAATCTATGTCACCTGCTAATGTTAGTAGGACCAGCTTCCAGGCTTGATATTCAGTCCACATCACTAAGATCACATCATCTATCTCCACAGTTATAAAATTGAACTTAAGAGTTCTGTTAGACTGGGAAATAGAATTTAAGTAAGGGGGCAGGTGTTTAGCCTGGCAATTAAGATGCTGGTTAAGATGCCCGTGGCCCATGTCATAGAACCCATTGATTTCCAGCTATGGCTCTTGACTCCAGACTCCTGTTAATACAGAACCTGGGAGACAGTGGTGATGGCTAAAGTAATTAGGGTCTTGGCCAGTGCCCTGGCTCACTTGGCTAATCCCCCACCTGCGGCACTGGCACCCGGTTCTAGTCCTGGTTGAAGCACCGAATTCTGTCCCAGTTGCTGCTCTTCCAGTCCAGCTCTCTGCTGTGGCCTGGGAGAGCAGTGGAGGATGGCCCAAGTGCTTGGGCCCTGCACCCACATGGGAGACCAGGGGGAAGCACCTGGCTCCTGGCTTTGGATCAGTGCAGTGTGCTGGCCATGGCGGCCATTTGGGCATTTGGAGAGTGAACCAACAGAAAAAGGAAGACCTCCCTCTCTCTCTCTCTCTCTCTCTCTCTAACTCTGCCTGTCAACAACAACAAAAATAAAGTGATTAGGGTCTTACCACCATCTTGCACTAACTCCCCATGCAGGACCTCTGTCCTCAATGGGTTGTATTATGAGAGTTAACTGTAAAACTTATTCTTAGTTTGTGTGTGTGCATGTGTGTGCAAACTGTTGAAATCTTCACTTAGTATAGAGTTGGTCTTCTGTGCACAAAGTTAATTGAAAATGAGTCTTAATGGAAAATGGGACTGGGAAGAGGAGAGGGAGAAGATAGAGGGGTGGAAGTGTGGGTAGCAGGGCAGATATGGTGGGAAGAATAACTATATTCCTCAAGTTGTACTTATGAAATTTGTATTCCTTAAACAATAAATTAAAAAATTAAAAAATTAAAATAACAATGATGTATTTAACTAAATATAGCCATATTCTTCACTTTGGTTCATGTTGTATAAGAATATCCTCTATGTCAATTTCCTTGGTAACCTGTAGAAAGGTGGAACCAACTAGAATATCTTATAAAAATTCTGAACTCCCAGCTTTGGAAATCGGTAAACAATAGTAAGGGGAAAAAATTAGGCAAACTACCTCACAGTTTTATATTGAAGAGATTTCCAGCTGTTGCCAGACAAGGGTATTCTAAACTTGATTTTTAAAAATTCATGTTATATTGTTTGTGAAACGGAGAAACACATATACACACAAGCACAGACTGATAGTAAGAGCAAGATGGAGGGCTCCTATCCACTGGTTCATTCCCCAAATGCCCACAACAGGCAGAATGAGGTTGAGGCATAGCTGGAAGAGCTGAAAAATCAATCCAGGTCTTTTATATGGGTAGAAGGAACCCAATACTTGAGGCATCCCTACTGCCTCCCAGGGTTCGCAGCAGTAAGTAGGAGGCTAGAATCAGGAGCTGGGGTTGGGTTAGGGGACCCAGGTATTCCAATGTGAGACACAGGCATCTTAACCGCTAGGATAAACACCTACTCTCTAATTTCACTTTTAACCTCTAAAATTCTTGGGTTAGAGAACATGCTATTTCATTTTTATATTTTCTGTTCAGACGGGAAGCAGAAGGTTCCATGACAGAGAGTGACCTTGTAAAATACACCCAAATGCCTCAGAGCAAGCCAGCTATTCTCCACTACAATTATCCCATCCTGCTGCACCCCTTTTGGCATATGTCCCTTCTCCACTGCTGTTCTGAATTCACAGCTTGCACAAGTATTCCATTAATGGTCAGAAGAGGTAAAGCCTCATACAAACACACATTTCTCTGAATAATTCTCCCATGCAAAGCATCTTATGTTCATTCCTTAAGTTCCAGGACTGAAAGCAAAGTCAGCCAACCTCCGCTCCCAATACGAAGCACACACCAGCCAGTCAAGTACAAGAACAATCTGAATAGATCAGTATCTTGAGACAACATTAGATTGCTAAAGTAAATAGATACTAAGTCTTTTGCCATAATTTTCATTGAGAGGACTGGAAATGCCCCATTTTGTTATTGTAATCTTTATAACTAGGAAAAAAAAAAGATCCTCCAGCACATGACTGAGGTAGTCTGGGTATCAAACAGGATGCTGAGCTCTTCAGAATAATACAATGCCTGGTATTATAGCTGAGTTGGCTACTTCCCAGACTGGCTGGGGAGCCTCAACATTCACAATTTCCATTCAATATGAATCCTCTAACATCTTCTGCACAAAGGAAGTATATCATGCCCGGAAGAGAACGTGCTTTAGCTCACCTGCCTAAGTTTTAACACCTATGTGATGTTATGGTGAAAGATTGCTGCACATGGCTTTGATTTGTACTGGTCTACAAGAGAAAAGTTTTCACATTTTTTTCCAGATAAAAAGGGCAATGCAAGTACAAATCTTGACCTCCTATTAATAGTCCTTGCAAGCACAGCAGCAAACGCCAGTGCACGCCCATTTCAAGTGCTTCTGAAATGACAGGGAGCTTTCAAACAGAACTGGGCAATGCATTTTTCCAATGCCGATGCATGCTGGTGCCACTGTGCCCTGTCAAATACATAATATTGAAAAGCCCAACTGGGCACCTATTGGCTACAATGTTCTTGGCTGTTCTCCACCCATCATGTCCCAAGATAGAATCTGCTCAGCAAGTCTATACTTAGTTGCTTCCTGTAGTGAACATTAACAAAAGGATTGAAATCTATGGGAACAGGTAGGGAAATTGTAAAGGGAGATGAGTGTGAGAATTCCCCAGGAATAACTTCAGCAGAGATATTACATGTACCATGTTTTAGTAGTGATTTAGGGCTATATCTCTAAAACAACCCTTAAATGAAAGATGTCCTTTCCAGGACTGTATATGGATAGGCATTTTGCAACCCTTTTCTAACAAATATATGGTGAACATTCTGAGAAGAAAAAGCTGCCAGATGGTTAATTTTTAGTGTCTTTTCCAAGTACACAAGAACTTGGCAAAAAAAATAAAGTTGAGGTTCTGGCCTGGAAGAACTTTTGTCCCTCTTTCATGTCATTCTTCATGTCCAACTGTCTTATTAAACAAGTCTTTAATGTCTAACTGACCACGTACATCCACCCAAGATCAGAGTCATACCTTCCCAGGGACTGGCATCGCCCATCTACTATTTACATGTGATTCATGGACTCTCAAACACTTCCTGAGTCTGAACTTGGAATTCGAACTCCTCTCTGGCTAGCTGGCTTCACCTGCTGTCTACACCACTAAAAACCAGCACCAACTACAGGTCAAGGGGATACAAATATGGAAGAAGTTATAACTTCAAGGTGAAGAGCAAAGGATATCTGAAAGGGCAAATCAGGTCAAAGATACCTGGTAGAGCTCTATTTTAAACTGTGTGTTTGGTAAATGGCATTGGAAACATTTTTTTTTTTTAAAGTTAATTTATTTATTTGAAAGGCAGAGTTAGAGAGGTAGAGGCAGAGACACAGACAGAGTTCTTCCATCCATTGGCTCACTCCCCAGATGGCCACAATGGCCAGAGCTGTGCTGATCCAAAGCCAGGAGTTTCTTCAGGGTCTCCCACATATGTGCAGGGGCTCAAGGACTTGGGCCATCTTCCACTACTTTCCCAGGCCACAGCAGAGAGCTGGAACTTGAACCGATGCCCATATGGGATGCTGGCACTGCAGCTGCCGGCCCATGGAAACATTCTAACCCTGGTAATCATGGCTGGTGTTTGCACTCCTGTGGGTATGAGTGTGTGCTTTCTTTAAGTCACTTGTGGCAATCATCCCATCAGTAGCATCATACTTTCCATGATTAATTTTAGGTTTAGTGGTCAGCGTTAAGTTCCATGATTAGTTCAGAGGTTCTGTGTAAAATTAATTTTGTCAAAACAGACCACTACAAAGTGGATTTACTCACTAGTCGTGGTGATAAAGGACAATAACTAAATTGTGAAAATTATTTTCTGATTTTATTACATGTAGGCTTAAAATCCTAGTAATAAATATGCCTCAGAAGACTGATGATTTTAAGTGGATCTAGATACATCTTTCTGATTATATGTATCTTAATGTAACATATCATAGAAATAATATGTAAGGAAAATGTGGAATTTATGTCAAAAATAACCTTAGTTGCCCAAGGGCTAGTTTTTTGGGAAAAAAATTTCCATGAAATAAAACCCAGAACAATGAAGTATTTAAAAATACTTCTGCAGTAGCCGTAATTCTACACAAATATAAATGTCATATATAAGTATATTCACGCATTTTCAGCAGGACTGAATTTCCATGCCAAACTAAATTAAGAGCAGAGAATCGATGTCTATGATTACCCCACGGAATATCTTAAATGGACTCCAAGTTGCAGCCATTTCTGTAGGCAATTTCTTTACCAGTTACTGTAGAACAGCTTATTATATTTAAGGAAACAAAACATTAACAACACAATGCTGCCAAAGAAATGCTGGCAATGTAAATTTATTGGCATCCAATGTTATGGAACTAACATCAGCAAGATCAGCAATTAATCCTGGAAAAATTGCAAAACCAAGAAAGAAAAAAATAGAGATGAAATTTCAAATCTAGGGTATGAAGCAAAATCTGTAGTACTCTGTATTAATATGACAGTCATTAGGAGCGAAACCTGAAAATATATGCCAAAATAAACCCTTTATTCCCACAATAAAAGCTGCAAACATAGCAGTGTCTGTATGTATAAAACATGGAAAATTGGTGTCATTTGCTTTAGGGAAGTATTACAGTAGAGGTGGAGTTAAAATAATGTCAATTCTTAAATTCTTACTATGATTATTCTTATTCTTTAGCTGATGGCCTCAAAGAAACTGCATTGAACACAGGCAGAAAGATTCAAATCCTAGTTCTGTCAATGTAGCCTGTGGGCCTTGGGGGTAGCTATTTCTTTTCTAGACTGTTAATTCCTCATATAATATATGAACCTAAAATAATGACTAGGATCCACCTCGTGGGACTTCTGTGAAGATGACAAGTGTTAATATTTAAAAACACTAGATGCCAGCACCGCGGCTCACTTGGCTAATCCTCTGCCTGTGGCGCCGGCATCCCGGGTTCTAGTCCAGGTTGTTCCTCTTCCAGTCCAGCTCTCTGCTGTGGCCCAGGTGATTGGGCCATGCACCCGCATGGGAGACCAGGAGGAAGCACCTGGTTCCTGATTTTGGATCGGCGCAGCACGCCAGCCGTAGTGGCCATTTGAGGGGTGAACCAACGGAAAGGAAGACCTTTCTCTCTGTCTCTCTCTCTCTCACTAACTCTCCCTGCAAAAAAAAAAAAAAAAAAAAAAAAAAAACCCAAACAACAACAAAAAACACTAGAGCTCCCATGGCACAAAGGAAGAATACAGTCTATACTAGCTGCTGTCATTCGGTGGAGGGGATAGGACAACAGGCCTGGTTTAGTTCTCTTTGTTCTCTAGGCTGAAATCTCATGGGTGGGTGGGGGAAGGGGAAGTTGTCATATTTTCCCACAGTATCTGCAGAAGGTCTCCTCCATGATGAAGAGTCTGACCAGCAATATCATAGCACAACCTCATATCTCTAAGGAAACCCTGCTGTGTGGGCCCCTTTGCTAAATTATTTCAGCATAGCTGCTTTTCTGATGTGTTTTTGTCAGTGTAAATTGTTTAATTATGTTAATTTATCAGCATTCTTCAAATGGCACAGTCCCAAGGACAAAAGAAAAGAAGTACCTGGAGCAAAATCAGTTCTCAAGAGACGATGATCGAATAACACAATATAGATGATCAGGAAAAGAAGTCTGACAGCAACTTTATACCTCTCTCCAAAATCCTGCCTCATTTATTATTGATTGTATTTATTCATTACTTTCATTGGATTCAAAATTAATGAAACCACATCTGGAAAAGTTCGACAGTGACCTGTTGTGACAAAGACATTCAAAACTATCCCATACTTTTTAATTTTTTTTAAAGAGTAATGAAAGAGGAAAAATCTTTGCTTCTTACTTAAACAACAATAGCCACACAAAATATCTGCAGGGATAGCTGATAATAGCAGAGACAGGAGCTAAACACGACTGTTTGGCAATACAGGAAACCAACACAGGCAATGAGCTCTGAATACCCTCAATCAGCATCGTCTCTAATGTAGCGACAGAGACTATTTGATTTTGGTTTTGAAAGAAGATCCCACGCAAAACAATTTCATTCACATTGATCTCAGTCAGGGTGACCCCGTAGACAATTCATGATTCATTTATTTCATGATAAAGCTTTCTGTCTCATTTCTGAGCACATGCAGTCTATTTTCTCCCCCACAAAGAAAGTAAATCAAGAATATCATAATTCATATTCTGAAATACCTATTATTTTAGAGCAACTTGAACATCCTATATTTAAAGTGACTATACCTTGTGAATCGGAAGAAGTTTCTAAAAATTTTAAATGGAAATTTTCCGACATATAGAAATATATTACAATGAATTCCATCATGCAGCTTCAATAATTACAAACATATAGCAATCTTATTTCATCTAAATTCCCACATACTTCTCTCCATCTTGAGTTGTTTGAATCAAATTTCCAAGTATCTCATCATTACATATGCACATGTATCAGTACACATTGCTAAAAGGCACTTGAAGAGGTATAACCACTCTAGTGATATAACACCTTAAAAATCTGTCAACACTCACTACTAACATTTTTCTGATATTATCATAAATGTTATTTCATGATCCAGTTTTTCAAGCCAGAGCCAAGCAAGGCCCACATATGGTAGTAATTTTGTTTTAGGATTCTTTTCATCTGTAAGTTCATTTCCTTTTTCACTTTGTTGAAGATTCTGATTTATTTATCATGTGTAAGTTTCTCACTAGCTTTTTTTTGCTAATTGTTTTGGCAGCGATTGACAATAACTTTACAGCACATTATTTCCTAAGGGTTAACGACTGGCAATATTCAGAGATTATCACTTCCTCACCAGCTGTTAAGTGGAAGTCAGCTATGAAGATAACACTTTCCTCATCATTTATTTGGTGCAACCTGAGGTACAATTTTCAAAGGAAAGGCAAGAAAAATTCTTAATTATTTTTCTGCCTTTTTAAAACAATTATTTATCTATTGAAAGTCAGAGTTACAGGGAAATAGGAAAACAGAGCGAGAGCGAGTTCTTCCATCCGCTGTTTCACTTCCCAGATGCCCTCAATGGCTAGGGCTGGGCCAGGCTGAAGCCAGGGACCAGGATCTTCATTTGGTTCCCACATGGGTGGCAGGGGCCCAGAAATTGGGGCCATCTTCCACTGATTTCCTAGGCCATAAGAAGGGAGCTGGATCACAAGTGGAGCAGCCAGGACTCAAACGGGTGCCCATATGGAATGCCAGCGGGTCGGTGTCAGCTTTACCTGCCAAAATGCTGGTTCCATTTCTCTGTATTTAACAGTTTTCAGAATGCTGAGCTATGTCCCCAGTATTTTACAAAAGTTTCCAATTTTGTTCTATTACTATTCTTATAAGCCCCTGGAATTTTAACACACTTTATGTGTTTCTATTAACTGCCAATATTCTTTTTGCCATTGCTCACTAGTGGAAGCTCACTCAAGTTTAGTCTGAGTCGTTAGGACTCTTAGGCTTTTTAGATGTCTGGTGCAGCAAGATACCAGGTTTATCCTGAACATTTCCAGACCCACACATGGAGTCACCAGGTCTCCAAAATTATCAATTTGTTTTACATGCTCAATGATTGTTAAACACCAAAATCTGGATGCCTTGTTGCTATCAGGTTGGTTGCCTTTCAAGAATAAATTTTTTATTATGTAGCCCAGATAGAGGTAATAATAACATCATTGAGAAAAACAACTGACAGTGACTCACACCTTTTATGCTCTACAAGAGTGCTAAGTGCCAAGGTACATAACCTCTGTCATTGAAAGAATACTACAATAAAAATAAAATTTGTATTTACTTTATATTAAATTGAATGAAATTAAATAAGGTATCTAAAGGATCTAGCAATGTCTGACCAATAATAGATACTTTACAAGTGTTTAATTCCTTTCATTTCCTTTCCCCTTTCTCTACATAGGGAAATGTGGTGAAGCAATATATAAACTAATATTTGAATTTACTTCAATTCAATTTCCTATTTAATGTCCACCCTTTATTTTGAAATTTGTTCTTTTCTATAAAGAGTATATGTGCTTTGTGATACAACTGTAGTACTTTTATATGCATCTGTAAAGGTTGGTAATATTTATTGATAGCTTATATCTTGAAACTGACTAAAAGCAAGTAATAAATATTCCTTGGTTTCTTATATGTCAGGTATATGTTGACAGCAGATCGAAGATCGTTCTATATCTTTCCTTCTCTCTCTGTAACTGACTTTCAAATAATTAATTTTTTTCTCTTTTCTTTTCTTTTTTTTTTTTTTTTTAACAGGCAGAGTGCATAGTGAGAGAGAGAGACAAAGAGAAAGGTCTTCCTTTTTGCCATTGGTTCACCCTCCAATGGCCGCTGCGGCCAGCGCATCTCGCTGATCCGAAGCCAGGAGCCAGGCGCTTCTCCTGGTCTCCTACGCGGGTGCAGGGCCCAAGCACTTGGGCCATCCTCTACTGCCTTCCCGGGCCATAGCAGAGAGCTGGCCTGGAAGAGGGGCAACCGGGATAGAATCCGGTGCCCCAACCGGGACTAGAACCCGGTGTGCCGGCACCACAAGGTGGAGGATTAGCCTGTTAAGCCACGGCGCCAGCCTCAAATAATTAAATTTTAAAAAAGAATCTTCACTCTGCATCTCCTTGTCATCTTTCTTGCCCTTGCAATATTTTCCAACTGTGTGTACTTTGGCGGATGGGGAGGGGGGAGGAGCTGTCCAGATGCTGGAGCCATACCTCCTTTCCACTTTGGCAGGAGGCTAGTTGAGGAGCTGTTGGTACAGTTTGGGATTGGAGGCCATAGAAATGTCTGTAACTCAAAGAAGCAGTTCACTCACAGAACAGAATTTTGTCAACTTGACTAGATGATCAGGAAACAGATGATAAGTAAGAAAGAAGATAAGGAGCCATAAAATCTTTACTGAATAAAATTGTATTTAGGCAATGGAGACATCTGGAAGAAAAATAACACTTTTAAGAATGTAGGCAATGTTGGGGCTGGTGCTGTGGAGCAGTGGGTGAAGCTGCCACCTGCAGTGCCGGCATCCCATATGGGTGCCGGTTCGAATCCCAGCTGCTCCACTTCCAATCCAGCTCTCTGCTATGACCTGAGAAAGCAGTAGGAGATGGCCCAAGTCCTTGGGCACCTGCACCTGTGTGGAAGACCTGGAAGAAGCTCCTGGCTCCTGGCTTTGCATCGTGTAGCTCCAGCCATTGTGGCCAATTGGGGAGTGAACCAGCGGATGGAAGATCTCTCTCTCTCTCTCTCTCTCTGTGCCTCTCTTTCTCTGTGTTAACTCTTTCAAATAAATAAATAAATAAATCTTTTTAAAAAAAGAATGTAGGCAATGTTAAAATAATGCTTGATCCTCTCTTTGGGTAAAAGTAGCCCAAGAAAACATAAAAAATGTTATATTATGTATATTTTATAAAGTATTATATGTTTTAAAAACTTCAGGTCAGAGAGCAGGCACTTAGTCTAATGGCTAAAATGCCTATGTCCCATACTGAAATGCCTGAGTTCTGTTTTCAGCATGGGATACTAACTTCAACTTCCCACCATTGCAGACTCCAGCTCAAGTAACTGGGTTTCAGTCATCCACATACGAGACCTGGACCATGTTCCCAGCTTCCAGCTTCAGTCTTTCCCAGACTCAGCTGTTGTGGGCATTTGAGGAGTGAAATGGATGGGAGCACTCTCTCTTGCTCTCACTCTCTTCCTCCCTCTCTCTCCCATTCCCCCACCCAATCCTGCCCCTCAAATAAATAACATTAAAGAGACTTCATGTGAATCATCGAACTTCATCAGTACAAGGGTAGGAGGCAGACCAGCTCCAAATCTACAGAACAAAGTCTTCTACTGAGGCAAGTATGTCCCATAGCTGTCACTGAGCATTCTCTAGACTCAGATTTTTCTGAGTTAGAATTAAAACTTAAAGGTTGCTAAATATTTCTGTTTGGACTTAATTATTTACATTTACTCATTGTAATTCAGAACTCTAATCACCACAAAGTAGTTTAATACATACTTTAAAATGCAAAACAAGTTCATGGCTAATTCCTGGTTAAATTTTCAATTTTGGACTATCATTTCGCTGAGAAACCATGGAGGGCAGCAGGCAATATTTCTACATGTTTTTGAGGTAAAGTCTTAATGACTATTTATAGACCATAGATGGTTGGCAAAAGATGCACTTGAATCTAAATCAGAATTAAATGTTTTAAATTAGCTAAATGCTGCCAGATATGTAAAGGGAGATCTGCATTAGAAAATGTTCAGTTCCCATACACATTCACACTCACTCCGTTCTATTCTCCAAGCCTGTCTACTATCTGTCCTCGCTCTCTCCCTCTTCGCTCCTCTCTTGTTTTTGACCACATGCAAAAATGCATCTAGCATATTACTATACTAAAAACATATAAAACTGTGATAAAAATAAGTCACTGAAATCTTCCATAATGAATAGATTATCAACTGGGATCTTCCTTCATCTTAGTCTAAAATGACTACATGTATTTCAACAGCCAAAAATGCTTGCAATATAATTCCTATTCTCTCTTTCATGTCTTTAATGTCGGTATATTCAGTCTTCCTATGTTCTCACCCTAAACCCAAAGTCTGGTGTTCTCAGGCCCATGGAATTAGGTGACATCTATTTGCCCAAATCCTTATTTTTAGCCTCTGGTTTTTTTTTGTTTTTTTTTTTTTTTTTGACAGGCAGAGTGGATGGACAGTGAGAGAGAGACAGAGAGAAAGGTCTTCCTTTTGCCGTTGGTTCACCCTCCAATGGCCACCACGGTAGGCGCGCTGCGGCTGGCGCACCGCGCTGATCCGATGGCAGGAGCCAGGTGCTTCTCCTGGTCTCCCATGGGGTGCAGGGCCCAAGGACTTGGGCCACAGCAGAGAGCTGGCCTGGAAGAGGGGCAACCAGGACAGGATCCGTGCCCCGACCGCGACTAGAACCCGGTGTGCCGGCGCCGCAAGGCGGAGGATTAGCCTAGTGAGCCGCGGCGCTGGCCTAGCCTCTGTGTTTTTAAATAGCAGATATATACTTTTCATTCTCGACTGGCTGTCTGCTCTTGGTTGTCCATAGCGTGCAAACCTCAGAAAGTACAGATAAACTTATTAACAATCATTTTCCTCAATTTCTCTGCTCATCCCTCCCCCAAATACCTCTTAAATAAATTAAAAATTAACAATTAGGAATAAGATGGGACTTTTCCAGTTGTGACCTCATCGTCAAGACCAGGTTTAGGCTGCGGCTCTCAGTCTCCATGCCAGCTTCAGCACCCAGAGCTCACTCATTCAACCTAAACTTGCAGTTCCCAGAATGTGGCATGTTCTCTTATCAGTTTCTCTGAACAGGATGTTCTCTCTGTAAGAATGTCCATTCTCTCCATATCGGCCTAACGTGTACTTGAACATCAAGATTCAGATAAACTTTAAAACTCTGATAGACATTTCCTTTAAGAAGCCTTTCCTCTCTCACCTTTGTGAGTTACAAGTCCTGCATCTGTCTTCCCATAGCTTTGTTACTGTCTCCATGACGTGTCCCATGTAACAGCTGCATTGTTTCTTCTATCTCTTCTTTTAAACTGTTAGGGTGGAGCCAGTGTCTTTGATGCTGTATTTCAGTTATCTGAAACAGTGCTTCTCAAAGTCTTTCCTCATGAGTCTTCTTTTATGTTGTTGAAATTACTTAGTATCAAATAACTACTGTTTATTGGGATATATGTACATACATTTATATATAAAACCATATTAAAAGTTAAATTTGAGGGGCTAGCGCTGTGGCGGAGCGGGTTAATGCCCTGGCCTGAAGCACCAGCTTCCCATATGGGCGCCGGTTCTAGTCCCAGCTGCTCCTTTCCAATCCAGCTCCCTGCTATGGCCTGTGATAGCCCAAGTCCTTGGGCCCCTACACCTACATGGGAGACCTGGAGGAAGCTCCTGGCTCCTGGCTTCAAATCAGCGCAGCTTCCGCCTGTTGTAGCCATTTGGAGAGTGAATCAGCGGATGGAAGACCTCTCTCTCTCTCTCTCTGCCTCTCCTCTCTCTGTGTAACTCTTTCAAAATGACTAAATACATTTTTTAAAAAAAACAGTTACATTGAGAGTTTAGAAATTAAAAAACAGATAATTATATATGAATAAATATAAGAATCTTTTGTAGAAAAGTGGCTACATTTTCTAAAATGCAATTTATAAAGTGATATTGTACAACTTTGTAAACTGCATCAATGTTTGTCTTAATAAAAGACAACCAGATTATCATATTTGCTTCTGAGTTCAATATTATGAGATATATTGTTTTGCTGATACACGTCTAGCTTCACACGGATACACAGTTGGAAGGAAAGTGATATTTAAAAGCCTTTCCAGAGAACTATGTATATTTTACTTTGAAAATATGTTCAACTCAACCCTAGTTTCTTAAAAATTTATGGAATGCAACGTGTAACCTAAAACCACATCTATCCAGTTTTCACACCATGTTATATTAAAACCTGTTGTATTTGGAATTAATCTTTTTATCCATGTATAACTTTGTGGCATCATGCATTTTTTTAAAAACATTGATTCACTGAATTCTGCAGAGCTTCCAAATTTTTTACGTTTAATTATATAATTCAAAAAGTCAGAGTCATTAATGTCACTGCCAGTCTTATCGGCAAACTATTATGAAGTTGTCAAGCCCAGGGTGGTGGATACAATTTTTTCAAAATGTTAATTTTGGCTTGAAAGCTCAAATTCTGTGACTGGAAAACAGTACTGTCAACTGTTTTCCTTGTAGTGACAGTTCATTCATTTCTGAGAAAATGTCTGCAAAATACCCAAATCTTAACAATCAGAATCTTCTCGGTTATAATTCCTTTCATGTACAAATCACTTGATGTTCCATGTTAAAGATAGGTAGTTCACCTTGTACCTAAAACCAACCTACAATGGTTTTATTTTTTTTTAAAACAAGCAGCATGCCTCAGTACTAAGCAGAAAATCATGAATGATTCACACTTTGCACACAAAATGTTAAAAAGTATGTCTTCACAGTTTAAAATAAAACATATTTTTACTGCTTCATCATAAACATTTTAAAAAGTTTTATTCATTCATATATTTGAAAGGCAGATAGAGATTTCTTCCATTGGCTGGTTCACTTTCCAAATGGCTATAACAGCTGGGCTAGTCCAAGCCAAAGCCAGAAGCCCGGAACTCCTTCTATGTCTCTCACATGGGTGGTAGGGGCCCAAATACTTGGGCCATCATCTACTGCCTTCCCAAGCTCATTAGCAGGAGGAATTGGTCAGAAATAGAGCACTTGGGACTCAAACTATCACTCAAATATGGGATACTGGAGTTGCAAGCAGTTGCTTAACCTGCTGCACCACAGTGCCAGTCCCCATCATAACTATTCTAAAGCGAAACACATGTAAGTGAAGAATACAACGAGTTACACACTTTCGTGCCCCCACCTTTGACTGGTGCTAAGGAACCAGTAGTGTCCTTACTACTGCTTTTATAGCATCAGTGCAAATGTCAACAGAGTACATATAATGGAGAAAATGTTGACCTCATGAATCCTGGGAATGGATCTAAAAGCACACAGGATCAGTACATCACACTTAGAGAACTGCTGATATAGACAACACCTAAAACACAATGGGAATCCAAAACATTCTGTATGAAGGGGTGAATGAATGAATCCTTGTTGGTTAACCCTGCAGCCAGTGCTTTTGAGGCTTCAAGGATATGTGTGTGATTTTATGAGTTTGTGTGTGTGTGCAGAATGAGACCCTGTCTGCTTGGACAAGAGGTTTTGTATACCACTTAGTCAAAGTAAGAATGAAAACAGAGACTTCAGTGTGAAAAATTCCATTTTTATTTATGAATATACTTGTTATTCCACTAACTGTACCACCTTCAGCTCTAAGAGATTATCATAACATTGTTTGCTTCATTTTTACCTATCAATTGATGCTATTTTGATTATTTATAAAGAAATTTATCTACATAATACTTAAAACTATCACTGTGAACTTAATAAAATATGGGACACAAAGGTGCAAAGATATAAAAGTCTCACTGGACCAAGGAGAATAGGAATATCATGGATGGACATGATACCTTCATCTCAATCACTGTATCTTCCTTCATTTCTTCCTTAGTAAGAGAGTTGATTTCACAACAGCTATGTCTAGTGTTACATAAATAAGAAACTCAGAAGTTTTTCTAGAATCACAAGGTCCAATCTCTTATTCTAACCTCATCTGGGTGAAATGCAATACTGAAGGAAAATGAATTTGGCTCCTGACATGAAGTATATGTATGCTCCAAGGGAAGCGTGGCATTTACTCCACTTATAGGAAACCCTTATCAACAATCAACAGAGATAACTAACTCCATAATGCTGTATAAAAGAGAAATAGACCATGTCAACTACCTGGGGTATCCCCTCTTTAAGAAAGGTGTTTATTGGGGCCAGAGTTGTGGTGCAGCGGGTGAAGTTGTTGCCTACAATGCTTGCATTCCACGTGGGCACTGGTTTTCATCCCAATTGCTCCACTTCCAATCCAGCTCCCTGATAATGGCCTGGAAAGAGCAGCAGAGAATGGCCTAGATGCTTGGAACCCCACACTCATGTGGAAGACCCAGAGGAAGCTCCTGGCCTCAGCCTGGCCCAGTATTGGCCATTGTGGCCATCTGGGGAGTAAACTAGTGGATAGCAGATATCTCTGTGGCTCTTTCAAATAAATAAATAAATTCATCTTTTTAAAAAAGGAAGGTTTTTGCTTTGTTTTGTTCTTGTATTCTTACAGGGACACAGTGTAATTTTGGAGGAGTTCAAGAAGGAAACATCAAGGGCAGTAAGATTCCAGAAAAAAAAAGCAAGCACAGTCAGTGTTATGTGATTACGGTGCCCCTGTCCCAGGATCATCAAACTGTGCAGGTACAGACTCAGCAGATGTGGGGTGATTAGCCATCCGCTCCAGGAGACTGGATGTGGAGAACCTGTCTGTCAGCAGAGTAAGTTTGCAAATATACAATACACAAAGTGTGCCACTGGCCTTAACAAAGTATGCATAATTCAGTGCTGAAAGCAAATGATGAGGTAGGTTTTTATTTTTCCTTTTTCTCCAGTAATATTTCTCTGATGCATTCTTAAAAAAAACTCATTTGACCCTTGCTCATCTGTGGAGGCAAAGTGCCCAATTAAATTACTTTCATTATAAAAGCACACACAGCCAAATACTTTTTTTACAGCACATGATTCCAAACCTATAATAAGCATCAAGGAAAAGTAGCACAAAAGCTCTTTAAAATCACGTCGAGACTTTTAAACAATTGGTGATACCAAAAAAGGTCAGAAAGAATGCCTCACTGTGGAGGGTTCAATTGGCAGAGAAATTATGAGACTGACGTTCTGAAATGAGAGAACATTTTAATATTCATTCTTTTGGGGTCAGGAGCAGGCTACTCAGAATAACAATTATATCCAAACAGAAGATGAAGACCTTCCAGGAAGAATTACTGTCAAAGCAGGCTATAGTTCTCTGCTAAGAGCTGCACTAATACACGATGATAACTTATATTTACAGAGTGTTGACTATGTGCCAAGCACATTTTAGAGCTGTATTTGGACTTTATCATTGGATACTTGCAACAACTCTATGAGACAGGCACTATGAGTATCCTAGGTTTGTAGATGGGAACACTGTTGAGGAGTGTCCAAATAATTTGCATATAGCTATTGAGGTAATGAGTGATAGATCCAGTACCCAAACCCGAGGTATGGGAGCCTTCCAGAATCTAAGATGCCCACAAGTATCCAATAAGCACTGCTATCTATAGGTATTGCTAGGTGCTGGGATTGTAATACATGGATTCACTCTTACTTCTTCACAAAGTCTCATCCGCAAATCATTTCTTGGAATAAGTTCAGTAAGACATTTATGGTCCTGTCAAACTTTACAAAAGGAAAAATAAAACAGGTATTGTTCAGAATTTTACTCTCAGTAGAAAACAGAATTACTGCACACTGATTTCAGCCAAGGGTTTTGCTCAGGGGCTATCATCATGTGACTTTTAAAGAATTGGGCAAGCAACTATAGCAGTTATCAAAGTCAGTTCTGATCATGATGCAACTACTTGACCACTCTCTTGATAAAGGAGATAATTTAGTACTTTATGTTTTTAACCCAATCATAAGCTAAATGTTAACTAGTAGGTCTTTTGAAATGTAAATCAGGATCAGTTAAAATATAAGAAAATGGGGAGAAGACTAAATGGTCAATAAATGGGACCTCATTTAATAATAGGGCACATCAACTCCACAGACTATTCCTAACCTATTACTATACTTGATTCAAAAGTTCAGTAACAATGTAAGTTTTATTTTAATACAAAGGTAAAACATATATTTATTCACAGTACACCAAAATAGATACTAATACAACTGCATCTAGGAAAAAAAATGTATTAGATTAGCACCTGAACTAGAATGCTATATCAGAGATCAGCATACTTTTTAGCTACAGACCTTAAGAGTTCCCTAGGCTGGTTAAGATGCCTGTGTTCCATAGTAAAATGATTGGGATCCGTGGCATTCTGGCTCTTCCCCTGGTTCTGGCTTCCTGTTAATGTGAACCCTTGGGAGGTAGTGGTGATAGCTCAAGTCTCTGATGCTCATGTGGGAGACTTGGATTGAGTACCTGGTTTCTGGCTTCAGCTTGGCCCAGTCCTGGCTGTTGTAGACATTTTGGGAGTGACCCAGGGCATGAGAATTCTCTATCTATATCTTTCTCTTTTCCTCCACCTCTCAAATAATAATGATAAACATGAAGCTTGAGATATAATAGGTAAATGCAAGGTTATTGTTATTATTGTTATTTACGCAGTGAGATATTTGGCATAAAAATTGACAGCTGCCATAAAACCCGTAATCCTGTCTATTGAGAAGAAACATAGTGTATGTTACGCTGCATATGGTGGGATTTCTCTAGTAGATAAAAATAACATTAACATACTCACTTTTAGGAGAATTATATTCAATTTTAGTTCATACATATACATATATATGTATATGAGAGTACTTCAAAAAGTCTGGAAGTGGAATTAAATGATTAGCTTATTTGGGTGTAAAATATTTTTGAAATGTATGCATAGGTTTTGATCATTTTGATTCATTTTTCATGAACTTTTTTTCTACCTGGTATGCTTAATTGTCTATCTTAAATGACCAAAAACTCCCTGCAGGTTTTTAAAATTCATTTTTATTTACTTAGTTGACAGACAGGGAGAGGGAAAGAGAGAGGGAGGGAGGGAAGGAGAGGGGGTGGGCAGAGAGACAGAGAAGAGAGAGGAGAGAGGAGAGGGAGGAGAGAGAGAGAGAGAGTGTGCACGTGCAAGCACACCCCATCCCATGATGCCCTCTCCAACCTGTAATGGTCGCACCTGGACCAAGCTTAAGCTGGGAGCCAGAAACTCAATCCAGGTCTCCCATGTGGGTGGCAGGAGCCAAACTACTTCAGCCAGTGCTGCTACTGCCCTGTGTCAGCAGTATCAGGAAGTTGGTCTGAGGAGCCAGAGCCAGGAATTCCAACCTAGACACCTCTGATGTGGAATGAAGGCATCACACCTGATGTCTTAACTGCTAAGCCAAATGCATGTCCCTAGTTTCAAGTTTCTTTTAATTTTTTAAGCTTCAATTAGGCTTTATTATAAGAAATATCTTTTTTTTTGTACAGTATGTCAGCATCATACTACATCAACAAATGGAAATCTATTGTCATTATTCCACCAATAGTGATATGGTCACAACTACTTAAAGCAAAATAATAATAAAACTACTAATTTTCTCTTTAAGCATAAAGTGGAATGAATGTTGGAGACAACTGGATAGGGCAGATGCAGGTACATTCAAAAAGATGGCAAGCCAAGATGTTCAGGGTAGGGGGAGTATCGCAGTGAGCACTCGACTGCTGGAGGCTGGTGCTAGTGGAAATGCCTGGTGAGATTACATGCAAGAGTAGGTAACTGCTGTTGTAATAATCAGATCAAGAGATGATAAAGATCTGAAATAAGGCACTGCCGCACAAATACTGGCAAGAGAGTACAATTGAGGTGATCTAGATAGTAAAACTGTCAGGTCTTAGAACTGATCATACGTCACGGGCAGGGAATGAAGAATAATCGACTAAAATTTGTAGCCGAGATGATTTAATGAAAAGTTGAAATAGGACTCAGAAACACCAGTGGATTGGGGAAGAGAGATAAGGAGCTCTCTTTGAGGTATGCTTGAAACACGCACATGAAGAACATGATGGATCAATCAATCATTATCCCAAACTCTTCTAACACTAGAGTCTATTACATGTGCTCTAAGTGGCAGGCACTGTGCTAAGCACTATTCAAGTATATTCTCTGAATCCTCACAACAGCCATACTGACACATGCATTTCACAAGCAAGAAAACTAAGGACTAGCAAGGTTAAGAAACTTTCCAGTGTCCACATGACCAAATAGCAAAGTCTGGACTTGAACCCATTAATTCTTAATCTAAAATTGATTCATAACCATGTATAGTCATTTTAAAAAGACAGCTCAAACTGAATATTAAAAAAATATTGCCTTGCTATCTTTAGTCCTGCAGATGTGCTATTTGGGATTTACCAAGTATCTGATCAACAAATGACTTAACAGAATTTCTCTAAATTTCTCCACTAACAGTTCAAGAGTAGTTCTGTAAATTTGGGAGATTTGTAAGGACAAGGATGTGTTCATGTCCTCCTAAGTTAACATTCTTGCCAAGTTGACACGAGGCGAACATCCAGCATAGCCAAAGAAGGCAAGGCTTCTGGCTTTGGGCCAGCATTGATTTGGACAGAGACAAAGGGGCAGATTCGTGCACTTCCAGCCATATTTGAGGGTAACAGAGGCCGTACGGATTGGCTTCAGTGAATCTAAATTCAGGGCCAAAATATACCCATTCATAAAATGGAATTTGTTTCCCGACTTCTCATGGTGAAAGCCCCCGGATTTTTGGCAGGCCCCCAAGCTGGCATTCAGTCGAATTGGTGCTGCCAGGATGCAAAGTGCTACTGGCCTACACCCTGGGGACTCATTTTTAAGTTATAGAATCTGTAGAAGATAAATGATAAAAAGACAAGGGCCCCAAAATGGTGTCAGCTTCTGGCCAGCCACACCGACTCATGCCAACTCCTTATAAAATTACAGAAAAATCTCATATAGTTTGCTCTAAAAGATGAGGATTATACTTAATCACTTTACAACTGGCAAATGAGAGCACAGAAAGGAGTAAACAGGGTCTTACAGGAATTTTTCATTATAGTATAGCAACTATTCTTATCAGTTGTAATAGTATAGTTTAGTAATAGCTATAGGGAAGCTTACTAAAAATTTGCCTAAGAGTTACATTTGTCAAATCATTTTTAATAACAAGTCCAAAATAATAAAAATTCTAATTCTGTTCATGTGATGTTTATTAAGGGTAAACTATCAACCTTTCAAAGAAAAATCTTGATGACATTAATGCTTTAGGAATTAAATGTATAATGCATTTTATTCAGAATGCATTTATGTTATCTTTATTTTTTTCTGCACAATGTAGCTATAGAAATTAGTTTTTGTCCTATGATTACTAAACAGAAGCATTTCATGTATTTATCATTCCTAGTGAGTGCTTGACACCTATTATTTGCTAAATAAATAGAAGTAGTAACTTATTTTTCAAGAAAGCAGGTTTATATGTCATTGATATTCCAAGTCAGCAATATTTCTCACCTTACGAAGAAGTCAAAGTTAAAAGATAAATGATATTGAACAACTTCAGAAGTTACTGACTCCAAGAACAAGGAACTCTAACCAAAATAAATTCATATACTGAGGATACATTTTACCAATTCTAGCTTGATCTTTATTTGCCTTTTAATTTTAATAATCATGTATGTGTGTATATATCTATATATAAATATGTATACCTACCCTGGATTATGCTCACATGTATGAAATCAAGGTAAAACAAATATAAGATTCAATAAAGTATAATCATGTTTATGATGTTGTCCAGACCAGAAAGAAGTCATGTGGTCATTTTAAATGTCACTCCTGAACTTGTTAATTTAGTTATAAGTGAAATGTATTATTTGTACAAAGTTCTGTTGAATACTTTAACATCATGCAGACTCTTAATCCCAATATACTTGTATGGCAGAAATGCATTTGTATTAGTCTATGTGCTTAATGAACAATAAGTAACGCAATGGAAAACAAAAATCCTCTTAGGAACACATGCCAACTATCCAAGTCACAAATCCAGAGGGCAATGATGTGAAGATGAGAATCTGAGTCTTCAGAATTTTTTTTTTTTTTTGACAGGCAGAGCGGACAGTGAGAGAGAGAGAGACAGAGAGAAAGGTCTTCCTTTGCCATTGGTTCACCCTCCAATGGCCGCTGCGGCTGGCGTGCTGCGGCCAGCGTATCATGCTGATCCGAAGCCAGGAGCCAGGTACTTCTCCTGGTCTCCCATGGGGTGCAGGACCCAAGCACTTGGGCCATCCTCCACTGCACTCCCTGGCCATAGCAGAGAGCTGGCCTGGAAGAGGAGCAACCGGGACAGAATCCGGCGCCCCGACCAGGACTAGAATCCGGTGTGCTGGTGCCGCAAGGCAGAGGATTAGCCTATTGAGCCACGGCGCCGGCCCAGATTTTTATTATTTTTGTCCTCTTATTATTAAACTGCAAGAGGGAAGATTTTTGTAACCTGGTAAAAATAATACTTATGGAGATAGTACACAGCAACAGTATTTGTTCCTGGGTATAAGTGAGCAGGTAGGTGTGTATGGCCAGTATGCACCGAGAAGCATGTCTGCTAGGTTCTTCTGTGCTTTGTTTGCTATCAAGTCAACCCAGGTGAAACAAAGGCACATTTCACAAGAGTGGAAGAAAATTAGTTTCAGTCAATCCTTTTAGCATTTTCCAGGTGACTACATTTTTATAAATCGACTGGCAAAATCAAGTAGTTACACCGCTTCACAGACTTTGGCTGGAACATTAAAGAAGTAAAGGCTTGGGCAGAAGGAGATCAAGTAAGTGGCCTTTTATATGAAGGCTTGTCTCTTGAACCAAAAGCTGAATGTGAACTGGCAAATTAGTTATTTTTCATTTTCCACCACAATTTTATGGTCTGTAAACCTTTCTCTACTTTTAGTTGAGAAGACAAATACTACCCATTTTCAAGGTCCATTTTCAAAAAACACCTCAGTGTCCTGGAAATTTCCTACACTGGTTCTGGAAACCATCTGCAACATTTGTTTGTTTCAAGCCACAGGGGTATATCAGTTTGTCTTTTTTGTGTTTTTCCCTAATTGTTTCATGAGGGCATGCAATCTACGAGTGTACATTACATACTTAACACTTCTTTAGTACTTCCCCTACTACAGAAAGACAACACACATCAGCTATTGCATGACAAACTTGCAGTGTGGGAACCTTTCAATGAAATCCTTTTCATTTGTGTTAACAATACAGAAAATAGTTTTTTGAGATCTTTGGAATCTTTCAGGAGGGCAGTTTCTCTGAACTGCCTTGAAATTGAAACCTATTTTGACTTACTTCCATCTTGAAATTCTTGTATCTACTGTTAAGGAGATTCATTTATATCATTTCAGCACAAACATTCTTTTTCATTTTTTAGAAATGCCATACCTAAAGCTTAATGCCACTGCTGCATATTTTATTCTAATTGATCCAGAAATACCTGGGATTCAAATCTAAGTAGTCCTAGCTGAGCTGGAAGAAAAGGTAATCTTAATGGAAGGTGAAGTGCAGAAAGACATCTCCTACCTGTCTATCCCCAATCTCACCTTTTGTATTGTGTATTCCTTCTAAACAGGATTTATTGCAGAATTAGATAGACTACCTAAGAATGAAACCCCATCGGGTGTCTGAGAAATCACACCACAGCTTTGGGGCATTTGACGTATGTCCAATCCTTCAGTTGAGCATTCCTTGGCCTGAAGCACTTGAACACAATGATAATTATTAAAACTTCAAAACACATAATTCTCATGTTGTAATAATTTATGGATGCCCTTGCTTCAATAAATACATATTTTCAAATCAATTTTGAGTGAGTGCAATTTAAGCAGAAATCCAGATTAGAATACATCTTTCCTTCCAACAAAAACTCATTGCCACAGTTGCTAAAGAAATTTTACTCTCACAGAAAAGAGTGCATTTAAACAAACCTAAGTAACTATCATTTGTTTTTATCTTCATTATACTCAGGAGGTGACATTTCGATCATATATATACAGACTTAATAATACTCATAATTTCCAATATGAACACATAAAACGTTCTCTTCTCTTGAAATCCTGCTTGCTTCTGTGTCTTATATAAAACCTGTGGAGAATCAGTCAACAGAAAAATCTAAAAGAAATATGCTAATATTTCCCAAATATCTACAGATAAAATGCCATAAAGTTTGGTATTAAGCATTTGAAAATATCAGGAGGATTTAAAAGTTATTTACGCTTAGCTCTTTTTTTTTTTTTGTAACTATATGCGAGATGAAAAGATTGACACTGAGTGGCATGAGAGATTTACTGTTTTGTTTCAATAAGTCACAATTTTTAACATAAGCTTTAATATCATTTTAAACTGTTTTTTCTCCTGAAACTGCACTGCTCTTTTACAAAATTATTGGATATATGAACATGATGAGTATATGAATATGAGGTGAACAATATAAGCAAAGAAGCAAAGGTTTTAGTTTAGCAAGTCATATGCTCATATTCTATATATTCTGGGTTATCCTTATGGAACATTGTGCAGTATCTCAAAACAATAAGACAGACGGCTCATCAATCTGCAGGTTGGTCCAAGCATGTTAAATCCTTTCGCCTGGACCATCAAGAGTAATGACACGGATATAACACAGTTTGCAAGTCTTAGCTCTGCTCCTCACACTTAATGCTATTGTCCATCTCCTGTGTATGTATTTTTACAGCATGGTTCCTAGTTCAGTGCTTACAAATCCTGCAGATCCCTGAGTTGGAACAAAGCTTTCAGAAGCAATCAATTGCTCTTGCCATCCCAGGTGCCAAACACACACACAATGTCCTTTTATTTATGGAAATCCACATAGATCTATTCTGCATGTACTCAGAGCTCAAAACAAATACCATCCCTTTCCCACAGGAAGCAGGAAGGATGTGGTTTGAAGGACACGGTCACTTCATCTGAATGTTTAGCTGTTCTTCAAAAGAACTCTTGGTTCTATGCTGAGCTGCTGCTCCACTACTTATATTTAAGAAGCTACAACCCCACCATACCTAACATCCCACTTTAATTTATCTAAAATCGACATTCAAGTAGATTATGCAACTTTTCTTTTCCCTTACCTTCAATGGACACATGATGAAAGTGTGTTCATAATTAAATGACATTTCTGTGAGATGATGTGCCAAGTAATTCCTTGTGTATACAGGTCAGCTGCAACAATGCAGTACTAAAATCGCCAGATGAAATGGTCAGAATTACCCAGTGGCTTGATAAAATCAGCTTACTTTGAGTCTAATCCAGGGATAAATATACAGAAAGCTCTGAGCAGAGGAAACTGTAAACATTGTAGAACTGCCCCCTGAAACTGTAATACCGGTAGGTCTGTCGCTGCCAGGGAAACAAACATTTGCTGAATTTGCAGGGCACTATCTTACCCAAATGCAGATGAGGAATAAATAATCACAGCTATTGTTTAAAAGTGGAAAAGGTAACACACAGTACATGGGACTAATTCTCTCCCCTTCCCCCTCAAAAAACTAACTATACACCCAAGAGCAAGCAAAGCACTAAACCTGATTACTAATCCCATATATATGGCATTCCTGGAGCTCATCCACCTCTTCATCATTTCAGGAATGTGCAAGCTCCAGCTATGAATGCCTAGTGCACATCCTTGCACTTCTTTTATGTCCTTCTCTATTCTTGGGTCAGCTTTCTTTTCCAGGATGTTAATCTACATCTGCTTTTTTTTGAGTCTAGCATCTTGCACCCCGATCCCAAGAGTGCCAACTAAATTCAGTATTTCTAAGAAATATGTAAAGTTTTATACTCTGCAGAGGAAAGTTTCTTTTATGATATTAAATTTACCTTAGAAAAAGATACGCTGTTAATAAAAAAAACTGCTTCTTCAGCATAGCATACGAAGTACATCCCTCTTTTTGCACCCCCTGCTAAGTTACTAGCACATGAGAATCCATAATTTAAGAAGAGAGCTTTGGCATCACGGCAGGTGTATTGATAGTAATGGTGACTTCTGAATTACTTCCAGTTGACTTTTTCCTTACTTTTTTCTCTAACTACTTCTGATTTTTATTCATTGGCTTTACTATTAGTCTGATCTATGCCACACTGTGGAACTATAGAAGCAGGTATGAAGATAAAGAAGGATGAACATGTGTTGAAAATATTTTATTGGTAATACTCAACCCAAAATATTACCTCTGAGAAAGTGTACAACTCTACGTACTGGGTAGAATATTACTCCAGTGTTATATAAATGCCTGTATTTCCTTCTCCAATTAGAAACAAATAGCTCTTGATGAAATGTCTGAGCTCTAGTCCTTCAGAGGTACATATCTGAGTTGGAGATGCCAGGAAAATTTCACCTTGTGTCATGTTTCACGCTGAGAGTTTTGTATAGTTCTTGTGTAAACCTTGGTCTCAAGACACATTCCAAGCTGAATTTATTTCGAATTCCAAACTCAGTTTATTCCACTCCACTCACTTAAAATTCCAGCTGTGATTGGAAAATATACACTTCACTTGCCTTCTGTGCAGTGTTCATTGAACCACTTGTCATGTGTCACCCTGCTAGGCTGCATTTCAATCCTAAGTATGTCTATATATCAGTTGATTAAAGCTTTGCTCTTATTTGTAAGGGACATTGGAACCCTCACTGTCATCTTTTTTGCCACTTTTTGATATTGTAACATGAAGGGGCTGGGAAAATAATACTGTGGTTGCTACTCTTTTTCTTACACCTATACCATTTAGTTGTCAGTAAACAAAGTCATATTTCCAATGAGGCAGGAATACAGAAAACTCTACCTGCTTATCTTGTTATATCTCATAACATTCTATACGCTGGTGTGACATAAAATGAGAGAGCCTCATAAATTGTTAGCATTAAACAAAGATCACTACCATTTAGCTAGAGTAAGATAAGACACTTCAGGACATGGTCTCAAGGAACTTCAATGCTAGAAGAGGAAGGATGGAACCCTGGAAAGAGCTGGCTCTTTGTTTTGTGGGGGTGTTTCCTGGGGAATGTTTCAGCCAGAAACAATAGTAAGCATCAAAGTGTAAAATATTTTGAGAAAGGAAAAAGAATGTAAGTACCTCCCAACCCCAATTTTTGTCTCGAGGACCCTTTCTACATAGCTACTGACCAAATCTGAAGAAAATCTACTGTATCAGTTGTCAAGTCATAATTATCAACAATCACATTAGTGACTGTGTGTGTCCTTTCATAAGTCATGTATTAGGATTTGTCAGTGATGATGGAGTCCTCTGTTAAGAAAAAATATTTGATGGTTGTCATTTGCCATTGTGATTAAGATGTCAGTTCAGATGCCAGCTAAGATGTCTGTATCTCCTAATGGGGTGCTTGGGTTCAAGTCCTGCCTCAAATCCCAATTCTAGGTTCCTTCTAATTTGTATTTTGGGAGGCACCTAGTGAAGGCATATGTTATGTGTCCCATTCTTCTAAGATATACATGAGTTCTAAATTATATATACCAGGGTACCTCAAAAAGTTAATGTAAAGAGTATGTTATAAAACTTATCAGAGGGGCTGGCACTGTGGCATAGCAGGTAAAGCTGCAACCTGCAATCCCAGCATCTCAAACAGGCACTGGTCCATGTCCCAGCTGCTGCACTTCTGATTCAGATCTAGGTTACTGGCCTGAGAAAAGCAGTGGAAGATGGCTCAAGTACTTGGGTCCCTGTATCCATGTAGGAGACAAAGACGAAGCTCCTGGCTCCTGGCTTCTGCCTGGCCCAGCCCTGGTTATTGAGGCCATCTGGGAAGTGAACCAGTGGATGGAAGACTTCAATAAATAAGTTAATTAATTAATTAACTTTTAAAAATATTTCAATTTCTGCCAAAGAAATACTGCCAGTTCACCTCTGTGACACCCAGAATTGCTCTTACTCAACAGTATCTGTTACACTTTTTTGGTACCAATATAACAGTTTACACAACTGATTGCTTTCAAGGTCAATGATCAGTCAAGATTACTTCTATAAATATACAATTTTAACACACAAACCTTATCCATGGTCCTGATATTCTACAGTTTGGAACTGAATCCAAAAATACTATTTGAGAAGCCCACACTTCACATCAGATCTTACTCTCAAACTTCTTTCTTTCTGGAAGATAGTACTACTTTTCATGCAAAAATTAAAGTGATTAAGAATACTCATGCTTTACTAGCACTGTGGATATTTCAATTATTGTACCTTGATGTTAAATCAAAACCACATCAAACACACATACAAATGAAACCAAAACCAACTTGTACATTCTCATCTTGAGAAAGTGTCAACTTTACCTGCTCCACTTCAGCTGCATTTAGGCTCTTTCTATTATCTGCTGTTTTCTGATGAAGGTTCTTGCCTCCTTCTTCCCAACCTTCCCTTCTTTTAATCCCTGCCTAAATCCATTGCCTAAATTTCTTCATTATCAATTTACAATATTACTTCTTTACTTGCTTGCTAAAAAGGCTCTCTTTTGCGACTCAGCCTGTTGAGCTATATCTCATTTATCCCAGTAAGCCTTTATAACATCTAATGAAGACTTTGGAACATGAATTAAAGAGTGTTAGATCTGGGGCCAGTGTTGTGGCACAGCAGGTTAATTTGCTGCCTGCAATGCCAGCATTCCATATTAAAGTGCTGACTGGAGTCCTGGCTGCTCTGCTTCTGATCCAGCTCCCTGCTACTGTCTCTGGGAAAGCAGTGGAAGATGGTTCAACTGCTTGGGCCCCTCCAACCCATGTGGGAGACCCAGATGGAGTTCTTGGGTCCTGAGTTCAGTCGAGCACAGCTCTGGCTGTTACAGCCATTTGGGAAGTGAATCAACAGATTGAAGATTACTTTCCCTTTTTGTCTTCTGTGTCAGTCTGCCTTTCAAACACATAAATTTAAAAAAAAAAAAGTCCTTAGATCCGATCTAAGACCTTGGGTACCTTGAATGTCCTTTAGAACAATCACTCAAAACCCTGTCTATACCTCCTTGACTGCCCAGAGTAACAGTCCTCATCCCCATTCATGGCCACCCAAAACTACTACCTCTGTACTTAATTCACTCTGTGACATTCAGTAGCACCTCATATGTTTCCAATTTATTTTCACCACATTTTTTATAAGATCATTCAGACCTTGAATCTCTTAAAAAAAAAACAGCTCACTCTATACTCCTAAAACTTGTCTTTCGTTTTGCTTTCTTTTCTTTTTCCTATACAGACATCACAGCCTATCAGTTCAAAATATCTACTTCTGCCTGTCTTCCCTTCAGTTGCCTGAAAAAAATCAGTCCAAGATCTGAACAATCATGTCTGTTTTTGTTCTTGCATCAGAAAACTTTGTCTCAATTCACTTAGCTAATCCTCTGCCTGCGGTGCTGGCACCCTGGGTTCTAGTCACGGTTGGGGGGCCGGGTACTAGTCCCGATTGCTCCTCTTCCAGTCCAGCTCTCTGCTGTGGCCCGGGAGGGCAGAGGAGGATGGCCCAAGTGCTTGGGCCCCTGCACCTGCATGGGAGACCAGGAGGAAGCACCCGGCTCTTGGTTTCAGATTGGCGCAGTGCCAGCCGTAACGGACATTAGGGGAGTGAACCAACGGAAGGAGGACCTTTCTCTCTGTCTCTCTTTCACTGTCTATAACTCACTCTCTCTCTCACTAACTCTGCCTGGCAAAAAAAATAAACAAAAAATTCTGAAATTAGAATTCACTCAACATCCTCTTTATGAATTTATTCCAAATTAACTCTTGGTCAAATAATTCATTGATTTTACACACACACACACACAAGCACTAATATTTTCGTCTTTCTTCTGGGTCCTGCGTCCTCCCTCTTTACCTATTCTTTTAGTTATCTCATTTCTCACACAAACCTTTATGCTCCACCATTCTACTTGGCTTCTATGTGGTGGTGCACTGGGTTTGGTGGTTATTTCTAAATATTTCTTCTCAAATCGACTTTCAGGAATGTCACAGTGATAGCCTGACTTCAAACTTGGAAGAAATATTTACACTATGGTCATCTGCAAAAGCAACAAATCAAGACTTTAGTTTTCTCTCTCCTGGAGACCTTGTTTATCAGAATACCTCTACATATAAGCCTGTTCAAAGCAAAATAAAGAAAACGTGACAAAATTTGCTCTAACTTCCTTCCTCTTTTGGTTGTATTACCTCTCCTTTCCTTTTATGTTCCAACTACTTAAAAATGTAGTGTGTACTCAGTCAATCATTCTGCTCCTAACTAATCTAAACATACCTTCAGTTGTTACCAGTTCTTCATTGAAGTTGAGATTTCCAAGGTAATCAGTAACCTCCTGGTTGATAAATCTAATGCCTACTTTTCAGTTTTTACTCACTTAATCTATGGAATTTGATACAAATGGCCACTCCCTCTATATAATTCTCTCTTGCCCTGGCTTGAGAATAGCATCATTTCCTGAATTCCCCCCTACCTCTCTGGCCATTTCTTCTCGGAGTCCTTTTCAGGAACACTTTGAGTACCTTTTAAGAAGTTTGTCCCCATTGTTCTTTCCTTGGACTTTCCTCCGTTTTCATTTATGCGGTAGCATTTGATTAAGTTCATTTAAATCTTTTAAAAAAAAAGACCAGATTTACTTATTTACTTAAAAGGCAGATGTATATGTATATGTATATGTATATGTATATGTATATGTGTGTGGGAGAGGGAGGGGGAGAGGGGGAGGCCAGGAGGAGGGGGGGAGAGATGGAGTGGGGAAGCCAGGGGGAGAGGGGGAGAGGGGGAGAGAGGGCAAGGGAGAGGCTGACTCCAGCTTCTGGTTCACTCCCCAGATGGCCACAACAGTTCAGTTAGAGCTGGGCCAGGCTGAATCCAGGAGTCAGGAGCTTTATCCATGTCTCCCATTTGTTTCATTTGAGGCCAAGCATTTGGGCCATCCTCAACTGCTTTCCCATCCACATTACCAAGGAGCTGGATAGGAAATGGAGCAGCTGGGACTCTATGTGGTAGCCATGTGGGATGCTGGCAATCCAGGTGATGGCTGTTGCACCACGACACTGGCCTCATATATTTGAATCCTACTCCACAATCAGTGGCTTACAGTATTGGCAAAATCTTGATCAAACACAAGGCCACATCTCTTTCATCTCTTTCATGTGTTGTAGTTAACCTCTGTACAACCATTCATTTAGATGGCTCAAGACACCTAGTACCTCAAATGCCAAACATACTGTATTTAGCCCCCACCTTGTTACTTCATATAGTCTAATTCTCTTCCCTCAGTTTATCCTTCCTAATTTAGCTAAGCTATTTTCCAAGAACAATTGTGATCACGTAACCCTGGCTTAAAACACTTGAACTTTTTCCCTACTTCTTCAGCTGCCTCTGCATTTTTCCACCTGCTGTGCTATGTGTTTCTGCAGATTCTGTCCTTTTCATACACCCTGTGCCCTTGCTTCCTTCCATGCAGGGCCTTGGCATAGCTGTCTTTCACTTTTGCTCTTCTCTCTTCACCCAGGTAACTGAATTCTCTTTCTCAGTACAAATGCTTCCAGAACTCCCACAAAGTTCCCCTAAACCTTGCTGATTAGCTCAATCCTCCACTACAAAATCTGATGTATAAGCATCACTGTCTCGACATAGACAGATGAAGACACAAATGGTGTGAACAGATATCCACTATCTTAACATTATTAACACTGTATCTAGTTTAAAAAGCAGTGTTTAAATCTTGAAAAGCTACATGCATTTTTCTGGTATTACACTTTGTCTCTTTTTCACACACACACACACACCACACACACACACACAAATATAACAAAAATCATCATTTATGGTTAAACAAGGTTAGCACAAAACTGACCATCCAAAATGGAGCATGTTGCTCAGTGGAGAGAAGTGGTGTTAATAATTAGACCAGGGCAATGTGGGTAAACTGCTGAGCTCTCTGGCAACCTGGGGCATGTAGCCACAGCTTTGGCTGACACAATAAAACAACATAGGTAACAGGAGATACTTGCTCTATGGGGAAACTGTCATTGGAATCCAAGAATAAGTTTATTACAGGGAAAGACTTCTTATAATGCAGGATTGGTGTTGTGTAAATTGTGAGCTATGCACTGCATCTTTAACAGGAGTATACTTAATGTAATTATAATTCCGTTAATCACTCCAAATGTTATTTGGAGCATGTTCTTTCTAATTTGATCACAACAAGTCTCTCTTGATTCCCTAAGACATGTTTCCTGACCACTGGGCCAAGCACAAGCTGCAGTGTGAAGGGAGAACAAGATATCAATCGTCCATAGAAAATCTAAAATTTAATTAGAGGGGAAGAATTATCCCCTGCCTTTCTAGAGAAAGAAACGGACACCCAGAACACACAACTGACTTGACTGAGAGTGTAGAAAATAAACTTCATCGCTGGGACTGTTATTCAGATACCTGACTTGAAGTTCGTTATTCAGTTCTTTTGGTAAACCAACTCCCCAAATGGAAATAACACACTTAAGGGTATTTTATGCTCTTGTCTACCACCATGCAGAAAGGCCCATGAAGTACGTTTACATAATCTTCATAGAAGCAGACCGTGCCCAGGCTCCATGGGCATGCTTCTGTGCTGCCAGTGTAGACTTCCTTTTTAGGCACTCACTTCTGGCCCTGTGACAAGGATTTGAGGGGCTTTAGAAGGCCAAACACATCTCTGATGGGCTCGTCATTGTATCATACCTGGTTAAATCCTGAGTAAATTAAAAAGGCCCCACATATAACCTTTTGCTTTACGGTCAAATTCCACTTCATAGGAGTAATCAAATAGTCCAGATATGGGCACAACACCCCATGGGCATACCACACAGAATGTGGGTATTGGTTCACGATGACACCTTTTACTGTATTATTCCAGAGGAATTCTCATGTCGTAGTGGCCTGAGGTTTACAAAATGCAGTCTTCACAAAGACTGTCTCAGATTCGTGGGGCCACAGATTTTGAGACTACTGTTAGAGTATTAGAAGGAATGTTGTATCACGCTTACATGCTCCTAAATGCTGGTGAGAAGTACTTGTTAAAATGTAGGCTGTTTCCCCGTAGTCAGAAATACCCTACATTATGAAGACTTCTGGGTTTTCATTCATTCCAATGATACCATCCCATCAGCATAACACCATAATGACCAAACTCAGAGAGAAATTTTTGTATTTTCACTTTTTAGAAAATGATATTTCACTTAATTTGTGTAAAAATTTCTGAAATAAAAGATGACTTTTACACAATCATTTTTCCTCTTCTGACATGAAAGGAATTCTATAAAAGGACAGGAAGGAAATTAAAATAGCTCACAAATCAATGAAGTCACTCAAATCCCCACCAAGGATAACAAAAATAGAAGACTTCTAAAGTTACCTGCAAATGATGAGGGGCTAAAGATATTGGAGACAATCACAGTCAATAAAAGGATCCTTTAAGCAGTCATAAAATTCTCCATCATATGTTCAGGACAACAGTGAATAAGATGTGTATCTGAGCTGAAAAATACTACTCTTTTGGGTAGTCTGAGGATTTTTCTTAAAGGGAGAGCTTTATTTGTTGAAAACATTTCTGAATAAGCTTGCTAAGGAAAAAGCTGAGATCATTAGGAGCCAAAGCCTTAGAGGAGACACTAAGGGAGCTCTGGGGGAAAGAATCTGGCTACAGCTTTAAAGACAGAAAAGGAGATAGAGACACAGGGACTGAACAGTGGACTAAAGGTTTGGTGAATACCGGTAGTGTTTGTGACCATTGCTGCAGCATATGCTGTGTACATGTGATAAACTATCACACAGTATCCCATAAGTAGGAACAATCATCACACATTAATCAAGTGAGCAAACAAATAAAATGGGGGAAAAGATAATCATTAATTAAGTTCATCAAATTCTGAAGAAAATGGCTATGTTTCTGAATGGGCTGAGTGGTGAGTGTAGGCACCTGAGCATTATTGAGACACATGGATATAGAAGTTGGAGACATGGAACTGAACAAAAATACACGTTTGAGTAGTTCAAGACTTGAGTGGAGAACTCTGGACTCCACGAAGATGCAAAGTTGAATGAGGGGAAGAAAGTTTATCCAATCTTAGAAGAAAGCGGAAACTCCATCTTGTCATCAGAGTTCACAGACATAATCCACAAAGACTCTGAACCTGACAATGTGCAGGGAGAAAGACAGATGAACAAGCAATTCACAGAATTAAAAAAATCTCAGCTGTGCCACAGGGGCTGCAGCTGCACAATGTTGTGGGTTTCAGAGCATGGCTCCATTTACCTTACCTAGAGACTGAGGGAGGTATCATCTTTGCTAGGTCTCCCAGGGCGGGCATGAGTTGTCATAATTTTGAAACCTCAGGACAGTATTCTTTCAATTTCTTTAATTTTAAGATTTATTTTATTTATTTGAATGTCAGAGATACAAAGAGAGGTAGAGACAGAGACAGAGAGAGGTCTTCCATCCATAGGTTCACTCCCCAAATGGCTACAATGGCTGGAGTTGGACTGACCTGAAGCCAGGAGCCAGTCTCCCACATGGTTGCAGGGGCCCAAAGCATCTTCTGTGGCTTTCCCAGGCCATCTGCTCTGCTTCTGATGTACTTTCTGGTCACGTGCCTTTGAAGGCCACAGACGGTGTGCCAAACACCTGTGCTTCTGCCTATGTGTGAGAGAACAGGCTAGAGTTCCCGGCTCCTGGCTTCAACCTTGCCCAGATCTGACTGTTGAAGCCATTTGGGGAGTGAACCACCGGTGTCTCTGACTCCCTCTGTTGCTCTGCCTTTTAACTAAATAACTAAATAAATCTTGAGAGACAGTGTGTTGGGGGGTGGTAGAGGGGAGAGGGAAGGGGAGAGGGAGCAGGAGGGGGAGAGAGAGAAACATAGGCCTCACATGGAAACAAACTATGAGCTCAGGAACTCTCAGAAGGTCAACGTGACTGCACTAGGTGGCGGTGCTAACTTTTGAACACTTCATAATGAACACAGCTGCAGAAAAGCAAAAAGCAAGATACCATATATTTTTAAAGATATGTCAGTTACTAACAGGACTAAATAAAGAGGATGTTTTAGCAAGTATAATATTTGATTCATTTTTTTCTAACTAGGAATGAGATGAGAAGACATTTCAGCAGAATGAAGGTTTTTCACTCTTTCAACATACCAAACAATTCAGTACAGGATCCTCACATTTCCTTGAGATAAAAAATGAGGTATGGTAGTACGGTCCTAAGGAAGATAATTAATTTTTGAATATTGGTAACTGATAATAAGGGGGAGGAACAGATAAATTTTAAACCTCTATTTGATGTATTAAGGACTCAGCAGAGAGTATCAGGGACTCAATGGATTCCAAAGAATAAATAAAAAATATTAAAACCAGACAAAACAAAGTTTGAATTTATTCAGCAGTTTCTATATGCTAGAAATTGTTCAAGGAACTAGGCATAAGAGAGTAAGTTTGACAAAAAAGGAATTTTGTACATGGGAGCTCTTTGTGTGTGTGTGTGTTATGTGACTGGGTATATAAATGAATAAGCACAAAATTATAAAGATGAATGTTGGTGAACAGAATTTACTGAAACAAACACATAAGGATGACAAGGAGTTAAGGGAGTACCAGGGATGGAGGTGAGATGATGCTCTTTTAAACAGGAGGGTCACGAAAACTACTCTAATAAGGAAGGCTGGGAAGCCACTGGGGCTTTCTGAGAAGAGAAGTGCATTTTAATTGCCACTGAAGCTGCTGTGTAAGGGGTAGGCTGAAGTGGGACAAACAGCAGGGAGAGCAGAAATCTGCAGTCCTCCAGACAAGAGGTACTGTGTGTCTGGACCAAAGCAAATGGTAAGGATCTGTTAACTTCCACATAGAGCAGACAGATCTGCTGATGAACTGAGCGGGAAGCGTGAAAGTACAGCAGATTTAAGAATGGCTTCCAGATATTTGGTCTGAACAACTGGAAGCTTGTCATTTAGCAAAATGGAGAAGACCACAAATAAATGGGTTCGCCTAAAAAAATTAGTTGTTAATATATAGACTCAAGCACCCTGCAGGGCACACTCTCTCCCATCCTGTAGAATTAATACATTCAATTTTAGTCACAGGTACCTTTAAGGAGATGAGTGGTATTCTTAATGATATATCACACAGTATTTATTTATTTAGAAAGACTAAAAGAAACTATTCACAGTACTCATAAATACTAATAAATAGTATTAATAAATAAATTTAATGTCCATCACAATGTAAAAGATTGTCTCAAGGTCAAGGATATCCAATACTTTTCTATTTTAAGTATCTCATGGTATGCTTGCTTTCAATCCACGCTTAAATTTAGTTTCAGAATCAGGGATAAAGTAGGATAAGTGAAGGTATTTAATTATTGTTTTCTTTTCTAGATCCTCTACAGAATAATTGCTGGCAAACCCTGTTGCCCAGAAAATGTCTATTGGAATTATTGAGTTTAAAAAATACAAAAGCAATGAAAAAAGGGAGGATGTTTTATTTACATCCTATTTTTGAACCAATGCTTTTGTGCTATTGTGTGTTTTTGTAGGCCCAATAACACATTTGCACAAAAGTTAGAAATGTTTCTTAAGTTTCCTTCAAACAAACACTGGTGAATTCATTTGAAACTGTAGATTTTATTCACTTCCAAAAACAGGTATCCAGTTATTCAGAACGTCCAGTTTTGCAAAACTAAACAACTGACGGAAACTTCACCCAAACAATAGTTACCAGTTTTGCTGAGAGTTATAACAGCCAGACAACAGCCATGGTTTTTTCCACACAGAGATAATGATTTATTATGACCTAGCCAATTTGTTTTCAACTTTTGAGTAAAATAGAAAGCCAGTCTGTGTATAGCACATGTTTAAATTTATGGAAAGAAATATCTGAAATCTTTTTGGTTATTAAAATTAGAAACTTATAATAATGAAAGGGCACTGTAACATTTATCATGTTCTCTTAGCTTATCTCATCTAATTCTCCAGAAGCTCGATGATAAACTTACCCCTACCTTATGTAGCATGTTAACCAAAGTTTGTAAGGTTAGTTTATTTGTCCACAACCACCCAGAAAATCCTTCACGGAGCTGATGCAAAAAGCTGTTGGCTAGACTCCAAAGTCTGTGCTCCTTTTACCATAGACTGCCCTCAGTTTTATTTAATAATAAATCCAGTTTTAATCCTTATCCCCTTGACTGTTCCATGCCTCTTGCATCTGACGTGCATGTGTGTGTATGCCTATGTATGTCTGGTACGTATGAGAGATGAGGAAAGAAAAAATTATTTCTAGATGCAAAACTGCAAGCACTTGTGGAATTGCCAACAAATTCAGCCGTTAAACCTCCAGGATACAGCTGATTCAACCTCGTAGTGCTTGAGAACAGGGCTCTAGGTACCCACACAACTTGGGACAGGAGTTAGTCTACACAACTGAGCTGTGAAACAACCTGCTGTGTCCAAGGACTTTTTTCATCTCTTGGAAGTTAAGTGAAAATATCTTTATCTCAGTGAAATGCCCCTTTCATTTCTTAATAAATAATTTATAAACAGCCTTTTAAATTATTCAAAAAAATAATTTAATAACTTATTTATAGTAATAATTATATTATACTAATAATTATAATTTATATTTATTACATGATCTATTAAAAGATATTTATAATACTAATAATTCTTATTTATTACATATTATATTCAAACCTATTCATTACTGATTTTTATATGTATTAAAATTTATATAACCTGGATTATTTATATAGAACTATAACATAAATAATACAAGATACATTATAAAATTAATAATTTCTAAAAATAATTTGAAGTGAATAACTTAAAATAGATAAATAAATAATAGCCATTCTTCTTGACATCTAAGCTTATAAACTCAGACTGATAATATTTAAATCTAATTTCAATTTTCTCTTCATCTCATCTGCCTCTATCACTAAGTTCACAAATTTGCTATCCAGTTGTATATCAAAACCTATTTAGGGGCCGGAGCTGTGGCTAAGGGGTGAAGCTGCCACCTGCAATGCCAGCAACCAATATGGGTGCCTGTTCTGGTCCAGGGTCCTGCACTTCTGATCCAGCTCTCTGGGAAAGCAGTGGAAGATGGCCCAAGTCCTGGGCCTCTGCCCTTGCATGGGAGACCTGGAGGAAGCTCCAGGCCCCTGACTTCGGATCAGCACAGCTCCAGCCATTGCGGCCTTCTGGGGAATGGATGGAAGACTTCCCTGTCTTTGTCTCTGTCTCTGTCTCTGTCTCTGTCTCTCTCTCTCTCTGCCTCTCTGTAATTCTGAATTTCAAATAAATAAATCTTAAAAAAAAAAAAAAACCACATTTATCTCAAGGTAATTCTATCACCTTATGCATATTGACCGTGGAGCTGCACTGGCCTGAGGAACGCCTACATTCTTCATCAGAACATCAAGGCCACCTGACCTATATATTTTCTTCAAGCCTAAATGTCACTTTGTTTTGTTTACATATTTGGGTAGGTTGATTTAGGTCCCCACTCCAACACGTAACAACCAAAGAAGATATGTTCAAGTTCTATCTCTTCAAAGTCTGAAATGTGACCTTCTGTAGCAGTACCCATTTTAAAGGTCATCAAGCTAAAATGAGATTATTGTGTCAGCCCTAATCCAAAATGAATACTGTCAATGAACTCCAAAGCTTGCCTGCAACCACCAAAAACCAGCAGAGACATGGAACAGATTCTCCCTCCTAGCCCTCAGAAGGAACCAACCCTTGGGGGATGGGTTAACTTTCCTGCTTGGTACTGCTTACATGCCCCTCACAACACTCCAAATGAGACTTGATATTTAGTTCCTTACTGAAATTGCACAAGAGGGGCTCAACTAGGGAAAGGCTATTGTGAGCCATCTTGCTGCCTTGGCAATAATAAACTATATACAAGTTTGTTTACTCTCTTCTCAAAACTCTTTTAATGTGTATTTTCTTCTTATATCTGGTTTATGAGATTTTCCATTTTGGTCATCAGCTCAAAAATTCGTGTCACAATTCTGTCAAATTTCTTCTTGGACTAATTCATCAGTTAAATGGAAGAAATAATTCCTCTTTCATTTACCTCATCCATACCTCATAGCTGGCACATGGTGCAGATCCACTTTAACATTCTATTGGTTCATATGTGCAGATATTTCTACCATTTTTGTCTGAGTTATCTTCAAAGATACTTGTGCAGAGATCGCACAAAAAAAGTGCTCAAAGAGTATTTCAAAAACTTTCTCAAGTGATATTTCTTTAAAATGAACAAAGCTGGATAACGCCTCTTTGTGACTTTCATGGAAAGCCTAAAGGATAAATATGTCTTATCATCCAAAAGAACTACTTCTCCCAAGTTATTCCACTTCTTTCCAGTTGAAATGTCCAATCTGATGCACAAATGAGATGCTCCTGCATTAACTAACAGACAAACATCTGCATTCTCACTGTCCTTCCATTCAACGTGCTCTCCGGTCATTCTTTTGTTGAAGTTAATGGTTACATGTCTGTTTTCAGCACTAGACACAATTCTTCAGGAGGGGAATGTGAATCCCAGTTACCTTTACATCTCCAAAACCTGACACAGAGTGAACATTCAACAAACTTTGTGAATATCTATAGTTTGCAAACACTCTGGAAAGGAATAAATGAAATTCAAATTTCAAGTGAATCATCAACTAATTCTTACAGGATAGCAATATCATTTCCATGGTATCTGCAACATGTGCTGTGATTTGACTTAAAAAATTTTTAGTCTAAAATGTTTGAGAATGCATTATCTGAAAATAAGGTAATTTGAATTTACCTCTTACTAAGTTACCATCTAACTAAAGCAACCAGACTTTACTGCTTTAACTGGAATAAGATGGTACATGTCTGTAAGTTAGGAAAAGAGGAAATGAAAAATTGCCAGGTAACAGTCGTTAGCATTTTGCCATTATGAATTCCTTGATTTGGACGGTAGTCATTTCTCATACTTTTAATGGTTTTCTTTGCATGATATCTTACAAATGTGACTGGAGCCTGGATTTGATGTACATGTAGCTTTATGTCTGAAGACTTGGAAATACTGAAATTAATGAAAACTAAATCATCTACCTTAGTGGATTTCAGTAGGAAGAAAAATGGACTCTCCAGACAACTTGGAGACTTCTGTCATCCAAGGAAGCAGCAACTTACATACACTTGTAAAAGAATTGAGCAAAAGAATTTCTCAGGAGAAACTCTTATCCATATTGCTGTCAATAAAATATCAAATCTCATTGTCATTCATAATCAAGTGATGCAATCAGTATATTTCTACAGTAGCAATACAACCTTGAATTTATTATAACATATTTAGTATAGGAGGATGGAATAAGTTTAAGCCTACGGGCTTCTAGAAGAACTATAAAATGTGATCCATTCACACACAGTATCTACTAAAGGTTACCTGTACCATGCCACTTTTTTTGAGTGGGAGTGGGAGTTTGGGTCTCTGAAGAAGCTAAGTGGATTAAATTTGAATCCTACAGTCTTATTTTGTAACAAAATGAGGTTATTTTTGTAAATGTCCATTATTGACAGATTTAATCTGACAGCCAGGAATGTTCTACAAACTGTTACAAAACTAAAGCTTTTATTTTTACATTGCTCCAGTGAAATTAAGCAGGGACAGAAAATAACTGGGAATAGACAGAGACAATGCTTACTTTTCCAGACTTAAAGTGAAAACAAATGAAATGCGTTGTGAACTGACACTGAACTTTTGTGAAAGTTAATGCAGAGTAGCACACAGAGATTATTCAGCAAAAAAGGAACAGGTGTATGGATTTTTTTAAAAAAAGAATTGCAGTGCCTACATTCAATATGAATGCCAGAATTGAATTCAAGACTGTTATGCTTTGGGGAAAAATAGGCAGCTCTTCATAAATATTGTTAGAAAGACTAGACATAACGGGGCTGGCACTGTGGCATAGTGGGTAAAGCCGCGCCTGCAGTGCCAGCCTCCCATATGGGCGCGGGTTCGAGATCGGCCTGCTCCACTTCTGATCCAGCTCTCTGCTATGGCCTTGGGAAAGCAGTAGAAGATGGCCCAACATCCTTGGGTCCCTGCACCCCTGTGGGAGACCCAGAAGAAGCTCCTGGCTCCTGGCTTCAGATTGGCAGAGCTCTGGCCTTTGAAAGGCCAACTGGGGAGTGAACCAGTGGATGGAAGAACTCTCTCTGCCTCTCCTCCTGTCTTTGTTAACTCTGACTTTCCAATAAATAAATAAATCTTATAAAAATAAAAAAGACTGAAGATAAGTTGATTATACCAAAATGTTACTTTCAACTTGCAAGTTCAGCATCAATGACTACTTTAAGCACTAACTTCCTTTAAAGGTAAAATCCAAAAAGCAATATTTACTAAGCATCAACCCTCTGTTTAATGCTATTTCAGGAAAACGGTTTTAAAACAAAGCTTCAGTTGACACTGCCCCTTTTCAAGACAATTTCTTTCTGGCCCAGGATAAATGTAGTGTAAGTAGAACTACTAGGGAAACGAAAATAGAAGAATAATTATCTAGACATTGACTTAGTTGATCAACGTAAATCAAAAGAAATAAATTACACAGGAGATTAAAACTGCTCCTTAAAGTATACATGAATTGTATAAGGAGAATGAAGGAGATTCAAGTTGGAAGAAACAGCATGAGCTAGCAGTAGTGTGAGGATGAGCCTGAATTCTGAAGGCTACAGAGCCCAGGCCGCATAGTACATAGGATGGGTTAGAAAGGACTTACGTGAATAAGCCATGCACTTATGGAAAGGAATTTGCATTTCTGACTGAAGTCTATTAAAAGATCAGGAGCACAAGAGATGTGACAAATATGACACTTTAGGAAAATGATCAGGCAATGTTTCATAAAGTGTGTTAGAAGTTAGAGATAAGTGCTAGCCATCCCAGATAAGTAATTGTTGCAGTGGATTCGTTTCTGAGAGGAGGATTGTGGTGGGGGCAAGAGGCGTGGAGTCACCACACAGACCCCGGGGAGTTGGGTGAAAGCAGGCCTGAGGCAAGCAGCCTGCAGACTCCTTTATTTCAGTTGCTACAGCTGCTTGTATAGCCAAGGCAGCCAATCTGCTCAAGGGGCGGTCTATGCCCTAACCAGTCACAGCCTGTTGCCAGGCAGTTTCTGAAACCATCCAATCACAGCCTGTCAGGCTCTGTTGTCATGTGGTTTCCAAAGCCATCCAATCACGGCCTGTTGCCAGGCAGTTTCTGTAGTCAGTGGCCATCTTGACATGACCTTCTCACCTTCTCATTCCACCACATTTCCTCCTTTTCATTTATTTTTGAGCAACAGGAGGCATGATTCTTGGCCATACCATTGTTGACCTCATTTCCATGTGGTCTCTGTATGCAGCTGTGCCTGTCTTAGGTTGTCCCCCAGGGGATCTTACCCGTCATTGACTAACCAGTGCTCAAAACAAGAGACCATAGGAATGTTTGCTCAGATGGGGTAGGAATGAGGAACAGTGGTAATCAGGAATGCCATGACCACACGCAGGTTGTGGGCCATTTGAGTGGCTGACCAGAGCTAGTGTGGTATAAAGCAGTAATGGATGTGGCTATGGGCAGTTTCTCGGGGTAGGATGATAAGGCAGGTGCGTCTGCTAACAAGGAGGACTCTCAGTCTTATTCAGCTGGTTGTGGTTGGCTGTCAGTTGCAGGCTTGATGTTTCTGGGTGGTACCCAAATGGGCTGTTCCACATTCTCTGGAAAGACACAAGCATATCCTCAACCCTTGGTTAGCAGAAACCTTTCTACGAGCATTGGAATTCAGGGTCTGAATTCTGCGTCGACTCCTACATTAATGGCAAACGTGTGCATGGGATGGGGTCTAGTAGCTTCCCTGAGATCCTGGGGTGCCTGGGAACTGCCACAAATGTGGGGATCCTCACTGGATGCGGATGGGATGACCTCATGTGGGTTATTGCCTCGAGATCGTCTAAGTTTATCCCACGAGTATTTGGGGGGTGGCTGACCAGGCATTGCTACCTTGTCTGCTGTCATGTCATTTTCACCCTCAGAGCTCTCTCTCCCTAAGTCATCAACTGTTGCCTGTGAGACAGGGACCTGGAGTGTCAGGCTCTTATCACTCACAGATTCACTATGTTTGGTAATCTGTGTGGGATTCTGAGAGGGGGGTATCTTTCCCATGTTTGAGCGCTTAAGAGCGGCACGCCACGCCAACTCTAGCCAAAAGAAAGACACATACAGCACTGCTGCCATAACAATGCAAATTCCTAGCACCTCACTGGCTGATGGCATTCTGCAGGGGTTCTCTACCTTAGACAAACAGACAATGGTGTATCAGATCGTACTTATGTCCTGTGCTTAGTGGGGGACTTCCTTGATTCTTTAGGTCAAGGCTGTATGCCCACATGGTATCTCTGGAGCGTCACCTCTCTCAAGTGAGGGAATATGACTTGGTTCCAAATTCTGGGATGATCAGTCCTTTATGTGAATTCATCAGGTGAACCTAAAGTAAAAGGAGGCGCCGAGAAGCGGTGTACACTTCTGGGCGGTGTGTGCCTAACCTGGGGTCACTTAGACCAAGGAAAAGGACAAGGACAATGAAAGGGGCTTAGGAGGGGGTTCTATGCTCACCCTCACAGAACCAAACAGCACACAAAACACTGAGGGGCCTACTTGCTGATATCAAGGGGGGAACCTCGCCCAGTCTGACACACTGTCTCTCAGTCATGTTGGCATGCCAGATGTTGCGGTTGATTCGTTTCTGAGAGGAGGAGTGTGATAGGGGCAAGAGGCGCAGAGTCACCACACAGACCCCGGGGAGTCGGGTGAAAGCAGGCCTGAGGCAAGCAGCCTGCAGACTCCTTTATTTCAGTTGCTACAGCTGCATGTATAGCCAAGGCAGCCAATCTGCTCAAGGGGCGGTCTATGCCCTAACCAATCACAGCCTGTTGCCAGGCAGTTTCCAAAGCCATCCAATCACAGCCTGTTGCCATTCAGGCTCTGTTGCCAGGCAGTTTGTGAAACCTGTCAGACTCTGTTGTCATGTGGTTTCCGAAGCCATCCAATCATGGCCTGTTGCCAGGCAGTTTCTGTTGTCAGCAGCCATCTTGGCATGACCTTCTCACCTTCTCATTCCACCACATTTGTCAGCGGCCATCTTGGCATGACCTTTTCACCTTCTCATTCCACCACAGGTAATTACTGGACAAACGCTAGGCCTCATTTAAAGAGAGAGTGTGCTCAACAACACAAATGAAGAGGAGAACCAGACCCCATTTTGGGTGAAAGGCAAAATTTGCACACATTGTTGACTTTGGCGAAGGATAAAAGACTTAAGACAGAAGGGTGTGGAGAGAATGCAGTCAGAGAGAGGGGATATTCAGCATCACGTCTCTGTGTACATGGTCTGGTCTTGATTATCAGAGTATTAGAATATGTTAGAGATAGGAAGCTTTTAGTAGACCCTACAGTCCTTAAAGAATTGAGAGAAGGATGACACAAAATCTCCCAGTAGTTAATTACTGGATTGTTTTTGGGAATATGATGCTCACTGGTAATATGTACAAAGCCCTCTGCTTAGGTTTGAAAACTTAACTGCATAAGTAAAAGAACAGAAAATAACTGAATTGAAGCAGAGAAGAAGCATCCTAGGAACTTTACTGATTAGAAAGACAACTGAAAAATAAATAAAAATCAAGTAAATATGTGGATGATGAAAGTGTAAATCAGTCTTAATCCCTTGGTGGAATGTAGACAGAATAAGAAAGAGGGAAGTTCTTTTCCTCTAAGCTGTTCAGATCACATCTACAATATGGTATTCAGCTGAGGGAGCTGCCCTTTAAGATAGAGGTCACACATGGACATGCTTCCCAAAGTCAGTGGGTAACTCAGACGAGTCAAAATTTCTAGAAAAAACAACAGCAGCAGCAACAAATAAGGAACAACAACCAACAACAGCAGCAACCAAAAACAACAATGGCAAGAACCAAGGAGGTGTGTGTGTGTGTCAAAGTCAAAAACTAGGCCCTGGGCTGCAAGTATTTTCCTTCTGCTGTAATAGAAATATGCCTATAATGGATAACATTTTGAGTATGACAGAGCATTAAGAGAACTCAAAGCCATATTGCATGAGAGACTGGGGACAAACTAGTGACATTTACTTGGAAAAAGCCTTGATAATTCTTTTCAAATTTCTGCAGGGGCCTGAAGTAAAAGTGGAATTAAATGTGATCTTTGTGATCCCTTTGGAGTGCAGTATTAGTATTGCTGAATAGAAATTTCAGAGTTTTGGACTGCCCTTTGAGGTAACCTTCCATTAGTCAGAGATGTGTATCAGTAAATTAGACTGATAAGTTCACCTTTCTCTCTGTCTCTCTCTCTCTCTCACTGTCCACTCTGCCTGTCCAAAAAAAAAAAAAAAAAAAAAGACAATGAGTTCTCTATCACTGAATGTACTTGTGCTCAGATTAAATGATAAGTTGCCAGAGATGTCATAGAGGCAATAATACATATTAGATGGGATGTTGGGTCAATAGTTCCAAGATGCTTTCCAAATCTAAGATTCTAACATTATGTAATATCAAGGGCTCAAGACAGGGAAAATGGAAGAGAATAGTGGAACTCTACAAGAAGTTACAAAAGTTGAGCAGGAAAGAGCCAAGTAGCTGTTATCTATCACTTTTTATGAAGATTTATTTAAAAGGTATCACTTTGTTACTTAAAATAGTGAATTAAAATTCTGAAATCATAGGGATCCAGGATTCCTTTTTTTCCTTCCAAAGTAAAGGAAAATAAAATTCTAATGAATAGGAAGAAAACAAAGAATAGGAAACAAGGAAAGGCAACAGAAAACAAACCCATTTCTTCACTATTTCCCCAAGGCTGGTTTCAAAAGTATTTGATATTGTGACTAATACTTATCTGTACCCCCATGTTTATTGCAGCTCAATTCACAATAGCCAAGATATGGAATCAACCGAAATGTCTCAACTAAAGACTGGATAAAGAAATTATGGGATATGTGCACCCTAGAACACTACACAGCCATTTAAAAAAAAAAGGAATCCTGTCGTTTGCAACAAAACAGATGGGAGCTGGAAATCATACTTAGTGAAATAAGCCATACCCAGAAGGACAAATACCATACGTTCTCCCTGCTCTGTAGTAGCTAAAAGAGCACCTAAAAGGTAATCTATAGAAGTGAAATTGACACTTTGAGATGCAGTGACTTTGAACAGCTCTTGTCTCGACTGTTGAGGAACATTTTTTTTCATACTATTTATTGAACTCTTTACTTAGTATAGAGTTAATCATATGTGTATAAAATTAACTGAAAATAGATCTTAGTAAAAAATAAGACTGGGAATAGAAGAGGGAGGAGGTAGAGGGGTGGGAGTGTAGATGGGAGGGCAAGTATGGTGAGAAGAATCACTGTTCCTAAAGTTTTGTTTATGAAATGCATGAAGCTTGTGTACCTCAAATAAAAGGTTTTTTGGGAAAAAATAAACAAAAAGAGATTTAAGAATCTGCTGTTAAAAAAAGAAAGAAAACACTGGTCTTGTCTTCATCTTCTCTACTGTTAGATCATAGAGATACTGTGCATATTCCTTTTTGGTGTATAATTTGGTACAATAAACTTATAAACATTTAGTAAATGTCATTTTGTTTGATCAAACAAACCCAATTCTGAGAATCTGCACAAAGGAATATAAAATATAGAAAATAGTTTAGGTAATATATATAGAAAATGCTTTAGTGATGTATATCAGAACTATATTATTATGAATAATCAGAAATAATCAAATGGTATATGAAATGTCATCTGTTGTACTCTGCTACGGTTAATATAATACCACAGAAAATGTAGTTAAAAGAAATCAATTTCTCACAGTTCTGGAGAGCTAAGAAGTCTAAGATCACACGGATGGCTCCTTCAGTTGCTGGTAAGGACTTTTCACTTGGTTTGTAGATAGCCACTTCATCACTGCGTCCTCATATGGCTTCTTTGTGCAAACGTGGGGAAGAAGTAAGCAAGATCACAGGTGTCTCTGCTTATAAAGGAGCAGGGCTCCACTCCCCTGACTTCATCTAATCCTAATCATCTCCCACAGATGTCATCTCCAAATCACATTAAGAGTTGGGCTTCAAGTACTTTTTCTGATTGAGAGGCAAATAGAACCTGATAGAAGGGGCTTTAGGCCTTGTAAATTTTTTTTTTTTCTCATAACCAATGATCCTAAGAGTGGCATTTACCAGGTTTGAACAATTATACAGCATTAAGTGGGGAAGAGGACCATCAGTACACACATGTTGGGAGTAGAGCCATTGGTGGTAGAGTAGAGGTTATGATTACAAAGGAATGAGGCCCAAGTGCACTAGACAGGGCCTAGAACAAAGGACAGAGTCATTATTAGAGGAGCTAAGGAAGGTGCTGTCTAAGCTACAAGTAATTTTTCTGATTGAGAGGCAAATAGAACCTGATAGAAGGGGCTTGATAATAATCTGGTGGGCTTTAGGCCTTGTAAATTCAGAGGCCCAGACCTATCTATCTCTTCCCATGGGGTATATCCTAAGGGAGGTGTGAACCTCCTAGGGGAAGGCACTCTGTTGACTTTCATTACTTGGCTGGCCTGGGAGGAGAGCTGGCCAGGTAAAGGCAGGGGGCATCTCTAACAAGAAATTTACAGTTCTGCCTGCAATGTTGCTGACCCTACTTGACCATCCCCTCAGCTGCAGTGGTCACTTTGGAAGTTGGGCTGAGTGAAGGTGCTTAGACAGCACCTTTCTTAGCTCCTCTAATAATGACTCTGTCCTTTGTTCTAGGCCCTGTCTAGTGCACTTGGGCTTCATTCCTTTGTAATCATAACCTCTACTCTACCACCAATGGCTCTACTCCCAACATGTGTGTACTGATGGTCCTCTTCCCCACTTAATGCTGTATAATTGTTCAAACCTGGTAAATGCCACTCTTAGGATCATTGGTTACTATCCTCACTCTGTCTTTTATGACCTTGTCTAAATATGATCAGAGTCGGCAAACTTGGAAGGCTTCCACAGCCTTGGCAACTCATGACGACAGCCTAGGATGGTTACTGGCACCATAAACTAGAGTGTCAATTTGTTGGGTCAACAACAGGAGTCACTGTGCACTTGCTCCTCATGTGGGATCTCTGTCCTTAATGTGCTGTACATTTTGATTTAATGCTATATCTAGTACTCAAACAGTATGTTTCACTTTGTGTTTCTATGTGGGTGCAAACTGTTGAAATATTTATACTAAATTGATCTTCTGTATATAAAGAGAATTGAAAATGAATCTTGATGCAAATGGAAGGGGAGAGGGAGCGGGAGAGGGAAGGGTTGCGGGTGGGAGGGAAGTTATGGGAGGGGGAAGCCATTGTAATCCATAAGCTGTACACTGGAAATTTATATTCATTAAATAAAAGTTAAAAAAAAAGAGTTGGGCTTCAACATAAGAATTTTGAGGGGGACACAATTCAGTCAATAACAACACTCAACGATGAGATTTAGAAAATGATGGGATAGAGTAGAATATAGTTGAATACATCAAATTTTTTTTTTTTTTTTAAGGAATACAGACTTCATGCATTTCACAAGTACAACTTTAGGAATACAATCATTCTTCCCACCAAACCCGCCCTCCCTCCCACTCTTCCACCCCTCCTCCTCTTCCCTCTCTCATCCCCAGTCCCATTCTTCAGTAAGATCCATTTTTGATTAACTCTAAACACAGAAGACCAATTCTATACTAAGTAAAGAGTTCAACAATTTGTATGGTATACAAAAAATAAACAAACAAAAAACTGTTCCTCAACAGTCAAGACAAAGACTGTTCAAAGTCACTGGGTCTTGGGGCCGGCACCGTGGCACAGTAGGTTAATCCTCTGCCTGCAGCGCTGGCATCCCATATGTGCACCGGTATTTTTTTTTTTTTTTTTTTGGACAGGCAGAGTTAGACAGTGAGAGAGAGACAGAGAAAGTCTTCCTTCCATTGGTTCATCCCCCAAATGGCTACTACGGCTGGCACATTGCGGCTGGTGCGCTGCGCTGATCCAAAGCCAGGAGCCAGGTGCCTCCTCCCAAATTTTTTAAAATGCAGAAATTACAGTTTGGTGTTATTGAAATCATAAGACAATCTTAGACACTGAAAGAAAAAAGTCTTGAAAGAAAAATGCCAATATATTAACTGTGGTTGACTCAATGTGATAAGATTATGAATGTTTTTTTTTTTTTATTAAACTTTTATTTAATGAATATAAATTTCCAAAGTATAGCTTATGGGTTACAATGGTTTCCCCCCTCCCATAACTTCCCTCCCGCCCGCAACCCTCCCCCCTCCCGCTCCCTCTCCCCTTCCAAGAATGGTTTTAATATTTTTTTCTTCTTGCAAACTTTCATTTGCCTGGTTTTAACACACCGGGTTCTAATCCCGGTCGGGGCGCCAGTTCTGTCCCGGCTGCCCCTCTTCCAGGCCAGCTCTCTGCTGTGGCCAGGGAGTGCAGTGGAGGATGGCTCAAGTGCTTGGGCCCTGCATCCCATGGGAGACCAGGATAGGCACCTGGCTCCTGCCATTGGATCAGCGCAGTGCGCCGGCCGCAGCGCGCCAACCGCGGCGGCCATTGGAGGGTGAACCAACGGCAAAGGAAGACCTTTTTCTCTGTCTCTCTCTCTCACTGTCCACTCTGCCTGTCAAATAAAATAAAATAAAAAATATATATATATACATATACACACACAAAGTGGAAAATTATTGCAAAAGAGTCCCATTTGTGAGAATACATCTGTGATTCAGTCATTAACAAGAACTGATAGGGAGTCTATCCCATGAATACAAGTGGTTCGGGGGTAAGAGACAGACACAATCAGGACCCTGGTCATCTGCAGAATTAGAACCCCACACCATGGTTAGAGCTCAGAGGACACATGGCTGACTCTCAGTAGTGAACTCAATGGTTCTCCACAAGACAGTGGCTGGATACTCTGGGGGAGAGGCAATGCAAATCAGTATGGCTCCTCCCTAAGCAAGGATGTATGTTCTAATTGATTAGCTGTTCCTATTTAGAAGAATTAACTTTTACCAAATACACACATACACTTGACTAGAAAGTGCCGCATTTATTGTTTTAAATCTTACATATTATTGCTCAATTAAATGACTGTATAGCAATATACAACTTCCAATTCCTACTCACCCCCTACCCCCAGCAAATTTTTGCAATGTAATAGATTAATTTAATTCTTTGTCAATGAAATGCTGACTAGAATTCCATAGCATGAGGATTATCAGATAGGAATGATCCTGACTTTTGTGGGACTCACAGCTAGAAATTAAATTAGTGAGGCACCTAGGGGTATGCATTTGGCTGAGTAGTTAAGGTACTGGTTGGGACACTCTCATTCCATATCAGAATGCCTGGGTCTGAGTCCTGCAATTCCAGCTTCCTGCTAATGCAGACACTGACTGGGGAGCAGGGGGTGATGCTTCAAGTAGTTGGGTCCCTGCCACCCACTTGGGAGACCTAGATTCACGTCCCAGCTTCCGGCTTTGGCTAGGCCAGTCCTAGCCATTGTAGGTACTAGGGAACTGAACCATTGGGTCAGAGCTGTCTTTCTATAATTGCCACTCAAACATAAAAAACTAAAACTTCTTAGAGCATCTAAAGAATATGTCTCTTTAGACTCAAGTTATTTTCCTGTATGCTATTCAAGTATAGTAGTATTTTCCTTTAGATTAATGACTTAGGAATAATGACCTTTGAGGAGGAAACAGGGAAGCAGTTTCTCAAGATTTAAGATAATCTATTCTTAATTATGTTGTAATGTCAAGTACTGACATCATAGCATTTATAATACCTGTCATGGTGCACAGTTTTAGAAAAAAAATAATTACCTCTTAATGCCTATTTTTGAATATGATTTTGACAAACTTGGTCTGTCATTTCTCAGATTTTCTCTTAATTTTCCCTGCATATGAATAATTCTCCAGTTCTGTCTGCATAAAGCCATGGATGTAAAATGTAATCAACATTACGAGTTTTCTCTGCTGCCTGTTCTCTTTCATCATCCAACAGTATGATAGTTTTCCATGCCACAAGTATGAAAGGAGCAATTTAGGGAATTAAGTTATCTTTATTTTTCTGTTTTATTTATTTATTTTTGGGACAAGGATTGGAGAGTGGTTTCTGTTTGTACCTCTTGGCTCCTCTCCCATTGTCTGTGTGAATGCCACTGCAGAGTAGCTTTGAAAACATTCTTATTGTGAGGGTGGCAGATTCTGTGAGAGGCAATAGTGAAATAAGTGTGCATCTACCCTCAGCACAGGCACACGTTTTAGTTATTCTGACTTTGAAATGGTAGAGTACTTCTCAGTCCTTTTTAAAGCTGCCATTGTTTTAAAAATCTGTTACTTCCTTCTGTCTTGTGTTTCCAAAATTCTTCTCCTTCTTTGGGTTTCTGTTCTTAATGACTGGTTATTCTGCAGTCAAAACCTATTCCCTTTCCAACTTTGTCATCTATTTACCTTGATTTTCCCTGAAATCATTCTTGCTTTAGTACTTTCCCTTCTGAAACAAGCTAAACAGTGATTATATTTGGAAACTGGATTGCTGTTGGTCTTTGTTTTCTTTTTGAAGCTTCTTAGTATATTCTGAACTTTTACAGCAAATATGTATTAGTTGATAGGAAGACCAAATATCATTAATACTAAAAGGTCATAACTTCTTTTTAACATATAATTAATACCCTGATTATGTACAAATGTCAAATGTAGAAGTGTGTCAGTATACTGCCAAGTATTTATAATTTAAAGAAAGATAATAATTTTTCTTTTTTTGTTTTTTTTTTCAACTTTTATTTAATAAATATAAATTTCCAAAGTACAACTTTTGAATTATAGCAGCTTTCCCCCCATAATTTCCCTCCAACCCACAGCCATCCCATCTCCTACTCCCTCTCCCATCCCATTCTTCATCATGATTGATTTTCAATTATCTTTATATACAGATCAACTTAGTATATACTAAGTAAAGATTTCTTTTTTTTTAAACTTTTATTTAGTAAATGTAGTTTTCCAAAGTACAGTTTATGGATTGCAATGGCTTCCCCCCCATAACTTCCCTCTCACCTGCACCCCTCCCATCTCCCACTCTCTCTCCCATCCCATTCACATCAAGATTCATTTTCAATTATCTTTATATACAGAAGATCGATTTAGTATATATTAAGTAAAGATTTCATCAGTTTGCACCCACACAGAACATAAAGTGTAAAATACTGTTTCAGTACTAGTTATAGCATTACTTCACATTGGACAACACATTAAGGACAGAGATCCCACATAAGGATTAAGTACACAGTGACTCCTGTTGTTGATTTAACAATTTGACACTCTTGTTTATGGTGTCAGTAATCTCCCTAGGCTCTAGTCATGAGTTTCCAAGGCTATAGAAGCCTCTTGAGTTTGCAGACTTCGATCTTATTTAGACAAGGTCATAATCAAAGTGGAAGTTCTCTCCTCCCTTCAGAGAAAGGTACCTCCTTCTTTGATGGCCCCGTTCTTTCCACTGGGATCTCACTCGCAGAGATCTTTCATTTAGGTCTTCTTTTTTTTTTTTGCCAGAGTGTCTTGGCTTTCCATGCTTAAAATACTCTATGGGCTCTTCAGCCAGATCCGAGTGCCTTAAGGGCTGATTCTGAGGCCAGAGTGCTGTTTAGGACATCTGCCATTCTACAAGTCTGCTGTGTGTCCCACTTCCCATGTTGGATAGTTCTCTCTCTTTTTTATTCTATCAGTTAGTATTCGAAGACACTAGTCTTGTTTGTGTGATCCCTTTGACTCTTAGACCTATCAGTGTGATCAATTGTGAATTGAAATTGATCACTTGGACTAGTGCAATGGCATTGGTACATGCAATCTTGATGGAATTGTATTGAAATCCCCTGGCACATTTCTAACTCCATCATTTGGGGCAAGTCCGATTGAGCATGTCCCAAATTGTTTTTAGGTTCATGTTGATCTAATCCTTTGGAATGAAACAAGTTTGAGAGGCCAGCAGTGAGCCTGGCTACAACAGGAGATTCATATTACTGAAGTCCCACTGCTGTCCCTGAGACTTGCACAAATCACAACTCATCTAAGAAACAGGCATGGTCGTAATAGTGCTCACCTCAAAAAATGACTGCCGTGAGGAAAAAGAGAAGTTAATAAGTGTATAGCCCTCAGAAATAATGCAATAATTCTTGGCCTGAAGATTATCTATAATTTCCAGGTCATACTATATCCAACCAGTATCTTTAATGGTTTTCAAGTACAAGCCTCTGTACTTGAAAACTTGTACTACTTGTACTGTAGCAAACCATTGGTTTTGCAGTTGGTTCTCAGATGCATATCCATTACTTATTTTGATTATTTGTGTGGGCAGGACACTGAGCAAATAATATGATCAATGGGAGCATATAAATGTCTGAATGAAATACTTTAAATAATGATGATATTCTGAGGGAAATCACAGTCAAGTTGAAGTCCATATCCTCTTCCAAACAGATTGTATTCCTAACTGACGATTTCTTTAGGTGACCTCCTATGCTATTGTGGAGGAAGTACCAGATTATTCTTGGCTACCACAAGTCTGAAACTGTTTTTGATATGTGTAATTCTTCTCTACCTAGGTCTTATATTTCTGAATGTTGAGGGGGTGGGCGCTTACTACAGCAGTAGGGCTGCTGCTTGAGACACCAGCATCCTACATCAGAATGACTGGATTTTAGTCCCAGCTCTGCTTCCATTTCTGGCTTCCTGCTAATGGGTATCCTTGGAGGTAGTAGGCTATGGGTATGCATGGGCTTCCCAGATGAGTTCTGGGCTGTTGGCTCTGGCCTGGTACAGCCTTGACTCTTGCAGGCATTTGGAGACTGAAGAATGGACCATGTGTCTCTCTTTCAAATAAAATGAAAATTAATAAAATAAATATCTGAGCAATTTCCTCTTAAACACCATATACATAATGGTCTGCAACCTACATACTATATGAAGCAAAACAAAGCTCACAGCATACCAATAAACAGGATCTAATACAAAATTATTGCTATGTGAAAAGAGTTTGGAAATCATCTTCTGAAATATGGCTTTTATCCTGGCCAGAGGCTAATCCTTCTTTTATTCATACTGGGAAAATATGCTCCATCAGGTATAAAATCAAAAGGAAATCCTCTATGTTGATTTCTTCACTTTAGGATTAAATGAGTGCAAATTCAAGGGTGCTTTTGCCTTTCCCTCTAGGGCATCACTCAAGCCTCTTTCTACTCTAATGAGAAACCACCGACATGTGAACAGTCCTCATCTTTCTCATCACCCTCAGCTTTCTTCCATTATCCTGAGTCCTCTCATTCTCACTTCTGTGGGGAACATTATGGAAAAATCCTTCTCCAAAATTCAAGGTTTTAGTATTGTTATTAAACCAATTTAGGATCAATAATAGTATAACAGTCAAGGAGCAAACTCCTCTATATATCAAGCTACTCAATCTCCTATAACAAAGTGCCACTGGTTGGCTTAAACAACAGGCACTTATTTCTCTTGGTTCTGATGGCTGGGAAACCCAAGACCAAAGCTCTGGCCAATTTGGTTCCTGTTAAGGGCTCTCATCTTGGTTTGTGGAGAGATGCTTTCTCCCATGTAGAGAAAGAGCTCCCTCTCTCTTCCTCCTGGATCCCATTTATATGACCTCATTTAACCTTTATGACCTCCTGAATACCCATTCTCCAAATAACACGTCACACTCAAAGCCACAGCTCCAACACAGGGATTTTGGATGCTTCATAATTCAGTCTACACCACTATAAAAAAGCCAAAGAATTATTATAACCTAAAAAAAAAATTTATTTGTTTGAAATGCAGAGTTTTGGGGGGAGTTGGGTTGGGGAGAGAGAGAGAGGAGAGAGCTTCCACCTGCTGATTCACTCCCAAAATGGCAAAAATGGCCAGGCTGAAGCCAGGAGCCTGCAGCTTCATCCAGCTCTGGATGTAAGGGCACAGACACTTGGAACATTTTCTGTTGCTTTCCCTAGTGCATTGGCAAGGATCTGGATTGGAAACGGAGCAGCTGGGACTCTAAGGTGCCCATATGGGAAGCCAGCTTCACAGGTGGCAGCTTTATCCACTATACCACAACGCTGACCTCAGAAAAATCATTATAACATTGTGACCAAAAAGTGGATGAAAAATATTTTGAACTGTGTGGTCATTATTTTGTACTGTGACAGTAATTGGAATAACTTTTCAATAAAAGTGTGTAATGAACATACGGAGGAAGCACAGGTGTGCATGAGTACAGAGCAGGAACATAAACTCAGGGCATAATCTGTTTTCTTTCTCCTAAACACACTGAAGATGTAGATTTCTGGAGTACGAGACTAAAATTCATAGGAACTGTTTGAAAAGATTAGAGTCAACCTAAAGTCAGAATATCCCGATGTCAAATCAAATAGATGAAACTGTATCTAATATATCTTTTCCTTAGCCAAATTCTTTGAACAATTATATGTCATACTCCTCTTTAGTTCGCAGCCCTGTCATTTCCCAAGGTTCACAGTGAGAAGCTGTTTCTTTCCCCTGGTGTGAAGCCCTTATGCCTGTGCCGCTGGTCTGCCTCTTGCAAAAAGCACAAGCAGGATGACTGCCTTCCCTCAAGTAACTATTCATGAGTTTAAAGACTGTTGAATTTCCTCTTGGCAAGTGCTTCGGCTCTCATAACTTTTCCTGCCTTTTGTTTTGTAACTCCTCCTTGTGATTATCCTACAAAGTCTTCACATTCTCCGCGTTCCTTTTGAGTTATGGAACCAATATACTCATTAGGTCTCCTTAGTTATTGCGCATAGCAGCAGGATAACTTTGCAGTCCCTCACGCTATTTTCGAAAATAGCTGACAACATTTCAAAACAGAGAAAGCACCAGAGCTCCTATCTTAACGTCGGCTGCTGTTCCTTATTCAAAAAGAGTTCATGAGTCAGAAGTGGAACCAACTATAGCTCTTCAACTAGTTTTAATATGTGAATTTACTTAACTAGATTTTAAATTCTCAAGTGTTTTGATTCTTGGGTCTTAATTCTCCTAAACTCCACAGGTGCTCTGCCTCACAGGAAAACTTGGTATACACATACACACACACACACACAATTTTCAGCAACTTGAGTGTCATTATCAACAACACCAATTTCTTCAAAAGACAGATACTCAGGCTTAGATCCTTACAGGTAGATGAGAGCCTCTGCACGCTTACCTGGAAGTCATTACTGTTTAGCTCAAGACACCTAAATGTGAGACTGCCATTTAGGTTCAGGAGATGAAACTGAGAGGAAAATGTGTTAAAATAGTGGAGACATTTGAAACTGCTAGTTTATTTTGAATCCTTGGGACCTGTGGGGTGTCTTGTCCCAGTTTCTTTGTTAAAACACTGAAATAAGTACTCCTGGATTTCATTACTTCATGATCAATCTTTTCAGACTGTTGGTCTTCAGCAGAAACGTTCAGTGGTGGTAAACCCCAAATCTAAAGTAGACATACTTTTCCACATTGAAATATGGAGAGAGACATTTCATCCACTCTTTACACACACATCCAAATTGGGAGACATCAGCATGACTGCAGAGAAAAGGCTAATACCACATAAAACATTTAGAGTTCATTTAAAATTATGGTTGATAATTTTCTACACTAGAACATTTAAAATTTAAAACTGATGAATTACTCTATGATTAGATCCCCAGGTAGGCAAGAGGGACATAGCTTAATGTCATTCTAATCTATCTTCAGATTAATGTTTAGTAGTTACTCTCTCAAGCTGACATTTTGTTTAAATTAAATTGAACACATGGACCATATTATCTATGCTTGTTAGCTAAGTGATGAAAAACTAGTAGCCTCTGACCTTCAAAATATTTTCTTTTTCTAAGAATCAGGACAATGTTCTAGCATGTTGAGTGAGGGAAAATTCCTTGACCAAACACAAAGGCATAACCACAATAAGTTTTAAAAATTACTCTTAGAAGCAAACTTTACAAAGTTTCTCACTGCACTTCCCAATGCCTTCTCTCTATGTAAGTCTGAGGGACTACTGAATCCTTAACAATGGAAGCCAACTGCTTCCCAAAATCTCCAGGCTGCCCTTCATGCCCCAAGTTCCCACTCTTTGACCTTGGAGGACTTGAAACTGTATCCTGGCTTCTCCATACCAGTCGCCTCCAGGGCTTGGCCTCTGACAGCTCCCATGCCAGCCTGGCAAATTTTCTTAAGTGATTGTTGTTCCTCAGCTACTTTGGTCCTGCTTAGAGAACATTAAGGAACCAAAGGTTTCTGCTTTCTGCTGCCATCAGCAGAGATCCAAACATCATAATTACTTCAACCTCAGAGACCTTGCAGTTTGTCATCAACCCTCTGGATTCCTCATTCCTTGGGTCACTATATTCAACATGCTTGGGGATGCTGTTACAAGCAGGTGACAGAAATCAATCACATGCAACTCTTTCAAATGATGACCTTTTTTCTAAACAGGCAGAAAATTATTTATTTAGGGAATTAGCCTTTTTTAGAAATGCAGCCATTTTGAAGTAAATTTTTTCCCTTAAGATGAGCAAGTACTTCTACATGAAATATGCTAAGATTATGTTAATGTAGCCCCTTTCTAGGTGATCATTTTGCCTAGCTGGCTTCATTTCAGGAATTTCAAGTAGTATATCTCAAAAAGCTTGCTTTCACATAGAGCTGGAGAAACAGATCAGAATCTGAATCCATGGAATTCTGGGTGGTATGGCAGAAAGGAAATGTTTTGGCTTTCAAACAAAAGGGCACTCCACCTAGCAACTGTAGCCCTTCCAGTATGTTGTAGGATTTTAAAGTGCAGAAACATGGGCAGTGCCTAGGACTGCTGTCCCTTCTCTACGTGATCTCTCTGGGCAAGGCCACCTGCTCCTTGGCCTTGATCTGACATACCACAACAATGGATATTCCCAAATCTTCCCTAATGGGACAAATCCTGAATCCTTACCCAGGACACAGTGTGTATCTCTGTGTGTCTCTGTACTTTCTATATTCCTGTTAGAAAATAATCTCATAAAAGACAGACTTTTCTCTCTTGTTTGCTAGTACAGCCTTAATGTTGGAAAGGATGTTTGGCACAGAGAATGCAGTCAATAAACAGCCTACCCATAGTGTGTCTCAGAAAGAGGAGGCACAAGGCTATCCTACAAGAAAGGTTTACTATATTTGGGGCAAAATTTCATGTTTTCTCATGCACAGCAAAATAAAAAAATCTAATACATCAGCCTTGATGTTTTACAATTCCTTTCACTCTTATTAAAAGAACACTCTAATTGGAGTGTTACTCATTTACTTTCTCACCTCTTTATGCAAACATTTACAAAGCCTAAATGTGAATGTAAATCTTTCTATGCACAAAGCAAGAGCTCAAAGCTAAAGGAACAATTGGTCCATTAATATTTTCTTACTCAGTATTCCTCCTGAATCCTAAACTTGTGACATCTGAATATAGAGTATTTCTCTGAAAGGAAAAAAAAAAAACTCATTTTGCATTTTGCAACAACCACAGAAAATTAGTCACATTTAAAGAAATCACATTTCCATTCTAATTGTTATTAGAAACTCCCAGGGAAAGAATTGGAGAATTTTACATTATTTTAAAACAAACACTGTAGTGAACTTGAGAAGAAGAAAATACTATTCTTTAATAATTATCTTCAACTTCATTCTCTGAATCTCTGAATAGCAATCTTTAACTATAACTTAATAAACAGTGAATTCACAATACTGTAAGCATTCTAATTTCATACTAATATCAAAAACAAGAATAAATAAGATTAGTAAGCAAGTTTAACTATGCAAAGAATGAACAATCAGTCAAGGACTTTATAAATACTTGCATGAATGAAAGTTGTTATACTCTGAGTATCATTCATTTCTCATTGCTAACACAGATTCCTCAGAAGCATCACTGCCCAAACTTTGTTAACTAAACATGAGTCATACGCTATATATAAAACAAAACCACCAAAAAACAAGTCTCCAGAATTTCTCTTAATTCAGTACACAACAGCAAAATTTTCTATTATTGCAATAAAGGTGTCTCAAGGAAATAATGAAAATGTTTAAAAATTAAGAAAACAAAATTGAAGGGTGCATGAATAGAAAAGAAAAAAAAACTACACAAAATATTTAACTCTAGATATTTAGGCTGAATGTATAAAACAAGATGACAGACTTTAGAATAAATGAAATTCAAAGGCAAACATTCTTTCCAAAATTTCAGTGAAATTATTAATTTTATCAACTAGAAAATGCCTTTATTAAAACTGGGTTCTCAGTTGTTCGAGTTCATCAACAAAATGAACTAAAATCAAATGACATAAATTTGGAATAAATCAAATGAAAGAAAGTGCAGGATTTGGAACAAAATTTTTCTCTATGTTGATGACAGCTTACACCACAGTTTGAAAAGGACAGCCTCAATTTGGTTCTGCAAAACACCAACCAAAATTTAATATCAACAACAGTAGAGAACAGAAGACAAAATAAAGACGTCTGGCCACCTTGACATTAAAAAGCTGAAGAAATAAATACATAAAATTTTGCCTTCAATGAATTTCTTTCAACAATTGGATGTAATACATCAGTTTAAAAAAATGGGAGCATTAGATATCCAAAAATATGCCAAAATGTTCATAGAAAATGAAATTTAAAAATATGTTTATTTTGGTGAAAATTATGAAAACACAAAAGAGGTCTTCAAAACAGTTCATGAAAATTGTGTATTATGAGAAAAGTATACATGGATTCCAAATATGTTGCACTCAAATAAATATACCTTCTAATTCCATCTTCCATGTACTTTTGAAATACTCTGATCTGGGTCAGGACAGCCTAAATTCTTTATAGGTGTGACCTCGGAAGTATGAGTTCTACGGTCCTACAGTTTGGTAAACATTCTTTATGCTTCCATACCTATCAGGTGTATTTATCTATTAAAGAATAATTATTTATTAAAGAATCACTATTTTAATGGTAGGTTTTCCTGAGAAATTTCTTTTTCTGAAAAACAAAATTGTTTGACTACTTTTGGCATTAGTTGGCAGGAAATCTAGAGAAAGAGATGAGAAAATCAGCAGTAAAAATATTAGTCCTTAGGGTCTAATTGTTACTTATGTTTATTTCCCAGTTCTCAAGTTTTACTTATAGTTGTCCTGTCCTAATTTTCTATTCTATTTTATTTATTTATTTTTTATTAAACTTTTATTTAATGAATATAAATTTCCGAAGTACAGCTTATGGGTTACAATGGCTTCTCCCCTCCCATAACTTCCCTCCCACCCGCAACCCTCCCCTTTCCCGCTCCCTCTCCCCTTCCATTCACATCAAGATTCATTTTCAATTCTCTTTATATACAGAAGATCAGTTTAGTATATATTAGGTAAAGATTTCAACAGTTTGCCCCCATATAGCAACACAAAGTGAAAAAAATACTGTTGGAGTACTGGTTATAGCATTAAATAAGAGTGTACAGCACATTAAAGACAGAGATCCTACATAATATTTTTTTTAAAATTAATTAATTGTCTATGCCTTTTCCAATTTAACACCAGGTTTTTTTTTTTTTTCATTTCCAATTATCTTTATGTACAGAAGATTGATTCAGTATATAATTAGTAAAGATCTCATCAGTTTGTACCCACACAGAAACACAAAGTGTAAAAATACTGTTTCAGTACTAGTTATAGCATCACTGCACATTAGACAACATATTAAGGACAGATCCCACATGGGATGTAAGTACACAGTGACTCCTGTTGCTGACTTAACAATTTGACACTCCTGTTCATGGCATCAGTAATCTCCCTAGGCTCTAGTCATGAGTTGCCAGGGCTATGGAAGCCTTTTGAGTTCACTGACTTTGATCTTATTCTGATAGGGTCATAGTCAAAGTGGAAGTTCTCTCCTCCCTTCAGAGAAAGGTACCTCCTTCTTTGATGGCCCCGTTCTTTCCACTGGGATCTCACTAACAGAGATCTTTCATTTAGGTCTTCTTCTTTTTTTTCTTTTCCATGGTATCTTGGCTTTCCATGCCTACAATACTCTCATGGGCTCTTCAGCCAGATCCGAATGCCTTAAGGGCTGATTCTGAGGCCAGAGTGTTGTTTAGGACATCTGCCATTCTATGAGTCTGCTGTGTATCCCGCTTCTATTCTATTTTATAATTATTTTACCTTTTTTAACCTATCAAAAATATTTTATCATAGGAAAGCAACACAGGGCCAGCACTGCGGCACACTAGGCTAATCTTCCGCCTGAGGCGCCGGCACCCCAGATTCTAGTCCCGGTTGGGGCACTGGGTACTAGTCCCGGTTGCTCCTCTTCCAGTCCAGCTCTCTGCGGTGGCCCAGGAAGGCAGTGGAGGATGGCCCAGGCCTTGGGCCCTGCACCCTGGCTTCAGATCGGCGCAGCGCCACCGTGGAGGCCATTAGGGGAGTGAACCAACAGAAGGAAGATCTTCCTCTCTCTCTCTGTCTATAACTCTCTCTCTCTGCCTCTCTCTCTCTCACTGCCTAACTCTGCCTGTCAAAAAATAAAAAAAAAAAAGAAAAACACAAAAAGATAAGTAAATAAGTACACAGGAAAAATTTAAAGGGAAAAATTAATAAACTAAAGAAAAATGTCTGAACATCAACACAGCTGAGTGAAATATGGAGATATCTTGATTTTACAAGTCATTATCAAAGTTATTATTAATTATATTCTTAACACTCTGATAAAGAGAAATGATTTATTTTAAAGATATTACCCTCATATGGGAATATGATTTAGGAAACCTATATATATGACTTATTCCCTGAGGCACAGTACATCTTGCTATATTTAGAGTGCATTTCATTTCAAAGTAAAATTTCAGAAATGACAATAATTTTTTCTTTTTAAAATTTATATAAAGAGGACACATTTCTAAATACAGTTTTAAGAACATAATGATACTTTCCACCCTCCCTCACTTTCACCCTTCCTCCTCCTTCTTCTCTTATTTTTAATTTTTATAGTGATATATTTTCAATTTTTTTTTATATTCACAAGCTTAATCCTCCATTAAATAAAGAATTCAACAAGTAGTAGGCAGAAAGACCACTGCTCCTCAACAAGTTTTAGTGAGAATGGCTTATGTTACTGTTGATAAGATCAACACATCCCTCTGGATCATATATTTTTTCCCCTAAAATGTAAAAGTGAAGCAAAGTAAAGTGTATTAACTTCAATTGGGTTTGTTTGTTTATTTATTTATTTATTTATTTATTGACAGGCAGAGTTGGACAGTGAGAGAGAACGAGAGACAGAGAGAAAGGTCTTCCTTCCATTCGTTCACCCCCCAAGTGGCTGTTATGGCGGGCGCACTGCGCCGGTCCGAAGCCAGGAGCCAGGTGCTTCCTCCGGTCTCCCATGCGGGTGCAGGGACCCAAGCACTTGGGCCATCTTCTACTGCCTTCTCGGGCCACAGCAGAGAGCTGGACTGGAAAAGGAGCAAGCGGGACAGAATCCGGCGCCCCAACCAGGTCTAGAACCTGGGGTGCCAGTGCCGCAGGCAGAGGATTAGCCAAGTGAGCCGCAGCGCTGGCCATAATTAGGTTTAAAAAAGACATTTATCAGAGACTTACACAGAGACATGCAGAGATTCCAATACTTCCCAGAGAGTCTACTTCGGGAACAGATTATCTGGCTGGGCAGCATTATAAGCTATTCAATCAGTCACAAGTGCAGGTGTTTCTATACCAGACCGGCGCTTACAGAAATCCCATAGTAGTTTCCCTCTTAATGTTTGTCTGTGTGACCCAAGCAAAGTTAATAGAGAGTCTTTAGACTGTTTCCTTAATACAGCAGAAAGGACAAACAAAAAAAGGCTTTAAAGACAGAAATATTGGTTAAGGAGGAGAGAGAAGCAGGTCGCCATGACTTAATAAAATCAAGATGAACTGCTCCCATACTTGCTTTTCTGACCCCTCTGACTTTACCCAAAGCACTTAAAAATGATACGCACCTCTCTGCTGTAGCACAGCATACCAGATATAGTCTCTAATCTGAGGAATTAACATTTTTATTGCTCATTACTTCATGAATCTAGTTTGGTAGTTAAGTCAGTTCCTAGCTTTGGTATAATTACATCTGCTGTGTTTAAAAGGAAGACGCATTTGAATTATTCATTTGCTCATTCCACAAATATTATTGAAATCTAATATGGTCTAAGCATGGAGGATGCTGGAAGGATACACCTTTTGTTCCAAAATAATCCATCGCAAAAGTCAATACAAGGTACTAGGGAAATGAGACTATAACAAAAGATTTCACAAAATACTATCTGTTAACAAATGTGTATAGTTTGAGCCATTTGACATATTAATATAAGGCAAATCAAGTCAGTATTATGGAATGTCCATATTGTTTCTGCATTACAGTAAAGGATTCCTTTATATTTTCACATTAGACTGTTTTAATGAATCTGAATTAACTGCATGTACATCAGTTTCAGGGAATCTCTTTGATTAAAATTAGATAATAGAAAATGAATAAAAGTAGTGGAAAATACAAGATGAAGTATACTTAATTCAATGTTCACTTCAGACACTATTAATTTCCTTCCCAATAGATGTGCCATGTGGTGACAATACAACCAGTTTCACAGAGCACTTAATCCTCTTCTGTCCTGAATGTGGACACTCAAGAATACAAGGAATTAAGAAAAAAAGGGCTTTGCACTATTTGAACGTATTAATGTATATTTCTAAAAGATAAGGAACATCATCACCTGAATCTTTTCCACAGCATTCCTAACAAGGCATGAAAAGCATCTGTGTCCTCATTACAGCTCTGCTCTCCACAGAGAACTGTGCACAAGGCTAGTGCATCTGGATCCCAAGAGGAAACACAAAGGCAATGCATTAATAAGTCCTGCTCTGTAACACATCTCTAGAGATGCTCGGTGTGTTCGTCTTTCTGTTTGGGTTCACATTTTTATACCAAAATAAATATTTAAGAGAAAGCTTAGAAAATCAACTGCTTTTTTAAACTCAGGATACCTTTGCACAGGCATACTATCTGGGTAAACTCGGGCTTCAAATATAGTTTAGCTTCACTGATGAAAATCATTTAGGGTAGGAAGGTAGCTATGCCTCTGATCTAATTCAATATCCAGGTAAATGAGTCTGTTCTCAATGACAATGGCAGAAGCATATTTTTGTTATATTATCTTAAGAACAAGGCCTTGAACTGTTTTAGTGTTGACCAAAGACAAGGGGCTGGATTATGGTCTTGTGGGTAAAGTTGCTGCCCTGAAAAAGCAGTGGGAGGGGGCCCAAGTGCTTGGGCACCTACCACCCTCCAGGCAGAACCAGATGAAGCTCTTGGCTCCTGGCTTCAGCCTGGCCCAGCACTGGCTGTTGCAGCTATCTGGGGAGTAAACCAGTGTATGTAAGATCTTTCTCTCAGTCTCTCCCCTCTCTTATTCTGGATCTCCCACATGAGTACAGGGGCCCAAGTACTTGAGCCATCTTCTGTTGCTTTCCCAGGTGCATCAACAGGGAGCTGTATCAAAAGTGGAATAGCTGGAACTTGAACTGGTACCCATCTGGGATGCTGGCACTGCAGACAGAGGCTTAACCCACTGTGCCACAGTGATGGTCTCAACAAATAGATCTTTAAAAAAACAAACAAAAAAACTGAAGACAGAAGTTGTCAGCAGTATGAGACAAAAGTTGACTATTGTATACCAGTAGTGCTGCATGGACCCAAGTTTCCACTCATCTTCAATCTGGTTTGAATATATTGATTTCTTTTTAAATCTTGATTAAAACTGCATTACAATAATTCTGATGATATACTTTTAGAAGACAGTTTTCTTAAGAAACTCTATATTTTTCCCTTTCGATGGGAAATATGTCATTTACCATGTTGGGTGGTTATGAGCATAACAGAGAGATTTCAATGGCTTATCCTCAAATCACATGTCACTGGGGGAAACAAAAATATCTCCACAGCAATTCAAATAAAGAACTGGATTTACACTATCTATTGATGAAGAGAAAGGTTGTCTAAACATCTGAGCAGCAGGCGAAAGGATCCACACTATAAACCCTCCAATCAGTCAAAATCAATTTCTCTCTCTCTCTTCCTTCACCACCTTCTCTCTTTCCTGTTATTCAGACTATAAGGACACTAGTAATAACTTTTTCCAGATGAATTATGCAACTATGAAGGAGGAAGAATTAATAGCCTTTAGTAGTTAGATATAAAATTAATCGTAGAATAGTGAAACCCAAATTCTTACATTTCTTTGCTCCTGATAATAGGGTAAACTAGGGGCAGTAATTAAGTGACTATTATGTGGTAGAAAGACTTCTGGCCTATAGGTCACTTTCTGGTAGAGAAAACCAAGCAGAGGTTACTGTTAGATTAGCTGTTGTGCCAGATGTGGAACTGGACATAACTGCTGAGCTAATTTCAGCTACACCTTTCATAAAATTTATTTTAAACTTAATACCACAATTCCTTGGTCCTTCAAAAAAGCCCAATTTTAAATTATTCATTCAACCAGTGTATACATGATCATCATCTATTAATATATTATTATTATTATTATTGAAGAAGTTCAGGCAAGACTTGTTCACATATTTACCTGTAAACAATTACTATGCTGCTGGGTGGAGACTGCATTGAGCAGGGACAAAGTGGAAATGGAAAGATGATTTAGGGGCCATCAAAAAAGGCTGGCGAGAAAAGGATGTGACAAACATGTCTTGGGCCAGGAATGACGACAGGTGATACGAAGAGAAATAAAGCTATTAGGGCAATGGATCCACGTTAAAATTGGTTGAGGGACTTTTTTTTTTTTTTAAAAAGGTTTATTTAAAAGAGCTGCAGAGAGAGACAGAGACAGAGACAATCCAAATGACTGCAATGGCTGGAGCTGAGCTGATCCAAAGTCAGGAGCCAAGAGCTTCTGCAAGGTCTCCCATGTGGGTACAGGGGCACAAAGGCATGGGTCATCCTCCACTGCTTTCCCAAGTGCATTAGCAGGGATCTGGATCAGAAGTGGAGCAGCAGAGACTCAAACCAGCACCCATATGGAATGCCTATGATGCCAGCCAGGGAATCAGAGTTGTTGACTTAATTTTATGGGGTGCAGCCCAAGCACCAGTATCTTTTTCCCAGTGAGGGTTCAGACCCATGGACTCAGAGAAGAATGTGGATGACTTGATGGTTTAGACAGAGAGCGAATGAGATGAGGGAAGTATCTTGTATGGCATACGCTTCTGGTTTGAGCACCTAATTTACTTGTAGAGTTATTTAAGGAGAAAGACAAAACGTGGGACCTAGATTTTTAAACTGTTCTGATTTTTTGACTTAGCAAATTTTTAACATCGTGCACATCAACTTTGTGTAGACAATGACACACAGAAAACATTAGAAACAAACTAAGATAGCCCTACCATATAGGTGACTATTGTTAACTTTTGCCTTAAATCAGGGAGGTTAAACTACAGATTTGATTCTCACAGAACACAGGAGTGAAACTGTTTGGAGACGCTTAGGGACATATCCATTAATTACTTAATATCTCACAAAGAATAGAGGTGACCTATTATATTAAGGGGCACTGCAATTTTGGATTGATTAATTTCCCTCTCTCACTCCCTCCCCTCCCCACCCCCTTTCTTCCTTCCAGAATTAAATAACTCTTTCTAAGGAAATACAAAAGACATTCTCATTGTCATTTTAAGTAGTACAAGTAGTCTTGAACTCATACCTGATTAATTCTCAGGCCTGTGTTACTTCCCAAGGTCAGTTTTATTAGATTTGGTTTTGTTTAGTTTGCTGAGAGTAGGGTGGGTAGGAGAGACGTTACAGAGTTTTTCCTCTGAAAACAGATTCAAGACATATTTATATACTAGCATTTCAACAAGCCTACTATATTTCTAGTAATATTTTTAAGAGTACAAATCAAACAAGCCATGAATTTTATAAATAAGGCATCCCTTAGTCATAACATAGTATACACACAAATATATACCCATGCATATATGTTATATGATATAGTGAGTTATCTATGTTTGTAATTATATTATTGATCTGTATCACATACACATAGCACTCATGCAAGCAGTCTGAATTTGACTGGCTCAGGAACCACAGGCTTATATATTATGGAAAACTAATTTCAGAACACTCCCTTGAAGAAGATTCATTCAACAATGATATTCTTAACTACTGTATTTATTTCTATGTCATATGTATGTCATTATAAACCAATAGAAAATCTGTCACAAATCCTTACTGATCAAGCACTCATTCATTAAATCATGTGCTTAGTCATTTAGCTTATAACGCAGTACTCAGTTGAGCCTGAAATGATTCTGAGGGTAGGAGGAGAAATTGATAAGCTTTCTGTCACAATTTTGAACTAAAGATACTACACTTACAAGAAAACCAAGGTATTAGTCATGTTTCATATATTTGATTTCCATCCCTTTGTAGATACATCATTATTTTCAGAACCATATGAGCACAGAATTTCTCCCTTTCTCTTGGATAGATTCTCTAGGCTTATCACATGACAACCATCACAACATCAAATTACGAACAAACTCTTCTTGATTTGAAAAGACAAAGATTATCTTATGATACAGAAGTTTAACTCTTCAGAACACATTCAATAATTGACAGTCATGGATAAACATCCATAGATTCAAAAGGATGGATAAGCATATATTAGAGGTTTTACATACCTATATCAGGTAGGATCATCAAACCAATACAATGTATTAAGGACTGCGCTGTTTGACAAACTTTCCTTGTGGAAAGAAACCAGGTTCCATGACACCAAAGTATCTGAAAGTAAAATTAAAAAGGAAGGGATGAGTAAGTCTAAACAATGATAAAAGACCAAGTAGGATGCTCAAATCATTAAATTATGACATATGATTTTAATTAAATGCTAGATCTCATAAATGAAGATTTATCCCAGCATTTCCCAAATGCACTTAATCAAGAAATTCCTTTATACTCAGTATCTGTTAACATCCTGTTGCTGAATGAGTGATACATGACAGTTACTATGGAAATAGTGGTCTCGCATAATCTATCCACACTGGTGCTACCATTTTGGGTTCTCTACATAAGGTCATATGCTCTCAATTTGATACTTTAATTTGTTTTATCTCTTTTTATACCTATATATAATATACATACATATATATATTTACATATATATGTAATGTACAGAAATTTTTATTACATATATAAAACTGCTATACTTCAAATGTCCCATCCAAAAATCATGTTGAAATTTAATTGGTATTGTAGCAGTAATAATAGACAGGATCATCGATAGGCTCTTCATGGGTAAGAGTAATGCCTGCATAGAAGGGCAAGGTCACCTTTTCTCGCTCTTGCCCTCTCTCACCCTTCAGTCTTCTGCTGTTAAAGGACGAATTATCTGCCATGTGATGAAGCATTAGTGAGACTACGCAGAAGCTGTCACCTTCATCTTGGACTTTCCAGATCCAGAAATGTGAGCCAAAAAATTTCTGCTCATTATAAATTTCCCAGTTTGTGGCATTTCGGTATAGCAGCACAAAGCATACTAAGACAAGGACTAGTGTAAATTTCCCTGATGAGCTACACAGCTAACAATTTAAAAAATCGCTTTCATTTGTTGTTTCACAGCAAGTATTTGACATTCATTGATCATATCAGTTAACAGTCACAGAGCAAATAACACAAATTAAGTGTTAGGAAAATGAAAAGAACTTGGTCCTGCCCTCAAAGGGTTCAAGTCTACTCAAGTGAGAGGCTAAGAAGAATGCAGGTCAACTCATTATTGTGTGTGGAATACTAAAAAATTGCTTATCCAAGAAGCACAGAGGGTTGAAGCTGATGTCACTGAGCAGAGGGTCTTTAAGCTGAGCCTTGAATGCTGGATAGGAGAGTGACAGACAAAGGGAGGAGGGGACAGGGTGGGAGGAGGAAGATACTCCACAGTGTGTTCAGATGCAGGAAGCTATGAAGGAGAAAGGCACATTCTAGAAGTTGCCTCCATGGGATTTAGCAAAATGCAGAGAAATTGAATGTATATAGCAATATGGCAGAACATTCTTTTACAGATTTAAATGACTGCAGATGGGCTTAACAGTAATCAATCAATCCCAAGAATTTGAAAAACTTCCCGAAACCCTGTTTATGCATTATCTCATTCTTGCTTGACAATCTTTGTTAGGTAGGAAGTGTAACCTTTCTTCTCCCATGTGTTAGGGGAACTAATGCTAAGGGACTTTCCCCAGTCCATAGACTGATTCACGTACACTGGGAGTGGAGGCCAAAGCAGGGAGCCAATACTACTTCTGTGCTGCCAGGGTCCTTGAAGAATTTCACGTGGCCCACTGGAAAACATGCAATGGCCCTGATGGTCACTGTTCTACTTCATGACAGCAAAAACAGTAGTGTTGTGTGTCCCTGAGGGGGTTCTGGGCAGAACTGGCTATATCTACTATCACTCTTCCCATTTTCGATTCATGAACATGAGCATGGGGTAGAAACAGATGGTGGTTAGATTCACGTTTTTCTACTTTGTTTCAATAATAGCCATGTGGCAAATACATGTTGACACTGTGTACTCTCCAGCAACAGTGGAAAAACTGGTCATTCTACCTCTGATATACTTATTTTAAAAAGTATTTATTTATTTGAAAGGCAGAGTGACAGAGACAGAAGGAAAAATAGACAAATCTTTCACCCTCTGGTTCACTCCCCAACTAGCTGCAACAACTGGAGCCACCTTCAGCTGCTTTCCAAGGAGCATTAGCAAGGAGTGGGATCAGAGGATTCAGGCATTGTAAGCAGAAGCTTAACTTTCTGTGTCACAATGCTGGTACCTTGCTATTTTATTAACTTCACTGAAGTAGGGTGTAGTCAAGGGGCTTGGATTCAGGTAAGAGTTAAAATTGTATGCACATTCAGGTGAGAAAGGAGACTAGTATTCCTTTATAACATGCAAAAATGGCTTGGAGAGTGAGTATGGCAGGGGTCAAAGCATATTTAGTTATGCAAAAATGGAAAACACTTGTCTATGACACACTAAGAGAAGGCAGCTCTAAGAAAAGTAAAATCTAAAGTAGCCCTACAGCCGAGAAGCTGGAAAAATTGAAGACGACTTCTCCCAGCCCCCTTCTTCTTCCCTTTTTCCCTTTTAAATTCCTAAAGTAGAGCTGCTTAGAATATTTCTTCCATGGTTCAATTTCTCACGATGAAGGTGACAGAGTAAAAAATCTTTTGGTAGCCCCCAAAGTGCCTTGCCATCATGAAAGAAGATAGAAATTTATATTCTCAATGCTTTTCCAATCCAGGAACGATGTGCTTGTTACAGGCTTTCTGATGCCTTATAAGATGTCAGGAATTATTTTTGCTTTAAAGAGTGATTGCTTAAAAAGGCAGTTGCTGCTATAAATTCCCTCAAGATAGAAAGCAATTTCCAGACAACAATGAGCAATAATGCCTAGAAAATAGACACTAGGTATAAGCCAGAGACAGCCCAAATGGCAGAACCAGAAAGACATACAACTTTTTGTAATTGTCTTAAATTCACTGGACAAACTACGTCTATTGCTACAAGAAATGGGCTTGCTGATCTTAGGCAGGATATAACAAAAGGAAGATTAAACTAAATATGACCTGAAATCAAACTAAATAAACAGCAGAATAAAGAAAAAGGTCTCTAGGAAACATATTTTCAGGGGGCATAACTTCGTTAGACATTAAAGAGACTAATTAAGCTACATCTGTCATTTGAAAATGAGCAATCTATAGCAAGGTATTTATTTAAAGTATATTTCAATTTGGTTGTGTAAATACTTGAGGAAATTCATGGGGTGAACAAATCTGAACTGAGTGATTTGAAATCAAACTCAACATTTGCTGTCCAAGCGATCAAGAATATGGACAATTGTCCAGAAGGAGGTAATTTCAAGAATGACAAAGTGGGATCTAGAAAACTTTGCACCAAAAGAATCTGCTTGGGTAAATCCATGGAAGAAGAAGTCAAGAGTGGCAATGTTGGTAAATTAAACCGGAAAGCAGAGACAGAGTGTAGGAGAAGTAGCCACCGCTGCACTCCAAGCATCCATTATCTTTTTTTTCTGCATTAATATCTTTATTTATTTATTATTTTTTAAACTTTTATTTAATGAATATAAATTTCCAAAATACAGCTTATGGATTACAATGGATCCCCCCCCCCCCATAACTTCCCTCCCACCCACAACCCTCCCCTTTCCTGCTCCCTCTCCCCTTCCATTCACATCAAGATTCATTTTCAATTCTCTTTATATACAGAAGATCAATTTAGTATATATTAAGTAAAGATTTCAACAGACTGCACCCACATAGAAACACAAAGTGAAACATACTGTTTGAGTTCTAGTTATAGCATTAAGTCACAATGTATAGCACAATAAGGACAGAGATCCCACATGAGGAGCAAGTGCACAGTGACTCCTGTTGTTGACCCAACAAATTGAAACTCTAGTTTATGGTGCCAGTAACCACCCTAGGCTCCCCTCATGAGTTGCCAAGGCTATGGAAGCCTTCCGAGTTCGCCGACTCTGATCATATTTAGACAAGGTCATAGTCAAAGTGGAAGCTCTCTCCTCCATTCAGAGAAAGGCTCCTCCCTCTTTTTTTTGTTTTTAAGGGAAAGGGTTTATTGGGGAACACCCTACTGACCGGAAAGCTGATTCCAGCCAAGACTGGGAGAAAAGTCACTCACCTTTTGTAGGTAGAGGGGTTTGTCTGTAGAGAAATTTTGAACATTTATACAGCATTAAGTGGGGAAGAGAACCATCAGTACACACAGGTTGGGAGTAGAACCATTGGTAGAAGAGTAGAGGTTATGATTACAAAGGAATGAGGCCCAAGTGCGCTAGACAGGGTCTAGAACAAAGGACAGAGTCATTACTAGAGGAGCTAAGAAAGGTGCTGTCTAAGCTACAATTAAGTTTTCTGATTGAGAGGCAAATAGAACCTGATAGAAGGGGCTTGATAATAATCTGGTGGGCTTTAGGCCTTGTAAGTTAAGAGGCCCAGATCTATCTATCTCTTCCCATGGGGTACATCCTAAGGGAGGTGTGAACCTACTAGGGGAAGGCACTCTGTTGACTTTCATTACTTAGCCGGCCTGGGAGGAGAGCTGGCCAGGTAAAGGCAGGTGGCATCTCTAACAAGAAATTTACAGTTCTGCCTTCCATGTTGCTGACCCTACTTGACCACACCCTCAGCTGCAGTGGTCACTTTGGAAGTTGGGCTGAGTGAAGGGCTTTTCAGCTTAGAGCCAATAAGATCTGTGGCTCTGACCTGGGCATCCTTCGACTCCAGGGCAGGTCCATTTCCAGTGATCCAACTCTTGGCAGAGCTGCCAGGGCTCTTCACAAGCTGACTTCTGCTGAAGCCCAGGCTTACCACATTGAAAGCCACTGCAGTGGACTGGCCTGTTGGGTCTGCTTGAGGGCAGATCACTGTACAGATCAGCCATTAATAGGCCTGCCACCCATTGCTTCTGATGCCGAGCTTTCTTTTCCTCCTGGTTTTTGTTAAAGCAGACCAGAGGATACAAGTCAAGGGAGTGCCCAAGTCCCTTCTCTAATCTTCGGTGGCCTAAACTACAAGTCTATAGTCACAGGCATGTTCTGTAGTAGTTTTTCTGAGGTAGACAATGCCCATGAGGAAAATTAGAAAGGGAGGTTTTTTCTACTTACTGTTTACTTCTCTGATGGCGAAGTAAATCTAGCTATGAGATTATAATTTAAGCTCTGATTTTGGCTATGCTATTACAGAAAAATGTTAGCCATCTCTTTTATAAGGTCTAAAGATTAAATTGTGCATCCTACAGATTCCTTCATAATAGAATTAGTTTCCTACCTTGAAGAGAATAGAGAAATGAAAGAACAAGTTGGGCTTAGAATAGAGAAATGAGGGAGCAAGTCCTAGATCACTTGCTGACAATAGCAATATCACATGAAAACTTAGCAAACAGTTTCAACCATTAGATAACAACTCAATAAAATATTTACCAGAAGGTCCAATGCCTTCTATTAATTTTAAGAATCATGTATTTGAAAACACCTCTTAAATATCTAACATGGTGTAGTTTGTTTAACCAGTAAACTTAAGCACAACCATATAAAATGTTTTTAGTTTCTTTCTACCAACAAGTTTAAAACATATGATGCAGAGATTCAGGTCACAAGAATTAAAACATATCTTTGATTGATTTTAGCAGCTTAAATTTATGGAAAATCGTATCTATAAGCCAATTAAAATAAAATTCTTAATAAAATTTCCCCATGTGGACATACAATATGTACACACATATAACATAGCATAATAGACCAATATAGCAATTTTAATAATAGCTTTTAAAATCTTTAACTCTTTTTGTAGATTGCCAATTGATTTGAATTGCTTTTTGTTTTTAGTAACCTCAGTTAACCATACTTTCTCTCAGTTGGTACTATTAATACATTATTGGCTTCATCTGTTTACAGAGCCATCCCAAAATACTGAATACAACAGAAGTGGCTGGAAAAAGTCCATAGGAACCTATAGGAGGACAGCTAAACACAGAACCAACAACGCTTTAGTTTTATGAGCAGCAAATCATATATAACTGTGGATGACAAAAGACTTTAAGTTGCCATGTTTATAATTATAAACTCATCAACCAACAAGAGGCACTTGCTTACTTCCCAGTATTTTTGAAAGCACCTGTAGGATTTTACAAGTATTTAACCCTTAGGCCTCTGGGGCTTTCTCATTAAGATAACTATCATGTCTAGTAACACAATTAGGATAACATTTTAAATAAGGTAACACAAATTTTAGCCTGAACTTTTTTCATTTCTGTTGGCATCATGTATCTTTTTCCAGCCTTTCACTTTCAGTCTGTATGCATCTTTGTTAGAAAGATGTGTTTCTTGTAAGCAGCAAATAGATGGGTTTTGTTCCTTAACCCAATCAGCCAACCTGCGTCTTTTAACTGGAAGTTCAGGCCATTAATGTTCAATGTGACTATTGATAAGTAGTAACTTTTCCCTGCCATCTGCAAAGATATTTTCTAATATAAACTTTGAGCTGCCTGTTTATCTTTTTCTGTGAGATTTCCTTCCTTTACCTTCTTTCATATTGATAACCGTGTTTCTGTGTTTCTGTGTGTAACGCATCTTTCAGCATCTTTTGCAGGGCTGGACGAGTGGCGACAAATTCTTTCAATTTCTGTTTGCTATGAAAGGTCTTAATTTCACCTTCATTCACAAATGAGAGCTTTGCAGGATATAATATTCTGGGCTGGCAGTTTTTCTCTCTTAGTACCTGGGCTATGTTCACCATTCCCTTCTAGCCTGTAGGGTTTCTGATGAGAAGTCTGCTGTGAGTCTAATTGGAGATCCTCTGAGAGTAATCTTGCGGGGAACTGCAGGCTGGCCACCTGTGGGAACCTCCTCTACATAGCTTGCAGCAATCAGTCGACCACAAGTCCTACGAAAACAACCAGGTGAAACAGATGAAACAGGATGGACTCTGCATAAACAACTAGGCGGAACCAGGTGAAACAGATGAACTTTCGACCTGAGGCTATACGTGCCCTTTCATCTGATTGGCCAACATTAGCATAAACTGCACGTGAAGAGAACCACTATTGGCTGTGGAGCACATGCTCCATGGAACTTGGGATAGAAAGGGACATTGGGATCTGGGCGTGCGGCCGCCGCTGCTGCGGCCCCTCCTCCTCTTTTCTCCTCTCCCCTTGCCCTTTCCTTCTGTCTCCAAGAGTGAAAGTTCCTTGAGAACCGAGAAACAGTGACCGTGTCATGACTGCGTTGCATCCTCACTGGCCAGGGTTCGACAGATCTGACGTTTCTCTCTTGCACATTCTAGAATCTTTTCTTTATGTTTCACTGTGGTGAGTTCGATTACTACGCGTCGTGGTGAGGATTTCTTTTGGTCATGTTTACTAGGGGTTCTATGAGCTTTCTGTACTAGGATGTCTCTGTCCTTCTCCAAACCCAGGAAGTTCTCTGCAAGTATCTCACTAAAAAGGCCTTCTAATCCTTTCTTTCTCTCCATGCCTTCAGGAACTCCTAGAACCTGAATGTTGGGTTTTTTAATAGTATCCTGTAGATTCCCAACAATATTTTTTAGATTTCTAATTTCCTCTTCTTTTCTTTGGTTTGACTGTATACTTTCCTGTGCTCTGTCTTCCAAGTCCGATATTCTCTCTTCTGTTTCACTGACTCTGTTTTTAAGGCTCTCTAATGTGTTTGTCATTTGATCTATTGAGTTCTTCATTTCATTTTGATTTCTCTTCCCTATCACACTTTCCTGCGTTTCATTTTGATTCCTCTTTAAGATTTCATTTTCTTGAAGGAGATTTTCTGTCCTGTCCAGTAAGGAATTCTGTAGCTCAAGCATTTGTTTTTGAACACTTCTAATTGTTCTTATCATAAATTTTTTGAAATACGTATCTTGCATTTCTTCCATCTCATCATCTTCATAATCTTGGTTTGGGGTGTCTTGTTCATTTGGGGGTGTCATAATGTCATCCTTGTTCTTGTTTTCTTGGTTTTTGTGTTTGTTGCTTGGCATTGTAGAGATATTCTTTGGATTCTCCTTCCCTCGCTGTGGTGTTTTTTCTTGTTATACTATGACTGTATTAAGTGGACTGTCTGCTTTTGATGGAGCCTTAGAGGCTTGAAATGGGTGTGGCCTGAGAGCTCTGTTTGGTTCCTCAGGGTTAAGGTTGTGCCAAAGGTGACACTCCCAGGTTAGGCATGGTAAATCTCTCTTTCTTTCTTTTTTTGATTCAGAAGGGAAGTAATTCTGCACAGCTGAGTGGAATTGGAGGTAATTAGCAGGCAAATGATATACTCACAGGAGCCTGCGATTGGAAGCTCTTTCTTAAGGGCCACACAGGGAATCTGTGCTGCCCTCAGTGTGGGCTCAAATTCTCCTGCAGTCTCCCACTGGGTTGCCAAGGTTACCGAATTGTAGCATCTCTGGAGAGTACTCACGTGAATTCTGTGAGTTCTCTCCCCCACCATCTCTTTTTTTTCACAGTCTCAGTTCATTAGCACCACACATTCACTAGGTCCTAATCTCCTGTTATTTCACCACCAGCCCCCCTCAAGAGTCAGGTTTTTTTGCTTGGATGAGGGCCAGTGCAGTCCTGACTGAGGTCGCCCCACTTATGACGTATGTCCAAAATGGTGCCTGCTCTGTCCTGCTCACCTTTGAGAGGTGAGCGGAGAGAGAAACTCGTGTCCGTATCAGTTACTTTTTTTTTCCTCTCTTCTAGTTAGCCAGGTGAACTTTTCCCCACAGGGTTTCAAGCCTCGTTCCCTTTAGTCTCCTCTTTCCGCTTGCCCACCCGTGTCTCGGGCTATCGAGGTTCGGCTCACCTCGTGATCCAGCGCTGGTGTTGATTCCGCCACTGGTGTCCCGAACTTGGTCTCCCACACTCTCCATGCAGGTCCACTGTGAATCACTAGTTCCAGAAGAGTTTCCTCTGCTGTTTCTTCCCCTACTCTTCCTTGAACCTGCAGTATCTCCACTTTTATTAAACTGTCTCTTCCCGGACTATCAGTGTGCTCCCTTCCTATTCCACCATCTTGCCCTCCTCCCCAAGCATCCATTATCTGATCACATTATTTTAACAGTTCTGTTTAGAAGACATTGGTTTTATCACTTTACAAATGGAGAAACTTTGGGAAATTTGTTCACTTAATACAACAGAAAGTGACCTGAGTTGAGATTTCAACTTTAAGCTCGTTTGATGATCACATCATTTCTTTAATGAGGTCACATTGATTCTTAAACAATGAACAATATATAATTGTTATCTCAATAAAAGGAATTTAAATAAAACTAAAATGACACTCAGACTGTAGTAAGTACAATTACAAATACTAAAGCATACACTGAAGATGAGACTACCAGAAAAAGAACGGTCTCACATTTATGATACTATAATATATATGTGTGGTATTTTATATCGAGTCCTTAAATATATTTCAAATCATTGAACCTAGTGATCCTCCTCATAAATTATTCCAAGGAAATAACTGAAAACTAGAAAATGGCATACATAAAAAATGTAGCATTATTTATAACAGTTTATAATAGACTTTGTTTAGTAGGGGGCATTTAAGGACAGGTTTGCATATTAATTCAATTGTATATTAGGAAGACATTATAGTAATAAATAGGAATATGGGGACTAATAAAGAAAGCATAGTATAAAACTGTATGCTCTGATTATAAATAGTAACAGGTGAAGCTTCTGCCTGCAATGCTGGTATCCCATGTGGGCATCTGCTTGAGACCTGGCTGCTCCACTTCAGATCCAGCTCGCTGTTAATGCTCCTGGGAAAGCAGCAGAAGATAGCTCAAGTCCTAGGTCCTCTGCAGCCAAGTGGGAGACCCAGAAGAAGCACTGGTTTCCAGGCTTCAGCCTGGCCCAGCCCTGGCTGTTGTGGCCATTTGGGGAGTGAATAAGTGGACAGAAGATTTATTCTGTCTGTCTCTCTTCCTCTCTAACTCTCCCTTTCAAATCAATAAAAATAATAAATAAATATATGCATGAATAAATACTAAATGGGAGACCATAAGAAAGAAATTAGTTGTGCTGTGCTGCGGCAGGTAAAGCTGCTGCCTTGCAACACCAGCATTCCATATGGGTGCCAGGTGAGTCCTGGCTGCTCGGCTTCAGATGCAGCTCCCTACTAATGCACCTGGGAAAAGCATAGGAAGATCGCTCAAGTGCTTGGGCCCCTGCACCCACGTGGGAAAGCTGAAAGAAACTCCTGGCTCCTGGCTTCAGTCTGGCCCAGCTCTGGCTGGTTTGGCCATCTGTGGAGTAAGCCAGCAGATAGAATCTCTCTTGCTCTCTTGCTCTCTAGTTTTGCTGTTGTGATAAATAAAAATAAATATTTTTAAAAAAGAAATTAGTTGTGTTAAATCAGAGTAATTATGAATGCATTAAAATTGTGATCCCATTTCTTAAAATATTGAACTGAACTCACACAAACATACATTGAAGGAAAATACACACTTACATATAGAAACACATGATATATTTGGGATATGTGTTTACAAGGTAAATCGTTTCCAGCATATATAATACTATTTTGTTATATTATTAGCTATTCGATGGTAGAGGAAGGGTAAAGGAGATATACTTCATGTGTGTGTCTGCATACACACAATTAAGGGGACAGAAATCAATTTCTTATATTAACAGCTCATGAAAAATAAGATTATAATAATAGGAAGACTTATCAACAGGACTGCTACTGCTTATGATTTTAAACAGATCTGTGATTAAGAATCTTTTCCAATCTGCACCACAGATTTTTTTTTACCTGCTCACATTCCTTCCATCCCACTTCCTAATGATAGGGGTAGAATGTGAAAGAAGGAAGATAGAGACAATGGCTGAGCTATGGAATTTTGCTTATCCTCCATTCTCTGCCTCAACACATTAGGCCATGTTGCTAGCAGACTGTCCCCATCCCTGGGAAACCATCCTGTCTTTGGTTGAGCAGGAAGAAGAAACAGAAGCTAGTATTTGGCTGCTTGCTTCTGTCTATCAGAGAAGGGCAAAGTAACAAGTGTTCACCATCTGTCTCCAAAATATCAACACTTGTCTCTCCAGCTTCAGTCACAATCAGGGTTTTAGGCAGTAAATTTCTAGCATCTGCTACCCCAAAGTATCTTTTGTCTTCTATGCGAATTAAAGGTGGAGAAATAACTTTCTTATATCCATGGTTAATAGTTTTTGGAAAATAAAGGAACTAACTCCCTAAGTTGGTAAACACTACCATTCATTAGAATTTCAAAAACCACATCTTTGGGGCTTGTGTTATTGCTTAGAAGGTAAAGTAGCTGCCTGCAAAGCACCATTCCAGATGCTCCAATTCTAAAACAGCTCTCTGCTAATGGCCTTCGAAAAGCATCACGGACAATGGCTCAAGTGCTGGGAACCCTGCTACCCACATGGTAGACATGGATGAAGCTTCTGGCTCCTGGCTTCAGCTGGCCCAGCACTGGCTGTTGTGGCCATTTGGGGAGTGAACCAGCGAATGTGAGATCTCTATCTCTGATTTTCACAATAAATAAGTAAATCTTTAAAAAAGAAAACCACATCCTTTGCCTTGCCATCTGCATTATATTTATACATACATATATTGGAAAGAAGCATAAAGGGGCTGGCTTTATGGCACAGAGGATTGCCTGTTGAATCCCACCTGCTCCACTTTTGATTCAGTTCTCTGCTAATGCACCTGGGAAAGCAGAAAAGGGCCCAAGTACTGGGGCAGCTGCCACCAACAAGGGAGATGGATGGAGTTCTGGGCTCCTAGCTTCAGCCTGGCCAGCTCTGGCCATTGCAGCCATTAGGGGAGTAAACTAGCAGATGGAAGATCGAGCTCTCCCCTCCCCCTGCCCTCGCCACCTCTCTCTCCTTCTGTCTCTGTAATTCTATCCTTCAAATAAATAAATAAATCTTTTAAAAAACACATAAAATTAAGTGTACTCCAGGCATGGTTCAACGTCTTCTTGATAAGTGGCCTTCTTCTCCCAGCATTTCTTTCACGTGTGTGTGTGTGTGTGTGTGAGTGTAGGGAATCATGCCTTGAATGAATATGGGAAAAGAAGAAAGAGTCTGCTTCCAGACATAATCTTTAATATTCTTTTTTTAAGTTCTATTTTTATTATTAGCTTTTGTTTTTGATATCATTCTTAAACTGTAATTTTTTAAAGATTTATTTATTTCAAAGGCAGAATTACAGAGAGACAGAGAGAGAGATAGAGGGGGGGCGGGAGAGAGAGAGGTTTTCCATCCGCTGGTTCACTCCCCAGATGGTCGCAATGGCCAGAGCTCCACCAATTCGAAGCCAGGAGCCAGGAGGTTCTTCCAGGTCTCCCAAGTGCAGGCAAGGGCCCAAGGACTTTGGCCATCCTCTACAGCTTTCCCAGGCCATAGCAGAGAGCTGGATTGGAAGTAGAGCAGCAGCCAGGATTCGAACTGGAGCCCATATGGGATGCCAGCACTGCAGATGGTGGCTGTAACCACTACACCACACTGCCAGCTCCCAGACATAATCTTCGGAGTTTTCTCTGACCTAAGGTGCACAGCTGTCTAACTGGGTACTCCCAGCATTGCTAGCATTTCTAGTGAAGTTCACCAATTACCACGGTGTCATCTGTATTTTCTTGACAGTAAGGGTGAATAGACATTTCCTCTTACCTTTTACTTTCTTTGTGTCATAATCTCTTACTACCAGAGAGTGAATCCAGCTGTAATATGTTGAAGTATTTTCTTCCATAACATATGGCATGAGTTTTCCAGGTATGGCCCTTGATAAACTAAGTCTATACAATTCTTTTCCAAACCATAACCACATCTACTTACAGTCATGACAAAGCATTAGGATAGAATGTAATCTATATGCCCCCTCAAAAAAAAACTGTAAAAAAATTATTTTTTAGAAACTTCCTAACAGGCAGTTCAAGGCTTGAAGATTAACAGAAGAAATATCTGCAACTGTCATTTTTGTTTCAAAGAAATTTCTGGAAATTAGACAGAAAAATAAAACCCAAGTACAGCTGCTTTGCTTCATTGAAGAAGCAGTGATCAGTTCAAAGAGTCCAGACTTTCCATGAAAAAGATTTCAACAAAGTAGTTGTTGGGGAAAAGCAAATTAAAACCACATGGAGACACCACCACATACCCATATTATGGCTAATATTAAAATGATTGACTATACCAATGTTGGCAGGGATGAAGCAATATAACTTTTATACACTGCTGGTGGAAGTGTGAAATAATATAATCCAACAAGATTGGGTGCATCCAGGGTGGTATGGAAAAAATGCCTGTGTCTATCACTATCACTGCAAATGTAGTTTTGTGAAACTTTGTTTCATATCTTTGTCAAGATTGTTGTACTGCTATAGTTTTAATTATCTGTGATTACTATAATATTTACTGTATATGGGTGAAATGATCATTTTTTCCATTCAATTATTGTTCATAGCCATCTGTATTCCCATTAAACTACGGGTTTTTTGATGTTCCCTTGCTAAACTTCTCATTTGGTGAAGTTTTAAGTCTTTTTACTGTAATGTAAATTTAAAATATGTTATCTCAAAAACTAAAAAAAGACAAAGGGAGAAGAAGAGAGGGAGGGAGAGAGCAAGGTGGAGGGAGAGCAAAAGGGGAATATTCTATATTCTCAGAACTTTATCTACAAACCACACTGAATGTATTGAAAACTAATGGAACATTAAAAAATAAAAAGGCAAAGTAAATAAAAATGTAACCAATGTAGGAAACACAGATAAAATTTATTATATAGCTAAATATATTTTTCATATATAGCTGAGTATGTACAGTTATTTATACAAAGAGATTTAAAACATATGCCTACACAGAAACTTACACATAAATGTTCATAGTAACTTTATTCATAACCACTCCAAACTGGAAACCTACCAAGTATCCATCAGATGCAACAAAGAAAAAAATCATGATACTGCCATGCAATGGAATTAAAAATAAAACTACTGTTGGGCATTTCAATAATATAGTGTACAAAAGAAGCCTGTCACAAAAATACTTATCATTTATAAAACTCAAAAAAAATGCAATCCTTGGGCTAGAAAGCAAATCAGTGGTTGTCTGGGGCTCAGGGTAGGACTAAGGATGTATGTGAATTGACTAGAAAAGGGTATAAGAAATTCTAGGTGGTAATGGGAATACACTATGGCTTGATTTAGAGCTAATAACATGATAGACAAATTTAATCTCAGGCCTGGCGCTGTGGTGCAGCCAGTTAAGCCGCCATCTGCAATACCAGCATCCCATACAGGCGCTGGTTTGAGTCCCAGATGCTCTGCTTCTGATCCAGCTCCCTGTTAATACATTTGGGAAAGCAATGGAGGATGGCCCAAGTCCTTGGGCTCCTGCACCCGTGTGGGAGACCCAAAAGAAGCTCCTGGATCCTGGCTTCAGCCTGCCTCAGCCCTGGCAATTGTGGCCCATCTGGGGAGTGAACCAGTGGATGGAGGATCTCTCTCTCTGTCTCTCCTCTCTCTCTCTCCCTGTAAGTTTGACTTTCAAATAAATAAAACTTCTAAAAAATTTAATCTCATTCAAATTACATACTGAAAATGGGAGTTTATTACTATATGTGCATTACACATCACTACGAGTTCCTTGATTAAAACAAAATTGTTTATAATATCAGAATTGATCTATTTTAAAGTTTAGCATTTAAAAAAATTCATTTTAATACTGAAGTGTAATTTAGGTACAAGCAGAGTAATCTTGTGTATGTTTTAAAATGACCCAGCATATGAAATCATACAGAAATGATGTTTTTGTTTACATGTTACAAATCATTTTAACTGGGCAATGGATTCAGAGGGTTGAATACAGACGTACTTCAAACAGTTTGTGAAAAATTGGAAAATAAAGTTATTTGATACAAAGTTTTCTGGAATCTATGCAAAATCTTTTCATAACATGCCATTTCCCTAAATTTTTTGAAGACTCTTTAAGCCTTTATGCTTTTGAATAGTTGTATTTTTTTATTTAAAATTTGGCCAAGAGGGAGATATTTTCATGTAGTTGGTAAAGCCACCTCCTGCAATCCCAGCATCCCAATATGGGCTCCGGTTCACGTCTTGGTTGCCCCACTTCTCATGTAGCTCCCTGCTAATGGCCCAGGGAAAGCAGCAGAAGATGGTTCAAGTGTTAGGGGCCCTGTATCCACATGGGGGACCTGGAAGAAGCCTGAGACTCCTGGCTCTTGTCTGGCCCAGTCCTACCTCTTGCAGCCATTTGGTGAGTGAACCAGCGGATGGAAGATTCATTCCCTCTTCCCTCCCTCCCACCCACCTTCCCTCCCTCTCTTTCATGCTCCCCCACCCTCCTTCTTTCATATAAATCAATATAGCATTTTTTAAAAATGATAAGAATAATTGGAGCAAAATTAGTTAAATCTACAAGTCTTGTTCTTTGAATTAAGATATAATGAATTTCCTGCACATAACAATCTCAAACAGCACAATATTTTTTTTAATAAAAGTAAAGACTTGCTTGCAGGCTAAGTCTCTTTTTAGGAGGAATGATAACAGTTATTACATGTAGAGAAATGTCATTTTGTTAATGGAATGGAAAGTAAAAGTTTATTCAGCAATAGTAGGAAACAATCAGGACAAACAAAGCTAGTCAATACAGTGAAGTCACAGAGCATAAAACTTTTTAAAGGGAAGGAAAATTGGACTTACATATTTTCATACTACCTTTCCCTTTTAAGGCATTAGATTTCTTGCCTAACTTCAGGGAAAGCTGGCTTCAAGCTCACAATCATAGGAGTAGAATTTGTGTCCCAGAGCACTGAGCGGATTCCCAACCAGGCACCAAGTTTCAACAGGCTCCATGCTGACAATGCCCCGTGGATTCTTCAGTGAGCCTGTAGCTCAGGACGACGTCAGTCAGAATAGAAATTAAAGATGTAGAAGGTAGTATTCAACTATGTAGGGAGGGATGCCCTTTAGAGAAATTAATGTCCCTTTCAGTTTCTTAGCGCTGTACAAAATGGAACGTGGCATTTTCCCCTTGATCCTGTTACCTTTACAACTACCTGTTCTTTCTGTAAGACTCCAAACTGTCTAATGAGTAATACTGGACAACAAAACATGGCCTCATTACCAACAAAGAACATAAGCTTCTGCAGTCACGCTTAGATGTGATAAATTAGAAGTCTGTTCCCCAGAAACTAACCCATTTCAGATGAGCAGTTGATTCATTTTAGTGTTATCCTAGGACAACAGAGCATCAGAACGTTTCATAGTCCAAGCTGTCCAGAGGCAACACAAAATTCTATTGTATTGTTGCAGAACTTAACTTTCCTTTCCAAACAGTTCCTTGAAATTTTAACTCTATCTTCTTGTAAAATGTTTTACCTTTAAAACCAAAGTTTCAATCTGACTCCAAAGGCCCAGAACATTCCCTAGAACAGAACATATGATGCCTGTTTCTATTCCAGGATGTGCTTTGTTGAATTATTGGAAAGGAATTCAGAGATCATCATATCTAGAGTCCTTGTGCTAGTGCCTGCATGTGCTAGTGTCTTTGTGGAATGTATGAGTATAAATCATCTATGTCACCTTTGAAATATCTTTTGCGCAAAAATAATTATGATATACAATTTATATATATCTGTATCTATCCATATTTATATATATCACGTGGACATACACATCTGTCTATATAATGTGATTCTTTAGTGTTATTAGCAGTGAGTCCTGTTAGGCTGTGGGGAAGGCACAGATTCATGAAGAGTAAACTGAGAGGGAAGGAAATACTTTGTGGAAGGTAAGTTTGAACTTGAAATATGAGTATAATTCATAAAATAACAGAGGAAAGAAGTGTTCCAGGGATGGAGAAGAATAAAAACACAGGTGAAGCATCACAAATAAAGATGATGTACTGTGGGACCAAGGAGACCAACATGGAGCTGAGTTTTAGGAAATCAGGCTGGGGAAAGCCTCAAATGCTATTTTCAGGACTCTGTACCTATTCCTGGTACAATACAGAGTCTCTGAAGTGCTCTGAGTAGAAAACTGACATGATTGAGATGGGTTTTAGGTCAGAGGTATCTCAAGAGCAAAGCTCAGATATGACAGAGGGCCAAGGACTCAAGTAGTAGTGGTCAAACCAAATTTTAAAAGCACATTTCACCTTCAATGATGAATAAAGAATATTTCTATGCAGTAAACTTTTAATGGAATTAGATGTCATAGTCTGCACAAATTTCCAAATTCCAAAGAAAAGCAACATAAAACACAGGCTATGACTTTCAAAGTATAGGAGACAGACAAAAGTGTTTGTAACAGAGCTACAGAGGTACAAGAGTATATGCAAGGATACATCCAGTTCTCATCAGGTGTGCAAAGACAAAAACAGACGTGACAAAGAAAGATTCCTCCTATCAGCTCCTGAAAAGCAAGCAGGGTTATAACAGAAAATTCTGGAGACTAGGGGATTCAGGCCCAGAGAACACAAGAAAACTTCCAGACACCTGAAGCAGAGAGCATATGCAGGCTGCTTTACTGGCATATAAACACACACGAAGAGAGAACAGGGACACACAAATGAGATTACTTCTCCTTTCCAAGATTCACTTTCCTCTTAGAGCTCTAAGTGTTTATGGTTTGGATTCACCATTGAGAACTGTCAAGAAGTTGACTGACAGTCTGTAACTGAGGGTGCTGTAAGGTAGGGTGATCATGGGAAACAGTGACAGAGGACATCAGTAAACAAGGTAAGACAGTGATGGCATTTAGGAGGTGCCAGCACACAGGGTTCATTCTGCATCTTGAGGCAGCGATAGAACATAAGGCACAGGTACCAAAGAACCTCACAGAGAGCTGTTTCCCTCATCTCACAGAAGAAAATGGGAACACGTTTGGAAAGTCAGTATTTTAGGTATATATAGAAGGCCCCATCAGCTCTAAGGAAGCAAAAGCAATGTTATCTGTAACTTCAGTTTGAGATAAAAGAGTACAAGGACATACAAGCAGGAATTGTAAACATGTTTTCAACACTGTTGAAACAGTGATAAATCAAACATGGAATAAAAAGTGTTTTCTTTTCCAGGCTATTCCATGAGCTAACAGAGCTGGATTTAACGGGATGACTTATATGAAGATATTGCTTTATGCTTGAAAGGAAAAGACTGTAAATATTTGAAGGCACAGAGAGATCTCAGTTGAGTGAACAAGCACTGATTGCTTTCTGGTGTCAAAATATTTTAAATAAAGAATAAATCAGAATTTTGGTAGATTTTATTCTTCTTAGGGGTCATAAGAGAGATTCAGAGCATAAATTTAAGTACCATCACATTTGTGAAGCTTGGTTTCATGATGAGGAAAAAAAAGTTAATTCTTAGTCCCTAAGTGTTAATAGATACTTTAAAAACCTATCTTGATATTTAAGTGGATGCCACATGCCAACTAAGATTTTTTTAAGCTTATTTATTTGTTTGAGAGGCAGAATGACAGATCTCCTATCTGTTGTTTCTCCAAATGCCTATAACAGCTGGAGGTAATGCAGGAGGAAACCAGGAGCCCACTCCTTCTGGGTGTCTCCCTCGTGGGTGGGAGGAACCCAAATACTCAGGCAATCATCTGCTGCTGCCCAGGCACATTAACAGGAAACAGGATTAGAAGTGGAGGTAGGACTTAATCCCCTGGAGTCCCATGCGGGATGTAAGTGTCCCAAGTGACAGCTTAACAGACTACATCACTCAGCCCACCCCAGCAAGATTTTTTTATTACTGGTTCCCTAAGCTTCTGAAATCATTAGACTCCTCTAGAGATTTATTTATAGGGACAGGTTTCTGTGTACTGCCTCCAGAGATTCTAACTCAGGGAGCCGGAGATAAGGCCCAGGAATCTGGATTCTTTTAAAGTCTATAAAGACACCAGCGCCACAGCTCAATAGGCTAATCCTCCGCCTTGCGGCGCTGGCACACCGGGTTCTAGTCCCGGTCGGGGTGCTGAATTCTGTCCCGGTTGCCCCTCTTCCAGGCCAGCTCTCTGCTGTGGCCAGGGAGTTCAGTGGAGGATGGCCCAAGTGCTTGGGCCCTGCACCCCATGGGAGACCAGGATAAGCATCTGGCTCCTGCCTTTGGATCAACACGGTGCGCTGGCCGCAGCACACCGGCCGCGGCGGCCATTGGAGGGTGAACCAACGGCAAAGGAAGACCTTTTTCTCTGTCTCTCTCTCTCACTGTCCACTCTGCCTGTCAAAATAAATAAATAAATAAATAAATAAATAAATAAATGTGTCTAAAGACATGCTGAAAGTGGCTACTGCAATTAGGTGCAAAATAAGTATAGTTAGATTTGCATTGAGTATTAGTCTTGCTCAATTTCAGTCTGATATAAAACTATTTGTTGTTTCATTTGGAAATCTAATATGCAAAACTTTAGTTTGTTATTTTGCCTTAAAATATAAATAGGCCTATAAATAACTGGGCAGAACCCTGAAAATTAATTTACTAGTGTATATTCTTCCTTTCTCATGATTACTAAAGGACTACCTCCTTTTCACTGACTGACTATTATAGCACCGATAGATCACAAGCTCTCTTTCAGTGTGTTTGCCACAGGAAGCATTTATCTTTCGCTCCTGGGGCTGCACAGCAAGGTAAAGAAATCTGAGTGCATTTCATGTGAATCACAGGAATGGAGGGGCTTAGCTCTTGCCAAAACTCAATGCATTAACTCTTTAGAGTGACACGAGAAGAGAAAAGCTCTCAGGTTAACAAAGATACAGATCACAGTGCTCATGATGTGCAATGAAGTGATGTGCAGTGAAGTGGGCAACGGAAGAACAAGACAAGCCAGTGGAGGCCAAGAGGCAGCAGGGCAGACAAAACCATCCTGGCACCTCTTCAGCCAAAGCCAGAGCTGTCTGGGCTGAGGACAGTGCTGCTGACTAGGGCCTTCTGTTTCCCAAGCACAAAAAATGCACATGAGAGGCTTCTTCGAGAAAATTAAGAAAAATAAGTAAAAACTAATCAATAAAAAAGATAAAAATCATCAAGCAAACACTCCTACCTTTATGAATGACCGATGTAGGGAAATCATTGAGTCAGTAAAAACTAGATTTCTATTTATTGAGAATCTGATTTGAGCAAGGCTAGTTGACAACAGTGAGAACCAAATATACACAGGTTTTACATGCGGGGGTTTCTTCAAGAATTTCCTACATTTTAGAGCCGATATTATTTTGAGACTATAATTCTGCTGTGCTATGCTGAAAAGAATAATCAAGATACTCATAGTGTTTTCAAAATATGAATAGGCACTACCATACCCAATCAGGGACAGTGAACACTCTACTGAAAAAAAAAAGCCTTTTGATTTTATATCTTCTGCGTTTATGTCCCATATGTATATACAAAATGTATTCTATGCATTTTACAATTATCACATATATCATGTTCCAAAATAGACACACTACACCAATCACATTTCATATCTACGAAAGTCCACGGGGAAAAGACTGTTTCTACTTCTGTGAGGCAGGTTAACAATCAAAGTTACTAGAATTTTGATGGCTTTTCATTAGTCTGCAAGTACTGTGTATTTGTAATTTTTTTTTAAAAAAAGATTTATTTATTTTAAAGGGGGAAAGAGGGAGAGGGAGAGGGCGAGAGAGGGAGGGAGGGAGGAAGAGAGGGAGAGCTATCTTTCATTTGTTGGTTCATGGACATAATAGCTGGGCTGGACCAGGCTGAAGCCAGGAGCCAGGAACTTTTTCAGGGTCTCCCACATGGGTATAGGGGCCCAAGGACTTGGGCCATCCTCCGCTACTTTCCCCGGCACATTAGCAGGGAGCTGGATTGGAAGTGGAGCTGCCAGGTCTTGAACTGACACCCATAGGGGATGTTGCACTGCAGGCGGAGGCTTAACATTCTATGTATCAGTGCCGGCTCCTGTAATAATCTTAAAAAAGTGGCTTCCAAAACTTTTTGACTTATTATCCACAGCAAGACAAACATACACATGCACATACTCACAAAATTACTTTCAAAAAGTTTGTGAAAAAAAAATGAAAAGAAAGGTAAGTTTCGGTGATAAGATTCTGAAATCCATGTAGTTTTCTCATAATATATTTTCATGAATATATAATTACAATATTATATGGATACTACACACACACACACTCACATACATATTATATCATATATATTAATGCAGGTGAGTGTGAATGTGTCCACATACATCTCTAAAACTGAAACAGAGGTTTCCTGAAAAAATATTGATTCTCACAATGAACAGTATATTCAGACATATCCTATCCCTATCCTATCCTATCCTATCCTATCCTATCCTATCCTATCCCACCCCATCCCTTCCCATCCCATACTTAATAGACTTAATTTTTAAAGGTAGTTTTAAAGAAAAACTGACAAACTACAGAGATTTCCCAATTCCATTCTGACAAATGCATCATGACATGAACCATTGTATCATTCAGAGGTACTTTAACTGTTCTAAAAATATCATCTTCTTCACCTCTCCATTCTTCCCTAGACCTGATTTCAAAATCACTAATCTTTAATGGTGTAAGTGGAACCATATAGTATGCAGCTTTTTCATATTGGCTTTGCTCTCTTAGTAATACACATTTAATTTTTTCCATGTCTTTTTTTGGCTTAATAATTCATTCTTTTTATTTCTAGCAGTCCTTTTTATGAATATACTCCAGTATGCTTATTACTTTACTCTGTGTCACCAAGGAATTGGGTTGTAATCACAGTTAGCTGATTTCACAACCTATTATTCCTTCACATCTGTATTTATGAAAAATCACCTAAAGTATGATCCTAAATGTTTGTTGGACTACAAAGGAGCAGACAACTTGGTCCATATGTTAGTGATTTAGAATGTTAGCAGGAGGAGTGAGCTACATGCAAGAAATGTTTAGTATCAAAGGGTGAAAACAACAACAAAAACGTCAGAGTAAAAGAAGCATAACACAATAGGAATTCCTCAGCACTTCTGAGATGCAAGAAGCACTGGCAAGTGTTGGGATGTAACTCTGCATGAGCAGGACCTTCCCGTCAGGAACCTGAGCTTATTATTCTTATATGCCTGTTTCTTCATTGGCAAAAGTTACTTACTAGTAATATCTAGGTCATTAAGTATGTATGGCAAGCAAATAAACAAGAAACACATAAAGCTGAAAACATATCTGACATATATTATGTTTTCAACAAATAGTTATCTATTATTGTTAGCCACTCTTAGCCACTTTATCCTTCATGTTTCTCTGGGACATAGTGAGGTCTCAGCAAATATTTTGTTAAAATCTGAATAACTGCAATTTCTATATAGGCCTGTTTGGTCTGTGGAAGCTTAGTAGAAAAACCAAGTCATGAGTCTAAGATAATGTATTTAATTTGGCAAGCATAAGGTGGAGGAGGCAAGAGGCTGAGGAGATAGCTTGATACTAGGCTGAAAATCAGAGAAGTAGAAGTAGCAGTCAGGGGGCATTGATCGATGGTAAGGCAGAGAATTAGGAGCCAAAAGAGACAGAGTTTCTCTGGACTGCCTTTTAGAGATCACTGGTGACCTTTGCAAAGGGCAGATATTTGAACTTCCTGTATTATTGGGCATAAAAGCAGACCTCAGCAATCTAGGTAGGGAGAATTGGATCCTTGGGCGTCCACTGTCTATAATAAGTTAACTTCTGTTCAGTGTCTGTTGTGTACCATTCTTGTGGGAAGTGAGAAGATACATGTCAATAATTTTCTATGTTCTGTGGTTCAGGTGAAGAATTCTCAATGGGAAGTTTCACCTAATGTCTCAAATAGTAGGTTCTGGCCAAAAATAACAGTCTTAAATTAACTATTTGAATTTCGTTCAACTCACACCAGTCATATTCCAAGTGCTCGATAACCACAGGTGCCTAGAAGCTACTGCACTGGACAGCACACAGACTATTTCATCATGGTAGAAGGGTCCCTTGGGAGGGGTGGGGGGGTCCAGGAGCTGAAGCGGCACCGTGAAAGGTGGAAGGGGAAGGTGACTGAAGGTGATACAGTGTGAGTACATGTGTAGCGAATCCTGAAACTGCAAAGACTAGCTGATCCTCATGGGGAGAACAAGGCTATAGACAAGAGGAAGATATTCTACTTTTTAGAAGTCTTGGGACTAAATGAGGTAGCAAGACCCCAGGAAAAAGGAGGTAATTGTAGAGAAGGGGTTAACATATGGGGAAGAAGAAAGGTTCTTAAATGCAAAGATGTAAAATACGAGATGAGATGCAGGGACTGTGAATCTTGAGCAAGAGGAAAAATTATCATGGAGAATGAAGTTAGACTGGACTAGTTTTTTAATAAAGTGGATAATGTACTTCTTTGCAACAGCAACAACAAAAATGAAATCATTCTGAAGAAGTTACAAGACAATGCTGCTGAAGATAGAGAGATACTTTTTATGACTGCAAATTTAGGTACCAAAAATTTAATTTGTGTAGTTATTAATTGATCAATCAATTATTATTATTTATTGGGTCCCAAGATGCCAAGTATTCTGAATAGATGTACAAGCAAGTTAGGAAGTCTAGACTTACAGAAAAGACTTTGAGAAAAATAAAGCCAAATAACCAATATAAAAATATAACCAAGAACTACTTGTAGAGTACAACTCAAAAAAATTTTATTTTATATCAGGTATGGCAAACCATTGGCCTCATGTTGCCACTCTTGGCTTCTGTGCCTTTTGCAAACATTACAAATCAATCCTGAGGTTCATTCTATGCTTTTCACATTCCATCTACTAGGTAGTATAAAAATACAAATTATTTAGAAATCTGGCACAAATAATATTAGACATGATTAGTCACAATCACACCAAGGAAGCCCAATGTAAAGCTACAGACTAGTCTTAGATTGAAAACTCATCTTGTTGGAAGCCAAAAGTGTCAACTGGTCGCTCAAAATAAAAGACTATAGTAGCTAGTTTCAAATATTTAGATATTTAACTCTCAGTCTCGGGAAGTTTACCTGACTTGACAAAGAGCAGTATCTACAGAGCAAATTAGAAATTTCAAGTTAAAACAAGTAAGGCATAGATCAGACCACTTAAAAATAACCTAAATAAAGTGTATTCAGTTGGTGTCAGTTTTATTTTTCAGAAATTACACAGCTTGTCTGAGTAAAAAAAGATTAATAATTATAATTTCTCTTCAAAGGTAGATAAAAGAATGATGCAGATATGCTAATTACATAAAGGACAAATGAAGTTCACAAGGTGATCACGGGCATTGTAGACAGATGATGTTATTAATGTGATTTCCCTAATTTTTTTTTTAATTTTTTTTTTTTTTTTTGACAGGCAGAGTGGACAGTGAGAGAGAGAGACAGAGAGAAAGGTCTTCCTTTTGCCGTTGGTTCACCCTCCAATGGCCGCCGCGGTAGCGCGCTGTGGCCGGCGCACCGCGCTGTTCCGATGGCAGGAGCCAGGTGCTTCTCCTGGTCTCCCATGGGGTGCAGGGCCCAAGCACTTGGGCCATCCTCCACTGCACTCCCTGGCCACAGCAGAGAGCTGGCCTGGAAGAGGGGCAACCGGGACAGGATCGGTGCCCCGACCGGGACTAGAACCCAGTGTGCCGGCGCCGCAAGGCGGAGGATTAGCCTGTTGAGCCACGGCGCCGGCCGATTTCCCTAAATTTAAAAGGCAACCTTACAATCTGAACATTTCTTGGGTTCAATGACTTAGCTCTCGTACTTGAAATCACAAAGTAAAAACCATATTCAAATAGTTTCACCATGAGATTTAGCACCTACAATATATTTCTGACTCAGGGAGAAAACGAGAGATTACAAAAAGGCAATTAAGGAAGATCGGGGCTTTTCACATACCTGTTCTTCCACCAGATTTGAAGATTGGTTCACATAAGCAACCGACTTCTGTTTTGAGTCATCAGGATCCAGAAATGTTGAGACTACCTTATTAGCCTTGCTTCTTAATGCCAGGTTTTACAGGGAAAATTTTTTGGCAGGGTGGTTGGTTGTACCCTGATATCACTAATTTAAACACTTTAAACTGAGTGCAAGTATTCAGAGGATTGTTTCTATTTCCCTCAATATGCTTAAGTAAACCAGATAACTTTACAATGGCAGTGATGGAGAGAGATCATTTTAGGTCTTCCAGCTCTCTTCAGGTTCTATAGTAAAAGAAGTGTCTCTAAAACAGCCTCACACAATATAATGCTATTATGTGGAAGATATACAATACATAAACATGTGATAAAGATATCCTTGCCTCTTTTGTGAAGGGCTGTTTTCAGTGCTAACAAGGTCTTCAGATCAGTGTAAGGTTGTAGTATTTTTTCTTTTACTTAGAATATTAACAGCAAAGATTACTCATTTTTTTAATGATCCATGTTCTCCAAACCAGAACTCATAATGTATGTGTCTCCTAAAGTACTTTGAAATCCAAGTTTTGAGAACCATTGATATAAAAGGAAAATAATTAATGTGAACTATCATCAATATATTTCAAGGGATTTTTTTAAAAGAAATAAAACATAGAAGTCATACATATTAAGTATGATTACTCTTGTTAGAAAAATGTTTTTCCATAATAGGTTTTAAATTGATAAAAATAGTATTGTTCACTACGGATATTATGAAAAAATTATTTTTAAAAATCGCCTATGATTCCAACACCAACATTTGTATGTGTTAGTTCTTTTCATTTGAATTTCCTTAGTATCTATTTTTACAAAAAGGAAAACTGACATTAAGTCAACTGCTTATTCATATTACTTTGGAAGCATTTAGAAAACAATCCATTCAGTACACGCATTTCAAGATCACACTAATATTTTGCCTGATTGTACGGGTCAGTCAGGGAACTAACTTTAGCGATGAAAAGTCAGGTGAACACCACGTTCTGAGAGGAAATGAGCTGAAAGCAGCTAATCCTGGGCTTAAAGAATTACACCAGGAAAGACAGCTGGCCCACACCCGTGCATAAGGACATCCAAAGAATGTTTAATTATGGACTCTGTAAAAATACCTTGAAACCAGGGAGCTCAAACAGCTTTTGTCAGAAAGACAGGGATAGATGGAAGTTAAGATTATTTCCCATTCAACAGATGGAAAAATCTCCACTCAGCCAGCAGTCCAGGAGGTCAAAAAAGAGGCTGAGGTTTCTGATGCAGTCTAGAGCTCTACTGTTAGATTTGCAGATTTTTGTAAGAAACAAGAAAATGTTTAACTTTACTTTGTTTGGCCTTTTGGCCTGCAAAATACTCAGGCAAGCTGACATTTCGGGTACAAATTTTGCAGCTGTGTAATCACTGGGGTCTGGGAGACCTTCCTATACTTGGTTCAGCTCTTGAATTCCTTTAGAGACCAAGACAATAGAACTTATAATTAGCAAGCTACCATAAGTCTCAGAGTATGACACATGAATAGAACTCTTCCTTTTTTCTCTTTCCCCACACAAGGACATAAAAATAGAGCGAGTAACTAATATATTTGCATTTCTACCCACATTAATAAAAAAATCTAAATATGGAATTTAGCAAGAGTAATGTCCAATGCGAGGTGAATAATTTTTACTTTCCTCCAATCTTGAGGTTTGTTGATGACATAAATGAGTCAAGATGAACCCGTTGGAGGCATTAGTTCCAAATTGCCCCTTCTTTTTCATTCTTAGTGTATTATCCCTCATATATGTAGAGGAAATATTCCAAGACCCCCAGTAGATGCCCAAAACCAGGGAAATACTAAATTGTGTACATACTGTATTTCCTCCTAGATGCCCATCAGAATTGCCATGTAGTTAACCCATCCTTTCAGAGTTAATATATCCTTCCATGTTATATGCCCTGGTGTCTCATTTTCTATTACTACTTCTGTGCTTTGGTGCCATTACTAAGTAAACTTTTACACAAGCACTGCAATATTATGACAGCTGATCTGTTAATAAGATGGCTAATGAGTTTTGGGAGAGTAGTGAATACAGTATGGATATGCTAGACAAAATCCTGAGCAGGACTCAACAGGACAGCAGAAAAGATATCTTCATGCTACATGAAATGGCATGAAATTTAAAACATGTAAAGTGTTTATTTCTGGAATTTTCCATTTTATATTTTCAGACCATGTTTGCCTCTAACTGAAAGCACAGAAATCAAAGCCACAGATAAGAGGGAGACGAATCATTATAAATTCAGCTCAAGGGTCTCATTTCTTTCCCTGGGCCACTTTGATTTGGTCTCCTTACTTATTTCTGCTTTATTCCAACTCCTACATGGTTGCCAGATCAATGCACTGAATCACAAACCCGATTATGCTGACTCCCCATTCTATGGGTGACTAACTAGTCACCCTGCAGAAACGAAGATCTGAATAGCCAGGATTCTACAAAAATCTCATCTTCAAGGACTTTTGTGCATTACCCTCCTCCAATCCTGGGCCATGCGCAGTTTCCAGAGAAGCTTCATTGTCCTTAACTCACACGCTTTCATCTTTCATTGCCTCTTTTCTCCCCCTCATGTTATCTCCTCCACCAACACTGCAACCTGCTCTCCAGATTCCATCCATCCACAAGCTCAACCATAAAACTCCTGGAAGCCAACAGCTACAGTCCTTCCTTCCCATGATGTTCCTTAGAAATGTTCCTCAATGCCTACTTGTTTAATTTTAATTTGCTCTTTAACTGTATGGATCTCATTTTCAGCTGCTACATAAAGACCAAAATGTTCAAGCAATCCTTGTAAAGCTAGACACTTTGCAAAAACAGTCTTTCTTGGATTTTTACTGCTGAAGCCTTCGTATCCAAGAAAGAACAACTGACTCCCCTTCCTCTCCATCTCAGTTAGAGCCCCTGTTTTCTCTAAGGATGGGTCTTCCCTTGACCAAGCTTTAGTCAAGTTCCTCTGAACCCTCTTCCCAAGTGGACATGGACCTTGTACTTACGTGTCTGTTGCTGCATCACCCAGTCTGAATGAGAATCCCCCTGCGGTGGTTAATTGAGAAACCCCATCCTCCATGTCTGACTATTCTCTAGATATGCTCATCTTCTCATTCCTCACTATCCCCCAGATGAGGTCTGATCTCTCTGACCTGCCTTCAAGAAAAATCCTATCAGGTCTGAATAACTGAAATATCTCCTTAGGCCTGATTTTCCCTTACTAACTGCTCCTCTGAGTAATTTTCTATGCACTTACACCACCCTGCTCACTGTTTCTCCATGCTGTGTTGAGCCCAGTCCCGTCCTTGAGGTCTCTTTTCTTCTACGGCAGTAGTTCCTTAATAAATTTGTTCTTAGCTGTCTAACTATGAAGTGTTTCTGGAGCACTTCCCTTGACAGTCACAACTCTGTGAGGTAGGCTAAATACTACTGGAGCAGACTAGGAGGTGTGAAGAGGTTAAGTGACTTGGCCATGGTAATGCAGGTAGCAGTAACATTTAGCAGTGAAGGAAGCTTGGTAAGGTTATTCAAGCCACTGGTAAGCTGATGCCTGAAGATAAATCTAACTATTTTTTTCTTTTCAAAGTGACCATAGGGTTGAGAAAGTAAAGCAAAAGGTCACACAGAGAACTATTATTCCTATTTCCTTTTGGCCTTGTTCAGCACAGGGGACATAAAAACAGATAACATGCATTGCAAGCCTCCTAAAAGGTAAGTACTACATAAACACCTTACGGCCGGCGCCGCGGCTCAATAGGCTAATCCTCCACCTGTGGTGCCGGCACACCAGGTTCTAGTCCCGGTCAGGGCGCTGGATTCTGTCCCTGTTGCTCCTCTTCCAGTCCAGCTCTCTGCTGTGGCCCAGGAGTGCAGTGGAGGATGGCCCAAGTGCTTGGGTCCTGCACCCGCATGGGAGACCAGGAGAAGCACCTGGCTCCTGGCTTCGGCAGCGGCGGCCATTGGGGGGTGAACCAACGGAAAAGGAAGACCTTTCTGTCTCTCTCTCTCTCACTATCCACTCTGCCTGTCAAAAAAATTTTAAAAAAAGAGGTTGACTCTTCACTTTAAAAAATAAATAAATAAACAAACACCTTACATGTAACGACTTCATTTATCTCTCCTAATAGTCTTCATGAGGTACCTGTGACCACATGATAGAGATGAGGAAAGGAAATTAGAGAATTAGCTTTCCCAGGTTGGAATGGGGACTGGAATCAAGGACCATGTGCTTTTAAGACCACACTGCTAGCCTCAATGTCAGTGTTTCTCAAACTGTAGTGTACTGATGAGTCACATGGAACAGCTTACCTGCAGACTCATTCACTAAGGCAGGGTTGGTGCCCAGGGTTCTGCATTCCTGATAAGTTTGCAGGTGATGCTCCTGCTGCTGGTACCCAGACCACACTCTGAGCACCAGTTTTGTTATGCTCCCCCTAGCAAAGGCATTTGTCCCTCAAATCACATGGAGCTCCCATTCTAGAGATAAGAAGGAAGCGGAGAGGAATCTTGACTCCACTGTAGCTGAGCCTACTGTTCAGTCTTCTCTGAACACACTTCACCATGCCCTCTGCCAGACTCCACCGCCTCAGCTTTAAGTCATGCCTTTCTTGTGCACCATGAAAATACTTTCACTCTGAAGCACACACAACAGTATTCCAGGGACTGCTTAATGGCATCATTGTGCACAATCTCTCATCTTCGAACTGACCACAATCCTGCCCATGTTACATTATTTGTGTTTCACAATGTTCTGCTTTTGCTTTTTTAGATTTATTGATGGATTTGGAAGGCAGAGTGGCAGACAGAAAGGCAGAGACAGAGAGATCTTCCATCTCCTGGTTCACTCCCTAATGCCTGCAACTGCCAGACCAGGCCAGGCCAAGGCCAGAAACCAGGAACTCCATCTGGATCTCCCATGTGGATGGCAAGGCCACCATCCACTGCTTTCCCAGGTGCCTAAGCAGGAAGCTGGATCAGAAGCAAAGGAGTGGGAATTTGTACAGACACTTAAATATGGAATGCAGACATCCCAAACAGTGGCTTAACTTGCTCTACCACTATGCTTGCCTTTTTTTTTTTTTTTGTTTGTCCTGATTGTTTCCTACTATTGCTGAATAAACTTTTACTTTCCATTCCATTAACAAAATGACATTTCTCTACATGTAATTCCCTAATTATATATCTTTCTGTTATGCAAAAACTGGTATTTAATTTATCAAGAAACTAATAGAAATGGCCATTTTTCCCCTAAGATGAAGATCTCCAATATAAGTTCAATAAGTGGCAAACAGAGGTTTTATTTATTCATTCTTCCATAATTGTCTGGTATCTGCTGTGTACCAGGTACTGTGCTACGCTTGATCTAAGAATCCTTATGTTCCATTTAATCCTCAAAACAGATGTGTGTGTGCAATCGCATGTGTGTATTCATGGATGTGTACATGTATACAATTTGCACATATTTTAATACACTAATTTATATTAATTTTTTGTGAAAATATAAACCACAGTACTTTACTTAAACTTAGTTTCAAGTTTGTTTTGCCCATTCATTCAAATGCTGCAATATAATGTGGTAATTACTGCCACTTCCCAATATAGAATCTCATTAGATTAAGTTAGCCTCTGTAACTATTTGTTCTAAAATGTGTCCATGCACACACAAAATCTCCCTTCGCCTTTCTTGATGTGAAAATGAATCCATTTTGATTAAATTAATCAGCTTCACATTTATTAGCATCATATCAGCTTTGTCTTCCATTCTCTTACCAACCAAGTTTAAATGTTGCATTCCCATCACAAACCATGTTCTTCCCCCATTGTTCACAGAAAACTGCAAGGTCTAGGGCAGGCGCCGTGGCTCACTAGGCTAATCCTCCGCCTTGCGGCGCCGGCACACCGGGTTCTAGTCCCGGTCGGGGCACTGATCCTGTCCCGGTTGCCCCTCTTCCAGGCCAGCTCTCTGCTGTGGCCAGGGAGTTCAGTGGAGGATGGCCCAAGTGCTTGGGCCCTGCACCCCATGGGAGACCAGGAGAAGCACCTGGCTCCTGCCATCGGATCAGCGTGGTGCGCCGGCCGCAGCGTGCTACCGCGGCGGCCATTGGAGGGTGAACCAACGGCAAAAAGGAAGACCTTTCTCTCTGTCTCTCTCTCACTGTCCACTCTGCCTGTCAAAAAAAAAAAAAAAAAAAAAAGAAAAGAAAAGAAAAGAAAACTGCAAGGTCTAAGTCATCCCTGACACTCATCTTCTTTCATCTCCTTCATGCTTACTTGTGTGTGCCTGGGATTTTTCCTGCAATTTTTTTCTTTATCATCAAGATAATCTTGTGTTTTATTTGTCTTCATTTAGCAGATAAGAAACTAAGGCTTGGAGAAAAGAAATAATAAACACTAATAGTACTGGGAATGACAGATATGTAGCAGATTTGATTCCATGAACTTGACGTTATTCTCACTGATAGTTCACCTGACCTGACAGAAGGATCATTTTATAGCGTCCATGTCAGAAGAAATTTTGAGGCATGAAGGGCTAAGTGCATGATCACAACTTATACACCAGTCACTGAAAGAGCTGAGCTTCCAGCATAGTATCTGGGTACAGAACCTGAGCTCTGGTCTCTGATGCTCCCCAGCTACCCTGATGAGAGTGCTGCTTCTTGGAAGGAAAGTGACAGGGCCAGGACACAGAAGCCTGAGGACAAGTCTCCTGGGCTCAGTTACTGTGAATTTGGCTTGCCTGCTTTCTTAAGAATCGTTTTTCTAAGTCACACGACAACTTTAAATGATCACAATTTTTTTTTTGGACAGGCAGAGTTAGACAGTGAGAGAGAGAGAGAGGTCTTCCTTCTGTTGGTTCACCCCCGAGGTGGCCGCTGCGGCTGGTGGTTGCACCGATCCAAAGCCAGGTGCTTCCTCCTGGTCTCCCAAGCGGGTACAGGGCCCAAGCACTTGGGCCATCCTCCACTGCCTTCCTGGGCCACAGCAGAGAGCTGGACTGGAAGAGGAGCAACTGGGACAGAATCCGGCACCCCAACTGGGACTAGAACTCAGGTGCCAGTGCCGCAGGCAGAGTATTAGCCAAGTGAGCTGCGGCGCAGTGCCGGCCATGATTAAAATTCTATGAGGCCGGCGCCGTGGCTCAACAGGCTAATCCTCCGCCTAGTGGCGCCGGCATACAGGGTTCTAGTCCCGGTCGGGGCGCCAGATTCTGTCCCGGTTGCCCTCTTCCAGGCCAGCTCTCTGCTATGGCCTGGGAGTTCAGTGGAGGATGACCCAAGTGCTTGGGCCCTGCACCCCATGGGAGACCAGGAGAGGCACCTGGCTCCTGCCTTCGGATCAGCACGGTGCGCCAGTCACAGTGCGCTGGCTGCGGCAGCCATTGGAGGGTGAACCAACGGCAAAGGAAGACCTTTCTGTCTCTCTCTCTCACTGTCCACTCTGCCTCTCAAAAAAAAAAAAAAAAAAAAAAGAATTCTATGTTCTATGTCTATGGAGCCTAGTGCCATGGTGCTCAGTCCATTGTAGTTGAGAAAAGTAATTATTTTCCCTCCTTTTGTGGCTATCACTAGCTATGCATCCACCAATGCCTGTGCCCAGGAACTCTGCCTCCCCTCTGGTCCCCCAGGGCTCACCCATGCCTTTGTTCTTGCATTATTCTTCAATCAATTTTATCCAGTTATCAGTATATTCTTCCTTCCTGAATTAATTCCATCTTTTCATAAAAAGCCTTTGATATCTCCTTGCTTTAAAAACTTGGCTCCTGGTACCACCTCTTCCATCCATACAACAACCACCACCACATCATTTTGCTACTCCCCTTAAAGATCATGCTTGCTGACAAAGCTGTCTCTACCACCTGCTTCTATTCCTTACCCTCAACTCTATTTTTAAACTCATTTCAATAATTTTTTCTGCTGTCTTATTCTGTTTGGGCTGCCACAACAAAATCTATAATCTAAATAGGTCATAAACCACTGGAATTTATTTCTCACAGTTTTAGAGGATGAGAAGTTCAAGATAAGATACCAGCAGATTTACTGTCCTGCGAGGACCTGCTTCTGGTTCACAGGCAGTACTTTTTCACTGAGCCCTCACTCAGTGGTGTAAGGAGTGGATCAGCTCCTTTGAGAACAGTCTGTATGAGCACTAATCCCATTTGTGAGAGCTCTGCCTTTAAGAACTGTTCACTTCCTAATACCATCATGCTGACAGGGAAGATTTCCTTTTTCTTTCTTTTTAATTATATCAATTTTTGAAAGGCAGACACACACACACACACACACACGGTCTTCCATTCCTTGATTCGTTCCACAAATGCTTTCAAAATCTAAGGCTAAGCCAGGCCAGGCTGAAGACCAAAGCCCAGAACTCCACCTAGGTCTCTCATGTGTGTGACAAGGACCTAAGTATTTGAGCTACCATCTGCTGCTTGCCAGGATGTGCATCAGCAGGAAGCTGCAATGGAAAGCAGAGCTGGGACTCAAATCCTGGCACTCTGATACAGGATGAAGGTATTCCAAGGGGTGGCTTAAGAGCTGAGCCAAATGATCACCCAGAAGGCTAGGATTTCTTTTTTTTTTTTTTTTTTTTTTAGTTTTATGTCAATCTTTTTCTTTAAAATTTTTATTTAATGAATACATTTTTACATAGATACAACTTACAACTTTAGGAATATAGTAGTTCTTTTCCCCATCCCCCCCCCCCCCAGCTCCCATCCTACCTCCCTCTCTCTCTCCCATTTCCTTCTTCATTATGGTTAATTTTTAGTATGACTTTATATACAGAGGACCAACTCCATGCTAATCATATATTTCAACAATTTGCCCCCCCACACACACACAACACACAGAGTACAGTTTGGGGAGAAAATTTGCAGTCAATTCTCATATTACAATTCAATAGGGAAAGCAGTCCTATCTGGGGAGCAAGTGCACAGTGACTACTGTTGTTCCTTTAAAATTAACACTCTTTTTTATGACATCAGTGATCATCCGAGGCTCCTGCCAAGGGCTACCAAGGCTATGGAAGCCTTTTGTGACCATAGACTCCATCGGTATTTGGACACAGACATAAGCAAAGTGGATGTTCTCTCCTCCTTTCAGAGAAGATTGTCTCCTTCTTTGATGACCCATTCTTTCCTCTGAGGTCTCACAGAGATCCTCTGTTTGGATATTTTTTGTCACAGAGTCTTGGCTTTCCATGCCTGAAATGCTCTCACAGGCCTTTCAGCTCAACCAGGAAGCCTTAAGGGTTGATTCTGAGGTCAGAGTGTTATTTACTATGAATGTTCATTCTAGGAGTCTGCTGTGTGGACTGCTCCCCACGTTGGTCCTTCCTTCCTTTTTAATTCTATAATTTTTACCAGGTACTTGATGTTATTTATACCATCCCTCTTAAACTTAGACTGATCTATTCGTTGCCTTTAACATTTAATATTATCATTTTAACAGTGAAGATGAGGTTTATATCCCTGATTCTTACGGGTTTGGAGCCCCATGACTAGTTCTTAGACTGTACTCTTTGAAGTAAGTCTGTATGGCTGTATGCAAAACTAGACTATTTTACAGTTATAGACTACCTCCTCCATCTCTTATTCTCCCTCTTATTTATAACTGGTTTCTTTTTCCAATTGCCTTAAAATATATATATATAATTAACTCTGTGTTACATAGAGAGTTCAGCATATAGTATGAAGAGAAAGAGAAAGAAAGAAAACAGAGAAAAAAAAACCAACAAAACAAAACATAAAGGATATACAGAGTAAAACGTAATAATGGTAAACTGTCCCTCAACAATCAGGTCAAGGACTCTTGAAGACACTGATTCTAAAAGTGACAATTTCACTTCTATAGCTTTCATTTTAAGAGTGTTATTAATTCTCCCAAATCAGGGAGAACATATGGTGTTTGTCTCTTTGGGAGTGGGTTATTTCACTAAGTATGAGGTTTTCCAGCTTGCTCCATTTTGTTGTAAAGGACTGGATTTCATTCTTTTTTACTGCTGTGTAGCATTCCATGGTGTACATATCCCACAATTTCTTTATCCAGTCTTTGGTTGATGAACATTTAGATTGCTTCCATGTCTTAACTATTGTGAATTGAGCTGCAATAAACATGGAGGTGCAGACAGTTCTTTTGTTTACTGACTTCATTTCCCTTGGGTAAATTCTCAGTAGTGGGATGGCTGGGTTATAAGGTAGGTCTATATTCAGATTTTTGAAGTATCTCCATACTGTTTTCCACCGTGGCTTTACCAGTTTACATTCCCACCAATAGTGGGTTAGGGTGCCCTTTTCCCCACATTCTCTCAAGCATTTGTTGTTTGTTGACTTCTGCTTGAGGGTCACTCTAACTGGGGTGAGGTGAAACCTCATTGTGGTTTTGATTTGCATTTCCCTGATGGCTAGAGAGCCATAGCATTTTTTCATGTGTCTGTTGGCCATTTCGATATCCTCTTTTGAAAAACGCCTGTTAAGGTCCTTGGCCCATTTTTTTATTGGGTTGCTTGCTTTGTTACTGTGGAATTTCTTGATTATTTTATAGATTCTGGTTATTAATCCTTTATCAGTTGTGTAGTTTGCAAATAATTTCTCCCATTCTGTTGGTTGCCTCTTCACTTTCCTGACTGTTTCTTTTGCTGTACAGAAACTTTTCAATTTGAGGTAATCCCATTTGTTCATTTTGGCTTTGACTACCTGTGCCTCTAGGGTCTTTTCCAGGAATTCTTTGCCTGTGCCAATGTCTTGAAGGGTTTCCTCTATGCTCTTGATTAATTTGATGGTATTGTGGTATAGATTTAGATCTTTAATCCACATTGAGTGGATTTTTGTATATGGTATAAGATAGGGGTCTTGCTTCATACTTGACCCTGTGGATATCCAGTTTTCCCAGCACCATTTGTTGAAGAGGCTGTCCTTGTTCCAGGGGTTGGTTTTAGCTCCTTTGTCGAATATGAGTTGGTTGTAGATGTTCGGATTGATTTTCGGGGTTTCTATTCTGTTCCATTGGTCTACCCATCTATTTTTATACCAGTATCAGGCTGTTTTGATTATAACTGGAGGGCTAGGATTTCAACATGAGAATTTTAGAGGGATACATAATAACTGCCAATATTTATTTAATAAACATTATACTACTATGATGAAAATACTTGAAATGTATAATACACATATGTGAAAGAACTTCATAAAGTTCTCAGAAAAATAGAATTAAAAGATAAGCTTGGAACAGTTGTTGTGGCATTGGTTTACACATTGGAGTGCCTGGGTTCCATCCTGGTCCTCTACTTCCAATCCAGCTTCTTGCTAACACACACCCTAAGAGGAAGCAGATGATGGCTCAAGTACTTGGGTTTCTGTCACCCACATGGGAGACCTGAATGGATCCATTGGCGTCTGGCTTTGATGTGGCCCAGTCCTTTCTATTTGGGTATTTGGAGAGTGAAGCAGTATATGGAAAATCTCTCTCTCCCTCTCTCTGTCTCAGCCTGTTGGTTTGCCTTTCTTACGAATAAAAACAAATAAACATTAAAAAAGTTTATTTTTTGCAAAAACTGTGAAACCCATGCATAACTTTCCAAAATACACAGTTTCTATGAATAATTGGAAGATTTTTTTGTATAATACACTATCATCGTGTGATATTCCCACATATAGAGATACATTTGTGAATCACAACAAAAAAGCACTGACTCATTCAGCCTGTGTGTATGTCAATGTAACCATGTCTGATTTCTATGAGTTATCTATGTGGGTATTGGTCTTATCTTTCCTCAATCTTGAGATTGAAAACTCGTTGTTTTTAAGTCTTCTAGAAGATTTTATACACATACTTCTTTTTTAGCCAGGCAGCATGAGTTCTTCTGTCTTGCCAGCTGCCCTGTGTCAGTCACTTCTACTCTAATCCCCTGTGAACAATCTACCAACTGGCTTCCTTTTTTAACTCATGTTTTCATTTTCACCAGAGTTAAAACTTGCATTGATAACACCATTTTCTCTTTCATGTTTTCCTCTTTAGCTCTCCACTTTTTTAGCCACCCCAAATCAATGCACATGGGCAATCTGTGGTAGTGCCAACTCGCCTCTGTTCACGGCCACTTCTAGATGTACAAAGGATGCATGTGACTGCTTATTCTCTTTTGTTGTCTTCTCTGAAAATCACTCCCACTTAAAGAGAAAGTGTTCATCCTCTACCACCAAGGAGCTGCCTTTACCTGAGGGGCAAAGATGTGTACACAATGGCAATGGAGAGTGAAATCTCTATGACAATACAGAAAAACTAATTTTTTAGGAGTATGGGGAAGAAAACTAGTTTAGACTTGGAGATAATGAGGCAGGAAGAGATGTCATGAATTTACTCTGAAACATACTCTAGAATGTACTCTAGAACAACAGTGGAAAAGATCAAAGTGAAGACATGATCTAGTTATGGAAAGAAGCATTGTTGAGCTTGGGGATGGAAGGGGTACAGGATGATGTCCTAGAAGGTCTTTTTTTTTAAGAGTGGAGGGCAGCTTTGAAGTTATGATGTAGTGGACAATGAAGCTGGAGATTAAGGTAAAAAAAAACTCAGAAGATTAGTTTTTTTTAAGCCAACATGGAATATAAGTACTTTTAAACAACAAAACTCTTAATATTTATTGAGGGTTTACAATATGCCAGTTCTGATCAGTTGAGCAAACCTAATCAGAAATCTGAAATCAAAAATTCCCCCAAATCATAAGACTTTTTTGAGTGTAGATATGATGCCACAAGCGGAAAATTCTACATCTACAGGCACTCTAAAATACTGTATAAAATATGCATAAAGGTGTATATTTAGCATAAGTAAATTTCATGTTTAGAATTGGGTCTCATCCCTAAGAGATCTCATTAGGTATATGTAATTGTCCTAAATCTAAACAATCCAAAATGTGAAGCACTTCTGGCCCCAAACATTTCAGGTAAGGGATACTCAAGCTGTATTGTTACAACATTCCTGTAAGACAGGTGCTATTATTGTTTCCATTTTATAGATCAAAAGAATTGAGAAGCATGATGTACAGCATCCAGCTAGGTAGTGGCTCAATTTTAATTATTAGATTTTCATTTCAGAAAGATAAAAGATGCTTCTAGTTTCTGGGTTGCACCAAAATAACACAAAAGGCTAGGGTGGAAATATGGACAAATAGGTAGAGGCAGGGAATTCAGTTTTTTCCATTCTGACTTGTGCTTGAGAGAAAATATACATGGAGCTGGCCAGTTGGATACATAGATGTAGATGAGGGAAACTGGGCTGGCAAATTGACGTCATTGGGCTAAAGATCAAAGTTGAAGCCTGGAAGTGAAGTGAAATAAAAAGAAAAGAATTCTGAAGGAACTTTGGGGTCAGGAAAGTGGATTGTCCTGTGAGCAGTACACAGAAAAATAAAAGTGAAAGAAAAAGGGAGGGGGACAGAGAGGAGAAAAGTAGGGAGAGGGAGAGAAAACATGAGTCAATTGACAGAAATAAGAGTTATAAACAGATTCAATGAGACAAAACCTTCTTAAAGTTCCAGGAAAGAGGGAATAAAATTTGTAAAGACAACATGAAAGTTAAGGACCTCAGATTCTTGGGGTTTATCAACTAAAACATCTTTATTCATTTCCCCAACTGCCCTTGGAAAGAAGTGGTGAGATTAAAGGTCAAATTGCAGTAGGTTGAGGAGAAGAATTGGATTTAAATTGGAGGAATGGGGTCAGGGTGGCGGAGAGAAGGGCGGTGGGTGAGAAATGCACTGTCTACTTTTTCTATGTGATTCAAAACTGTTTTGCACTTAGATACGAGGGTACTTCAAAAAGCTCTTGAGAAAAATAAAGTTAAGGGTATGAACAATATTGGTGCTAAAAATTGTTGGTAAAAGGTTTGTGGTAAAAAATTTGCTTAATAGGTGAAAAGCTGTACTTTATAAAAATGTGCATTGATTTCAATTTTCTGCACTGAAATAAACTTGTATTTTTAATTCCATTTTTCCAAGAACTTTCTGAAGTACCCTTGCATGAGAGGAAAAAAAAAAGAGAAGAAGAAGATAAAAGAAAAAGTGTGATGACACAGGAGAGAGGGAACAGAAAACTGAAGGAGCAAAGAACGGGATCCAGACTTCCTGGTGCCTCCGCATCTGTCCTGGCCTCTCTCTGCTGCTGGTTTCCCCTTGTTTTAGCTCTTCACTTCTTCCCCTGATACAGCTACTAGCACAAAATGGAACTACTAGTAGAAAATGGAACTAGGTGATTTATTGTTGGTGCAAAAATTTTTTTGAACTCATGAATGCTTTTTATAATAAACATTGCCAAACGCCTTTTGAAGACTCCACCTATCACCATCTTGCACGTATTTTCACATATTGCTGTCCAGTTAATTTTCCTTACGTTATTCCTCTCCTCAAACTCTTTCAGTGATCTTATTGTATTTTTAAGATAAAAACCAGGCTTCCTTAGGTACACAAAGTCCTTCTCATTCTTTCCCTAACTTCATCATTCTGGTAGTCCTCTCCTCGTGTCCACATACATCATAACTGAAGCTGTCTCATTAATTATACTTCATACTTAAGTTACCCTGCAATGATCTCTATTTATTTATTTTTGCCAAATAAATCTTGCCCTGTCTCAAGTCTCATAAACTGTCCCCTCTTCTTTTTTTTCTTTTCTTTTTAGAAAAAGATTTATTTATCTATTTGAAAGGCAGAGCTAGAGAGAGAGAAAGACAGAGAGAGACAGAGAGAGAGACAGAGAAACATCTTTCCATTTGCTGGTCCACTCCCCAAATTGCCACAATGGCCGGAGCTGGGCTTCCTCTGGGTCCCTCATGTTGAGGGGAGGGTCTCAATCCTCCACTGCTCCCTCAGGGCCACCAAGCGGGAAACGGATGGGAAGTGAAGCAGCCAAAACCCCGGAACAGATGCCCATATGGAGACCAGGACCACAGGTGGCGGTTCCACCGGCTAAGCCACAGCACTGGTCCCCTACCCTCTTCTTATGGGTGAATATTCTCTGCCTCTGAAGCCATATCATAATGTTACCTTTTATTCTATCTAGGCTTGCCAATTAATACAACCTTTTCACATTTTCCGAAATCTTGTATGTGCCTACAAATACAAAAGCATCAGGAATCCAAACACACTGAGGATAATAAATCATGACAATTTGATTATATCATAATATCTGGTGTCATATTTAACAAATGATAGCAGTTAAAAAATGTGTGTAGATTATCGTCAAAACCATACTCCAATGATAGAGGCTGTGTATGAAAGCACTAGTTCCACTCATCTGAAATTTTGTAATCTCAGGAACATAACAGCAGGGATTGAGTAACTATTTTGCTGAAAGGAGATGTCAAATTGGGTAAGATTTGAAGTCCCAGAATAATAAGAAATTGTGTAAATTGAATTTTCTTTTTTCTATGATACACTGGGATGTAAATATCAGGACAAGCACAGCATTCTTCTTTTATCACATTATAAGCTGTCTTTTTCAAGTTATTCTATGTGATTTGAATTTATTTCTTCTTAGACTTGTATATGTGATGCACACTCTTTGGTACTCAGGTCATGTGTTTAACTTTCAAGTTCATTTCCAATTTTTTTGCTTTATAAAACTAAGAGCTCTCTCATGTCCCTTGGAATGTGATTTAATTTTCCCACATTACAGAACTGTGTCAAAAATCGATTTTTAGTTTAAAAAGTACCACCTACAAATGCCAAGTCTGTATTTTTAGGAAAGTAATTATTCATATTACTTTACCTGATTATTCCTGGTTTTCCTATGGCTTTTTTTGTTATGATTTTTATAGTAACTGTAAAATTTATTTTTGATATTCTTATTTTGATTGCATTTTGTTTCCTTTGGAAATGATATTCTGTGATGCATTTTGATCACATAACCTTTTTTTATTTTTGTATTGGTATTTGGTATAGCATATCAGAGGTATGTTTTTCTTTTTTTTAAGATTTTTTTTTTTAACAGGCAGAGTAGATAGTGAGAGAGAGAGACAGAGAGAGAAAGGTCTTCCTTTTTGCCATTGGTTCACCCTCCAATGGCCGCTGTGGCCGGCGCATCTCGCTGATCTGAAGCCAGGAGCCAGGTACTTCTCCTGGTCTCCCATGCGGGTGCAGGGCCCAAGGACTTGGGCCATCCTCCACTGCCTTCCCGGGCCATAGCAGGGAGCTGGCCTGGAAGAGGGGCAACCGGGATAGAATCCGGCGCCCGAACCAGGACTAGAACCCGGTGTGCCGGCACCGCAAGGCGGAGGATTAGCCTGTTAACCCACAGCGCCGGCAAAAGGTATGTTTTTCAAATGCTCCTTTTATTTGAAAATACTGTATGATTTCCAATTTTGTGTTTAGTACCTTCTATAGAATTTCTTTTTTAGGTCTAAACATTCTTTGGGTAATTTATGCGTGTTTTCTTTTAAATGCATTATTTTTATCTGGGTTATCTCTGAAAAGTTTAATTTTGCTTTTCAATCTATTTTCATAGAATGTATTACAATGCCATTAAAAATTATTGTAGAGGCTAGCATCTTGGTGTAGCAGGTAAAGGTGCCACCTGACACTCAACTATGCCTTCATCTGAGGACTGGTGCCTTGCCCTGTGTGTGTCCTGCTGGCCACTGGGGCGTGAGGATATTGGCATCATTCTTGTATCCCATGGCATGGTAGCATACCATGTGGTAAGCTGTGTATTTAGTTCAAAAAGGCACATTAGATGGAGATAGTAAATGAGAAGTTCCTTTATAAGAGTGTGTGTGTGTGGTATGCATCCCATATGGTCAGCTGTTCCAGTCCCAATGTTCCACCGCCAATCCAGCTCCCTGCTAATGGCTTGGGAAAAGCAGCAGAAAATGGCCCAACTGTTTATGGGAGACCCGGATGAAGCTCCTGGCTCCTGTCTTCTACTTGGCCCAGTCTTGGTAGTTGCAGCCATCTGGGGAGTGTACCAGTAGATAGAAGCTCTCTCTCTTTCTCTCTCTCTGTAACTCTGATTTTCAAATACACACACACACACACAGGCTGCAGTATGATGGGGATACCTGGCACCTGCTATACTTCTGCAATGTCCTGAGTGCAGCCAAGATTGTTTCTGTCAGCTGACATCAGATTCAGTGTATGAGCACAAAACGAGTTGTTGCCCATCATAGAATAGATTGTGAGCCAATGTGAGAACTAGAACGCAGATTGCTAAGGGGCAGGGAATAGACGCAAGAGTTAGGGTTTGGAGGGCCAGCCTCAAGGTTCCAGCTGAGAAAAGCTGGCCACAGCAGGTACACTTCTCTGCCTTCACCTAAGTAGCTATTTCCACTCAGTACCTCCTCCTGACCTAGCCCTGTTCATTATAACTCACTACTCAAAGGGCAGTCAGCAACAGCATCAGCTTGATCTGGGAGCTTCTCAGAAATGTAAGAGCTCGGGGCTGCTTCAGCCTCTCTGGATCAGAATCTCTATCTTAACAGCTGAATGTACAGGCATTTTGGTTTGAAAAGCATTGCATTAGACAGCTCACTCAATCCTTTGCAAGGGACACAGCCACAAACATACAGTCTGTTTCTCTTTAGACTATGTTTCATAGGCTCAGGCCCCCAGATTTCCTTGCCCCAAAGTTCAGAGTCCACTCCTGTCTAGCACATAAAGTGGTCTCTTCACCAGCTGCATTCCCCATAAACACCAAAGAGCCAGCCTGTGGCCAAAGGGCAGGGGCAACACAGTGAAAAGGAGATATTTGGATTTTCAGGCTGAGGGTCCTCATGTGTGAGCTCAGAGAAGGGTCCCTTGGGAGTACAGGAAAATTCAGGGGTGGGAAGGAAGCAGGGTAAGAAGCAGTGTGGATTAGGGCTTACAATTATGCTTTCGCTCCTGCTTCCTTAGCTTTTAGGGCCATACCCACTTCTGTCCATTTATAGCTGATAAACCTTTTTATTGGAGTCCAGACTCTGAGAGTGAAGGCTGTAAATGGATATGTGCTTTCCAATTATTTTAAAAATAGTTGATCCTTAAAATTTAGTCTGGGTTCCAAAATCTTCTGCCACATCCCAATAAGTCTCCACATTCTATTTGTCAATGAAAGGAATTAAAAGCTGTTATATTATTAAAATATAATTTCAATGATAGAAAACTCTTGAATGGCTTATAAATGGGTTTTCACATTGTCTATATCTACTTGTCCTTACAAAGCATGACACAGAGAGTGACTATCAAGATACTTGATCCTTGAGACCACAGGTGAAGCATTACAGGACATACCAATTCTATATATAGTATAATGTAATATAATACCTGGTAATACAAAATTACATGTGAATTTATGCCTATAACTGAAACATAAGGAATGGTTTTATTTGGAAATTCTGTAAGAATTCAATATTTAGTGTTTTTTCCCAGTACTTTTTTTTCCTGTAATACCAAGTATATATATTGAATTTTGTTCACAAAACTCCAAATATATCCCCACAATCTTATCTGATGTACACATATGCTACACTGTGTCCATTTTTATATGAATAAAATGAAAAAGTGTAAGAGGCATGTAACTGGGGTACAGGGCTATTAAGAAAAGCTGAGGGGGCAAAGTGTTTTGGCAAAGTAGGTTAAGCCACAATGTGTCCCATATTAGATACTGTATACACCATATTGGAGTGCCAGTTCCAGCCAGTCCTGGCTACTCTGCTTCTAATCCAGTTTCCTATTACTGCATCCTGGGAAGCAACGGAAGCTGGTTCAGGTACTCGGATTCCTGCCACCCATGCTGGAGACTGGATAGAGTTCATGGTTTCTGGCCTTGGCCTGACCCATCCCTGGCTATTTCAGGTACTTGGGAAGTGAACCAGCAGATAGAAGATATTTCTCTCTTTCTTTCCCTTTGTCTTTCTGCCTTTCAAGTACCTGAAAAATGAATAAACACTGAAAAAAAATGAAAGAAAGGAAGGCCAAGGTCCCACAAACAGGCAAGGTATTCCCTTACATTATCTATCTTATGTCTCGGGATCATAAATCTATTTCTGTCTTTGATTAGAAGTATATCCATTCATATAAGTAGCAATGCTTCGTTTGTGCAACTTTTTTAGGTAGCGATATTGTATATTTCAAGGTAGCTATCAGAGAGGATTTTGAATGGTCTCACCATAACAAGTGTCTCAGGTGATAGGCTAATTACCTTGATTTGATCATTACACATTGTAAACATATATCAAAATATCACACAATATATATGTATCAAATCCAGCTCTCTGCCAGAGAACTATCTGATAATTAGAAATCACTGTGACGGTGAAGAAAATTGGGTGAATGATGATCTGTTGGAATAGGGTTCTCTACAACTGGATGATGACCAAAACCCTTGATCTGGTTGTTTCAGACTGAAGACAAGCCTCAAGTACACTGTTAAATCCACCTGGTACACTATGCTGTCATTTGATTGAATGCCAGCACCATCTTACCTGTGCGTGTGCTTGGTCTCCCAGTGTGGTGTCCTTATGATGATGTGCAAGTGGCAGAAACTGTCTCCATCCCGAGCATTAAAGGGGTATACACTGGGTGGGCGCTGCCTTCCAGACAGTTTTCAGCCACTGGGCTCATAATGCCACCATTGCTTTTCTTTCTTCTTCTCATGCAAACTCAAGAGTAAAACTGATCTGAGGAGCAGGAACTTTAAATACACAGAAGTGCCATGTCCCATGCTGGAGAGGCCATAGGAAGTACTGAAAATCCCCAATGGTTCTGGCTTTTGTGTAAGTCTCAGCCAAGCCTCTCGTGGTTAAAGAAAGGAGGGCTAACTCACAGTTGAGAAAACCAGAATCGTAGAATTCTGGGATGTGGAAGGCAAACCCTTGGCACTGTCCTTTCAGTCCTTCAGGATAGTCGGCCCGTGGACGGTACAGTGGGAACTGAAACACTGCCAATCAGCCCCGCACATCTTTCTGTTCCTCAATGATGTCACTGGTCAGAGATCTCTTCTTGCAGGCTTCATAGGCTTCCAGCTCCTAACTGAAGACCATAACCGAGACAGCCCCAGTGATATCTTGCCTCGCTGCCCTCAGCTTCAAGTCCATGGTGTACCATTAAGACAAGTGATTCTGCAGCCCAGCTTATTCAATTCATCTATGGTCCCTTTCCTCTGGACAAAGGCTTGGGGATCATCTATGCCCACCGAGAACCCAATTCTTTCAACCGTTCCTTTGCACAATTTTAAAAACAGATTCTTTCTTCTCAACAGATCAGCTTCAATTTTTAAAACATTTTCCTAACATATAATTATCATCTTCCAAAGACCCAAAAGTACTGTCAATGTGACTGAAATCAGAATGTAAATATTTTATAAACAGCTGTCAAATTTCCATTGGCAGAAAACAAAAAGCCCTCGAATTGCTATAATCTAACCAAGAGGCTACATTACTTAATTGACAGATAAGACATTTCTCAAGTTTCCATTTTCCCATCAGCATTTTTAATACATCGGCACGGTGTGCCATTCTGGAAAGTCACAGTGACAATCTATTTGTGGATGGAATGAATTCTGCAATACCGTATGGGAGGTGCCTCCCACTGGACTGAGCTGTTTCAGACACACTCGTTGTACCGGGTATGTCTGCTCCCTAACAGGGACTAACTTCTGGCATCAAGGGAATATTTTCATGATTGTTAGCAAAAAGACCCCATTTTGTTCTTAGAGCTCATGAATTCACTATTTCATTTTTTCCTATGCCTGTGAAAAATATTAGGCTTAGTTTATAAAGCTATGTAAGATTGAAAGTAACGAGCCCTGTCTTCCATCATTACAGATCAGAAACAACACTGAAAGAAATCCTGAAGAGATTATTCTCAAGTATTTGTTGCTATCTGCTATCTGTACTCTGTGTTCCTCTGTCCCATTCTTCCTTTCAACTTTTGCTTTGTTCTTCTGTTTCCTTCTCATCTATGCAATACACACACCAGGGACATCTATAAAGCACAGCTTAATTTCTTTGAGGACACTAAACCTATGCCATTATATGATGCTTCATTTATTCATGAAATAAATACTTACTATGCCCTTTGCAGGGCAGGGCACTGTGGTTTTGACAGTGATAAAAAACAGACAAGTCCCTTCCCTAATGGAAATTAGATCATATTATGTGAGAGAGAAATTATATATTATAAACAAGTGTGATAGAATGCTTCATGTCTTGTCTCTCCTTGTTTTACACACACACACACACACACAGTCTATAAGAGGTTATCTTAATGCACATTAAAATATAAAGTCTCCAATTTTTAAAGGAAATTAAACCTGGCTGCATAGGACAGATCTGTAAGAGTAGATCACAGAAGCTAAGAACTGAAAAAGGCAAGGTAGAGCAAGGGCTGGGGACAGAGCCAGGTGAGCCAGGTAATCCAGGCGTATCCAATGGGAAGAACAAACAGAAGCTCTCAGGAAATAGAAAAAAATAAATAAACTGGAGTCCAGGAACCAAGAGAGAAAACGTACAAGGAGAAATCACATCACTTCAGATTCGTAAGTCATTGGTAATATACGTGAGTTTTTCCCTTAAAAGAAGAAGAAAAACTTGGAGAGCTTTGAGAAAGCTGAAAATGGGAGAATAACAAGATCTGATCAATGTTTGCCAAACTGGATGATGGCTATGCATTTAACTATTCTGACGTGGCAAAGATGGAAGCCAGGTGAGCACCAGGGAGCTAATGCCCTTGGTTAGGCAAGACAGGAAGATAATTTGGAGTGAGATTGTAACAAAAGAGACAGGAGATTGAGGCTGTCTTCAGAAGAAGGTGAAGAAAATGAAAATACCTGGTAACTCTGAGGGTGACAGGCATGATAAAAAAAAAATGGATTCACTAGATATCAGAGCATTTCCCTGCATTAGCAAAGGGGACCCACCCATGGCAGCAAGCTATTATTTTGCTCTAACAGCCTATCAGGAGAGCTTACATTCTCAATTTACAAATAAAGAGCAAAGGTTCAGAGAGGTGCAATGGCTTTTTTTTTTTTTAATGGCACAAAAAAGCTCAGCTATCACCTGCATTTCCAGTCTCTTATTTTCCAGCCCAGGAATTTTTCCATTATCCAGCTCCTCCTTCTGAGTCAGCTCAGTGCGTTACTCAAGATCCCGCATGACTTTCTTTGGAAAGGAATTTCATTATATTACTTATCTTCACCTGAATTATTATTTTATTATATTTTATTCTCAAATATGCATGAAGTAATGGAGAGTGTTAGAAGATAGCTAATAAAGAATTGTAAGTGAAATACTGATTTTGGTGGCTGTACTTAGACCATCAGTTCTAAACTTTAAATTCAAAACAAAATATAAAGCAATATGCTGAGAATTATCTTTTCCTTCACTTGCTTTCCTATGAAATTCAAACTCATCCCGATTTTCCCAAAGCAAATATTTCCCTGTTCTCATTTTTTCCCCAGGGAGAAATATCCACAGGTCTCTTAGTTTTATAAATAGATAATCTATGGGATATTCTGTGTTATTAAACAGTATGCACGGCCAACGCCGTGGCTCAATAGGCTAATCCTCCGCCTTGCGGCGCTGGCACACCGGGTTCTAGTCCCAGTCGGGGCGCCGGATTCTGTCCCGGTTGCCCCTCTTCCAGGCCAGCTCTCTGCTATGGCCCGGGAAGGCAGTGGAGGATGGCCCAAGTGCTTGGGCCCTGCACCCGCATGGGAGACCAGGAGAAGCACCTGGCTGCTGCCTTCGGATCAGCACGGTGCGCCGGCTGCAGCGGCCATTGGAGGGTGAACAAACAGTAAAGGAAGACCTTTCTCTCTGTCTCTCTCTCTCACTGTCCACTCTGCCTGTCAAAAAACAAAACAAAACAAAACAGTATGCAAAGCATTCATGACTGACAGTGTGTATTGACTACCTATAAAATATCATCAGCAACGGAACAAGCCCCTGACCCCATTTGTCAGAACTAGCACTGTGACACCAAGGTACAGCAAATATACCTAGCAGGTGTCTTTCAACTATAGGACAAAGTTCTTTCAGAGCCTCAGCTTTCTCATATATAAAATGGGTCTAAAAACAGCACTACAGTGAAGAGTCAATCACGTATAGAAACATGTCTGGCACAATTTCCAAGTAGAATTGCTACTGAATTATCCAAGTCCACATCTGGCTGTAAGTGTCAGAAGACTTCTCAAGCGTGTCTAAGTTAAGGGATATATTCAACCAGTGCCAGAAGAAATTTGATAGTGCATTTGTTAGGACTTAAGCTCATTTTACTTCCCTGCCCCATTATCCCTGGCTGTGGCTTTTTCCCTTGTGACAAGAGGGGGACTGTGCTTCCCAGGAAGAATGATGGGATGGGAACAACAGGAAACATTCCAAGAGGATTCTCTCTTGAAAATCTTTCCCCTTTAATTGAGGAAGAGATGCTCTCTCCCATGCCCATCATTCAAAATGCTCGGGATAGAATTGGACCACATATCCACAGCAAAGGAGTCTGCAAAGACAAGGACTTTTAAAGTCGGGCATTTTGCTGTCTTTCACAGTACTATAGATTTTGTTAGGAGGTAAGAGGGGGAACGAGCTTTGGGTAGAATATTATCGATGTTTGTTTAATAGAGAAAGTATTATTAATGATGCCATTTAAAAGCAATTAGTTTTATTCCAATGTTGCTGTTTCTTTACATTCATAATCAGATTTTGTATATCATCCTGAATACAGGCACTATAAACCAAGTGGTAATTCTTAAGCTTGCAAGAATTAGACAAGTTGTAAGGGCCAATGTATTGCTATAATAATTCAAACATTTTGCACAATTCTAAAAACTCTTCATATTACTACTGTTAAAAAAACCTGGTGTTAAATTGGAAATGGCATAGAAAATTAATTAATTTTTTTAAAATATCATGTAGGATCTCTGTCTTTAACATGCTGTACACTGTTATTTAATGCTATAACTAGTATTCCAACAGTATTTTTTCACTTTGTGTTGCTATGTGGGGGCAAACTGTTGAAATCTTTACTTAATATATATTGAACTGATCTTCTGTATATAAAGAGAATTGAAAATGAATCTTGATGTGAATGGAAGGGAAGAGGGAGCGGGAAAGGGGAGGGTTGCGGGTGGGGGGGAGTTATGGGGGGGGAAGCCAATGTAATTCATAAGCTGTACTTTGGAAATTTATATTCATTAAATAAAAGTTTTTAATAAAAAAAAAGATGTAAAGGAGAATTCAAAACAAGTTAACTTATTCCAAATCTTAACGTACAGATATTCATCCTATTTTTGAGTTCTGTAAACAAACAACTACAGTGTTATCTTTATTAGGACACAGAAATATGAGGACAGATACAGAGATTTACATTAACATTGCACACAGAAATAACTGTAAATCATGTTGAAAAGCACCGACTTACAAATTGTTCTTCCTTGTTCAACTGTTCTCATAGATTAAGCAATCAGTCCCTTTCTTTAAGCAAAGAGGTCAACCAGACAAAGGATCTTACCTTACTGTACCTTAGTGGAATTTCTGAATGTCATTCATCTGGCCACTAATCAGAACACAGGTGCTAGAAGAGAACAAGAAATGAGGGTTAAAAAATAACCAAGAACACAGAAAAGGGAAAGCCACTATTACACAAAAGGATATGAGGAAATGTAAAAAAAAAAAATCTACAAACATCATGGTGCTCAATCTGCTCATACAACCAATGAGGACAGAAAGATTCAGAGAAATAAGATACTTGTCACTGGCCAAAGAAATGTGTCTTCTGACTTCATCACTCAATAGTTCCACCCACCCCACTGCCTAAATTCAGGAAGGAACACAGGGTTGAGAGGAAGAGGACTCAGAGAAGCTGGCCATCCCTTAATTTGTACTGTAAGATTTATTTGTTTGAAAGTCAGAGTTATGTAGAAAGAGGGAGGGAGAGACAGACAGATAACTTTGATCTGCTGCTTCACTCCCCAGAGGCCACAATAGCCATGGCTAGGCCAATCCAAAGACAGGAGCCAGGAGCTTGTTCCGGGTCTCCTACGTGGGTGGCAGAGCCCCAAGCACTTGGGTCATTTTCTGCTGCTTTTCCCAAGGCATTAGCAGGAGGCTGTGGAGCAGGCAGGACACTGTTGCCTATATGGGATGCTGGCATCGCAGGTGGTGGCTTTACCCACTACACCACAATGCCAGCCCCCATCCCTTAATTTTAGACATAAGTGACAGGCACCTTCTGTTTTCAGCAAATCGATTACTATTGTATGCTGTCAAAGCAAGGTCACAGGGATAATCCCTTGGAAAATCCAGTTTATTCTCTTCTCGCAGACATCATCTAAAATACAGACATGCAATGATCTCAAAACCAGTTCCTTTTTAGCCAGTGGTTAGAATGAAATCTTCAGGAAAATTCCCTAACTCCAATCCAGACACTGCCCGTCACGTTTTTGAATTGTACAGTGACCATTATCTGGGTTACAATCTTAGAAAAGCATTTCTTGTAGAAGGCTAATCAGAGACAGAACAAGAGCTGCTTTGTTCCATGGGAGGAGAGAAAGGCGACTGTGTCTTTGTGAACGATGTCACTAAGGACATGTCATGATGTGGTAAGTACCAAGGAAAAGCTTCAGAATGAGACCTGCTGGAAGAACTCACTGGGTTTTTCTTCCAGTTTTTCCAGAGTGGTGAAGGTCAAGCCTTTGAGGAGAGGATGAGAAGAGGCGATGCTGTGAGAATGAAGGGAACACAGAGCTGCAGGCAGTGGGATTTTCCCAGCAAGGGAGAGGGGGCTTAGCGCAGCCTTCACAATTGTGCAAAGTGCAGAGATGGAGAGTGAACATTGAGAGTTGTATAGCAACTGGAAAGAGTAATGAATAACTGAAATACACATTTGTATTTTGCACGCCCTTTATAAAAATGTTATTTTTTATATTTGAAAGAGAGAGAGGGAGAGGGAGACATAGGAAGGGAGGGACAGATAAAGAACAAGAGACATATACTCCATATGTTGGAGCATTCACTCCTCAAATGCCTGCAATGGTTGGGGCTGGGCCCAGGATTGGAGCCAGCAATTGGGAATTCAGCCCAGGTTGCCCAAGTGTGTGGTAGGTACCCATCTACTTCTGCCTCCCAGAGTACATATTAACCAGAAGCATAAATCTGGAGCAGAACCCTGCATCAAACCCAAGCACTCCGACATGGGATGTGGGACTCACACCCAATGTCTTAACCACTAAGTCAAATGCCTGCCCCCATGTTTTTTAAAGTTTTAATTTCCAATGAAGAGATTCTCTCCTACTTTAGGAAAAGGTGTATATCTGACCTAAGTAAGGCCATCTACATGCCTTATCTCCAGGAGTCTCAGTTGGAGATGTGTGTCTCACAGAAGGAAGGGCTGGAGCTGATTATGCCAGGAGAACCATTCACATTTTACACTGGGAGACTGAGGCTGAGGGGGTGACCACAGGTCAGAACTTGACTCCAGTTGGATGAATCCACTAATTGGCTTGGCCCATTCAGATACTAGCACTCTCTCAGGAATACTATCTGTACATCTGGAACTTGAACAGCAAACTCAGCCACATCACCACTCTCAAGTCTATTACAGGAAGCTACGGGTCAGTCATCAAACAACACTTCCGAGGGAAGATGTAGTCATTTCTCACTCTCATCACTATTTAATAGATAGTTTTTGCCATTAGGGTCTGTTGATGAGCATAGAATTCCTCTTTAGTGGTTAATACTCTAATAGCATCTAATGAGTCTAAGGACAATAGATACTCAGTTAATTCCACTTAAGCACATATGAATCCTCTCTCAGCAACCTACTGACTTGCAAAAAGTGGCTGATCAATAAGTATTTACTATATGGATTTCATCACTAAAATTAATGAATTTCTCAAGCACATTTGCCTAATTTATAACCAGGAGTTTAACATGTTTACTTGTTTATATTGAGATACTCTAAAATAAGTAAACTTGTATCACTCAATAATACAAAACTAAGTAGCACTATAAGTGTTAGTATAAACACTACTCAATCATTAAAGTGCCTGCTAATATAAATATCATGTCCACTAAATGAACTGGAAAACAATAAACAAGGTTGAACATACTAAAGTTCCTCTGATGAAGTTTCTCTAGTATCAGAGTCAGAAAAGCATTCGTTTTGAGAACTAGCAAAGGAACTGGCTTTCATCCTAGCTTCTCTTTCACTCCACTGAAAATTAATTGCACATGACATCCATTTAGGGTTGAGCTTCTAATCTCCAAATACAAATGACAGGCTCCTCCAAACCCCAACAAACAAGGTTCAAAAGGTTACATAATCAAAATATGATTGGTGATTCCAAAGACTGCTGTCATAATTATGCAGTTGGTGAAATAGAGAGGCAAACAAAGCTAGAGACAGAGTAATAATTACAAAAAGTCACAGCAAAGGCTTTTCCCAATAGGCCAAGAAAGTATTACTTTGGTTTAGGATGTATACAAGAAAAGAAATTTAAAAAAAATTCATTCATTTATTTGAAGGTCAGAGTTACACAGAGAGAGGAGAGAGATCTTCCATTTACTGGCTCATTTCCCAGCTGGCTGCAATGGCAGAAGTGACACCCATCTAAAGCCAGGAGCCAGGAGCTTCCGCCTGGTCTCTCAAACAGGTGCAAGGACTAGGGCCATCCTCCACTGTTTTTCCAGGCCACAGCAGAGAGCTGGATCAGAAGCAGAGCAGCCGGGACCTGAACCTGTGTCCACACGGGATGCTGGCATGGCAGGCAGTTGCCCTACCTGATATACCACAGTGCTGGTCCCCAGAAAGGATATTTCTTTAACCTCTTTAAAGTAGTAATTTCATTTCTGTCAGAACTTATATATTTATGGAGTATTGACTCTGAGTAGAGAACTAGAAGAGGCAGCAGCTTTAGACTCTTAGTATGAGAATTTGAAAAGCCCCATTTCCTTAAAGCTTTCCCACCAAATCACATTTGCTTACGGTATAATTATTCTGAGTATGCATATTCCTGTTATCTCTAGAAAGATACAAAATATTTAAGCTGATGTTTTGCAATCTAAGTGGCTGAAAAATAAATCCATAGCTATCTAATTTAGATATTATTAAACTCACTCACAGTCTTGAAATAACTAAGCTTAATTAACTAATTTAACTTCTTATATTCAACTAAAATTTGATCCCAGACTCTTAAAGATAACTTATAAAATTCCCTATTTAATTTCATAGTATACCTTTAATTTGTTAAGTTGCCTTATCTGAAGTTCAAGGTAACATATGATTTGACAAAATTGAGTCTGACAGCCTGGCTTATTGGAACAGGATTATGTGGTTCCTGAAATATATAGATTACGTTGAGTCTGGTTTGCATTAAGATCTTATTCAAACACAGCACTCACTCATATCTGCACCCATTGAGACTTCATGTCATACTCTGATTTGTTTCCATTAGAACTAATTATCAACATGAGATGGTTCTTTCAAATTCATTCATTCCTTGCTAAATGAAGAAAAACAAAAATAATAGCAAAGAAAGAAACTAAGAGAGTAAGTTTTGTTTTCTAGGTGCCAACCTGTTTTTGTTCATAACTTCCAATGTGCAAGCAAGGCCTACAGGTCAAGGGACTACCCCCAAAGTTGTCTATTAAGTAATAGGGAAAGCTAGTACTTAAGCTTGGATCCTTCTTATTCCAAATCCCGCATAAAAATAGTAGTTGTGACACCAACAACTAACTAAACGCTCAGTGTATTTCAGGCATTATTCTTCAGGTTCCCCATTAGGTCCCCTGATCATGGAATCATCATAGCCCTGTGAGGTGGGGTACAATGAAACAGAAGCCTGGTTGTTCTGTGTATGAAAACTCTGCAGGGATCACTGAGATAGCACGTTCTGCTGCTTCACCCTTCTTCATTTGCTGCTCTTCCCCTTTATTCATTCCTTCTCATTTTGCTTCACTCAACTCAGAACAGTAAGACAATGCCATTTTCTAAAGGGTGGTGCTTCAGCAGTCACCGCACGTTTGAGATATTTCATCTGCTCTGACAATCAGTAGGCCTCTTTCATTGCAGTACAGCAGATGTTCTTAGTAGACATCTGAGTGTCCTAAGGTAGACAGGTTCTAGCTGGGTATACCTGAAAGTTCATCACTGAGTCAGACGGAAGGGAAAAGTAAACGGGAGTAGTACTCTGGGATGGACAAAATGCACCCCATTGGGGTCTTTGCTGTCAATCAGCAGCACAATTACACTGTCTAAGAAGATGTCTGGTGGGGCAGTCTGGCTGACAGGGAACATAGCTTAAGAAGTCTTCCAACCAGGCTTAACAGTTGTCAGGGTGGTAGCCGTTCATGTAAGCTAAAGGTCTGGGCCAGAGGCTGGAAACATGGACAAGAGGTAGTGTATCAGGGTGAGTTCACTGTTAAGCTGTCATTGGAGCCCTGTGTTTGCAGGAGGGATGGTGCATGTCTGTGTTTGGAGGAGAGAGTGAAGGTGGAAAACTATGTATCATATGAGAATGAGGAAAATAGACCACATTTCCAAGAAGTTGAACTCCCATAAATGCCAGCTGTGACCATCTGACCAAGGTCTACCCCTTCTGCCCTGGAGGTTGCACACTTCTCAGAAGTTACCAGTTGTAGAGGACACATCTCACTTACTACACAGGGCCTGGGCACAGCTGGTTCTGCAGGCTGATGGCTTTCAAATCCTACAGGAGCAGATACTAAGATTTTTAAACCATCCCATACCCTCTACGTTCTAGACATTCAAGATAATGTCAACAGATAACTAAGTGAAAAGGAAAACTGCTCTCTTTTCAATTTTGGCAGAGAGCAGTGAAGAGAGAAGAAAACTTTACCCTGCTCATGGAAAAGGGTGATTGTCAGTGAGTCCAACTGCATCAGCCCTAATCTCATCCTCTTGAGATAAAAGCTGGAGGTTAACAGGATTTTGAAAACTTCAACCAAATACACAACATGGTGTGAAGAGTACTCTCTAAACCCATAATTTTACCTCTCATTCTGTGTATATAGACAAATGACTGAAAGGAAATTCATCAACATTTATCCTTGTTGATTGGCTCTTTCTGTATGCATTTGTGTTTTTTGTGTTTTCTACATTTTTTAATCAGGGAAAGTCAAAACATATGTAACAACTACTACTTCCACTGGCACTGAAAAATAAAACAAACTGATGTTTCTAAGCATCTAACAGAGCTTTGGGAAGTTCTTCCAGAATTAAGCTCTGGGTTCTAGTCCCAGTCGGGGCACCGATCCTGTCCCGGTTGCCCCTCTTCCAGGCCAGCTCTCTGCTGTGGCCAGGGAGTGCAGTGGAGGATGGCCCAGGTCGTTGGGCCCTGCACCCCATGGGAGACCAGGAAAAGCACCTGGCTCCTGCCGTCGGAGCGGCGCGGTGCGCTGGCCGCAGCGCGCCTACCGCGGCGGCCATTGGAGGGTGAACCAACGGCAAAAGGAAGACCTTTCTCTCTGTCTCTCTCTCTCACTGTCCACTCTGCCTGTAAAAAATAAAAAATAAATAAAAAAAAAGATACTGTTCTAAATATCACTTTTTAGAAATACAGCCTTGCATAGTTCACAGAATATGCTAAATATAAAGATATTTTAACAATTCAATGAAATAATTCCTGACCCAATAAAACCAAACCTCACAGATTACACCTGCTGGCTGGAGTAAGTAGGCAAGCCAATGTCACTTCCATTTATGACTTTTACTAAAAGATACAATGAAGACCAAGAAAGGAAAAACAGCATATAGTAAAATGTACAAAACTTTAGCATTCTGTTGTTTCTTATCTTTATTTTCATCCAAAATAGTAGTTTTAACATGTACAAACAGCTGCCAGAGATTAGCTTTACAAGTAATTTTTGCTTTTGTTTTTCTTTAAAATCATAAACTCATAGAATCTAGTCCCGGTCGGGGCACCGATCCTGTCCCGGTTGCCCCTCTTCCAGGCCAGCTCTCTGCTGTGGCCAGGGAGTGCAGTGGAGGATGGCCCAAGTCCTTGGGCCCTGCACCCCATGGGAGACCAGGATAAGCACCTGGTTCCTGCCATCGGATCAGCGCGGTGTGCCGGCTGCAGTGCGCCTACCGTGGCGGCCATTGGAGGGTGAACCAATGGCAAAAAGGAAGACCTTTCTCTCTGTCTCTCTCTCACTGTCCACTCTGCCTGTCAAAAATAAAAAAAAAAAAAGTATTTAAGAATCAACTAGCCTAAGTCTTAATCATTTCCAATTTTGTCCTTTGTTTATAATGGTGGATTTAAAGTGAGATCTGAACTATAAGTAGAATATGAATGATGACAAAATGAAATTTACATCTACCTTGTTAACTAATATGTTTTAGTACCTAAAGATACAAACAAACAAGGCAGGTATTAGATACAGCAGTTGAACCACCACTTGAAATTCACATATTCTAGACTGGAGTTTCTAGACTCCAGACCTGGCTCTGCTTTTGATTCCAGTCTCTAGATAATGTGCACCTTGGGAGGTGGTAGGTGATGGTTCACATACTTGGGTTCAGGCCACCCATTGGGAGACCCAGACAGAGTTGCTGCTTCTGGCTTTGGCCTGGCTGAAGCCCAGCTATTGTAGATATGTGGGGGTGTTAACTAGAATGTGAGAGATCTCTATTTGTGCCTCTCTCTCTGCCTTTCACAGAAAAACAAACAAAAATTATGACGTTAGTTCCTTTCATGCCATAATTAATTATTAAATAATTCACAGCAAAGTACAGAATAAGGGGCATATATCTGCATGTCAGTGTGTAGGAGTCATTTATTATATCAGTTTCATCAGATAGTTGAAAAGGTAATCAGAAGTTAGGTAGTACATTGTACTAAGCATATAAATGAGGTAGGAAGAAACAGAATCCATGAGTTTATACAACTTTTCTTTACCACTTATACTCTTATTTTCTACTTTCACATCCCCACTGGATATAGAACTATTGAATCCTGAAATATGCATTTGTGGGTAAGCTTAACACTCTAACTTACTTATAAGTCAAGGAATCTGTGGACACAGAGTACTGAGGTGATGCAGAAGAATCAATTGTTCACCCTGGTCCTACCACTGGCCTTTCACTCTTGGGCCTTCACCTCTGTCAACCTGAGTTTCAAACAACCTAACAACTTAGAAACAAGATTTGGAAAATGGCTATTAAAGTATTTAATACAAAATAAAATGCTTCGCTATTTTCTCTTCATTTTTTCAGTTACAAAAGGCAAACAAGCTCATTTAATGAACTAAACAATACTTATTTGTATTAAGGGAAAAACATGACATCTGTTTTCCCCACTTTCAATTTCTAAATTCAATCCCCTTGAATGTTAACTGCTTGATGTTAGTCCTTTCATAGTTTCCTTCTTGTCATGCACACAGACTCACTTTCTTGACTATTATCATTCTAGTCATATTTTGAGGCATATCCCCTCTCACTAAATAACACAGCACATACTTCTCATCAATCCACAGGACTGTATGTCAAGCTCTGTAAGACATAATGAATCCACCGCAGGATGCAAATTCCATAATTATTTAAATCCTTTGCTATTCATAGGATTGAGTTTGTTTCCTCTGGTTTTCAATGTAAACAATACAGCAGTAGTAATGTTTGTATATATGTACACTTATTTAGTTATATATTGTGAAAATATGACTTACAGGTCATAGTATTCACATTTTTAATAGATACTGATAGATTGCTTTTTAAATGTTCTAACGATTTTGTTTCCCTTTTCTTACCTGTAATTGAGTATTCTTCCCGTCTATACACACATAGGCACATAGGCACAGATACATATACCTGATTTTTGGTGAGAAAAATGGTGTCCTTAGGGGCATCTAAGGTCAAACTGAAAAATACCTTTGACCAACATTCTGATGTCATGGCCATAAGAGAGAAATCATCCTTGGAAAATATATTTTGGGGAAAAAAGCAACAGTAACTACTATACAGAGAAAGAATTTTACAAGTCTTTAGGTTGTGTTTAGTGAAAACCATTAAATGGCCCATTTAGCAAGTTGCTCTACATAGAAAAGCATTCGGATCTGAAAGTCAGTGCTGCTATTTTTCCTATGGAGCCATGACTTTTTTTTTTTTTTTTTTTTTTTTGACAGGCAGAGTGGACAGTGAGAGAGAGAGACAGAGAGAAAGGTCTTCCTTTTGCCTTTGGTTCACCCTCCAATGGCCGCTGCAGCCGGCACATCTCGCTGATCCGAAGCCAAGAGCCAGGTGCTTCTCCTGGTCTCCCATGCGGGTGCAGGGCCCGAGAACTCGGGCCACAGCAGAGAGCTGGCCTGGAAGAGGGGCAACCAGGACAGAATCCAGCGCCATGACTGGGACTAGAACCCAGTGTGCCGGCACCACAGGCGAAGGATTAGCCTAGTGAGCTGCGGCGCTGGCCAAAGCCATAATTTTAAAAATGACTAACCCACCCAGTGGTTTCCTGCAATCTGTGAAAGCACAAAACAAATCTGTAAGAAAGGAAAAGGTCTAGTCTTGAAGCTCCTTAATTTTAGACTTAAATTCTATCTTTAAAATGTTACTCTAGAGCTAGAGACGGCTCAGTGCAGATGCTCAGGAGTGTTAATCACCCTTTTCTTCAGGTAACCTTTCAGATGTCCAACTCAGCTGTCTCCTAATTACAATCCTTCCCTCTTAGTCTTTCTCTCCCCTGCTCCCTCCATCCGTCTCATCAGAACATGAACAGAATGTGAAAGGCGGAATTGAGTATTCCTTACAATCTTATTTTTGGCCAAATCAGTATTGTACAACCTGACCAAATCATCATGTTTCAAGGAGAAACTGATTTAAAGGAGAACAAGTGTACCTGGAACGCAGGCCCTTATGAAATACATTCTTTACAGTGCTTCAGACAGGAGCCACAGAAACTTAAAGGACTACCACTCAAATCCGCAGTTCAAGATCTCTCCTTTATAACAGAACAGCCATTCTCATTAGCCATATCTAGGAACTGATTTGAGTATGAAGAATTAACAACAGTGGTGTGATTTAAAACTCTGTAGGCAGATATATCCTTCAAAATATATACATCCATTTTCTCCTCTCTGTCCAGGATCTATTTGCTTGGAGGATGCATATTGCTTCTGTACTCTGACTACACTGCTGGCCAGAGATCCCCGTTAGGGCTGGAGCCACTTCTCAGTGTAGACCTAGGACTGCCAAGACCTAGCGCCATGGTTTCCTCACCCACAGTCTGAAGTTAAAAACATCATTTTACCTCCAAAGAATGATAAATAACTCTATCTTTAAAAAAGAGGAGGCAACATAACACATAAATATTAATGTGACTGTACCTTAATGATGGGATTACATGGCATTTTTTTCCTGAGTCATGTGTGTGTGTGATGGTAAGCGGGCATACTGCATTCTAGATGAATGACTTAAAGCAAATCTCCTGCAAGATGAGGCCTGAGCTCTTCTTCATATCAGCCTGGCCTTGTGTGATTATTTCTCTGTTGGTCTCTCTCAGTATTATCTCTAACCACACCCTCTGTGCAGGCTTGTAGTTTTCTCTATGGCTTACCACTTCTCTTGTAATTAAGTTATTCCTTCTCATCTATCCACATTTCTTTCTTTCACAAGATTGGAGGTAATGGTTTTGTGTGCTCCACATGTACCCTTAAAGTCCACAGCATGGCCTGGGTAGACAGACAGCAAAGACCAGAGGACATCAGGAAGTCATGCCTGGTAAAGGCAGACACTGCTTTGAGTGCACTGCAGCTAAGCCAAACTCCTTCGGAACATAACTGATAAAAGGAAGAAAAGACACTTAACTGCAGGCAGAGGAGATTTACAAATGCTTCTATAAGCTACGAGAGGAGCAGGGTACTCAGGAATACTGTTGTGAAACAATAGTGTGAGGACATACAAGGTACTGCCAGAAGCTATTCAGTTCAGGTGCAAAAGGAAACTCAAGTGGAACATTACAGTGGTCATCTTGGCTACAGGGTGTCACCAACTGTGCATGAGAAAATTAATATTAGAATTCTACACCATGGAAAGTGTGCAGAATATAATTAGGGTTGTTTTGAAAACTACGGATACTTTAATGCCATCTTGCAGGCTTTACCATCTTTAGAAAAATTATCTCTGACTGATAATCTGGCGTGCCACCAGAACTGTCTGGATTCTAACTGGAAAGTGACCAAGGTGACAGTGTTTACAGAGTAGGCAAGGTCACACCATCACAAGATAGTGTCTAACATTTTCCCTGATCCCATTCAATGGGCCAGGAGCTTCGAAACATTCAATAAATCGATTTAGGACTCAGAGAAATTTGAGAAATACTGAGTTAAACACTATGCTACTATTATCACAAGGGGGTTACTCAGATGTGCATTGTGAATTCCCTAAAGGCAGATATATTCTGACATCTGCTCTCCCCAGTCTTACTTTACCAGGTGAAGATTTTCTTAGGGAAGTTAGGGTAAATGCTGCATCGCACAAACAAGTCAGAATTATCTACTTCAAGACTTTAGAGTCTAGCCTAGCTGGAAAACAAATTTTCTAATAAATCTGGATAAGAATTTCCCCAATACTCATAGCTCTGTAACAACATGAAAAATAAATTCATCTTTCTAAAAAGGAAATACCGCATGCTGCACTGCACAATAAAAACCAACTCATTTAGATTGTTAAAGTGCATAATGTCATTTAGCAGTATATATTTCCAAACACCGCATTTTGATATGCACTCCTGACATTCTTAGATAGACTTGAAAATTTAATGAGCTCTTGAAACTTATTTAGCTAAAATCCTAACCTCTTAAATATTTGGAAAGGTCAATTTTGATGTGATGAATTATAATTTTGGCAATTCCTACTGTACAGCTGTTCTCAGGAAATATAATACTGCTGGTGATGTAAACAACATATTTAATCAGATTCCCTGGAGTTTTTCTTGTTAAATATTTTTCAGAAAATGCTCAAATGACCTGAGTTAGTATAGCTTTTTCCGGCTGGCTTAACCAATATCTTTGATTAGTAAGCAGTTAACATATACTGTGAATAACAGCCTATTGAATCCAAGGCACCCTGGATCTATGGAGACAATGCACAAAGGACAACCTTAAGAAAAATTATATATTTAAAGAAAATTTGCATGATAAAATGTTCTTTATGTCAGATTGAGTAAAAGCAAACAACCTAGATATAAATTTGCATGAATAACATGTCTACAACTTATAAGCCAAATAATATATACACAAAATAACCTTAAAAGGCACACAAAATTTAGGTTTCACCAAATGCATCTGCTGACTGAACAACTCAAAAACACTCAATTACCAATAATTTCATATTGCTCAATTTGGAGATCAACATGTAAATAGTGGCTTTAATCTGAAGTTAATAGTGGGGGCCAGCGAAGTGGCACAACAGATTTAAAGCCCTGGCCTGAAGCACCGGCATCCTATATGGGCACCAGTTCTAGTCCCGGCTGCTCCTCTTCCAATGCAGCTCTCTGCTATGGCCTGGGAAAGCAGAAGATGACCCAAGGCTTTGGGTCCCTGTGCCCATGTGGGAGACCTGGAAAAAGCTCCTGGCTCCTGGGTTTGGATCGGCACAGCTCCGGCTGTTGTGGCCATCTGGGGAGTGAGCCAGCAGATGGAAGACCTCCATCTCTGTCTCTACCTCTCTATGTAACTCTTTCAAATAAATAAAATAAATCTTTAAAAAATAAAAAAATAAAGTTAATAGTGATTATTTGTCCACACATTTAGGATGCTTTCACTTATTTACCAAACGGTTCACACTGAGCATTCATTGGCTTTAAACAACACAATTTTCATCTTCTTTTTTTTTTTTAAGATTTATTTATTTTATTTGAAAGGCAGAGTTACAGAGAGGAAGGGAGACAGAGAGAGATCTTCCATCTTCTGGATCTTCCATCATTCTGGCAAATGGGTCAATCAGAAGTCAGGAGCCAGGAGCTTCTTCTGGGTCTCCCACCTGGGTGCAGGCCATCCTCCCCTGCCTTCCCAGGTGCATTAGCAGGGAGCTGGATTGGAGGTGGAGCAGCCAGGACTTGAACTGGCACCCATCTGGGATGTTGGAGTCACAGCTGGTGGTGGCTTAACCTGCTATGCCAAATGCCTTTTTTAAAAGATTTATTTCTTTATTTTCTTTGAAAGAGTTACAGAAAGAGAAGGAGAGACAGAGAAATAAGATATCTCTGTTTTAAAGAAGATATAGAGAGGCAAAAGTACATTAAGCAATTAATTTGACTATTGGAGAGGAAGATAAGCAACAGAAAAAGGCTCTACGTTGTGAGTTACATAACATTTTCAAAAGTCGTGCAGAGTGCAATACATCATGACAGAACCAGTATGTGAGGAAGCATCCTGCTCGACCAGAGTGTAGGGAAGAAACACTGGCTGCATGCAGAGGTGAAGGACTGCCTTCATCATGGACCCAAGTCAGGCAACAGAGGGGTTCCATCAGTTATAACAGGGTTAGGTCCCCTGGCGATAAAGACACTTGCATCAGTCATGTACTATCACTCTTCCTTCTCACTGAAGATATTCTGGCTCTCTTCAGTTAATCTGTGAGTCTAAAAACTAGTATCTTGAAAATATCCATTCCAGTTGTATATCGCTTGTGCTTTTGGTTGAACATTCAATGTATTGTAATAACCAATGATACCACCTGGTCTTTCTAGACAGAAGCACTCTGCAGGTTCCCTGCAGTCCCAATACTCATTGAGTGAAGCGAGTACTTGGCAGGGCCCACAGGAACGGGCAAGGGAACAAGATTTTCCCGAACTTGAGCCGATAGCATGGAGGTACCCATCAACTCCCCTGGAAAGGTGTACTTTGATCTTAAGATTTCCAGGACTATCAGTATGTTTTTAGAAACTGTGTCCACAAAACACATTGAATCTGTTAAAAACTAAAGATTGAAATTTAAAAAATTTTGGAAAAAAAAGAGTAACTTCACAGAGGGAAAAAGAGATTTCAAGCAGTCTTAGTTTCTGTAGAACAGCCTACCTCATACAAAGTTTGAAAGCTTGAGAGAAATAGCATGCATGAAGTAAGCAGCAAACATCTGGCACACAGAAAGTACTCAGTAACTGAAAGTTACTATTACTATTTAATGGGATGTGCCTGAATTACGGCAGCAGTACATATGAGCACACTCTTTCAAAGTGTGGCTGCCCAAGACCCACAGTAGGCCATAGAGAAATGGTAACCAGACAGCAGTGGGGAGAGCCTGATCCAGGCAGACATGATGGATACATCCTCTGCAGTGGGGGAGGCCAAGGAAAAATATCACAGTTTCAGTTTTTGGATATGGGTTCTCACATAAGGTTGAGGAGGGAAGAAAATGAGGAAGAAAGGTTTTAGATTACCCTCCAAAATCATGGGAGGAAAAAAAAGTAAGACTGGTAAAAATGATTGCTACCAAAAATGTTAATACAGGCAACCAGATAAAGTATATTTGAAGTATACTTAAATTTTTCCCTCTTTATTAAACACTAGAAAAAGTAAACATTATTTAAACTAATCAAGGAATTTTCATTTGATCATAATATCAAATTTGACCAAAATACCATTTGACTAAATTTTGCTTATTTATTTAGAAAGGCATAGAGACAGAGACAGAGAGAGAAAGAGAGAAGATTATATGTGCGCTGACTATGAATTCTGCTTTATGTTTTGGTATTTGAAGTTGAGAGATGTTTTATTCAGCTATAAAAAAAGAACGGGAGATGTTTTAAATGTATAAGTTATGTAATCATCATTTTTTTTCGTAATTACAAGCCCTATATTTAAACAAGCATAAATATGAAGCACTGTGTTGTTTTTTTTTTCTTTAAGACACACACAGAAATGCACTGCTCTGAAAAGTCCTGTTGGGCTCCAAGTCATGAAGTGCTCTGTGAAGACCATCTCTGACAAGGCAGAAATAGCCCTAGGAGTCACTGGCCACTGGCCTCTGCTTGTGCACACCCTGAGTGCAGCACTGACTTGACTTAGCAAATCCCTGGGCTTCATGAATTATCACATCACCTCTTCCATACCTTTATAGATCCTCAGAGGAGAGCTGAGCGAGTCATATGGGAAACGCTGAGAGGACATCCCAAGTCCCATCTGCCCATTTTGTAACACAAATTTAGGTAGAATTCTACTCATCTTGGGCTTATGTACAATAAAGAAAAACAACACACATTTACAGAGTTTACTAATGCCAGGCAGTTTTCATAAATTACTTCAAGACATTCTTATAAAAACTCTATGGTGAGAGGAGCTATTTCATGAATAGTTGTCATTACTGTAATTGAGAAGAGCGAAATTAAGTAGCTTCCCCACAATGGCCAGTTGGTAGGGGCAGTGGCAGACTTTGCACCTGGACTGTTCAGCTCTGTGGCTGAAGTGCAAGAAGCTTCTCTGTACTGCTGCCTGGACAATCAATCCCAGGTCACATCACGAGGAAACACGCAGCCGGGAGTTAAAGGCCTCTAACACCTGTGAGATGATGGGCAGCATTCTTTAGTACCGTGCTGACAAGGAACAGGGAAAGAAATCCTGGAGAAGCACCAAACTAGCAATCTACAGCTTCTACAGCCGCTAAAAAGATCCCCCGTGCAAGCAGGCTGTCCTGAGTGCTTAGTAAAGAATGGGCTTGGCAGGAAATGAAGAGCAGGCTGGTTTCTGTTTTTCTGTGGATTTGATTGCTTTCCCCTTATCTGTCTGAGGGAGAGAGCGTGCAATTTACAGAATGGAGAGGAAAATATTTTCTGACTTAAAGAAAGCTGTTCAATCATGAAGAAAACTGCAGCACTCAGAAAGTCTTGAAATCTTTGGTTTATAGAACTCAAAAGTCAACAAACAAAACTGCACACTAAAGCTATGCATCAATAAAAATACTGAATAAAAGTTAAGCAAAGGGTGCTTAATTATACGTGGTATTGTGTCTTGTGACATACTAATTAAAACAAAAATTGTAAAGCTAGAGTAAGAGTCTTCCTTCTATGCTTAGAGCAACAGAAATTGTGCTTGCTCTTTTGTTATGATAAAAAACAGTGAGATCAAAATAAGGCATAGGTTTGGAGCTGGTGCTGTGGCGTACGGGTAAAGCCCTCATCTGCAGTGCCAGCTTCCCTTATGGGCACAGGTTCGAGTCCCGGCTGCTCCATCTCCTATCCAGCTCTCTGTTACGGTCTGGGAAAGCAGTAGAAGATGGCCCAAGTCCTTGGGCCCCTGCACCCACGTTGGAGACCTAGAAGAAGCTCCTGGCTCCTGGCTTCGGATCGATGCAGCTCTGGCCGTTGCGGCCAACTGGGGAGTGAACTAGCAGATGGAAGACCTCTCTCTCTCTCTCTTTCTCTGCCTCTCCTTCTCTGTGTAACTTCGATCTTCAAATAACTAAATATTAAAAAAAAAATAAGGCATGGTGTTTCTATCCACGATTACCTCTGGAAAGCTGATGGCCAGGTTCACAAGGAGATGATGAAGAAAGCCAAATTAGAGAGCCTCTAAAGCAACCCTCTCCTCAGCCCTGTGACCTGTAGCTGTCACTGTATCAATGATTCTATACATAGAAACTCATTTAAGTGAGAATCATATATAATTAAAAATAAGAACATTTTCCATTTGCTTTTTGCCAACATCAGTATCACAAACTTGTATTGCCCACTAATAATACTTTTTCAGTCGATGCGTCTGATTTTACCATGTTCTAGAACTTTGTGTGCAGCTTTACTAGGATCATGCAATAATTCCATTGTTCAGAGAGATAAAGCTCAATTAAGTTTTCTCTTATATGTAAAAACAAAAACATTACCTGCAAACCTTGGATTTAGTCAGTGTTTAACAGATTATCTGTTCACATAATAGTATACTTTTTGAAGTCATATTGTAAAAATCAACGTAACAGTGTGCATATTAAATAAGTATATTGGGTAAGAATTCAGTTTAGGACCTGCGCTGTGGTGTAGGGATACAGACGCCACTTGCAGTGCTGGCCTCCCATATGTGCACCAGTTTGAGACCCAGTTGCTCCACTTCTGATCCAGCTCTCTGCTATGGCCTGAAAAAGCAGTGGAAGGTGGCCCAAGTCCTTGGACTTCTGCACCCAAGTGAGAGACTCGGAGGAAGTTCCTGGCTCCTGGCTTTGGATTGGCATAGCTCCAGCTATTGTGGCTATTTTGGGAGTGAACCAGTGGATGGAAGACTTCTCTCTCGCTCTGCCTCTCTGTATCTCTACCTCTCAATAAAAATATTTTTTAAAAAATAATTCAGTTTATAATTTACAGAATTTTACAGCAAGCTTAACTTTTATTTCTTTATTCCTGCTACATTGATTTTGGAAATTTTATTACTTTAAAGGAAAATAAAGTTGGAACTCATATTCCATTATTTTATTTTGCAAAGTTTTCACTAAAACAAGAAAATTAAGGCATGATTTGTAATTTGATGTCAAAAATAATTTTTGTTTAGGGCATTTGCTTTAAGAGAAAAACATTTGAGTTTTTAATCATGGCACAGAGTGTGCGAACCCTAGCTCTGCCACTCACTCAGGACCTTAGGCAAATCTTGGCTTTCTGTGTTGAAAAAGTTTTCTCATTTTTAGGTATAATCAAAATACACACAAACTGTCATGAGGACCAAATTATATGATGTAAAGGGTATAGAATAGTGCCTGGTAGAAAATAGTGGTTTTATTTCAGATATTCTATCTACATAAAGCTATTGTAGGAAAACTTCAGAGAAAAATAATCATAACATGAGAAACATGACACTAATACAATATTTAAATAGAAATTATAATCAAATGTATACAAGTATAAGATAGATATATTAAACATTAGTAGCTTAAACAATGGTATTAGTTTTTTGTTTAAAAAGATTTATTTTATTATTTGAAAGACAGAGTTACAGAGAAAGATAGAGCCAGAGAGAGAGAGAGGTCTTCCATCCGCTGGTTCACTCCCCAAATGGCAGCAACAGCCAGAGCTGAGCAGATCCAAAGCCCAGAGCCAGGAGCTTCTTTTGGGTCCCCCATGTGGGTGCAGGAGCATCTTCTACTGCTTTCCCAGGTCATAGCAAAGAGCTGGATCAGAAGAGGAGCAGCCAGAACTCAAACCCATATGGGATGCCAGTGCTACAGGCCAGGGCTTTAACCTGCTATGCTATGGTGCTGGCCCTGGTATTAGTTTCTAAGCATGAGCAGTAAATACTAGAATTGATTCACACTGTGGGTAATTCTTTTAAGATCAATTTTAAAACTTTAAAATTTTGTTTCATTTATTTGAAAGGAAGAAAGCGGGGTGGGGGGGGGAGAGAGCGAGAGAGGGTGAGAGTGCATCCATCCACTGGTTCATTCCCGAAATGGCTCCAACAGCCAGAGCTGGTCCAGGCCAAAGCTGGGAACCAGGTACTCAATCAAGATCTCCCACTTGGGTGACAGGGACCCAAAAACTTGAGTCTTTACCTGCTGCCTCCTTTGGTGCTCAGCAGCAGGAAACTGAACTAGAAGCAAAGCCGGCATTGAGCCCAGGCCCTCTGAGGTGGCATTCAGGTGTCCCAAATGGCAACTTAACTATTGCACCAAATGCCCACCCTAAGATCAAGCTTCAAGGACACAAAAATATCGGTTGGGAGTGGGCATTTAGCTTAGTGGTTAAGGCAGCTGTGTTTCACGCTGGAGTGCGTGGGGTCAAGTCCCAGTTCTGGCTCCTGACTCTTGCTTCCTTCCAATACAGACTCTGGGAGGCAGAGTGATGGCTCAAGTAAGAGGTTTGCTGCCACTGATGTGGGAGACGTGGACTGTGTCCCTGGTTCCTGGCTCTGGCTATCACAAGCATTCGGGGGAGTCAACCAGCAAATGGATGCTTGCTCACCCGCTCTCTGTCCCTCAGATATTTTTTTAAAAAGAGAAGTTTAGTTGGATTAATTTATGGATATAAAGATGACTTAAGACACAACATAATTATCTGTTCAATTTACAGTACTTCTCATTCATTATATGACATGTACTTGAGTACTTATGAAGAAATGTCACGCTCAGTAAGACAACAACTAATAGAAAATATGAACAGAGATTTCAACAGACACCTACACATCCACTAGCATGACTAAAACTACAAGTACTGACCATACCACGTAAAGGCCGGATATAGAGCACCTGGAACTCTGATCGGAGAATGCAAATGCAATCTTCGGGGAATGCAAAATGCAACAAAAACTTTGAAAACAAGTTTGGCATCTTCCTGACAAATTAAACAAACACATACCCTTAAACCATACAACTCAGCCAGAATACTCCTTGGTATTAAGAGACATGGCAACAATTTTCCTCACAAAGACATACAAACAGATGTTCACAGCAGTTCTTTGTACATCCCAACATGGACACAAGCTGAATGTCTATTGAGCTGAAAGGATGAACAAATAATAGTATACAGATATAATGGAATAGTACTAAGCAACAAAAAAGGATAAATTATTGGTATACACTAAACTATGAATAGCCCTCAGATTAATTATACAGAATAAAATAAGCTAGATTTAAAAAGGTTACATACAATCCTATTGATATAAAATTGTAGAAAATGGAACTACTAACCTATACTGACAAAGGCATGTTAGTGATTGTCCAGTGATAGGACTGAGGATGAGAAGTGGAAGAGAGTGATTCTGAAAGATTATAAAGACCCTACACAGAATTCCAAAGTAAGGACTATGCAAATTATCTTTTGTTGATGATCTCCCATGGACATGGATATATCAAAACTTCAAACTGGACATTTATTACCAATATGCCTCAAGAAATCTACTATGTGTTTTAGTTTATAGTGTTTTTCAGAACCCTGCTATTCATGCAAAGCAGAACATTTAAATGGGATTTTACACAAAGAAAAAATGATTTCAGATTGAAATGCTATATCTAAGGGTACTTCAAAAAGTTCATGGGAAATAGAATTAAAAGATAAGTTTTTTTTTTTTTTGGCTGAAAAAATGTTGAGAATCAAGCACAGGTTTCTTATAATATTCATGTTCTGTGGACTTTGTGAAGACCTCACATATGCATTCAAATGTTTGGAGCAAAATAAGCCTTACCTTCTAACTTCACCTCCACAGTCTTTTTGAGGTACACACCCCCACCCCACCACATTATAGATTCCATCTGTTTGTAGAGTGTTAGGCTGTTAAGACTCTCTTCAGAGAAAATATTATGTCTACTAGTTTTATGCCCAAAACCTTTGTCTTGCTGAAAATTGCCCAAATTTACCCTATATTCAGTAATGGAACTCAGAAACGTTGACCCTAATTAATGTCCTTGGTGTGTGTGCTGCTGGTCTTATGGTATCACTGCCATTCTACTGCATCTGCAAGGCGGTGCCCAAAGATACAAAATTTCTAAAACTCAAAACTTATAAAGGTTTATTGTTTTGTGATTTGTGGCAAGTGCAGCTATGGCACTTCCTTGTATGTAAAAATGTTCATAGTGCTTATATTACAACATACAAAAAAATCAAAATAGATGGAAATATCTAGGAAGAAATTCTTTGCAAACAAGCTTTTTGTCAGAACAGCTCTTTTCAAAAAACTCTAATTTATTAAAAGCCTCAGAATTTCATTTCAAAAGTATGTAGGGAACTTTTTCAAAAGCAATAAGATAAGCATATGTAATAAGCATACAAAGCCTCACATGGCAGAATACTTGGACCATAACCTGCATCAGCCATGATGCTATGGTTAAAAAATCTCATGCAGAAATGGGCATTAGGTATAGTGGTTAAGATACCACTAGGGATGCCTGCATCCTATGTTGGAGTACCTGGCTTCAAGTGCTAATTCTGCCCCTGAGTCTAGCTTCCTGTTAATGTGTACCCTGGTAGGCAGCAAGTGATGACTCAAATAGTTGGTTCCTTGCCACCCATGAAGGAGGCCTGGACTGAGTTCCAGGTCCCAGTGTCACTGCAGGCAGATAGAGAGTGAACCAGCAAATGGGTGCACATGTTCTCTACCACCACTCCCCTGCCAACTCTTTCTCTCTGTCTCTTTGCATCTCAAATATTTATTTAAAAAAATCAATGAAAGGAATTGATTCTTCATTCATTTGTAGCTAAATGATTTTAAAATAAACAGATGTTGTCTATTTAGTTGTTTTAAAATATTTCTAAAATTGTCAAAGTATATTTCTTAGCCTCTTTTACATTCCTGTGCCTTAATACCTGCTATACCTTCCCCAACAGGGAATGTCTCTGCCCCTCCTGCTTCCCAAACCACCATCTAGGGCAATCTGACCCCATCACTCAGAAATGGGCTCCTCTAAGCTCTCTTCCAGGAGATATTCCCCATCCCTGCAGCAATCCTGTTGTAAGAGGTTGGAATGCATTGGATGACATCTTTGTTGAGACCTATTCCTCCTAGATTATCTGCTATCTGCAGACAACAATGCCAGCCTCTGGGAATTTGGGACCTATCCCTTCATTTGAGAGCAGTTGCCACCTGAGCATACATGGCAGGGAGCATTAGTGCAGATTCACTTGGTTGTGGACATAAATCCTAGAAAAGCAAGAATCACGTTAGATAGTTTGTCAGAGACTGAAAGAATCTTTCCATTTCTTAGTAATTTCTGTCCCAATCCAAGAGGTAAGAAAGTGTTCAACAATTCATATAGCCCGCAAGTGTAAGAGTAGGGGAGATTAAATGAACGGAATGAACAAATACCATGGCAATACTCTAAAACTGTATTTAGGAAACTATATTATTTCAGATTGCTTTTGTTAAATAAAAAAAAAATTAGCTTCAGTTTTCCCAGATGAGCTAACAGTTTTCTAATCACTTTGTAGTTTCCTTAAATTTCTAACTTAATGCTACATCTAAAGTATAATTGCACTTTTAAGTTACAGAACACAGAAACACAGACATGAATATGTTTAAGCAATCATTTAAATATTAAAATTGACAACAAAAATGTTTTAATTTAAAATTTTAATGTGGTCATTTTACTTTTTACTTGTTGAATATTATGGTTAGTGGTACATTAAGACTGGATTGAAAGTATGTGTTTTGCAAGAATTAATAAAAGACAAAAAAATAAAGAAAGGAAGGAGGGGGATAAGGGGGAATGAGGGAGGAAAAGAGGAAGGGAGGGAATTATGGTTACCATCTTAGAACTGTACCTATGAAATACATGAAAGAAAGACTGAACTATTCCCAGGTGAGAACATGGGGGGTTACCAGTCTGTAATTAGCATGTACCTACTTTGTCCAAGGCAGCAGAACACCCACCACATTCTCTGGTCTTGCTGTCACCAAATGGTGTTAGTGATCACACCTGTTCAAAAAAAGCTCAGATATCCTTGAAATAACTGTTTTACTATTTATTCTTACCTTATCTAATACAAAAAGTTAACTTGTCTATGTTCCAGTCTTTCTGTGCAAGGGTTTCTTACAGAAAAGGAATTCCTTAAAAAACGATTCCTTAAAAAGTAGCAAACATTACACTTTATACAAATGTTACCCTATTATGATTCAGAGACTGATACATACTGCAACATGAGTGAATCTTGAAGACAATATCTTGAGTGAAAATAAGCTAGTTACAGAAACACAAACATGGGTTTACTTCAAAAAGCATGTAGCATTTAGCCTCTTGACTGATGGGTTGGTTAACATATGTTGGTTTGATACTTAGCTCCAATTGCAAACTCCAGCTTTCTGCTGGCAGACTCGTGGATGTAGTAGCAATGGGTCAACTAATTGGATCCTTTTTCACACCAAATGAAAAACCCCAAGTGGGATACTGGGATTGAGCTCTTGGATCTTGGATTTGGCTCTGCCAAGCTCTGGCCATTGTGGGCACCTGGGGAATAATCAGTAATGGGCAATTTTCTCTCAAGGAATAATGGAATTAAAGGGGCAGCCAGTGCTATGGTGTAGTAGGCTAAGCATCCACCTGTGGCATCAGCATCCCATATGAGTGCTGGTTTGTGTCCCAGCTGCTCTTCTTCCAATCTAGCTCACTGCTTGTGGCCTGGGAAGGCAGTGAAGGAGGGTCCAAGTGCTTGGGCCCCTGTACCCACATAGGAGATCCATAAGAAGCTTCTAGCTCCTGCCTTAGGATCAGTCCAGCTCAGAGCTGGTGCTGTGGCTTAGCAGGTAAAGCTGCTGCCTGCAGTACCGGCATCCCATATGGGCACCAGTTCATACCCTGGCTGCTTCTTTTCCGATCCAGCTCTCTGCTATGGCCTGGGAAAGCAGTAGAAGATGGCCCAAGTCCTTGGGCCCCTGCACCCATGTGGGAGACCTGGAGGAGGCTCCTGGCTTTGCTTGGCACAGCTCCAGCCATTGCGGCCATCTGGGGAGTGAACCAGTGGATGGAAGACCTCTCTCTCTGTCTCTCCCTCTGTCTATAACTCTCTCTCTGTTTCTTCCTCTGTCTATAACTCTCTCTCTCTCAAATAAATAAATAATTTAAAAAAAGAAAAAATTGAACTAAAATTTTTCTTTAGCAAAAATATTTTGAAATCTTTGTATAGTTTTTTCCTAACACTTATTTTCCAGGAACTTGTTGAGGATCCTTCTGTTGATATTCAACACCAGATGAAAGTTCCTTACATTCATTATTGCAACTTACTCTAAAAAATGAATTTTCTGACTGTTTACTAAAGTACATCTGAGTCTATAAGGGCACTATTTCCAACAAGCATCATAAATAATTGCACATGGAACTTTCTTCGACAAATATATATTAAATACATACTATTTGCCGTTGTTTAAAATGCTACTATTTAAAGATTTATTTATTTGAAAGGTAGAGTTAGAGAGAGGGAGAGACAAAGAGAGATCTTCCCTCTGCTGGTCCACTCTCCAAATGGCTGCAACAGCTGGAGCTGCGCTGATCTGAAGCCAGGAGCTTCTTCCAGGTCTCCCACATGGGTGCAGAGGCCTAGGCACTTGAGCATCCTCTACTGCTTTCCCAGGACATAGCAGAGAGCTGGATTGGAAGTGGAGCAGCTGATATTTGAACTCCTGCCCATAAAGGATGCCCGAGCTGCAGGGGGTGGATCTACCTGCTACACCACTGTGCTGGCCCCTAAAAAGCTAGCTTTCATTGACATTTCATCTTCTTTGTTGAGGTAAAAAGAGACTTTTCAGGGTAGAGAGTTATCTCCTTTCCTTCACCTAAACACATCACTAATGAAGATCCTCCGTCTGTGCAGCACTTCACAAGGCCCAAATACTTACTTTTCACACCAAAATCCTTTGTCTCTAACAATATCTCAAATTGTGCAGTCATTTTACTAGAATGGACTTTTGCTACAGAATTTTATCTTTAAAAGCAGAAGTGGCTCCTCTCCCTAAAAGTATAATTTTGCAAACAGACCAATTTATTAACATTATAGGCACTTAGAAAAGTATTGTGAGAAGAAAGGAAGCAGGATGTAAGCTTCAAATTGAAGACCTACATGGTGGAAAACAATCATTGCCAGACCAGGAACAAAGGGATAGTGATTCAATTTACATATGAAGTACAGAAACCATAAATACCAAAAAGCACAAAAATATCTAAATAAGAATAGCCACGGGAGCAGAGCAGGAGTTAACTACCCACTCATGCTTTGCACTGTCTCTGATATTTTACAGGTTACCTATTTTAATTGATCATTACAATAAATACATGGAGTAGGGTGATTCTGCCCATTTAAAAAAAAAATGAGACTAAGGTTCACAAAGTTAAAATAAGTTGTCTAACATCACGCAGTTGACCGCCATATTTTTTTTTTCTTCTCTACTGGTGTAACATCAAAGTGTGATAAGACCAGAATTTTCTTTAAAATGCAAATGCATTCTCTCTATTGGGGCTCTAACCCCATTCCTTTTCCTTTCTCATTTTATTACCCAATTAGCTCTGCCAGATTCTCATGCATATTGACATTTCCCTTAAGGAAACACAGTTTACAAACCACCTCCATCACAGGGGATTAGTTAGGTGAAACAAATTATTTGCCTGTTTTATGGATCAGGTAAAAACCCGCTATTGTCATTACTCACATCCCCCTCATTCACGTTCCAGGCCTTTCTACAGCCTCCCATCCATCAACAAGCAGCACAGACCACAGCAAATTAACCGCAGAAGACTCAGCATTAGGGAGTGGGCAATGAAGGCAACTGGCTCAATGTTCCAGCAGGAACTCACCCCTTAGGATAATTAATGACCTTTCCTGAAATGTGAAGATACACTTAAGAAATCACTGACAGACTGTTACTTTCTTAGAACTGTATCTATGAAACACATGAAATCTGTTTTTATAGTAATATAAAAATTAAGAAATTTTTATAGTAATATAAAAATTTAAAAAGAAATTACATAATCTCCTCTATTAGATTCTTAACAGTGATATATTCCAAATAAGAAAAATGATTCCTGGCGGGCGCTGTGGCTCACTAGGCTAATCCTCCACCTGTGGCGCCAGCACCCCAGGTTCTAGTCCCAGTTGGGGCGCCGGGTACTAGTCCCAGTTGCTCCTCTTCCAGTCCAGCTCTCTGCTGTGGCCCGGGAGTGCAGTGGAGGATGGCCCAAGTGCTTGGGTCCCTGCACCCGCATGGGAGACCAGGAGGAAGCACCTGGCTCCTGGCTTCAGATCAGCGCAGTGCCAGCTGCAGTGGCCATTAGGGGAGTGAACCAATGGAAGGAAGTTTCTGTCTCTCTCTCACTAACTCTGCCTGCCAAAAAAAAAAAAAAAAAAAGATTCCTGCTTCCTATCATTGGGCTTTCAAATTACTCACCCTGCCCCACATAATTTAAACCAGTGATTTCAAAACAAACTCAAATATAATGCATTATACTACAATGTGAGAAAACATTGTTTTATTATTCTCAGAGACTGATATTAAGTGGAACAGGGAGAACAGAAAGAGAAATAAAGAACTAATAAAAGAGAATGCATAAAAACTGAGAGAAAGAGAGGAAGGGAGGGAGCAGGCAGGCAAGCAGGGAAGAGAAAGAAGAATCAGAAAAAAAGCTCCTCTGAAACAGCCAGAGCCTGTTGCATACTTGTTCACAAGAAAATCCATACTTACAATGCTAGTAAGAAGTTTACCGGCCGGCGCCGCGGCTCACTAGGCTAATCCTCCGCCTTGCGGCGCCAGCACACCGGATTCTGTCCCAGTTGCCCCTCTTCCAGGCCAGCTCTCTGCTGTGGCCAGGGAGTGCTGTGGAGGATGGCCCAAGTGCTTGGGCCCTGCACCCCATGGGAGACCAGGAGAAGCACCTGGTTCCTGCCATCGGATCAGCGCGGTGCGCCGGCCGCAGCGTGCCTACCGCGGCGGCCATTGGAGTGTGAACCAACCGCAAAGGAAGACCTTTCTCTCTGTCTCTCTCTCACTGTCCACTCTGCCTGTCAAAAAAAAAAGTTTACCAGTCACAGGAAGGTCTGTGATAGAACAGTGTCTACATTGCAAGACAGAATGAAGACAGGGATCTCTTCATCACAAGGCAAAAATAAGATCCCCAAAGAGATACCAGGGAAGGAGGCATTTGGAAAGAGAGGAGGGAAGGGCCAAAACGTGAATGAGGGGTCCACGACTGTGTAGGGGGCTGAGCAGGAAGCTGAGCTTATTCACACTCTAGCGGCCCCTCTGTGAGCTCAATGACAGCATAAAGTTGGCTGGGAGAGAACAGGAGTTCACTATGTCATCTATCTTGTCCTCACAGCCCACATTCTCCATTTTGGAGAACGCACTCTCAGTTTTGCAAAAGAGAAAGAAGGGGAGGTAAAGAGGGAAAGGTAAGAAGTGCATTCACATGCAAGGGAGGAAAGTTCTTCCAGAGCAAGCTGTCTGAACACATTGAACATGTAGGAGCCACATGAAAGTTCAACAGCTTGAAACTTTTGTTCCAATTTCCCTCCGCAAGTCAGTCAGCAGGTCTGGCCCTGCTCTGGGTTAAAAGGACTCTATTTCCAGAGCTGGCACTGTGGCTCACCAGGTTAATCCTCAGCCTGCGGTGCCAGCATCCCATATGGGTGCCGGGTTCTAGTCCTGGTTGCTCCTCTTCCAGTCCAGCTCTCTACTGTGGCCTGGGGAAGCAGTGGAGGATGGCTCAAGTGTTTGGGCCCCTGCACTAGCATGGGAGACCTGGATGAAGCTCCTGGCTCCTGGTTTTGGATCTACTCAGCTCCGGCCATTTCAGCCATTTGTAGAGTGAACCAACAGAAGGAAGACCTCTCTCTTCCTCCCTCCCTCCCTCCCTCTCTCTCTCTCTCTCTCTCTCTGTAAAATCAAAAAAAGAAAAAAAAAAAAAAAGAAAAAAAGGACTCCATTTCCAAACCACAGTTGTATCTTAGCCTTTACTGGGACCTTTAATTAAGTAATACTGCCTTCAAATTTTTAGACTTAGATGCAGTAAATTCATTTTAACATTACATCAATCAAAACACAATTACAAAATTACAAAGGCATTTGCACCCTAAGTTATTCTAAGACAAAGTTGCAAGCTCAGGATCAGACAGGGTCTCCTGAGTCTGGTTCCAGCAGCCTTTTCATTATACTAATTTTACAAGAATATAAAAGTAACGGGTAGGAGTTCATCTCAGCATTTAAGAGGCAAGGGAGCCAAAGAATAACACTCTTCTTGTTTTTCCTGAATCAACAGGCATGCATTGAACTCTAAGCCCTTCTTTTGGACTGGCAGGGAAATTTAACAATGATAATAACATAGCAACAACCCTGAGGATCTCAATGATGACTGCATCCTTTCCAGGGTCCTGGGATTTGACATAGCACCAAGCATCCACTCTGGTGGCTGTGTGTCAGTATTCCCCACTGGTGTGCCTCCACGGCCTCTGGCTGTTCACTGAGTCCCTGGTGCACTGTTTAGTCGCAGGAATTAACTGTGGGAGTAAAAATGGATGGCACAGCATTGTCTTGCTAGAACTCCCTCCAAAGTCAAATCTTACCCCTAGGTTCTGCCACTGATTTACTTGTGGGACAGCTAGCGAGCTTGTTTTTTAGGGAAAACAGAGAGCTGAGACAAATCTCTTTGTCTCTCTTTATTGCCCCCAGAGACACATGGCAAGAAAATCCCATCAACAAATTTAGTCTTTTATTGAAGTCAGGAAATACTGTTGATGGGGAAGGGGTGAGTGGGATGGGCGAAGAACAGAGTTAAGAAAATACTAAAGTGCTATATTTAGTTGAAATATTTATAGCACTTTACTAATTTCTAAAATTTAAAATTTAGGATACACCATGCTTGAAGTGGGGATAACTAGAAAGTTATGGAATAAACACGTGAATAATCTAATTTTATGGTCTAATTTAATAAGCAATGAAAGAACAACTCAAAAGATATAATCAGGTAATTAGGAGGTGAGCACTGGGGCCACTGCTTGGGACTCTGGCATCCTGCATCAGAACGCATGTTCTAGTCTCAGCTGCTCTGCTTGCTTCCAATCCAGCTTTGTAGTCGTGCATCTCCAAAGTCACTAGAAGAAGACACAAATACTTGGGCCCCTGCCAGCCATGTGGTTCCTGGATTTGCCTGGACCAGTTCCAGCAGTTGGGGCCACTGTGAGAGTGAACCAGCAGCTGGAGGATCCCTCTCCTTCTTCCCTCTGTCGCTCTGCCTTTCAAATAAATACTTTTTTTTTTAAAGAGAGTTAGAAATAGTCTATGGTAACAAGTATAACTGTGATTACTTCATTAAAAAGCATCTAGGAGAAAGCAATTGGCACGGTGGTTGAGACACTGGCTTAGGACATTTACATTCTTTATTGGAGTCCCTGGGTTCATGTACTATGAGTCCTATTTTAGCCTCCTGCTAATGCATCCTGGGAGGCAGCAAGTGATGGCTCAAGGACTTGGGTCCCTGCTACCCACGTGGGAAAATCATCTCAATCAGAAATTTTTTACTGCAGTTTTGCTCCATACTTAGACAAGTTATCTCAGCATCTGCAACAGAATAGCAACTAATGATTGTGTTATTAAACTCCATTTTTAACATACAGAAATAAACGTCTCTCTTGAGAAAGCCATTGAAAATGAAAATAAAGGTGTGATTTTTTTTTTCTTTATCATAAAAAATCAAAACAGATTGGAATCAGTAGACCATATCCTACATCTTCTTGTATCTCTAGCATTCGGCTCATAAAAGATGTCCACAAATACAGTTTGAAGATGCTAATAGAATGGTACAAGCATAAAAACAGGAATATTCCTCAAGATGCAAACTGACATGTTTTCAACCATGAATTCTTTGAGTTTATTTAACTTAATTGTATTTATTTTACTTTTTGTTTTTAATCTCTTCTGCTTAATTTTTTTAATTACAAAAATATTTTCTTTTTGAAAAGGTTCTTGTTCTCAAATTTCTGACTTTCCCCCTCCCAAAGACACATCAAGGAGAAAAGAAGGATTCTTTTTTTTTTTTTTTTGCACCCTTAATCTTCTTTGAAATTTTTGATCACTAGTGCAGCACTCACAAACACTTGTACATGCATATGGTATTTATGCATGTGTGTGCACATAGAAATTCAGAGAGAAATCAATTTTTCTGGTCCCATATCCATTAAATATCAACCCATTTTAAAACAATCTGGATCCCAGAGGCTACATCTCTTCCTCAAGAAACAGTTCACACTCTGGAACACTGTACTGTCTGCTGTTGCAACTAGGTGCTTGTCTCTGGGCATGACCATTAAGATCAAAGCCCATTTGATTTAAAATTAATCAATGTGTTAATCTAAATTAAACTTTACCAAGTGATATAGTTATGTTTGAAAATACATGTGGATCTAGCAAAAAGAAAAAGCACAGTAAAGTAGCTGGTCTTTTAAATTTGTCATATTCTTCAAAAAGTGAAACAATGGTTTGCTACTTTCATTAAGTTTTTATGATTTTAACACCAGACCCTGTGCTTGGTTTTTCCTGCGACTTTCCTGGCTGTAGGGGCTGCTCGCTGTCTTTCCTTTCATACTTGCCGCTCTCCTTTCACTTAAAAAGAATTAAGTAAAACTTTTAGGGACATATGGCTTTTCTTCCACCTCCATGTTTCAAATTTACTTCCAAACACCTACACAGAGTTGGAGGTTTCGAAAGTGTCAACAGCCGAAATATCCCTGAAGCTGCAGATGCTTTTCATGTAAAGACTCAAAGACGGAAAATTACTTGATTTAAAGAATGAGAAACAAGGCTGTCTGAGAGGGGTTATCTCAACATGGATTTGTTTCTATTAGACCACAACTGTTGCAATCAAAATAGAGATATGGAAGAAATGCTAGGTATCAAGTTGTGTCAACTTTAAATTTTGTGAGTGAGTCTCGGTAAAAGTGGATTTGTTTTATTCTAATTAAAAATAAGAAATATGAATTAACACTTATTTTCAGTATAAAGCACTGTAAATTTTAGGCAATCTGTCTCTTAAAAATAATTTTGTGTAGTAAAGACAGACTGGTATAATTTTCAAAATTATTTGACTATCTGTAAAATTAAGGACAGAAAAAATAGAATGCAAAAACAGAATTAAATTTTGGTATTGGCATTTAAATTGGAATGTATTTCCCTGGGCAAACAATCCAATTTTCAACAACACTGGAGCTAACTTCAATTACAGAGTGAAATGGTTAAAATAAATCTGACTAGTTTGTCTAAAGAAAAGTATACATTCTTCTATACAAATGAACAAATATTGAATATAGTCCCAAGATTACTTACAATTCTCACAGGCTTTGCAAATTGGGTAATTGAAAGAGAAGATAGAAAACGCTCCATTATAACACAAAGAAAGTAAGAAAACATCTTGGAAATTCATGGTTTCCAAACACTTAAGTAAAACCAACAATTTAGTGCTTCATGAAAAGAAAGCACAGACAACTGATTTAAAAAGTAGGAGTCTACTTGATTATGTGAATACCTTACCTAAGTCATGGGAATATTTCAAACGCTTACTGCTTCTTGCTGTTACTAAAATAATACTATTTTCTTTCTCAAAAGACCTTCTTTTCATCATGTATTCCAGTAGTTTTCTGCATGCCACTGGAATTCTGACTATCAGAAAACGAAATGGTGAGGCTTTGATCAAGCTGTGAAATGGTCCCACATGTATCCGAAATTGTTCTTTGTCAAGATACCTCTACAGTATGAAACTGAAGACAGTCTCCCAACAGCCTTTGAACATAAATGAACCTTTTCACCACTGACAAACTGATTCCATAAGAATGAATTCACAGGTTTGAGAGTAGAACCTGTGTACCAGGACTGTAACACCACTACTATACTCACAATAAGGATACTGTCTGGAGACAAACAGTGCTTCATGTACACACAAACATCTTGTCAAATGTACTCATTGCCTATGATACATATCAAGTGAGGAAAATTCATTCATTTGGGGAAAAGTTTTGTTGCTCTCACTAGTCGTTTCCTCACCAAAGTCAACAAACTCCCAAGGAGAACCACACGTATCAAATTCATTTTTAATGAAGACAGGGTGAGAAGGCCTAATTCCCAGGAAGAAGCTCCACTTACAGAGTCAGCTGCCTCAACAGAGAAAAACAAAAGACGAATTCTGGGGCCATTTGTTCTGCTAGCTCAGAGCTCTAGGCCAGGGACCCAGGCCTGAGAGAGATCTATAAAAAACACTTGCCAATCAAAGTCTTTGAGCTTTTTTTTTTTTTTTTTTTTTTTTTTTTTAACTTTCTAGCCTAAGCTGAGCTGTCTCCGCTATGGCTTCTCTTCCTTATAAAAATAGACACAGTGCTGTCACTCAACAGGACGTGAAATTTGCAGCAGGTTTCAGCTACTCAGATAAAACTTCAAAATGTTATTGTATACTGTATTCTGAGAAACAAGTCCCTTACAGGACTTGGTTATTCTAAACATTCAGACAGCCCATACGTTTACTTAAGCGGTTTTGAAAGTTCCAGAATATTAGGTCAGAGTAATCTTTTTTTTTTTTTTCCTCGAAGAAAAAGATAACACGCATGGTGAACTTTTCTGTAGTCTTGACCTTAAAATGAAAATAAATATTGGCTGGCGCCGCAGCTCACTTGGCTAATCCTCTGCCTGCGGCGCCAGCACCCCGGGTTCTAGTCCCGGTCGGGGCGCCAGCTTCTGTCCCGGTTGCTCCTCTTCCAGTCCAGCTCTCTGCTGTGGCCTGGGAAGGCAGTGGAGGATGGCCCAAGTCCTTGGTCCAGCACCCGCATGGGAGGCCAGGAGGAAGCACCTGGCTGCTGGCTTCGGATAGGCACGGTGCGCTGGTTGCAGCACACCAGCCATAGCAGCCATTAGGAGAGTGAACCAACCGAAGGAAGACCTTTCTCTCTGTCTCTCTCTGTCTAACTCTGCCTGTCAAAAAAAAAAAAAAAAAGAAAGAAAATAAATATCACTTCTGAAGTAGTCAGTGTAAGATAGTGAGATATTGTTTCAGATTGTTAAGATGGTATGACCAAATTTCTTTCTTAACCTCAGTTGTAAACTGAACACAAGGGACAAAGGAACAGGATGATTATAGCAATAGGCAACTAAGTTACAGAAGCCCTGCCTGGGCTGTCAGGAAATACGAGAAAACCAGAGGCAAACAAAAAGGAGACGTTAAAGAAAGCTGGCCCAGTATCCCTAGCAATGGAAGAATGCATTACAAGAAGAAAAGCTCAGCTGCAACTTTACAGAATGGCAACTATCACCCACTGGAAGGGAAAGATGATTAGCAGCTGGCCAAGCTGCCAGGTCAAGATGACACCCGCCTAGAGACACATATTGAAAGTTTTTTTTTTTTTTTCTATACAAAACTTTTGGGCTTTTTTGTGATGAGGAACCAAACCAATAATTGTTTGCTTGGATTCTGATGGGCATCCAGCATAATGCACATAACACTGTGATGTGGAGACTGAGTCTATGAATTCCAACTGAGATCAAGGGATTCAGTGAGATTTAGCAGCTCCATCCTACCCTGAGCTTATAGTTGAGATTGTAACCAACTAAAATCTTTAGACTTTCTCATTTTTTCCCATTCCCATCACTGCTTCTCTTGCCTTTTATCTGTGTAATAACATTTTTAATTTAAATATAGGATCTTATGTTTATTCCTGTTATGTTTAATCTTTTGGTTTTGATCCAGCAATTCAGCTTGCCAAAAATTCAGATTGCTAAATAAGGGATACCAATCGGTTGCCTTTATCTTCCCTGGAGAAATGAAGGAACTTCAAGTTTAAAATGGATAATGAAGAATTCAGATAAAATATTTTTTAAAAATTAAGGGAGGGTCAGAGAAGTTAAAGTAGATATGGGGAAAATTTCAAAGACATTATATATAAAGTTTATTCTTATTAAACAATGGTTAAAACAATCTGCTTAGGAAACTTACATCCTCACTTCAAGAATTGGCTATGCTGTCTTTGAATCCCAAGTGTCTTTTTTGCTAAGATTTACTTATTTATTTGAAAGTCAAAGGGAGAGAGGGAGGGAAGAAAGGAGGGAGACAGGGATTTTTTATCTGCTGGTTCATTCCCCAGATGGCTAAAACCACTTGGCCAGGCTGAAGTCAGGAACCAGGAGCTTCATCCAGATCTGCTACGTGGGTGGCAGGGGCCCAAGTACTTGAGCTATCTTCCGTTGCTTTCCCAGGCTAGTAGCAGGGTGCTGGATCAGAAGCGGAATGCTCAGGACACGAACTGGCACACGTAAGGATGCAGGCACCACAGACAACAGCTTAACCAGCTATGTCACAATGCCAACCCCATCTTTTGATCTATACCTGCACTATGTACTGCCTGTGTCTGGTTGTGTGCCTCTCCTTCAGCTAAACTGTGAAGTCCCTGAGGATAGGAATCCTATCTTTTGTGTCTTTGTATCTCTGGGTAATATAATGGGCATTGATCAAAGTTTTAAGGGTTGATTCAATAAGTCATTAACCAAATGAAAGGGGAAGTATGAGGGAAATGGTTAAGTCACTTCAACAACAAACACTCAGCACTTACTATGCGCCAGGTGGGAATTCAGAGGACAAAAGCTACCATCCCTTGGCCTCCTAGGGAATGAGGAGGGGAAAGGGGGCAGGCAAGATGATCTATATAGGCAACTTTGAGGCTCATTGGATACATCATACGCACGATTTTAGGTCCAAGACCATTTAACTTCAAACACCATAACATGTCTCAGCAAGAAGTCTAAAAGGATAAATTTTAAAACTTAACGATGGGCCGGCGCCGTGGCTCAATAGGCTAATCCTCTGCCTTGCGGCGCCAGCACACCGGATTCTAGTCCTGGTCGGGGCGCCGGATTCTGTCCCGGTTGCCCCTCTTCCAGGCCAGCTCTCTGCTATGGCCAGGGTGTGCAGTGGAGGATGGCCTAAGTGCTTGGGCCCTGCACCCCATGGGAGACCAGGATAGGCACCTGGCTCCTGCCATCGGATCAGCGCGGTGTGCCGGCAACAGCGCGCCAGCCACGGCAGCCATTGGAGGGTGAACCAACGGCAAAGGAAGACCTTTCTCTCTGTCTCTCTCTCTCACTGTCCACTCTACCTGTCCAAAAAAAAAAAAAGTTAATGATGTGCTTAATGTGAGATTTTATTAAAAAAATAAGTGTTTTCCTATTACAGTCATCACTGAGGCATTTTGTGGCATTTGAGTATAACATGTTCTTTGTAAAAGCAGGTATGTATGAGGACTTCCATAGTATTGCAGTTTCTAGTACAGATGCATTCAAGTATTTAGGGGGACTTCAATAACAAAGAAATAAGTAGTTCTATGTAATTTCCATGTATTATGTGATCTTTTTTCATGAAAGGTGTTTGCTACTAGCACCTTAAATCACCTTTGGCAGAAAGATGTCTACATAGGTAGGAGGCTATTTTCACCCAGTTGAATGATTGAGTAGATATTAAATTTGGTTCTTCATTATAATCAGTACATTGACTATTCATGAGAATTAACACTTTTCAGTTGTCACATATAATAACTCTCTAAGGTAACAGTTTGCTTTCTTATAGCACATGCTGGTCTAAGATGAATTAATAAAATGACTCCCTCTTATTTTATTTATTTATTGGAAAGGCAGAGGGAGGGAAAAGGAGAGAGAGGAAGAGAGATAAAGAAAAAGAGGGAGACAGGGTGGGAAGGTGGGAGAGAGGGACGAATATACAGATGAAGGAGAGATGTCGTCCATTCATTGGTAAACTCCCCAAATATCTGCAACATCCAGCGCCAGGCCAGGTCAAAGCCAGGATTCAACGAGAGACTCCCACATAGAAAACAGGGACCCAAGAACTTGAGCCATCAGTTGCTGCCTGTCAGGCTGCAGATCAGCAGGAAGCTAGAATTGGATAAAGCAGGTGGTGTGATATGTGCTATGGGATGTGGGCATCCCAAGAGGGCTGTCGATGACTTTCTTTTCTTCAAAGTGGTCTGGGTATTGAGAAACATCCTAGGCAGGTGTATATTTTCATGCTACTTGTCTATATATGCAACGTCAATGTAGTATGTCATAAACGTCCATGTACCATACAAACCCCAGTTGTTAACTCTTACTAGCAGCACTTTCCCAAGCTTAAACACCTGCTCCAGTGCCACTAAAGAGGACAACACTGGGGCACAAGGTAAGTCCAAAAATATTTTCCAAGTGTCTCACTGCTCTTTCATTTGCTTTTGATTTTCAAAATCATCTTTCATTCATGGGAGTAAGATGACTTCTGACAATGAAAAGGACAATAGCAGGGGCTTGATTAGGAGCACACTTTGAATTAATGAGTATTCATTCAGCCACCAATTATTCTGTGAGCTCCTCCTACAGGCAACGCATTGTGTTATATACTGGAGGTTCATGAGTTCTTTCTTAATAAAAATATCGCCACACATTACAGACACACTTTCAGATGCGTCACCTCACTTCTAACAGCACACAGTCAACTGGGCAGTGTGAAGGCTGATCAATATGCTAAATGATAGCTTCATAAATCCTGTCCCTGGGCTCATTGATTCACTGGAAGTTGCAAGGGATGGTATCCTAACTAGCAAATGAAACAATCTGCATACCTGCTTAAATCAAGTTCATTTAAAATTAGAAAACAGGATAATGTATTCAAAAGTTTTATGCAGTATTTGCATGAAATTAGAAATATGCCACATGCTTTGATTTAGGAGAGCATAGATGTGTAACTCATCTATTGGTCTGATCAGATGTTAAAAACCCAAATTTTAGGCCGGCGCCGCGGCTCACTAGGCTAATCCTCCGCCTTGCGGCGCCAGCACACCGGGTTCTAGTCCTGGTCGGGGCGCCGGTTCTGTCCCGGCTGCCCCTCTTCCAGGCCAGCTCTCTGCTGTGGCCAGGGAGTGCAGTGGAGGATGGCCCAAGTCTTTGGGCCCTGCACCCCATGGGAGACCAGGATAGGCACCTGGCTCCTGCCATCGGATCAGCGCGGTGTGCCGGCAACAGCGCGCCAGCTGCGGCGGCCATTGGAGGGTAAACCAACGGCAAAGGAAGACCTTTCTCTCTGTCTCTCTCTCTGTCACTGTCCACTCTGCCTGTAAAAAAAAAAAAAAAAAAAAAAAAAAACACAAATTTTAGGCCTGTTCTGTGTTCTTTACCTTCTGTGGCACAGCAGGTAAAGCCACTGCCTGCAGTGCCAGCATCCCACATGGGCACCAGTTCCAGTCTGAGCTGCTCCACTTCTGATCCAGCTCTCTGCTATGGCCTGGGAAAGCAGTCCAAGGTGGCCCAAGTCCTTGGGTCCCAGCACCTGTGTGGGAGACCCAGAAGAAGCTCTTGGCTCCTGGCTCCTGATTAGCACAACTCTGGCCATTGCAGCTATCTGGGGAGTGAACCATCAGATGGAAGACTCTCTCTCTCTCTCTCTCTCTCTCTCGCTGCCTCTCCTCTCTGTGTAACTCAAGTAAATAAATAAATCTTTCAAGAAAAAAACCCAAATTTCAGAAGGCTTTGTACTTAAATAACTTTTTTTTTTTTTTGACAGGCAGATTTAGACAGTGAGAGAGACAGAGAGAAAGGTCTTCCTTTTCTGTAGCTTAACCCTCCAAATGGCCCCTATGGCCAGCGCGCTGCGCTGATCCGAAGCCAGGAGCCAGGTGCTTCCTCCTGGTCTCCCATGCGGGTGCAGGGCCCAAGCACTTGGGCCATCCTCCACTGCACTCCCGGGCCACAGCAGAGAGCTGGACTGGAAGAGGAGCAACCAAGACAGAATTCAGCACCCCAACTGGGACTAGAACTTGGGGTGCCTGCACCATAGGCAGAGGATTAGCCTAGTGAGCTGCCACACGGCTTGTACTTAAATACCTTTAAAAGCAAATGAAATCAGAATGAAAAAGCCTGCTTACTTGTCTAATAAAAATTAGCATGCATAAGAATACTATATTTAGATCTATAAAATTTAATATGAAGTTTCTTTTGTCACTTAGCAAATGAAAAACTTTCTTTACATCGTAGTGTGAGAAAATGTTTCTCTTGGTAAAATAATGTTTTTTTTAACACTAGTTATAATTCCTGAACTCGGCCCTGAAAATATGATTTTGTTGCTGTTTAGGGGTTGCAAGAAATTGAGAAAGAAAGAGTGAGAGATAGGCAGAGATACAGAAAAAACAAAGACTATTAAGTGCCGGTTGGTAATTTAAACAGTGTTTGCCAACTGCACTATCTTTGCATGGTTGGTTTAAATTCCCTGTCACACCGCATGGGCAGCTGCTTCCTGCTACTTTTGCCTCGGCTTATAAATAAATCACTTTCTCCATGAAAATCAAAGTTCTTTGCGGTTTCTTGAGGGTGGGCAGGCCCCCTTTCTACTTAGCATCACTCCTTCTACAACCTTCTTCATCAAAAGGCCCTTAGCGGCAGTTCAGTGACTGCTAAGTGGCTGGCCCATCTTGACTGAATTCCTCATCCTATGGACAGCATGTCACTGTCTCTCTGTGATGCACCATGCACCTGCAGGATGACACCAGGTCTTGCTGCTCCAGTTAGCACACGGGAGTGAGGCCAGGGGCCCACCTGCAGCTGCTGGCCACAAGTGCCAGCTGGTGCTGATTCTGGTCCTGTGAGGTAGAGCTGAGGTAGGGCTCATGGACCAGGACATGCAGCCAGCTCCTCTACAAGCATGCAAAGGTATGCGCTTGGGGAGTCGGTGGGAGCCCAGATTTCTCACCCAGCCATGGATACAAATCCAGATTAACCAGAAATAACCTGTGTTTTGGGAGATGCCAATATCCTCAGAAGTAAAATTAATGCTTCAACTTGCCATTTTCTCTTTATTTCTGACAGACTCTAGAAAGGAAAGGTGATAAACTGGCACCCTCAACTTCTAGTATCAAGCTGAGAACTGGCTGTAGCCCAGGAAACATGACAAGTATAGAAAAATAATTATAACTTACTCAAAAAATTTAAACAGCCTCAGTAGCACTTTTTTTTTTTCCTGAGTGTCAAAATGATAATTTTTTTCACGGAAGTATGAAACAGGTATCTGCTTTATAATATGCCAAAATAAAAAAAAAAAGCTGAAATATTTCTAAAATGATAGTTGAATACTTTGCAAATGAATTGATGGGGCCTGCATGGATAATCTTCTTCAGATATCCAAGAAAGAGGGTTATTTGCCGGCTTCTACTTTTGGTTCCAAGAGGTATATAAAATTGTCTTTCCATCCGTGTGCTGATTCCTGTGTATTCAAAGTCCTGACATTTGCTTTGAGAAAGTCCCACGCTGAGCAAATCGGGCCGCAGTGCAAGCTCACCTTCACAACCTGCACATCAAGACCTCTACTGCTGCAAGGGCCCCAGTTATATATTAATAGACTTCGGTGTAAATCCAGAGCCAAAATCAACAAAGATAGCAACAAAAAAACACCTATATAGCTTCCTGACGGCTCTGACTCAAATGGCCTCAGCCATTTATAGCTTTTAAAGACTCTACACATCATTAACACACCAGTTTATAGACTTTGGGGGTCACTGAGGAAGAGCAGGGGAGAGGTGGAAATTATTCTTCCAGAGAGTCAGCATGGATGACGAAAAGGAAAATGGGCCGCAATTTGCTGGACTGAGATCTGCATTGTGATTTATTAGCTGAATTTTCCTAGGCACCATGATTTTATTTGACTGTGACAAAGTATTCTCATCTATAAAATGGGAATGATAAATAAAACCAACATTACAGAGGAAATTTTTCCCCCTACTGGAGCAAACTGAAAATGAACGCTGAGTTCCTTCTCTTTCTCCTTGCATGGTTTATAAAATTTCAATATAGGAAGGTCACCAGATTTTACAAACCCAGTTAATGCTGATGTGGCAATTTAGAATTCATATTTTATCTCTCCATTTAAAGTTAAATGGCTTACTAAAAGATATATATCTGTCGGCTTTTATAACATTCATCCGAGGAGAATAGTAATTTATCTGCCAAGAATTTATGCCCATCTCAAACCGTGACTGTTAGATACCATAGATCCCCTGAGCTCAGTATTGATTGTTGGATGCTGCTGCAGAGAAAAAGGCTGATGGCTTCCCTTTATGATAAAATGATCAAAGGGAGGTGTTCTCCACGAAAGATGACAGAGAATTCTGGTCCGTGAACACACGACATCTGACTTCCTTCAACAATCTTGGTCATTTCCTTTCATCTTTGATGCAATCATTCAAAATCTTTGCTCACTGACCTCAGGGCAAACATCTCAAAATGCACACCAATTTGAAACACACTTCTTCCATGACCAGCTGATGAACTCCCAGGGAGGCTCTGAACACTGCCCTGTTCCCTAAGGAAACTCTTAAAACCACAAGAAAGGAAGGACTACCACTTCTTATTCAGCTGCAATTACCACATTACTATCCTTTCAGCATCAAAAGTTTCTCTATTGTTTTGTGTGTGACTGAAAATAGATATTTACACATATTCATAATATCTCCATATAATCATTTATCTAATCTTCCAAATTTGAATTTCTATTTGCATAAAAAATGACTGCCTCTTACAGTTGGAATTTATGGGCCTATATGAATGATCCTACCCAGAGCCTATGTTGAGGAGCTCACAAAATGAACGTGGCTTTAGAATTATAATGCTGATATCTCAGTGAACATGGATTTGAAGTACCAGGAAATACAGCTTATGTGCTGCTGCACAACACAATATCCACACAATCAACAGATGCTTTTCAGGCTGGGTTTAGAGTGACATGTTGAGACACACATTCAGAGTTAAGGGGACAAGAAGTCACTGAACTTGGTACTTTGTGGGCAGCTAAATTTGGATACAAATTAGAAAAGCCCTACTACTAAGCCTCCCTGGCTGCATCCTCAACACAGCATTTTAGGCACTCTCATTAGCTCTCAAGGATTTGATTTGTTATACCATAAGATTTTTAAAATGTCTATTTAATCTTTTTTTTCCTCTCACATACACTCTTAAATCCACTACTAGAATATTTAGTTTAATAAATCTATAAAATAATGCTTATTTTGAAAATGTTGCAAGAGCCTGGGAGTTTGAAATAAGACACTAATTGTTTTCTGTCTCAGCCTCTTGGAATTATTACAGCAAACCTAAGCTTAGAAAAACACAGCCTGGCCCTTACATTCTGGTACAGAGTATGGTCTGGGAGGAGGTTAGGGAGTTCTAGGGCCAGGAGGCCCCAGTAGGCAAGGGGTGAAGACCTATTCTGTTACTCAAGGCCTCTTCCAGTGCAGTCATGAGGTCTAAGTCTGTGGTGTGTGTTCACAGTGAAGCAGGGTAAGAGAACCCATAATATAAAACATTTTCCCTAAATATTTAGAAGAATTTTTGCAAAACTTCCCCAGAGAGAGTAAATAATTATGATTAGCAACCGTTTTGACAATAAAAATGTGCTGGGTGATAAAAAAAAAAAAGTCCTCTCATGGTGGTTATGCTGACGGCTTTATGCTGCTATGATGCCAAAGAAGAAATTAAAGAAACCTTAAGCTTCTGCTCAGAAATGAGCATGTGGAGGAGATGAGAGAAGCAAGTCAGAATCAGCAAAATTAATTTCAAAGAATTTCTCAACTATTCAGTAATAAAATCTCAGACCTGCTATCCCTACCCTTAACTGACCTACATCTTCATAGCTCTTTGTGTTTAGTTTTATCCTTCCAAAGAAGTATCCAAAACATTGAAGACTTGAACTGTGCCTTATGCCTCTGGCATATAACACAGTGCCAGACATAGTAGAGACTTTAACTAAATACTTGTTGTACTCTTTCTTGTGTTTAAAATTTAGTGTGTGCTTAATCAGTATAAATACTTTTAAGATTGATCATATACAGATGACCCTTGACTCACAATAGGTTTATGTCCCGATACACTCATCATAAATGGAAAATAATAAGTCAAAATTGCATTAACACAACCAACCTACCAAAACCTTGGATTAACAACACAGTACACTAGTGAGTATTCTGCTCATGATAGTGGGGCTGGACTGGTAGCTCTGGCATGTCGTTCTGCCCAGCATCATGAGAGAGAAATATACAATGAAGAACTAGCTTAGAAAGGTCAAAATTCAGTTCCTTTTGAATAAAAAATTATAGAAAGAACCACTTTAAGTTAAGGACTGTCTGTGTTCAACCATTTCCATATCTTACATACCTGACAAACCTTTTGAAATTAAGTTACCTACAAACCTACAAGCATATCTAATACAAATACACACATAATATTAATATACAGACTTCCCATATGGTTCTTTCATACATGTGACCTGCATGAACAGAATCTTACTTTTTCAAGGAAAACAGACACTAAATTTTCAATTGCTCTAAAGGATGGGTAGTGGTGCTGAGGGAACTTGCTGTGGCCTCGTGCAAGCAGATGTTAGCCAGCACAGTCAGCCAGTTCTTGTTGGCATTAGGGTATGAATGAGCTCTGGCATCAGAGAAACTGGAAAGTCCAGACTGGTTGGAGATGGCGGGAAAGAGGGGAGTTGCTTGTGATGTTTCAGAAGAGCTGAAAGAGGACTGCATCAGAAACTGTCTCATAAAACAAACGGAAGTAATCGGACTTGATCCTAACCTAAGATGTTGAAAGAGTTCCGATAACTCAGTTTCATTCCATGTGCTCTTCTGGTCACTATGAGACTGGTCACTGTATGAAGAATGGCTCTTTAAGGAGATGACATAGGTAAGCCACCTGCTATCCTAGTGAGAGAAAATGGTGCCAGGGGCTAGGATGATGTTGGATAGAGAAATTACAGGGCATGGGAGAAAAACCACATGCTCACAGTCTAGAAGTGTTGCTTGTGCCTGTAGCACACAGGAGGCGATACACAACAAAATGTTGGCTGTATGATGTCGGGGTTCAGGAGATCTACTTCCAATAGGGGAATCCCGAGAGCCATGAGCACATGGCTGCTAAGTGAAGTCACCCCACGCATGAGTTCACAGTGGGAGCCATGCCTTGTAAAGTGTATCACCTGTGTGAACCATCTTTCTACAGGTGAAAAACTGTCAGTGATATAACAATATTCAACAGGAAAGAGCAACAGGCATATTTATTCTATGTAGAAACTATTCCCTTCTTATGGGATGATAAAATTCATGGACATCGAATTCATAGAAATAGAATTAAAAGTTAAGTTCATTTTGGTGCAAACACTTTGAAATCAATGTACAATGTTTATTTGGCATTATGCTTTTACCATGGACTTTTAGAAGATCTTTCATGTAGGTTAAAAATAATCACTTTCAGGAGACAAAGTAAGGCTGCTACTTCTCCTCTTGTGCAGAATGGTGTAAGCAGTGTGAAGCTCGCAAGTTAACATGAGCACAAGTTAGAAATTCTTAAAGGTTAATTTTTACTAAATTCATAGCACATAAAAGTTTATTTTACTTAGTACTTAATTTAGCTTCAATTTGGTCTCTTGCAGAGAAACTAACAGTTTTAGCTACTTGCATGACATGTATTTGCAAAGAACTTAGGTTAAAAATTCTAAAAATATTGCATATTTATACATATTCTTTTATATTATTCTCACATTAATGGCAGAATGGAAAAGGGTAAAATGACAGATAACACAAGTGATTTGTAGAACTTGTTTTCTTTGCTTTGTTGGATGCATTATGTTTTTTCTCCTAATTTCTGTTAGGAATAGCAAAGCAGTTAGACACACAGGTTTCAGAGTCATGAGAGCTATGCACAAACCTTGGCTTTTTTAACTTATTTTTTAAGTGATACTATAACAATCTACTCACACTCAGTTTCATCATCTCTAAAATAGTGTGTTACCTACTTTTAGTATGATTGGGAGCATTAAGTAAGACATTAGATTATTGCTGGTCACTAATGATCAACCACTTAAAGCAAAGTTAACCATGGTAAATTATATTCCACTAAGGAGTGGGTCTCAGTCATGTCAGAACCTAAAAGGTGACCAGCATAAGAAATTTGGCTTTTCAGGTTCCCAACAACAAACACTTGCCAATGGAAACCTTTTAAGTATTTTAAGCATACACGTGCACACAGAGGCAAGGGTCCGCAGTAACCTATTGATGCCATCAGGCTTATTTTTGAATCTTAACTTTACCATTTAATAACTGACCTTTAATATGATCGAAGTTTTGAGGTGGGCATTTAGCCTAGTAGTTAAAACACCATATGAGACACTCACATCCCTTATCAGAGTGCCTGGTTTCAATTCCTGGTTCTGGCTGCTGATCCCAGCTTCCTGATAAAGTAGACCCTGACAAGCAGCAGTGACTGACCCATGCATTTGGGTTCCTGCTACCCACACAGAGACCTGTACTGAAAAAAACCCTTGGCTCCCAGCTTTTGCCTTGGACATTGTAGGTATTCAGGGAGTGAACCAAAGGATAGGAGTTCTCTCCACATCTCTCTCTATATATGTTACAGATGTATCTTTCTCTGCCCTTCTGCCTCTCAAATCTAAGCTTTAATTTTCCCATTTGAAAAAGAAAAACAGGGGCCAGCACCGTAGCTCACTTGGTTAATCCTCCGCCTGCGGCGCCAGCACCCCATATGGACACCAGGTTCTGTCCCGGTTGCTCCTCTTCCAGTCCAGCTCTCTGCTGTGGCCCAGGAGGGCAGTGGAGGATGGCCCAAGTGCTTGGGCCCTGCACCTGCATGGGAGACCAGGAGGAAGCACCTGGCTCCTGGCTTCGGCTAGGCGCAGCATGCCGGCTGTAGAGGCCATTTGTGGGGTGAACCAATGGAAGGAAGACCTTTCTCTCTCTCTCACTGTCTAACTCTGTCAAATAAAAAAAAAGAAAGAAAAAGAAAAACAATATCTACTCCACATAGCTGTTTTAAAATTCAAAGAAAATAACTTTTCTATAGAATGTCCTCAAAATATGTCTCTTTGTTCTGCTCCTCCATATTATTAACATCCTTATTTAAGAAGCAAAGCCATGAATGTAGGAGTCCGGATCTGCAGTATAAGGTTCTACTTTTTTACTTAGAATTTCTACGTTCAAATGAACATCAAGGGCTGTCTTGAGTAGGTTTAAAAAATAAAACCAAAAAAAGTGAAAAAAAGCAACTTTGGAGGATGCCGACATTTTCATAAAGGGCCATCTCCCTGGGAAATGGCCAAGTGTTCTGCGTAGGGCTCAAAGAGTTCCTGAGAGGTAGAAAGAATGTACTCTCCCCACTGGTGGAGAGATGTGTTAATGTGAAAAGCCGATCAGAAGTATGAGTCTTAGGGATAATCTCTAGATGTTAAAAAAAACACACACACACAACAAGGCTTTATCTTCTAAACAGTATAGAACAAATTATACATACACACACACAGCTGTGCAAATGCAAACATACAATAACATTTCTAAAAAGTGTGTGGAGAATGGAACTGAAAGATGTTTATTTGGTGCCAAAATTATGAAATCCATTCATACCAGGGGTCTTCAAAAATTTCAGCCACCCAGGCCTGCTGTTGTGGCTCTGTAGGTTAAGTCACCATCCACAATGCAGGCATCCCAGATGAGAACAGTCTGAGCCCCAGATGATATGCCTACAGTCCATCTCCCTATTGATGTGCCTGGGAAGGCAATGGGTGATGGTTCAAAGACTTGGGTCCTTTCCACCCATCTGAGAACATCCTGCATAGAGTTCCTGGCTCCTGGCTTTGTCCTATCCCAGCTCCCACCATTGCGATAATATAGGGAATACAACAACAAATGGAAGATTTCTCTATTTCTTCCTTCCTCTGTCACTTACTCTGCCTTTCAAATAAATCTTTTAAAACATTTCATGGAATATGTATATGATTCTAAAAGATACATAGATTTTTTTGCACCAAAATAAACTTATCTTTTAATTTCAATTTTCCACATACTTTTTGAGGCACCCTTGTATGTTTATATGTTTTATTAAACTGGTCAAAATGGCATCTAAAACCTCATATAAACAATGGGTGCGGCACTGGTGGATATTCCCGCACTAGGTCTGGATGTCAGGTCAGAGCATTCGTCTCCACAAATTGTAGATGACCACACATCAATCACTTCACAGTTTGTTCTTTTGTTGAGTGAGAATACCAGTCACTTTCCATCAAGACATAAACAGTTGCTAAACTCTGCAAAAATAGAAGATGACATAAATAGTTGAAAAGTGTGAACAGGAGGGAGGAATTTGATTTCCTCACTTGTTAGATAAGAGCATCCTCACAATTTGATTAAAAGAGAAGAAAATGTGGAAATTTTGTTTTCAACTTATGTGTGAGTATATTATGTATTTTCTACAAAGCTCACTCTGGTTTTAACAGCTTTGGTAATGTGTGTGTGGAATGGATAGTCATGTCATCTCTGTATTTACAAATGTTGTTTAGTGGCAGTGGAAGGGGTAGATAAGTAACAGAATTAATGTGTTTGCATAAGGTGATCTTCAATTCAGATGGTACTAAGATATGGACAAAAGACAGGGAAATGGCACATACATGAGGAAAGTTAAGGGAAGAGGCAGTCGAACAGAGGTTAAGATTACAGAAGGCAGACTGAGCTCAATCTCAACTCAGAGAGCTTTCAGCTATAAGACTTGGGAAAAATAGCTTCTTTGTCACTCTGCGTTGAACCTTTGTAAAATAGTGACAATACTCACATACCTCACAGTGCTTCTGTGAAGTACCTGCCTTACAGTATTTTATGAAGATTAATTTATAAGTTAATATGTATGCATAAATACATAGATCAATGCATGCCTACTTACTTAGCACTACTTACTGAGAACTAAGTTTTAACTATTTTTAAAAACTGGTAATATTTAAAAAATTTTAAATATGAAATTAAGTTGAAATGAATATCCATTTTTAAAGCAAATGATTTCTTTTACTTTGAGTAAGAAATCACCTATTTACTGCTTTTGGAAAATGGAGTTACACTGTTGGATGAAAAAGAAAAAGAAAAACTCTCCAACTGTTAATAATTTTTTCTACTTGTCAAAAAAGTTGCTACATGAATGTGAAAAATTGCTAAGGTAAAATATAAACCCCAATTATGTGAATGCACAGGTTACATCAGCTGCTAGAAGTGAATTCTCGTATCCTAAACCAAGGTCACTTACCATAACAGGTACTGAAGGAATTCAGAGCTTTACGAAAGCTGGTGACCTTCCAAACAACACTGAACAGCATATACACAGTTGTTTATAACTCCATGCCCAAAGCAATTCAATTCACAATAGCTAAGATGTGAAATAAAACCAGATGTACATCAAGTGATGACTAGATAAATAAAATGTAATATGTATACACTATGGGATGCTAGTCAGCCATGAAAAGCATGAAATCCTATCTTCTGCAACAAAATGGTTGCAATCAGTGATCACTATCCTTGGTGAAATAAGTCAGACCCCTAAAACACAAATATCATGTTTCCTCTGATTTGTGGTGGCTAACATATACAGTACCCCCCCCCAAAAAAAAAAACCCCAAACCCACCAATATATACAAGGGAAACTGATATTCTGGAACTTGATTACTGTTTATAACTATTGTCTATATGCCTGTTGAGCTGTGTTTTTTCTACTTTTAATTTGTTGATCTCTATTTAGTGGGAATATTCAGCTCATGATTATAAAGAAAATTGAAAATATGTTATTACAAAAGTTAAAAAAAGAAAGGAAGGAGAAGGAGGAAGGGAGAAAGTACCATTATATTTCTAGAAGTGCATCTATGAACCACTTGTAATCTGTTCTCTTATACTCCTAAAACAATTTTTTAAAAAGAAAATAACCTCAAGTCACCAACCTCCTACCCCCGGAAAAAGAAAAGTAGTTCCTATAATTCCATAAAATGACACCTGGCATTCCAACTTTCTAAAAGCAGCGTCATTTCCAAATATTGAGATCGGTATTTCTACATATGGCAATTATTACAGGAATTACTCTATAATGAATTATCATAGCAATGAACTTCATGAAGAAGGACTAGGGATTTCTCAAGAACCAGTGTGGACTGGAAAATACAAGTATATATTAAACCAACTTCATTATTTCCACTGGTAGAGTCGGGAGATTGGTAACTTATGAAACTTTTAAATGTAGAAAAACCAGAGGTCGACAAGGCATTTGTCATGTTATTTTCATTCATGCACTTCCTCACTCATTCAACAATATTTAATAGGTGTTAACACAGAGTCTAATTTCTTTGAGAGATGTGGTGAGACATTCATGCTAATGTATCTAGTAATACAACAGTGAGATAGTTAAAATATAAAGTCAGGTGTGGGTGCTTCGACTAGTAGTTAAGATGCTCAGAAAAATGCTCACGTTCCACATCACAGGGCCTACATTCAGTACACAGCTCCAGCTTTCTAACTCCATTTCCTGCTAATGTGAATCCAAGGAGGCAACAATGATGGCACAAGTAGCTGGGTCCCTGCCACCCATGTGGGACGTCTGGATAAAGTTTCATGCTCCCTGCTTTGACCCTGGCCCAGCCCCAGGTGTCACAGGCATTAGGGATTGAACCAGTACATGAGAGCTCTTACTCTGTCTCTTATTTTTTTTTTTTTGGACAGGCAGAGTGGACAGTGAGAGAGAGAGACAGAGAGAAAGGTCTTCCTTTGCCGTTGGTTCACCCTCCAATGGCCGCCTAGGCCGGTGCGCTGCGGCCGGTGCACCACACTGATGCGAAGGCAGGAGCCAGGTGCTTATCCTGGTCTCCCCTGTGGGTGCAGGGCCCAAGGACTTGGGCCATCCTTAACTGCACTCCAGGGCCGTAGCAGAGAGCTGGCCTGGAAGAGGAGCAACTGGGACAGAATCCGGTGCTCCAACTGGGACTAGAACCCGGTGTGCCAGCACCGCAGGCGGAGGATTAGCCTATTGAGCCATGTCTCATGTGGAAGGGAGGAAGGAAGGAAGGGAGGAAGAGAAGAGAGGAAGGGAGGAAGAGACGTAGGGAGGAAGGAGGAGAGGAAGGGTGGGAGAAATGAGGGGGGAGGGAGGGAGGGAGGGAATGTAAAGTTAGTAGGGTCCAGTGACTTAACAGAAAGAGGATGAGGAAGCATGGGGTTGTGACAATTTCTGGACTAGGACATTGATGAGATGAATGGTTCATTCTCATTGTTGGCAGGTGCTGAGCTGATGGCATAGCAATCACTCAGGGAGCTACTTAGAACTACACATTCTGCATGGAGATTCTGGTTTAGGGATTGGAAGGGGCCCTGGTGATCTGTTAGTATAAGAGTCTTCACATGGTTTTTTGATATCTCTTTAAGCTTGGTAACTGCTAAGGAGAATAATTAACAAGAAATTTAATTTGAGATAAAAATGTAAACTTTTAAAGATTCTTCAGAGTAAACTTTCAAATGTTGCCCATGATGGTAAATTTTAATCTTTATTTGATTTTGGGGGAAAAATCCAGTTATTTAGAACTATATAAGATCCATAAGGTGTTAACATTTTTCTGAACAAAATAATATTACTGAAATATATGAAGGTATCTGTAAAAATCAGGAAAAAGCAATTGTAAAAATGTGAAATATAAAAATGTACATTAATATTTCTTTGACAAGGAACTTCAGAGCTATAAGACACCAAGTTCACAAGATCATTTAATATAACCATGTACCCAGATGGAGCTATAAATTACTAGAATGTGCTAAGGGTCTAGTGGCCTAATGTAGAGATCAGTATCTCAGGAGCCTACACTTATTAAACATATGGACCACTGCAGACATTCAAAGGCAAACCATTAGTGTTCCATTCATTAGAATTACAGCACAGACCATTCCAAAAACGTGCACACCCTTGGGAAGAATGACCTAATAAGCCTTCTCAGATATTAGTGTCTTCACGTTAGTAAGTGTGTCATTTCCATCATGAACATGATTTTACTAGAAGTGTAATGACTCTCATGAGAGATCAACTCAAATGCCTATCATGGGCTCTCTGGGGGATGCTAATGACAAAGGAAGAGAAGATGCCGCAAACAAGACCTGCCTCGTTCAACTTAAGGTGTAGCGTGGGCATATTTGAGTACTGTGTTCATTATGTATTTTCCCAGAACAGCTTTTTTTTCTCTGTACTTCTTTTTCCAAAATGAATGCAAATAAATGAAGATGCATTTCTCATTAAAACAACATTAAAAGGATATGCAGAGTAGCATAAATGTATCAGCGAATAAACATCAGAGGGAGGGACAGAGGAAGGGGAAAAGAAGAGACCATGAGAATAGAAGAGAACCTGTCAGAAATCCCACTGTAGGAGCATATGTGGCACGGTTGAAGACAAGCATGGACAATGAAGCTGCAGAGAAGCAAAAGGCAGAAGGAAGAAGGGAAGCCAGATGGGACATGGACACCGAAATCATACAGGAGCCTTAGGACCCACAAAGGACGTAGGCTTTTTCTCAGAATGAAATGGCAGGGATTTGGGCAGAGAAGTACTACATTCTGGCTTAGGTTTCACAAGGATAGCTCTGGCTGCTCTTCTGAAACTAAAGTAAAATGGGGCAAGAAATAGGGAGAACAGATAGCCCTCTCCTGCAGGGGTGGGCATTGTGGCACAGGTTAAGCCACCACCTGGGATACCTGTGTCCCACATCTGAGTGCCTGTTTGAGTCCTAGTTACTCCACTTCCGATTCACGTCTCTGCTAATCCAACTAGGAAAGCAGCCAAAGATCGCCTAAGTGCTTCATTCCCTACCACCTACATATAAGAACTGGATAGAGTCCCTGACTCCTGCTTGGCTTTGCCCAGTACCAGCTATTGCTGCCACTTGGGGAATATACCAGCAGATGGTTGGTCAATCCATCTCTGTCCTTCAAATAAGTAAATTTTTAAAGATATCACTCTTCCTTACAAAAAATTAATCATGTACAAAAAATGTCAGGGTAGGTTAATGAAGATTGTTTTTAGGCAAGACTACAACAGGGTGTCATTTACACTGCAAAGCACTAGATCACAAGACAACAGACCAGATGCAACCTCCCTAATAACTAACTTAAGAACAAAATAACTAAACAAATTACTTTCTGAGGTTTGATGGAGGCACTAGTATGGAAATTAAGGAGCAGAATAATAAAGCCATGGCAAAAAAGTTATATATATATATATATATATATATATATATATATATGAGAATTGTGAATTAAGAAATGAAAAGTTTAAAAGAAAGAGAGCAAGAAATTTTCTTAGCAAAACTTGGTAAAATTGTCTGAAAGAGAACAGGGCGGCTATAAATAGATGGGCTGCCCTGGGTTCTGGGGGCAGCTAAAGGAAATCTGGGCCCAAATATGCCACAGCAGGAAAAACTTACCAGGATAAAATATGGACTTTGGAGCCAATATTCCATGATTACATGAGTATGTACATCTAGTAATTTTTTTTGTGATTTTTATGTTTTATTTATTTGAAAGGTAGAGAGACAGAGACAGATACATCTCCCATCACTCCACAAGTGTCCAAAATGGCTGGGGCCAGGAGCCAGGATCTCAATCCAGGTCTCCCACAAGAGTAATGGGAACCCAGCTACCTGGCCATCACCATTGATTTCCTGAGTCTGCATTGGTGAGAAGCCAAATTCAGGAGCCAAGGACAAGCTCAAGCGCACCAATGTAGGATGCAAGTGTTTGAACCACTAATTTAAATGCCCATTCCAGCATTTTTAAAAATACAGACCATGCATATGTAATATTCTTTGTTATCGTCTCAATAGCTCGCATGTGGTAAAATTATTAAAGGCCTATAGCAATTGGTTGAGGAAGAGTATGGCTTAGGGAAGGGAATTTCCCAGCATGTGCCAGGAAACCAGGGTCAAGGCTTTGGCCCTGGAATGTATGCCTATTGAATTATTCAAAGAGGGTTTCCCCAGGGAATGTCTTCTTGACTATATTTCAATACTATGTTTTTCAGTGTCATCTCTGATTTTCATGACACAAAAGGCATGCAGAAAAGCTTTGAGGTGAGCAAATCAGTTCAGCATTAGAGAGGAAAAAGTGAAAAAGGGAAGGTGATAGAGTAGGGAAAAAGTCTGCACCAAAAGGTACTAGGGGGCCAGTGCTGTGGCACAGTGGGTTAAAGCCCTGGCCTGCTGTGCTGGCATCCCATATGAGTGCCAGTTCATGTCCCGGCTGCTCCACTTCTGATCCAGTTCTCTGCTGTGGCCTGGGAAAGCAGCAGAAAATGGCCTAAGTCCTTGGACCCCCGTGGGAGACCCAGAAGAAGCTCCTGGCTTCAGATCAGCTCAGCTCTGGCCATTGCGGCCATTTGGGGAGTGAACCAGCAGATGGAAGACCTCTCTCTCTCTAACTTCCTCTGCCATTCTGTAACTCTGCCTTTCAAATAAATAAAATAAATCTATAAACCAAACAAACAGAAAAGGTACTACAAGAAAAAGTTCCAGGGAAGAAAATAGCTTTGTAATGAGAAGGGGTACAGAACATACAAGATAAGGGGGCCTTTTGTCCCAGGGTGCTGATAGGTATACTAGGTTCCAGTAAAACCTCACAATGACCAAGAATCCCTGAAAGCTTAGTGGAAATAGCAGGATATTCAACTAAATACAGAGATGAAAAAAATTTTAAATAGAAAGTATTGGAAGTGACAACTAAATTCTGAAAGATATAAACAGTTACAAAGTAAGTATAGAAGCTCATTTTTCTCTCTTGGGTAATACTTAAAACATGGTTGTATTTTTTTTTTCTCTGAAATAAATTTTTTGGGGTGGGCATTAGATGGAGTGGTTAAAATGCAGCTAGGGAGACCTGCATCCTGTATCAGAATCCCTGGGTTTGAGTTCTGGCTCCATTTCTGATTTGGCTTCCTGCTAATACATACCTTAGGAGACAGCAGAGGATGGCTGAAATATTTGGCTTTCTGGCACTCACAAGAGACATCTGGATGGAGTTCCAGATGCTTGGCTACCACCAGGCTCAGCCCTGTCTGTTTTGAATATTTGGGGAGTAGATCAATGAGTGGATGGAAGGCCTGTCTCTGTCCCTATCTCTACCTTTTAAATAAATATATATAAAATGGAACAAAAACTTTATTTTAAAATAAATTTGAAATAATGAGCATGTTAATCATTTGTACCCCAAATCATATCCATTATGCACTGAAATTCATTGTCACTGTTTATTCAATGATTTTTGACCAGGGGTACATTATGTTGTCACAATAACATACAAAAATCCAGTAATCCTTACATGGTATGATCAGTCTCTAATGGAAGCAGGAGCCATCAATTAAATAAAGTGGTTTAAAAGAGCAATGGAAACAAATATAAATGCATAAATCTGCTTGTTGCTGATGAGTATTAATTGAGATGATGGCTGGAAATAAAGTATATGTGTGCATTATCTTGATGCAAATTTGCATTAAACTAGGAAATCTCACTCAACATGACCTTCATCAACATCACATTTATAGCAAAAATTTACCAACACACAGATTTACCAACATCACAGACATGATGACTCAAGCCTTTCTAGTATCAGGCAGAAAATCAGGAATATCCATTATCCCCTTAAGTGCCTGAAAGAAGCAGACCGAATTTGCCAAACCTTTTTACACTGAAATCTTGTCTCAATTTCATCAAGGAGGTCCAGGTCTCCAGCAGTCACCATGTAAACCCTGCAGTGCCGGAAGTCCTCATGGGAAAGTATTTCCTCTTAGCAACTGTAATTGCACTCCTCTGTAAATATGGGTAAGTCCTAGTTTGCAAAAGGCATGAGCTTTTGTTGGCAATGGCTAATGGTACAGCTTTAAGTGAAATCCAAATTAAAACACAGGGCATAGTAAGTTCCTAATAGGATGCTTTTAAAGCCCATTTAGATATTATATGTAAACAATGTAGGATGATGTCTAGCCCATAGTTTTATAATTAAATGATATTGATGGGTCCCACCAGTTGAGCCAGAACTTAGAGAAGACAAACAATTCTGTCCTCCTACAATGTTCAGTTGTGTACTGGGAGGTTGAATTCTCACACAAGGAATGAAGCAAATGCCCACATATCTACTTTCATTTACTAATTATCTTGAAAGTTGCCCTTAATACCAAGGGGTATGCATCTCAGACTGCTTCCTTTTGGAGCTGGGTATATGGAAGAATTCCCTTATAGGCTGAGATCATGCTAAGAGGTAGTAGAAAATAATAAGGTGCAGGAGAAAAGAAATCATGGTCAAAGTTAGAGGGGTCTAAAGCAGTGTTTGACAAAGAACAGCACTGTAGTGACTGCAGGGAAAGCTACTCTGGGAAGAAGGGACAGCTGCTGGTGACTCTGTCCTGACCCAGTGTCCACAGCAGGTCCCAGAGGCAAAAGTGAGGCTCCAAGAGCCACCTGAAGCTGGTGTCCTGCCCTCTCAGGTGCTCCATAATTTTAATCATCCACTTCAGTGTGGAAGTTGATTCATTGTCAGCACTGAACAGTCCATTTGCCTTTTCAGTCTCTAGTTTCCTATACTCCAGTTTTACAAACTCTTTTTATGGTTCTCTGCACTAACTTTCTGGAATGCTGATGTTAGAGGCCTTGCTGCCCTCGCTGGAGCTCCTTGGTGGTCTGGTCTTAATTACAGGCAAAACCCTAACAACTGAAGTTCCACTGCATAGAGCATGTCCAGTTCACGGCAAGATCTCAGGGCTGGTCACCTCTGGACTGGTGGCTCCTTAACTGTCATGGTCTTTAGGACGTTTACTGGGTAGATTCAGTTTATCCACATAAAGATCCCTCTGTTTTTCTTTTCCAGTTGAGTTTGTCAGCTGGTGGTAGATGGGGATAAAGCTTGGGCTTACGGGTCTCAAAGTTCACTTCACAGCCTTTCATATAAGCCCCTATACTTAATCTAGCACCTGCTCCCCTTCCCATTTCCCCAGAACCGTCACTATGTCCTAGTACCAGAGATTCTGGAGCTGCAGTTTGTGTCTTATTCTTTTTGTTCAAAATGGATTTTCTAGATGAAAGAATAGAAATATCTTTACTCTGTCTCAAAGCTAGTGCTTCAGTTCAGCTAAATAAATGTGCCCCATTCCCTAAGGTGACTTTTGTCAAAAACGCTTCTCTGGGGAAGTTATTTAACATTAAAGTGCCTAACATTTTTGAGCAATGATTCAGGGAACAACCTGTACTATTTCATTATTTTTATTTGAAAATCACTTGCAATTGTTAGTTATTTGACACAATGGACATGGTGCTGAGCTGCAAGCAACTACGATACATTTTCAAGCATGGGTACAGATTTGAGTACACCAGCAAGCCGCTTGTTCACAAATCCTGTGCCATTTGATGTTAGAAACAAATACCGAAAAATAAAAGGAAGAGATTTCCCATATCTACTTCCTCTCTGAGGCTGAACAAGAACTCTTGACCTTTTCATTTTAGAAGCATCACCCTGACCATTGTTTTGTTTTGAAACCTAAAACATAAATATCCCTTTTGATTTCCTTGGAGGAGAATGGGTCGCTAACTTTTGAAGTCTTCAGAATTCAAAACTGGTTAAACCATTAAAATAGCCCACAGTAGGAAGAATCCCGCACCTACAGACATCAGCTCAAAATTCAAACCCCTCAGGCTGAAAGTCAGGTGCAAAGCTGCTGTTGCTGTGTGCACCACTATTCTAGATGTAGGTAGGACAGACTCCTCCATCCCTGCAGGGAGACCCCACCCCTGCAGGGAGACCCCTGACCCAGTCCAGCTTTGCCATCCAGTTCTGAGTTTCAGCATTAGGGAACTTACTTCACCAGTGAAATAAACCAACATTTTCCTGTGTTAGCTTCCATTTCTCAATTACTCTTTCTTCTTTTTTAGATTAAAAGCTCTTGTTAGGAAGAGCAGACCTCTAAACCCCAACAAACAAAATCATTTTCCCAAAATACACATTTTTGCATGTGGACTGACACAACTTATTGCCAATGCATAAATGTATTTCCTTATAATTTGCATTTTCCCAGTATTTAAATTTTCCTTAATTTGTAATTATTATGAAGGTCCTTTTGATAGATACTTTTTCTTCACAGCCATCCAAAGGGCCAGAGCTTGTAGCACAGTGGGTTAAAAGCCCCTGCCTACAGTGTCGGCATCCTATCTGGGTGCCAAGTCCCAGCTGCTCCACTTCCAATTCAAATCTCTGCTCTGGCTTGAGAAATCAGTAGAAGATGACCCAAGTCCTTGGGTCCCTGCACCAGAGCGTGGGAGATCCAGAAGAAGCTCTAGGCTCCTGGCTTCAGAGCAGCCCAGCTCCAGCCATTGCAGGACATTTGGGGAGTGAACCAGTGGATGGAAGACCTCTCTCTCTCTGCCTCTGCCTCTCTATAACTCTGCCTTTCAAAATAAATAAATAAATAAATAAATCTTTACCGAAAAAAAAAAAAAAAGCCATCCAAGTCATTATATGATGAGTTATAGGAGTTGAGGAGTTGATTTGTGAAATGAGTCACTCAGATTTCCCATCCACTCATCCACTGTTTCACTTCCCTAGTGGCCTCAAAGGCCAGGGTTGGGCCAGGCCAAAGCCAGGAACTGGGAACTCAATCCAGATCTCCTACATGGGTGACAGAAACTCAAGTACTTAAGGCATCAACTTCTTTTTCCCAGAGTCTGCGTTGGCAGAAAGCTGGAATTAGGAGACAGAGCTAGGCCAAATGCCTGACTTGGGAGACCTCTCTCTGTAAAGCTGTTGAAGCTCTTATCTGGCACTGCACCTATGAAACCCCATTTACCATCTTAGAAAACATTCCTTGCGGCCTGTGCCTCTATATCTGTATCTTAGAGTGAACAGAATTAGGCATTTTTCTTATGGTCATGTAGCTAACAGGTAGCAAGACTATTATATTTACATATCAGAGTGCATGTGTCCATATACATAATATATATGAGTGTATTTAAATACCAGAGGTAATGTGATTGTTAATGGTAAATTAATGTTATCTACTTTTTTCTAATTTAATAAAAAATCATTTTTTCATAGACTTTCTCTTTCTGTGTCAAAGGCTGATAATAGTAAAAACCTGATCTTTGAGGTCGGCTCCGTGGCTCAACAGGCTAATCCTCCGCCTTGTGGCGCCGGCACACCCAGTTCTAGTCCCGGTGGGTACGCCGGATTCTGTCCTGATTGCCCCTCTTCCAGGCCAGCTCTCTGCTGTGGCCAGGGAAGGCAGTGGAGGATGGCCCAAGTGCTTGGGCCCTGCACCCCATGGGAGACCAGGAGAAGCACCTGGCTCCTGCCTTCGGATCAGTGCGGTGCGCCGGCTGCAGCGTGTCGGCCACAGTGGCCATTGGAGGGTGAACCAATGGCAAAGGAAGACCTTTCTCTCTGTCTCTCTCTTTCTCACTGTCCATTCTGCCTGTCAAAAATAAAAAAAAAAAATTAAATTAAATTAAAAAAAACCCGATCTTTGACACACACACAAAAAAACATGCTCAGAGTATAGCATATACAGAGATATATATGAGAATATAGAGAAATGATTTGTTAAGTCCAAGTTGCTATCATTTATATTATCAAGGGCTAATTATGCAGGGGACTCATAGCCCAGAGATTTTGTGAGTAGGACCTTGCCTTGATTCTACCTTGGAGACTGAGTATCAACAGTGTATCTATAAGAAATAAACGATCTAGGAAACACTGTCCCTTTGTGTGAGCCCTGAGGAACAAATAGGGAAGCAGGGGCTGGGTGTAGGAGGTACAGTTCTGAAATTTCCTTATATCCTCATTGTCCATGCAAAGAGAGGGTAAGTTGAAGAAGACAGAATATCACTAACATAATTGGGCTTTTGTCCAACTTTCTCACATAGGAGTCTGGAAAGCAGGGGGAATAGCCACATAAAAGTGAAGTTGGAGCACACATTTCCTGGGCCTCCCTCATGCTCTGTGAGCTGGAGTCACACCCTGAAGCAACTAAGGGGCTGCCTGCAGGCTAGTCAAAGCAGGCCACACGGGAGGTGGAGGTGACATCACACAGGATTTAGCAGGTGCATTTGGCTAGAACTGCATGAGAAAACATGGCCACTTCATGGGGAGCCAAGAAGGAACTCACCAGCAGATCCCAAAGAGAGGAAGAATCATCTAGAGAAAGCCACAAGATCCTGACAGCACCTGAAAAGAGCAGCCTCTATTCCAGGTCTTATCCTTAAATGCCCAAAAAGAAAGAAGGGGACAGACAGCAATCCAGGGCCCAAAGGACACAGCCAGAAATCTCTCTCGTCCAATAACATGCATCACAAACATGCTCCATGACTCAATGGAAACCACCCACTCACCTCCATGCACAATAGCAAAACCTGCGCAGGTAGAAGGTAGCTGAGGCAAATCATTTCCATTAGAGTGCAGTAGCACCTAAGACAATGCTTCAATTATCACTTGAATATAATTCTAACAGTTTTTACCTAAAAGCAGCAGGTTATTGTCAGAATGAAGAACATGCTGCTTTCTTATCTGTTAAACTATTGTATGAGAAACAGTGCCCTTGTCATTTTGAAAATACCATTATCTGTTGTATCAAGAATGCAATTTTAACTACTTCAGGCAGGATTTTTATCCAGCATTTTTTTTTTTTTGAAATGGGGAAGCAATTCCCTGAAGAGACATTACCAGTTTTAATAAGGTTCTAGACTGGTAAATACCCTTTGTAGTAATTCTTAAGCTTTTTAATTAGGATAGTTACAACTGTGTTTACTGTTGAAAAAATAAACCATAAAATTTTGACAGACGATTTATTTTATGTTCCTGAGATACTCAGGAAATCTATGTCTACTCCAGTCAATCATTCAAACACAATGATAGTTTTCATAGAAAGAATCCTTCCAATCATTCTAGATTAGTCCCACACACTGTTAATCTACCTTTACGGTAATCTGGTAAATTTCAGCAAAGAATTTATGAATTTATCATTGAGAACACACTGGCACCTAGATACATCTTAAGTGTTTGGGATGTATGAAAGGAATCATATGTGTAACTAAAATAAAGTCAAACTTTGTGAACATTATGTTGGGGCCGTTTCTCTCCCAATGGACATACTGCTCCATGGAGCTCTGGGAGTCTGGTAATGCTGCAGGGTCCAAAACTGAATGTTGAATTGTAAACATTTCTCCATGAAACTGGGGCCAAGAGCTCATCTGAAGAATTCCGTTCTAGCTTATAATTCTAAGAGGATGCTTTACATCTCTTATGGAATTAGTGTCCTAAGATACTTGATGGCAATTTAGGATAAATTATTAACATGGGTCCAAATGATGCTGAAAAGGAAATGAACATACACAAAAGAGCTCTACTCAGAAGACACTGAAATTAGACATATGGCTTAAGATGAACAGCTGTAATAAAAATATATGTTTTAATAACTAGAGTTCCCCTTCCCATTAGCAAGCGTAACTGCTACCACTTAAGGAATTAATATGTCTTTGCTACCTTCTATAACTATGACAAATTGCTAGTGGAATACATTCCAAAGTGAGTAATGTCTTTCTGGACATTAGTAATTCACTTAACTGGTTAACATAATAACAGATACAATGACATAATCTCCAGATTCACATTAACATCTATAGCTTGGTCTGCTACCATCAAAATTAAAGGTGCTTGGAATGAAAACAGGGTTTTGCATGTGGTATTTTAATATATATAATTTTCTCTGTTGGAAATGCTATAAAACAAGACCAGCTCACAGCTCTTAATTCTACCTTCTTAATTTCTTTTCCATTTAACAAACTACCTGAATGTGAAGAAAACTATCACAAGAAAACAAAACAAGTTATTCACTTAATTGTGAAATTTTAACAAAGTCTAACAGCAATTACCCAATTTTACTTCTAATACATCACAAGGGACATTTAAGCAAAATGTACCAAGAAGCCTTATTGATTTCTAATAAATCAAATTTTTACTGAAACATTTTAAAACTGATATACATTAACATTCAATTAGCACCAAACAACAGAACTTCACATCATGACATCAGTAACTGAGACCAGATGAATTACGTGGAATAAAAGGCAATTTGGATTAAAAAAAAAAAAAAGCTACTGTTTTCACTCAAAATTCCCTCCATTCTGCTGGATTACAAGCATGGTGCCTTTGCTAATTTGGTTAACACTTATTTCCAATAAAAACCACACATGGCACCAGATTTAAAACTACTAGAGACTAGCACACTGTTGCAGGATGTGTTCAGATGAACAGTCCTAATCATTAGAATGCAAGGTACTAATCTTTGAAATCTAAAAATGTTACCTTAGTTTATAAAAGATACTTGCTTTTGGAAATAAGGTCTCTTGGAATAAGGGATTAAAGTAAAGATCTTGAGCTGGACTAAGCACCCTGAATTACAGGTGGGTCCTAATGGCGATCGAATTGTATCCTCAGCAGAGACAGTTTTTACCCACTTGAGAAGGCAAAGTGTAGTTGGAGACAGTGATTGGAGGGCTACCGCAGGAGCCAAGGAAAGCCCACAGCCACGAGGAGCGCCTCTAGGGGGCGCACAGCCACGCTGACTCCTTTATTTTGGACTTCTGTCCTCTTGAAAAGAACATCCAGTTCTGCGATTTTAAGCCACGAAGTTTGTGACAGTAGCAACAGGACAATAATTCACAGTTTAATTGTTACTTTCAAAACTCAAAATCAAAAAGAACCTCATATAAGTAGAAGTATACTCTTTAAAAAGTGTTTTCCTATACTTTTGATTTATCATGTTTCCAGAATAACTCTGGAGCAACACAAAGGCAAAATTTTCAATGAAAACTGCATTTTGTTATCTAAAAAGTAATATTTAGTTGTATGGATTAGGATACATTGCTTATAAAGTATATTTTTTGAGTGACAAGTAGCAATCTGTTTCTTCTTAATTCTATTTGAACTTCTTCATTCTATGACAACTTCTAAGTAATCAGGTTAGTAACACATGCATTGTCTCATTAAAGATTCTCTGAAAAACCTAAGAATTGAGCTTCTGCAAAATCATGTGTTGCTGTTGAAGCTTTACAGAAACCTGTTCTAGGGAAGCCAGCATGCTTGTTGAACCACTTCCCGTCCTCATTCCAGGGCTCATGAGAAAGAGGAACACTTTAGATAAACCAGCTGCTGGATCTCCTAGAATAGTAAATTACACTAACACTCCTATTTGATGTGATCCTGCTACACTTTTTTTTTTCAGCAGGATTTCCTCATTTTTCACAACTCTTTGTTTCCACTATAAATTAGCTTCCAACAAATAGCCTCTTGTCAAATGTGTACTTAGCTCTCTTAGTTACCACAAATAGAGACCCCCATAAGTTACAAAACACAATTTTGCCTTCTTCCCTTGAAATAAATCAGTTATAATATTACCCCTCCTTCCAAAATCAAGATTCTGTGAACTCATTAAGAATTCTCCATAATTACTGAATTATAGTAAATTTTCATATTTAAAAGTAGCAACTAAAAAACTATCATTCATATATTTGGATAACAGGTACAAAAGCAATTCAAGCCTTTTTAAATTTTCTTTAGCTTAAGTCATTCTTATTTTTTCTCATGTTCCTAAATATTGGTCACTTAAGTGACATTTTGATGAATCCTTATTAAGTTAACTATCTGAAAAATTTTAGCAATTTTGTACACACTCTGAACTGAATCACCTTCCTGCTTTGGGTAAGCCATTTCTGTGATGAAATGATCTCCTTATTCTTAGAAACAAATAAATTTTGCTTATATAAACTGAAAGAGAGAATTCGCACCTGGATTTATTTCTTGGTGGTCTCTTTCCTTGTTGCCTCACACAAATCTAGGAATAAAGAAAGCATCACCTTCTGAGGCTATCAGCATTTCTAGAGGACAATAGAAACTCCATCAACAGAATTTATGATGACGTAATTATATTAATGGCATAAATAAAAGGATTGTTGAAACTTGCAATGGCTGTTTATTTTTTCTTTGCCTATATAAATGATGAATTCCAGTTTCTTTCATTTCACTACCTGTGACACTTTTCTTTATATGGAACAAATATTTGAGCCTGTGGAAACCTTGTCCAAAAAATGACACTTGTTTCTTTTAAAAATAGTCTGAATGGAACACTAACATCCAGAACCTACATTAAAGCATAATCATTAAGCCTCAGGAAGTTTGGATGACAGAGACACATCTTTTTATTTTATTATTTTTTTATGGTGAAGCATTAACTGTGGGCTTTGGTAGCAACCAGACCTGAAGGCAGGTTGTGGTTCTCTAACTAATTAACTTCATGAAACACAGTATCTCAGAAATTGTCCCTCCACCTGATAACAGGGATAACATCTGTTACCTAATATTTTTAAGGATTTCTTTTTTCCTTTGAGAGAGAGAAGAGGAGATTGAGATTGATGCTTCACTCTACAACTGCCCACCCTACCCTGATCAGACTGAAGTCAGGAGCTAGGAGTTCTATTAGGGTCTCCCTTGTAGGCGGCAGGGACCCAAGTACTCAGGTCATCACATGCTGCCTCCCAAGTGCATTAGCTGCAAGTTGGATCAAAAGCAGGGGACCTGGATGTCAAGCCAACTCCAGGACATGGGTCATGGGTGGTAGCTGGGTCTTGGTCACCTATCTGTAAAGTTCCTGGCTCCTGGCTTTAGCCAGGCCCAGTCCTGAATGGTGCAGGTGTTTAGGGGAATGAATTGGCAGGTGGAGGATAGCTCTATTGTTGTTCTACTTTTCAAATAAATAACCTTTTTTTTTTTTTTTAAAGTGTAAAAGCAAATTCCAAGTATGGTCCCTGAGAGTATCTCAATCAATGTTTTTCCACTTCCTTTTCCCTTGGCTTGAAAAAGTCACAATGTACCTATGGCTTTGCACTTGCCAGAAATGAGTGTGCCTGATTAGAAAGTCTATTTCAAAATACTCTGGCCTTATTAGTAAACAATAACATGAAAACTGAAACAACTGGTCATATATAGAACACTAAACTGTCAAAACAAAATTTGTCTGCAATTTCAAGCAGCGGGTGCAGTAAACTTGGTGCTACCACACAATGGTGAGAGGAAAAGAGAAAGAGTATTTTGGGGATATGGAGAATGTAGATTAAAAGGCAAAAAAAAATTTTTGGCCAAGAAATTTTCCATATACAACTAATACTAGTAAAGCTTCAAGGTTTTATTTGTTCATTTGAAAAACAGTGTCCATTGCTTGAGAAGCAAAATTCTAGATTCTGGAGGTGAACCTGAGTGACCAAGATCCTGGTCTTTTCCCTGTTTCCAAGAAGTTTACATTCCAATGACAAGGTATATAATACATGAGAAATTAATATATAATAGGCATGATAAAAAGAATAAAACGTGTGGTGTGTTTGAGAGTGACCAGGAGGCAGCTGAGAGGAACTGGTACTTCTAGTGAATCATGAATACAAAAGAGGAGGCAGGAGCAGGTTCTAGTCTAGCAGTTAGGAGGCCCACATACCACATTAGAGGACCCAGGTTCGATACTCAGCTCTGGCGCCACACTCCATCTTCCTGCCAACGCAGACTCTGGAGGCACATAATGATTCAAGTATTTGGGTTCACCCCAGCTTAGCTCCAGCTATTGTGGGCTTTGATGGAAGCTCACTTGTTTGCTCACTCTCTCTTCCTCACTCTCCCTATCTCCCATAAATAAAACATGAATTGAACATTTTAAAGAATTACGTAAGAGACATCCAGAGTCTGAGAGAAGAGTATTTCAACCCCAGAGAACAGGAAGAAACTGGTTAGGTTGATACATGGTGTAAGAGAATGATGGTAGGACACGAAGGGGAATATTGGACAGGTTATAGTTACAAAGCGCCCTGCCAGCCATGGCAAAGAAAATGGATTTATTGCATATCCCAAAAGCCCCTGTAGGACTTGAGCAAAGGAGAAAAATATGAGGATTTATGGCCTTAAAAGATCATACATTTCTCTGCAGGGAATTCAGTTTGGCACAAGAATGGTCATTAGGCGAGCAGGTGAGAGTTATACCTTCATTGTTCCAGGCAGGACTAGATGACACATACGGTACTGGAGCGCTGGATGGAAGAGCACAGATTCACGATGTGTTTTGAAGATGAACTCAATTAAAACTTACTGAGGAACTGAATATGGAGAATGAGAAAATAAAAAAAGTAACACACTTGCTTTTGTCTCTACCTCCTGGGAAAGGAGGGAGTCTGGCAAAGGGAGATGAGATGGGGTGGGGAAGGAGAAGCTTGGAGGTAAGTTAAAAAGAATCTACAATCCTGTTGTGGACATATTCATCTAGGGCAACCTACTGGACATTCAAATAAAGATGCCATCATAGTTGTATGAAGTCTGGTGATCAGAGATCAGGGCCATAGCTACCCAATGCAAAAAACGGACTCAGACAGAGTCAAAGACTTAAATACAAGATATTTAAAAAAACACAGAATTAAGAATTAATGAGAGAAAAAAGCCAAATGGTCATGAATATAGAATAAACAACGGTACATCTATAACATTCAGTGTTATGTATCCCTTGACTAATGCTTTATAGTAACATTTAGAGGAATGGAAAAATGAGAAATTCATTGTTACACCTTTAAGTGTTATGAGCAATGTGATTCACATTTGTGTAAAATATATACATTTCAGAATCCTAGAACATAAAATATTTCTAAGAGCTATTTGAAGTTTTTCAATGGTAAAGTTCTGTCATTTTTGTAATCCATTTGTATTTTCAAGCTTAGAAACTGGAAAAGCTAATGCCCAGAAGAACAAATAGCATTAAAAACATCAGCCTGTCAGTTACAACCTTAAGGCATTAAAGTATTAGCAAAGAGTGATTTAATAATGCTTCATTTCCTAACATTATTATAAAGTTAAGAATATGGAAGTATTGATAAATTTTATGAATAACTCGGTTATATACTGGCATTCTAAAAATTTTTTACTAAAGAAAAAACTCAAGTACCCATGCTTCGCTACATAAATTTAAAGTCCCAAACGATTTCACACACAAAATTCCATGCTTTAACATTCCTACCTTTTCTGACGTGTAAGTAATATACTGTTAGTTCACCCAGAGGGCCTTAATTCCCTTGAAAAAATGCCATTACTAACAATCCTCAAATAAATGGACTATGGCCACATACTATGCATTATTTCTGCTGAGATTGATTTGAATGACATATTGGAAAGGATCACTTGTGCGAGAGTTGTGCCCCACAGTGGCAAAAAGAAGGTCTTGAACAAGGCATGTCACAGTCACTGGTACAGTGTCAATCAGATCTGGAGTTACATGTTTAAAGTTGTACATTTCCTTCACATGTGTAGGTGGTCATCAATATCTAGTGAAGGGTCATCCATAAATCAAGGTACAGGAAATGTTGCTCAGCTGTTGGTTCAAAAACCAATGGCAAATCTAGTAATTGAGACTAAATCAATCACTGTGCTCTCTCGAGAAATTCTTCCCAAATGTCTCTGAAATATTATGAGGAGCACCTTATAGATTAAAAATCAACCCCCTAGAATTTGGGGTTAAAATCTGATGTGATGTTTAAACTATCCGTTGTTGGCAGTCAATTAAATTTCACCTTTGATAATGAAACACTGAGGGGGAAAGAAAAAAAAAAAAAACCCTGTATTCTATAATAGTCAAAGTTAAGCTTAAACCCGAGACTCAGTTTTAAGCGCAATTGTTTAAATAAGTATTCAAGGGCAATATTAGAGATTATCTTTGAAGAAAAGCACTGTAGGAATACTATTATGAGACATATTAACTGGTGAACTCAAGTAATCTGATCACGACCCAATGCTAGAGCACTAGTTGGTTTTCAATGAGACTGTAAATAATGGAGACTGCTTATTTGACTTTTCACAGGTTGTAAAACTCATGGAGGGAAAGTCAAAGTCTAGCAAGATATATACAGTGGGGTAATAGAAATAAGGAGCTAAGGAGGCCTGTGCTGGTGGCACCTTGATAATACCCTGCGTGTTTCTAGGATAAAAGTTCACTCAGTCCATACCTCTGGAACATTCCTTAAGTGCCTCATACCATGAAAGCATACTTCTAAGATTATGAGGGAGAACTGGCCAAGAAATATGCAAGAAGAGCTCAGAGTCCAATTAAGGACATATAGACAATGAATTATTACAGCTTCATACATTAAGTACCGAGGTAAACAAAGCAAAGGACCTGACTTAGATGTCTCAAAATTCTTACAGAATGCAAACACTTTTGGCCAATATGTTAATGGATGAAAAGTTATTTTCCAGGTGGGAAGAGAAGAAGGTATTCTAGGTACAGAACATAGCCTTGTCTAATGGCACACTACCCCAAAACAGTTTAAAGTGTTTGTGGTGGATGTTGACCAACTTCCAATGTTAGGTGCATAACAGGATGTGACTAGAAATGAGTTTGGGTAATTTTCTGAAATCAGACTTTGCAGGGATTTTTATTCTCCAGAAATTCATAGTGTATTTGGATTTTGATCACAAAGCAAAGGCAGTATGGCCATGAGAGACAAATGAGTGCAAGATACTCAGATGTGTATGAGAAAAGAACTCCAATGCCGAGGGCAATGACCTACCAAAAAGGAGTAATAATGGAGTCAGAACACTGAACAGATTACCACAACAGCTGAAGCACAAAACCACAGAGGTAAATAACAATCATGACAAAATAATTAAGAGGATAGTTTTTCTAAAAGTATTAAACAACCTTGACAAATAACTCCAACGTAACGTTAAGTTTTGGGGGCCTGCGCTGTGGTGCAGCAGGTAAAGCTGCCGCCTGCAGTGCTGGCATCTCATATGGGCACCGGTTCGAGTCTCGGCTGCTCCACTTCTGATCCATCTCTCTGCTTTGGCTGGAAAAGCAGTAGAAGATGGCCCAAGTCCTAGGGCCCCTGTACCCATGTGGGAGACCTGGAAGAAGCTCCTGGGTCCTGGCTTCGGATCGGCACAGCTCTGGCCGTTGTGGCAAACTGGGGAGTGAACCAGTGGGTGGAAGACCTATATCTCTCTCTCTGCCTCTCCTTCTCTCTCTGTGTGTAACTCTTTCAAATAAATAAATAAATCTTTTTTTTTAAAAAAAAAAAAAAGGTTTCGTTTTGTTCAGTAGTCAGCTAAACACAGAAGTGTGGTGTCAAGAGCAATGAAATCAGGTTATACTGATCAAACACAGGTAGGCAAAAACAGAGTCACAGCAAGGTTTATTATGTTGGCTTTACTCTACTCAGAGCCTTGGAAGGTCCCCTCGCCCCAGGCATCACTGAAAGAGTAAGATTAAAATTTCTGATCTGGTGCAGGTGTTTGGCACAGTGGTTAAGACCACACATGGGATGCATGCAACCTACAATCAAATGTCTAAGTTCAAGTCCCAGCTCCTCTTTCAATTCAAGCCTCCTGTTAATGTAAACCAAGTGAAGGCAAGCAGGTGAGGGCTCATATACTTGGATCCCTGCCACCCGTGCTGGAGACCTGGATGGAGTTTGGGATCCTGGTTTCAGCCTAGCCCATCCTCAGCTAATGAGGGCATCTGGACAGTGAATCAAATGGCTGAAAGTTCTCTCCCTCCCTCTCTCCCTCTCTGCATATCAATTAGATAAAAATTTTAAAAATAAAGTCTACGCTTCATCTACTTTTAAAAATAAAAATTCCTTTATTAATATATTCTAAGCTTACAACACATTTCACAAGCAAATTAGTAAATAGGAGCATCATTCAATCAAATTCAATTCAACAGGAGTTTGCTTCCTTCCATATGTCCTGCTTTGTGTCAATCTCCTAAGAAGAGTTCAAAACAAAACTGAAGTAACAATATGGAAATTTTTTTAAAATATAATATTTTTTCCTTGCCATGGATGCTGAGCATCTATATCTTGCAACTGATTTTGTGTCTATGTGTGGATGTGACCCCAGATTAAGGAGGGCTTTGAAATTAGTAAAATCTGCCTTAAAGTATTTTAATAGGCCTCATATTAGGAGTATCAGACATTGAAATGCACATTTAATTTACTCTACATTTTGAGTATTATGCCTTTCAGACTCTTAGTTCTAAGAATAGGAGCCCTACCTCAGAATCAGCCCTTAAGGCATTTGGATCTGGCTAAAAAGCCCATGAGAGTATTTCAGGCATGGAAAGCCAAGACATTCTGGCAAAAATAAAAAAAAAAAAAATGACCTATACGGAGGATCTCTGTAAGTAAAACCCCAGCAGTAAGAATGGGCCATCAAAGAAGGAGGTACCTTTCTCTGAAGGGAGGAGAGAACTTCCACTTTGACTATGGCCTTGTCTAAATAAGATCAGAGTTGGAGAACTCAAAAGGCTTCCATAGTCTTGGCAGCTCCTGACAAGAGCTTCAGGTGATTACTAACGTCATAAATAAGAGTGTCAATTGTTAAATCAACGACAGGAGTCACTGTGCACTTAATCCCCATGTAGGATCTCTGTCCTTAAGGTGTTGTACAATGTGAATTAATGCTATAACTAGTACTCAAACAGTACTTTACACTTTGTGTTTCAGTGTGGGTGCAAACTGTTGAAATCTCTACTTAGTACATACTAAATTGATCTTCTATATATAAAGATAATTGAAAATGAATCTTGATGTGAATGGGATGGGAGAGGGAGTGGGAGATGGGAGGGTTGCGGGTGGGAGGGATGTTATGGTGGGGGGGAAGCCACTGTAATCCAAAAGCCGTACTTTGGAAATTTATATTTATTAAGGTTAAAAAAAAGAATAGGAGCCCTAAATATTTTGTGATTTTTACTTTGACAGACATCTCATCTTTGCTCCCTACAATGAAGTAGTAGAAAAAAGGCAAAATCAGCCCTGAGACACTCATTATGTTTCTTTACCTCATTACTGTGTCGCTCCACTCTCAAAAGTTATTAGGCATTATTGTTTGACTACATTTTAAAAATCTACATTTTAAAAATATTCATTTATTTATTCGAAAGGCAGAGTGAGAAAGGGAGGGTAAGGAGGGGTAGAGGGAGGGAGAATATTCTACCTACTGAGTCCCTACCCAAATGGCTGCAACTTCTGGGGCTAGGATGGACCAAAGCTAAAAGCCAGGAACTCTACTGGGGTCTCCCAAATGGGTGGCAGGAACTCCAGTATGTGAGCCATTATCCACAGTCTTCCCCCGTGCATTAGCAGCTACCTAGATCATAAGCAGAGTAGTCAGGACTCAAACCAACACTCAGATATGGGTGTCCCAAGTACAGCTTAATCCACCATACCACAATGTCCACGCCTATATACACATTTTTTTAAATATAAATTAAAACATAAGTAATCAAAAAGCCTCTGTGGTTCCCTTGAGTACACTGCATACATTTTTACATCAATGGCACAAAAGTTGAATAACCTTGATTGAGGAAAGTCTCCAAATAGAACCCACAATGAAGATAGGTTTCCAAACATGAATTTATGCTTCATGAAAGAAAACATTTCTTAAAGTGCATGCCTAGTTAGATTTCTCATTTCCTCCAGCTCAAATGGGCTACTATATCTATCACTGCAATCAAGTACACAGAGTTTGATTCCTATTTATTTGCTGAGCTTAATAAAGAGATCATTAAATTGCATCCAAAAAACACTAAAATGATTTCCTATCAGAAAACCAGCTAGGCACAATGCATGGCTGATATTTTGTTTTTCTAATTTTTGAGTGAGTCTTTTGCCTTAAGTCCTTAAGTGTCCATTCTACATTATATTTCTAATTAAATAATGTACCTGAATCAATGAATCCAATTTGACAACCAAATTTTCTAGGTGATTAGGTAATAAGAGCTCAACACCTCTCTGTTACTCCAGGCTTCAGCATAGAAACCATAAAAACTTGATTAAACAAAGTTTAATCAAAATTTAAAAAAACTGGGTGTTGCTTCTCATCCTTTGGTATGATGGCAACACTTAGCTTTCCACTTTTGGTCTTAGTATTCAGGTTTTCTGTCCCCACTCCCCATCAGCCCCCTTAACAACTCTCCTCAGTGCAATCTGTTGATGTACAAAATAATCTTATTTCTCTTTTAGATTCTGCAACATTTATAAATATTTTTAGAATGAGTAAAGAAAGATCAGAAACACAAACCATTTTAAAGTCAAGATATATATATATATATATATATATATATATATATATAAAATTCATTTTGAATGCCAACAAAATATTGTGGTTAGTAAAAAGAGCAAAATTTTTATTGTAAAACTATGCTTTAGAGGAAGGTGAACTCAAAAATTATTTTTCTCTATAAAAATGAGTTGCTTTCATTTAAAAGTTAAGCTATTACTATTTACTTATACATATAATTAGTGATCTCTATATACACTCCCTTCCTTTCCACACACCCCTGTTCCAACACTTCTCTAATTTATAGAAAAATAAAATCTGGGGGCCAATGCTGTGACATAGCAGGTAAAGCCGCTGCCTGTGACACTAGCATCCCATATGGGCACTGGTTCCAGACCTGGCTGCTCCACTTCCAATCCAGCTCCCCGATAACACACTTGGGAAAGTAGCAGCAGACTGCCCAAATTCTTGAGCCCCTGCAACTACATGGGAGACCTGTATGAAGCTCAGGGCTCTTAGCTTGGGGGTGGTCCAGCCTTGACCACTGAGGCCATTTAACAGGGAGCAAACCAGCAGATGGAAGATTTCTCTGTCTTTCCCTCTCTGTCACACTACCTTTCAAATAAATAAAATAAATCGAAATAAATACTCAGGACATAGCATAAACCAGAAAAAAATCAGCATTAAAAAAAAAATCTATGTGGTCAGGGCTTTATTGTTCATAACTTCAGGGTCTACTACATAATAAGGGGTCAATAAATATTTACTGAATGACTAAATAAAATATGTGAGTTCTCTGCCTGTAAACCATTCCTTTTATATTTTTATTTATTTAATTTATTTGAAAAGCAGAGAGATACCAACAGAAAAAGACAGATTTCCAGTCAGCTGGTTCACTCCCCAAATGCCCACAAAGCCTAAAGCTGGATCAGACTGAATTCTGAATCCAGGAAGTTAATCTAGTTCTCCTATGTGGGTGGCAGGCACACAAGTACTACTGCTATCACCTGCTGCTTCCCAGGGTGCAGTTTAGCAGAGAGCTGGAATCGGAAGCAGAGCCAGAAATCAAAGCCAAGTATTCTGATGGGATACAAATGTCCCAAGCAGTGTCTTAATCACTTCAAATACTTAAACTAAAGCAATGTGAAACATGATTTTCTTTTCAGATTATTTAATCATCTCAACTTTTTAAATATTTTAAAATACTATAATTATCTTTATTAAAATAAGATGCTAAAACCAATGCTTTTCTTTTTTTAAGATTTATTTTAAAGATAGAGTTACAGAGAGAAATGGAAGCAGAGAGAGAGAAAGAGAGTAAGAATGAGAGAGAGACAGAGAGATGAGAGAGACAGTCCATCCATTGGTTCATTCCCCAAAAGGCTGAAATGACTAGGGCCGGGCCAGACTGAAGCCAGGAGTCAAGAGCTTCATTCAGGATCACACATGGGTGGCAGGGACTCAGGTACTTGGGCCATCTTCTGCTGCTTTCCCAGGCACATTAGTAGAGAGTTGGACAGGGAGTGAAGTTGCCAGGATTCAAACAAGCACTCATATGGGATGCTGTCATCATAGATGGTAGCTTAACCCACTGTACCACAAAACTGGCCCCCAAAGCAACTGCTTCTTTAAAAAAGCTCTGTTACCTAGACTTATTTATCCATTTCTATGTTTTCCTAGTTTGGATAAGTTGCACATTTGTACACATATTTAGGAGGATAGTAAAACACTGCTACTACATGTTCATCTTAGCAATAAGCAAAATATGAGCTCAATCAGCCAAATTCTTTTCAACTAATTAAGCTGTAAAGAGAGTTCATGTGAAAACATCTGGGGGAGGGGTCCCCTGGAGTACAGGAAACACTTGAGATTGAAAAATCCTGATCTTTATCATAGGAAGTCAACCAATTACAAGACACGCACACTGATTTCATGGCATTTACCTTGATCATTAAAGTCAAAGAGGTAAGACATAAGACACATGCAAAATGAAGTCATTACTTGATTGTTATGGACAAAAGGTCCATTCTTAAGAAAGGCTAATGCATTCTCCTTAAAGAATTCTGTGTGTATCCCCTACTGTGGATATGCTTCTAATAGATGCAGATTCTTGTTTTTATGCACACCAGTTGCTGCAGAAGCATAGAAGGGGAAGTCTTTAATTATAGGTTAGAAGCCATTTATTCTCCAGGATGTTACATATGCAAGATTTAACTGGCGCATACAATGTTTTCAAAATTAATTTTATTTTAAAAATGAAATTAGTTTTCTATTTCCGCATATAAAATATTATATGCCTCCAGAGTTCTACCCATCCGAAAGTGATGAGGCTGACTTCCTTCCTTAGTATTTGGAAATCAGTTCTACAAATCTGGGTTATATGCATATGTAAATCAATAGTTCATATTGCACAGTATCCATCTCCGCCTTTGTAAAAAGACATAATAATGTCTTCCTTGCTGAGCTGTTGTGAAGATTAAGTGGAGTGGTGTCAGTAAAATCCTACTGCACACAGTTGTCAGTTTATTAGACAGTAACCATTGCTATTTAATTTCAACATACAATTGCACTTTAGCTATAAAGCATATTAGAAAATAGTCACCAAGACATTCTAATCTTGGAGTGAATAAAACAGAGAGCAAAATGGTTGTTACAAAACGATCTGATATTTTTTGTGTAGTGTTACCTTTGTAATAATATAAAAATGCATCTTTGAAGACTACAGTATTCTGGCTGTGCTTTCTACCTATGCAACTAAATGAATATTCTTGATACAGGGATTCATTCAGATACTTCCCTTTTTTCCTTTATATGACCATTTAAAATAGCTCACGCGTTTAAAATTGGAGCATCCTGTCAGTCCATTTGCCTCTCTTAAAAATGTCTTTCTAGTCTCATGCATTTGACTTACCCAACAAAATTCAGTAAGAAAGTGGACTTTCTTGAGAGAGTCTGTACTCTAACTCCTTATCCCATAGTGACTTCATCAAAAATGACTGAGGTATAATAAACAACAAAGATGAGTATGCAGTGTTAAAACTGCTTTTGTGGGCTCAGTGGTCTGTCTTGTTAAAACTGTACAAATGGTATAGTTTCTGTTAAAATAGTCCAACTCCAAAATAAACATTTGAACAATTTTAAATCTATGCCTGTGTGGGGGTTTCAAAAAGTTTACGGAAGTTGTTATTTTGAAACAACTCTGCATGTATTTCAAAAATTTCTTGCACCAAAATAAAATTGTCTTCTAATTCCATTTCCCCAAAGCTTTTTGAAGTGCCTTCATATGCTTTATATGTAAATACAATCATATGTACAGAAATATATGTTTTCAAATGTATACTTTTAAGTAGTTTATGATGGATTCTGGAGTGCTGAACAAAAGCAATTAAGCATTTTAATTAACAATTTAAGAACTATTTTTTTCTTACAAAAAAGAAATCATCCCACCCTCAGTTAGAATTAGTTCAGATAACTTCTCTTTTGTGAAATGCACGGGCTTCAGATAAACTAAGGAGGTAGTCAGTAGAGTGAATTCCATATTTTCAAAATACCTTCTATCTTTTGCTAAAAATTAACCATTTAGATGTAGTTATGAGACCTTGTTTGTTCAATGCGATGTGAATAGAGGTCAGGTGTGCCATTTCTAAAGATGATTTAAAAAACATACAAATAAACATTGAACTAGATTAAAAATTGTCACTTTCAATTTTCTGATTGTAGTTTTTACAGACTTGTACTAATAAAATTTAAGATAATATCCAAATTAAAGGACACTTCACAGAAATCTTTATACCACAGCAGATCCTGTCCTTGGCTGTTCGGTGAATATGCCAGCACTAGGAGAATCCCGAGGTCATGACAAGCAGAGATCAAGGCTCCTAGGTGGGGTTTGGTCAGAAAAGAGGTGGTTCTGATCTTTAGCAGACACATGACAAAGGTTACACAAGCTCCCGGGTTCTGCTTCCAGTCCCTCTTCAGCAGGCTGTCCCCCAAGTGACTCATTCTTTGCCTGTCCCACAGCAAAGCCTACTCATTCCTAGGTTTATCCTCTTTCACATGCCATGATTATATTATGCTTAAAGTTAGGACCTAACCTTGCCTACCTATTGTTAAAATCCCATGGATAGAAATGTCATCTATTTTCCACCTCCAACTTGCTGTAGACTTCTGAATGTCCCATGTCTCTACCATACTCTGGCTCTAAGATATTGAATGAAACACTGTATTCCTCTTTAGTTTATAGAAATACTTTTTTTTAAGTATTAGATTGATATCTGACTTAACCTCTCTAAGAAGGAGACTTCTAAAATCAATAATAATTTTAATATAAATATCACATAATGGCCAATAAAACCCCCCAAATAAGTAGGAATCCATGAGAAACTGTGTGGAGTTGGACTGGCATTCCAATCCCATGATTTTTCTTTTTATTGCATTCTCAATTTTTATATGAGACTTCAAAATAAAACTGTTGGCAATGTTCAAGGACCAGAAGTTCAGCTTCCAACAATGCAGACCCTGGGACACAACAGGTGATGGTTCAAGTACCTGCATCCCTGCTGCCTACAATGGAGGTCTGGACTTTATTCCTGGTTCCCGACTCCAGCCCCCACTCAGCCTTGGCCGTTGCAGGCATTTGAGTGAACCAGCAGAATGGAGCTCTCTATTCCTGTTTCTTAAATTAAAAATTAAAATAGAAAATATTTTTGTGTTATTTCTATGCAAACGTTTTATTCAAATAATAGACCATTGCTTCTGCAATGATAATCCTAATTTCTGAAAGGAAAAGAATTGCAAATCTCTTTTATTGCACAGAACTTGTCATGTAATAACTTAAATTTATTGGAGAATTATAATGAATACATTTAGTTTAATTATATTTCCAGTCTTTCATTTTTAAACAGGCTAGCTGTATTCCCTTAGCTAAAGAGATGGTCATATAATATGTTTTTTAAGAGTTTCACTAAGCAGAGGAAGAAAATAATATACTGAAATAAATGAGTAATATCTGATTAAATTCCAGTGTTATTTCCTTAATATCTTGATATTAAACTAAACAAGATGTGGTCAACCTTTCTATCCAAGTGTAAATATCTAATAAATAAAACATAATAAGCAGGCAGGGATCTCTCACAGTGGTTTAGATATAGTTTGGATGTACATGTATCATACTGGAGTGCCCAGGGTTTCAGTCCTGCTTCTATCAATTCCAACTTTTGCCAACGCACATGGTAGAAGGCAACAGGTGAGGACCCAAGTACTTGATCCCTGCCACCAATCTGAGACCCAGACTGAGTTCCAGGTTTCTGGGTTCAGCCTGGCTTATTTGGGGTTGTTGTGGGTATTTGGAAAATAAACCAATGGGTTTTAAAAATTGAAAACTATATGTTGAAGAAATCTAATAAAAAACACCTTAAAAAGCAGAAGCATAAATTCTTTAGGGTTAGTGGGGACTGCTGTGTACATGCATATGTGAGAAATGTGTTTTTCTCATATTTCACTTAAACACAATTTTCCCAAATACATGAAGTTAAATGGCACATAAAATCAATTAGGATTTTTATCAGTTATCTCATTGTGAATAACATAAAATGTTAGACTACATTAACCAGTTTACAAAGAAAATTAGGTCTACAACACTTTCCAGTTCCTTTATTGTACCATTAGTCAATCAGATGATACTGCTTATTTTTCTGGAGTTTTACAGTTAGCCAATAATTTTATATTAAGTATCTTATTTGTCCTTCAAAGCAATCTTATGAATATGGTAGATAAGAAATTATTCCTTTCATTTTCTCAATGAGAAAACTGAGGCCAAGCAAATTAGGGACTACTCAGATGATAAATGTTGAAGATACAACCAAAATTAGAATCTTGTAACTGAGCATACTCCCCTTTTCATGACACAATAAATATTAACTATCAACCTACTACACATGTAAGTGGAAGCTCATCAAATACCCTGTTATGTAAGCAATATTAAGCTTTTTAAAATAGTAAACTCAGTATAATTTTTAGACTTATATTAGTATCAGATCCATTTGATGTTAAAGAGTCAGAAACTTTCCGAGTCACTGAAACTTTCCAGTGACTTTTCCCATTGAAGGAGACAAAATTTTGAGCTCACTTTTAAATTCTATCTATACAAACATGCCACTAATATCCTAATAATACATATATATGTGTATGCACTCTGGTATATACACACATATATACACATGTATATAGGATATACATTTTAGCATATTCCTTCATTTCACAACTGAGTGATGCAGAAATAGACTAAATCTGGTAATCTTTCATATCAACACAAACCATGTATCTTGCATATTTTTCCTTAAAAAGCAATACCCTGTTGAAAATCTCAATATACAACCATGTAAATAAAATTGAATAAAAATAAATACCTATACATCAAGAGCCCTGGTGCTGTACATCTTGATGGAGATGGACACGGTTCACCCAACTCACAGTCCTCTGAGCAACTCGCAACTGACGTATGTGCCATTACTGTGCATATCTAAAGAGACACACAGAAGTGACAGCAAAATGAGGGAACATATATTATTTCCTACCATTTGCACTATACTATTTTTCCAATCTGTAGCATCACCATAATCATCATGCTAGTCAAAGATATTTTGATAAGCAGTCCAATTGAAGGACCTGAATGTACTGATCAGTGTTTCCCAGACAATAAGAAGTACAGCAGTTGGAATGAACTGTAGTCATTAAATATTAAGTCTGTTTGAGAAGAAGGAAATCTAGTAGCAAATTGGTGTAACAGTTCTAGAAGGCCATACATTTATCACTAAGCAACAAAAAACCACAAATGTATGCCCTCATATGGATTTTCTAAGGGCCTATGTGCACAGCATAACATGCCTGCATATACTTCACTAAGTCTTCACCACAAAGCTGCTACATAGGGAGTTGTCTCACTTTACAAACATAAAGCTCAGCGTGTAAAAGTAATTGGCCCCTGGCTCTGCAAGCTACAGAAGTTGTTCCTTCACCATAGCATGTGGAGCACACATTTCTTCCTATGGTATTTGTGTTCCATTCATCCTACAACATGATGACAGCTAGCAAAATTATTGTACCTAGATATATCTCATTAGTTCTCTGAAAGACCAGGCACAGTATTCTACCTATTTTTGTATGGCAAGACACATATCAAATGAGGATCACACTTTGGGATATAGTGCCTGGCACATGCAAATATTGGCTGAGTAAAAGAATGAATGAGTGGCATCAAAAATAGTAGGTATTGGCATCTATTTTCTGTCTGTAATCACACTTTTGTCAATTCTTTAATTTACTTGCCAAAGTTATGTTCCTGTTGGCAACACAATCTCAAAAGGAAAAAGTAGAAGTAATAATAGGAAAAATCATTTGAATGAAGATCAAACATGTTCATTCAAAAAAATCACACACCAGTTAGTTTAATTTAGTTCAGTTAGTTTCCTGGAAAAAAAAAAAAATTAGGCTAGGTACTGGTGCTGTGCCCCGGCTGCTCCACTTCCAATCCAGCTTTCTGCTATGGCCTAGGAAAGCAGTAAAAGATGGCCCAAGTCCTTGGGCCCCTGTACCCACTTGGGAGACCAGGAAGCTGCTCCTGGCTCCTGGCTTCAGATTGGCACAGCTCCAGCCATTGCGGCCCTCTGGGAAGTGAACCAGAAGATGGAAGGCCACTCTTCGTCTACCTCTGCCTCTCTATAACTCTGCCTTTCAAATAAAATAAATAAATATTTTAAAAAACAGGCTCAAGGGAAAATAGCAAAGTAATAATTACACAGGCAACGATAAAGGAAAAAGAAATTCACATTTCACTTCAACTTGCTAATAGGACCTATATACTTATTTATTCCCCTGCATGTATGTAGGATACAACTGAATTTGTCAAAGTCTAGCAGTAGAAGCTGCAAGAGGTAGGAATCAGGAAACCAGGAACTATGAAAATCTGCTCTGCACTAGAGATGCAGTAGAAAAACAGCCAATTTGGGGACCTCAACGGTCAGATCCCAATTTGCCATGCAGTGTCACAGCACAATATTCACAGCAAGCATGGGAAAACTGTGGCCCACTCCCAGTTTTTATATATACTGTGAGCTAAGAATGGCGTTTACATTTCCGAATGTTTTAAATAATTGTGTACATTATTTTAAATGCAAATGCAAGTGTATAAATAAGGTTACGCTGGAATACAGCCACAGTGGTCGATTTGCATACGATCTAAAGCTGCTTTCACGCTCAGTGTCAGGTTTGAGTAGCTGTGACACAGACAGTATGACCTGCAAAGTAATGAACACACAGTCATCTCCAGGTATCCTTGGAGGATTGGTTCCAGGACCATGGGTATGACAACCTGTGCACACTCCATGTCCCTTATGTAAATGGCAGAGTGTTTGCATATAACTTACACCTATCCTCCCATATGCTTTAAATCACTTGTAGGTGAGTTCTAATACCTAACACTGTCAATGGTATGAACACTGTTATTATGCTGTACTGTTTAGGGAATAATGACCAGAAAAGCCTGTACATGTTCATTATAGATGCAATTTTTCCCCAACTATCTTCAACCCATGATCAGTTGTATCTGTGGATGCAGAACCTACAGATACAAAGCACTGACTGAATACTATCCAACTCCTGACAGAAAGATGGTTTCCGGTCTACACAAATTTAACTTCTCAATTTGGAGGACATTCCATCAGAGGAAGGGGTGCTTTAGGGCGGACTGGAAGGAGGGTAGGAGTCTGCTTCTTAACAGAGACCCAAGAGCCCCAGGGCAATGCCATAACAGCACTGAGAACAGCAAAGCTTTTCCCTAGGAAAGACATGGGAAAGGTCACACACAGCCCAAATCTGTGTCTGGCACTAGGATGGGCCAATGCATATACATGAAAAAAGCTGTCCACCAGGATACTGTCATTCTGCAACTTGCCAGGTGAAGTTCTCCTGCAGGAAATCTTCAATGCTCTTTCTTCCTACCTGTGCCAACCTTCACAGTGACAATAACTGAGATAACCCACTCTTTCCCTGGAGGTCTGAGAAAAGAAGGATAACAGGAAGCAGAAAAATTCCAAACAGGATAAAAGCACTCCATTTCATCTAACAGCAAAAGTGGGTCATACCAGGGATGCATGGATGGGAAGCAAAAAGGCTACAAAAAAGAATCGGCTTTGTTACACAAGAATAACATAGCTTTCTACAGGGTGGAAGCATTTACTTTTAAAAGACATCAAACCGTGGCTTAACAGGCTAATCCTCCACCTTGTGGCGCCGGCACACCGGGTTCTAGTCCAAGTCGGGGCGCCAGATTCTACCCCAGTTGCCCCTGTTCCAGGCCAGCTCTCTGCTATGGCCCGGGAAGGCAGTGGAGGATGGCCCAAGTTCTTGGGCCCTACACCCGCATGGGAGACCAGGAGAAGCACCTGGCTCCTGGCTTCGGATCAGCGCGATGCGCCGGCCGCAGCGGCCATTGGAGGGTGAACCAACGGCAAAAAGAAGACCTTTCTCTCTGTCTCTCTCTCTCACTATCCACTCTGCCTGTCCAAAAAAAAAAAAAAAAAAAAAAAAAAAAGACATCAAAAGGCCAGCGCCGTGGCTTAACAGGCTAATCCTCCGCCTTGTGGCACCAGCACACCAGGTTCTAGTCCCGGTTGGGGCACCGGATTCTATCCCGGCTGCCCCTCTTCCAGGCCAGTTCTCTGCTATGGCCCGGGAAGGCAGTGGAGGATGGCCCAAGTGCTTGGGCCCTGCACCGGCATGGGAGACCAGGAGAAGTACCTGGCTCCTGGCTTCAGATCAGCGCGGTGCACTGGCCGCAGTGGCCATTGGAGGGTGAACCAACAGCAAAAAGGAAGACCTTTCTCTCTGTCTCTCTCTCTCACTATCCACTCTGCCTGTCAAAAAAAAAATGTATAAAAAAAAAAAGACATCAAAAGAAAAAGTAGTTTTATAAAATATCAACTTCATGCTTGCAATAAAATGTAAGACAACAGATACCAAAATCCCCAACATTATCTTTAATCAGAGATAATTATGTCCAAATAAATGAGAAGACACCAAGGTGGTTTCCCATTAAATTGTATCTTAAAGGGAAGAAAAGATGGGTTTGGGGGATGGGCATTGTGGTATAACAGCTAAGTCATACTGAAGAGCCTGGGAGTGAGTCCTGCCTCAGCTTCTGATCCAGGTTCCTGCTAATGTGCCTAGGAGGCAGCAGATGATGGCCTACCCACTTGAGTTCCTGCCACTCACAGCCTGGTCCAGCCATGGCTGTTGTGGACATTTGGGGAGTAAACCTGACAATCTTTCTTCATTTCTCCCTGTCTGTCTCTCATGCTGCCTTTCAAACAAACAAATCTTTATGGGTTTGGAGCAAGACTATTTGACTTTGAATATCAATTCCAACATTTTCTTTCCCCATGATCTTAAGCAACTAACCTCCTATTCAAAGCATTTCATCTCCTCTCAAATAGAGTGATTGTGAGAGTTGTAAGACAAAATATGTATCAAGTGCATAGCCTACTGCCAGTCATATGGGAGGGACATGGTATTTACTCTCAAGTATTGGCCTCATCTTACATTCCCTTCTGTGCTCCTATTAAGTCACATACCATGACCATGGAGGGTATAGGGATATGGTTGCCAGACACACAAGGTTCTGCCATGTTCCATTCTTGGTTTTGCACTTTGTTTTCTCTGGATAGGCAGCTCCTTTTAATTTTGTGTTCTGCTGCAAACTGACATTCATTTGAGAAATAATCTAAATCAGAAACAAATTCTAAACCATCCTTAGTCCCTTAGGCATAAATACACTGCCAAACACTTTGTACATCCATCAATTACTATAACTTGTAGTCTGCTTAAACGTCTATCTTTCCAGGAGGCTTTATCTTGGTCATCCTCATTGCTGTGATATCAAACTAATTGTAGTCTCATGGAGAGAAGACACATTAGAAAAGCACACACACACACGCAGACACACACACACATATTTCAGCCTATTAATTGGCCTAGCAATAAAGATGGCACAGGGGTCTTTTTATGTTGTTGAATTGGTAATGCCTCCTTTATGTCACATGCAACCTAAAGTAGAGCAGTGTCTTCAGATCTGCAAGGTGCACAGCAAGTTCTAATATTTGTTGAAATAATAAATGAAACAACATAGAAACAAAAGGAAGGGGAAAATGAGGATTTGGTACATAAAAATGAATACTTTACGAGTTGCTAGTGGCACTGACTGCTTAATTATCCTTGAGATTCACTGGCAATATGTACAAAACCTCATATTAATTTTATAAATGTGCATAAATCAGGGTTAGAAGTAATTACCAGTGACAATCTTCCCTTGCATCTGAAGTCATGATACACTAGCCTCAGTGGTAGGAACAAACTGTTCAGTCAGCATTACTTTGTAAGATAAGCATGGTGAAAGTGAAGGAAAAAATTGTACATTTTTCTTGACTATTACACAGATAATAGAAACCCTTGGTATATTAAATTCTAATGTCTAGGAATTTACATGCAGTGAACTAAGCTTTTTTAAAAGAGGCTTTTAAGAGAACATTTATTGTGTGAGCTATCAATAAATGGTAGTTGATACTACTATTATTAGCAACACAGCCCAACAAATAAACACTGTGCAATGCTAAATTTATATAATATTTTATAGCTATAATAAATTTGGAAGTTTTACTGACAGGAAAAATGTGTATAAAGTGCTGAATATAAAATGTTACATAAGGGTAACTTAAAATTAGTGGCAATAATATGTATGATAAGAATTGGAAAACAATGTGAAGAAAATAAGAACTGTCTAGTTAAAATTAAAACTTGAATTTCCCCAACTTATTTGAGATAGTGAAAATATGTGTTCAAATTTATGTTAAAAAGATAATATATATATACATTTCTAAGATCCTGGGATTTCTCCACTTTGAAATTTCATTTTTTTCTGAGAGAAAAATAAATCACCATTTTTAAAAAGATTTATTTATTTATTTGAAAGGCAGAGTGACAGAAAGAGAAAGAGAGAGAGAGGTCTTCCATCTGCTGGTTCACTCCCTAAATGGCTGCAATGGCTGGAGCTGGACCCATCTGAAGCCAGGAGCCAGGAACTTAATCTGGATCTCCCTCGTAGATGCAGGGGCAGAAGCACGTTGGCTATATTCCTCTGCTTTCCAAGGTACATTAGCAGGGAGTTGGATCAGAAGTGGAGCAGCCAGGACTGGAACTGGTGTCCATATGGGACACTGGCACTGCAGGAGGCAGCTTTACCCACTATACCACAGCCCTGGCCCACTCTTGTTTTCTTAAGAGCAGTTTTTGTTTATCTATTTATTTATTAGTGATGGAAAAGAGGCAGATAAAAAAGTAAAGCATTAGTGAAGTGAACCATTTAAATAATGTAGCTCACTTAAAATAGTCGTAGTTTATCTTAAGCCTTCTTGATCAGCATAAACAATCAACACATTATGGTTCTCAGTTCTGCATACAACATTTAAATTATGTTAATATTTTGTGAAGATGAAATAGTCAACATGGGCTGAAAAGGAGCTTACTTCCTTTACATATGTTACACATGTCATGTTATGTGTAATATATATGAGAAAGAGAAATTACAGAACCATCAGCAATGGCAAGTTATTGCAAAAAAGGAGGAGGAGGAACAACCAACAAGGGAGACAGTTGTGCTCAGAAAGCTATGGAAGGCTCATTTTGCTGGAGAATAAGTGGCAAACCAGTTCATTTTAACTTCAGACTTTCACCCAAAGCAAGTTCTAACCAGCAGCACCCATTTGTGAAGCAACTGATATTCACTTATTCTCAGCATATTACAACAGAGGTACCAACATTTGAAAGAATTATGTGTAATCAAAAGCATCTTCTAACAAAGACAGAACAAAAAGTGCCTTTGATTATCTAGCTATGGGCCCTACTCATCAGGGAATAGGAGCAGCTCCGTGTGTGTGAGGGGGTGGCTTACTTTCCTCTAACAATTATGCGCTGGGCCTCATATCTAAAAAAATGCAGGCTCAAGCATGCCAAGGTTTTGGTAGGCCTAGGGGTAGATTCTGATATTCTTCATGAAAATGAACATTGCAGCTAGGTTTTATTTAACTGAAAAGCTACCTGAAACTTATTTTTTCTCTGTATTGAGATTCTAAAGTTATTTTTCATTAGAAATTATTATTTTAATATCTTTATTTGAGAGCCACGGTGGTAAGATAGGAAGAAGAAATCAAAGAGAAAGCCTTGATGGAAAAGGGAGAGGTATAATGGAAGCAGGAAGTGTATTTCTAATTTGTTTTAAATTGCTCCTGGGTAGGGTTCTATATGTGGTTTACATTTATAATGAGACAACTGTCACTTCATGCTTATATTTACTGGCTATTAAACTTTAAAGACCAGTTATACTGAAAATTCACTTCTGTATTTATCCTACATTTGCTGTGCTGATGTTCCAATTACTCTTTTCTATTAAGTTTAAATAAAGGGAATTAAATTAACTAGAAAAACTCAGTGGGTATTTTTCACATGTAACTTACAAAATACAAACAATAGCCTCCAAGTCTATTTTAATTTTAAATTTAGCTCCAACATCGTCTAATTGGGTTGACACATCCATTTTGCAGCAATGGATAAAGGGCTCACTCATGAATCAACGCTGTCAGGATAGTACAGAAGTGGTCAAGCCACTTGACCAGGGGCAAGGTAGAGTGTGGCTAATGCAAAGCAGCAGTCAGGAGTTAGGGCAGAAGGCCAACACAGAGAAAGTAGCAAACATTTTCTCTTGGCATCTTGGTGTTTGTAGTGGTGGTGATGAACAACTTTCAGAGACTCTCATCATACTTTGTAATTGCACTGAAGATGATAACTATGTAAATTAAAGTAAGGCATGCATGGAAAATCTTCCCCAAAGGTTAAACTATAATTTCATTATTTTATCCAATAGTCTTGTTCCTCTCTTTTTTCTGCTTCTGCCCCTTCTCTTCCTCCTCCTTCTCATTCTGTTCAGCAGCATTACCACAATTACCACTGCTCATTTGCCTAACTGTGAGCTACACACTTCAATAAGTTCTTTACAGATGTATTTTTTCTTTTCACAATGTCCAAACATTACTATCATTAATATTTATATTACACAGAAGCTGACATTTCAAAGTCAAATATCCAGTGAGTAGGAAAAGGTAAAAATCAACCCTCATCTGATTATTTTATTAATAATGAAATAATTCCGAGGACTCTGTGCGAATGCAGAACACATTGTGACACTGCAGCCGCTGAGCAAATAAAGAATTAGGATGATTGAAGGAGTAGAATTTGGGAAATGAATTAAGGTACCCATCAGAAAAAATTCTATATAGAGAGACATACCCAACAAAACACTATTACAATAAAAGCAGCAGCATTAGTACTTAGGGAACAAATGTAATTAATTTCTGAACCTTAATGGTTGGAGTATTTTAAGTGATAATTTACTAGTTAACTGACAGATTAAAAAAAAAAAAAGAATGACTGATACCAGACTAGGAGATGTCTAAACTAGAAGAGTCAATAAGGAGATATTTCTTTAACACACTGCAACAAAATTGGCAACCAGCCTATGAATATCCTAGACATTTAAATATACTGGGGATACGTATATGCTGAGCAGTCAAGGAAAGCCAACTTATAAGTTAACTGTGAACCCAAGGAAAGCACAACAAATTTAACCACTATTTAACGACTGAATTCCACTTCCCAAACGCTGAAGCTTTCTGTCAGAACAACTCAACAGAGGAAAAACACGTTTTTAGATTGTGATGGAAAAGGCTCCCTTATAACTTCTTCGAAGTAGTCCACTAGGAAACATAATACGTAACTATCAATTGTGCAAAAAGTGCACTAGCAATTCTGAAACCTGAAAAGACCCTCGTTTTTCTAAAAGTAGAGTAAGAAACAAAGCAACCAAAAGAACACAAAAATCACTAAGGTTGGTTTTCTCAGTTTGCAGTAACAGCCTGGAAGTTTAGATTTGTGCCTTCATGAGGCCTTCAAATACTTGCCAAAGTATGTCTTGAAATTAAGTGATGTAGAAATCATAGTCCCCTCAAGTGAATACAGTAATTTTCAACAAGATGACTGATTTTACATTGAGGGTACAGTGGTGTCTCAGGTGTGTTTTAGGATGCCTGCGGCTGTAACAAATGCTCTCTGATTTGTGGAAATGATGGAGTGTCTTCTCAGGTCAGCGCAGAGTTAAACACAACTGCACCAGCAGTCAAGGAAGAGAGCAGCACCTTGTCCATTGCAAGAGAGATTTTTTGCCACAGGAGAATAACTTTAGCAAAGAAAGAGCATAACTGGTTCCTCCATCCACGGCTGCCAAATAAAATACAGAATGGAAGATACACCAATTACATGCACCTCTAGGTATTGCTCACTTTGGGAACTGGAAATCCAAACCCAAGTATATAAAACTAAACAAGCCAGAGAACATGAAGCTAACATAAACCAGTGTTAACCATGCCTCCTTAGTAACTGGGGGCAACATACTCAATGCCTAACTGGACACAGACCTCAAATCCAGCAATGGAGCCTAACTTATTGACTCTGACATGTTTAGCAGGCTTGCAGTTGTGAAAGCCGTGCACGTTGTTTACCTACTCATGCTTTGGATCCATTAACCTGCCTCAGGCTCATCAGTGGTTCCAGGCCAGGTGATCTTCAAAGTCAGGATCAAGGTCAAATTGCAACAGCTTATCTTCCAAGGCCCAGGTCCCCCACTCAGTCTTCAACAGACTCATCTTTGTAGAGGACTAACCTGTGACACTGCCCATCCACAGCCACTGATTTCCATGAAGTTGACTCCTGAGAAAGAAGCATCCACAGCAACTGCAGCTATGAAATCTACTATGTAATTTATGAACAGAAAAAAATACAGGGATATGGAAGACAAATCTTCCCCATGGGATAGGTAATTTTAGGCCTAAGTAAGACCAACAGCAACACAAGAGCCACTACAATTAGCTGACAAAGAGTGTGAAAGCATTTTTACAAGGTACAGTAACACTCCGTATAGGTGTAGGGTACTAAAATCCAAAGCAAAACAAAAGGAAAAGGAAAAGACTTAGAACATATGAGAGAGGAAACAGCTTGATTTTCTTTCAGGAAAGATAACATCCTCAAAACAAGTCTTCACTCAAGGTTAACAGTTATCCGTCATGCTAATGTCCCCTTCAAAAGCCCTACAACACTCACAGTTCATTTTTACTATTCACTACTATTTATTGAGGGTCTCCTAAGAACTGGGTAAAGTGATTAATGTTCTAACTTTATTTCATTTAATCTTCATTCCAATCTTGAAAATTTGTATTTGCTTTATTTTACAGATACAGAAACTGCTCATTCAAAGTTAGGTTTTATTTTGCACATTTCATTCACTTTCCTCCACACAACTACTTACTTTGTTTTTCTATTTCAGAGAGCATCTCTGAACTCAGACATGATAAGTTAGACACTGGGAAACAAGGTGGGGCTGCTCATTCCAGCCGCAGCACTTAGTTACAGGATAGCAACCTAATCCGCAATGCATCTCCTGGTCTATTTTTTTTTAAAGAATTATTTTATTTATTTGAAAGAGGAGTTACAGAGAGAAGTAGAGCCAGAAAGAAAGAGAGGTCTTCCATTCCACTGGTTCGCTCCCCAAATGACCGTTACTGCTAGAGCTGAGCTGATCCAAAACCAGGAGCCTTCCCCAGGTCTCCCACGCGGGTGCAGGGGCCCAAGGAGTTGGTCCATCTTCTTCTGCTTTCCCAGGCTATAGCAGAGAGCTGGATTGGAAGAGGAGCAGCCAGGACTCGAACTGGCACCCACATAGGATGTCAGTGCTGCAGGCTGGGGCTTTAACCTGCTATCCCAGTCTATTAAATGGGATTCATTCCACCAGCTCCAGAAAATTAAATAGCTAAAACGATATCTCCAGGAAAACGCACAGAAGTTAAAGATATACACATGCAATCAGTATAGCTGTTCTCCTAAAACGAACATTTTCATTCCAGTACTCATGGAGTGGTGTAGAAAGGAAGTGGAGTACCTCCCCTTAACTAGCAAGAGCTGCCCAGTCTGCCTCAGGAAAATTGGGATGGTAGACAGAGCAGCCAGAGTAGCCTCAGGGCAGTGATAGAGTTTTACAAGCTTAGGGAGTTGAGCTTAGATACAGAGCCCTTATTTTGTAGGTTTTGTTCTCACCTCCAAATGAAAATCAAGGAAGGAAAGGAACAGGATGCTTCTCTTTTCTAAAAAGAAAGATGTTTTTCACTCTCAATGGGAATGAGTATGCTTCAAAACATACTTCCAGCAGTCACAACCATTTCATTAAAGATTTTCATTAAGGGGTTATTTTGAAAAATAGTAAAACTTTATTTTTTCATGCAGTGAATGAATTAGAGAGAAAAGCAATGAGCAGACATGAATTTTAGCTGAATCTGCTGCAGTCGTGTTGTTCACGTTTATTTGAAGATGATTTATGGCACATATTTATAGTAAAGATTATATATTACAGTTCACCAGAGGGACTTTTTTTCTTATTGCCTTTCCCCCATATTCGTAATTACTTTTATACTTAGCTTCCTAGTTTTCATTACACTTCAAGATTTCCCAGGATCTTAGTGTTCAATTTTATCAAGTACAGCAGAACTCCTACATACTTTTTAAGAAAAATTCTTCAAATTAGAAATACATTCTAGAAACATTCCTTTCTAAAAGACAAAGTGCACAGCATATGTGATTTTTTCCCTTAGAATAACTAAGTTTATGATTATTTTAAATGTGTAGTTCATAATTCTTTTTAAGAAGAGTTAAAGAAAACGCTACTCTAACATTTTATGAATCCTGACATGATCAAACTATGTAATTTATACTTCATACTTAAATATAATCATTGGCACTTATAAAGCTATTTTTAAAGTTTTTTGTTCAGATATTCTCAGCATCTTCCGACATTTTAAAATGTGATTTCTCTTCATTTAAATTCGCCATTTCTGCCAAATGTATCCTTTCTCTTGCTTTTGTCCTCAAAGCCTTTACAATATAGAAGCCAAATAGAATAATATATAACAACATCTGAAATAAGTCCTAGTTATTCCTAACTATAAAACACACTAATACAGTAATATTGATTAAAAAAAAAAAAACAACAAAGCATGATTCTAAGTACCATGAGGCACTTACATGCTTTGGTTACATAACCAAGAGCATAAGATTCAGAAGACGGGGTGGAAAAAGAACATAGAAAAGCTTATCTTGCAAAACTGTTTGCAGAGGGGACCAAACCAACATGAACCAGAAATGGTTATAGCTCCAAAGAACAGACTTTGGCTTAGATTTTTTTTTTTAAACCTACAATGTATGAAGACGTAGAGTGCAAACAGGAAGGGTGCTACCCTAACGTTTGGAATAAAAACTTAAATGAACTAGTTCTCTGAGGGGTAGGCTTTATTTTCATGAATTGTACCTTCCCTTTGCCTCTTTTACTTGTCACGATAAAGCTTTCCCCTGAGCTGTTCCTGCTTCAGGCTGATTATCTGACTATACTCCAAGCAAAGGGACCCCTTGTGTCCACTAATAGAGGCAGTCATACCTGACAGATATTTCCTTTCCTTTCCTTCCTCTTTATCTTCCTCCTCCTCTTCCTCATTCACCTTTTCAATTATTTTAATGAGTATAAATATTTTAATGAAATAAATCTTGATATATATTGATAAAGTGAACACAATTCAAAATATAGTTACGGAAAATAATAATATGTTGTATATGTCAAGCTGGATTGATTAATTAAAGCTTTCCATTGGTCATTAAATTGGATTAGATAACATCAGAGAAATGATGAGAAAAGGACTGCCTGTTCTAGGTTTTTGTAATTAAGCCCAAGTCAGTCGAGTGCAGAAAAGTAGATTGCCTGCACTAGAGAGTGAGGTTTGTCCAAAATAATGGATAAAGGGAAGAGAAATGCACTTTTTTAAATCAGTTTTTGAAATCACAAAAATAGAAAATACACATTTTAAAAACTTTCAGCTGGGGCCAGTGATGTAGCACAGCCAGTAAAGCTACTTCCTGCAATGCTGGCATCACACATGGGTGCCAATTCATGTCCCAGATGCTCCACGTTCAAATGAGATTCCAAAGGCTAGGTAAAAGCAGTAGCAGATGACCCAAGAGTTTGGGCCCCTGAGACCCACATGAGAGACCTGGAAGAAGAGAAGCTCCTGACTTCTGGCTTGGGCTTGGCCAGCCCCAGACGTTGTGGTCCTCTGGGAAGTGAACCAGCAGTTGGGAGATCTCTCTGTCTCTCCCTCCTTCTCTGTAATTCTGATTTTCAAATACATAAATAAATCTTTTGTGAAAAAATAAACATTTCATTTCATAGTTGCAATATTTCAAGATTAAAATTCAAGACCATCCAAAATTTTCTGACAGTCACATAATTGCTATAAATGCACCACTTAAAATAATTTAAATTTGCAATACCTGTTACATTATGCATATTGCTACTGCCTTCTATTAAAGACATGGTAAATGTCTTTCAGTAAGAGACAAGGCTGAAATTCCAGGTATGCGGACTGAGGTTCATGTTCTCATCACTACATTAGTGATACTTAATAAAGTGTGAGGAGCTGCTAGCTTTCCATTTGAAATCTGACTTAATTAGAATTTACATATGGAAAATGTAGCCTTTTTTTAGAGAAATATTTGATGAGATCTTATAGATGTAAAAAGTGGTTCAACTACACCCACAATTAAGATTTTCACCCTAGAAAGTTCCTCAAAATTCCTTTATACCAATATTCTCTCCTGTCTCAGCCTCTGACAACCTGTGGTTTGATTTCCACACTTGAAATTTTTCCAAAATCTCATACAAATGAAATAATGCAGATTAGATCATTTTGCTCATTTCTTTTACTTAGCATATGCTAAGTAAAACTCCTGGCCATAATTATAAGAGGTTATCTCTAGACTTTGAATTGTATTCCATTGATCTATATGTATCTAACCTTATATCAATATCACGTTGTCTTTTTACTGTGGCTTTATATTAATTTGCAAATTCAGGAAATGTGAGTCTTGTAATTGTTCTTTTTTGAACTCTAATTATTCTGGGTCTTCTGAATTCCTGCATAAATTTTTTGATCAGCTGGTCAATTACTGAAGAACTCCTAATGATAGTTTCTAATAAATGATTTTAGCACTGCTAACTTGTAATCTGGTTTCAGAATTTTCTTTGCCATTTTTCAACACCTTGACTATGATATATGCATCTAGGGTCAGATTTCTTTGGGTTTTTTTGACTTGTAATTGGTTGGGCTTCTTGGATATATAGACTGATATTTTTCATAAAACCTAAGAAATTTTGACCATTACTTCTGTAAATACTGCTTCTTGCCCTTTGGATTTCTGTAACTCCTACACATCAGTATACTGGATGCTACTTCACATCCCTGAGGCTCAGTTCATTCTTCATTCTTTCTGATTTTCATGGCAAATTTCATCAGTTTTCAAATTCACTGATTATTTGCCATCAAGTCTACTTTCAAAGTGCTCAAGCAAATTTTCAGTTGTGTCTTTTATATAATTTCTATCTCTTTATAATTCTCCATCTGGTGAAAGATCACTCACATAATTCTACTTTTTAAACATAGTTTCCTCTAGTTCTCTGGCTATACTTATTACTCTGCAGAAGTCCACTGAATTTTGTAAACTCAGTTCAACACCTGGGCCCCTGCATTGACAATTGCTATGGGACACTTGTTTTTCTTGAGTATGGGTCACACTCTGGAACTTTCATTTTTCTTAATATTTTAATTATAAATTTTTATAGGCCAAGTGCTTTGAGATGCTCAGTTTTTAAATATCCACATACATTTTAGTGGATCAAGCAAATTTGCTTTAAAATATTAGTTTCAGTTCATCTGTTGTTAGGATAGGAAGCTGATTTTAACAGGCTAAGAATTATATGACTCAATAGTGCAATTAATTTGATCTATGCTTGGAGAAGTTTATTATCTAAGGAAACAAAAAACAGGATAGTCTGAGGTTACATCAGATAAAGGATTTGATTGTCCATCAAAAATACTTCTAATAGTAGAAAATGGTTAAGACTAGCATTTGATCACTGGGTTGATTTAAAAATAGATGGAAAAGGACACACTTAACTAAGTAAAATAACATGTAATTAACAAGGCATCAGTTACCTAAGAATCAAAGTGAAACACATTTCAAATAGAACTTCATATACTCTCTGTTCAAACCACATCAAAGCAGCTGATCTACATTACGACATGCTACCATGTGCTGTGTCACCTCTGCAAACTCAGACTTGCACATGGATCTTATGTAATGATTTTTTTCTTTCTTGAAAGGCAACCATTGCTGAGCCTCTTCATCCTGACCAGAAAAATCAGTGGATTAAGAAGGGATTGGGAGGTAATGAAGAAGATGCAGTAAGTTAGTCTGTCCCTTTAAACTTGAATGAAAAGACAAATACCCATGGATTTTGTTAGGTTATTCCATAAGGGAAAAAATATATTGATTGTCCCCACCCAAAATTAATGCCCTTTTTTTTTCAAATTTATTTATTGGGACTGGCACTGTGGGTAACTGGTAAAGCCACCACCTGTGGCACCAGCATGCTATAAGACCACCGGTTTGAGTCCCAGCTATTTCAGGCTCCCTGCTAATGGCCTTGGAAAGCAGCAAAATATCCTCAAAGTACTTGGGCCCCTGCCACTCACATGGGAGACCTGAAGCACACTCCTGGTTCCTGGCTTCAGATTGGCCCAGCTCCAGCTGTTGCTGTCATTTGGGGACTGAACCAGCAGATGGAAGACCTCTCTCTGTCTCCCTTTCTCTCTCTCTCTCTCTGAAACTCTGCCTTTCAAATAAATGAATAAATCTTTTAAAAATTTATTCATTTATTTGAAAAGCAGGGAAAGGGAGGAAGGAGGAAAGGAGGAAAACATCAAGATATTTCATCTGCTGGTTCAATCTCCAGATGCCTGAGATAGGCAGGGCTGGAGTAGCCTGGAACAAGAAGTCCATCCTGGTCTCCCATGTGGGTGGCAGGGGACCAATGACTTGGGCAATGCTCCTCTGCTTTCTCAGCTGCATTTGCAGGAAGCTAGATCAGAAGCAGGGTACTCAGGACTTGAACCAGCACCCTGATAGGGGGTGCTGGAATCACAAACAGCAGCTTAACCCAAAGCACCTCAATGCTGGCTTCTTAATGTCCTTTTGTCTCTGTCTCTACCTCTGCTGTTCCAGGACCTGCAGATTCTATTTGTAATGAAGAAAACTAGGTATGGTTTAGTCGTGCCTTGGCATTTACTGTAGCTGAATTACTAACATTTATGGGAAGGCACCTTATTTACACTGCCATCATCACAAACTGCACCATCGAACAGCTGGTCAGTCAAGAAATTCAGAGCAGAACAGAAAGGATCCATAGAAAGCATTCATCCCCTTGCGAGAAGACGTACGTCAGCCAGAGCTGTCAGGGCTCTCAATGATCAACATTCCCTGTGCAATAGCAGCAAACAGTTGTAGCAAGTACTAACAAGACAAAATCTGAAGACTTGTCATATCCCATCACACAAAGAGTGTCAGCAGGCAAGGACAGCTGTGATTTGCTGTCATCTCAATATAAGAAAAAGAAACTAGTGTGAAAGAGTTTCATTTCTTCTAAATGTAGCTAACCATTTACTCAAACATGTTAAATAATAACTGCTGCTGCCTAGGCAAGTCTATGATCACCAGTTTTATATTTTCTCTTAGTTCTCATTATCAGTCACATGAGATACTTATTTTAGAGACAGAGTTAAGGAATTGACCTGTGCTCACAAGTTTCCATTCTGTGCTTAATACTCTGCAAAACATAGAAATACAAAGATATATGCCTTCATGCCCGCCTTCACAGAAAGCAACTGTGTAGTCTGGTAAAATATATCCTAAGAAGTTGTAGCAAAAATGAGATGGTGATAACAAAACACACTTAATATTTTCTAAAATGTGCACTGCATAGCACACCATTTAGCACCCTCCTTTCATTATCCCCATTAATCTTCAAAGCCTCTGAGACAGGTGCTTTGTTAATATTTGTGGATGTGGAAACTGAGGCCCACGGAGTTGAGTTTAACCATCATAAGTTATTAGCTAGTAAGTGAGGAATACTAGGATTGAGATATTTACCAACCACTCTAAGACACAAAGAGATCTATTAACCAATATGGGAACTCACTGAAAGCTTCACACAGAAGTTTTTGACGTCTGAACGGAGGCTTGAAAATCATGAGTGCAGTGCAGTTTGAAGCAAAGAAGAAAATCTCAGGACAGAAGGCACCACACGCCAAGCAATTCTCACAAATCTGGGAACCCACAGCAGGTCTGCAGAGCTAGAGTAAAAGGTGGGTGAATACAGCATTGAGTGGGAACTCAGGGCATACAATGGAGTTGTATCTAGATATTTTAAGGTCCTTGCCTTTACCCTTTTAAGACACTGACCTTCTACATAATACAGTCAGCAGCTCAGGCCTAGGAACTGAACAATCATAGAGCTCTCTCAATTGTTAACTCTGCTACCTTGATCAAGAAAATATTCAATTCCTGTTTCTTCACTTAAAAAAAAAACAGGGATATATACAGTAACTATTTGATAGGCTGTTAGCACTGAAAGAGATAGCATTTGTAAAACACTTATTCTGGTACATCAAAAGAATATAATGAAAGCTAGTCTCATCACTATTTTTATTAATTTTTTAATTTTAAGTTTAATTAGCTTTTAACAGACTCAATGTGCTTTGTAGATACAATTCTAAGAACGTAATGATATTCCCTTCTTCCTTCTCCTTACAACTCCAATTTCACCCTTATAATGTAAGTTTTAAAGTAATTACAGATCATTAAAACTATATTACTATAACATTCTTAATAAATTGGTTTCCCAATGGTTTAAAACAAAGTTTTAGAAAACTATATGAGATTGAAGAAGCAATCAAAAGTCTTCCATCAAAGTCTGGGACCTGATGGCTTTACTACTGAATTCTAGAAAACATTCAAAGAGGAAGTAACACCAATACTGTTCAAATTACTCCAAAATGTTGAACAGGATGGAATCCTGCCAAACTCTTTTTATGAGGCCAGCATTACTTTGACACCAAAAAAGGACATAATAGAAAGAAAACTATGGACCTATATCATTAATGGGCAGAGATGCAAAGATTCTCAATAAACTACTAGCAAATCAAACCCAAAACCACATCAAAAGGATCATACATCATGATCAAGTGAGATTTCTCCCAGAAATTCAACGGAGGTTCAACATTTGCAAATCAATAAGTTCCATAAATCACATCAATGGCATGAAGAACAAAAAATACTGGTTACCTTAACAGATAGAGAGAAAACATTTGATAAGATTCAACACTCCTTCATGATAAAAACCTCCCACAAATTAAGTACTGAAGCAACATTCCTCAAAATTATATATGCTATAAACCACAGACCAACAGCCAGTATCATACTGAATGGGGAGAAACTGAAAGCATTTCCACCCTCAGATCTGGAACAGGACAAAGGTGTCCACTTTCACCACTTTTATTCAATTCAGTACTCAAAGTTTTAGCAAGAGCAAGGAAGAAGAAAAAAAAAAGGCATCAGAACTGGAAAGAAGATGTCAAATTACCCATGTTTGCAGATGACATGATATTCTACATGGACAAACCTAAACACTCCACCAAAAAGCTGTAAGAGTTGATGAATCAATTCAGGAAAGGTACAGGTTTCAAAACAAAGGTACAAAAAACAGTACCTTTATTGTATGATAATGATGAACTCATAGAAAGAGCCATCAAGAAAGAGTTCCCATTTGCAATTGCCATAAAAATCAAATATTTAGGAACAAATTTAATGTAATGAAAATCTCTATAATAAAAATTATCAAACACTGATGAAATAAATCACCAAGGACACATACACAAGATATTTCTTGCTCATATAATGAAAGAATCAGTATCATTAAAACGTTTACACTACCTAAAGCAGCCTATAGATTGAATGAAATTCATTTCTAAGTACCAATTTTGCTCTTTCCAAAATTAGAAAAAAACTATCTTAAAATTCGTATGGAATAACAATAGACCTAGAATATTAAAAGAGATCTTGAACAAGAAAAATCAATGTGGAGGCATCACAACACCTGACCTCAAAACAGCCTACAAAGCTACAGTAATTAAAACAGTTTGGTACTAGCATAAAAACCAATACAAAAATCAATGGAACAGAATTGAGAGCACAGAAATTAATGGACATACATGCAGCCAACTGATTTTTGACAAAGATGCTCAGTATTTTGGTGGTGTGAGGATGATTTCTTCAATGATTGGTGTTAGTGAAACTGGATATATATATATATATATACACACACACACATATATATATACATATATGAAATTAGATCCATATCTCTCACTATATACAAAAATCAACTCAAGATGGATCAAAGATATAAATTTAAGACCTGAAACTATGAAGTTTCTGGATGAAAACGGGGAAACACACCAAGACACTGGTATAGGGGATGGCTTCATGTACAAGACCCCCAGAGCACAGGCAATAAAAACAAAACTAAATGTATGGGACTATATCCAAATCGGAAACTTTTGCACAAAGAAAAAGAGTGAAGAGACATCCAACAGATTGAGAAAAAATTTTGAAAACCACCTATCTGACAAAAGATTAATATCCCAAATATATCAGCAACTTATAATACTCAACAACAACAAAACAACAAATCCAGCTGAGAAATGGACAAAGGACTTCAATAGAGTTCTCAAAAGAAGAAATACAAATGGCCAACAAACATATGAAAAAATGTTCAACATCACACTAGCCATTAGGAAGATGCAAATCAAAGCCACAGTGAGATAACTTCACCCCTGTCAGAATGGCTAAAACACAAAACAGAGAGAGTAACAAATGCTGGTGACGATGTGGACAAAGGGGAACACTTATACACTGTTGGTGGGAATGTAAATTAGTGCAGTTACTGTAGAAAACAGTGTGGAAGTTTCTTATAAATCTAAAAACAGGCTTGTTATATGATCCAGCAGTCCCACCACCGAATATATATCCAAAAGAGCTGAACACAATGCATCAAAGAGATACCTGCACCACCATGTTTATAGTAGCACTGTTCACAATAGCCAAAATCTGTAATCAATCAAGGTGTCCATCATCATTATATGAGTGGATAAAGAAAATGTGGTTTCTATACACAATGGAATATTATTCAGCTATAAAAAGGATGCAGTTCTAATATTTACAGCAAAATGGATGCAACTGGAGGTTGTCATATGAAATAAGCCAAACTCAAAGAAAGTTACCACATGCCCTCTCTTCTATATAGAAGCTAAAATTAAAAAAAAAGAAAAATCTATGTGTATCAGCATTGATGCAAATATTCTCATTACTAAGATGGCTATCACTATGGATGAGAAAGAGTTGTCTTACAGGTGGTAGAAAAATTAAGTGTAAAGAAGAAAAATCTAATTAATGAAAAAGGGCTTTTTCCTCAGATCCAGGAATTTGTCTCACTCAATACAGCATCCCGATAAGGTGCATTCAGTGGTACTTAAGAGCAACAAAGAAACAAGAGCAGTACTGCGCTTATTGTGGCCAAAGATGTCTTGGTAAATCTATGGGGAGATCAACCCAATTAGGGGGACCTCCAGCAAGTATTGATCCCCAGGCCAGCACTGGTACTCACAGAGGCCATATTCAGGGGGCAGGTATGCCCCAGTAGCTGGTAAAACCCTGGCATGAAGCAGAGTCCTTGTGCCTCTTAGTTAACATAAAAATGCCATTCAATGACATAACCTAAGCCAGGGCTTGCAGGTTCTGGAGGGACCTGATCCTGTTCCCTCATCTCTAGATGTTCTCTAGAGGCAACAGGATCAGAAAAACAGCCTACATGCAGATGAGGCACTAATCATCTGCTTACATAGTAATTTAGCTCAGGAGACACAACTACTGGACTGTGCCAACATGAAGGCAACAAAAGATTAAGCTCCAAGGCAGGGTTTGTTTCAGCACACTAGATGTAAGGCTAGCAACACAACTCAATTCTGATGGCCCATGTATTGCAGCCAAAATGATTTCTCTCCTTCCAGTTCCCCGTCAAGCCCAGCTGACATAAAACAAAGTGATGCTGTGAATTCCACTCCCAGGAACTCTGATTTAATTGGAATTGGGATGTCTTGGGCAACAGATTTTCATAAAGCTCCCAGAAATTAATAATAATCAGCTGAAGTGGGGAACCATGGGCTATGGGCACAATGTTGTGGAAAGTATTCTTATCTCCTGCCCCCTGGTCACTGTTCTAAATGATGACGAACCAGAAGATCTTCCTGTGGAAAAGTGAATCATCCTCAAGGCAATGAAAGAATTGCTAATGCAATCTAATTTAAGGCATTATAATAAAAAAATGCAAGGTATCATGAAAGAAGACAAGCAAAGGTGAAGTGGTATACAAGACATATTGCCACGTCATCCATCTACTTGCGCTAAAGAACAATTTGGTAATATTTTATAATTTGTATGACATGACTTCAATTTAATGTTTGGATTGAACCTCAAATAATTAACCTAATCTATGCAGATATTCACACTCTACAATTAAAAAAAAATTAAGAAGGAAAAGGAGAACAAAATGGTTACCAGTAATTCTCAAACGACCAATTAATAACTGATAAGATGCAGCAACATAATATTGTGTTCCAGGGAACTAAAAATTATGTGGTTATCTTAGTACAAGGGAATTTGTATAGGAAAAAATGAAGCAAGGCAGACAAACTGTTTGGCCTGGCAATTTAGATGCCTGCAGCATGCATCATACTGCCTGGGTTCCATACACTGCTCTGGCTCCTGATTCCAGCTAACTGTTAATGCAGACACTGGAAATCAGCGGTGAAGGATCTGGTAAGTGTTTCCCTGGCACCTATGTGGGAGGCCAGCCTTCCTTTCTGGTCCCAGCCCAGGCCCAGACACCGAAGGCCTCTGGGGAATAAACTAGTAAATGGGAGTGCTCTGTCTCTCTGTCTCTCAAATTAAAAATAAATGAAGCAAAAAACATAATAATACATTCTGACTAGCTGACAGATCGGAAAGCTTGAATTTGTCCTATTTTACATTTCACAAAAAGTATTTTTAAATTCTTAATATATTCAAGTGTTAAATGGGAGATAACTGGATTTTTTTTTTAAGATTTATTTTATTTATTTGAAAGACAGAGTTACAGAGAGAGGCAGAGATAGAGAGAGAGGTCTTCCATCCGCTGGTTCACTCCCCAGATGGTTGCAACAGCCGGAGCTGAGCCAATCTGAAGCCAGGAGCCAGGAGCTTCCTCCTGGTCTCCCATGTGGGTGTGGGGCCCAAGGACTTGGGCCATCTTCTGCTGTTTTCCCAGGCCACAGCAGAGAGCTGGATCAGAAGTGGAGCAGCAGGGCCTAGAAACGGCGCCCACATGGGATGCTGGCACTTCAGGCCACGGCATTAACCCACTGTGCCACGGCGCTGGCCCTGACAACTGGATTTTTTAAAAAATGAATGATTTGTGGCCGATGCTATGGCACAGTGGGTTAACGCCCTGGCCTGAAGCACCAGCATCCTATGGGCGCTGGTTCTTGTCCCAGCTGCTCCTCTTCCAATCCAGCTCTCTGCTATGGCCTGGGAAGGCAGTGGAGGATGGCCCAGGTCCTTGGGCCCTTACACCCACATGGAGGACCCAGAGGAGGCTCCTGGCTTTGGAACGGCTCAGCTCTGGCTGTTGCGGCCATCTGGGGAGTGAACCAGCAGATGGAAGATCTCTTGCTCTGTCTCTATGTTTCTCTGTAACTCTTTCAAACAAATAAAAATAAATCTTTTAAAAAGATTAAAAAACTGGAAATAAAATGAATGATTAAAGCAAAATCAAAGGATAATGCCTAGCAGTAATCTTTCTTGACCAGGTCTCATAAACCAAGCCAGGCTAATGGGAAGAAAAGTGAAGGAAGTGCAGCTCAGAAACCTGCTTGGCTTTCCTCATTCACTCTCCCCTAGTCCGCTGCCTTTTTTTTTTTAAGAGTAGAATTAAAAGCTTTATTTTTTTTGTTTTTTTTTAAATTTTTATTTTAATTTTAAATTAGTTTTTAACAGACTCAATGTGCTTTGCAGATAGAATTCTAAGAACATGATATTCCCTTCCTCCTCCCCACCCACCTCCCTTCACCTCGCTCCCTCCCACTTTTTTTTTTTTTTTTAGTTTTTGAAATAATATATTTTAAAATTACATTACAGTAAAAAGGCTTAATACAGGGCCAGCACTGTGACAGAGCTGGCACCCCACATAGGTGCTGGTTTGAGTCCCAGCTGCTCCTCTTCTGATTAAGCTTCTTTCTAACACACTTGGGAAAGCAGCAGAAGATGGCCCAAGTGCTTGGGATCTTGTACCCTGTGGGAGATCCAGAAGAAGCTCCTGGCTTCGGATCATTCTAACTCTGGCTGTTGCTGCGATTAGGGGAGTGAACCAGGGGATGGAAGATACATCCATCTTGCACTCTCTTGTTCTTTCTCTCTCCTTCTCTTTCTCCTTGTAACACTGCCTTTCAAATAAATAAATAAATCTTTTATTAAAAAAAAGGCTTAATATTTCACCAAATAAGAATTTTAGCAAGTAAAAAGCAAAAAGACCATAATTTGGTGGGAATACAGACAATAGCTATAAACAATAAAATAATGGAAAAAATGACCATTTCACCCACATATAGTATATTTTGAAGTAATCACAGATAATTAAAACTAGAAGAGTATAACATTTATTAACCACTGGTTTGACAAAATTATGAAACAAAGCTTTTCCAAACTATATTTGCAACAATACTGCTATACACAGACTTTTTTTTTTAAGATCTATTTATTTTATTTGAAAGGCAGAGTTACAGAGACAAAGGGAGAAATAGAGAGAGAGAGATCTTCCATCTGTTTGTTTACTTCTCAAATCATTGCAATGGCTGGAGCAAACCAAAGACAGAAGACAGGAGCTTCTTCCAGGTTCCCCACCCGGGTGTAAGGGCCCAAGCATTTGGGCAATCCTCCACTGCTTTCCCAGGCGTATTAGCAAAGAGCTGGATGAGAAGTGGAACAGCGGGGACTTGAACCAGTACTCATATGGGACACTGGTTACACCATAGCAGCAGCCCAAAGACATTTCTTTTCTTCTTTTTCTTTTTTCACTGTTTTTTTTTTTTTTGTTTGTTTCTTTGTTTGTTTTTTAAATTTTAGCTCCTACACCTAATAGATAACATGCAGTATTTTTCATTCTGGGTCTAGCTTATTTCCCTTATCATGATGTCCTCTATTGTGTCAACTGCAGCAAATGGTTGAATTTCATTCTTTTATAGCTGAATAATATTCCATTGTGTATGTACACAACATTTTCTCATCCATTCATCTGACGACAGACACCTTATTTGGTTCTAAAGTTTGGCTATTGTGCACAGTGCTGCTTTGGACATGGTGATGCAGGTATCTCTGATATACTGTGCTGGAGTCTTTTGGGTATATACCCAATAGTGGGGTTGCTGCATCATATGACAAGTGTGTTTCTGGTTTTAGAAGAACTCTCAACACTATTCCCCATAGTGGCTACACTAATTTACATTCCCACCAACAGTGTATAGCTGTTCCCCTTTATCCACATCCTTCCCAGCATTTGTTACTCTGCTTTGTATTTTTGTATTCTTATAGGGGTGAAGTGGTATCTCACTATGGCTTTGATTTGCATCTCCCTGATGGCTAGTGATGTTGAGCATTTTTTCATCTATTTGTTGTCCATTTGTATTTCTTCTTTTGATAACCATGCATTGAAGTTCTTTGCCCATTTCTCAGCTGGATTTTTTTTTTTTTTACTGTTGTTGGGTTGTTTTAAGTTGCTGATATATTTGGGATATTAATTCTTTGTAAGATAGGTGGTTTTCAAAAATTTTTTGCCAATCTGTTGGATGTCTCTTCACTCTATTGGTCATTTCCTTTGCTCTGCAAAAGTATGAGTTGGATATAATCCCATTTGTTTAGTTTTACTTTTGTTAGTTGTGCTTTGGGGGTCTTGTCCAAGAAATCATCCCCTACACGAGTGTTTCCCCTATGTTTTCATCCAGCAACTTCATAGTCTCAGGTTTTAAATTTAGGTCTTTGATCCATCTTGAATTGATTTTTGTATATTGTAAGAGGTATGGATCTAATTTCATTCTTTTATGTATATATATTCAGTTTTGCTAGCACCAATTGGTGAAGAGAGAATCCTTACTGCACTGTAGAGTCTAAGCACTTCTGTCCAAAAATCAGGTGGCTGTATGTACGTGGATTTCTTCCTGGGCTCTCTATTTTGTTCCATTGGTCCATGTCTTGGTTTTTATGCCAATACCATGCTGTTTTAATCATTATAGCTTTTAATTACTACACAGGTATTATGATGGCTCCAGCTGCATTTTAAGCTCAGGACCCCTTTGGTTAAAGGGTTCTTTTCACAGACCCATAACAATAAGATTGAAGCAGTAATCCAAAGTCTTCCATAATGGAAACGTCTGGGACCTGATGGCTTTACCGCTGAAATATACAAAACATTCAAAGAGGAAGTAACTCCAATACTCTTCAATCTATTCCAAAATATTGAACTGGACGGAACTCTTCCAAACATGTTTTATGAGGCCAGCTTTTTACTTTGACACCAACATCAAAGACATGACACAGAAAGAAAACTATAGAACAATATCATTTATGGACAATGATGTAAACATTCTCAAATCAAATCTAAAACCACATCAAAAAGATCATACATCACCATCAATTTGGATTTTTCCAATAATTGCAAGGCAGGTTCAACATTTACAAATCAGTGTCATAAATCACATCGATAGCATGAAGAACAAAAACCAATAGACAGAGAGAAAGCATTTGGTAAGATTCAATGTCTCCTCATGATAAAAACTCTCCACCGATTAGAAAGGCTGGATATCATAAACCAACAGCCAATATCTTACTGAATGGGGAAAAACAAAGTACTTTCCCTCAGATCTGGAACAAGACAAGGATGTCTACTTTTGACACTCTTATTCAATTCAGTACTGGAAGATTTATCAAAAGCAATTAGGGAGGAGAAAGAAATGAAGGCATCAGAATTGAAAAAGAGGAAGTCAAATTATCCATATTTGATGACATGATGTTGCACATGTACAAACCTAAACACTCCACCAAAAAGCTGTTAAAATTGATAAACCAATTCAGGAAAGGTGCAGGTTACAAAACAAAGGTACAGAAAGCCAGTAACTAATGATTGAACTCACAGAAAGAAATCAAGAAAGAAATCCCTATGAGAAATGGTGACTTGATCAGCACTTGCCCTGACTGTTGATGAACAACTTAATACGTTATCCCTCTTAGTATTTTTTTGTCTGTTCTACTTAGTACTATTGGTTGAATTCTGTAATTAATACACAGTTATTTTTAAGTGTTGAAACTTAACTGAAAAGTGATCCCTGTTAAATGTAACAGTGGGAATAAGAGAGGAAAGAGATGTACAATTTGGGACATGCTCAAGCTGACTTGCCCCAAATGGTAGAGTTAGAAACATACCAGGGGATTCCAATTCAATCCCATCAAGGTGGCATGTATCAATGCCATCTCACTAGTCCATTTGATCAATTTCTGTTCACAATTGATCATAATGATAGGACTAAGAATCAAAGGGATCACATAAACAAGACTAGTGTCTGAAAATACTAACCGATAGAACAAAAAAGGGAGAGAATGATCCAACATGGGAAGTGGGATACACAGCAGACTCATAGAATGGTGGATGTCCTAAACAGCACTCTGGCCTCATAATCAGCCCATAAGGCATTCTGATCTGGCGGAAGAGCTCAGGAGAGTATTTTAGGCATGGAAAGCCAAGACACTCTGGGGAAAAAAAAAAAAAAAAAAAAAAGACCTAAATGAAAGGTCTCTGCCAGTGAGATCCCAGTGGAAAGAACAGGTCATCAAAGAAGGAGGTACCTTTCTCTGAAGGGAGGAGAGAACTTCCACTTTGACTATGACCTTGTCTAAATATGATAAGAGTCGGTGAACTCAAAAGGCTTCCATAGCCCTGGCAACTCATGACAAGAGCCTAGGGTGATTACTGATGCCATAAATAAGAGTGTCAAATTGTTAAGTCAACAACAGGAGTCACTGTGCACTTACTCCTCATGTAGGATCTCTGTCCTTCATGTACTGTACATTGTGATTTAATGCTATAACTAGTACTCCAAAAGGATTTTTCACTTTGTGTTTCTGTGTGGGTGCAAACTGTTGAAATCTTTACTTAATATGTACTAAACTGATCTTCTGTATATAAAGAGAATTGAAAATGAATCTTAATGTGAATGGAAGGGGAGAGGGAGCGGGAAAGGGGAGGGTTGTGGGTGGGAGGGAAGTTATGGGGGGGGGGGAAGCCATTGTAATCCATAAGCTGTACTTTGGAAATTTATATGCATTAAATAAAAGTTAAAAAAAAAAAGAAATCCCATTCATAGTAGTCACCAAATAAGCAAATACTTAAGAATAAATTTAACCAAAGAAATGAAAGATCTCTACAATGAAAATTATCAAACGTTGATAAAAGAAATCAGCAAGAACACACAAAAAATGGAAAGATATTCCTTGTTCATGGATTGGAAGGATATCATCAAAATGTCTATACTGCCTAAAGCAGTTTTCAGATTCCACACAATCCCTATCAAAATACCAACGGCATTCTTTACAGAGTTAGAAAAATAATCCTAAAATCCTCATTCACTTTTTTCAAGCTTTTCACATTTGTGGAATTGTTTTATTTATGTTTATTGCTAAAGCATAATTGATCCTGATTAAAATTTTTAAGTGAGAAGGAACTTGATTTTCATGCTCAGGTTATAAATTCAATCTGTAGAATCCACTGGTTATATGTACCAGAAAAGAAACTGCCATAACAATTTTATGAATAACATTTATCCAATATTAACTGAGTACTTAACCAACCCCATTTACTGGACTTGGGAACCAATAATGGAATGTTTTGTCTGTATTTGCAAAACAATACCACCCTACAGAGATACACAGCAATATTACTGGGGTCATAGCTCAAGTCCTAAAAATAATAGGTTACTTAAATCAAATGCCAGATTGCTGGAAAGAACAATGACAAGTAACTGTCTTCTTGAAGAGATAAAAATCTATGCTGTCAGTAAATCTGTACTTATTTTGAAAGGCACAGAAGGCCTGCCTATTTCGCCAAAAAAAAAAAAGGCAAATAATAGGAAAAATTGTTGTATATGAAATTACTTCAAAACATTTGAGGAAAATAGAATTAAAAAACAGGTTTATTTTTGGAGCAAAAAGATTGAATCTATGTACATGAAGGATTCCCCAGCATTCATGGAAAATGCATCTTATAAAGAAAGTTGCATGAATTTCAAAACATTTTGCTGGAGCCATCTTTGTGGCATCATGGGAAAGGCTGATGTCTACGATGTCGGCATCCCATATCGGTACCAGGTCAAGTCCCATCTGCTCCATTGTGATCCAGATCCTTGCTAATGCTCCTGGGAAAGCAGCAGAAAATGGTAAAAGTGCTTGGACCCCTGCACCCATGTAGGAAACTGGAGGAAGCTCCTGACTCCTGCCTTGCCTAGCCCTGGCCTTGGCATCCATTTGGGGAGTGAACCAGCAAACTGACTACTTCTCTATCTTTGCACCAAAATAGGCTTTTTCTTAAGATTTTTCTTTTATTCATTTGAAAGGCAGAGATTTAGAGAGACAGACAGACCTTCCATCCACTGATTGACTCCACGAGGTGTCTCAATTGCCAGGGCTGAGCCAGTCCAAACCCAGGAACCTGGAGCTTCATCTGGGGTTCCCAAAGGTAGCAGGGACCCAAGCACTTGGGCCATCTTCCACTGCTTTCCAGGTGCATTAGCAGGACACTGGAGGTGGAAGTGAAGCAGCAGGGACTCAAACCATCACTCTTATGGCGTCACAGGCAGCAGCTTTACCCACTACGCCACAAGGCTGGCCCCTAAGCTTCTCTTTTAACTTTCCCATAAATGTTTTTGATGCACTCTACGTATCTATTCTTTGAATCTGTAGGACTCTGGGTTCAACAGAATTAGGGTTTTATTTTTTTCAGCAACGTTCCACAGTTAAGATGTGGGTTTAGTGTTCTGGGTGGGCTTAAAACTTAAAAGCTGTGAAATATAGATTTAAATTTTGCAAGCCTACATTTCAGGATCTGTTGGCTACCCATTCCACCCTATAGATGTGACGTAAACTCTGATTTTCCATCATGAATATTCTACTCCTTAATATAGTTTTATTTAAATCATTTCCTGATTCAACTACTCCTTTTCTGATTATAAACTTGTAGTAACTTCACAGAAACCTAAATGTTACATTTGACACCACTCTGTTTTGTGCCTTTAATATTCATTTTTGTATCTCCTGTCACTTGTGCTATATTCTCAGCCCTTGTGAAACATATGTTCCATAAAACATGATAGGTGCTTGCTAATTGTTTTTGGATGCCATTATGGTACATTTTTTGTTGTTCCTGGTTCTGATTTGTCGTGAAAATAGACTAAAATCAGAATTTTAGAATTACAGTATGCTAGTAACAGAGAGAGATCAAATGAGAACTTAAAAAATAACAAAACATTTTCACACACTGGGGACAATGGATTCAGATTTATTTTTGTCTTAAATCACATCTGTCACTTGGGTTATTTGCAGTGTTCAGCTTATCTGTAATTTTAAATGTTATTTTCATTTGCAAAATATCACTGCTGAGAAATTAATTTCTTGCCACAGTGCTAGGATATAGGGGAGTAGTCAGGCGTGTCACTGTGTTGTTTAGGTTATGAATACTGTCTTGCTCTGGGCATTTCCTTTACAATTATGACCTCAGGAACCTCCAATATTAAAAAATGAGGCAGGACTAAAGAGGTTATAAGGCAGCATCAAGCATCTAGATTCTACCATTCACGGACTCTCACTGAGCTACACCTTCCTTAGTGAGAAGGAACCTGCCAATATACAGTAACATGTTTGAATAAGAATAATGTAAGACAGCCAGTCAGTGAAACAGCAGGCAAAGCCACGCACTGATTAATTTACCAAATACTGACCACCACAAATGAAAGCCAAGCATTAATTAGCTTACCCAATATTTGTGTGCCACACACTGTGCTAGGAGCCAGAGCTCTATCAGGGAATAAAGCGCACATGTTTCTGCTGCTGTGGAGCTGACGTGCTGGTGTGGAACACAGATAATACCCCAGCAAATACATATGCCAACAGGTCATCACACTGTGACAGTTGCTAGGAAGAAACTAAACAGACAGACAATGAAGCAATGGGGGATGGGATGACTTTAGATGGATAACCAGGAAAAGCCTTTCAAAGGGGGTGACATCTGTGCAGGGCTGTGAAAGATGACAGCGAGCTGGAAATGTGAAAAGGTGAAAGAAAGAGGAATGTGAACAGGTGCGCTGACCTGTGGCTGTCTCTATGGTTCCTCATTTGCTCCACTGTCATTCACCTGCCAGCTCTCAGAAAAGGCCTCCTACTGAAATTTGAAAATGTAGGCAGTAAAGAAAAATACTGGGTCAGAAGCATTGTATACAAATGTTCAGTGAAACTGGCTGATCTCATTTTAATCTACTGAATGTATAGAGATAGACCTGCAAATGGGAATGCGACTTGTAGCTCTTAACTGTTCTACAAGTTACCTTCTAAAATATCTGTGAAGACAAACCATGAGGCATCCAAGGGAGTGCTGGAACTGAACTGGAAGCCAGTAATGATGATATGCAAATTAAAGTGGCATGACATCTTCATTTAACATTTCTTCTACCACAGAATGCACGGAAGACTGTTGTGGCAAATTTCTGGATAATGTTTGAAAAGCACAGTGCAGATTTCTGCAATTTTTAGTATAGAAAAAATTTGGACTATATGCACTCCTATTTGGAATCATTAGAGGATTAAATGTGTTTGATCAAATAGATTGACAGGAAGCTAATACATAAATGTCTTACTTTCCAATATTTATAAACCTTCAGCATAAGAAACAATGAGACTAAAGGGCATTAATTCTTTAATGACTCTAAGAGTACTTCAGGTGACTTTTAAGATTGTCATAATCAGTGTCTGCTCAGTTAACAGACCTGGCTGAGGACAAAATGTTACGTAGGATTTACTGTTTAAAAGTTAGCCCTTGGAGGCCATTTACTCTGGCAGTTAAGACACTGGTTAAGACACCTGCATCTATATCTGAGTGCCTGGGTTCTATTCCTGGCCACATTTCCATTTTCAGCTTCCTGCTAATGTGGACCCTGGGAGGTAGCAGTGATGGTTCAAGTGGTTGGGTTCCTGTCACCTATGTAAGAGACTTGAATGGTGTTCACAGCTCTGGGCTCAGGGCCTGGCCAAGCCCCTGTCACTATGGGTATCAGGGGAGTGAACCAGTGATGGAGCCCTCTCCTCTCCTCGCCTCACCTCTCCTTCCATCTCTGCTCCTCTACTCCCTCCCTCCTGCTCCCCCCCTTTCCTCTCTCATAAATAATTTCTTAAAATAACAACTACCCCCTAGGATTTAGAAAAATTCCCAGTATGTTTATTTTGAAATGCAGTCACTTCCTCAATGGAAAGTCCTTGGATGCCTATTATGTGCTATGCACAATTAAACTACAGAGTTCTCCAATATATTAGAAAATACTAACAACCAACATTACTTATTAATGCTGCATTATTCACATTTATTAGATACAGTGGGGTGGATTTAAAGACCGATTTGCTTCAGTGCTGTGATACTAGTTCTCACATGGGCCTAGTGCAACTACCTTCTTTAGCTTCAATTTATCCATTTATAGCTATCTAAATAGAAGATATCAAGATTTTTGAAGGTTTATTTTTACTTTTTCCTGACTTTTTGCTTATTTTCATCTAACAAAAAGCAGAGTAACAGAGACACAGATAATTTTATGAGGTAACAAGGTAATCTTTGAGTTGACACATTGAGAATGATTATTTAGGTTGAGCGTCCGCTATGTGAAATGTGTGAAAATAGCAAAAGTGTTTTTGCTTTTGCATCTTTTTCAGATTTTAGAATACTTCCATAGACATAATGAGATATCTATGGACAGGACTCAAATCTAAACACAAAATTAATTTACATTTATATGCACCTTACATACATAGCTTGCAAATAATTCAAAGTGATATTTTTAATGTGCTTATATTTGGACTACAACTTGTTACATGAGGTCTAGTATAGAAAGTCCCATGGATTTTGGTCTCATATAGAAAGTTCTGGAATTTGGAGCATTTCAGATCTCAGATTTTCAGATTAGTGATGCTCAACATGTATTCTGTGTATTGTCAATAAATCACCACACATACAAGCATAGAAGATATACATGTGTTATATATATGTGGATACATATAGCATTACCTACATGCACAATTAACTCCATTTTTTTCATTGTCTTGCTTTTCATTGCTGTTTCTCTGTTGGATTTGATAGATTGGAATTGTCCACACAACACAGCCAATGGAGGATAGATTAATTCTCCAATCCACTCAATAAGGATGTATGATCTTCACATACGGGGCTGCAGCATGTACAGCCTGCTTCAGCAGAGCCTTCTTGGTTTCTGAAGTTCATAACAGGCAGCCACAGGGGTACAAACACTGGAGACTCAGACACTCAAGAAAGGATTTTTCCTGATCAGAAAATCTCAGTTCTTTCCAGACCACTATGTCTTTTGCTAAATGGCCTTTCCAAAAGAACTTACACAAACGAAGTATGAACTTTTTTAGAAGAATGCTTGCAAACATTGAGAATTCCTTGTTCTTAGACCATGGTCACAACTATATATAAGATGACGTATTTATTGTAAGGGTAAAGTGGATTCAAAGCCTAAAGGTTTCCATCTGGACAATGTCTCTATCTCCTGATTTTCAACAGTTCAGAAAGTCCCATCCTCCACATGCATTAAAACAGAACATGTAATAAGCATATATGTACAATAAAAACCACTGTCTTCCATCTAAACTTGAGAAGGTTTTGGATGAGTAAGTCTATTCATAGTTCATAGTCTTTTATGCATTTGTAGTCATTTTTGATAATACCTGGTGCATCCACTAAGTGCCTGACAGGGGCTGGGGCACCAACATCCCAAAAGACTCATTCACATGGCTGAGAAGTTTGTGAGAGCTGATGGTCAAAGGGATCACTCTTTCTCCAAATGGCCTTCTTGTTATAAAAGTTTTCTTCAATTCATTTGAGACATGGTACCTGGCTCTCTAATTTATAAGCAATTCAATAATGCAAGATGGATACAGCAAAGCCTTTTGTGAGATGGGCTATGAGTCATACACCCTATATTCGACATGACGAGTCAATTAGACAATATTGTCACATTCCAGGGGAGGAAACACAACCCAATTTTTTATAAGAAGTATTTTCATGTCACATTTTAAAGTGATCATTGTAACCAAAACAGCAATATTTTTGAGTATTTCTCTGTTTGTGCAACCTATGACCAAATATGTAATGAATTTCAGAACTTTATATAAAACAAATGCACCAGAAAAATCTTATGACAACCTAGTAGAACTTATATGGAATAGTATCCCAGTATGAAGAATCATTTCGGGTAATTAGTCAATAACAAAAAAAATGCACATTTATATGTATCCTATTTATGGGAAACCATTATTATCCTGTCAACATTGAAGATTTTCAGAGAATTTTGTGGAGCCCAAATTTTTTTTAAACTTTTATTTAATGAATATAAATTTCCAAAGTACAGCTTATGGATTACAATGGCTCCCCCACCCCCATAACTTCCCTCCCACCTGCAACCCTCCCCCTTTCCTGTTCCCTCTCCCCTTCCATTTACATCAAGACTCATTTTCAATTCTCTTTATATACAGAAGATCAGTTTAGTATATATTAGGTAAAGATTTCAACAGTTTGCACCCACATAGCAACACAAAGTGAAAAATCCTTTTGGAGTACTAGTTATAGCATTAAATCAAAATGTACAGCACATTAAGGACAGAGATCCTACATGATATTTTTTAAAAAATGATTAATTTTCTATGCACTGTCCAATTTAAAACCAAGTTGTATTTTTTTCATTTTCAATTATCTTTATATGCCGAAGATCGATTCAGTATATACTAAGTAAAGATTTCATCAGTTTACACCCACACAGAAACACAAAGTGTAAAAATACTGTTTCAGTACTAGTTATATCATTACTTCACATTGGACAACACATTAAGGACAGATCCCACATGAGAAGTAAGTACACAGTGACTCCTGTTGTTGACTTAACAATTTGACACTCTTGTTTATGGCGTCAGTAATCTCCCTAGGCTCTAGTCATGAGTTGCCAAAGCTATGGAAGCCTTTAGGGTTTGCCGACTTCGATCTTATTCTGACAGGGTCATAGTCAAAGTAGAAGTTCTCTCCTCCCTTCAGAGAACGGTACCTCCTTCTTTGATGGCCCCGCTCTTTCCACTGGGATCTCACTCACTCACAGAGATCTTTCATTTAGGTCTTCTTCTTCTTTTTTTTTTTTTCCAGAGTGTCTTGGCTTTCCATGCCTAAAATACTCTCATGAGCAGCCATACCACCCTGAACACGCCCGATCTCGTCTGATCTCAGAAGCTAAGCAGGGTCGGGCCTGGTTAGTACTTGGATGGGAGAGCCCAAATTTTCATTGAACCACCCTGGAAGGAAGTTGCCATCCAAGAGGATGAAGATACTACACTTCCTTAGAGATCCACTGTCTCCACCAAGCCACCTGTAGCTCTCCTGACTTCACTTGAGCCAGGACTCTGAAAGCCTAATGGCCAGGACACTATTTTTCTTTGTCAAAGTGCAACTGGGAATAGAGCAATGTCAACAGGCAGTGACCATCTGTCCACCACTAGAAAGCCTGAAACTTGTCTCTATTGGCAATGCCAAATGAGGGCCCTTGGTCTTGTCTCATAGTTCAAGGCTAGGTTTGTTGCTGTGAATGAAATTAAAGACAGACTTCTGGATGCTGCTACAGCAATGTGGAGGACCATCTGATCCATTTCATTGTAACACAAACCTGAATAATAAAACACATTCTAAAGGATTTCCTGTATATGTCTATTTTTGTATTCCCATTGACAACTCTGATTCTTTCAAGTGCATATTGGGTCAAATTTGTTTTTTTTTTTTTTCCTGTGCTTTATAATTATGTAACTCCAAAGAGAGGATTTTTATCAGGACATATTTGAAACCTTTCATAATTTAGCACAAACAGTATGTCATGTATGTATAAAATGCCTCAGATTGAAGTTGCCTTTTGAAATTCGACAAATGGCCCGGAAAATAACACCAAAGTTTCCCTAAAACAGAAGGATATTGGATCGGTCCAAGGAAGCTTACTGCTGTAAAGGCTAGAAGAACCTGGTTAGGATGTGACATTAATTACTGGTTTGTCTTAAATTATGACTCTTCTGCTGTTACTGTCAAATACTGGGGTAATTAATGACCAGGAAAAACTTCCTTTTTCAAATATCCCTAATTTCAACTTATGTTTTTCTACTCACCTTTGGATATCTGAAAATTATTATGTTATGGGAACTAAACCAAATAATTTTTCTTCAGCAATCGCTGAGAACAGAGTTAAACATTTGATGCTTAACACACCAGAGTATTTCCAAAAAATCATTGAAAAAATATAATTAAAAGGTAAGTTTTTATGGTGCAAAAACGTCTTGAAATCTATGCTTAGTTTACTCATAAGAATATTCCGCAAGTTTTTTTGTCATATCCCTGCATGAGGTAATATATTCTGATCCTTAGGAGATAAGTAAAATAGTAAGAATGAATTTTTAACCACATGAAAATGGCAAAATAAGTTCAAATGTCAAGGAAATAGAGTAATTCTCTTATCTATGAATATTCAAGAAATCAAGATACATTTCAGTAACACTGAAATATTCTTTTTTTTTTTTTTTTTGACAGGCAGAGTAGACAATGAGAGAGAGAGAGACAGAGAGAAAGGTCTTCCTTTGCCATTGGTTCACCCTCCAATGGCCACTGCGGCCGGCACACCATGCTGATCCAAAGCCAGGAGGCAGGTACTTCCCCTGGTCTCCCATGCAGGTGCAGGGCCCAAGTACTTGGGCTATCCTCCACTGCACTCCCGGGCCACAGCAGAGAGCTGGCCTGGAAGAGGGGCAACCGGGATAGAATCCGGCGCCCCGACCGGGACTAGAACCCGGTGTGCAGGCGCCACAGGCGGAGGATTAGCCTATTGAACCACGGCGCCAGCCACACTGAAATATTCTTTCAAAATTGTCCGCTACATTGCTTAGAGTAATTTCATGATAGGTCGTATTTTGATTTTAAAAAAATATGCCTGCTTTAATACAAAATGAATTGTGTGACTTAAGAATCATTAACAAATGAAGTTTGTGACACTGTAATTCAAAGCTCCAGTACAAAATAATCAAAAAAAGTTTATCTGAAAGAGAATAAACTTCCAGGTCAAAACCAGAAGCCTGGAACTCCATCTGGATCTCCTACTTGGGTACAAAGGTCCAAGCTCTTTGTCCACCTTCTGCTGCTTTTCCAGCCTCATCACAAAAATGTCAATATACAGAAGATACGATATATTGTAAGACTGCCTCATGAAGGGGACTTGCTTTCAACTACAATATGTCATCTCAGAATTTTAGTTTAAATTTAGAATTTTAGTATAGTTTTCTACAGAGGAAAATCTGCATAATTTTTATTTTTAAGTAAACAAGGTATATATTATTTAGAATGATGGGATCACATTCAAATTATCCCTAAATTATCCAACACTCTTAATTCTAATGGTTTTTAAAGGAAAGTGGTTAAGTTGTAGACCTACACAAGATATGGAATTGGAGCATCTACATAAAGCTAGATATCCTTGACGCTTACCCCTTCAAGAAAATAGGACACTAGACAAATACTGTCCACCAGCCAAAAGATAGGAAAGAAGAAGGTAGGGGATATTGGGGGAGGGGGGACAAGGGAGAGAGAGACAGAAAGGGAAAAGGAGGAGGAATGAATGAAACTAACAATAAGTTTCCTAAGAGAATAAACAGGCCAAATTCTCCTAAAAACTAAAAGGCCTTTGGCTTACTGGTTAACACATGAGTTAAGATTTTTTTTGAGTGCCTGTGTTTGAATCCTGGTGCTAATTTATGATTCCAGTTTCCTGTTAATGTGTACCCCAGAAGGCAGTGGTGATGCCTCAAGTAGATGTGTCACTGTCACCCACACAGTAGATATGGATTGAGTTCCTGGCCCCCTGCTCTAGTTCCAGCCCTGCCCTGACCATTGCAATACTTGGGGAGCAAGCAAGTAGACAGGAGGTCTACCTATCTGTATCTACTCTGTGTGTCTCCAATCTTAAAGAACAAAACAAAAACACCCTGGAGATATCTTAAATAAATCAGGCACTCATTCAGGCAGAATGTGTTGAACCGAATTTAAATACTTGAGCTACCACCAGAACTCTGATGGTTCCCACATTTCTCTGGCCACTCTCGTGACCACTAGCCCTGAGTTCTTCCTGTAGCAGAAAAACCTGGACTTGGCCACCTAGCCTTTGCACCAAAGCTTGGCTGTCTTTGAGTGAATGGGGGTTTCTATCAAAGCTACACTCATTGTGGACCACCATTCTCAGTAACTCCTACTTCTTTCTTCATTTATCCTCTTGCACACTCACCCAGCTATCCCTTCATCTCTGGAATTGGTTCCTGCCATGCAGCTGCCACACCAACACCCTCACCCAACCTCCAGGAAGAACATGAATCTCCTTCCTTGACTTTCAGTCTTATCTATTTTATCTAAGTACTCATCATCATAACCGTAATATTCCTCCAGTATTCCTCTCTTTAAATAAGAATTTTAAATGTGCTTGCAATGAAATTGCTCTTTTTTTTTTTTTTTGACAGGCAGAGTGGATAGTGAGAGAGAGAGACAGAGAGAAAGGTCTTCCTTTTTGCCGTTGGTTCACCCTCCAATGGCCACCGCGCCCGGCGCACTGTGGCTGGCGCACCGCGCTGATCCGAAGCCAGGAGTCAGGTGCTTCTCCTGGTCTCCCTTGTGGGTGCAGGACCCAAGGACTTGGGCCATCCTCCACTGCCTTCCCGGGCCATAGCAGAGAGCTGGCCTGGAAGAGGGGCAACCGGGACAGAATCCAGTGCCCCAACCGGGACTAGAACCCGGTGTGCCAGCGCCGCAAGGTGGAGGATTAGCCTGTTAAGCTCTTTCAAATTACCATAAAAATGTTTATTTTTCTTTCTGGATCTATTCATTTGGCAATAAGAAAATTTAATCTTTTGTGATTTTCCTTGTAATTTCCCATGAAGCTTGTTTCATTTCCATGAAAAAATAATCTGAAAGCATCAGTCTGTGCTTCATAAAATTAAATTTAATAAAATATTTAATTTTTCATATGCTAGGCAAAATAATCTCCAAATTTTCTGATACAATCTGATTCCACTCCTAGACTAATTGATTCTGACGGTTTTTTTTAAATCTTCCGTGCTTAAAGTTATTTTACAAAGTAAAGGCAAAAATGGAATAGACATATCTAATCTTTTTGGAAATTTATTTTTTAAGGAGAAAAACAACCACAGAAATTAAATGCGACGCTTTCATTCATCAATCCTTTCAAGAACATCATATCACCGAGGAAAACAAACTTTCACTTTGTTACACAAGAACAAAATCACAACAGCAAATTATAAATCTCAGCTTTCTAACACATTGATTCTAAATACAACTATAGAGCAGCAGTTTAAGAAAGCCAGGGAGATGCTTGAATCCCATAAATGCCTGGGTCCAAGTTCTGGCTCTGTTTTCAATACAAGCTTCCTACTAATATGCACACTGGGAGGCAGCAAGTGATTGCTCAAGTAGTTGGGTACCTACCACTCATGTGGTAGACTCAGATTAAGTTCTTGGCTCCTTGCTTTGGCCTGACCCTGTCCTGACTTTTGCAGACATTTGGGGAGAGAACCAAGGAATGCAAACCCTCTCTCTGTGTTAGTTTATCTCAAATACAATGATAATAACAAATACAACTATTAGATGACAGCTATAAGAAAACATGGAATAATAACCAATACACAGCACAAAGGGTTTACTTTTTGTAATTAATTTTAAAATATATTACTGGTAGCCAGTAATAGAAAGTAATACCCATAATTTTACCTGATCTCTATAGTTATTACTCAAGTATACTAGAGCCAGTCAATTTGATCAACACCTCTCGCCAAGCCCTAGTTCTAGATTACACAAACTACAACTACAGACCTTCTGATGCTCCTTGTTGGTGAAGTCATTTTAACTCTTTGAATCCGGTACTCCTCCTTAAAAATATATTATTTCTTTCTTTTAATTTGAGAGACAGAGAGACAGAGAGACAGAGAGAAAGGTCTTCCTTCCATTGGTTCACCCCCCAAATGGCCGCTACAGCCAGCACAGTGCCGATCCGAAGCTAGGAGCCAGGTGCTTCACTCCCACACGGGTGCAGGAGCCCAAACACTTGGGCCATCCTCCATTGCCCTCCAGGGCCGCAGCAGAGAGCTGGACTGGAAGAGGAGCAATCGGGACTAGAACCTGGCACCCATATGGGATGTCGGCGCTGCAGGCAGAGGATTAACCAAGTGAGCCATAGCGCCGGCCTAAAAATATTATTTCTACTTTTGGTACTGTAGCCACATTTTGTCCTTTGGCACTACTGTATATCACCCCCAATCTTTCACGATCCATTCTGTATCTGTTAGGAAGTTTTCAGTTGCACTGCAGGCAAGGAAAAAACACAGAATAGCGGAATGGTTTTGTTTCACAGTACATGACATCTGGGGGTTGGGGTAGGCGGAGGCACATTCTAACCCAGTGGGGCCACTAAGGATGCAGGTTCTCCCCGTTTCCAATGTGCCATTTGCTTCTCTGTGATAGACAGCTGTCCCACCTTCATGTCTTCACACTCAAAGGAAGAAGCGGGAACAATGTCTTCCGATTTCTCCCAGTGAGCAAGAAAACTTTGCAGCAGGTCTAAGTGAATTCCTCTGGTCTCACAGGCCTGGATGCAAAATATCTGGTAACAAAAATGGATTTACTTTGCTTGGCCTAAGTTAATAATCTGGAAGGAGAATGAATGTGGAAAGTCATCTTCAATGGCAACTACACCCTCTTCTGTGGTGTCAGAATTCTTACACAAAGGTAGACAGGGGCTTCTTCAATGTTTTTAAATTACTGACTAAGCAATAAAACAACATGCAAACATTTCCAAAGCAAAATTAACATTCAGAGGACACATACAGTTTTAGGTACTAGATTTAGTACAAAACGTGGAAAACATGTTTTTATCAAAGTTCAATGGCATAAATAAATAAGGTTCAGAAGAACATGCCATTTTTTAAAGATTTATTTATTTATAATACTTGAAAGGCAGAGCAATAGAGTAAAAGCAAGAGACAGAGATATCTCCCATCCAATGGTTCAGCCCCCAAACAGTCACAACAGCCAGGTCTGGGCCAGGTCAAAGTCAGGAGCTGGGAACTCCACCCAGGTCTCCCACATGGGTGGTCAGGGCCCAAGTACTTAAGTTATCTTCAGCTGCCTTCCCAGTTTTATTAATAGATCCGAAAACAGTGGATCCGAAACAGAGCAGCTGGGACTTGAACCCACACCCTGATATGAGATGCTGGTGTTGCAAGTGGTGACTTAACTTGTTTCACCACAACACTGGTCTCAAGAGCATGGTATTCTCATGGCTTTGTCAAACTAGTTGATCCAAAGGCTTCCATGGCCGAGACAGCTCATGTCGAGAACCTTGGGTGTTCACTGACATTATACTTAACAGTGAGAACTGTTAAACAAACAGCAAGAGTCACTGTGCATTAACTTCCCATGCAGGACCTCTGTCCCCAAAGAGTCATATCATGAGAATCAATAGTAAAACTTGCTCTCAAGAATCACTTCCTTTTAGTGTATTAAGTGGAGGATACTATAATGCTCCTAAGCTATAGTCATTTCTAAGAGCTTGCAACAGATGCATCATTCTTGAGTTCTTCTTTAAAGATAATTAAGTTTCTAAAAGGAAAGAAGGGTGAGAGAAAGGCAGAGAAAGGCAAAAGAGGAAAAAAAAAAAAGCAAAATCACTTTCAAGAAGCAATAACTTTGAACAGCCCTGTTGGGACTGTTGAGAAACAGTTTTCTTACTTTTCTCATTTTCTATTTTTCTTCCTTTTTCTTTCTCAAACCAAACAAGAGAGGGAAGAGGAAGAAGGGTGGGAGGGCAGGTATGGTGGGAAGAATTACTATGTTCCTAACGTATTTATGAAGCATATACAAAAAAAAAAAAAATTAAGTGTTTCTTTCTCCACCTACAGGGTCATCATTTCTATGTTAACAGACATGGTTCTACATGATCCCAAAAGCTTGGACTGTTCTTGGCTGGAGTCATCACACGGAAATCAACTCCAGGTGCACCTCAAGGGAAATGCTTTCAAGTGTTTTATATACGGATTTTCTCCGAGTCACAGATAAGGGTGCTGTTGGATGGAAATTCTAGGACACCTTTCCTCTGTACATAAATGAAAATAACATGTAATTTGGTATTCCCATTGACAGTGTTTAAATAATTTCAGGGTCATCAGAAGATCTGATAACCAAGAGAAACAAATATTCTTGATATAAAGTATACAAGACAGGGTAATGAGAAATAATAGTTTCTCAATAAATAGGATTAATAAAATAGATGTACTTGTCCCCTGCACATCTTCATTTAATAGTTTAGCTAAATTGAGAAAATACAAGCTTGATTTTGAAGGATTAGTGGGTAGAAGCAAAGTTACAAATTCCTTATCGTGGCAGTACATGGTTTGAATTCCCAGTAACTGTGTATTAGGCTGCAAACATTCTACACAGTTTGAGGTTTTCACTGTGTAACCAACATATGATTTTGGGACAATTTCTTTTGAAATAGATTCCTGCTTTTCCTAGTCTTCCTCACTGCTTGCAGCTCATGTAAAAAGGTGATTTTTTTTTTCTCTACATTTTCCAAGTCATCATCTCAGTACACAAATCAACTACCTGAGGAGTTGATAGTTTAGTACATGAAAAAAAGAACGCTGAAACTGAAGAAGATTGAGTGATTCATCCCCTGTCACAATGTAACTATTCAGAGATAGAGTTAGGATTATAAAGGAGCTCATTTGATATTTGATTTATGGCTCAACTGATCAATAATTATACACTGGATACCCATCAGGTCAAAAATACTTTGTAAATAATCAGATGACATAAACATGTGTATATTGGAATTAAAAACAGGAGTTTACTGCTCATTATGCTTGAAGTAGAGAAGTGTATAATCTACACATCTACGAGTTGAGAAAGAAAATGGACCAAAGATGCACATTCATTTTTACCCTAAATCTTAGAATATTACAAGTATTAAACTGCAAGCAAGAACAACAAAATCACTGATGCATAACCAAAGTAGAGCTGATCACACAGTTCAGATATTAAGAACAAGGGATTTCTTTAGGTTCATATTACTGAAATTTTATGAGAATTTCTAACATTCATGATAGTTCACCCAAGTTTCAGAAAATATCAAGGCATGCAGGATGAGGCCCCATTGCATTATCCAGAACTGACCATGTCATGGCCGCCCTTCCATATTCAACTATTCACTGCTTTAAAATGGAAAATGTGTAGCTTCACCTCTTTTTATTTCTCTGAATACTAACTTGAGAACTGATTTAAATTTTTTTTTTGGGGGGGGGAATAAATATAAATATGATTAACTGTCATTTCCAAAGATGCCATGACTCAAAGGAGAAGCTTATCTGTTGTCCCTGTCTCTGTAAACTGTTTTTGCCTTCCCCAACTGAATTAATATTTTCTGCCTTGGGCTCAATGGCATTTTCTTTTAAATAATTACTGCATTCTGCCTTGTATTCTTATCAGTCATATACCATGGAGATTTCTCCAGTGTGTCTTCATTTATCACTCAAATCTCTGCTTTTCTCAAACATAAAGCGCACAGTCCCAGAGACTCTTCTAGGGATATCCCCTTCACATGCTAAGCCCACTGCTCTAAAATAGATTTTCTCTTGTGCTCTCTCATGCCTGTTCTTCAACCGTCCAACAGGCTTCAAACACAAAAATGAGATCAATTCCTGAGTTCCATGAATGTTAGTCTATTAACACAAACAGGGCCATAAATATATCGCTGAAAATGGGCCTACAGAGGCAGACATTTGGCAAAGCTTTCACTGCTTGTGAAAACGCGTATTCTGGACTGGAGTCCCTGTGTTCAAGTCCTGGTTCTGCTCCTGAAGATTTCACCTTCCTGCTAATGCACACCCTAGGAGGCAGGAGATGCTGGCTCAACTATCTGAGCCCCTGCTGTACACATCGGAACCTGGATTGAGTTCTTGGCTCCTGGCTTTCACCTGGCCCAGCCCCAGCTTTTGCAGGTATTTGGGATATAAAAAAACAGATGTAAGATCTCTCTCTCTCTTTTTGCCTTTTAAACTAATAAAAAAAATTAATGTAATACATAAATCACATAAGCCAATTTGTTTGTTTTCATCACCTTCATTTTCATTACCAAAACAGTCATCAGGGCTGGCGTGGTATTGCAGCAGACTAAGCTGTCACCTGGGACAGCGGCATCCAATATGATCACTGGTTTGAATCCTGGTTGCTCAATTTCCAATACAGCTCCCTGCTAATGCACCTGGGAAAGCAGTTCAAGAGGGTCCAAGTGGTTGAGGCCCTACCACTGACATGGGAGACCATGATGGAGTTCCAGGCTCCCAGTTTTGGACTGTCCAGCCTTGGCCACTGTGGCCATGTGGGGAGTGAACCAGCAGATAGGAGATCTCTTTTTCTCTGTCCCTTCTCTCTGTCCCTTCCTCTCTATATACAGCCACTTCAAATAAATAAAACAAATCTTATCAAAAATCATCAACAGTTACTGTACACTAACTACATCTGGGGTACTATACTGCATGCTATTTCTACTCATTTTACACAACACCAATGGGTAAATTCTAATACAATCCCCAGTTTTAAAACTCATGAGCTGAACACAAAGAGAGGTCAAGAATTATCTCAACATACAGAGGTGATAAACAGTGCATTTTTAGTTACTGTGAAACTATAGTTTATTGAAACCAATTATAAGTAATACATATGTATTAACACATTATGATATACTATATGATATACTATAATGTAGAAAATTACATATAAAATTATATGAACTGAAATGACACTGCTATATGATCAGTAAGAAAAATAAAAATGAGTTTTAACTTTCAAAATTATTTTAACTTTCAAAATTATTCATGACAGTATTATTCTGATTAAAAACCTGAGACAATCCAGAGGCCTAGAAAATACTTCACCATCAGTGAGCTGCTAAACAATCTTAGGTTTTTAAATTTTTTTTTGGTTTTCAACAAATTCAATATAGTTCACAGGTACAATTCTAAGGATAGAATGATTTTCTCTTCCTTCCTTCCTTCTTTAGTTTTTGAGATAACATATTTTCAATTTACATTACAATCAAGGGCTTACTTCCCCACCAAATAAAGAGTACAACAAGTAAGAGGCAAAAAGATGCTAGTTCTGCAGGAATATAGGCATGGATGCTAAACACTGGTAAATGGAAGTTGACTGAGTTTTTATCAAATCCCACCCTCATTTGGAGTTCCTAGACAACAGCAATCCTTCCTTTCCTTCACAGGTGCACAGTGTGGGGGGGCCTCAGTGAGAACTGCCCTTCTCTGTTCTAGTGGGATGGACTCATGCAGCTTGACAGCGGGCTGGAGAATCCACCTGCAAGACGGCCCATGCACCTGGCTGCCAGCTGGGAGCTCCACTGTGATGGAGGGCTGGAGGTCTTGGTTTACCTCCACGTGAGCTTCTGCTCAGGCTGCTTTTGGTCATCTTCTTCACAGCGCGGTGGTTGGGTTCCCAGTTGTGCATTTCAATACAGCCGGGAAGCTATTCTATTATGGGGTGTCAGGAGTTACTTCCACTCCACCTACTACCCAATGACAGCCACAAGGTCTCTCCAGGTTCAAGGGAACTGGACACAATCTCTACCTCTTCATGAGGGCAGTAGTAGTGGCACAGTTCAAGTAGGATGAAACAGACTGTAACATTTCTGTTTTAAATTTATAATCTTTCAGGGCCAGCGCTGTGGTGTAGTGGGTTAACACCCTGACCTGAAGCGCCAGTATTTCATATGGGTGCCAGTTCTAGTCCCGCCTGGTCGTCTTCCGATTCAGCTCTCTGCTATGGCCTGGGAAGGTGATGGAAGATGGACCAAGTCCTTGGGCTCCTGCACCCACATGGGAGACCCGGAGGAGGCTCCTGACTTCTGGCTTTGGATCGGTGCAGCTCTGGCTGTTGCGGCCAATTGGGGAGTGAATCATCAGATGGAAGACCTCTCTCTCTCTCTCTCTTTCTCTCTCTCTCTGCCTCTCCTCTCTCTGTGTAACTGACTTTTGAATAAATAAATAAATCTTTAAAAAATAAAGTAAAATTATAATCCTTCAATACTTGCAGAATTCACCCTAATCTAAATTCCCAAGTTTAACTCCAAGCCATTTGAACAGACTTGTATTTCTGCATCTCAATATTCTTTTGTGTAACAATTAGCAAATCATTCAGTATGTGTTTAGTGAGTGAATCCATTCATGAATAACTCACCCCTCTGCTCAAAATATCTACCCACAAAACCCAATTTCAAAACCACTCCTGTAGGATCTATTGTTGTGGTGCAGCAGGTTAAGTCACCACTTGTGAGGCCAGCATCCCACACTGCAGTGCTGGTTCATGTTACTGCCGCTCTGCTTTCATTCGAGCTCCCTGCTAATGCACCTGAGAAAGCAGAGAATGACGGACCAAGTACCTGGGCCCCTGCCACCCATATGGGAGACCCAGATGGAATTCAGCCCAGCCTGTTGCAACAATTTGGAGAGTGAACCAGTGGATGGAAGGTTTTTTTTCTTTGTCTCTCCCTATCACTCTTTCAAATAAATAAATACATCTTTAAAGAAAAAAAATATTCCTGTGAAAGACTAATCATGATCCTCCTGAGGGAACTATACTCTTAGTTTGAATGACAAAGTCCTTTATCTGTACCTCCTTAAGGGCATGAGATAACACCACCTGCTCCCTTCAATCTAAAAGCCAAATCCCTTCTAAATCAAGGGATCATCAGAGGTAACATACCATGTTAGGAAGGTTCCCACAGTTGTTTCTAGCCATTCCCCAATGTGAACTTTTGACTTGCAAAGCTAAAAGATCTCAGCTATGAAAGCAAATTCGATTCAAGCAGTTCCCAAGAGTCGGCTAAGTTGCTCATCACTTAAGAGGTTATAAAGGTGATTGCCTCTAAGAGGAGGGAGGATCTACATATAAAACAGGTATAGCACATTACAGAAGAGGCAAAGATGAAGCAATGTATTTCAAAGGCAAAACTGTATAGCAGCTTGCAAACACCCTCATCGGGGCACTAATCTACTGAAGTTGGATTAAATGTCTGGTGTCTAAAAGAGCAACAGGGAAATTTATATATACACATAATTCTTAGAAGTTAGTTTACATAAAAAATACATCAGGTTTTGCCACACCTACATTCCAGTTCATGATATTAAGGTGACATCTATTATATCAATGATTTATAATCCGTTTTCAGAGTAACAGTTTTCACACAAGCTCCCAGAAAGTCCATTATGGTTAATTCTTTCATATTTTGTTTATTAATAAAGCAAAGTTGTAAGTCTTCTGTGGGTCCAACAGTGTTTTGAAATTTACACTACACAAAACAATGGAGTATGCATTAGTAAGAAAACTATTTAAACTATTCCTTGCAATTTATATTTGTAACTAGGTTAACTTAAAAAAGCAAAAAGAGTGACTAAAAAAGGTAAGAATGCATGTTACTAGTAATACTTAATGTGCTAGTTTTTTTTGAGAGGCAGAAAGAGAGAAAAAGAGAGCATCCCCAAATGTCCACAATGGCCCTGGGCCAGGAAATACAATCCAGGTCTCCCATGTGGGTGGCAGGAACCCAACCACATGAGTCAACGTCACTGACTCCCAGGGTCTGCACTAGCAGGAAACTAGACTCACCAGGTATTTCAAACTCTCCAAACCACCAACATCTTTGCAAATTAAATACTTAGTGTTTGCAATAAAAACCTGGTATTTTTAAGATTTTCTTTTTTACCTCTACCAAAAAAAGCATACCTTGATAGGCACTGATATCTGGGCTCCTAGACTACACAGTTGATCCTGGCTTCTATCCTGCGACACTGTAGAAATTTGCCCTAGATATCTAATGTGTGACAGGGCAGAATCTCTGCTCTAGCTGTATGGCTATGTTCACTCAAATTGGCTAAAATATCTGTGGTTATTTTTAATATTTGTATAAAATCCATATTAAGTTTCTTCTCCCAACTCCCTGAAAGCATTGACAACGGTCTCCTTCCTTCTCAAGTTTCATCACTGATACGTATCTTGCATTTAATCTCCCACTTACCTATCTCCTGTTACCTATGTGAAAGAGAGGGGACAGAAAAAGAAGGCAAAAAAAAAAAAAAGAGTATCTACACATCTCTCAATCTTTCAGTATTCTTTCAAAGCAGTCACTGCAATAGAAGGAAAAGAAGACCATGCAAAATTATTGTGTCCTATTTCATTCAAGTCAAGTCCTGGGGAGTTGGCCTATAGTCAAGCAAGAGGGAAAACAGAAGAAGCACATGTAGACATGAACACAGCACACTTTTTGTGTTATAGGGCTCTATGATCCCCAGTCTCTGTCATTACTGCCAAGACACTATCTGTCATTACTGCTCCTCATGGGAAATTGTTCTCTGTTCTACTTACTGATTTATGTTTTCTAAAGTCAATTAAAACTCGATTTATGTTATTCAATCTTTTTACAGTCCCTGGAGACCAGGAAATAAAATGAAGAGTAATTTCCAAGTCAGAGGGATGAGCACCTGTACCAAGTGATCAAAGAAAGGTCACTCTCATCATCACTGACTCTCATCATCATCACCAACAACTTCCCCAAAATGTTACCTCCCATGGACACTCCTTGAGATAACTTTTCTCTCCTAATTTATTCTGCAAAACATGATTTTGGTTATTGCTTTCACTAGATTGAACTTGGGTATTTAAATGTAAATGCATTTTCTTGGTCTGTCTAGTAATTCTAAACACATCCGATTCAAAATGCTCACTCCTAAAAGCATAAGAGGTCTAGTTTGGGTCTGAGTATGCCCACATAGGAAGGAAGCCTGCCTGAGAAGTGGGATTTTCTAAGGCAATAAGGGGAAAGAACAGATCCAGCAGCAACTCTCTTCAGCAGATATCAGTGATTCAACCACGGAGGGCTTTATTGCAGAATGTTAACAAAACATGCTTTTTAAAAATCCAAAGCTTCAGACTGTATTATAGTAGACATATAAAACTTTGTGCAAAGTTATGGTCAAAATACATCACCTACATTGGAGAATTGTACATAGCACCACAAGGAATTGTTCAAGATTAAATCCTGGTATAATGTGGAGATAAATGAGGTAATAGTTGTAATTTTTATTTTACAAATACATTATTTATATGTAAAATATCGACTTTTTATATAATGGATATACTATACTATATATAAATATGCTATTTATGATAAAATTTATGAATCTTACTGTATCAGTTATGTAGATATCTTTAATATCTCAAGGAATCTATAGGATAGATATTCCATGTTTAACAATGAAGAACCTGAAGTTTATAAAAAGTTAAAAATAAGCTCATAAAACTGTGAATGATTATGGTATGGGCTGAAACTTTTAACACAGGTAATCCATTTTGCCTCCTCAAGCATGTAGGTTGGATGTAATACTTTTCATTCTATGGCCAGCTTCTGCTGGCCTACTATCAGTTGGCACCATTAAGCCATTTTCATCTGTCTTGCCCCTTCAATGATCTCTGCATCTATAAGGAAAAGAGAAAAAGAGAAAAAGAGAAACAGACACTGCAGCAAATAAGCAGCAAAGGCATCATTTTAGAGACTGTGATGAAATATGAGTGTCCTTGGATTCCAACATACCCACGGCAGACTTTCGTTAGCGGTAATAGGGAAATCACTACAGAATCCCCAGTCCCTACAGTCTCACAATGAGAATAGATATTCTTTCTATGCCTTTGCTCTAACGGCTGACAAAAGTAGGGAGAAATAAATATAAAATGAACTCTAGAAGACAGAGTTGCCTTTTTTGTAGAAGAGAAATCTAAGATGTGATATTCAGGAATGAACAGCAACATCTTAATATCTACTAAGTGCTGGGAATTTGATGGAAATTTGTCCATTTGTCTCACAATAGCAATTGTTCCTATCAACCCCCTCCCCCCATGATGTGCCTGAGGAAACTGAAGGTTCACAATTCAATCATCAATGTGCGATCTCTTGTCTAGAGAAACCAAAGGGCAAAAACCTGTTCAAGGGATGCAAGCTGACTCCCAAGCACGCACTGCTTATTTTTTCTATAGCGCCCTGTCTCTACCCAGCTCTGATTCCAGAGGGAATACACAGGACCACAGCACAAGCCAGCTTTGCTTCTAACAAGCATTTTAGAGTGAGTGGCTCACAGAAAAAGTGGCTAAATTTTCACATCCAAGGAGTGGTGGGAGCGATGCAGGCTCAAAGGAAGGCTTAGAGGGAAGAAAGCACTACAAGTCCACTTTTTGGTCAATCTTCCTGGTCTTGCCTTTTGCCTCACAGTTGATGCTTAAAAGTGGGAGTGATTCTAATACCAGAATGCATTTCTCTGGGTTCTAGTCTAAGAAAATAGGTGTAACCCTCATTGTGGGTATCAAGAATTGGTAGAAAACTCACTACCTGTGAAGCAAGGAAATACTTGACACACCTGTACCTAATATGTGAATTTTTAAAAAGCTTCAGAGAGCTTGAGAATATTTTTTTCTGCTTGAATAAAAGCTGTGATATGAGAAAATGACTATCTTAGTGCAGACAGATATAGAGAATTGAACACTGAAAAATACCAAAGAATGCATCAATAGAAGATCAAGAGAGATGATCCAAAGGAACCCGGACAAGGATCTCATTTCTCTATCTGAAGAAAGGCTCTCTAGAGAATGAATGAGGGAAATCTGAACTACAGAAATATATTCAGTAAGTTGTTTACATGCCATGTCTGTATATGTCTTCATGTATGAGTATATTCAATATTAACTGTCTACATTAGGTGCACATAATAGGGATTCAGTCTGACTAAATTAGTGTTTTTATCATTAGTAATTTCATTTGAGAACTATACTGGATATTACTACAATGCACTATCTGGATTAATTGACTTCATCTGGGCCAAAGTAATGTTCAGGGTTTGAATCTCCCTTCCTCCTTATACATAGTTACAGAATTAAAGCATATTACAAGTAGAGATTTTCATTTTCTGTCCAGGAGTTTACTAATTAAGTATAAAACTTGCTTTTATCATCCTTATTCCTTTTGAAATCCCTATTGTGTGCTTGGCTATGTTCCCTATAGTGATTTAAATCTATTTTTCAAAATTTTCACAAAATTTCCAATCTAAATACACTCTGTCTTACAGGTATGTGATTAGACGAACTCCTCACAGACTAATTTAGCTGAGATTATTTTCAGTACAGGATGGGGAGATTTTTTCACTTGTCTGACAGAGTTGTGATAGTTATGATAAAAGAAAATGACCTACAAACTAAAGTTTTGCCCATTGTGTCTGGATTACCAACAAGAGACAAAATTCTCCAGATAATAAATTGCAGTTGTCAAGATGGATCCTGTAGACCTCAGTGAGAAACAGCCAACTTGTGTAAATCTACATGAAAATTACTAACAAATCAGTAACATATAATCTCACCAATTGTGTGTTTGTAAACACTTTGATATTAAAAGAAGCCATTTCTAAACGTCTTTTGCTTCTTATCGTTATTCTTTGTAAAATCCTTCACTTATTGGAAAAGCATTAAACCTGTATTCTATTGTCATTTCAGCTATTAGAAAACAAAGAAGTTTCTTAATATTTTTGACGTTCAGTTTCCTTTCTTAAAAACTGAAGTTTGCAATGCTGAGTTCTCAGGGCTATTCTGTTTCTTAAGCAGCATAAAGTTTTGAAGAGACTCAATAAACAGCCCAGTCCATTTCATCACAACCAAGATAATTCCAGTGACAGGACCTACTTCACAGGGCCACTATCTGGATCAAACAAGTTAATACATTCTACACACTTGGATCAGTGTCTGTCACGTAGTTAGGGGCGTGTGAGAGTTGGCCAACATTCATTATTATAGAACTTGCTTCCCTGAGCTCCCTCCTACATGGCTTTCAAAACAATCCAGAAATCTTTAGATGGCAAAGGGGTAGGCGAGGTAAAAAAGCAACACAAACACAATGCATTCCAGTCAAGAAATATTTATTGATTGATTTTGTGCTCAGGGCCAGAAGTCCAAAAGTGCGTGTCTCTGAACAGCCTCCACTATAGTAGAGGAGACAGATGTACAGACCACTACAGAGCATAAGGGCCCCAAAGTCTCTTCCACTGAGGCTTAATTTGTTTGTTCTTTGGACTTACTTCATAAATAAACTTAGAAACACTGGAATAAAACCATACATTTCAGCAAAAGAAAACTCTACAATAGTGTTTTATATTAAACAGCTGCTACATGTACACTAGAGTTTCATTCACTCCTGGAGACACTGTAATAACAACCAGAATTGTCATTTTTTGAAATAAAATCAATCAGGAATTGATTACCCAGTAAAAGGAACACAAGTTTTAACTAACATTTATTGAGCACTTACTAGATAATAGTGTTAGCTACATAACACATTTTCATGCACTTAATCCCCAAGACTGCCCTATGAATACAAATAATTATTTTTATATATTATGCCAAGAGACTAAATAACTTGCTGAAGTTCCCATAATGAGTAAGGGAAGAGCTGGGACTTGAACTCAGAGTGTATCTTCAACACCTGCTTCTTTAGCACTATACTGCATAAGAAGAAATGAAAAAAGGTCCCCCCACCTCCACACACACACACCTCCACATACTAAGCCATACACAAAGTCGGATCATCCACAATCTCTTATTAACAGAACTGTTCAAGTAGGTTCTGGAGACACGTATGTAATCATGGCAATACAGTGCACTGATTCCTCCAGTTTAAGAAAGCTCAAATAGATGGAAATGGCCTCATTGTACTGTGTTACCAATGGAGGCTGCACATGTTCCCAAACTATTATCTGAGCCCAATATCCTTCATACTTTAATGTTTTAAATAAGGGCCCTTTGGAGCTGGCATTGTGGTGCAGTAGCTAAGCCACTGCCAGAGACCCCAGCATCCCATAAGGGCATTCATTCGTGACCTGACTGCTTCACTTCTGATCCAGCTCCCTGCTAATGTGCCTGGAAAAGCAGCAGAAGGTGGTCCAAGTGCTTGGGACCCTGCCACCTACGTGGGAGACCCAGACAGAGTTCCAGGTTCCTAGTGGCCATCTGAGAATGAACCAGAGGATGGAAGATCTTCCCCCTGTATCTTTGCCTCTTAAATAAATAAATCTTAAAAAATAAATGAACAAAAAATAAGCATCCTTTACAAACATCTACTTTGAGTTTACTGACTTTGTAAAACATTCTGCATATAATGGCTTTCCTTTTCTCAATCAATTTACATATTTTGGAGGAAGAGAAGCTAGCATAAGTAGAACAAGAATTTACTCTTCACTGCATGATCTTTTACTACTTTGCTAAGTTCTAATTAGAAATCGGGAATTACAATGAAAATCAAAACATACACAATTTAGTGACATAGAACACTTTTTCCTATTTTCATTCAATCAATATTACAGAATGCAGGGATATAAAGAAGAATGATATTTTGTCCCACTATCAATGAATTTCCCATCTCATTATAGGGGTTACCCCTGCACCATGACACTGGATGTGAGAGGGATAGTTAATTTGAAAGAATTTCTTTCTGATGATGGCGATAAGCAAGCATCAGACAGCAGGAAGTTCAGGAACACAGAAGTAGGAGAGGCTATTCTAAGTCAAGAGTAGGTAAATTTCAGCCCATGAGTCACCCGTTTGAAAATACAGCTTTATTGAGGCATAGTCACACTTTCATTTACATTGTTTGGCTTCTTTCATGACATAATCATAAACCTGAGTTGCAGCAACAGGCATCATATGGCCTGAAAAGTTAAAATATTTATTAATTGGTCTTTTACAGAAAAAGTTTGCCAATTCCAGTTCAAAATCACATCATGACCAAGCTCCCTTAGATATTTCCATTTTTCTGGGAGAACCCAGAGGTGGTCAACAATTGGGAGTGAAAGGAATTCACAGTGGAGGGGGTTTGTGGAGGTGCAAATAGGGAGCTATGATGTGGTGACTGTCCTGTTCACAGTAGGCACGATGATAAATGAATGAAGAAAATGTCAGATGACAGCCGGACTGAGCACTGCCTTAGAGACCAGGCTAAACAGTTTACAATGCATGTGGTATCAACAGGGATTTATAGCTGCTGCTGGAGGCGAGGCAAGATCAATACAGAAACTGAGAATGATAAGCCTAGCATTCAGGGAGGAGTAGCTGCACCAAGAGACAGCAGAATGGGAATCAGGATGTGGGAATGTGACTCATTCCCCTACCTGTCCCAAGCATTCCACAAGGTGTTCAGCACACAGTGAGCACACCCAAGTTATCTCTTTGAATGAACAAAGACAAAAAACTCACTGCCTTAGTTTAAGGAGTAGTCTTAGGTGGGTACTTGGAGAAGACAGAAAAGGGAAGGTAATTTTGAAGGGATTATAAAGAAAAAATATAAATTTTTGCCAAACAATATTAAAGAACTTGAAAATAATGCTACTAGCTGGATGAAAACATTACGTGGGCGGGAGATCTTGCCTCCCATCATCCTCTGATGCTCTCAACACCAAGGCCAAATGACATTTGCTATTTGTCACTGACCGGGAATTTCTGTTTTTCCTTAGTAGAGACACAGTTTTCTGTTCTATTTCATATCAAAGAGAGGAAAAGTAAGAAAAAAAATGATGCCGATTTCAAGAAAGAAAAAAAAAAAAAAATGAATGGCAGCATATTCCCTGAGTCTGAAAAGACTAAGCTCACCTATGGAAAAGCAAACTCCTAATCTACTCTGTGACTGCTGTGGGAAGATGAGCTTTTCACATCCTAATCCTAAAATGTAGGACACAACAAATAAATGGGCGATAGCTGGGTTTCCAAGAATGCTAACATAACTGAAGTTAAACGCTCACAGCTTGCTAAAAATAGGTAAGTATAATAGATCAGATTAATGCTGTCTTTCAGAATATTAAAAAAAAATTAAAATCCACTGATGAACCTGAAAGGCATATGAACAGGAGAAATTTTTAGCAAAATTCAATGATTTCAAGATTGTCCTATGTGTAAGTAAGCATTTTCTTCTACCATTCAACAAAACTGGATAGGAAAAAGTATATATTTATAAAAATGTATAAATTAGAGCTTACATATTCCCTGTTAGATGAGAAGGCTTTATTTTATATGAAGTCTTTGTTATTTTGTCTTCTTAGATTACAGAAGCTGGGGTGGAGTGGACTTCATAACTGAATTCTGCATCGGGCCACTTGCTGTTGCTACTGTCAGTACAGAATGCCCACCCTCTACAACATCAACTCCTACCCTGTCCCCACGTCTGACTTTCAAATAACTGTACCATCCATGTTGGAGTGATAACCCAGGAACATTTGAAAATAAAGATCTTTTGGAGATATTGAGAGGATATTTCAATACTGAAAGAAAACTATATATTTATTAATACCATTGTTTTTCTACAAAGTTATGGTTGTTAAATTATTGTTTTCCTTCCTGTAAGAAAAAAAAAAAGAAGCATCCAAGAAAAAGATGGTTAAATTAATAACTGTGTTAGAAAGAGACAATAAGATCCTGGTTCTATATAATCCGCATTTATGTGATATCACATTATCATTATAGGCAGTTTAAGATTATCCTAAATGTAGGCATAACCGTTTATCCACAGCCTGGTTAAATAGACAGGGAAGGGCCACGATTTGTCTCTACTTTATTAAGACCATCTTGTGTTTACTTAAGACTTTGTCTCTGAGGTGCTCATATAATTTTTCAGACAGTATCCAATTAATCTCTAGCTATGTAGGTGGCAGCATTTCAGATTGAATTATCTTCCAGTCGCTTCCTCATTAAAAAAAGAAGAAAGATGTCAAGCATATGACAAAGCATCTTGTCAAAACGATTTCACAGCTGAAGCAGCTTTGCAAAAGAAGAGCAAACCACTTCCACTTATTCCTGAGAATTCGCTCTTCTGAGGGACAATTTTGGGCAACTTGGGCTCAGGCTTGGCGGAAAGTCCCTTACTGAGTGGCCTTGTCTGAGACTGCACACGGACAATGAAGGACCAGAAGTGGAAGGGCAAGCAGTCTGTGGTTGGTTAGTATTACAGAAACTACAGAAGAGCAGTGTAGCATGACCATGCGAGCATCTTCCCCTGGGACAGTCAGTGAAACTTTACTATCTTCCTGTGCAATGAGTGCTAGATTAATTAGAATGTGGAAAATGTACAAAAGGCGTGTCACACGTGTAAGGCCTGTAACAGACTTACTGTCAAGTAATCTTTTTCAAACACTTTAACGAGTATGTTAATTACACAGTGCTAACGCAAGTGTCCTCAAAATTCTCTTTCCCTTTCCAATTTACTTTTGAAGGCAATAAGCCCAAAAGAAAGAGTGAGCCTAAAAAGATCCAATTGATTCAAAGAGTGTCTTTTATAGATGAGATTATGAAATCAGCCTTAACACAGCAACTTCCAGAAGAGAGGAGAGGGGAGGGAATACTTTACAATCAAAAGAAAAAAATTAAAAAAAAAACAAAGACATGAAAATATTTCTGAGGAATTCGACTTTATAAATGTAATTATTTGTATCATTTCTGCCATATAATATAAAAATTTAAGAAAATGTTTTGTATTTTTTAAAATTTTATATCTCATTACTGATTCAATGATTTAACAAATACTTACTGTGGGCCTATTAATTTCTAACCACTAAGACTGGCAGATATGATACAAATAATTACATTTATAACCCAGTGGAGCATAAGACAGACAATTGCAGCCCAGTTCAGAGTCATGTGGGAACAACTTAGGTATGGGGATCAGAGAGGGCTCCTCAGAGGAAATATGAATTAATCTGAAATATTAAGAGTAGGAATTAGGCAAGTGAACTGGGGGTGGGGGTCAGGGTAGGGATAAGAAGAGTATTCTATATTATAAAGTTGACTTGGTTTTGCCAATAGAAGAAACTCTAGCTTACCTGGAGTACTAGTATGCTGCCTTGTCTCCTACTCTGGGGAACAGAAATGTGAAAATTGCCGTTCTCTGGCTTCCAGTTCTGGGAGAACTTTTCTCCCCTAAAGGACCACAGTGATTCCCAACACAGCTGCATGTCCATTTACAGAGAAATTCAAAACAGTGATGCAAAAAGTGATATATTCAACAGCAGTATGGAAAACACTTTTTCTGTAAGCAGAGCAACTCAGAAAAGCACATGGGTGTTAGCGCCACACCCAAGGCAGAGGCATAATCACCAGAAAAAAACAGGAGAGTAAGGGAAAAGACAAAGAAGTTGAATAAGAGCCTACGGGAGGCTAGCTGGGAGAGCATAAAAGAGAAAATGAAAATAAAGACTTCACAATGGAAAAAAGGACCAAGTTTAAAACTTACTTGAAAGAAAGAATTCTGCTGGATTAATCTTTCTATTTCTGGGGTACTCCTTGTTCACATGCAATTCTTCCCTCCACAACAGGGCACCCGTTTACCTCCCACTTATTATTTCCTCCACAAGACTCGATCTACACTTTTCTATCTCCCCTTCCATGAAAGTACAATTCTTGCTGCCTAGAATGATAAACATTACATTTCAGCCCCCACAATGCTACCTATCCAGTTCAAATATTAACTTCTACATTATATATTACTCTGAACTGTCTCATTTACCTGGGTGATGGTCTCTTATACCAATATTTCAATAAAACCCCACTCTTCAACACCATCAACATCCTTTTAATTGAAAGTTAAACAAATACTTGTGCCTACACATCAGACCTTTTGTGAAATCAAAAAAAAAAAAAAAAAAGCAAAAATAAGCCCTCCTTCCCAATAAGTTATGTTTTGAGTCCTCTATCTTAGCGCAGTGAAATGAGCAGAGGTCTTAGCTGTTTAAAAAGTTTGTTAAAATCAAAAATAGATGTTTTAGAATGTGGTAAAAATTTTAACAGCACCAACAGTACGTGAAGCAGGAAAGTAAAAAAATATGTGCATTGAAAAGGTCCTGTAAAATTTGAAACTACTTCACCCTAAACTCAGAAACCCGTTAGCAGTTCTTTTATGTTGTTAAGAGATATTCTGTGCATGCAAGTTTGTGCACAAAAGCAATACACACACATAGCTGGAAACATCCTATTATCACTGTATTCAACTATATTCATACATATTGCTTCAAGTTACCGTACTTAAATCTACCCCTTTCAATTGAACACCCATGTAATATTCCAATGAACAAAAACACCATAATCCAATACATCTTCTGCTCACATAAACAATATTAAGTTCTCCATATATCTTGGAATATGTGCAGGCAAGGATTGAAATTTTCACTTTGCACTTTAGTGCTCATATAATATTATGCAAGTTACTTCACTCACCTAAGCCTGTTTCCTATTCTATAACATAAGGATGACTATAGGATCACCTGAGTTAAATGGGTGAGTTAGGTGGCACAGAGAAGGCAATCAATACATTTTATTGCCTAGATTTCTTGAATTGTATTACTATGTGAGATGTGCTTTATATACTATAAATCTCAGAGTGTGTTAAGTTTAAACATCTAATAAGTTTTAAAGATAAAAATAAGGACAAAAGTCATTGTATGTATATATACACACACATGCATGCATACCCATATTTCCATAAAATAAACTTTCAAAAACTTGACAGAAAGTGGAATTAAGAGTTTATTTTGGTGCAAAAACTTTTCATAGTACACATTTTTATTAACTTTTCGTAGACCCATTTTATGCCTAGATTTTTAAAAATGTACCAAAATAGATTTATCTTTTAATTTCATTTTCAATGAATTTTTGATGTACTCTTACATAACAATTCTTTTTTTCTCATAAATGTTTACTCCCCTTTTGTGTTGTTCATTCCATTTCATCAATTTGAGTTTCCATCTGGTATTATTTCCTTTCAGCATTTCATTTTATGCAAATTGGTTATCAAAAAATTAGCTTTGTCATACCTAATAATGATTAATACTCATGTTTCAATTACTTTCTCTAGGTGCTGAATTCAGATGGACATATATTTTCTTCCACACTGAAATTTTAGTTCCACTGCCTTTGGTCTTCATTGAGTCTGACGTGAAATTAGCTGTCTTCTCTTTTGCTATCCTGTAGAACATGAGTCTTTTCTTTTCTAGCTGGCTTTTATGATTTTTTGCTTATCTTAGGTGACAGAACTTTAATAATGATGAATAAGTGTGGTTTTCTTGTATTTAGCTTGCTATTGAATCTGTAAGCTACTGTGTTTGTTTAATTTGGGAGGAAAATATGCCATTATTCATTCAAGTATTTCTTTTGTCTATCTTTTCTTTCCTAAAGCATTTTTTAAAAAATATTTTACTTATTTGGAAGGCAGAGTTACAGAGAAAGACAGAGGGGGGCACACAGAGAGAGGTCTTCCATCTGCTGGTTTATTCCGCAAACGGCCAGGTCTGGAGCCAGGAGCATCTTCTGGGTCTCCCACGTGGGTTCAGGGGCCCAAATACTTGGGCCATCTTCCACGGCTTTCCCAGGAGCATCAGCAGGGAGCTGGATTGGAGGTGGACAGCTGGAACTTGAAATGCTGCCCATATGGGCTGCTCACACTGTAGGTGGAGGCTTGACATTCTACACTACAGCGCTGGCCCCAAGCAATTTCAATAATAATAAATTCAGATGTTTCATATTGTCTCACAGTTCTCTGGTATTCTGTTAATTTTTTTCTCCTTTACTTCCTATTTGTGGTTTAGTCTAGGCAATTTCTATACATCTGCCTTAAAACTCACTGATTGTAATTCTTTATTCTTTCAATCACAAAATTAATTCTTCAGATTTTATGTTTTTCCACTGAATTTCCTTTGGGTTTTTTTTATTGGCACTGCTGAAATTCCTCATGTGATGGTTCACACTGTCCTTTATAGATCTTTTAGAATATGAAAGGTATTGTAAATTACTTGCCTAATAATGCTGACATCTGTATCATCCCTAGATGTGTTTCTATTGACTCTTCTTTTGACTGTATGTCACTTCTCTTTTGCTTCAACATTTTATTCTGTCAATTGTATGCTGAAGATTATGTGCAAAGACTAGTGTTGGTGGAAGTTAACATGGTCTCCCCAGAAGTGGATACAACTTTTTTTTTTTTTTTGTCAAGCTGCTAGTGTGGGAATGATTCCATCTTTACTAAATTTGATATTTTCACATCTTCAGTTCAGATAACCACTGGTGGCAGCATGCGGTAGGGAGTGAATCAGGACTTTACTCAGGACTTGAGAACTTAACCCCAGCAAAACTTGAGAAATTTCTCTTTGCTTGTAGCCCAGCCACCTGCTTTCCCCACTGTGGGAGCTCTTTTGTCTTTTTTTCTAACAATAACAGCTTTTTGTGTCACTGGGGAATTCACTTTCTCTCTGGTCCTACTCTTGGCTAACTACATGTTGCACCCTCTCTTTCATCCATGCCCAGCTTCAATCAGCCTCTGCTGTGCACAGAGTAGAAGACCCGTGGAGATATGGGAGACTTGCTGCATTCCTGTTCCAGTAAAAGGCTTAAGCAGTCACTCCCTACAGCTGGTGAAGTCTAGGGTGCTTTCTCTCAACTTTATTGCCACTCTCCTAGCCTAGTACTGACAACCAGTGAAGAACTCAACTCTTTTTTTTTTTTTTCAGAAAGGCATTTTTTTCCCAAAAGATTTATTTTTTTTTAAAGGTAGAGTTACACAGGGAGAGGGAGAAAAAAAGGGTGGAGGGGAAGGAGAGAGACAGAAACAGAGAGAATGAGAATGAATGAATGAATGAGAATCTTCCAACCACTGGTTCATTCTCCAAATGGCTACAATGGCTAGGGCTGGGCCAGGTGGAAGCCAAAAGCCTGGAACTTCATCTGCATCTCCCACATGTGTGGCAGGGGTCCAACCACTCAGGCCATCTTTGGCTGCTTTCCCAGGCGTATTAGCAGGGAGATGGAATGGAAGTGGAGTATCCGTAACTAGAACCTGGGCTTCTATGGAATGCTGGCAGCAGCTTAACCTGCTGCAAATGCAACAATACCAGCCCCCACAACTTCCATAATTGGATTTTTTTTTTAGCTTTCTTGTGTATGTCTCATTTTTCCATCTGTACCTTCAACCTTGCACTTGCAAACATCCCATACAATCAGTAAACGGAAGGGCTGATGGGTTCAGATTCACTGTGTGGCTGGGACTCTAAACTGCAATAGATTTCACACAGATGTTGTTTATTAAAATATAAATGGTTCCTTCTTACCCCACAACACCAGATTCTTCTTTTCCTTGCTGCTTCTCCCAAACAGAACATAGCTCGGGAGGGGGTGAAATTACTTCCTGGATTTTAAGTTTCTTTGCTTTGCCAGGTCTCAGGTGGATCCAGCAGTCTGTGATACACGACAGCACACCCTTGTTAGGATGGTTGCCACTCTTGTTTGTTTACCTCAACTGGAATTTCCCTAAGCACTTACCGGAGTACTCTCATTCTATTAACTTTCCAATCTGTGCACTTTTACAAGATTACTGCTAGCCTTGCTTCAGTTTTGGAGTTGGAAACCAAAACATTGAAAGACTAAATAAATTAACTGGCTCAATTGATATAGCTAATAAATGATTTGATCAGGGTTTTAACCTGTTCCACAATTCTTCTGCTTGCTTTAATCATATCTCAGGTTATAAGGAATTACTTTGATTTTCCTGAATTTGTCATGTTGTTTTTACCTCTGTACCTTTTCTTGTCCTGATCTCAAAGGCCAGATTACTCCTACACTGGACAGTCTGCAGGTCCAGCTTTCTAAATCACTCATCTCATCATTTTTTTTTTAAATTAATTTTATTTATTTGAAAGACAGAGTTACATAGTGAGGTAGAGCTAGATAGAGTGCTCTTCCATCCACTGGTTCACTCCCAAATGACAGTACGGCAAGAGCTGAGCTGATCCAAAGCCAGGAGCTTCCTCCAGGTCTCCCACGCGAGTACAGGCACCCAAGGACTTGGGCCATCCTCTGCTGCTTTCCCAGGCCATAGCAGAGAGCTGGATTGGAAGTGGAGAGGTTGGGACTCGAACAGGCACTCATATGGGATGCTGGCGCTGCAGGCTGAGGCTTTAACCCACTGTGCCACAGTGCTGGCCCCTCATCCCATCATCTTAAAAGGATTTTATGTTTTCCATTTCCTTGAGAGTTATCTGAATTTTTTCCTGTGTTTCATATATTTTTATTATACTTCAGTGTATCCTTCATTTTTTTTTTATTTATATTTTTAGGCTCTAAATTTTTTAAGCTTTTATTTAATAAATATAAATTTTCAAAGTACAACTTTTGGATTATAGTGGCTTTTTCCCCTCATAATCACCCTCCCACCCTCAACTATCCCCTCCCCTACTCCCTCTCCCATCCCATTCTTCATCAAGATTCATTTTTAATTCTCTTTATAAACAGAAGATCAATTTAGTATATACTAAGTAAAGATTTCAACAGTTTGCACCCACACAGATACATAAAGTGGAAAGTACTGTTTGAGAACTAGTTATACCGTTAATTCACATAGTAAAACACATTAAGGACAGAAATCTTACATGGGGAGTAAGTGCACAGTGACTCCTGTTGTTGATTTAACAATTGACACTCTTATTTATGACATCAGTAATCACCTGAGGCTCTTGTCATGAGCTGTCAAGGCCATGGAAGTCTCTTGAGTTCGACAACTCCGATCTTATTTAGACAAGGCTATAGTCAAAGTGGAAGTTTTCTCCTCCCTTCAGAGAAAGGTACCTCTTTCTTTGATGGCCCATTTTTTCTGCTGGGATCCCACTCACAGAGATTTTATTTATTTATTTATTTATTTTTTTGCCAGAGTGTCTTGGCTTTCCTTGCCTGAAATACTCCCATAGGTTTTTTAGCCAGATCCGAATCGCTTCTTGGCCTTTTGGCTAAAATCAAGTGTAGTATTGCTCCTTTCATATTTTGTCAATCAAAAATGGGATCATTTCAGTTTACAGGTACTTTTGCAATGAGTTTGAAGAAAAATGCTGAGCATTTTTTTTTAAATATAGTGAACATACTTTTTACAATCAAGTTTATTCTCTTCCCCATTATTGCAGATAATCTATTTTTATTCAAAACCACATCCACATCTTTATCTGCATCTTCACTGACATATTTCAAGAGGGAAGACATCTCACTTAGGGACTTTATGCATAGATTTCTGCAATACGACAACAGATGTGAAAAAAGCCATTCAATTTGTTCCTAAGAAGGCCCTAGAGTGTGAGAGACGAGCCAGCAATCTTGTTCATTCCCAATGCAGGTCCATGTAATAGCATAACCGCTGAGTGGTTAGCTTTTTCCCAAAGACAGTTAATAACGATAAGAAAAAAGATTCCCCCTAGAAACTATTGTTTTTTCAAAGTCCAGAAGAATGTTTTTAATTTCTCTACTTTCAGTGTAAAAGTAGATGATCATTTCTGAGGAAGAACATTAATGATTATAAAAGAAAATGGATAATTTCTCCACAATGCTCCAACCACAACACTCCTTCCCCAGTCCATGGCATTATTTTCAATATTGAAGCCTATACATGTTTAGTATATTTTGAAGACATACAGACAATCTAAACATGTACACCCAGTTACCAATGTTAAAAAGCAACCTTAAAAATTTTAGAAGTTTTATATAGAAAAATTGAGAAGATAAACTATAATGTTCTTATATACCCCAACCTAGCTTTTACTCATGTTACATTAGTATTGTGAAAATTTTTACAATGAATTAATATTGATATATTATTAACTAAAGCCTATCATTTATTAATATGTGTTTAGTTTTTAATTAATGTCTTTTCCTGTTACAGGATCCCATTCAGGATATCACAATACATTTGGTCATCAATTCGCCTTAGATTCCTCTTGGCTTGTTTTTGATATCCTTGAAATTTTGGATAGGACTAGTCAGATAATTTGTAAAACTCTTCTTCTCTTCTCACAATTAGAATTTATCTGATGTTTTTCTCATGGTTAAAGTGGGGTTATGGGTTTTGAGAACAAAGACCACAGAAGTAAAATGCTGTATTTTGTCACACCCTATCAAGGTTACAGTCCGCAAACATAATGCAACAGTTAGTATTAATAAAATTATTAATGTTTAAAATCCTTTTTGGTAATACAATTTTGATTTCTTCAGGTCACATTCTTGTTTATATATGCCCTTCACACATAAAACATGATTTTTCCTATGTAGTTATCCCTTAACCAGACTATACATGACTTTGTCTACTTAATTTTACTTAGACACATTCTCCCCATTTTCTAATTGTTTTCTTGTTCTTCAGAAAATTTCTTCACAATTGTGTATCTCTGTCTGGTACTTTGGTGCCTCAAAACACGGCATGAAAATTTTGCTTAACTTCATTCTTGTAAGTAGGCAGCATCAGTGGCTCTACTTTCAATCCAAAATTGCACTGTGTGTTACAAGCTTATTTACATGTCTATTTTACTTTTGTTTTATTACAGTGAATATGTTCTAACATAGTAAAATTATATTGGTTTATGATTGTCAAAAATTCTTACTAATGAATTAAAATATTTTTCAATAACTTTTGGAAGGGAGCCTCCTTCTTGACGACTAATTAGGTTTTCTATACATTATCCCACCCTCTGGAACAAATTCCACTTACAAAAGCATTATTTCAGTATATCACATTGAATTGGTTTGCCTCAAATTGCCCATGATTACATTAATTCTCAAAGCTTGTTTTTTTTAAATTGTTCATTTCTTATTCCATTTCCATAATATACTATTCTACAATTATTAATTGAATACAACTAGACCTCAGTCATCATTCCAAATGCTGATGACAGGGTGAAAACAGGATGGAAAAAACAAATTAGCAAAAATTCCCATATACACAACTGTACCCAAATGCACACCAACAAAGGATATATAGATGATGTATATGTTTACACTCAATGTGGAACTGTGGTCTTTGTACTTTTGTTTGTTGAATTTAATGTTTATTTTTGCATTCAGCCTATGACTACAGAGTGGACTGAAACTGTTTTTGGAAAAATTAAAGAAATAAAAGAAAGGGAAGAAGGAAGAATGGAGGGAGGGAAATGGGGAGGCGGAGAGTTATGGTTATCTTAGAATTATACCCATGAAACACATGAAGTATGTTCCATTTATATTAATAAAAATTTTTAAAAGACATTTTCCTACTTTTAGATTATTATGATTGTGTATGCTGTCCAAATATGTAGGACCACATTTTTAATATTTACCAACACAGTTACAGAACTAGACAGAGGAAAGGATAAGAAGCAAAAGAATTGTTCTATTAATTTTCAAAATCTCTAACAGTTCACAGTTACTATCTAGTTTGTGAGAGTGTTTTTCAATATATCCTTGCTAGTAATTGTTGAATGAAAGGCTTTTCCAATTTACAAGTACAAATCACAGCCTAATGTTTTAGATGGTACTCGTCAATGTTTTAGGTGGTACCTTTCAAATAAAATTGAGCATCTTTATATGGACCATCTTTATATGGATGATGATCTTATTTCTTCTTTTGTACTAAGAAGTGTCATAATGATATGTAATATAATGCATGTAATTTTAAGGGAAAGGTTTATTGTCAGCTTGGGGAAGTCCAGTGGGCCAGGGGGAGAAGACAAGAGAGTGAGAAAGAGCAATCAGGAGAGCCACAGGTGCGGGAAGCAGGTGCTATTATACCTTTGCAGAGGAAAGGGAAATAGGAACAGCAAATCCCATTAGGGTGGGAGTAGAGCTGAAACCTGTGGTTGGGTCACCTCGCTTGAAGAAATGGTGACAGGGGCAAGAGCCCAAGATGGTGTCCATGGCACGAATTGTGTCACAGATAAGACGGCTCCATTTTACTAGCATCCCCCCCCCCTTTTGTTTCTTAACATGTAATATTTAAAAATCTATATTCGACCCTTAGGTCTTTCAAATCAGCATTTTATCTTGATTCAGCTATTTTTATCTAATAAAACAAGGAAGATTTCACCAAAGCCCTCAGTAACATCATTTTTTCTCTTTTCTCTCCTTAAGCTATTCTAAATTTGGTATTTACCATCCCCAGGCACTTTTGAAAGCTACTGAAGACATATGTCTACATAAAAATACATATTACTTACAAGTAACAATATGGAAATAGTGTAACATTGTCTCCCTCTGAAATTCCTATTTGCTTTTGCTAGATCTTTTTGGAAGATACATTTATCCAGGTTGACATCTGAGCCAAACTCCAATCATTTATGGTATTCCATGTTATCCACATACCATAATTTATTTATCTCATCTCTTACTGAGTACTATTTGTTTCCATTTTTTTCATTAGTATAAACAAAGTTGCCATTAAAACATTAACATCTAGTAGTAAAAGTGCTTTATTGTATAATTCTAAATTATACAGTAATTTTGAGTTAAGTATACAAAATCGCTCACCTCCAACCATAGCATGAAGGCACTACCTGCTTCCCAATTTTGCAAACATTTCAACAACCATTTACATGAAATGTCTGTTGTCTCTTCCCACATTTCCACTAGGTTGTCTTTTTACTGCTCTAAGAATTTTCTACATATTCTGAGAATGCCAGTCCTAGGTCAGTTGTGTGTGTTGCAGGTGAATTTTTTGCAAGCTCTGACTTCTTGCTCCATTTACTATTTCTCTTTGTGTGTCACAAATATGCTTAAATGTATCGGTCTTTTTAAAAAAAATTGTCTGATTTTTGCATCTTGTGTAATAAAGGTCCATATTTCCTATGTTGATAAAGACATTCTGCATCTTGTATTCCTTTTTTTAAAAGCTAGTATTTAATAGACTTGGATTTCATTTCTAAGTTGGTGTGAGGCAATAAACTAAAAATTTTTCTTTGTTTTTATGTATACCCAGTTTTTCAAGCAGCACTGATTAACTTGTCTGCTCTTTTCAAAACTTCTAGTTAAAAAGAGACACAAAGGCACACAGATTTCTTCCATCTACTCATTCATTCTTCAAATGCCCCCAAGAGCTACTAATGGACCAGGCCAAAATCAGGAGCCTGGAACTCTACTTGGGTCTACCATATGGGTGGTTAGGACCCAACTACTTGAACCAAAACATGCTGCCTCTTGCCCCCCTCCCATCCCCAAAGGTGCATATTACCAAGAAGCTGGAACCAAAAGCAAAAGTTGAGACTTGACCTCAGGCACTCTGATATTGGGTCTGGGCATCCCAAATGGGGTCTTCATCACTAGGTCAAATGTCCACCCGTGGGCCAGCGCTGTGGCTCAATTATCTAATCCTCCACTTGCGGCGCCAGCATCCCAGGTTTTAGTCCTGGTTGGGGCACTGGGTACTAGTCCCGGTTGCTCCTCTTCCAGTCCAGCTCTGCTGTGGCCTGGGAAGGCAGCAGAGGATGGCCCAAGTGCTTGGGTCCTTACCCGCATGGGAGACCAGGAGGAAGCACCTGGCTCCCGGCTTCGGATCGGCGCAGAACCGGCCATGGCAGCCATTAGGGGAGTGAACCAACAGAAGGAAGACCTTTCTCTCTGTCTCCCTCTCACTGTCTCTAACTCTGTCTCTCTCACTGTCTAACTCTGCCTGTCAAAAAAATAAAAATAAAAGTCCACCCCTACATACTCTTTTTAAGTAACAATTAGTCAATCTTGATAGATTTCTTTATTATTTTAAGATTTATTTATTCAAAAGGCAGAATGACAGAGATGAAAGAAACAAAGAGCTAGAGAGTTTTTTTCATGCCCTGGTTCACTCTCCAAATAGCCACAACAGCCAAGTCTGGACCAGACCAAAGCAGGAGAAACAAACTCCATTCAGGACTCTTACATGGATGCCAAGGGCTCAAACACTTGAGCCATCTTTAGCTACCTTCCCAGGCACATTAACAGGGAGCTGCATGGAAAGTGGAGTTCCTGCGTCTCCAATCAGCACTCTCATACAGGATGCTTGTGTTGCAACCTGCAGCTTAACCAGCTGCACCATAGTTAGACCCCAAGATTTCTTTTGTATGCATTATTCGTGCTCTTTGTTATATCATGCGTATTGTTTATAACTCTGTACCAGAACCATTATGATTTAATTGCATTGCTTCCTAAGTTAATATCTGCAATAGCTGCGATTGTTACCTAAGGTATTATAAACTATGTCCATAAGAAAACTAAAACAGGAATAGAACTCAACTAAGTGCTAAGAAAATTCCTCAGTACCTATATTTGAGGAAAAGGAAAGGACAATCGAGGCTATCCACAAGAGGCAATGGGCCCGTACCTGTGCAATTACAACAGCAGAAACCCATGATAAGCTCTATTCCTCTAAATTTGGGGCACAAAGCTTACATTCACTTTTGTTTCATCTCTCTAGGAAGTGACACTAGACACAGCGTAACAAACGCATAGAATCTCAAGAAGCTTTGGACTGAACATTTGGTGACTGCCCACTTATTTGGGGTCTCCCTTCTTCATGGAAGCAACAAAACACAGTACCCTTTCAAGATTCCAGCTCCTAGTTAGAAACTATGTGTGATTTCTCATGGACAAATACCAAGGCTCGCCACACCAGGCTTCCACCACAGCCACTGAGTGCCTTTCTCAGCAGGGAGCTATAGTCAAGGGCTCAGTGCCCTGGATGGTCCTGCTCTTCACACAGGTGCACTCCTAGCCCCAGTGCCTTCATTCCTAGGTGTCCTCTGTAGGAGCCTCTTCTAATGGAGTGTGGAAGGCTCAACCTTGAAGATGCTCCTCCCCACTCTCAGTGCTCACCATTTGGTTCCTAGTTCTTCCCCTAACCCCTCTGTTCCCCAAACTACCAGAGCCTTTAGTCTAGGAGCTATCTTAACAATGAGGAGACCCACAGCCACACTGAGCAACCTGGGCCTCCGGCAGTACACCATTACACGAAGGAAAATGTTACAAGGCAGAGACTAGAACTTTGTAATCTTTTTTATAAAACTGGAGTATTTTATCAATGCTTTCTCTGTATCTTTTGAGATAATCATACAGTTTTGGTTCTTCAGTTTGTTAATGTGATGTATTACATTTACTGATTTGCAAATATTGAACCATCCCTGCATACCATGGGCAAATACCACTTGGTCCAGGTGAATGATCTTTCTGATGTATGTTGGACCTGATTTGCTAGTACTTTGTTCAGGATTTTTACATCGATGTTCATCAGGTTTATTGGTCTACAGTTCTTTTTCTCTGTAGTATCTTTTTCTGGTTTACAAGTTAAAGTGATGCTGGCATCATAGACATAGTCCCTCCCTTTCACTTGTTTTAGCTTGAAAAGAATCTAAATTAGTTCTTTTTTAAAAGACTTGGAGAATTCAGCAGTGAAGCCATCAGTTCCTAAGCTTTTCTTTGTTGGGAGGGTCTTTATTACTGATTCAATTTTCATATTTTTATGGTGCAGTTTAGGTTTTCTGTGTCTTTATGACTCAATTTGGTAAATTCTATGAATCTAGGAATCTATCCATGTCTTCCAGATTTTCCAAATTGTTAGCAGACAGCTCTTTGTAGTAATTCCTGATGAGTATTTTTAGATCTGTGGTATTTTATTTTTGTTCTCCAATTTTGTTGATTTGGGTCTTCTCCTTTTTTTTTTTTTTTCGGTTAGTTGGGCCAATTGTGTATCAATTTTGTTCATTTTTTTTTAAACAGCTCTTCACTTGACCAGTCTTCTGTCTTTTGGTTTCAATTTTGTTTATTTCTTCTCTAAATGTTTCTTTCCTCCTACTAATTTTGGGTTTTGTTTGTTGATTTTCTATTTCCTTGAAATGTACTGTAGCTTCTTTATTTGATGCCTATCCAATTTCTTGATGTAGAACACAACTGCTATAAGCTTTCCTCATGACACTACTTTTGCTGTATCCCATAAGTTTTGATATTGTCATCTTCATTCATTTCCAAAATTTTGATTTCTTGTATGATCCACAGTTCATTCAGGAGCATGCTGTTTGCTCTCCATGTGTCTGTATACATTCTCAAGATTCTTCAGTTGTTAATTTCCAGCTTCATTCCATCGTGGTTGCAAAAGCATGGTATAATTTCAATTCTTTTGAATTTGCTGAGACTTGCCTTATGGCCTACAATATGGTCTATCCTAGAGAAAGTTCCATGTGCTGATGAGAAGAATGTGTATTCTGCAACTGTAAGCTAAAAGATTCTGTGGATATCAGTTAGGTCCATTTGGCCCATAGTGCTATTTAACTCTGTTGTCTCTTTGATGATTTGCTGTCTAGTTGATTTGTCCATTGATCAAGGTGGGTGCTGAAGTCTCCCTGTGCTATTGTATTGTAGTCTCTATCTCCCTTTAGACCCATTCATATTTCTTTTAAATAGCCAGGCACCCTGGCATTGGGTCACATTATCCTCATTTGTAGATGACATGGTTTTATATATATATAAAGACTCCACTAAGACTATTGAACTAATCAGAGTTTGGTAAAAAATCAATACAGAAAAATTGATAGCCCTTGTATATACAGACAATGCTATGGCTGAGAAAGAACTTCCAAGATCAATCACATTCACAATAGTGACAGAAAAAATTGTTGGAATACATTTAACCAAGGAGGTGAAAGATCTCTATGATGAAAATCACAAAATATTAAAGAAATAGAAGGCCCCCAAAATGAAAAATCTTCCACGTTCATGGATTGAAAGAATTGGTATCATCAAAGTGTCAATATTACTGAAAGCAAATTACAGATTCAATGAGATCAAAATGAAAATTCCAATGACATTCTTCTCAGATCTAGAAAAAACAATGCTAAAATTCATATGGAAACACAAAAGATACCGAGTAGCTAAAGCAATCTTATACAAATAACACAAAGCCAGAGGCATCATAATACTTGATTTAAAGACATACTACATGGCAGTTATAATCAATACAGCCTGGTAATGGCACAAAAAAGACATCTAGATCAATGGAACAAGACACCAGCTCCAGGAATCAATCCATATATCTATAACCAATAATCTTTGACAAAGGCGCTAAAATCAGTCCCTTCAACAAAAGGTGCTGGGAAAATTGGACATCTGCATGCAGAAGTATGAAACAAGACCCCTACCTTACACCTTATACAAAAATCAACTCAAAATTGATCAAAGATATCAATCTACAACATAATAGCATCAGATTACTAGAGGATAACCATTGGGGAAGCTCTGCAAGACACTGGCATAGACAAAGAGTTTTTGGGAAAGACCCCAGAAGTGCAGGCAATCAAAGTCAAAATTGACAAATGGGATTACATCAAGTTGCAAAGCTTCTGTAGTACAAAAGAAACACTCAGCAAAGTGAAGAGGCAACTGACAGAATGGGAGAAAACATCTGCAAATTATGCAACTGATAAAGGATTAATATCCAGGATTTATCAAGAGCTCAAGAAACTCAACAATGATAAAACAATCAAGAAATGGGCAAAAGGTGCGAGTCCTGTGGCATAGTGAGCTTGCAGTGCTGTCATTCAATAGGGACACCATTTCATATCCTGGCTGCTCCTCTTCTGATCCAGCTCTCTGGTATAGCCTGGGAAAGCAATAGAGGATGGCCTGACTGCTTGGGCCTCTGCTCCTGGCTACTGCCTTTGGATCGGCCCAGTTCCAGTCATTGCAGCCATTTGAGGAGTGAACTAGTGGATGGAAGAACTCTGTCTCTAACTCTGCTTTTCAAATAAATAAAATAAATATGAAAAAAAAATTGGGCAAAGGACTTGAATGGGCACTTTACAAAAGAGCAAACTCAAATGGCCAACAGACACATGAAAAAATTCTCATGATCATTAGCCATCAGGGAAATGCAAACCACAAGGAGGTTTCACCTCAACCCACTTAGAATGGCTTTCATACAGAAATCAACAAACAATAAATGCTAGAGAAGATCCAAGGAAAAGGAAGCTTAATCTACTGTTGGTGTCAATATAAACTGGTATAGTCATTTTGGAAGACAGAATTAAGATACCTCAGAAAGCTAAAAACAAATCTCCCATATATTTTCTCTGATCTGTGATAACCAATCAAATACCAAAACTATAATATATTGGAGTAAAATTGACATTTTGAGCTTTGATAATTGTGTATAAGCCTTGTGTCTACTATTGAGGAACAGTGTTTTTTCTTCTTACTATTTATTAAACTCTTCACTTAGTCTAGGATTAATCTTAAGAGTATAAAACAAGCTGAAAATAGATCATTATAAAAATTAAGGGATGGGGGCCAGCACTGTGGCACAGCAGGTTAAAACCCGAGCCTGCAGTGTCAGCATCCCATAGGGCGCCGGCTCAAGTCCTGGCTGCTCCACTTCCGTTCCAGCTCTCTGCTATGGCCTGGGAAAGCACTGGAAGATGGCCAAGTCCTTGGGCCCTGCACCCACATGGGAGACCTGGAGGAAGCTCCTGGCCTCGGATCAGCTCAGCTCTGGCTGTTGCAGTCATCTGCGGAGTGACCCAGCGAATGGAAGACCTCACTCTCTCTCTCTGGCTCTACCTCTCTCTGTAACTCCATCTTTCAAATAAATAAACATAAATCTTTAAAAAAATTAAGAGATAGATTAGGAGAGGAAGGAAGTGGAAGGGGCAGAGGAGAGGGTAGGGTAGAAGTATCACTATGTTCCTAAATCTTTATATATGAAATAAAGTTTATATATTAAATAAAATTTTACAAAATAGAAACAGAAAAAAGGCCTGCCGTAAGAACTGAAAGGTTTAACTCTCACTTTGGCTTATATGATGTCTGGCAGCTTAGCATGCACATATTTGCAAGCATGTACTCTCTCCGACCCCCACCCGCAGTTCAGTTGCGCTAATGACAGCACTAACTGCCAGGGTAGGGAGTAGGGACAAGGCAATCAACAATGAAATACTTAACTAAAATTTTCTATCATAAATGTGTAAGTTATTTTGAAATTTTTCAAAGTACAATTAATGACCTTTTGAATTATAGCATCATTGTAGTGAATTTATGCCCATTTCCTGAAACTGTCTAAGAGATTAGAAAGATAGTTTTTTAAAAGATTTATTTGAAATGCAGAGTTATAGAGAGGCAGAGGCAGATAGAGAAATCTTCCATCTGCTGGTTCACTCCCCAGATGGCCACAATGGCCAGAGCTGCACTAATCCAAAGCCGGGAGCGTGGAGCTTCTTCCAGGTCTCTCACACTGATGCAGGGGCAAGAGGACTTGGGCCATCTTCTACTGGTTTCCCAGGCCATAGGAGAGAGCTGGATTGGAAGTGGAGCAGCTGGATCTCAAACCAGCACCGATATGGAATGCTGGCATTGCAGGCAGCAGCTTTACCCACTACACCACAGCACCAAGATATATAGTTCTTATACATCTAACAGAAAATATTAATGTTTCCATCAATGATCTATTTGATCATGGGCTTGGAATTTAACTCCTTAAGATTGGTTATGCTAGAAACTATTTCACTAGACATTTTGCAGGAAATGAGTTCAATCAAAACTAAGTCTTCTCTGTAATTCTCAAACTTTAATTTGTACATTCTTTCAGCCACGTCCTCTACAAAGCAGAGCCTGAAGCATGCATTAAAATTCTGACACGTTCTTTGGGAGATGCAACCCGATGGTGATGATTGAAGTAAAAATGTAGGGAGGCAAAATAAAACCAGAGACCTGTGAGGAGTGTAAGGTTATCATGGTGCTGGCATCTACTCAACAATGAACTGGGATCAAACAAGGTCACGGGCTAGGCAGGTGTACCACGTGGACACTAGGCTCTTCTGGAGAGAATGCAATACAAAATCCCATCATGCCCTGGTTCAAGGAAAGAAGAAACGATGTGACTGGCCCTTTTCTTGTTATTTGGTCAAGATTGACACCACAGGACATTAACACATCCATGATTCTTGTTACTTCTCTGGGCCAACTGATGTCTACTCCACAGCCCAGATTAAAAAAGCCCACAAAGGTAGCATTTCTGCTTGATGATCAGAGCAGTGTATATTAGTCTACTAGGGCTGCCAAAACAATTCACTGAGCAGCTCAATAACGGAAGTGTATTCTTTCACAGATGAAGAGGCCAGACATTCAAAATCAAGGTGTCAGCAGTGTTAGCTCCTTCTGGAGGCTCTGAGGGGAATCTATTTCTGCCTCTCCCTGAGCCTCTGGTGCCTGCCGGACACCCTCATTGTTCCCGGGCTTTCAGCTGCATCACTATATCCCCTGATGCCATTTTCACAGCACCTTCTCTGTTTCTGCCCAGTGTCTGTGCATCTCAAACCTTGATCTTCCTTCTCCAAGACACCAGTCACTGTATTTAAGGCCTCCCCTAAATCCATGATGACCTCATCTCCTTCAATGAACTGTATCTGCAAAGGTCCTATTCCCAAATAAGGGCATATTAACAAGTACCAGATGGTAAGATCTAGACCTATCTTTTGGACATCCTTTATTCAGTCTGTTAAAGGGTGAATGGACAGACAGGTTGCAGGGCCACCCAAACCTGGGGTTTCATCTGAGACTCTGGCCAGTTCAGGGAATGAGGTAAGGGCACTGGTGAACACAGCCTAGGAGACAAAAAGTGCCTTTGAAAAGGAAATTGTCCACAGAATTTTGAAAGTGATTAAGGTTTTTATCTAAAATATACCCCAAAATTAGTTCATTTCCAGAGTGACAGGTTTTCAAATGGAGAATTATGAAAATAATGTTCATTCCTTAAGACACTTCAGAACCTTCAGTGTTGAAGATTTTAAGATAATTCAAACAAGATTCTTAGATAACTTAAAAGTTTAACAGACACATAAAATAAGTGGGTTTAACAAACTCCATATATAAGGTATGGGAGGAGGTAAATAGATTGGCATAATCAGTTGTAGGTGAAAACAGGAAAGTGCAAACTACTTTAATATACATTGTGTATCATCTGGCCCTCTGAAATAATCCTATAAAATAGCTAGATTTAGGGGAGGAAATCCTCTAAATCTGAGAGTCAGGTTGAATAAATAATCCAAATTCCTTGTGGGTAGATATAAATTAAAACCTGTACCTCAGGACTTTTGACCCTCCTAATATAATTGATATTCTTTGCTACTTCCTTTTGCATCAGTTAATAACTTCTGGTCTTCTCCTAGGAATTTGGGCTTTTATGACTGCACCATAATTGTTCCTTCTGTAGGAATATACTATATAGTTTCAATTTTTTTGAATGACAGAAATGGACAGAGATCTACTATCTGCTAGTTTGTTTTCCCAAATGCCCGTAGTAGCCAAGATTGGGCCAGGTTGAAGCTGGGAATCCAATCTAGGTTTTCCATAGCTGGCAGTAATCAAACCACTAGTGCCATCACCTGCTGCCTCCCAGAGTGTACATTAGCAGGAAGTTAGAATCAGAAGAGCTGGGACACAAACCAGGTGTTCTAATATGGGATGCAGGAGTCCTAAGCAGTGTCTTAACTACTAAACTGTACACCTACTTCTCTGATATGTATTGCATTGGAAATATTTATACTGATTTGCTTAAGAACTTAGAGGACTTTTGTAGTGTCTTCTCCTGCTTTATTCGGACTTCTGGCCATGAAATTCCTGATTTGGCTACAGAAGTGGACTTAGGGAACCATATTAAGATGCTTAGGTCCTTAGATTACAGTCTGCGTTGGAAGATCCCAGGAATGGGGCTGTCTAAGTGACACAGTCATCCTGATCCTTGCAGTGGATTAGTCCACTACAAAACATGGAGTTAAAGACAAATTATCATTTAAGGCATATTTATGACACTCTATTAATAAATAAAGTCATGGGAATGATGTCCAACTTTCACTCTTTAATTTCAATATATCAAAGGCTAAACAGTGAAACTGTACTGTTCTAAATACTTCAGTATAACATATAAGGCAAAGAACTTAAATACATGACTAGGCATTAAAAAAATTCCTCCTAAAATAGCAAATTTTATTCATATAAGATTGGCAACTATCACCTTAGTTTTGCCAAAAATATAATGCCAAATTTGAATCCTGCAAATTTAATTTTCCAAAGAAGAAATATTATGCTTTAAAATAAGTAACTACTGAGTCATTTTTCATATGAAAAATATATTTACCACTGTAATGATAGAAATATCTCCCAAAGCAAATAAAGACATCTCTATTTTTCATCAAAAATTGGAAGCTTCTGTAAAGTCACTTATAACTTAACTTTATATAGCACATTTCCTTATCAGTAAAACTAGGAATCATGTCCATTTTTTCCAAATGTGGCAAGGAGAGTCTATTGAGCATTTCTTAGCAACTGCTTCTAAATGGACATTTTACACTCTAAGACAAGAGCACTAAGTCCGTGTGAGAAGCTGTGATGTGTTTCTTTCTTTCACAGGAATGGCAAAGCCTATTCCATTATTAAGACTAAGTTTCAGAGCTTTTTAAAGAAAAAGTTCTAAGAGGCCGTGTGCTTTTAACATAATCCCATCTGTTTTACCACTCAGAAGCTCTTTCACACCCTCAGACTCTGAAGAGACAAATGATCACATTTTGTCATCTTTTCCTCTTAGAATAAAGTTGGGAGGGGGTAGGGGAAATTGCTGGAGAGAATGATGAGTTCTATTTTAAGGATGACACTCTGAGAAACACAGAAAATAAAAGCGACTCAACCCCATAAGCCAGAGAAGAGCACGACACTAATGATCACCCGCTTTAACCCAAGATTCAAATTATCTCATCAAAAATATGTGTGCTCTTCAGTAGTAGCATCACAGAAGTACACAGTAAACTTACAGATCCTGTCCACACCACAGCAATAGTCCACATGCACCCCCCCCTTTTTAAAGATGTATTTATTTGAAAGGCAGACTAACAGACATTTCTTAATGTAATTTCATCAGTAATACAATACCTTATGGAGTAAACCAAAAAGGCACAATGATAGTTAGTAGGCCAGTGACCTGAGCTTTATACCCAGATCTGTAGTTAATTAGATTGTTACTATGGAAGACTGAAACCTCTTAGGTCTGGTTTCTCCACTTGTTAAGAAAATACCATCTTCCCATCTATACTATGGGATTTTTATGAATCCAAGTTTAATAGAGGTGTACTTTACAATTTAAAATATGAAATGCTGCATAGTAATTCACTGACAGCCTAGAATCCTTCTTTTCAGAACCTATTTTGGTACTCCTGCTGACAGACTCGGATTATGCAGTATGATGAGGCATTATGTGAATTCTGTTACCTGCCAGGCAATATGGCCTCAGAGATAGACAAGTGTGAAAGTGATCCTGTACCTGACACCCTTGCTAGTTTAACTGTGGAAGACAAGACAAGCACAATATCACTGACAGTAAATAAAAAGGCAAGATCGCCACTGAGAGAACTGACAAGCCAGTCCCCATCAACATCACATCCACAACCTTCAGGGATGTAGAATGTCCAGCCTGCGGGCCGTATAAGGTCTGTGAAATCATTTCGTCTAAAACTGCCAAGGCAACCACAGGCAGAACTCCAAATTCAGTAAGTCTATAGCAGGCTAACTTTTAAGTTGAAAGCTTGTTATGGCTTGCAGAAGATGTCATAAATACACACATGGCCCTTGTTAGAAAAAAAAGGCTCTCCATCCAGTATAAACTATCAGTTTGGCTATGTCAAAACACTTTGCTTATGGAGTCATTGAAACCCCTCACTCTGTCACTCAAGACTGTCCACTCCTACTTCATCCTTCCAACTTTAGTAAGAATTTTTCTTTAAACGTATCCTGTGCTGTTGCTAAACGGGTGATTCATTAGCTTATTATCAATGTCTTATTCCATCTACCTGGAAGTCCTTTGTTACTTCCCTTACCTTCAGACAACACAGAGCACACTGGCTGTGAACCGAGACAGATCGTGCACAACACTGCAGTACCTGCACCTCACACAATATCAGATTGGCCTATTAGGAGCTTTTAGTATTGATTTCCTCACTTTACAGATAAATAAAATCTAGAAGACATCACAGCTTCATCTTATATTTTGATATTGCTACAAAACATTTAAATAAAAAATGTCGTAGCTCCTAAAGAAACTCATTAGATCTTGGGAAAATAAATAAAATTAGGAGCACAGATTTGGAACTCTGCAAGGAGTGACTTTGGCTTATCTGTTCCATTTATACATTCTCCATATGTTAGGGACTTACAACACTGTGGTTCATATTAGCTACACTGCCCCTACTTGGAAGCATAGGTACACACATTGTTTTGGGATAATTTAGGCCTCCACACTCACAGTTGCGCAATCAAAATATCCGACCATTAAAAACAAAAACACACAGGGCCAGCATTTGGTCTAGGGGTTAAGACTTCCTTTGATGCCCACCTCCTACGCCTGAAGTGCCTGGGTTTGACTCCTGGCTCTGGCTCCTGGCTCATTTTCCTGCTAATGCAGTTGAACAGGCAGTGGTGAAGGTTCAAATAATTGGGTTCCTTGCCACCCACATGGAAGCCATAGATTGGATTTCTAGCTCCCATCTTCTGTACCCATCACAAATGTGGGCATTTGGGGAGTGAACCTGCAGATGAGAGCTTGCTCTGTTTCTATCTTTCTCTGTATCTCTCTGCTTCTTAAGTAAGCAAATATATATAATATATATATTTAAGAAAGCATAAGTATAACATCCTTCATTTTACCACGTATTTTACTTAATTAGTCATATACAGCCTTGTTTCATATAAAAATGTAGCCATTTATTTTTGCCACATAATGTAAACTGCCTTCTTTAGGAATTAGGACTCATAAATTTTCTCCCATCATACATTTGCTCGCTGGTTATTAGAATATTAATTTTTCAAACTGATTTAGACAAAATGTAACATTGAAGTCCAAACTATTTAAATAAAATTCTGAGTAAATAGGATAAATTTATTATAAACTGTAACATTTTAAAACCATGTGCTAATATAAATGTCAAGTAAAAGCTGCAGCAATTTTTAAGCAGATTTCATACAAATCTAAAACTTCACAAGATTATTTGTAGCTTCAAACCAATGGCATGTGTAAAATGTTAATTTAACACTTTATGTATTAAGTTTTTTCTTCCATTTTTGAACAGTTTAATACCAATCATCTATTTTATAGGCTAATCTGCCAGAAAAGCTAACTTCTAGTCAAATTCTTTTTACATATACCCTGAAAACAGCTGTAACAGTGTGAATTTACAAAATGAAATGCTCCATGTTTTTATATCCCTGAGATGCATTATACTACAAAAACAAAACAAAAAATATTTATAGTATGGAACGAGAACATAAATATATTTCCTTTCTCTTTTGATGAGGATTAAATTCCAAGAATCATGACTTTTCAAACAAATCAACTTTGAGACTCACAAATGTATTGTTGTTAACTACTAACCTCATATTATCCAGTGCACATTTCTGCTTACTTACTTATTAGGTAAGTGGGTACACATTTCTGCTCAGATAAAACTGATTGTGGGAAAATAAAATGAATACCCTCAATTTTCTAATTTAGTCGACATCCCTCAATCACAATTTCTGCTTTGAGTAAACTCAGTGCAGACAGGCTTTATGTTTAAGAAAAGACAAAAATAGCTCAGACTTACGTATCACTTAAATGGAAGTGAGAAACAGGGACTTAGCCAACAAGTAAATTAGATATAATCTTCAAAAACTAGCATTTTTATGGAGCTGAGTAAAAAAATGGTTTCCCCGAGAGTGGAGGGGATGAGGTCTAGGGGTCTTTGAAGCATATCATTTTATTTGTTTTGAAAACGTGAGACAATTGAGAATGGTGAAGGGCATGAGCTAGCAGGAGGGGAGACGGTGAAGAAAACGAAGGCAGAGTGTATCCCTGACGGACACAGGAGGTGTGACGCTGGGGTCTTGGCAGCACTGGGGAGCAGGTGGAAAACAGGAACAGAAGATGTTTCAGAAGTCTTTCAGGAAAGGGTGTATAGTGCATGGGCTGGCTGAAATGGCATGGCATATAGACCAGAAACTCATCCAAATAGTTCACTCTGTCAAGGAAATTATTTTTTAGTAAATATATAGACAAGTATATTCCCGAAGGTTTGATTTTATAGAATCTGTGTGAAACATACACAAAGCAGAAGGGATACACACACACACACACACACAGAAAAAGCCAGGAGCAGAAGCAAATTCTGTCATCTTTAAATTATTTCTCCCTGAGATGACTTGGGATTCAAATCTCTTAACTTCCATGTGTATTTACTAAAACCTGTATCCATTCATGTACACTTCATATATAATTCCTGAATTAGAATGTGTTTATTATATAATAAAGGAAAAAGTTTTTCATTAAAAAAATAATCTTGATCAGGACCTAACCCTTACAGATCTGCCCTTATTCACTGGCACATTGTATCCAGGCTTTCTGCACTTATCAGAGAATACAATCTTGAACTGACTTCTCTGAAGACACTCCATTTCATACTTGAATCAAGTCAAAATAATAAGCAGCTGCATACATGAACCACAGCACATTGGTCCTTAGAAGAATTGCTTTGTTGGATATTATGCTGTAGAGCAAATCTTTTTAAAGGTCATTTTCAAAACCAGCCCAATGAATTTCATTTTTGTATTTTTCATAAGTATCGCAGATGATACTCATTATGTGGCAGAATTTCTCTTTACAAAGAACCGTGGGAGCTTCTTTCTGCAGCATAGGAATAGCTGCACTTCAAAGAATCTTTTTAAACTCAAATTAACACTGAATTTCACTCTTTATTTTTCTTTTTGTATACCTATTGCTAGAAGACTATAATTCTATTTGTTCCCCATCCTTTTTAACCACACATAAATGGATGGTGTTAACTCATCATTAGCTTCTGCTAATTTTTGTGTCATTATTTCCCTTATCTATTATCTTCATTTAATTTTATTATGTTGTATTTTATGTAGTTTTGAAAATATCTTAAATGTTCTTTTGAACAAAATATGTAGATTATTCTTATGAGGAAATTATATTAGGTGATCGAATGGTGTTTTCCTCAGAAACAATGGCAAATGACAGAGGAGAGTTGCTGGAATAATGAAGAAGCAAAAACAAAGACAACACAGTATGCAACCTTGAATTGAAAACAACCCAACAGCTTAATTTGTTGCAAATCATTTTTGGATGGAGTTGGTAGAAAAATCTCTTAATAGAGGTGTTTACACTAGCATTGAATTCAGGCTGATGAATGGAAGAGCCTTCTTTATACTAAGCATCTTCTCCTCAGTAAGCACGCACTCTTTAAATATGACTGAAAATCAGGAGTGGCCCAAGAGAGAACAGAAAAACAGTAGTGAAAGAACCTATTTGAGCCCATTTGTTCTTCCCTGAATCTTTCTGTTGCTATCATTTTACCTTTCCATTCCTTCTCCATACATGCTTTGTACACTTTCTTGCAGCCTAAAGGCTTAACACCCAACCCTCTACTTTTCCAGGTGCGTTTTCCTGTTCAGAATCCATTCTAGAGCCAAACTCTTGCAGGCATGAATGCCAGCTCTACCACTCACTGGCCACGTGAATGTCGGACAGCTCATACAAGGATTTCAAAAATTTTACACCAAAATAAAACATCTTTTAATTATGCGTTTCTGCAAACTTTTTGAAGTACTCTTATGTAACCACTTTGTGTCTTGATTTCTCCAACTGTACGATGGAAATAATAGTACCTTCCTCGTAGGAGCTCTTTGGAGGATTAGAATAATCAGTGAGTATGTGCAAAGCCCCTGAGTAATGCCCGACTCTCAGTGCTAGACAATTATTTATTAAATAACAGTGAGCACTTAAGACAGTGATATCTTTAGGGGACAGTAATCTCATTTCAAAATCTTGTCTATTAATGCCCTGACCTCTTTGTCTTTAAGATACTCTGAAGTTACTTTAAAAAAGAACTTTCTGGAGAAAATGTCAAAGGTTTTCTCATCACTATAATTTGCTTTACGGAATTGGTAGGGAAAACCATCAACTGTCTTAATATAATACTAAGTTTGGGAAGAAGGACCTCAGTAATACCCACTCTATTAAAACAGAAAGAAAAGCATATTTAATAAGGCACATTGCCTCCATTTTGTATAATTATCAACCTTAGTGGAAGATGTGTGGCATTCAGTAGAACTATTTTTATCCTTTTAAACATTTCTCTTTAAAAAAAAAAAAAACAGTGCTTAAAACAAAGTAAGGATCATAAAGATGAGATGAACCTGAGAAGTAAATGAAATGTAAAATCATCATCATCAATATTCCTGGGCTGGGAAGATTCCCAACACCTAGGGAAATTTAAGATTAAAGAATATCTTCCATGTATCTTTAAAGAAAATCTATTTTCAGTCATATTATTTAATATGTGTAGAAAATTTATCAGAACTAATATAATACTCTTGGTTTTAATTTTGACTATTATTCAAAATGATCTGGAAGTAGCAAAGATTCAATATTGTCCAAAGAATTAAAAAATTTGATACTTAACGCTTTCCTTTATACTTGAGTTAAAAAAAACAGTCCAGATTTCAGATTTCATCCCTTCTTTGGATATACCATCCCCACAGTTTCAGCTATTGGCCCACATTAGAAACTCCTCTGTCCAAATTTCCCCTCTCAGAACAGCTGTGAATCTTGTTCACTATGGGGATTAAAAGAATTAACAGTGGAGACACCTGACTACAGTGAAAACAATTCTTTTAAAGAGACCCCTACAGCTTTGTTCAACACCATAGAGAGCTTAAACAAGGTCTGTGTGTCTAAGGCTCCACAGGGCTGGCACTCTAGTGTTAGTGCTCCCATTTCCTTTTGCTGCATGCAATTCAGCAGCAAAATCAAAGATCCTGTGGTCAGTGTCTCCCAAACAGTAGCAAATTTTTATTTTACCGTCTGATGAGGACTTTGATTTATAAAGTTTAAAAATTCCTTCTAAGCGCATTTAAGAATCAAAGCCTTTAGTTTGAATATTTTAAATTTATACATTATGTAATTTAGACATATTGTGCCTTACTATTTTAATTACTCTACTTCACTTTACCTATACAGTGGTACTTCAAGAAGTCTGTGGAGGGGAGAGTGTGTTGTGCATTGTTAAGCTGCTGACTGGGTTGTCTGCATCCTATATTGGTGTGCCTAGTTCAAGTCCCAGCTCCTCTACTTCCTGCACAACATCCTGCTAATGCAAATCCTAGAGGCAGCAGATAAAGGCTCAAGGAGCTGGGTCCTTGCCACCCACATGGGAGACTCAGAATGAATTCCAGCTTCATGACTTCAGCCTGCCCTACCCTTGGCTGTTACAAGCATTTGAGGAGTGAAATCAGTGAATCGAAGATCTTTTAGCCTCTCTGTTTCTTTGACACTTACGTAAGATAAAAAAATTAACAATATTTTAAAAATTAAAAAATTTTTAAAGAATAGAATTAAAAGGTATGTTTATTGTGGTAAAAACAGTATTTTTATTTGCTGATTTGAAGGAGAGAGAGAGAAATAAATTATTTCACTTTCCAACTGTCCACAAAGGCTAGCGCTGTGCCAGAAATAAGGCCAGAGCCACGAATTTTATCCAGTTTTTCTACATGAGTGCCAGGGAATCAACTACTTGCACCATCATCTTCTGCCTTCCAGAGTATAGATAAGCAGGAAGCTGGAATTTTTAAGTGCAGTTAGGACTTGAACCCAGGGATACTGATATGGGATGTAGGCATCCCAATGGATGTCTTATCTGCTAGGCCAAACATCTACCTCCAAATAATTTTTAAGACAATTTAAAAAATGTGGTATGTGGTTGGGAAGCAGAGCTAAATGCATTATTGAGTTCATATTGGTTTAGTATTCTTCAATAGAGTCAGGCCACAGTTGAAAAGATGTTGCTTGTTTAAAAATGGAAGTCCAGTACCTAACATACTATATATTCTACCATTTCTTACATGGTTTCTTAGATCATAAATCAGTCCCCCCTACCTATTGGTTCCATATCTGTGGATTCAACAAATCACAGTCCAAACATTTATATATATTGTGGCTGGGGGCCATTACTGTGGTATTGTATGTTAAACTGCTGCTTGAGATGCTGGTATACAATATCAGAGTGTTTATGCAAGTCCCAGCTGCTCTGCTTTCAATTGAACTCCCTGCCACCACACTTGGAAAAGCAGTAGAAGATGGCCCAAGTACTTGGGCCCCTACCACCTCTCTCCACGTGGGAGACTCAGATGTTGTTCCTGGCTCCCAGACTGCAACAGCCAGGGACTGGCCGGAACAAAGCCAGCAACACCAAATTCAACTCAGATCTCCCACTTGGGTAGCAAGGATCTAAGTACTTGAGCCATTACCTGCTGCTTCCAGGGTGTACATTTGCAGGAAGGCAGGTTAGAAGAGGAGCCAGAACTCAAACCTGGTACTGTGAGATGTGATACAGATGTTCCAAATGGTATTGTAACCACTGTACCAAATGCCTGCCTCTCAATATTTAATTTCAGTCCTCAGAAACATGCAAGCTTAATGCACATTATTGAACTACAGTTTCAATTTCAAATAGACGTTGTGGAGTAGTGGTTAAGCCACCCCTTCGGATGCCCACATTCCATCATGGAGTGCAAGTTTGAGTCCCAGCTACTCTGCTTATGACCCAGCTTCCAGTTGATCATCCTGGGAGGCAGCAGATGATGATTCATGTGCTTGGGTCCCTGCTACCTAGAGGGGAGACACAGGTAGCATTCCTTTCTCCAGGCTTTGGCATGGCTCAGCCCTGAGTGTTATGAGAATTTGCAAGAGGGAATGCACAGATGAAAACTCCATCTCTCTCTCTCTTCATCTGCTTGAAAGAGGATGAGAGAAACAACTTTTATGGATAAAATCTAGACAAGGGCATATAATGATATTTTATATTTCATGGTTAAATTGCAAAGCACAAGCTCTAAGACAAATTTTGTCAGCTTACATTTATCAGCTATATCTATATGTTGAAACTTCCATAAAAACTCAATAGGACAGAATTCCCAGAGTACTGGGAGGCAGCTTCATGTGTAAAGAACATGGGAATTCCATGTCCCCTCCCCCATGACTTGCCCTGTGCATCTCTGACATCTAATAAACAGATAAACATAAATAAAACATTTCCTTACAGTCTGTGAGTCATTCTAGCAAATAATCCATTTCAAGAACTCCTGATTGACAGCTGCCAAAAGTTCTAGAGGCTTGGACTTGGGGCTGGCATCTGAAGGAGGTGGCAGTCTTGTTGCACTGGCCTCACCCATCCTAACCATTCTTTCCCTCATCCTTCAGAGTTGTGAGAAACACATGGAGAGTTTAAGGCCTGCCTGCCTTCTCACAATCCTCCCCTTTATCCTTCACAGGCATCTCTCCTCTCCACCCCTATATCTCTCCCATAAATCTCTTGCCTATCTGAATCCACCTTGGGGCCTACTTCTGAACTGACACAGGCAGACTTGCTCATGAGAATAATAACACTTTTAGAATCTCTGCAGTAGTTAAGATTGTCTAATAGAATGCATAATTAATGTCTTATCTAGTAGGATGCATAATTCATATCGATGTGGATCCTTCTGCTTTTAATAGCTAAGCTTGTTCATGCATTTTGGAATATACATGTTTGTAACATGACAGAAAATGTGCTTGCACAACAATTTTGCACACAACTGTACAGAGTGGAGCTGTGCCATAAAAATAAGAGCCCAAGTATTATACATTATAGATTAGGAGAAATCACATTGAAAAAAATTTGTATTTCTAAAAATAAACTTTCTAGCTTAGTTAAGCCTATCACAACACATGGAATAGCAATAAATCCATTTTTTTATGTATGTATGTATGTATGTATGTATTTATTTATTTTATTAAACTTTTATTTAATGAATATAAATTTCCAAAGTACAGCCCATGGGTTACAATGGCTTCCCCCTCCCAAAACTTCCCTCCCACCCACAACCCTCCCCTTTCCCGCTCCCTCTCCCCTTCCAATCACATCATGATTCATTTTCAATTCTCTTATATACAGAAGATCAGTTTAGTATATATTAGGTAAAGGTTTCAACATTTTGCCCCCATATAGCAACACAAAGTGAAAAAAAATACTGTTGGAGTACTAGTTATAGCATTAAATAAGAGTGTACAGCACATTAAAGACAGAGATCCTACATAATATTTTTTTTAAAAATTAATTAATTTTCTATGCCATTTCCAATTTAACACCAGGTTTTTTTTTTTTTTTCATTTCCAATTATCTTTATATACAGGAGATCGATTCAGTATATAATTAGTAAAGATCTCATCAGTTTGTACCCACGCAGAAACACAAAGTGTAAAAATACTGTTTCAGTACTAGTTATAGCATCACTGCACATTAGACAACACATTAAGGACAGATCCCACATGGGATGTAAGTACACAGTGACTCCTGTTGCTGACTTAACAATTTGACACTCCTGTTCATGGCGTCAGTAATCTCCCTAGGCTCTAGTTATGAGTTGCCAAGGCTATGGAAGCCTTTAGAGTTCGCTGACTTTGGTCTTATTCCGCTAGGGTCATAGTCAAAGTGGAAGTTCTCCCTTCAGAGAAAGGTTATTATTCTGAATTAGCTATAACTTCATATTGACAAACATTGCAAGGAAGGAATAAAAGAGGACTACGAAAATTTTCTCTTATTTCTCAAAAGTAAAGCTGAAAGATAGTGGAGAGGTAAAATTATCTTAATGACAGCATATTTAGTTGGAATTTGGAAGGGCTTCTGAGCTGATTCTCTGTCCTTTGAGTCTCTTTTATCATTCCCCAGCATTTAATTAGAAGCAAGCCTGAAAATAGGAAGAGGTAGTTTCATGTTTTTTAACATTCACTAATTTGTAGAGCAAGAATGACTTTTCATTTTAAGTGCAACTGTCAGATATTAATCCAGAGTTCTGCTACAATTTATCCTCCCTTTGGGTAATGAATTTGACACTTCTTTGTTTGCAGACATCCAGCAACTGATATCGATCCATCTTTCATTAATCTTGGAGAGATCTGTAGGTTACAGTGAAAATTAGTATTGGAAATATTGGAACATATTTAGCAGTTCAGTGGTTCCCTAGCAAGAAATTTTTTAAAGCAGGAAATCACCTTTAAAATCCATGTTTAATGAAGCAATTAGCTTCTACAATTCCTGAAGTCATTTTTGCACTGTAGTTTCAACCCTCTGGAACATGCAGAGGCCATTTATTACTGTAGATATTTTTGGTTAACAGTAATTGTTGAATAATAAACAATATAAAGATTTTAAAGAAACAAAGCATAATTAGCTTCTATATATGGTTAGTGATTTCTTCTACATTAGTGGGAACCCAAACTGAAATTAAAAGCTCCTGGCTTCGCATGAGAGTATAGCAGGCATGGAAAGCCAAGATATCATGGGAGAAAAAAAAAAAAAAGACCTAAATGAATGATCTCTGTGAGTGAGATCCCAGTGGAAAGAACGGGGCCATCAAAGAAGGAGATACCCTTCTCCGAAGGGAGGAGAGAACCTCCACTTTGACTATGACCCTATCGGAATAAGACCAAAGTCAGCGAACTCTAAAGGCTTCCATAGCCCTGGCAACTCATGACTAGAGCCTAGGGAGATTACTGACGCCATGAACAGGAGTGTCAAATTGTTAAGTCAGCAACAGGAGTCACTGTGTACTTACACCCCATGCGGGATCTGTCCCTAATGTGTCGTCTAAAGCCAAGTGATGCTATGACTGGTACTGAAACAGTATTTTTATACTTTGCGTTTCTGTGTGGGCGCAGACTGATGAGGTCTTTGCTAATTATATACTGAAGTGATCTTCTGTATATAAAGAGAATTGGAAATGAAACAAAAAACAAAAAACAAAAAACAACCTGGTGTTAAAATGGAAATGGCATAGAAAATTAATTATTTTGAAAAAAAAATTATGTAGGATCTCTGTCTTTAATGTGCTGTACATTGCTATTTAATGCTATAATCAGTAATCCAATGGTAGTTTTTTCACTCGATGTTGCTATATGGGCAAAATGTTGAAACCTTTACCTAATATATACTAAATTGATCTTCTCTATACAAAGAGAATTGAAAATGAATCTTTACATGAATGGAAGGGGAAAGGGAGCGGGAGGGGGGAGGGTTGCGGGCGGGAGGGAAGTTATGGGAGGGGGGAAGCCATTGTAACCCACAAGCTATACTTTGGAAATTTATATTCATTAAATAAAAGTTTAATAAAAAAAAAAAAAAAAAAAGCTCCTGGCTTCGGATCGGCATAGCTCCAGCCATTGTGGCCATCTGGGGAGTGAACCAGTGGATAGAAAATCTCTCTCTCTCTAACTCTCCCTTTCTATAAATCTGCCTTTCAAATAAATAAATAAATCTTTAAAAAAATACATGGAATCTTTGACAAAAAACACATTATGAAAAAAACTACACAAGACCTTTAATTTTTTGCACCAAAATAAACTTGTATTTTAATTCCATTTTCCCATAACCATTTTCAAGTGCCCTCCTATGTTGCAGGTATTGTTTCCAAGTGGTCTACATGCACGAACATGTTTCATCTGCGTGATGCCTGTGAAGTGTGGCCCCAGATCCCTGGAGAGGAAACTGAGGCACAGAAGCAGCATCTCATCAGTTTCTTAATCTTCACTGTTAGCTCCTGAGCCTGGGTCCTAACACCCTACGGTCACCTCTTCACACTCTCCACATCTCATCCACCTCTTCTAATCAAAATATTCATTATTGGCAATAATCTTAGTATTGTCTGATACAATTTTCAAACTTAATCTTGCCAAATTCCTAAAGAGGTCAGTTTATTTTATTTTTTTTTTCAAATTAAGACTACTGTGGCATGGGTCTTTGATTCCCTGCACATTTATTGGGATTATCATAGGCAGTGCTCAAATTTAAAACTGATACTGCTATATTAACACTGACTTTATCTATCGGTTCGTTATTATGTCATTTTCAGGCTCAAAACCACAAATGTCCTATTTCACAAGCAATTCCACAGTATTGGCTTGAGAAGCACGATTAAAAGATCTAACAGGAGACACCTAACTGAAGATGAATTGCCAGCATGTTACGGTTTGGCATGACACAGATTGAACACATAAACAATATGGGTATTTGCAAACCTCAATAGCCTATAATATGTATACTAGCCAGCATGAAACTTCCATGTATTAGCAAGGAAGTCCATATGCTTTTATATGAAGATGTTCTACCTCTCGCTTCATTACTTTTCTAAATTTTTCCAAAATGCTCACAATCAAAAGTGGAATGCACATCTTTTCAAATTTTTATAATCATTTATTCTCTACATAGCTAATATTGTATAGGAGAAGAAACCTGTTTTAGGCCATACCAAAGCCAGTCCTAAAATTAACATGGAAAACATTGAGAGTGTTCAATGGTACAGCAGAAACAGAATTTCTTATTTGTAACATCATCAAGAATCAACGGAGATGCAAATAAGATAGCTTAGAAAAAAATACAAAATTATTCCTCCTGCAATTTTTTTAACTCAGCAGTTATTTTTAATGGCTGGCTCTACACTAGACCACATGATTCAAAATGGCTAAGACAGAGCTCCTACTATCTAGGAGTTTGTAATGTAGTGGGTAAGAGAGAGAAGTGAATCATTAAATCATATTGTGGTGAGCCCTGTCATTTTTTGCAGCACAGTGAAAACAGGCATTACTGCGTAGAGCTGGCAGAAGTACAAAATGACACAATCTCCCTAGGGGCCTGCTTGGCAGTATATTTTGAAAGTATTAAAAATGTACATACCCAGGAATTCTTCTAGGAATTTGTCCTACAGAAATAGTACTGGATGTGCACAAGAATTATTTCTAAGGATCTTAATGTTTTGCTTATAAAAGCAAAATATTTTAAACATCCTTGATGGCAAGTAAGAGAGGAACATTACATTATCTTACTAATCTGTGTAGAGAGAGACAACAATGAGGATAAGAAAACTAAATTCTGATTTTCCAAGAATATTTAAAGATATGAAAGAAATACATGTGATCTAATGTTAATTGGAAAATAAAATATAAAAAAATATACAAATAAGTTCCCAAGTTGGTTTTATTTTTGCTACTGCTTGTTTTTTGGAGGGATAGGATGGGTTTGCAAAAAATAAAATTAGAAGGAAATATCCTAAAATACTAATGACTAGTATCCCTATTCATGGAGTTATGGCTTTACTTTCACATTTTTATTTGTTCATTTTTCTACAATGAATATTTTTATAACCAGCAAACAAGCTTTTTGTTGTTTTTATTCTTAAAGGATAGAATGCTTGGAAGGAAAATTTTAAAACAGAGGAGCATTTGAGAATGACAGTAAGGAAAGACAAGCCTCTGACACAGAGAAGGAAGGAAGTAAAAGTTCTTGACAACATGTGCAAAAGCAGAACCATGAGATGTTTAAGCTAAGTGCCATCTTTTTTTGGCTACAAGAGAATGTAAGGAATATTGGCTTCGGGCCAGTGCTGTGGTGTAGCAGGTAAAGCTGCTGCCTGGAGTGCTGCCACCCCATATGGGTGCCAGTTCGAGTCCCTTCTGTTCCACTTCTGGTCCGGCTCTCTGCTGTGGTCTGGGAAAGCAGTGGAAAATAGCCCAAGCGCTTGGGTTACTGCACCCACATTGGGGATCTGGAAGAAGCTCGTGGCTCTTGGCTTTTAATCAGCTCAATTCTGGCCATTGCCACCATTTGGGGAGTGAACCAACGGATTCATGACTCTGCCTCTCTAAATCTGCCTTTCAAATAAAGAAATATTTAAAAAACTAAACAAAACAAAATATTGGCTTGAAAGGGCACAGGATGTATAAGTTGCAAAACCCAGGGCAAATATATTACCCATAGAGTTCTAAGAAAACAGAATTTGGGAACCTGAACTAAGTCCCCAATAATTCATATTGCATCAGCAGTCACTTACCAACCTGTGGCTAAACAGCTACTTGAATTTAGATCTTATTTCAAACTCATGTCTTTTCCCACTCCACTTTCCTGCACTGACACAATATTATACAACACACAAATGCACAAATCCATCAGAAAGTCACCATTCATCCTAAATGGAAAGCTGAGATAAAGAAGCCAGGTTTAGTACACACTATATTTAACTAAGTATCTTATCCTATTGGCTTCTAGTCTACTTAATACAAAAAAGAATTTGGAACCATCCTCAGATCACGCTCCTTCTCCCACATATATACATGCTTTTACCTAGAGTACAAAGTTGCTATATGGATTAACTCGTGATATGGAATATGCAACAGCTTTTAAAATATATATTATACACTCTTCCAACTTTAATGGATTCTTCAAGCTCATAAAATGACTTTTACATTCACTTCCTTTGCAAGTTTAATCAATGCGGGATCATCCCATTCAGGCTTTTGTCCAGCAATTCATTTTTCTTTTGTTAAAGGATCAGCCAAATATATTTTCCTGTAAAAAGACTAAGTTGACTATCGTATTATTAAATACCTAAATTGATTTAAATATGCTAAAATTACAGCCATAATGTCTTAGGGTTTTACCAGATAAACTCCATGGTGCTGTCAAAAGTCCTCTTAATTTATTTGCACAGCAGAATTGTAAATGCAGCAGAAAACAGCTTACTGTAATGTAAACAGAGCTTTCCATGTACTGCGCACAGGACAAGTTTATTTAATGTAATATATTACACTCACCCATCATTGCTACCTTTCAGTTTATACTTTTATGGTAACAAACGGTTATAATAAACAGAACCGTTGTGCTAAAATCAAATAGAAGGCTAGCTAGCCAACCTCTAGTTGCAAAGAATCTGATACACACTTAACTTGTATTTTGTGATTCTAAAGACTCTCAGATATCTGTGTTTTAAAACTGGAAAGGTCCTCAGTTCCTAATATTTACCTATGAACAGTTTGGTCCTAAATGTTGCACATCTAGCCACCCTCTGGTATCTGTTTTCATGGTTTAATTGATTTGTAATCAGACTAGAAAAAAGTTAACTATGTATTTGCCTACAAAACTATTTGCGTGTTTTATTCTGATGCTTGTTACCTAGATGCTCAAAAATATTCCTCATTAATTTGGTACAATTCACTAAGTGAGAAATTCTTTTTATGAAATGTATTCGAGTATATTAATAATTTATTATGCACATTATTCTATATGCAGTATTTTAAAATTAAAGTTGGGGCTTGCCCTGTGACGTAGCATGTAAGACACCTTTGATACCTGCATCCTACATGGGTACCAAGTTGAGATCTAACTGCTCTACTTTTATTCCAGCTTCCTGATAGTGCACCTGGGAAAGCAGCAGAGGACAGTGCAGGTGCTTGGGCTCCTGCACCCACATGGGAGACCCCAAAGAAGTTCCAGGCTCCTCACTTCAGCTTGGCCCAATCCTAGCCATTGTTGCCATTTGTTAAGTGAATGAGCAGAGGGAAGATTCTCCTCTCCTTCTCTCTGCCTCTCCAAGTCTGCCTTTCAAATAAAAAATAATTTTTTAAAGTTAATTATTTAATAAGTACTAAAACTCTTCAAGTCTATAATCTATTACATAGGAAAACAGCACTCACCTTTCAGAACCAAGAATGGACTTGATGGCACCTTGAAATGGCTGAAGTGGAAAAGACACATTTTTTGAACATTGTTTATTGCTTAATCTTGCTCTATGTTGTTTCATATAATTTCCAAAAATTAGTTTATAATATACTGTCTTCAGTTTCAAAATATGGACATTAAAACTTAGAGAGTTTGAATAATCTGCTCAAGACTATGGAGCCCAGAAATGGTAGAACTTGGACTAGAATCAATGTCAAACCTGAAGTGCATGTTTTGTCAAGGACAAAGAGCTGGGTTGGGTTAACACCCAGCAATGTGGCTGGGACCGATCTAACATTGAATGATGACATCCTAAACTCAGCCAACAACAAGAAGATATTAAAGGGGATGTGGATGCCAAGAAAAACACACTAATTCATAATGTCAACTCCAATGAAGCCTTCTCAATAAAGAAGTTCCAAGTTTAACACTCTCCTTTCTGTGCAGACCAAAGTTCCAGCTCTAGTGTTAAGCATTTATAATTTGACTTTCCTGGCACCGAAAAGATCTGAAGAAAAACATACATCTTTTTTTTTTTTTTTTGCCTCCAGAACTTTCCCTTATTCTATTTTTTTTTTAACCTAGAAACCTTTTATTTAAGGTATACAAACTTCATATACACAAATTTAGGAATAGTGATACAGTAAATCTTCCCACTCTCCTCCAAGTCTTGGGACTTTAATGTACATAGAAAACAACTTGAAAAGCTACTTTAGTTAAACCTCTCTTTCTATATCTTCTTTTTTTGTATAAAGACTTTTAAGACATTTTCTCCAAAATATTTTACTTTTGAGCAGTCATGAACCTGCTTCTTTATCTCTAAAAGAAAAATAACTGCCATCTCTAACATACAAATTATTCTGAAAAAAATCAAAGTGAAATAAGAGAATATTTAGAAATGCTAATCAAATTTAAATTGGTGATGAAACTGTTGCATACAGACATGGTAATAAACTAGATTTCAAATAAATGAAATTTGCAAAATGAGAAACAGAAAGTAAAAAATTGTCAATTACAGTGCTCCAACCCTAAGATGATGATTAACACAAACATCTTCTTTTTCTGAGTATTTGTATTTTCAGCCACTTTATCATATATACTTTTTGCAACCAGTTTTATTTCTGTAATATCCTGTGAGCAATTTCCATACTGTTAAGTAAACATACTAACATCCCTCTAAATGTTCTCTAATAACCATGGTTTACCTAAGCACTCTGCTCTTCTAAATGGCTATTTTGATTGCCCTAATGTTTCCCCCACCTTAAAATAGTGCTAAAATGAAAATGTACATTGTCTTCAACTATCATTATTATTTCACTAGTACAGGCTCTCAAAAGTAGATTTACAAATTACCAACTTGTTATTGTGATGGATTCCACAATTTATACTGCTGTTGGTCAAGTATGAGCTACCCTATTTCTCTGAATATAAAAATTATTGAAAATGTCAACAATTTGGCCTGCGCCGTGGCTCATTCGGCTAATCCTCCGCCTGCGGCGCCAGCACCCTGGGTCCTAGTCCTGGTTGGGGCGCCGAGTACTAGTCCCGGTTGCTCCTCTTCCAGTCCAGCTCTCTGCTGTGGCCCGGGAAGGCAGCAGAGGATGGCCAGGTGCTTGGTCCTTGCACCCGCATGGGGGACTGGGAGGAGGTACCCGGCTCCTGGCTTCGGATCAGTGCAGCGCCAGCCATGGTGGCCATTAGGGGAGTGAACCAATGGAAGGAAGACCTTACTCTCTGTCTCTCTCTCACTTCTATAACTCTCTCTCTGTCTCACTCACACTGTCTAACTCTGGCCAAAAAAAAAAAAAAAAAAAAAAAAAAAAAAGTCAACAATTTGTGTAATGGGGCCAGTGCTGTGGCTCAACAGGTTAAAGCCCAGGCCTACAGCGCTGGCATCCCATATGGGCACCAGTTGGAGTCATGGCTACTCCACTTCTGATCCAGCTCCCTGCTAATGCTGTCTGGGATATCAGTGGAGGATGGCCCAAGTGCTTGGGCCCCTGCATGCATGTGGGAAACCTGGAAGAAGCTCCTAGCTCCTGGCTTTGGTGTCATGGCCAGTGGCCATCTGGGTTGTACCAGCAGATGGAAGGCCTTTCTCTCTCTCTCTCTCTCTCTCTCTCTCTCTCTCTCTCTGTTTCTAACTCTTTCAAATAAATCTTTTTTAAAAAAATCTGTGTAATTAACAAGTTAAAAATTAGTTCTTAGAACTTTTTATTTCTGATATCTTTTTCAGTATATATTTTGTTCCTATTTAGAACTGTCTACTACTATTTAAATAAATAACTGTTGTACATGTTGATCACTAATCTATGAGGTTCTTAGTGATTTCCTTTACTCTAAATCACATTCATAGTTCATTCAGCTTCTAATTTGATTTTTTCCTTTGATCATACAATACATTTGATTCTACTTGGTATGTCTTCGTTTGAAGATTTAGAATGAACACAGTATTTCAAATGTTTGGTAATTAACTAAGTGTTCTAAAAATGTACCCGAATCCTCTACAGTTGGCTACTTTTCCTTCCTTTCCTACTGGAATGTTCCTTAAGTGTAGCCTTTATGACTTTCACCTCTGCATTTCTGTGTCTAGTGTACAACACTTTGTAATGGCTGGCTCAGTAGATGGAGGGAAGATGGAGAAAAGGGAGGAGGGGCTGATGAATCGACAGTGATGATAATAATGACAGTTAATATTACTTGACTTATTTAGTACTGCTGCAATTAATAAATATTAACTTGCTGATAAAGTTTCTACTGTTAAGCACATTTATGTAACAGTGTTAGAAATGACCAGAAAGCCACCATATATAATATTCTTTTCTAATGACGGGACATTAGAGTCTGTCAAATTTCTACTTCCTACCCAAATCTTAGGTGATGGCCACTCTGTCCATTAGCTGTTGTAAAACAGAGGTGGCATGCGATGTGTGATAAAACATTGGTGACATTCTCTATACAGCTCTTGTTGCAAGTCCATTTGTTACCCCTAACTCAGATGTCTGAACCCTGAAACAGGCATGCGTATGGCTGAGCATTCTCCATTAACTTCCTGTGTCTTTCCCTTTCATCAGTGGACAGACAATAATAAAAATCTACCTTATGAAGGGCCAATGGGAAAATCCTTTGGGCAAATCCTGACACCTAGTAAAGAGCTCAATCTCTTTTCAAAAGATTTATTTACTTTAAAAGAGTTAGAGAGAAATAAAGAAAAACAGGGGATAGAGTGAATTTCCATTTGCTAGTTCAGATCTCCACAATGGCCAGAGCTATGGTAGGCTGAAGCCAGGAGCTTTATCCAGGTCTCTCATATGAGTGGCAGGGCCCCAAGCACTTGAGCTATCTTCTGCTGCTTTTCCCAGGCCATTAGCAGGAAGGTGGATTGGAAGTGAAGTAGCTGGGACACAAATCAGCACCTATATGAGATGCTGGCATAGCAGCAGCAGCCTTATCCTCTATGCCACAATGCTAGCCCCTCAGTATCTCTTAATCACATCAGCAGAATCATAAGTATTATACCTGCTTGCATCATCCAGGTATTTTGCTTTTTAAAAACATTTATTTGAAAGGCAGAGTAAGAAAGGAGAGAGAGAGAGAGAGAAAGAGAGAGACAGACAGACACTGACCAAGACAGACAGAGAAATAAATGTCTTCTCTCCACTGGTTCACTCCCCCAACTGGCTGCCAACAGCTAGGACTGGGTCATGTTTAAGCCAGGAGCTAGGTACTGCATCCTGGTCTCCCCACATGGTATGACAGGAATTCAAGTACTTAAGCCATCATCTGCCTCCTCCCAAGCACATTAACAGGGACCAGATAGGAAGCAGAGAACCCAGGATTCAAACTGGCACTTTGGTATGTGATGGCAGCATCAAAAATGCCAGCTTAACCCACTGTACCACATCAGCTCCCCATGTATTCATTCTTTCTTCTCTGTCAAGCTAGATGAGTTTCTTAAAAAACAGTATCACGTATCTGTATGGTTCAACTTCCCAACTTTCACGTATTTCAGTAGTGTTATAGGACTATCATTAATTAAGGTAATTCTCCCAGTATCAGTGATATTCTCTTTGCCAAATCCAAAGGTCTAGTGAACAAAAGGAAATCAGGCTTGATCACCCTAAACCTGCCAATCTTTCTATCATCCCAGTCACTGCATCCTGGGGCTCCCATCCTACTTTTTGTCCTTTCTCTTGCCATCTTACAACAAGTAAATGATCATCAAATCCAATCTCTCTGCTTTGGAGAAACTTCCCTTCTTAATTCATGCCTTTCTTCAGGGCTGCTGGGAAGTAAACAACACTCTTGGTCTTTTTTGTGTTGCTTCATCTCTTATGTTTCATAGTCTACTGTCACAATTTTAATTCTACTGCACCATCCGGTGCATCTTCCCCTCCAAGTTCTTTTTACATTCTGACATCTCTTTATTCCTTTCTGCGCATCATACTCCACACTCCTCTCCTTGACAGAGTCCTATCTACCCTTCGGATCCCAGCTCATCTGGCAGAGCCTCAAATGGTCTTTCCTGTTCCCTCCAGCACAAATTAATTGCTTCCTCTTTTATAAACCCCTAGTATTTTATATACTCCTCAATTTATTCAAAACATTCTTTTTATTACAGTTGTTTATGAAACCTCTGCCTCTCCTTACATTGTAAAACGTCTTGTTTATCTTTGTGTGACCTATCCTACCCAGCAAATGATGTGCGTTGTAACATTTTGTTAAGATTCTATTTTCCTTTTAAGAATAGAGAACAATTTAAAATACATACAAGAGTTAAAATATAATGGGCTTTCATATTTTCTCTGGTGCATACCAATTCTGTGATTCTTAAGGAAAGACTGAGCAGTCGAAGACATCGTACTCCTCAGTAAAACAGGATATGCTGCTAAGCTGAGGGATCTCAAACAACCAGAGGGACCTCTGATATGCCTGGCATGATGCATGGCTTCTAGGTCTCAAAGGTCACTACTGCAGAAGTGAATATTTCATAAGCTATTTTTGAAGAGTAAGCATTAAACAAGTCGATAAATGCAGAAAGACTGGGATAGCGGTTAAACATGAACCACTTCACATAAAAGCATCAAAGTAATGGGAGGCTCCTCATGAGGGTTCATGGGAAATGCAACTGAAGGCAATTTAATCTGGTGCCAAGCCCATCTAGCTTGTTCTCATGACAGATTTTCCATGGACTTTTTGAAGTACTCTCTCGTGATTGCAAGAAGGAAGGCATCAGTGAGAGTTTATTCAACTGGATCCTCCTTTACCGTCTTTCAAATTCTCTCATCAGTCTGAGGTTTCACTCAACTCATTCTGGGTGTATCTAGTCTTTGATGAGTTAAGATTATACTGACTAGTGCTAAAATGAAGAAAAGTATTCCTAAGCATTTCTTCAGATTCTTATAAAGTAAGCACTTTGTGATAAAATATTCTGGATTTATGACATACAGTTTTCATTGTCACAGGCACCTAAAACAGCTGTAAAAATCTTACCCTAGCAGATTTTCGGCAGATGCTTTGATGTGATATTTGAAGTTCTAACTTCATTTGTACCTACATAAATGTCAGTTCTTGGTAATATTTTCCAGATTGGATGTACTCGTAATCATTTAGAGAAATTGTTATCAATTTTATATTCATAACACTACAAAGAGAAAGCATTCCTTAGCAAACCGTAGAGGACTTGAATATGAACTACTCATTTTTTAAGCTTTTATGTATTCATTTTATTTATTTGAAAGACAATGAGAGAGATCTTCCACTCACTGGTTCACTCTTAAAATGCCTGTGACAGTCAGAGCTGAGCCAGGAGGCCAGACCTCAACGCAAGTTTCCCAGATAGGAGCAGGGACACAGCTACTTGAGGCATTGTCTGAATACACACATTAGAAGGTCCCTGGAATTGGGAGCAGAGTCAGGACTAGAACACAGGTGCTGTGATATGCAACGCAGGCATCTTAACCACTGTTCCAAATGTCTGCCCTAGGAAACAGTCATCTTAATATCAGGAGACTATTATGACAATGAACAAATTATATAATCATCAGATTACTACTCAAACACATGCCTATCCGATAAATTATTTTCATTCTGTGAACACTAAAAACTATATTCACACGAGAGAAAAATATTGTAAATTTACTTCAAATATTTCTATGTGAATCATCACCTCATAATTTTGTAATTCACTATTGAAATGGAATAAAATAAGCTTTTCAGCCTGGCACTGAGGTGTAGTGGGTGAAACCACGACCTGTGGCACCAGCATCCCACATGGACACTGGTTCAAGACCCGGCTACTACCCTTCCAATCCAGCTTCATGCTAAAATGCCTAGGAAGGCAGTGGAAGATGACCCAAATGCTTGGACAACTGCACCCAGATGGAAGACCCAGCAGAAGCTCCTGGTTCCTGGCTTCAGATCAGCTCAGCTCTAGTCATCATGGCCATCTGGGGAGTGAACCAGCGGATGGAAGATCTCTTTTTGTCTCTGCCTCTTTTCTCCCTCTCTCTCTCTAACTCTACTTTTCAATAAAATAAGTATTTTTTTGAAATAAGCCTTTATATCTCATAACGAATTAAATACATAAAACCATCAAGCAGTAAAACTTTGCACAACCAAATAAAAATATCAGAAAGGCAGATCTATTAAAATTGGTACTGTATCCATATCTATAATGACAATTACTAACATCTCAGTTACTAACTCATGCATAGCCACCTCTGATGTATCTACTGCCATGGAGACAACGGCTCAGCATGGAGAATTCAGGAGGAAAGAACTGAAGTCCCCTGAGGGGACTCCAGTACAAAATAAACATTGTTTCACCTCCCTTGCCTGCTGTCCATTTCAGAGTGCTTAACTCTCAGCTGCTGTTAGACCCCTTACAAACTTAAAAATAAAACTTAGGCCGCAAACCTCACCAACATTTAAAATTCCCTGCTCATATGTTTCTCCAATCAGAACAAAATAAAATAGTGAGAATGTGCTCCCCCACAGAGCAACCTCAAAGTCCAATCCAAACTCCCTGTTCATGCTTCAAATTATCAGTGGCCTGGTAAAGAAATATAATGGCTCTTTCTCCACATTCCCTTCCATAGACAGTTCACACAGCTCAAACTGAAAAATTCAACATAAACAGCAACAAAACGTTGTCTCCGATATATACATCAAGAACTAACACGTATACTCAACCTACCTTTAGGTCAAATGACTGTCTCGAAGAGCCCTATACTGAACCTCGCTGTTGAAGCTGGAGTATTGGAACAAGCATATTATGGAATGGGGGGAGGGAGAGAGATTGATTTTAATAGATATGAATTTTAATTCTAAAATTATATAATTAATTTATGGGCTCTCTTTTCTCTGTATACAATGAAATTAAAATAGCAGTGAATGGTAAACATAAAGAATATCTTTGGAGCTGTATCTTAAATTTTCTTACACATTATTTGCTATCAAAGACTTAAGTCTTTTTGAGTACTTGAAAAGGTGAGGAAACAGTTCATCTGATAAGAAATTCATCAACTCTTACACACAAAAAAACTTTAATAAATAAATTGTACATAGCAAGATTTAGGGAGGAATTTATTTAAAATTATTAGTTATAATTATGAAAAGTTAGTAAAATCATAATTATTTTTGCCAGTCACCTACTAACTATTTACATTAAAAAAAACAAAATCTTCATTGATTTATCACTGGTCAGAAACAAGGTTTGTTTATGTCATCTGTGGACCATTTGAACATTTTCTGGAATTTGGTTTCAAATGGCCCTCTCAGCTTCTACTCCTGTAGCTGAACAAGGTCTATCTATTGGTTTGCAAACAGATATGCCAACCAGAAATCTGCCAATTCCTGTACCCTCCACTTTTAGATTCAATTCTGAAATACAGAAATACTGGAAGTGCTGTAAATGAAGCAACAGAAATGTCAACTCACCCTCTGAGTTTCAATAGGAACAGATTTTAAAACATGTTATTTGTGGGGCAGGCAGAGGGGCACAGATGGTTAAGCTGCTGCTTGAGATACTCTTATCCCATATCCAAGTGCCAGTTCAAGTCCATGCTCAAGGTGCCATTATTTGAAACTGTACTTAGAATGGCACAGAAAAGAATGAGCACTAGATCCAATTTAGGTATTGACCATGCTATTATTTGCTTTCAGCTTTATCTGACTTTTGCTTAATTCATCCAGGAACCAATAGCTATAATAATTTTCCCATTATAAATGTTCCTTCACAGTGTTTTTTTTTTTAAATTTCAGATCTATTTATCAGCAAATAATGGCATCTACTTCAAATAACAATCAATTGTTTTGGAAAACTTTACAAACACATCTACTAGTTAATAATCACTACCTGTAAAGTCAGCTTTTTGCTTATTTGTTTACTTCTGCCCTCCATCTGGTGGTTTATGAATTTAACTTTCAACACTAAAAGTACTAAGCAATCAGAGGACAGTCAATGCAAAACACCACCAAGAGTTAGATCTGCTGTACAAAGAGTAACTATAAATTCAGTCATCCCCTGGAGATTGATCTATTTATGGAGTTTAGTCTTAAAGTTGTCTAAAATAACATGGAAGTTTCCAGATAAGGATTAAAAAATTAATTAGGGAGCGTATGCAGGATATACAACTTTCACTCTGTTATAAAAAGTACCTCGTTAATTGGCTGAAGATTGAGAGCACCAAAGACCTATTCTCTAACCAAAAGAGAACGATAATAATTCATTCAACATATAGAGTATGCCATAAGAGATAGCAGTAAAATGAACCAAAGTAAATATTCTTACAATGGTAAGTATGTTCCTTCAAAAAGTTCATGGAAAGCACTTTTAAATGGTAAGAGAATGCATTTAGCCTAGTAGTTAAAGTAGATATTCCACATCAGAATGCTACGGGTCAATTCCTGGCTGTGGCTTCTGAGTCCAACTTCCAGCTAATCAAGACCCAGCAAAGCAGCAGTGATGACTCAAGTCATTGGGTTTCTGGCACTCACATGGAAGATCTGGACTGTGCTCCTGGGAGCATCCCTGCCATTACAGGAATTTGGAGAATGAACCAAACATATGGAACTCTCTCTCTCTCTCTGCCTCTCTATAAAGAATTTTTTTAAAGAAAATACCTATTTTCCATGAACATTTTGAAGACACCTCACATGTATGAATTTCAAAAATTTTCCAACAAAATGGATGCAACCAACACTAATATGTTAAGTGAAATAAGCAGTCCCCAAAACACAAGCATCATATATTTTTTCTGCAATGTGGTTGTTAATACAGAATACAAAAAATATTTATAAGTATGAAACAGAAATCTTGTGATTCGATTGTTGTTTTTAGCACTTGTTTATACACCTGCTTATATTCCTGTGGAACTAGGGTCTTTCTACTTTTTACTTATTGAGTATTATGGTTAGTAGTGCATTAGAAGTTTGATTCTAGAGTGGACTGAAATTATGTTTTCACAAAAATTAAATAAAGGAAAGATGGGGACTGAGAGGGGAGACACAAAGGGAGGGAAGTTTAGTTATCTTAAATTTGTCCTAGGAAATACATTCTCTTTATATTAATAAACATTTTAAAAAGCAAAGAAAGATGGAAAAATCGCATCAAATAATCTCTTAATTCCATTTTTGATAAAAAAATTTTAGGAAAGATCTATTTATTTGAATGGCAACATGATGAGAGAGAAAGAAAAGGAGAGAGGAAAATAAAAGAAGATATTCCATCTGCAGGTTCACTCCCCAAATGACCACAACAATAGGGTCTAAGCCAGGTCAAAGCCATGAGCCAAGGGCTCCATCCTAGTCTACCACAAGGGTGGCAGAGACTCAAGCACTTGAGCCACCTTCCACAGCCTTCCCAGACGCACCAGCAGGAAGCTGGGTTGGAAGCAGAGCAGCTGCGACCCAAGCCAGCACTCTGATATGGGATGCCGGCATCACAAGCATTGGCTTTAATCCTCCAACAAACTCACTCTAGTAGCCTCAAATTCCTCTAATTTCTAGTTAGAACAATTATTTAACATTTGAATATAGACATCCCTGCCCTTAATTCTAGTTATTTCTCAAAAACAGGTTATGTGCATATTGTCCAAGACCAGCAGTTCCATCTCCTATTTTTATGTCTCATCTCCAGTTCACTTTTATCATTGAGATTCACATTCAAGAACAGCCTTCCATGCTTTCATTTATGTCTAAACTTATCAGGCCCATACCCCTACTTTTCTCTTCTTGTAAGGTCTTTAAACTTCTTAATATCAACCATCGTATTTTCACACTAATTATCCCCTAAATTCTAATAACCTGATCCTATTCTACAAAAAGCATGAAGACTACATAGTGCTTCCTACAGAACCTTTTCTGTGTTGACTGCATGACTGAAATCTAGCTGACTGCCCCACTATACACCACTCAGGTGCAAAAACCCAGACCTAATGACATGAGCTGATAATAGGCTGTAACAAACCAGTAGGGCCTAATCATACAGAAGCTTTAATAATTTGTACCTTCTTATGACTCATTTTTAGTAGCATGTTAAATAATTTAAATTCTTAGTATTCTAAAATATAACAAAAATTAGAATTTGCACAGACCTCTCTTATCCTTCTCTGACTGCATTTCAACCTCCCCTCTTCATTGTTCTTGCATAGTGCCAGTTATTCAACATCGTGGGACTGCCCAGCAGCAGTCCCAAACAATGACTGCAGGCATCCATTGGCTATTGTCCTCACAAGTACCACAAATTCTAAGCCTACTTCTCTTTCTTTAAATATACTATTTCCAGAGGTGGCTAAATATAAATACTATAGATTTCAAGTGTTATGGTCAGCAGAGCTATTCTGATATATATATATTAAAAGTCACTTGGCCCCCTCGGATATCCAAGGATTCCAATCCAACATAAACTCAATGGACAGGTTCAATACTGACTTTTTACTGACCACTGTCAAGAGGACTTCAGTGGTACTGCCAGGCTAACCGGAGTAGTGTGCCTTTTAGGACCTACCACTAACTTGTCTCATTATATATGTTTTTCAGAATAATTATGGAAAAAGGAGATCTTGCTCCAATTATTTATGGCATTAGACATGAAGCTCTTACAGCTCATACAACTATTTAGGGAGGGAACTATTACACTTATAGGGGAAATCTCAGTTGGAATGCACCTTGAATCCATATGAAATTATCTTTGATTCTAGAGTCCATAAGATACCTTGATTTTGAGTCTTATTTTTGGATGACTAGTCCACATTTTTCTAAGCTTTTGCTTAAGTAATAGAATTCTGATAGAACTCAGGAGTAAGTAACTACTGAAAAAACAGTACACTACATAAGTTCTTATTCCCAAATTCCAATCTTCAACAGAAAGCTTCAATGTTCCTATAAGGGATCAATATCATCAAGTATTATCTCTTCTAAAATACATTTTAAAGCTTTACACATCTCAAAAGTAATGACACAACAGTCCTTTCATATTCATAGTAACCACAGCATTCACTGTGATGCCATATTGTAAGGATAACCTATAAGAAGACTATATGATAAGCTACAATGTATTAAAATACAGAAATGTATTCAACCAGAACCAACATGCCAAGATAAAGCAGAGAAATGTGAACTGGGCATGCCCAAGTTCGCTTCACCAAATTCAGTGGTATTCTTGTTCTTTGAGTTTATAAAGTATAATTCCATTTTAAATTGGATATAGGTTTGAAATAAAAAATTTAACCATCTTTAATTGAATATATCCTTGTATGTGTTTATCAGAATTTTCAAACACTGGGGCAGGCATTTAGCCTTGAGGAGTGTTCAGGTTCAATGCCTGGCTCTGTTTTCTGACTCCAATTTCCTGCTAACCCTGGGAGGCAGTAATAAAGGCTCAAATTAATTGGGTTCCTGCCACCCACGTAGGAAACCTGGATTGAATTCTCAGATCCTGGTTTGGGGCCTGGCCTGGTCCACACCATCTGGGATTTGGGAGCAGTGAACAAGCAGGTGGGAGCTGACCCCAAAAAAATAAATAAAAATTATTTTTAAAATTACCACAGATTATTGAATAACATGCAGCTTTTATATCCCAGTACATCAGCTATAGTTTTACAGAGTAAATCTTTCTTAAGTATTAATAAAACATCTTTGGGTGGGAGTAAATGTTTATGTATTTAAATTATAATACAATGAGAGATTCTTTAGGTGAGAATATGGCACGTTTTACTATATTTCAGAACATAACATGATATAACTCACTGAGAAATGCAATGAACAAGAATTAACAAGCTTAGGCTGGCTTCGTGGCACAGCAGGTTCAGCCTCTGCCTGGGATGCCAGCAGCATCCCATATGAGCTCTGGTTCAAGACCCAGCAGCTCCACTTCTGATGCAGCTCCCTGTTAGTGGCCTGAGGAAGAAACAGAGGATGACGCACATGCTTGGGCCCCTGCCTCCCATATGGGAGACCTGGAAGAAGTTCCTGCTTCCTGGCTTCAGACCAACCTGGCTCCAGCTGTTGTGACCATTTGCAGAGTGAACCAGTAGAAGGAAAGATCTCTCTAGCTCTCCATCTCTCCATGTGTAACTCTGCCTTTCAAATAAATGAATAAATCTTAAAGAATTAATGAACTTGACGATCTATATCCACCATTTCCATTCTATTTGGCCTTAAACATATCATGCTTCTATTCCTAATAACCATTACCTTAGTGAAGCTCATATCCAGCCACTAGGCAAAGCATCAGGAACACAATAGTGCCTTAGACATTTGCAAGTCTAATTCAAAACTGCTTCTGGTTTTTATATTAAATAAAGATAAGATGGTTTGTTCTCCTATTAGCAGCTAGCAAATCCTATCAATGGTCTCTAGTTTCATATTTCAGAGTCAGTTTCCTTGAGATGTTTCAGTGAACACTCTGGCCTCTCGTTTCTATTTTACCAAGTTTTCTCTTCCTCTACATCACTGGCATGCACAAACAAAATCAGAATGGGTCTCTATTCCACCACAACCCTCCATATTTGCCAGCACCGGTGGTGGAGCAGACTATATCCTAGAGAAGAGTCTATGAAAGTATTCCAAAGCTCTGAAAAAAACAAACAAGAAATATTTAACAAAAAAATGTTTTCATTACCCACTAGATTGTCAACAGTGTGATATCTTTTTTTTTAAAGATTTATTTATTTGAAAGGTAGAATTACAGATAGGTAGAGGCAGTAGAAGAAAGAGAGAAAGAGAGGTCTTCCATCTGCTGGTTCACTGCCCAAATGGCACCAATGGCCAAAGCTGCGCTGACTTGAAGCCAGGAGCTTCCTCAGGGTCTCCCATGTGGTACAAGGGCCCAAGGATTTGGACCATTTTCTACTCCTTTCCCAGGCCGTAGCAGAGAGCTGGATCAGAAGTGGAGCAGCAAGGACTTGAACTGGTGCCCACATGGGAAGCTGGCACTACAGGCGGCAGCTTTACCCAGTATGGCACAGTGCCAGCCCTGAGGTCATTTATTTTTAAAAAGGATTCCAGTGTGAGATATGGTGAGCTATGTGTATCTTGTGAGCCACACATGTGTTTGCCTGGGAACTCAATGAGAGATCACATCACTAGAGGCATCCTTAATAATAGGGCCCAACATAAAAAATGGATAAGTAAAAGACTAAGTCTCTGGCGCCGCGGCTCACTAGGCTAATCCTCCGCCTTGCGGCGCCAGCACACCGGGTTCTAGTCCCGGTCAGGGCGCCGGATTCTGTCCCGGTTGCCCCTCTTCCAGGCCAGCTCTCTGCTGTGGCCAGGGAGTGCAGTGGAGGATGGCCCAAGTGCTTGGGCCCTGCACCCCATGGGAGACCAGGATAAGCACCTGGCTCCTGCCATCGGATCAGCGCGGTGCGCCGGCCGCAGCGCACTACTGCAGCGGCCATTGGAGGGTGAACCAACGGCAAAAGGAAGACCTTTCTCTCTGTCTCTCTCTCACTGTCCACTCTGCCTGTCAAAAATAACAAAATAAAAAATAAATAAAAAAAAAGAGTAAGTCTCAATAGAGTGGCAGCAACACTCAAGTCAGGGATTTGAGCTGGAGGTGTATGGGGGGAGAGAACAAAGAGAATCAGTAAAAATTCCTTATCAGTACTAAAATGAATGTTTGTACTACAAAGATGTAGCTGTTGGGGTAGACATTTAGCCCAGCAGTTAAGTCACCCACATTCCACATTGGAGTACCTACGTTTGATATCAGCTCTGGCTCCTGACTCCAGCTTCCTGCTAATGCAGACGCTGGCAGGCAGTGGTGATGGCTCAAGTGATTGAGCTTCTGTCATCCACATGGGAGACTGGATGGAGTTCCAAGATCCCAGTTTTGGCATAGCCCAGTCCTGGTGTTTTAGGCATTTGGAAAGTAAACAAGTGGACAGTGGATGGGTGCTCTCCCTTCCTTCTTTCCTCCCTCCCTCCTTCTACCTCTCTGCCTCAAATAAAAAAAAAAAATTTAAAATTTAAAAAGTAGTTGTCATCTCCTTTAAGGCTTTGTAATGCAAACCACTTAAAGTTTGGAAGTAATAAAGAACACCATGAGGAATGAATGTGAAGTCTTCCCACTTACAACCAAAACAGGGGTGACTGAGATTTCCCTGGCTTCTTCTTACAGGTTGATGATACTGGCAGTATACACAGAAAAAAAAGTACTGCATTATCTCTGTAATTCGTACAGTTCTTGTTCTCAAGGTAATCACTATCAATTTGAGGAAACTGGCATATTTATCATATACCCATAGGCAGTAGTTTATAAAATGCATGTACAAATGTACTTGGACTACAAAAGGGAATAGAAACCCTACATTTATACAGATGGAGTGTCTTAGGATACATCCTAGAGAAGACGGTGTTTATCCTGTTCATGAAAGAGGTATAGGAATTAGCCAAACTAATTTGTGCCTTCTAGGCAGAGAATGGGACATATAAAAACATGCAAAATGAGATCACAACACATTGCCTGCAGTAGAATAGAAATTTATTAGAGATAAAGTGCAGACATTGCCTGGAATTAGGGCAGCAGAGGGAAACCTTTAAAGGATTTCAAACAAGGTGGTAATCTCATCCAACTGTGATCCTACCAAGAGGATTACAAGACTGGAGGACTGAGGCCTAATGAAGGACTCATTGCCTTGGTTTCAGCCAGAAATGACAAGACATTAAACAAAGGTCATAAAGGAGCTTTGGGAGAAAAAGACGTGTATATCACCTTAGGATAGAATTGGCAAGGCTGAAATAATGATTGGAAAGAAGTGCTGAGAACAGCGTCAGGGAGATACAGGTCTCCCACACTGAGCAACTGAGGACCTACGAATTCCATTCACTGAGATCATGGATGGAGAACAAGACAGTATTCTTTACATTCTTAGTGTAATAACCTAGCACCTAACATAAGATCATTCTTCTTATTCACAGAACATAGCAATTTTTTAAGTGTCAGTTCTGATATTTGGGCAGTTAGTTTGGCTTGAGCTGGAGATTAGGGTATCTGATGGAGCTGTGCTGTGGAGTGAACTGTGAGGATACAGGTCCAGAGAAAGCACTGAGCTGTATACAACCATGGAATGTTCTGGCTGCAGTTTTGGTGGATGCCATCAAGAACAGAGATAAGAAACTCCAGAGAGGGAGCAAGGAACAAAAAAAAAAAAAAAAAAAAAAAAAAAAAAGGAAGAGCCAGAACTCAAATAATTGTTAAATTGATGAAAAGGAACAGGAACATAATCCTGGGAGGACCCAATATTCAAAAATAAATTAGACTATGAAAGCAGTTCAGAAAGCAATACCTCATCATTATGATTTTTAGATGCAAAATTCATTTGAGTGGATCTGACAGTTTTGTTTTCAATTTTGATGGAGCAAAGAAAACTCAATATTCTCACTAGATTACTAAATAATATCATAATTCTTATAAATATCTCTCTTGCTGTTTACTATGTCATACTTTTCATATAATGAATCATAAGTAATTTTAAAAGAAAAAAAAGATATCCTAGCACATCCCTTATAAATGATGTATCTTGGAGTCAGTGTAAGCTCAAATTAATTCACATTTGCAAAAGGAACTCTACTCAACATCTACATAGAGTATTTGTCAAATTCACTCTTCATATAATAAACAGCAACAGTATATTGGTATCTGATTAGGAAATATTAGACATAAATTAAACACAGGTGACTGAAAAGGATGATCAATATATTTCCACACAAATATGGATTGTAAATTAATTTTCAAATCTAACATGCCAAATCAACAGGAGCATAGGCCAGCTGAATTAATGTCCTTGAGAAATTATCAACAAATAACAAGGTGTTACCCAGGATTTTACCAAAGATAAAATACAAACAACTCCTTATACAGTAACTGAGAATAAAATCCCAAAGAGACCACTTTCAGATGAGATTTTGAATTTTTTTTAACTTTTATTTAATGAATATAAATTTCCAGTGTACAGCTTATGGATTACAATGGCTTCCCCCTCCCATAACTTCCTTCCCACCCGCAACCCTCCCCTCTCCCGCTCCCTCTCCCCTTTCATTTGCATCAAGATTCATTTTCAATTCTCTTTATATACAGAAGATCAATTTAGTATAAAGATGTCAACACTATGCACCCACATAGAAACACAAAGTGAAACATACTGTGTGAGTACTAGTTATAGCATTAAGTCAAAATGTACAGCACATTAAGGATAGAGATCCCACATGAGGAGCAAGTGCACAGGGGCTCCTGTTGTTGACCCAACAAAGTGACACTCTAGTTTATGGCGCCAGTAACCACCCTAGGCTGTCGTCATGAGTTGCCAAGGCTATGGAAGCCTTCCAAGTTTGCCGACTCTGATCATATTTAGACAAGGTCATAAAAGACAGAGTGAGGATAGTAACCAATGATCCTAAGAGTGGCATTTACCAGGTTTGAACAATTATACAGCATTAAGTGGGGAAGAGGACCATCAGTACACACAGGTTGGGAGTAGAGCCATTGGTGGTAGAGTAGAGGTTATGATTACAAAGGAATGAGGCCCAAGTACGCTAGACAGGGTCTAGAAAAAAGGACAGAGTCATTATTAGAGGAGCTAAGAAAGGTGCTGTCTAAGCTACAATTAAGTTTTCTGATTGAGAGGCAAATAGAACCTGATAGAAGGGGCTTGATAATAATCTGTTGGGCTTTAGGCCTTGTAAGTTAAGAGGCCCAGACCTATCTATCTCTTCACATGGGGTATATCCTAAGGGAGGTGTGAACCTCCTAGGGGAAGGCACTCTGTTGACTTTCATTACTTGGCTGGCCTGAGAGGAGAGCTGGCCAGGTAAAGGCAGGGGGCATCTCTAATAAGAAATTTACAGTTCTGCCTGCAATGTTGCTGACCCTACTTGACCATCCCCTCAGCTGCAGTGGTCACTTTGGAAGTTGGGCTGAGTGAAGGGCTTTTCATCTTAGAGCCAATAAGATCTGTGGCTCTGACCTGGGCATCCTTCGACTCCAGGGCAGGTCCATTTCCAGTGATCCAACTCTTGGCAGAGCTGCCAGGGCTCTTCACAAGCTGAACCTCTCACCTGCTTTTCTCATTCTCCTTAGCTTGCCTCCCCTTGAACGCCACTATGCACAAAGAATCTTAAAAGGATATGTTGCCATCTACAAACTCTTTTAGAGTGATATGAGTATTTCCCCATTCACATCAACATCCTTCCAGTATGAAGGAGATAGTTACAAAGAAAAAAGCATTTTAAGTAATGAACATCTGAAAGCCAAGTTCCTCACCCCATAGTTGGAGATGGCTAGGTTTTTATAACCAGTCACAACGTTAGTTTCTAGCATGCTGGCAGATTTATCTCAAGCAGGAGGTTTTGTTAATCTTGGGGGAAAGTAGTTGGATCCAGTAATCAGGAAATGAAATTAGTCCATTGACTTAATGAATTAATTAGCATCTTAAAGTTCCTAAGGTAAAAGAAAGGTACCATTCTTAGTTTAATTTTTTTAAAGGGTGCTGAATATGGTTCTCTAACTCTCTGTGTCCTTCAGGCACTTAATAAGCATTAAATGAAGGAAATCAATCACTGAACACCGGAGTGAAAACTGACACCATTCACTGTCAAGTACAAAGCTTAGGAAAGGCGGGCTTACACTAACAGTCTTTCTTCTCAAAAAGCAGTGTCTGACCTTGAACACAGGGTTTATTTTTGCTCCAACTCAAATTGTCAAATTCACTCTTCATATAATAAGCCCAAGCCCACACATAGTAATTTTTAGAGATAAAAATGATTCCCTTGTTAGGAAAGAGGCTATTGTATCATGTAGATCCACTGAACCTTGTTAATTTCATTATTTTGCAGACCTAGTTATATATCTTCAGGCATTTTAATTGCTATTTTATAGACTTTAAAAATCTTTTTTCCCTGAGTAGGAAAATCAATCAAGCAGATTTGATCATCTGTGGAGGGCTGAAAGAACAAACGTGTTATGTGATCCTAGGAACCTCCGAAATTTATTTAAGGGGGGAAATAAACTAGGCTGCAAAGATTTATTATGTAAATTAATTCTACTTCTAATGTAGACCACAGCATTTTACAGGCATAGTAGGTGCCTATGCATATTTCATGAGCAAGTGAATAAATGAATGAATTTCATTAGATTTTTCAATATGTAAGGATTATGAAGGTCTTTTTTCTCTCAAAGTGATAAGGTTGTTTCCTTGGTGAAGTGCTGTATGGACAAAGGCAAAGAATGGTTTGAAGAAACTCTAATGTTAATTAATATATGTTATGTTTTACAACACAACATCATTGTATTTTAAATGCTCTTATATTATTTACTTAATATTTAAATGATTAGGAAATCCTTAGCCATTATTCACTTCACATGCTTGTAATATTCCTATATTACAAAAAATCATCTACTACAGTAAAAGCAATGTACAAGGTCCCCCAAAAATGCTGAAAAGAAAAAATCAAAAAGCTAAATTACAATTATACACCAATTATAACCCAACTATATCCATCAACTATAATCCAATCAACTATACATATGTGTATGTATATACAAATGCACATACAACATATATTTGATATGTATGTGTATAATATCTGGAGTGTGTCTGTGTGTACATCTAGGAAGGAGAAAAAATCTGTGATTTCAGATACAGAAACTGCATTTTACAATTGAGTCTAACAAGTTTCAAGCTTAGCCAAATTATCTGTATCAAAGTTTTTCCTGAATGTGGTTTTCTTATGATCACGAGACAAAAAAGTGCCTAATATTCAAATGAAAACCATCCCTACTAACGTATATATGTTGACCCTGTCTTGGATATAAGCACTGTGGTAACTCCTGAGAAATTATGAAACTATATGTTGTTTGGGCATCTGTTTACTTAAACCTAGAATCAAATGTGAAAATTTCAAATACATCTAAAGTTCTAAAAGTCACCTATTGTTATACAGTGTAAACATATAAGAACTATCTGGGTGTTAAACAAATGGGTTTACAGAAGTTGAGCATTTATTCCATGAAATCACAATCCAATGTTTAGTGAAGTGAAGAGGTACAAAGATGGCAGAACCCATGAGTAGGGAAACTTTGGTAAAAGGTGAATGGATTGCCATTGAGACATTAAAAATCTCCTACCAGGGATGATGGGCAGAAAATATTTACAGAAGGGAGAAAATATTACATGTAAAGAGAAGAGAAGAAAACTGTAATCAGACCTACCAAATAAACATGCCAGATATGAAAAACCAAAACATTGTCATCAGTGAAAAAGAGTAAAGCACAAAAGATGTGAGCCTCACTCAAGATCTCTGCAATGTAAAATGCTAGGGAAGAGCATTCACTACGCACTGGTTAACAGCAATCACATTCTCATTTGATGGCATCTGTTACAGGGGGTACGGCTATTAGATCATAGCCAGCCTTTTTATATATTTTGAAGTATTACAGCAAATCATAATTAGATTGAAATAATTTACAATGACCTAATCATGTATTAACACCTTAATTGATAGATTACATTCACAGGATATAAGGTTTTACCTCACTTTGCTAACTTCTCTCTTACCCAGAGCTACCACTGTCTGCACTCTTCAAGCTCAAAGATAAAAAACCATCAGGTTTGTTTAGTCAAAGGAGTTGTTGGAAATACAAAAAGCTGAAGAAATTAAAGATATATTCACTCAAAGGAAGCTTAAAATGTCTTAATATCTAATGTAACTGAAATTGCATTGAGATTGAGTGCAATGCTTTTGTTCTAATCCCTAATAATTTGATTTCAGGAAATCCAACAATTTCTTAAGGAAGTAACCCAAAGCTCAGAAGGAAAAATTATGAGTACAAAGACCTTATATGTACACTTATAAAGTGAAAACATGAAACAACAGAGATACCAGGTAACAAAAAACAATACCCAAAAGTATCTTATGTCTGCTAGATAGGCTATATTTCATTCCCCACAAGTGTCAAGTACAATGGGCCCACTGTAGAATGCTAACAAGGATGTAGAAACACATACAAACAAAAATAAATGTTTGGAGAGAAATTTATCATACAGGTAAATATGGTTATGTTGAAATGTCAAATGTCTGTTGTAGGTGCTGGGTTAATGAAGTTACATTTTGTAACAGAAAAACAAATTGGAATGCATGGAGAAAATATTCCTTGTACGAATCCTTTGGTAATATGTCAAACAGTACAAGATGAAAATATTTTCTCCATTAAGTGTTCTTATGACTAAATTTTATTGCATCTATGTTTTATTCAACAAACATTTATAGAACGTTTGCTATGTGCTATTCCCCACCCTATATGCATTTCACTCATACCCCAAAGTGTTATTCTCCTGACATTTCCTATTAAATACAAAGAATGTATCTTATTCCTTTAAAGTATCTCTTACACTATGATTCTTGAATCCTTATTAATTCATCACCAGGTCATACTTTGCACTCTGAAATATCTACTCAAATTGTTCCAGACAAAGACTAATGCTGGTAATCATTTATATAAAATAATCCACACCATTTCTGAAATGGCAAATACAATTACCCAACTCTTGCTCTTGTGTCTGCTACCGTGTGATCCTAGAGGGCTGCAGATAGGGGAAGTTCAACCCGTTGACCGCTGCAGCTGCTGTCATTGGATAATGTCAAGGCAGACTGAAGTTGCTATTGACTTACTTCCTCTCAAAAACCTTCCATAGAACATGTTTGTAGGGTCTGTGTGATAGAAGGAGCTCCAGAAAGAAGGAGTCCACTCTTTAGGGTAGAAACCTTTCTACTCTTCTCTTCATGTTAGAGCCAGTAACAATGACATTGACTTTTACAAACCTGTTCTTGTGCTTTTCATCCATTTAATAACTCTGTGGGTGTAAAACCACAATATGAAATAAACAGAGTCACGGAGGACCCTGAAAGACTAATTTGCCAAGTACTCTTTGGGCTTCTTATGTCGGATTTTTATCTTACATGGGACAATGTTGATTGCTTCCTCTTTCTTAGAACACACTCTTATCTTTCAGTGAAACTATTCATTCCTAGTTTTCATCTAATTTTTCTGGATACCATTTTGCATTCTCCCCTTCTCTCTCCTCATAAATACTGGTGCAGCTCAGATCAACTCACAGGCCATCTTGCCCTTCCACTTCAAGTCTGGTATTCCACTATCTACCTTTCTCTATTCGGACCTCAGTCCTAGGATGACAACCTCTATCAAGCTTCAGGTATTTCCTTGCCCTTTGACATCATGATGGATTCAGTCAATGGAAGGCCAAAGGTCAAAGGGTAGGAGGAAATGGAGGTCATATTTATTCCCTGGGCTCCTGTCCTGGTAGGCCATGGGCTGATACTGGTTAAGCTCTTCTACTAAGGCTAAAGTCCTACAGAGAAACCCCTCCTACAATTAACTCCTACAGATTCGGCTTCTGCTTTTCCCATTCTGGTAACACTCCTTTTGTTCCACCCTGCAGGCCTAGGAGGGTTAACAGCTGTTAGTAGTCTCAGTGTTTCCCTCATCTCAGGTGCCTTTCTTACTCCTGCCTACCACTTTGATCAACAGTCTTGTCATCAAATTCTCCTGAATGACTCCATTTGACTGTGACATCTGCTTCCTGCTAGGATCCTAACATTCCATCTTAATCTCTTCTAGGTTTAATTACTACCCCAAGATAATGACTTTAAATCATTATCTTTCAATGTCTTTCCAATAGTCAGACTTACTTCCAACTGCCTCTAAAAATTCTAAAATAACTTCAAATTAGCATGCCCCAAATTGAGCTGGCATCCTTACTCACCTCTGCAGGCCCCACTCACACCTCCCTTCAACCCATTTCTCTGTCTGTATATTTATAGACTAGGCGACTGTCCACCCACCTGCACAATCTGTAATTGCCAGTCAGCCCCCAGTCTTCTCTCTCACTGCATTATCAACTACTCCCTGTTTTAACTTCCTATATAGTTCCTAAGTGTGTACTTCCCCTTCTTGTACACGGCCTCTACTTCAGTCCAGAATTCACCTTCATTATGTTGTAGGGAAATCTGCATCATCTCTCACCCAGGAGACAGTGACTAATTTGAGGAAAGAGATAATTGTCTGCTAGATGCACCAATAGGTGCTGGTTGAATAAGTGATTGAATGATGTACAATGAATGGATGAAAATGAAGATGAGAATAACAAAATCTCTATTCGAAGGATTTTGCAAATAGTTCTAAATCACTTCAACCTGCATATGCACACATTTAAGAATTCATTAAACCCACTAATCTTATTTTGGTTTGAGATTTTTTTTTTTTTTTTTAGAAAATTTTTTGATGGGGGAAGTTTCAATGAAATGGTGTTAGAAAATAATTAACTACTGGCTTTCTAGGGGAAAAGCTAATTATCTCCTTTGTGGCATCTGATAATTTCCAGAGTGAATCTATCCCCCTCATTGCTGATGTCAAGTTAACCAAAGTTAACATCACTGACCTGCAGCTAGAAAAAGATAGAACTGGCTCTCCTGTGCTGGCAGGGATTGACAGTCTGTTAGGAAGACACATTTGTCAGTTTAGATTAACTAAGTTAACAGCGATTTCTGAAAGAACACAATAAGGAATGAAGTATTTTAAAACTCTACATGCAAACAAGCCCAATCCCCCCAAAACAGGAATAATAAAGAAAATAAGAGCATCATCAGAATTGGCAATCATTTCAAGATAATTACATTGTTTCATAAAATTTCCTATTTTTAACACAGTTGAATAATAATTTACTATGTACCTATACTTTATGGTTCTGTTTCAACATGATGAAGCAAATGTGAAAAAGAAGTTGAATGGCCAAGGACTGCTGGTGATTTGAATAACTCAATTCAGGAGAGTTGTTTTGTTTCCTTATGAGGGAAGGATGAAGGAAAGCTGTTTATCTGTAACCATGAAGTCCATTAAAGGGCGCCTGGAAAAGAAGCTTTCAGCAGCATTTTGGTAAGAAAAATTAGGATAAATTTAGAAACACAGGAAATGAAAATTGATGTTGGCTTGGCGCACACAGTAGGTGTTCAATAAATACTAGTGAATCACTATAGAAAGTGATTCAATGAATAAAATGAGTAAATGAATGGAATGGAAATCACTGGCAAAGGCAGAGTCCTTAAAAAGCTTAGGTATTGGGTTTGACATATGAGGCCCAACAGGATGTTCAATGACACTTAGTCCCAATATTCATCACTGAACCTGAATATCTAGCACTTCTAAGTCATTCATAATCAAGTTATCATTTTCTCCTTATGTCACTGTGTCCATCTACTATGTCTCCATCAGTAGCACTTGTGGCCACTGAGTGGAGTGGGCACACACTACTTTTTTTGGTAGGTTTGCTCTCAGCTAAGGTCATATCTATGCCATCTTCAGCAAATAGATCAGACTATCCCAGGACACCACGGATCTCTTCTTGGTAGACTCTGTCACAGTTATAAATGTGCACTTATCTTCTGACTGATGAAAGTTCATCTCTTCCAGTTGTATTTAAGTCCCAGGAAGAGAGGCTCTGTTTTACCTCAAGTGTATGGCACAAAGTAATTGCTTCAGAGGTGTCAGTTGAATGAGTGAATGAAATGCCATGCCCATGTCAATCTCCACATCTCTGAAGAGTGTTCACATTCTTGAGGTGACCTCACAATCTTACACCCCCTACAAACACAAATCTATTTCTTGCCATGCTTGGCTGAAAATTCATTACTTAATTCAAGAACTACTCATTAACAAATGATTATGTTGCAGATTCTGTGCTAGGGACAAGGACTGCATGTCTGCATTCAGATCACAGCAGCTCCCCTGGTGAACGCCTGTTCTACTCAGAAGCACACACCACGGTCTGTCACGTCATATGTGAGAAACACTTGCAGAGATACCGCTGAAATCTACAAAGGCACATTGGCGAAGGAAATAACCAGTCTCTGAATATTCAATAAAGCTTCACAAAGAAAGAGGTACATGGTCTATGTTTGTAAGGCTTTCTCCTTTAATGTTTGTATACTTATTAGAAAAATAGAATAATTTTTTTAAACCTGGTACTTATTGGGCTTCTACTTCACACTGGTCACTCTGATGAGGGCTCTGCATGAATAACTAAATCACTCCTGCCTCATCATCTTCTCTGACTCTAAATTCTAGGAACACAGATTTATAATAAAATTCCGCTTAAAGGTACCATGTATGGCCATCTAAGTTTTTTTCACTTACATGTTGTTTTCCGATTTTTTATCGTCTTCCACAGTGCTATGCTAGGTACAGGCCAAGTGGTTAAAAGATAACTGTCACTCAGTGGAATCTGGGTGGTCTTGGAGTGTAGCAGTAAAACTTTCAATTCCAGCCACAGTGTTCCAAAACAAGATACCATCAGGATGAACATTTTAACTTTATAATTGCAAATGATTTTCTTTTAAATGAAAAAATATGAGGATAAACACTGTATACCTGGTGTACATAACTGTAATGAATGTCCTTAAAAAGATCAAAAAAAAAAAAAAAGTGAGGGAGAAAAACAAAGCTTCTTTGGAATTTCAGTGTTTCCCAGGGATTCCCTAGCCACAGGCACTGTCTGCACAACTCTAACTAATGTACTTTGCTTCATTTAGTCTTAGTGACAATCCTATAACACTGATAGTAGTACCTTCAGTTTACAGAGAAGAAATCACAGATCAAAGAAATTTTCTGGAACTTGGATAAGATCAAACAAGACTGGTACCCCAAACTTCTGAACTCTGAAGCCCATCTTCTCCTATCATATGTATATTTCCTTCGCAGACAAGCTTTCTCCCAATGTTTTTTTGTTCCATATGATTCTTGCTTTCATGTGTTAGATGGGTTTTATTCTTGCCAAAGTGTTTTATAACAAGTTATGATGTTTCTAAAATGTTCTCTTCTTAATCCACAAGATTGCCTCTTAAAAATGTGAGTCTTGATACAGCAAAACTGTAATCCATATTTTTCCAATGCTTGTTCTGAAGAAACCAAGTAAAAAACAAAAAGAAAGTAAAGTGAAAGACCACTGACATTCCGGAAACTTCCTAAATTCATGTACTGGGTAAGCCACTTTCTCAAATTTAAGGGTCTAGAAAATTAACGTACTGGAAAAAATAAAACTGTCAACCCTCAGCTGAAGCCTGCAAAAAGAAAAATGTCATCTAAGCCCTGATTTGTAATTTCAAAGCTTTCATATGGCAGCATCATTGAAAATATTACAGATTCTTGCATTAAGTATTTTATACTTATATATAAAAAATAAATTTTCCCACTTTCTGGTCATAATAGTTAAGCTGTTTTATTGCATTATTTTTCTTCGCTTAGTTATCTCATGGCCTGCATTTTCCTGTAACATTATCTGTTTTCGGTGTTATAAGTTAAAGCTGACATAATTTAAAGAGTACAGTTACTATATGCTTTGAACTTCCTGTGATCTTTTACTGGGAGATTTTCTTCCTTTACCTTCTTTCGTATTGATGGCCATGTTTCTGTGTTTCTATGTGTAACACATCTTTAAGCAACTTTGGCAGGGTTGGACGAGTGGTGACAAATTCTTTCAATTTCTGTTTGCTATGAAAGGTCTTTATTTCACCTTCAATCACAAATGATATAATATTCTGGGCTGGCAGTTTTTCTCTCTTAGTACCTGGGCTATCTCTCGCCATTCCCTCCTAGCCTGCAGGGTTTCTGATGAGAAGTCTGCTGTGAGTCTAATTGGAGATCCCCTGAGAGTAATCTGACGTTTCTCTCTTGAACATTTTAGAATCTTTTCTTTATTTTCACTGTGGGGAATTTGATTACAATGTGTCATGGGGAGGATCTCTTTTGGTCATGTTTATTAGGGGTTCTATGAGCTTCCTGTACTTGGATGTCTCTGTCCTTCTCCAAACCTGGGAAGTTTTCTGCTAGTATCTCACTAAAAAGGTCTTCTAATCCTTTCTCCCTCTCCATGCCTTCAGGAGCTCCTAGAACCCAAAAGCTGGGTTTTTTAATAGTATCCTGTAGATTCCCAACAATGTTTTTTAGATTTCTAATTTCCTCTTCTTTTCTTTGGTTTGATTATATACTTTGCTGTGCTCCATCTTCTTAGTCCGATATTCTCTCTTCTGCTTCACCCATTCTGTTTTTAAGGCTCTCACATGTGTTTTTCATTTGTTCTATTGAATTCTTCATTTCATTTTAATTTTGATTACAATATCTCAATTTCATTTTCTACTAAATTCCTCATTTCATTTTGATTCCTCCATAAGATTTCATTTTCACGAGACAGATTTTCTGTCGTGTCCTGTATGGATTTCTGTAGTTCATGAATTTGTTTTTGAGAACTTCTAAATGTTCCTAAAATATTTTTTTTTAATTCCGTATCTTGCATCCCATCAAGGTGGCATGTACCAATGCCATCTCACTAGTCAAAGTGATCAGTTTCAGTTCATAATTGATCATGATAGGATTAAGAGTCAAAGGGATCACATAAACAAGACTAGTGTCTGCTAATACTGATAGAATTAAAAAGGAGAGAACAATCCAACATGGGAAGTGGGATACACAGCAGACTCATAGAATGGCAGATGTCCTAAACAGCACTCTGGCCTCATAATCAGCCCTTAAGGCATTTGGATCTGGCTGAAGAGCTCATGAGAGTATTTTAGGCATGGAAAGCCAAGACACTCTGGGAAAAAAAAAAAAAAAAAAAAAAAAAAAAAAAAAAAAAAAAACCTAAATGAAAGATCTCTGTGAGTGAGATCCCAGAGGAAAGAATGGGCTATCAAAGAAGGAGGTACCTTTCTCTGAAGGGAGGAGAGAACTTCCACTTTGACTATGGCTTTGTCTAAATAAGATCGGAGTTGGTGAACTCAAAACGCTTCCACAGCCTTGGCAACTCATGACAAGACCCTGGGTGATTGCTGACGCCATAAATAAGAGTATCAATTGTTAAATCAACAACAGGAGTCACTGTGCACTTACTCCTCATGTAGGATCTCTGTCCCTAATGTCTTGTACTATGTGAATTAACAGTATAACTAGTACTCAAACAGTACTGTATACTTTGTGTTTCTGTGTGGGTGCAAACTATTGAAATCTTTACTTAGTATATACTAAATTGATCTTCTGTATATAAAGATAAATGAAAATTTGGCCGGCGCCGCGGCTCAATAGGCTAATCCTCCACCTGTGGCGCTGGCACACCGGGTTATAGTCCTGGTTGGAGCGCCGGATTCTGTCCCGGTTGCCCCTCTTCCAGGCCAGCTCTCTGCTATGGCCCGGGAGTGCAGTGGAGGATGGCCCAAGTCCTTGGGCCCTGCACCCACATGGAAGACCAGGAGAGGCACCTGGCTCCTGGCTTCGGATCAGCGCAGTGTGCCGGCCGCAGCATGCTGGCCGTGGCGGCCACTGGAGGATGAACCAACGGCAAAAGGAAGACCTTTCTCTCTCTCCCTCACTGTCCACTCTGCCTGTCAAAAAATAAATAAATAAATAAATAAAGATAATTGAAAATTAAAAAAAGCATAATTACAGTTCAGTGCCTTACATTTATTGAATTTTGTGCATTTCACAAAGCAATATAAATAATAAACTGAATTCTCATCGTTTTTTTAAAAAAAGAATTAAGCATATTCTTTAGCCCTATAAAAATATCCAACATCAGTATGATGTGGCTTGGCAATGAAGACTAGGGACCATAAAACTAGTCTATATAGAGAAATGGAGAGAGAACGAATACATTGGACATGAAGTGTTCCATGGAATGCATTTGATACTGGGTTTGAATTTCTGAATGAAAAGTTTGAAGAACATTTAGTATTTCCTAAACTATGGTCTAGATGTTAAATGAGATCAACCAATATTCTTAGAGAGCAAAAAATCATATTTATAAACAAGTCACAGATACAGAACATATATAAAAGTAGTACATGAAATGGTTTTTAAAATTAACATCAGAGGAGTTTAATATACAGTATAAAAATACATGGATGTTGGGACTGGCACTGTGGTGTAGTAGGTAAAGCCATCGCCTGCAGTGCTGGCATCCTATATAGACACCAGTTCAAGTCCCAGCTGCTCTGCTTATGATCCAGCCCTCTGCTTTGGCCTGGGGAAGCAGTGGAGGATGGCCCAAGTGCTTAAGCCACTGCATCACTGGGGAGGCGCCTGGCTATGGATCAGCAGCCACTGTAGTCATCTGGGGAGTGAACCAGCAGGTGGAAGACCTATGTCTTTCTCTGCCTCTTTGTAACTTTGCCCTTCAAATAAATCTTAAAAAAAAAAGTGTCACAATCTTTGGCATACTTATAAATGTTGTCTTAATTGAATTATATTATATCCTTATACAGCCTTCTTCTTCATTGAATGATCTTTGACATGAATCCCACATTAAGTGCTATTAATATATCTATCCAACCTTTCAAGCTTTCAAGAAAAATAGTATGTATATGTTTACATATGAAGATAATATGGAAAAATGCTTAAAATTGTTAAATCTATGTGTGCTCATTGATCTCTTCGTTACATTTTTCTGCATTACTTGTAATGTTTTAAAATAAAGGCAAATAAGTAAATGATTAATATTTATTAGTAGATAAGGGACTCATAAAATGAAATGAGCAGATGATGCTATTATTTATTAGCCCTTACTGATTCCAACTTAAAGATTAAAAGTACTAAACTTGACAGAAATTCTTTTTATCAAGCATTCTAAAAACGTAGCATCACCTTGTCGATTTATGGCAAAGTACTCTATGTCTTTTTTTTTTTTTTTTTTTTTTTGACAAGCAGAGTGGATAGTGAGAGAGAGACAGAGAGAAAGGTCTTCCTTTTCGCCGTTGGTTCACCCTCCAATGGCCACTGCGGCCGGCGCATCATGCTGATCCGAAGCCAGGAGCCAGGTGCTTCTCCCGGTCTCCCATGCGGGTGCAGGGCCCAAAGACTTGGGCCATCCTCCACAGCCTTCCTGGGCCATAGCAGAGAGCTGGCCTGGAAGAGGGGCAACCGGGACAGAATCTGGCACCCCAACCGGGACTAGAACCCGGTGTGCTGGCGCTGCAAGGCGGAGGATTAGCCCATTAAGCCACGGTGCCAGCCACAAGTACTCTATGTCTTATAAACAGATTTGCTGACAGATTAAAGAAGATTGAGTCTCACAATTTGACAAACTAGAATGCATTATTATTGTTTTCATTTTTCTAAAAAAAAACCCCACTATTTCATTCTCCATTTTTGGAGGTTTTTACCATTCTATTTTAAGCCCCATTTTGCCTTCTCCATTAAAAGCAAAAATTCTTAACTGGAATAATTTATAAGAGATTAAAATTACAAAAATGACCACCAGATTTGCAGGTCAAATATGAGGAAGGCAAACAATTTTCATCACAGTGCCACAATGTTTCATTATTTTAATACTAAGAGATCTTTATAAAAGTTTCATTTTCTTTTCTTTCCTTAAAAATGAAGATATATTAGGGGCCAGTGTTGCAGTACAGTGGGTTAAGCTGCCATCAACAACGCTCACTTCCCATATCAGAATAACAGTTTCCATCCTGACTGCTACACTTCTGATCCAGCTTCCTACTAATGCACCTGGGAAGGCAGCAGGAGTTGGCCCAAGTGGTTGGGCACTTGAAACCATGTGGGAGAGCTCCTGGCTCTGGCCTGGCCCAGTACTGGTCATTGCAACCATTTTTTTTTCTTTTTCTAAATTTGGCAGGTAGAGTTATAGACAGTGAGAGAGAGAGACAGAGAGAAAGGTCTTCCTTCCGTTGGTTCACTCCCCTAATGGCCACCGTGGCCAGCATTGTGCTGATCTGAAGCCAGGAGCCAGGTGCTTCCTCCTGGTCTCCCATGCAGGTGCAGGGGCCTGAGCAGTTGGGCCATCCTCCACTGCCTTCCCGGGCCACAGCAGAGAGCTGGACTGGAAGAGGAGCAACCGGGACTAGAACTCGGCACTCATAGGGATGCCGGTGCCACAGGCAGAGGATTAACCAAGTGAGCCACGGTGCCAGCCTATAGCCATTTGTGCAGTGAATCAGCAAATGGAAGATTCCCCTCCCTCCTTCCCCCTCAACTCTGACATACATACATACATACATATATATACATATATACATACATACATACATATATATTTACATATATATACATATATATATACATGTATATGTATATATATGTATGTATGTATGTATATATATATTCTTTTTTGAAAAAGAACTTGAATCGTTATGCAGAGCTTATAATCTAATTACCAAATTGATTTTGTGTGTACAACAGTAAGACGAGGAAATCATGGGGCTGCTGAATTTTCAAACAGGGCAAGAGAATGATCCATCTCACCAAGAAGACATGAAGGCTAAATGGGACAGATAAATAAATAACATTGCTTTATATACTGGCACAACAAAACTTGCACTTGTTCAGTTTTTTATGGTTCCCTAGATAAGCTGTTATAAATCAAGACTGTGAAGAAGGATAAGATATAGGAAGAAACAACAGGTTTCTTAATTTTGATCTTCATAGATAGTAAATTGCTCCCATTTGGCATTATGATGGGTATATGTTTGCCTTAACATTTAATTTTATAGAATATAAGAACAAAATGAACCACAGAGTCCCCCAGTCTGAAAGCTGTAGGTACAATCTGATCCTCCTAACAATTATTCTTTAAAATAACATGTAATGAACTAAACAGCCATATATACTTCCCTTTTGACACCCTGACATCAAACCTTACATCTAACTGTACATAATAACTCAAAGTGAAAGAAAAATCCTAAAGTCATTTCTATACCCAATTGAAGTAATTAAGTATATAACACTTCCATGTGACTTTTCTAAAACATTGTAATCTGTATGAAATTGTATAAAAGACTGGGTGGGAGCTTTTTTTTTAACACAATATCTATAAGTTGACTGTATTCACAAAAATACAGCTCCCAAGAGCTGGCTATTTACAACCAGATCCAGTCTATTCAACAAATTCACTGAGGCAATACTATGGAAGACAGAACGAACAGATATCTCAGCTTTCTTGACAAAACATGTAACATATCTTGATCAACAGTTTAAGAACCCTATTGACTGGAGGAGCTGTACAGCTCAGCACACATTCCCACGGACTTACTAGGGGTAAAGCTAAACATTTGCCATTCGACTCCAAATCCCATTAAGCGAGGTGGTACCAATTCCATTTTACATGATAAAGTGAACATATTAAGTGTGGAATTGATCATATAGATAGGATTAAGTGTCAAAGAGATCACATAAATAAGACTAAGTGTCTGGTAATAAAAATAGATAGAATTAAAAAGGAGATAAAGTTCCAACATAGGAAGCAGTCCCCACAGCAGATTCATAGAATGACAATCGCTTTAAATAGCACTCTGACCTCACATTCAGCCCCTAAGGCATTCAGATCTGGCTGAAAAGCCCATGAGAGCATTTCAGACATGGAAAGCCAAGACATAGTTGCAAAAAAGGTTCTGCATGAAGATCTCTGTGAGACCCCAGTGGAAAGAAGGGACCATCAACGAAGGATGTACTTTTCTCTGAAGTGAGGAGAGAACTTCCTTTTTGCATACGGCCCTGTCTGAAAACCGACAGAGTCTGTGGACTCAAAGACTTCCATAGCCTTGGCAGCTCATGTCAAGAGCCTCGGGTGGTCACTTAAGTCAAAAATAACAGTGTTAATTGTCAAATCAATAGCAGGAGTCACTGTGCACTTATTCACCATGTCTGTCTTTAATAAGTTGTACTATGAAAATTAACTGTAAAATTTGCTCTCGATCTGTACTTTATACTTTGTGCATCTGTTTGGGTGCAAAGTGTTGAAATGTTTACTTAGTATAGAGTTGGTCTTCTGTATACAGTCAATTAAAAACAAACCTTAATGAAGAATGGGATGGGAGTGGGGGTGAGAAGGTGGGAGTGGGGGAAAGAACCACTATACTCCTAAAATCTGTAGATATGAAATTTGTATTCATTAAATAAAAGCCTTCTTAAAAAAAACCCTATTGATCTTGCTTTCATATCCTCCCTTATACTCTATTCTCATCTTTCATACAAACTGTTCTCAAGCTCCTCTCAGCCACCCTTAAAGGTGTTTACTATGACATCTCAAAGGAGCCCTTCTCTGCTTCTGAAATCCTACAACTCTTTCTTAAGGTCAATTTCAAAGACACAATCAAGCTTAGTACACACTTGATTTTCCCTCACCTCTTAGTGAGCCCCATTCTGTTAAAAGAATGATGTCATCGGCAAGAACTTGCTACTGTGTGCTATACCAGTGCCTTATGAAGCAGAAGTGAGGAAATTAAGCATTTAAATGACTGACTGAGGCCTGTATTGTGGCATAGCAGGTAGGGCCACCACCAGCGATGTCAGCAGTACTTCTGGGTGCTGGTTCACATCCTGGCTGTGCCACTTTCCATCAATCTCCCTGCTAATGGCCTGGGAAAAGCAGCCCAAGCTGACCCTAGTGTTTAGGTCCCTGCCTCCCGTGTGGGCAACCCGGATGAAGCTCCTGACTTTGGCCAGGCCCAGTGCTGGCCATTGCAGCAATCTGGGGAATGAACCAGCTGATGGAACAGCTCTTGCTCTCCCTCTGCCCCTCCCCTTTGTTCTTCCTCTCTCCCTCTCTTTCAAATAAATAAATAATATTTGAAATTACATAACTAAAGAAAAAATAAAATTACTGATTATCATGGGCCAGATTTTCCTTCTCAGAAACTACACTTTCCCCCACTTCAGTATCAACAGCAACTGAAACTTTCCCTGAAAAGCACTGAGTATAAAATTAAAGATTTAAACATTTCAGTTACTTTTTTTTTTCTAAGATGCAAATAGACATTAAAGAACTGTGCTTTTTTAAGTTTTAAGAAGACTTCAAAGTTTAAGAAATGAGAGGGATAACCTTGAAAGATAATCTCTCCCAAAATATAACAGAAGAATGGACTGAAAGTCACAAAAGTGCTTCTAATATATCCCAATGAATAGAACACTTTTCGGCATTAAACTGTGGGCCACAGGCATTAATCCCTCAATTTAGACATTAAGAAATGGTTGCCCACCAGATAGTTCTCAACCTCAGATATCTTTGGTTTTCCACTCACTCAATATTTGTAAGTCAAAAGATATGTAAATTAAGGGATACCTATGCATTGGCAAAAATTATGTTAAAATTTGATTTTAAGCTTCTCTAAAAACACAAAGAATCTGGCATCAGAGGGTTAGCATCCAGTCTCCTGTTGCAAAGACAGGCTCAGAGTGAGCCAAGTGTGGCCTGCAGAGTTCATGCACCATCGGCTTGGCCACAGTCCTCTCCCAGGAGTACACCTGCACACGGATGTGGTCTGCCGCCTTGCTGATGCACACATGTGACTGTAGCACTTCTGCTTCAACTCCTAAATGGATAATGCCTCTGGCCAACATCTGGGAAACACTGAGCTGAAAGGTCAGGCATTACAGTTTAGGAAATCTGGTATTCAGTCAACTGCATTTCTTAGCAAGATGCACAGGCAGCCTACCTCACAGCTTTTAACTCAGAAGCAAATGCTTGGTGATCGTAAGTAAGAGATCCACTGAAAAGGGAACAAAATATGTCAGAATTGGTTATCTGCTACCAAATAGCTATAATAAAGTTCATGATCTGGGTTATTTTTTTCTCCATTGCACTCATTTGTCCTGGGTCAAAGATTTGCTCTATTTTTCAAAGTGTAGCTAGGAGGAAAATCTGTGATTCCTAGAGTTTATAAAATAGTCCTTTATTCGTGGCTAACATTTCAAGTTAGGAATATTTCAAACAGATGTCTTTAATTAAAATTTCTAATGTCAATTACATTATGAATATATAAATACATATATAACATCTTCAAAAAGTTTATGGAAATGTATATTATGAAAAACTATGAATTTCAAAAATTTTGCACCAAAATAGTCACTTTTAATTCAATTTTCCATGAACTTTTTAAAGTGCCCACCTATGTATATAGGTATAAAATTATGACAAAAAGAAAAATAAGGATTAAAGCAAGTTACTATTACATGTATTTTTCATCCACACATCCTGGTTTTAAAACGCCAAATTTATGATGAGTATCTCAGACAGTGAACCTGCCATCACATTATTTAACATTCACTGTTTATTATGAAGTTAAACTTCCTCCAGCTCCAATGGCAATCCACTGAAACAAAAGATATGACCCCCATGCTACAGATCTGACAATTCAGAGGGCATATGGAGAACGAACTCTTTAAATAACCAAGTGGAACAAGCACAAAGTTTACTCAGAGGCACAGACCACTTGTTCTAAAATGTACTGCAGTATATCCTTTATGCTACCACGAAGTACAAATTTCATTTCATAAAATTTTTCGCCATTCACACATTTTTTCTTTTGAAAATAGCATGTGTGAGCAACACATATTCACAGCTGAAATTTTTTCACATCTTAGAAGGATGATGCAAAGTTCACATGCAACCTCCTTCCCAGAACTCAGAACCAGATGGTAAAGCTGACTGCAAAATCACCTAGTCAGTCTGTTGTTAGTGGCCTCCGATACCATGGTTGCTGTCATTTTCAGCCCTCTCAAATGGGTCCTCATGTTATCAAGGCTTTCAAGTTTATCTGTTAGACTTCTTGATCCATGAAACTGTCAAGCAAATTTCAGCAACCACACTCCTACCTATTGGCATATATTGCTATAGTCTATATATTAGTATACATATTCTATATATTGGTATATCTATTGGTATACCTGCCTCCATCCTCATAAATAACACATAACTGTCTCATTCCTATTCATCTTCATCCATAGGAGAGTTGAGGTAGTTTAACTCTGGGCTCCTGAAGAACATTCTATTGCTAATCCATTTCTAGCAGAGGAAATAAACCCAACCAGAAAGTTTCATAATCTTTCACTGTGGGGTAAGTCTGAAAACTAAGAGAATATTCCTTATAAGACCCTACAGATCTTTAATTTAAACCTTTTCCTCTTGACTTACAAATTAGTATTTTTTCTGAAAAGAGGGAAAATATTAACTGGCAAGAAAAAGGAAGGAAGGAAACCACAATGACTACTATCTCACAGTCATTAGTACGGACAGGTACATTTTACTGGAAAGAAAATACAAGTGTATTTCCTCCTAGTTCATCTGCTATTAGTCTTCCAAATATTAAGATTCAACAGAGAGTCAATGAAATGCCTGTCAGAAGATCTATTTTTTTCACTCTTGAGAATGATATGGTTCTAGGTAGAAAAATCTTTTATCAAGGGGGGAGAATTGCTTCCATTTTACTATATATGGCAATGGTTAGTTCCTATATTTATAAGATTGTTATTTTTTTGAATTCAAATGAGAAAATCAATGATCAAACCTGACATACACTGGTCCATACAACTAAGACATGTTTTAATAAAAATCCAAATTTGGGTCTTTCAAAAAAATTGTGACATATGGTCTGTAAGATTTTATTTCTTTAAAATAGACTTTGAAATTCAGATCAAATTTGGTTTCCCCACAATGCTCCCTGAAGGTCATCTTTCATTCTCTCAACAGCTGATCACCAAAGAACCCAATGGCAGCTCCTCATAAGGATACACTTTTATTTAAATAGTCTGCTTTTCTACCCTTCAGTTGTACCTACTTGTAAAATCTTAACCACAGAAATTGAGAATTTTTACCCGTCACATCTTTTATATCAACAATCACAAGACCAGTAAAGTACCCAAGTTGTACCAAGAACACTATTCTCAGAGAACTAGATGACTCTACATAAATTAGTAAAATGATCTAACTTCACCAGTGTTTCTTCCCTCCCCCCTCACTGTTGTTCAAGCAGTCACATGTCTTTCTTGTTCCAGTTTCTTTGGCTAATGAAACATTATCTCAGGCAGGTCACAGCAATACAGATAAGTTTTTAGATACAGTAGATTTTACCTTATCCAGATGTGGGTTTCTCAGTTTTTATAGCTTTACATTTCCCTGCAGTTTATTTCCCTAATTTAAATCTGGCCTTAATTTTAATGAGTTGTCATTGTGACACACAATATCAAATGTCCTCCTAAGTATCATTTACAAGTAGATTTTTTTTTTTTTGACAGGTAGAGTTATAGACAGTGAGAGAGAGAGGTCTTCCTTCTGTTGGTTCACCCCCCTAATGGCCGCTACGGCCGGAACTACGCCAAACCGAAGCCAGGAGCCAAGTGCTTCCTCCTGGTCTCCCATGCAGGTGCAGGGGCCCAAGCACTTGCACCATCCTCCACTGCCTTCCCAGGCCACAGCAGAGAGCTGGACTGGAAGAGGAGCAACTGGGACTAGAACCCAGCACCCATATGGGATGCCGGTGCCACAGGCGGAGGATTAACCAAGTGAGCTACAGTGCTGGCTCCTGACAAGTAAATTTTTACTTTTCCCTTTAAATCAGTCGATAGGATTTGTCAGTCAACAGAGTTGGTCTAGAAACTGTAAGCACCTCCTAACAAAATCAGGGCCAGACACTTGTCTGTTGGAAACCAGGCTTGGGGCAATTGTTTGAGCTGCTTGTACTTCATTATATACTCATCTATTAAATATTACACTCATCTCTCAAACCCATCTATTAAATGTCACCCCACAATAATGTTCTGAGGATCAAATGAGAATATTAAAAGAGAAGTACTTAGAGCTGATCAGGCACTGAGTAAGCATACAATTTCTGTAATGATTATCACCATTAACTTATCCCAAATGATAGGGTTAAACCGTGGTTTTCTACAAAGTGGCAGTATTTTCACTACTTAATCATGTGTTCCTGAAGGGCAGGAGCTCCCAAGAGACCAACTGACAAGCTTTGCATAAAATACATATTCAATTTCTCCCCCTTTATGTTGAATCAGTCTCAGCTGGATTTAATTTAAGGCAACATATGAAATTAGGCCTACTGTCTGTACTAGACCAAATTTTCAAAATGCATGTTATCTGATCTTAAATATTTCGTTTTGCTCCAGATTTTCTATTATCTGATTTAAAATAAACATATGGGAGAGGTTGATGTTTGTTTAATGTCACACAGCACAAATTGGAACAAACCATCCTCCAACCTTTCCAAACAAGATCAAAGGCAAACACTTGCCTTTGGTAGACAAAACCCAGATGAATATTCAAAATTATGTAGCTTTATTGAAATAAAACTAAGGAAGAGATTACCTACTTTTCTAAAAGGCAAACCACTTGCATGATTCAGTGTAGAATTATTTTTTTCCATTTATGTCAAAGACACATTTACCTGGTATCAAAGCATACATGCTCAATACAAAATTAACTGTGAATAGAAAGAAAGCAAAGGAGTAGATGAAATAAAGAGGAGAGCAGGAATGAGGCCATTCGGATACAAACACACTTAGAATTTTAGCTGTAGAGACAGCACACCTGTTCCTAACGGAAGCATCAGGATTTCTCATAAAACCACCACGGAATTTCCACAAATAATGAGGGCTAGAAGTCTAAAATTTGAATGCTGTCATCAGGAATGCTGGTTTCTCTTCAATACTCACCTCATTCTTGGGTTTATGTTATTCCAGTATCATTCAAATAAATTAATTTTCTATTACAAATACTATTTGTAGAACCAAAGCAAATATTTAGTGACAATGGAAAACAACTGACATTTATTTCAAAATATGTATACATATGTTTGTATCCTCCGTATCTCAAAACTTTAAGCTAATACTTACATCAACTTGATTTTGAGCCTTTATAATTAACTAAATAGCCCACACAAGTGAATTCTGTATTTCAAGATAGCCACACATTATTTTATGGCCCATTGTTTTGTGCAAAATAATATTAATGGGGTTGATTGAAGCTCACAACATGTAGAACACTGCTGAAAGACACCAGTATGTATTTAAATCTAGATTACAGATCACTTCCTACTTTCATAGAAACGTACTTGTTTCTTGTCTCATCAGGACAGAGAAGTTGTGGATGGCAGTGTTTAATCTGCAGCCTTTTCAGAGAGACTGAAAAGAACTGCCCTTTCCACCAGGTGATACCTGCTGATTCATTCTTGAAAGAAGCTTGTAGTAAGTGGATCATTAATAATAATTATACAGTTACCCTGCATGCTCTCCATATTCTACAGTAATCTCCTACTCTACTCATATTATCCCATAGAATGAGAAATATGAACACCAGCTGAAGCAGCATACATAAGGACGATGATTATTTGGGGACTGCTTTCTATTTGCAAGGTTCTGTTGTGCTCATGGGTCTACAAGCACATGATAAGCAGCAGAAACATTTGAGGAACTCAAGGAAATGGACAATGGCAGAGAGTAAAATGAAGGAAATCCCACCATTACAGCTCTATAGTAGCTAGTCCAGGTCGCAGCAGGAGGCTGGATGGCCCCCAATGAGAAGAAAAGGGTAAGAGGGAAAAAGAGGAAGCTGAGGGGGACCCAAAGGGAGGTATGATCTAAGTATTAATTCAAAGGCAAACCAAACAGAACATAGAAAGTTACTATCACATGTGGTTAAGCTGTAAAATACTATAGTCAAAACATGGTAATATTAAATACCAATCACAACCAAAAATTTGAATAAATTTTTAATAGGGTTAAAATCCTCTACAGTAAGAATAAATTCTACGCAGAAACACAAAGTGTAAAAATACTGTTTCAGTACTAGTTATAGCATCACTGCACATTAGACAACACATTAAGGACAGATCTCACATGGGATGTAAGTACACAGTGACTTCTGTTGCTGACTTAACAATTTGACACTCCTGTTCATGGCGTCAGTAATCTCCCTAGGCTCTAGTCATGAGTTGCCAGGGCTATGCAAGCCTTTAGAGTTCGCTGACTTTGATCTTATTCTGATAGGGTCATAGTCAAAGTGGAAGTTCTCTCCTCCCTTCAGAGAAAGGTACCTCCTTCTTTCATGGCCCCGTTCTTTCCACTGGGATCTTACTCACAGAGATCTTTCATTTAGGTCTTCTTCTTTTATTCTTTTCCATGGTATCTTGGCTTTCCATGCCTACAATACTCTCATGGGCTCTTCAGCCAGATCCGAATGCCTTAAGGGCTGATTCTGAGGCCAGAGTGTTGTTTAGGACGTCTGCCATTCTATGAGTCTGCTGTGTATCCCACTTCCCATGTTGGATCTTTCTCTCCCTTTTGATGAGATCTTTACTAATTATATACTGAATCGATCTTCTGTATATAAAGATAATTGGAAATGAAAAAAAAAAAACCCTGGTGTTAAATTGGAAATGGCATAGAAAATTAATTTTTTTTAAAAAAAATATGTAGGATCTCTGTCTTTAATGTGCTGTACACTCTTATTTAATGCTATAACTAGTACTCCAACAGTATTTTTTTTCACTTTGTGTTGCTATATGGGGCAAACTGTTGAAATCGTTACCTAATATATACTAAACTGATCTTTTGTATATAAAGAGAATTGAAAATGAATCTTGATGTGATTGGAAGGGGAGAGGGAGCGGGAAAGGGGAGGGTTGTGGGTGGGAGGGAAGTTTTGGGAGGGGGAAGCCATTGTAACCCATAAGCTGTACTTTGGAAATTTATATTCATTAAATAAAAGTTTAATTAAAAAAAAAAGAATAAATTCTAAAAGCCAAAAAAGCAAAACATAGTCTCAGCCAGCAACTTCTAAATGTGGAAGTAAATAACAGGAACAGAAAGTATAAAGAATTGCAATTACCAGCCCTGTGGTGAAGTGGGTTAATTTTTCGCCTGTGGCGGCAGCATCCCATTTGAGTGTTGTTTCTAGTCCCTGCTGCTCCTCTTCCAATCCAGCTCTCTGCCTTGGACTGGAAAAGCAGAAGTTGACCCAAGTCCTTAGGCCCTTGCACCCATGTAGCAGACCCAGAAGAAGCTCCTGGCTCCTGGCCTCGGATCAGCCCAGCTCTAGCCGTTTCAGCCATTTGGAGAGTGAACCAGCAGATTGAAGACTTTTCTCTGTCTCCTCTCCCTCTTACTCTCTGTAATCTGCTTCTCCAATGAATAAACACAAACTTAAAAAAAAAAAAAAAGTGGGGAGTGGGTGCTGAGGCATAGTGGGTAAAGCCTGCGGTGATGGTTCAAGACCTGGCTGTTCCACGTCTGATCTAGCTCTCTGCTATGGCCTGGGAAAGCAGTAAAAGATGGCCCAAGTCCTTGGGCCCCTGCACCCATGTGGGAGACCCGAAAGAAGCTACTGGCTCCTGGCTTTGGATTGGTGCAACTCCAGCTATTGTGGCCATCTGGGGAGTGAACCAGTGGATAGAAGACCTCTCTCTCTCTCTCTCTCTCTCTCTCTGCCTCTCCTTCTCTGTGTAACTCTGATTTTCAAGTAAATAAATAAATATTAAAAAAAAGGAGGTTTAAAAAACATCTTAGGAACAACCAAAATGATAAAAAAAAAAAGATGTGTTCAGTACAACTGTGACTTTCAAGTAAAATAAATAAATCTTTTAAAAAATTGCAACTTGCTCTTCCTAGGACTGTTGGGAGTGGCAATGAGGGTGTCGTGTTGACATATCATTTTATCACAATCTTTGGAAATTTTGTGATATTCTTGTTTAAATAAGCTATATATTAACAAAACAAAACACTGTAATAGAAGTAAACACAAAATAGTGGAGGAAAAACATGTCTAGACCCTAGAGAGGAGGCCAAGCAAAACCCTGACACAAATCAATTTTAAATTTCAGTATGAAGTCACCTAGCACTGTTCCTGTCCATGGAGAAGCTCAACATATTTCCTCTACCTTCGTTTTCCAAAAGGTAACAAATGTAATGGGTCCAAAATAAAGTATCACAAAAGCATAACAACTTGGTGACATGGGAACTTTAAAACTATGTAAAAAACATTTAAAAAAGAAAAAGTCAAGATATCTAAGCAGTACCTTATCTTGACTGTCTTTGGTAGTTAAAAAAAAGGAAGATTTCTCAGAAAAAAAACAAGTTTAAATACACAAGGCAATGAAGTGGAGAAAGCAGTAAGAACCTGGAAGACAAACAAAATGGTGTTTGGAATTTATTTGTCCTCAGGAAAATATACTGATCTTTTTAACTGCTTGGAAAGCAAGTTTGAAGGGTAAACATGGCAGACGTTTCATTGGACAAGCTTTCTGGACATTGCAAACTGAGAGGCGGCAGAGAACTCCTCAGGGGAGGATTGGCTGCAGGGACTCAAGTACTGTGATATTTGCTCTCCCCTCAGCTAGCTCACCCTGGCAGCAGGAAATGTCTTCTACCCCATGAATGATGGATGCCAGCGTTCTATGGGGGTAACATCATCCCCAAGGAGGTGAAAATGGGTTCTCTAGGAAGACAAAAACCCTCCTCAATAATGCAATGGTTTCTGACCCTCTAAGTGACCGCATTATCTGAACAGATATACAGTATATGTTTGGTATTAAAGTTTCATGGGATCAAGAAGTGATTAAGAAAATAATGTCTACTGGGCTCCTTTGTAAGGCAATAAGAAAATTCCAGTTGAGAAATGCTGGATTCAAGGAAAATATTAAGAGGCAAAAGTCATGATTGAGGAACTACACAACATAATTTGAAAATTGAGCAGGGCTTCACAATTCTGGAAGCAAAGTATTTTGTGAATGAAAACACTGTTAAAATTAGCATAAGACATCTCAATGCTAGGCATTAAAATGATAGAAAAGAACACTAGATACCCTCAAATCAAAATTGCTCTACTATCTAGACCTTTGATTTCGCTTTTAACAATACATATTCTGTATGCATTGAATGCCTTGATACAACCCCAACATCCCATTGTCTTTGACAACCAATAAGTAATACTCTTGATGATAACCAGTTGCAACTTTAATGTATCATCATGGAACATCTTCCTAAGTTTCTAAAACCCTGACTTGAAGCCACACCTGTACAAGCATTGTGTTTTTGCTTTGCTTCGTCGCCTGAAAGTTTTTATGTAGACAGAGGAGACAAGAAAATTTCCAGTCTAGGTATGTCCCAGGTCCCGTGAAACAGTTCATACACCTGAACGTGGTGGTGGTCTCCTGGTTCCAAAGAAACAATGGCTCTACCAAGTGCCTTCACTGAGCCCACTTCAGAATAAAATTCACTGCAGTAGGGTTGGTGGTTTTCTAATGATCATGCACAGGTGAGCATCCTTCAAACCAGATTTCCTACTATATTATAATGTTTAAATATTTTATTTCTGTATTAGGTAAAGAGAGAATGCTCCCATCTTCCAGTTTACCCCCCCAAATACTAATGCAGGGTGGAGGCTGCATCCAGGAGCCCAGAACTCAGTTCAGGTATCCCTTGTGGGTGGCAGGACTGCAATTCCTTGACTCATCACTGTCTCCTTGGATCTATATCGGCAGAAAGCTGGAGTTAGAAACCAGAGCCAGAAATTGAACCCCAGTAACTCAGAGGCAGGATGTGGACATCCTAACCACTAGAATAAGCACCTGCTCTACAGTATTTTTAAAGCTGATTCTCAACAGTAAGAAAAATTTTTAGTCTATTTATGCCCTTGTGAACTTTCAACTTCCTCAGGGTAAGATCCTGTTTCATTACCTTCGCACGTGAACATCAGTGGGAAACAGCATCCTGGCATTGGCAGGTACTCAACAAATACTTGATGAATGAAAAAAAAATATACACTATCTTCAGGTGTGTTCATATAAAAATGTGAAAGAATCTAATAGTGTATGATAAATACTTAAAGTGTGTCAGAATAACTGAATTACTAGAAAATTTGCTAGCAAAGTAAAAATTGGTTTAATGTCTTGTAGCACACATCAAGAACATCCTGGGTCAACATATCCCTGATTACCTATCACATTTTACACAATGGCACACAGGAAGCATTCAATTTTTGATTTGCTAGTGTGTACCATTGAATCCCAAATTCAGAAAAGTCCTGCTCATCCTTCCTCTGACATTCTAGGACCTCAGAAATTCCTAAGTTCATTGTAATGCATAATATGCTCATATTAACTAAACAAATAGCTACAGAAATAGAATTTTTAGAAGTCAGAAGTTGGTTTTATCTGCTTCTAACAGAAAAACTGCACATTTAGAAACAAAGCTAGGCATACTGAAGCAAATATGACTGAATGTGCTAACTTGCTTAATTGTTCTTCAGGTCCACATTCATGTAATTCATGGTAAATGATGGTATAAGTGATGATTTCAATATGAATGTTCAAAAAAAGGCTCTGAGTCTAAGAACTTGGGGCAGAGTTGGGGGAGACTCAGTTTTCCTTTCTACACACTATGAAAAATAAAAGTGAACTTGAATATTCCTTCATTACATTACCACTTGTTGACAGCCTGTCATGGGCCAAATAGTGTTCTAAGAATTAGAGATTTAGCACTTAAAAAGCAAAGATTTAATTCTTGGTCTCATAGAGCTTATACTGTTGTGAGTCTTAATAGATGATATATGAAAAATAAATATTATTTCAGTAGCCAGGAAGAGAAGGACTGCAGGTTCAGGAGATAGTGAACAAGAGAAGAAACATAAGCTACAAATAAGATGGTCAAAAAATGCAGCATGATCAAGTGACATTTGAGCACAGCTCCAAGGAATGTGAGAAGTTATACAGGAGAGAGAGTTCAAAGCATATATACTAGTGAGTGCAAATCTCAGACACAGTGTTGCTATAGGGGCTGGGAACCTTTGCTTTGCCAAGGGCCATTCACAGACCAAACAAAATTACCAAATCAAAAATTAACCTGCTAGAGATTTATTGAATTTCATGTCCCACCTGTAGTTGCCTTGCAAGGGCCTGAAATGATTTCATGGACCTTATTGGGTCTACAAGCTGGGAAAAAAAAAAAAAAAAAAAAAAAAAACAAAAAAAAAACCAAAACACAAAAAACAAAAAAAACACTCCAGGTAGACAAAAGAAAACAGCAGGACCTTTCACTTACAAGGTGTGTGGTATGTGTATTGTCTACACTGCATTTTCATCTATTTAAATCTTTCTGGTCCTTTAAAACATGTCTGAAGTGAAATCCCTTAATGGAAGAAATTCCTGGTATCCCTCCAAAAAGACTTGGCTTCTCTAACCCTGAATCCCAAGAACAACTTGGCTCAGATAACTCTATTTTACAAGTTAACATATTTGTAGATTATAAATGTACATCTAGGGTCAAGACTTTGCCACAAACTTTTATAGCCCCTTCCAATCCTGGCTGCTTTATAATGGTGTTGTCCAAGCTGCCTGGGATGTGAATGGCAGCATCTGTAATTGGTATGGGGTTTTCCAAAACTTTGAAGTCAGTAAGCACTACTTCTTTTATACCTTAGCCCGGTATGGACTGGAAAACACACGGTCTGGCTTGCTCAGTATTCCCAAAGGTATGCTTAGTCATTTGGTGGTTGAAATGAGGAGGGGTGGACTCCTCATTAGTGGGATCTGGGCCAGCTTTGAATTCTGAAATGGTGATGCTTCTCTTGCAGCATACGTGTTGACTTGTCTAATGTACTTTGCTTCACATTTTATTTTGTTTGGGTTCCTGTCACTAATGCTGGGTAAAGAGAAGGAGTCTGGCTCAGAGTATCTAACTGCTTCCATCATCACAGAAAAACACAGTATTTGTTTGTCACACTATCTGGCAAAGTAACATCCTCTCTAGAAACACCAGTAGAAGAATCCATATATCAATCTGCACAGCTTATTTTAACACCTTCATGTAAGCAGAACACTGGCCAGAGTACACTGCAGAGTGTTTGTTAACTTCAGAAATGCATGTGACTTTGGAAGAAGCTTCCTCTTGTCCTACATGTGAAAAGGAAACACAGCAGGTAGTCATATTGAAAGCCAAATGCCAGGGAGTAAAAGAATAGCCATATTTAAAGCATGGAGTCCATGGAACATAAGACCAACAGCTATCTCTCACTTATCTAAGCCTGACAACTTATGTTTTCACATCAAATGGTTCATTTTCAATCTTTAAAAACTTGGCCTGCTCATTGGACACACAAATGTAGATGTCTGCCACCTAGTGGTAAAAATTAGGATTGACAATTTAATTTTTCCAGAAAACAGTTAACTTTTTGGAGGAATGTCATCTTAGCTCCCCACTTAATAGGCATTGGAAAATAAGATCTAGGGAAGGTCACAGTCAAATTGCCACACTACCCTAATACCAATCTCCTCTGATCTCGACACTAAGTAGTATGCCCTGTTCAGGTCCTGTGGGGTTTCACAAGGATATAAACTCCAGGAGGACTGCATCTTGTCCTACTTACTCTTCTATTTATCCCTGACACTAGGGGCATCACCTGACAGAATTCAGGAATTTAGTAAATTTCATGAACAAGTGAAGGGCCAGGTGAAGAGCTAGAAATACACCAGACTGAGGGTTACCTGGCTCAAGGGTCCCAGCTGACACAGGAATTTCTAAAATGCTAAGGAACACAGTGATTGTAATTTTTGTTATCTTTACATTCATATGACATTAAATTCATTGAAAAATACTTGTGTATGATTTTTAAAATTTACTCACTTATAGAATACCTACATAAAATGTCCTTTAATGGATGGGTAAAACTAAACAATGTCCAGTATTTAGAATGTTCATGGTAATTGACTACGCTGATGGTAATCAACCTAGTTGCAGGTTTTTAAAAAATATTTGAAAAATCAGGGTTAGAGAGAGAAATACAAGGAAAGAGAGCAAGACATCTTCCATCTGCTGATTCACTCCCCAAATGGCCACAACAGATAAGGCTGGGCCAGGCTGAAGCCAGGAGCCTCCTCCAGGTCTCCCACACAGTTGCAGAGGCCCAAAAACTTGGGTCATCACCTACTGCCTTCCCAGGCACACCAGCAGGGAGCTGGATGGGAAGTGAAGCAGCAGGGGGCATGAACCAGCAAACATGTGGGACACCAGCATTCCAGAAGGTGGCTTAACCTAGAATACTGGCCCTAGAATACTGGCCCCTATAGTTAGCAGTTCTAAATTATTTTATATATTTTTAACATCCAGCTATTCATATAACATGTGTCATGTATTTGCTCAGATATGTAATCTCTAAATATGGCATTATACACATGCAACAATATGGTCTATTTATAATAGCCAGTTCCATGACAGAATAAGAAAAAAAAATTAAGAACATCCTATATTTGAGATAAGTTTGTTTTAAAGCAATTTATCAGCATTGTTTACCATATGTCTTCAAAAAGAAATAATCAGATACAGTGGTAAACAATGGACAAAAGAGGTTTCACCTAAATTCTGCACCAGAGATCCTATACCTTGCTTTATTGCATTTAAATTCCAGGGAGATAGAATACCCAACTCCACACAGCCTAGAAACATTCTTAATTGAGTGACTCATCTTACCAGAGTATAAGGCCTAAAATAAAGTAAACTTTGGCTAATCCACACTATTAATCAACTCATTAAAAAATTGTAAAAAAATATTTCTTGTTCTCTAATTTGTGAGTCTTAAAATTTTGCAAGCAGAAGGATCATCCAAGGAATTTACTTAAAATTCAGATTGACAGACCTTGCTTCCATCCTGATTCAGCTGATCTGGTTTCATTCCCAAGACTGCATTTTTAAGCAACCATCTCTGCTGATTCTGCTGCATATGTCCCTGGTCCGCCACTTTTAAAATATCACCCCCAATCTCTATGATCAAAGTCTTCCCAGAGGTTACTAAGAACTTCAGGAAAGCTGGCTACCTGACAATCTAACGACCATGTGAAAAACACCGGACGTTAGAAGTAGCTGCGGAGAAGAATCACAGTTTGGAGGATGCCCTCTGAAAGGGTCACATCTCTCACCATGTGAGAAGCATCAGTGTAACCCTTACAGTTGCAGAGAACACTCCAGGCTGGTGAATCTCTGAATCCCAGCTGGGTGAATTCTGTGATGCCCTGCAAAATGCTCTTTGGGGGCCACTGTTTATGAAAATAAATGGATTTTACTATTATCAAAACATACTGAGAAGTTCTAAACCTCAGATTTCTGCACAGTATTAGGGAACTCACTTCACAACAGAAATTTAATCAGAATCTATTATGTGCCAAGCACAGTAATAGGCCCTTAGGATACATCAGTGAATCAAACATAAAAATCTCTGTCTTCACAGGGACCTCAAGCACCATGTGACTCAGTGAGCTTCTACAAGGTGTCAAGATCTGGCAACAGAAAAATAAAGAATGCTTGGCTCTTGATGAGGCGCTCAAAATCTAAAGGAATAAATCATTGTTTATGTAATGTATTATGTAATTGCAGCAAATGTGATAATAAGTGTGAGAATAATACCCTCAATGAAGGTAGAGTTTTAAACAGTGTATTTTCTTGGGATACATAGATCTTGTGATGTGTGTAGGCCTTGTGATGTGTGTAGGACATCCAGCTTGGGTACCAAATTTCAGGAAGTATGCAGTCATCCACAGAAACCTAGAAGCAAGACAATGGACACGTATTCAAAGAACCTCACACAGGCTGATGTGGCTATGACCAATGGCGGATCAAAGAAGGGAGATGGATTTGAAAATTATGTAGATTAAAATTGCAAATGACTTTGGGTTCATTATTAAATACATAAAAAGACAAAAAGATTATAAGAAAATGAAGTCCTACAAGAGGGAAACAGGAAATATTTGTTAAGAAATTTTAGTGCTACCAGATTAGAATGGATGATGAGAGAACAAGCTCAGGAAAATCTGTAACATAGGAATTTCTGTAAAAAAGGGTGGGACTAGATTGTGATGCAATCAATCAGGATAGGAAGAACACAGGAAGAATAACGTATTTTGGAGAAAGGTGATGTCTCAAAGGGTATAATGTCCAAATGGTATATTTAGGTGTTTGATGGTATCTCTTTATAGAAATATCTCAATAAGAGCCAACAATGGATATGAAGTACTCTGAAAGAAGTATGAGACAAGAGATCTGTGTCTATTGCTACTTGATACAATAAATGCAGCTGCAAAAACTAGATCATGTAGGGTGACAAAAAAAAAAAAATCACAGCAGATGCCCGAAAAGTGAAACAGCATGAGAATATAGAGGAGGCTCTACATGGTGTCCAAAGAGACCAAAAATCCAAGCCTAGTGATTGTGGGGTCTCAAGAATAGTGTTCAACTTCTTGGGAACTCAGTTTCGACAAATATAAAATAAAAGGCTTGATCTAGCTCCTATCAATGATTCCTTTGAAATATATATCTGGTAATGTTGCAGAATCCATATTTAAGGTAAAGGAAGACTAACTGATGAAGGAGACTGAAAGGGAGCAGGCAAAAGTTCAAGGACAGCCTGAGAAGCCATCATCTTTTACGCCAAGGAAGGAGGGAAAAACCAAAGGAGGGAAATGAGTGGAAATGCCATGGAGACATCATGCTGGATGATAACTGGGTATGAAGTTTTAACTTTGGCAATGAGTGTGCTAGTGTGCAATCTTGGGTGGCCCATTGACTCCGAAGAATAAGAAGGGAACCACATTTCATGAGATTACAGAAAGAAAAAAGAATTGAAGAGAAAAGCTCCAGAGGGAAGAGAACTTAGGAATCAGGAAAAGACAAAACATACTCTGTTCATTTGCAAAGTCCCGGACTAAGGAAATATGTTTTAAGGAAATAAAAGTCAAACATGTTCCAGCCAGAGGAAATTATCTTGCAGAGAGAAAGGCATGGAAAATACTTATCAACTAAGAGATGCTACAGTAAGAAAGTGCTGTTAGGTACTGATTCCTGTTCGCAACGGAGCTGGAGAATGGCATGGACTATCCCGCCTGGCACATCCAGTTTCTTTATTCAGTGTGGACTGACCTGGTGGCCTGACCACACCAACCAGAATTGTATCTGGCTCAACCAGGGCTAGGCCTGTTGTTAAAATTGTGGAAATATTTGAATCCCTCCCATAATCTACTTCCTAATTTTCTCTTCAGGCCTAGGCCTCTGGGTTATTCTTTTTTTCTTTTTTTTTTTTTTGACTGATTCCTTACTTTTGATGAAAAGACAGAGCTAGAGATGGGGACATAGACAGAGAGATACAGGGCCAAAATGAGAAAGGCATGATATTAAGACAAGGATTCATTGACCTTTCCTAACAGTACTGGTTGTTTCATTTGGGAAAATTCTTTAACCTCAGTGTGTCTTAGTTTCCTTCTTTTTATTAAAAAAAAACAGAAAAGATAATAACAATCTCTATTTTATTGTTGACAATATAATACTAGAATAAAAACAAACACACCAATGGAAGAGAACAGAAAATACAAAATAAATCCACACACTTCTGGCCAACTGACCTTCAACAAAGGTGCCAGAACACACAACTGACAAAGGACAGTCTTTTTAATAATTTTTAGAAAAACCGGATATCTATATGCAGAAGCAGCAAACTGGGTACCTATCACACACTAAATATAAAAATCAACTCAAAATGTAGTCAAATACCGGAGTAGCTGAAACTATAAAACTATCAGAAAACACAGAGGAAAAGCTCCCTGAAATTGTTCTGGACAATGACTTTTTTTGTATATAACTCAAAAAGCCTGGGCACTAAGAGCACAAACAGACAAATGAGATTATATCAACAACAACAAAAAAGCTTCTGTACAGCCAAAAAAAAAAAAAAAAAATCAATCAATAGAGTAAAGGCACAACTACTGAATGGGAGAAAATATTTGCAAACCATAGATCAGATAATGGGTAAATGCACAAAATCAGTAAGGAATTCAAAACAACTGAGTAACTAGATAACAATTTTATTAAAAAGATAGACAAAGGACTGAAAAAATACTCAATATCACCGATCACCAGGTAAAGGCAAATCAAAACCACAATGAGATAGTATGTCACTCCAGTTACAATGGTGACTAATAAGGACTGTCATTGTAATGCAACAGATTAAGCTGCTGTTTAAGATGCCAACATTCTGTATCATACTGCCAGTCTGGGTGCCAGCTGCTCTGCTTCTGATCCTGATTCCTGCAAATGCACCCGAGGAAGTAGCATAAGATGGCCCATGTACTTGGGGATCCCTGCTGCCTTTGGGAAACCAGGATGCAGTTTCTGGCTCCTAGCTTCAGCCTAGCCCAGCCATGGCTGTCGGGGCCATTTGGAGAGTGAATCAGTAAATGGAAGATTCCCCTCTTCCTCTGCTGCTCTTTCAAATAAATGAATCTTTAAAAAATTGTTATTAATGAAAGTTAACAAGTGCTGTTAACAAAGCAGAGGAAAGAAAACCCTAGCATACTACTGGTAGAGATGTAAATTAGTACATTATGGAAAAATATGGAGGCTCCTCAAAAATTTGAATATTTGATCTAGCAATGCCAGTTCTGATTATGCATCCAAGAGTAATTAAAATCAGTGTATCAAAGAAATCTCTGCATTCCATGTTCACTGCAGCTCCATTTATAACAGCCAAGTTACGGAATCAACTTAAGTGTCCATCAGCAGAAGGATATGTGGGATATATACTAATTTTCAACAGAAAAAAAATGTGGCATATAAACACAATGGAATACTAATCAGCATTTAAAAGGAGGAAATCCTCCATTTGTGATACTATGGATTGAACTGGACGTTATTAAGCTAAGCAGAACAGAAAGACAAATACTGCATGATTTCACTTGTAATTTAAATCTAAAAATGTTGAAGTTACAGAGTAGCATGGTGGTTACCGGGGTGGGGTGATGTTATTCAAAGTATTCAAACTTTCTATGAGACAAGATGAAAAACTTTAGGGTAAGTTATTACACAGCATGACGACTATTTATTAATAATATATTATATATTTGAAAATAGCTAAAAGTACATCTTAGGTGTTCTCACAACAAAAAATGATGTTTGTGAGATATTACATGTTAATTAGTGTGATTTAATCATCTACATTCTATATACACCATCACATGCATACTATAAATTACAGTAACTAATTCTCAACTATACTTTTTAAAAGGAGGATTATTAATGAAGCAACGAGATACTACCTGAGAATAAAGAATCCTCAAAAGGGGCTGGCATTGTGGCACAGCAGGCTAAGCCACTGCCTGCAAAGTCAGCATCCCACAAAGGTGCAGGTTCAAGTCCCCACTGCTCCACTTCCAGTTCAGCTCTCTGTTAATATGTTAATATATGAATATGCCAAGGAAAGCAATGGAAGATGGTCCAAGTACTTGGGTTCCTGCATCTATGTGGGAGACACGGATGAAGCTCCAGGTTCTTGGCTTAGGTCTAGCCCAGTCCAGGCTGTTGAGGCCCTTTGGGGAGTGAACAAGTGGATGCAATATCTTTCTCTCTGCAACTGCCTTTCAGATAAATAAATCTTTTTAAAAAAATAATCCTCATACACCAGCATGCATGATCACCATCTCCTCTATTGTTATTTGTTCTTCCTTTAGGACATCCTGAATGGTAACCTAACAATTACTTCCTTGGCCTTTGATAGTTGCTAGGATTTTCTTTTTTTTTTTTTTTTAAGATTTAATTATTTATTTCAAAGGTATAGTTAGAGAGAAGAGAAGACAGAGACAGAGAGAGATGAGACAGAGTGGGAGACAGCGGGAGGAGAGCAGGGGGAGAACGGGGAGAGAGCAGAGGGAGAGATATCTTCAATCTGCTGGTTCACTCCCCAAATGCCTCCTCCAACAACCAGGGCTGGACCAGGAGCTTCATCTGAGTCTCTCACATGAGTGTAGGTGCCCCAGACTGGTGCTATCTCCCATTGATTTTCCCAGACATATCAGCAGGGAGCTGGATCAGAAGTAAAACAGGCAGGACTCAAACCAGCAACTATATGGGATGCAGGCATTGCAAGCAATAGTTTAACCCCTTAAGCCACAACAACAGCCCAGAACACTGTTTTTTCTTTTGATTTCTTTCAAAAGCATCCACTTACTTTCCTTTTTTAAAATTCCCTTACTTTAATATCTGGACACATTTTCATAAGCATCATTTCATACTGCATATTTCTAAATTATAGCCTTTTTACATCCCCCAGAGAACCTGACAGTGTTTATCACAGAAATGAGAGGTAGAGAGCTAAACACATCTGGGGGTTCCCGGAAGGTGCCATGCTCAGAGATAACACAGAAACTCTGTGCTTCTTCTTCCCTACTTGTCCTACGCAGCTCCTCTACCTGCTCATTCATCTGTGTCCTCTGCAACGTTCTTTAAACTTAATGAATAAATGTAAAAGAAATCCAACTTAAAGGTTACAAAAATGCTAGAGAAAAGGCAAGTAGTATAGTGAAAAGCCTAGCAAAAGCTACAGGACTATTAACTTTAGGCCTGACCTTACTGGCAACCAATACAAAAATAGAAATAAAGACAGCTTAATTTTATTATTGGATAATTACTGTCATTATTTCAGAAGAGATTCCATTTTTTACTGAGACTAAATACTAAAAGAAACCCATGGCCATCTAAGGAAGAGAGATTAACTATACCAATGGACAACATTTTCAGGAATTAGCAGATACAAATATTTTATATAATTTTACTCAGAATGCAAGAGTTTTATACTATTTCATAGCTGTAGCCCACCTCTGCCTCAGAATTTCCTTTTAATTTTATTGAGACAAAGCCAGTTTGACTGACAACTCTAGCTACCTAAATCCACTCCTGGCAGTCCTCTGAGAGAAATGAGTGTGTAGAATTCCACCAAACGAACTTTTTCTAAATGACAAATATGTTAGCAGCAAGCAAACATTCATCAATAAGAGGATATACCTCCAAAGTGCTTACAGGAATATTGATTTTGCCTTTTATTAGAAACCTTTTTTAATAAATACCCTACATCACGCCTCAAGCTAAGAAATAGCTCAGAGGATGTTTGTGTTACCATACTCCTTCTCCCAAAAGTTTTGTTTAGATACACTCATGAAATTAAAAATATAAATATATAAGCATATATGTATTAGAGTTAGATAAATATATATTTTAAACACACACACACACACACACATATATATATATATATATATATATATATTCAGATTGGATCACCTGCTGTTTATAGAGCTAAAGAACACAAAAGCTTCCACCTCAACATAAAACTCAGCAATCTGAGAGTACGGGTCAAATTTTATTTTATTTGGCATCCAAGATGAATGATCACCACTTCTCCATGAGTCTATCTCCCACCATTAGCCTAAAGGTATGAGACTATCTTGGCCCTTAGAAGCAATATTTATGCCTTACTCTTACAAATTCAAAGCATCTAGCACAATCCTAGGAGCAGCTAAAGTGCTGAATAAAGACATCTTTAATGACCAGAAATTCACAGCAAACATTTTCTATACTCTTAGGCCATTTTAAGTGGATTGACTTTTATGCAGTTCAATCAATCTTCTAGAATATATGGCACATTTTTCAAATAGGTAGATTTACCTTTAAAGTCAATATACCAAAGTTTATGATTATCTCAGTTTTAGATACAGTAAATATTAGGATATGTATAGAAAAACATCAGAAAATTATGAATCAACTATTAACTATAGTTATCTTTGAAACCACCGGGTGATGGTTGACTTTTACTTTTGGTATTACATTCCTCTATGTTTACATTTCACATATATTACTTTTTTAAAAAGACAAACATCAAGGTCAGTGTAGAAGGTTAAGCCTGTGCATACAGTACCAGTATCCCATATGGGTGCTGGCTTGAGTCTTGGATACTCCACTTCCAATTCAGCTCCCTGCTAATGCACCTGGGAAAGCAGTAAAGAATGGCCCAAGAACTTGGGCCAATGCCCCCACATGGGAGACCCAGAAGGAGTTCATGGCTCCTGGCTTTGGCCTGGCCCAGTCCTAGCCATTGCAGCCATTTGGGGAGTGAACTAGCAGATAGAAGATGCTCTCTCTCTTTTACCACCTCCCTTCCATTTCTACCTCTCAAATAAATCAATTTTAAAAAAGACAAATACCAAAAACACTGTGTGTACATATTTTATATGCTGATGTGCATACTGAGCATATATAGGGAAGACTCTACTAGGTACTTGAGGTCAGTCATGACAAATGAAATTTGGCATCTTATTTCAAGAATTTCACAGTCCGGTATTCGGAATAATTTATGTATATATGCATTCAGACACACACAAACTAGAATGAAGGTGATCAGTGATGAAAGTAAGATTCTAATCAAGTCCTAGAAGATGAATTCACAGGAAGAAGGGTCATTTCAAGCAGTCCTTGACAAATAGCTAAAATCTGAGTGCCTGAAGTCATGGAAGAAAGGGCATCAGAAGCAGCCTGAGAACACAGCAGAAGGTACCAAGAACAGCAAGTGCTGAAGGTCAAGTGAAGATCGACCTCGAGAGTGGAAACTGAATTTGAAATGTAAATCTGAGTCTATAGTCGCTCTTCAACACAGTAGAAGGGGAAACTGGAGAAGGTGTCTACGGATAGGAGAAAAGTAATCACATTTGGATTTTAATAAGAGTAAGCATATAAAATGGACTGAAGGCAAGAACATCTTCACTGAGATGATCTGGGAAGTCCAGAGGCATTTTGAAGGTGTAACTTACGGCTTTTCTGCACAATGTGGTCTGAGCATGGATGAAATTATCTACATCACCTGGGAGTTTGACAGAAATGCAGACTCTCAGGCCCCACCCAATCTCAGGAAGCAGACTACATTTCACCAAGACTCCTATGTGATTAGAATGCATATTGCATTGGAGGAAGCAATGAATTAAGGTGTTGATAGCAGGAAAGAAAAGCAGCCAAGAGATTTGAAATTTTACTTGGTTGAATTATTGGAATTTGGTGTCTGGCTAAATGTGGGAGGCAAGGGAAGAGAATAAATCAAGATTACTCAAATTTTGAGCTGTGGGATGGTCATGCTAGTCATATAAATAGGAACCCCAGCAGAGGAGCAAGATGAGGCAGAAGCAGGAACAGGCTGCACTCCCCAGCAAGCACAGAGAGCTACTCCTCAAGTTTAAGTCTGGGAATGAGGAAATAAGTGTGACCACAATGCAGAATGTATTTGACACCATGAAAATGGATGCAGTTAGAAAAGGCAAAGGCATGGAATGTGCACGAAGTCAACCAAAGAGAAATTGTTGGAGAGTGCCCACATTAGGCAGGAGACGAAGTAGAGAAGCCGGAAGAAGGAAGAGCCAGAGAGGAAAGGAGAGCCAGGGAGCTAGAGGGTACATAACATGCAAGGAGATTAAAGATGCTGCTAAGACATTCAAAGGGCTGGCAAGGACTGTTTGTTTTGTAACTAAGAGGATACAGGTAACTTCTGGCAAAGTGGGTCCTGTGAACTCCATGAGAATGGCAATCAGAAGCCAAAGGTTTCAAGTCAGAAAGAAGTGAGATTAGGTGGGTAAGAATGCGAATCACTAGATGAAAAGGCTAAGAATGACCATCAAAATACAGAAGTGGCACATCAGATCAGGGAGAATTAACATTAAACGGTTAAACTGTGAAGGCTTTCTTATGGAAGAAAGATCAGAAGCATTCTCACAATTCTCAGAATTACTAGGCGGTTATATAGGCACAGCGGGTAAGAATTAGACTTTTGGCATCATATGCAGAGGACTTGCCTGTCATTGCTCTCAGAAGATGCACTGAGCCACCTTCTGAGCGTGCAGTTCTCCAGCATATGGACTACACAGTTTGAAGAATACCCATCGAGTCACAAAATAGAGAACTGTTCACCAATGCCATTGGTAATGGTCAAAGATAAGCCCACCTCCTAATCCTCAGAATCAATCTATGATTAACTTATATGGTAAAGTATGTGGGGAAGTTAAGGCACTTGAGACAAGGAGCTCAGCTGGCAGTTTTTAGGTGGGCCTCAATTGCAAAAATTACATGCATATCCTTATGAGAATACAGTGCTGGATGCCATGGCACGCACCTAAACTCCAAGCTACTCAGAAGGTTGAGGCTACAGAATGGTTCCAGCCCAGGAATTCTGGGCTTGTAGTGAGCTATGCCAATTGGGTGAACAAAGTTTGTCATCAATATGGTGACCTTCCAGGAGTGGAGGACCACCAGGGTCAACAGGTCCGGGTTGGAAACAGAATAGGTAAAAATTCCTGTGATTAGAAAAACACACAGATGAGGAGATGCACAAAAAGAGGAGGCAGTGGGAGTGGGACCACAGGCAGCCGAGATCTCAGTGATGTGGTCACAGGTCAAGGAATGCAGACAAGAACTGAAGGAGACAAGGAAGGATTCACTCAGAGTGTTTTGAGGGAATGTGGTCCTCCTGGCACCTTGATTTCAATGTTCTGACCTCCAGAATTATTATAAATTTAAGTTTTAGATACTAATGTGATATCTAACTTCCCTTTCCAACTCAAAGGTTTTTTTTAAAAAAAAAAAAAACAATTTATTCATGTATTTGCATGGCAAAGTATCTTCCAACTGCTGGTTTTACTTCCCAAATGTCAACAAAGCCCAAGCTGCAGTCAGGATCCTGGAACTACATCTGGGTCTCCTATGTGGGTGGCAGGAGCCCAATTACAAGGTCCATCTTCTACCTCAAAAGTGCAACAGCCAGGACTTGAACCAACGCTCATCTGGGATGCTGGGCCCCCAGTTGTGAGCTTCGAGGAGCTGTGTTAAACTCATGTTGAATATATACTCCTGGAAGACAAAGCCTTCCACTTATTATCCTTCCTGTCTATCCAAAATCATGTCCACAGTGCCTGGCACAATGGTAACCCTGGAGTGAATAAGTGACAAAGGAGATGTACACCCGTGTGTGTAAGGAATAACTAAAACCATATCATAGAAAGGGACAGGCTGGATTGCTCAAACAGGTATTTATTAAAATTTATTTAACCTATGCTCCCCTGAAGTTTATTTCTTCAGGTGAAAGATCTAAATGAATGCCATCTGTGTTGTCCTTGATGGCCAGTTTTTATCCTGATTAATGATAGTAAACACCTAAAATACTCAGACACAACTTTTAGCTGTTTCAACAGGTTTTCAGTTTTCAATAATCAAAAATGAAGGTTTTCATGGGGAAAGTAGATTGAAAGCTATAGTCAATGAACCCTGGTAAAGTCTGGCTGCTCCAATTTCACAATGGGAGAGATTGGGGTAAGGAGAGAAGAGAGGAGGGATCTATATAAAAGACTATCATGGCTGTGCCAGTGTCCTTTGAGATCTTCCTTCATACAAGCAGCTGGGTGTGGCATGTGATACTGTTCATGTGAGAAACCACAAGGAGGACAAGGTGGGTCATGGTACCCATTTCTCGAGTGTGAGAACCTTTTAATGTCAACCACTTGAGGAGCCTCCATACATCATAAGTTGTGCTTTTTGATGAATTCGTACTAAGAAAATTGAAAAACCACAAAATTCCTCTGTTCAATAACTGTGAATTTACATATATGCAATCAATACTATTGATCACAAAGAACTCATTAATTCTTGAAGTTCCAATGGTTTGAGTCTGAATACCATTGGATTGGTGTCCAATGGTGGTGAGAGCTGGCTTGATGGGACATCAAGATGGCTGTGACAAAGACATGGACCCTAGTTAGCAGTAACTGGGGGGTCTCCAGTATGGATCTCTAGGGCAGTTCTAGTGGGCAGCAATGCATTTTCAAAATGCAAGTTTAAGAAAATAAATAGGGACCAGCATTGTGGCACAGTGGAATAAGCCACCCCTGCAATTCTGGCAAGCAAAATGAGCACCAGTTTGAGTCCCACTTGCTCCACTTCTGATCCAGATCCCTCCTAATGCACCTGGGAAAGCAGCAGCTGATGGCTCAAGTACTTGTACCCCTGTCATTGACATAGGTGGGAGACTCATGGAATTTCAGTCCCTTGGCTTCAGCCTGGCCCAGCATGGCCATCTCAGTCATTTAGGGAGTAAACCAACAGGTGGAAGGTGTCTCTCTCACCTCTCCCCCTTAAGTCTGCCCTTGAAATAAATATTTAAAAAATACAAAAAATTATGTACAAGTTGTCATCAGATCCCTTTTCCTGTAGTTTAGTGACAGGACATTTTGATTTGAATCTAATTCCACAGCCGCAGCTCTGTGATAAAGTCAAAGGCTTCAGGAAAGCATCATCAGATCATGAAGACCTTCTAATGTTGCCAACTTGAGATGGAGCCCTCACACCCCCTCCCCTGCTCCCCTGGAATAGACCGACTTAAATTCTGCCCAGTTTTATCTAAACAGCAATAGCTGGAGGATCTCCTGGCTGAGGCAGGATGTCCACATTGCCACCACTTCCTGTCGAAGAGGTGACCAAAGGTTGGCTATGTCATGGCTCAGTGGGTGTGCCAGATTTCAAGGGAACAGAGGGGACAGGAAATAGGCTAGGGCTGAGCTAGAACAAATGACCTAATAAAGGATTAATTCTGTAGAGGATAGTCAGCAACTCAAATTACAGTGGCCAGGAGGGGTGTGGAGAACTGAGATTTGATCCTGCCAACAATGACAGACAAGGAGATTTTATTTTGTCAAGTGGAACTTAACAACACAAGGCTCCATGCAGGAATAATCCACTCTCAGCAGTGTGGTTGTGCCTTAGGTCTAGGGGTTTGTCCACAGTCAGGCTGAACCAGACTGAGAAAAGGAAGAATGGAGTCTTGCTTCCAGAGAGAAGTTCTTGGCAAGAGCAAAGCTAACTGTCAAGGTCATTGCTAAAGTTTTTCCAGGCAAAACATTAAGCCCAGTACTGAAAAAAAATGTAAATTGGAAACACAAAAGAAGCCCAGTCCTAGGAAATTTATAGGTGTTATGGAGACTGAGGCTAGGGGGCTATGGGACTGACTAGAGCGCTCCAAAATTAGGGCAGGTGAACTTAATTCAGGCTGGCTTCTGTTGTCTGCAGTGGCTGAAGAACCAGGAGGGCCAGGACCCCGTGTCCCACGCAGCACATGCTCTGAAGGCAAAGGTTCAAAAACCACAGTGCATCTGCCAGATTCTGTTATCTAATTGTATTTTTCCCCTACTCAAGACGCCCATATTCTAGTTGGCTTCAGAGTGAGCTGGCACACTTGGTAAGAAGACGGCAGCTCAGAGTCTTCCTCTTTGGCTTCTGTTGTCAGCAAGTGGACCCTTGGTCTGCGCCCCTGTGGCAAGCTGCAGCCTGGCATCAGCAGAGGAGGTCTAAGAAGGCGCGTGCCAGCCAGAATCCTTGGCCCACAGGACAACCTGAGCAGGAAGTTCCAACAGGTGGGAGAATGCAAACTGCCACCCTGAAGGGAGAGGGCGTGCCAATACTGATGAATCCACAAGCTGCCGAAACTTCTGGACAAAAACACGGTGGCAATGACTGAGCCAGAGGATACCGACACTCTGTGGTTTCTGTCAAGCACTGTGGGGGAGGCCCGAGTCCCAAACACAGCCTGCATCTCAGAGCGCTTGAGTTTGTTCAAAAAGCACCTCCACACACCTTCACTCCTCAAACTACCCTGCTATGTGCACGAAGCAACTATTTCAGCTCCCTGTGTACATTCAGACGAGAAATGCCCGAGAAGCTCCCAAGGTTTTTATGTAAGGCACCCTGGAGTTCCATGGTTTAAGCAACTCCACTGTAACATACTAATTCCTTGGTCTGCACAGAGCCCTCGGTTCACCGCCGAAAGGGGACGCCTTTTACACTTGCACAATCTCTCTGTGGCGAGCTGGCAGGAGAGCAGTGCAGCGATGACTACTTTAGGGTCCAGTCTGCTTTGCACTTGATCTCTGCAAGGACTGCTTCCTCAGTAGAGGAGATAGCACCTGCCAGGCACCACAGCCCAACTTTCAAGCTGACTGGGCTTTGCCTCCTGTTAAACTCAATGGTCTCTTCATAAAAATCAAAACTTTGCATCAGGTTTGAAATTCTACCCAAAAGTCCCGCAAGGCGAGTAAGCAGGACAGAGCTTCCGCTGGATGAAATGAACTTTATAGATGAAAGATTTTATGAAGCATTTCACAGTTATCACATCCAAGAAAATGCTGCAGTCAGTGGTGAAGCATAAGGCATATTTTATGGTGCTGATTAATATTTGTGAATAAACATGGCAGACAGATTTGATTAATTTTTATTGGACCCATATATGCCTTTGTAAATACTCTTCTGTAAGGAAAATGTATTTTAGTTTCACAGAAGTGTGAAAGAAATCATTTCCACTAGTGCTTCAAAAACCACACTGTAAGGATGATGCTATCACAAAAAATCATGATATAAAATTAGGTTCTGTAAGAGAAGGACAGATGCATTTCTGCAAATGGATCAAAGTCTCCATCTTCATGATTCAGTTCACTCATCTCCTCCTATCTCAAGTGCCACTACACCACAGCTGCTCTCAATATAAACTTCCCGGCACTGCAAACAAGACCCAGTTTCTCAACAGTTAGACTGAAAATGTCCAGGCCATTTAGCAGTAAGCAACTAATTCTGCCAATGTTAACAACGTTATTAGGCAAGAACAATATGTTGGCTCAGGAAGTGACAGGACATTTTAGGTAAAAATCTGCAAAGAAATTACTTCACGATTTATAAATACATAAGATACCTTTGTCTTTAATCATAGCATTGAACTTTCCGTCTATTCAATTTACTACTGTGGCTCCAAGGAATTTCAGCTCTGCCAATCTCTCTTTTTTCATCCCCCCAGGCTCACTTTCAACAGGTTGCCTGCAATTAAAAGCTGAAGTATTATTAAAATAAGCTCATATTTTTACACCCCTTAGCTTGAAATAACAAATTTTCTTCATGTAAGGAAATAAGACATCTGTTTTTATAAGAAAAAAAATGCATTCTAAACAACTTCTAGTTATGACCAAGCTTCAAACATAATTAACACTTTTTAAGTAATATTTAACTCCCCAGCCCTACAAGAAAAATTAGGGTAATGAATATTCATAGATTTCTCTGAACTTTAAAGGGAAATTTCCTAAAGAATTTTAAGATGGAGGTTGAATATTAATTCTATGCAAGCACCTTTTCCCAAATTACACTTTCCCTAATAATTTTCTGTGCAAGATTTTACAAAGATTTTTCTGAGTCTAGTTTTTATCTCATTTTCTTTTTTAACTATCAACACCATTCGAATAATTATCTGCCATTGTTAAAACAACAGTATTTCAACACTGCTATTTTCACGTAAAAGTCAATCTCATAGTACCCTCCAGCCTACAGAAATAGTCTGATACAGACCTGAAATTTAATTATTTTCAAGTTGGTGATTTTAACTCAAGTTCTATTTCCATATGGAACAACCACTTCAAAAATAACATTCATTGTAGGTCAAAAACAGCTAATTATATATTAAGCTAATTGAAACAAACTATGCAAACAAAATCTAAAGATAGGTCATAGTCAGTGGTAGAGTGTATGATGTAAACCACATTACTTGGGACCCTGAAGAGGCAGGCATGTTCCCTGCATATGTGTGTCTGGCAATACCAGCTCCATCAAAAAGAGGGTGCCCTCCCCAGCACTGTATGTCCCAATATTTCCAACAGGAAGGACTCAGGGTTTCGGTTTTTTTTTTTTTTTTTTTCTCTTTTTAACATGCTACCACCACAATCTTGGGTATTTATTCTAGGTTCGGCTTTCCCTTTCAGAACTGTATATACTTGTGCAGTCTCTTAAGTAAACACACGGGTGTTGTTTTAAACACAGGAAATAGTGATTAATGGTTTGTGCAATATAATATTATAATATATAATTATTTGGACTACATAATTATTAAACTGTTTTTTCTAATGGTAACCTGGAAAGAAGACCAAAATGAGGGCTTATGTGGTCTGCTTTGTTGGAACTCAGAGGCTGAGAGAAATAAAGATCTGTGCAAAGGATTCAGTGAAATAACCAGTGTCCGCAGCACAATCGCTCTCACGCATACACACTCCCCTCCCAGTGATAGCCATCCTGCCACTGTGCAAACGCGGGGAGCTGGGAGGGAGGGCAGCCTTCAGACAGGTTCACATCACACTTGCAGACGAATGACGGTTTGCATTCTTGAAATCTGTCCATATGGATGCAATTCCCAAGTCCCTGCTCCCTTTGCGACTTCCAACCTCCATGCAAGGAGAGTCGCGCACACGCACCGGCACGCAGACCGGGATCACAATTCCAACACGCACACCGCTAAGTAGACAAGTGAATTCTGCTGCTCGAGTCAACCCCCACCCCTTCGCCGTTTCAAATCACGCAGAAATTAACCCTGATGGAAGGAGGCTGTGATGGGGGTGGGTTCTAGACCGGGGATTCAGTGCAGTCCAGCGCCCGCCGCTCAGCGAGTGTAGACTCTCCCTGGGGCTGTAAAGACGCGCACCCAGGCTGCTACGTACCTTCGCCCAAGTGTTACTCTAAGTGCAACCTTTGGCGCTTCGCCCCTTGAAACGCAGTCTACACTGCCGGCCGCTCGGTGAGGTTGGAGGGTTTGCTTTAGCTTTTTCAAAAGCAGCTAGGAATCAAATGAGGATCGGGGACACGCGCACCAAACACATGGGGCCGAACAGTCTGTCCCGGACACCTGGCGCCTCGGGTCCGGCATTCGAAAGGGAGAGAATCGAAGCCAGAGAGGGCTGGGTGGGGCGTCCCCGGCTCCTGCACCCTGGCCACCACTCGCCGAATTCCCGTCGCTTTCCGGCACTTAGGTGTCCCCCCTCGTCGTTCCCCACCCTCAATCCAGGAGCTGCAACTCCACGCCGAAGTGCAACCTCCAGAATCGGGTCCCCACCCCCTCCGCAAATCCACAGAGCAACCCCTCTCGTCCCACCTGAGCCCCAGGTTGCAACTGCCGAAGCCAAGGTGTCACCTACCCGCGCTGAAAACTTTTCCCTCCTTTCCCAAGGAGATAAGGCAAGAAACCAGGTCAGCCACCGCCGCCGCCCGCTTTGCCCAGCGCACGGTGGCGGAGCGGTCCTTACCTGGCTGGCAGCTGCGCTCCAGGTGGCGGTCCCACGCCGGTCTCCACAGCGCCTTCTCGGTCGACGCGCGGACGCCGCCCGCTCCGCGGTGCCCTGGTCTCGTCCCGCTCGGCGTTCAGGGGAGCGGCTGTCCTTAGGCTCGCGCGCCCCAGTCCGGAGCCGCCCTTCGGTTCATCGCCCGGCTTCTCAGAAGCGCTACTGCCGCCCAGGAGGACCGACGAGGAGCGCGGCGATCCGCGGCAGCAACGACTTGCCCCGCGGTGTGTGCGCTCCCGGGTCCGAGCGCGCTCCGCCCGCCCGAGGGCAGCTGCGGCCGCGCGTCACATGCCGCCTCCGGGCAGCGGCCGCGGCACCTGCCCCAGCGGCAGCGCTCGGGGCTCGGCAGTGCCGCCCCCGTTCCCCGGCGCGCTCTGGCGCTGTCTCTTCACGCCTTAATTTTTCTTTTTTGTGCCTATGCCTTCCCCTCACTTTTTTCTTCTTTCCCTTCCTTCTCCTTCTTTATCTTATATTTCCTTTTTTTTTTCCCCAAAAGTGGACAGAAGGCGCTCCAAGGGGGAGGAGGGTCTCTGCCTCCCCAGGAACTCTTCCTCTGCCTGGTGGTGGCGGTCGCCGCTACCGTTGGCCGCTCGTCTTCCTCCTCCTCCTCGCGCCGCGGGCGCTGGTGTAATGCACTGGCTGCCTGGTGGAGCCTCAGACCGTCCTGGCTTTTGAGCATGCCCAGTCGCCTGGCCGGCGCCTCGTTGGACTCTCGCGTGCCGGCTTGGCTCCGCGTTCTCGGCCCGGCGTGGGGCGAGGGAGGATCCTCGGGTCTCCCCGGGTGGGCTCCTCCAAGGTGTTATACGAAGATGGAAGCAGGAGCGCTTCATGCACCCATGCTGGCCTCACGTGTTCCCACGTGCTCCGGTTTTTCAAGGGCAGATTTTGCTGGCCGCTTGGTTTTGTTGTGTTCCCTTTTAAATTGGTTTCCTTGAACTGCTTAGATTAGAAAGATTGGAAGGAACTGGATTCCTTGGGCACGACTTAGCGATAAAGGAACCCCAGCTCAGTGAAAATATACCACTCTGCTGAAAAGCTTTCTCTAGGGAACAGATGCGTCTTTTTTTTTTTTTTTTTTGGATAGTTAGTGAAAGTCCCTTTACGCAGGACGAGGTGCTAGATGACTTAGGTTTTAGCTTCCCTAGAAGTTTCCATCTTAGGAAAAAACGAGAAGGGTGGCCATGAAAAAGACACAAGAGTGCGTGCGCACCCATTGCTTTCAATCAGAAAAAAAAATAATAACGGATGTGATCTTTCTAGCTGGGCTTTTCAAGCTCGCATGTAACTCAAGGGGAATGAGTAGCAGGGGTTGGGAACTGTCAGTTTACAATTGTCAGCTAAGTCAGGAGGAAATGGCTGAGAAACAAAAGTTGCAAATTGCAAAGATACCAAGGAGGCTGAACTGGACGGTCGGTTTGTTTGCATGTGCGGAAAGATGATAGAATCCCACAGAAAGGACAAACCTAAGAGTAGTAACCAGAAAGAAAAAAAGGACCGAGCGGGGCGGGATGGGAAGAAAGAGTCCAATATAAAACAGTAAAGGTAGCACAACTATTTTATTTCTACTTTTGGCAAGAAGATAACCAGAAAAAGATAAGTTCTTTGGAAAAATAAGTAACGTTAAGAAATTAGTGAAATAGAAGTTTACAAATTCCTTTCTGAGTCTATAATCTCTTCCAGGTAGAATGTTTGGGAAAGAAGTGACTAGACATTACCCAGAAAGTACTGGGTTCACATTCAGAAAGCATGTGGCTAATCAAGTTAACTCAAGGTGAATTGCGTGCAGGCTTTTGGAATGATAATAGTATCAATATAGCAGCCATCTTGTTTGGATCATTCTCAAATGGAAATCTAACAGTTGCCTTCATATATTTCCCTAATCTTCAAAGCAAACATTTAAACCAGTATAGTCAGCTCTCCATACCTCCAGGTTCTCTCTCTATGAATTCAACCAACCTCAGATGGAAAATATTCAGAAACAAAATTGTGTCGGTACTGAACACGTCTGGATGTTTTTCTTGTCATTATTGCCAAAACGCAATAGTTTAGCTATTTACATAGTATTTACATTGGTTTAGGTACTCTAAGTAACCACTGAGAAGCGGTTTAAAGTATGTGAGAGGATATTCTTAAATTATATGCAAACACTCCATCATCTAGCATAAGGGTGTCCTAGAACCAATCCTTATGAATACCAAAGGACAACTGTATTAGTTGCTTAATTCTAATAATAAGAGTTAATGCTTATGAAGCATGTATATTATCCTAACTTAATGCAAAGTGCTGTTTTATATTCATTTAATCAAATAATGGAAAACCGGTTCAAAAGAAAAAATACTCACTATGCGTTCTCCTTTATTATACATTATTTCATTCTTAAAATCCAATTGTATTTTATCTTCATTAAATAAAGGAGAAATATAGGAATTTAAAGGATTAAGTAAATTGTCCATATATAACTAGGAAGAGGACGATGGCCTCAAATGTATTGTTTCTCATTCCATGGAATTGTTCCTTACTTGTGGGAACAAGAATACCTTCAATAATGTTTGGTAAATCCACAAAGACCAGAGAGAAGCTGAAATAATGGGCAAATAAAAATGTCCTAATTTTCTTTTAAAAATTAGAAATTCTGATTTCTATAAAGTGAATAAATTTAAGAATGAACTTTGAAAATATCCTAGAAAATTTCATGAAATAATTTATGCATCAACAGAAAATAAAAGGAAGCAACTACAATTTAGTAAAATTTGCATCCCTGGTTACTTTCATTTCTCTTTGTAAATACTTGTAGCCACTAAACTCATTATTTTTATAAACAATATAATGTACATTGTGTGTTTGCATTGAACAAACTGTAAGATAACAGTTTTGTAAGTGTTAACCCTACATTTCTTGGTGAGAAGCTTCTTGCTGAAGTGGAGTAAGGTATTTGTATCTGAGGTTGGCATCCTATTGTTCAGCAGGTTTATCAAGTCATCTTTCAGAGAAAAATGCAAAAGAGATACTTACTAGATTCGAGAATGAATCATATATTGAAGTCAAATAGATTAACAGTAACAATGCAACATAGGTTAAACGTAAGGTCCTTGCATTTGGTGATATTTAGGGTACACAGTATTAAGAATGATTTTTTTTTCAGTGTGTTCAATGAAAACATGAGTCTAAAATATGTAACAATAAAAGGCAATACAGAAAGTAAAATAAGCTATAAATCATAATTGATTGATATAAAAGAAGGCAAGAAAAGAGGAATTAAAAAGTAAAGAACATGGAATATATGGAGAAAAACTGAGATGATACAACTGTATCATGACATTAAATATAATCACATTAATTATAAATGGCTACTCAAAAGACAAATGATTCATAAACAAACAAGGCCTAACTATTTGTTGCTTATAGGAAACACACTTTATATAATATACAAATAGGTTGAGACTGAATGAATGGAAAAGTTGTACCATGCATATAGTAAGCATTTAAAAGCTGATTCTCTGCAAATTAGCCTTCAGTTTAATACATTCCCAATCAAAATCCCAGGTGTGTGTGTGCAAATTGACAGATTTTAAAATTCTGTTCTAAATATGAGGGACCTAGAGCAGCTAAAATGATACTAAACAAGAACAAAATCGGGCTTTTAGAATTACTACCAGATTTCCAAACTTACAAAGCTACAAAAATCAAGATATTGTAGTATTAGCAGAGGAAGGAAAAACAGACCAATGAAAAAAACAGGAAGCTCTGACATACAGCCCATGAATGTATTTTAATTTTATTAACAATCATATCAGTAACAACAAAGAAAGCTAATTCACAGTAGTATGGAGGAACTTGATTAGCAAGGATGAAAGGGAAAAGAAGAAATATGTGGGCCAATGATAGTGTTTTGCATGGAATTGAGTGGTAGTTACCAATGCAAAAAGTTAGGTAAAATCCATTTAACTGAATGCTTAAAATGTATACACATTATTATGCATTATTCTTCAAATTTTAAAAATTAAGTACTGAGTATCTAGTGGATGCAAACTTTAAGTAACTTATAATTTCTTCTTTCAAGAATTGGGATACCTGGAGCCACTGTTGTGGCACAGTGGTTAAACCACAGCCTGTGATGTTGGTATCTGTTATGAACTCCAGTTTGCATCCTTGCAGCTCCAGTTTTGACCCAGCTCCTTGCAAATGCGCCTGGGAAAGCAGAGGAAAATGTCTCAGTTGCCTAGGCTCCTGTCACCTTTGTAGGAGACATGGATGGAGTTCCAGGCTCCTGGCTTCAGCCTGGCCCAGCCCTGGCCATTGAGGCCATTTTGGGGAATGAACCAGCAGGTAGAAAATCTCTTCCTGTGTGTGTATGTCTCCCTCTCTCTGTAACTCCTCCTTTCAAATAAATAAATAAATCTAAAAAAAAAAAAATTGGGGTACCTGGCTTGTCTAAAATTCACAGAGAGCCATTGTTGTGGTGCAGAGATAAAGCTACTGCTTGTGACTCTGGTATCCCATAATGGGGTGCTGGTTTGAGTCCCAGCTGCTCCACTTCCAATCCAGCTCCATGGTAATTTGCCTGAGAAGGTAGTGGAAGATGGCCCAAATACTTGGGTCTCTTCCACTCCTATGGGAGACCACAATGGGAGTTTCTGGCTCCTGACTTCAGCCTGGCCCAGACCTGGCTGTTGAGGCCACCTGAAGAGTAAACCAATGGGTTGGGAGATCATTTTTCCCCCTATCACTTTGCCTTTCAAATAAATGAATATTTACAAAAATAAAATTCATACAAAAATCTGGGACTGTTAGAAAACCCAGCACCCCAGGTTCTAGTCCTGGTTGGGGTGCCGGATTCTGTCCCAGTTGCTCCTCTTCCAGTCCAGCTCTCTGCTGTGGCCTGGGAAGGCAGTGGAGGATGGCCCAAGTGCTTGGGCCCTGCACCCGCATGGGAGACCAGGGGGAAGCACCTGGCTCCTGGCTTCAGATCGGCGCAGCGTGCCTGCGGTGGCAGCCATTTGGGGGGTGAACCAATGGAAGGAAGACCTTTCTCTCTCTCTCACTAAATCTGCCTGTAAAAAAAAAAAGAAGAAGAAGAAGAAGAAGAAGAAGAAGAAGAAGAAGAAGAAGAAGAAGAAGAAGAAGAAGAAAACTTGTACAACTTCCTTCTCATTTAGGGGGAAAATTTGGTAAACTGATATGTGAGATGATATTTCTATAGCACTCAGTTTTCATCAGAATTGTGCTGATTCCTGTACATGAATTAATTCACCAGGTTTTAAGAGATGAGAATCAGATATAAAATGATTGAGAATCATTTTTTTTCCATGCATTCCCTTACTCAGTCATTTACTTGGAAGCATTCACTAAACTTTGCTATTTGTCCGATACTAGGCTGTGCTCTAAGATATTAATTAATAAAGAGTGAAGCTCTTGATGGCCAAATTAGAGGACATGAATGACTGTTTCAAACATTTGAAGAAAAAGTAAATAAATTATGGGGTTCTAGAGGAAGTTGTCTGGATATAGGCTCCAGCTCATGATAAGGAACACCTAGCTTGACCTTTATAAATTGTCCTTTTGATCTAAGAAGTGGTGAGATTTTTATCTCTGGAAACATTCCAATATAGAACAATAATAATAGCAATCACTTTTGACCCCATCTTTATATTTATTTTAACAACTACCTTATCTAAAAATTCATATTATTGCCCTTTTAAAGGTGAGGAAACTGGACAAGTGACAGAGCCAAATCCAAACACAGTTGGAAATTCCCTTCTTTTTGAGGATGATATTTAAAGACTGCTGTCAGAGGGATTCTGGCAATGTTGGAGGACACATATGTCCATTAAAATCTTTTCCAAATCAAAGATGTGACATTATCCCATGTGCTAAGGAGGGCTTTGTTTGATGGAATCTATAGCTTATGCACTTTGGAGAGTTTTATTCAGAAGAAAATAACAATTTGTGAATACTAAAATAAGCATGGGCCTTTGAAGAATGTCTCTGAAAATTAAAGGCTCAGCAGATTAGAAATGATTTGACTCCTTGGGAATCACCTGCCGCCTGTTGTCATAAAAGACTTTCATAGGGAGCTGCCAATGGAAAGTTCCTCCAATAGAGCGAGGAAAAGAGATGAGAGCTGGGACCTCTGTGCCGGGATAGTCGTAGAGTTAACAGGGTGACTGTCTTAGTGGAGTTGGGCAATGACCTAAGAAAGTAACAGTTTCAGAAAGAGAAGTCCAGTGAGACAAACATTAGTAATCAGAATGTTCTTTTTTTCTTTTTATTTTTGTAGGCCTTCTGATTTCTTCAGACTATATTAAGTGTTGCTTGGAATGTGGAGCAACTGGAACTCAGGTTCATCTCAAACCCTCAGTCTCTTGAAGGTCTCTTGAGTTCACTGAGACCTTGGTGATCTACCTCTTGCTCTCAGTTCTAAACTTGAGCACTTGCATCAATAGCCAAGGCTTCTACAACTACAAATTTGATGGTGACAAATTCATCATTGCCCAGAAGAATTTATATTTCTTTCTGTCCCCCATTTCAAAATGATTTTTCCTTCCGAATGTCCTATGTCACACAGTGAACTATCATCTCGCCAGTCCTTTATGCAGAAGTGCCAATTCCTTTTTTTAAAGATTTATTTTATTTATTTGAAAGAGTTACAGAGAGAGGTACAGACAGAGAGAGGTCTTCCATTCGCTGGTTCACTCCCCAAATGACCACAGTGGTCAGGGCTGAGCTACTCTGAAGCCAAGAGCCAGGAGCTTCTTTGGGTTTCCCAGGCGGGTGCAGGGGCCCAAGGACTTGGGCCATCTTCTATTGCTTTCCCAAGCCATAGCAGAGAGCTGGATCGGAAGTGGAACAGCCAAGACTTGCACCAGCACCCACATGGGATGCCAGCACTGCAGGAGGCAGCTTTACCTGCTACACTACAGTGTCAGCCCCCCAATTCCCTTTATTCATCTCTCTATACCCTCAATAAATCACTTATCACTGAATTCATTCTCTAATATTTTCATAAACTTTAAGCCATTTGTTAGTTAAAACTCAAAAAGATCGTGAGAGACACCAAGATTAAGGGAAAAGTTAAAAAAGAAAATGACCTTTAACTTGGTAGTAGAGGCAATGCCATTTCCAGAAACAGTATGACAAAATCATGCATAACAATATTTATCTGTAAACAATTTACATGTAACATAGCAAAACTTTTAATATTTTGTGCTATTTTAGTCTCTTGATGTCATTAACTCATTTTGTAAAGGGAGAAAACAGGCTAAAATAGGCACGCATGTCTTGAAAAATGTGAGAAAGGTGAAGGTATGACAAAAGTTGGAATAGTATTTCGTTTTCTTTCACCCACAAATCACACAGGGGTGATGTCTGCTTACAAATAAACTATACCAGTGATAGGAACAGCTATTCTTAAGTAAAACAAAATAAGACAAAAACAAAAACAAACAAAAACCAAAAACCTTTCTTCTTTTTGTTAGGAATCAAGTCATTCCTTTAATATACTTCTCCTATATAAATTTAAATGTTTTAAAACATATATCATTATCTATGGCTTATATGTGATATGATTTTAACCCAAGAATTTCCATCTTGCCATCCTACAAAATTTGTAATTTGGGTTTTCCAGAAAAAAGGTATGCAGCACAAAATAGGTATATAATCCCAAAATAAGAAATACATATTTTTAGAAGTTGAATGTACTTGTAATGGTTTCACATAAAAAAATTAAAAGGCAGATATATACATTTATGTGCATATTATTATCTGTTGAAATATTAACATGTACAATTAATTAAATATCATCCAATGTGTTGTTTGATGCTTCCAGATCCATTAACTATGTAGATTGTGTTAAAATTATCCACAGCTTTTTCCAGGCAGTGTGAGACTGCATTTTAACTTGTAACATAATCTTCTCTTACTATTTCAGTTGGTAAACTTCTTTGATTTTGAATTTCAGAGTGTCCTCTCCTTTCTCTTGTCCTCTTTCTTTTTGCTCATCCTGGCGTTCTATATCACTTTCCTACCGTCCCTCCTTTCTGTCCTTATTCTCCTCTCTTTCCCTGTTCTTTCCTTTCTCTCTTATATTCCAGGATCCATAAATCAACTGTTTTCTCAGCCAACATTCAATAACTACTTAGCAGCATTATTAACACCATATGTGTGTCTGACACCAAGAATTAGTATCTATAGCCTTGGCAGGTAATTTGCTTAATTCTTTAATTGCAATGCCTCTCTACCTCCACGCCTTTATTTTAAACCACCTGCATTTCTCTCCTGAACTTGTGAGAAGATCCATCTAGCTACTGTCTCAACTTCTACACCTGATCTTCCTCAGTGCAGCCAGAATCATATTTTTAAGTATTGTGTTTATGCAAACCTTTTCTTCCTACTTCCTGGGAGAGGAGAAACCTTTAAAAGAAATTTCTTAATATGCCCTCTAAAGTCACGCCAAGTTAGAGCCCTGCTTCTCTATCTTTGTTCTATTTCAGTCCTCATCTTAGGGCCTACTGCCCCATCCATGTTTTATTAACTCCCTCCCTTTCTTAGGGAATTCTCACCAATTCTTACCTTTCCAACTCACTTAGCTAACTACTATTCATCTTTGAGATTTCAGCTTAAAGGTCACTTTCTCAAGAGGCTCCTAGAGTAGGTTGGGTGTCCTTAATACTGTGCACTCTTTCTTTGGGGGGAAAAAAAAGCTCACCTTCAGGTGTTCTAGATATTCTCCTAAGACTGTATACTCTACAATGGTAGATACCTCATTGTTTTTCTCATTACAATATGGTCTTGGTCATTCTTAATTCTTTATATTTTATGGAAATTTTATAAGCAGTTGTGACTACAATGAAAATTCACTGGAGAGTGAATGGGATCATATTCAGTCTATACATCAACCTGATGATATCTGGCATCTTTACACTGTTGAGTCTTGCATTCCATAAATGTATGTTACACCCCATTGTTAATTTCAATATCACTTAACTTTTCAAAATATCAATAATCTAATATAGGTATATAGGGTATTTGTTGAGTTTCAGTTGATTTGAGACTCAGGTTTGTTGGTTTTTTTTTTTTTTTTTTGGTTAGTTTTGGAGAAAGTTTAGTTGTTTCCAGTTTGCCCTTACTTGCAGGCAGCTGAATACTCAGAGTAGTTATGATGGACAAGTATCTTTCTAGGCCAGCCCTGAACTTCAATTTTAGTTTTCCTAAAAAAAGACAACCTTACTTTTATTTTATTTTGTTTTGTTTTTGTTTTTGTTTTGCTTTTTGGCCAGAGCTGGATTCAGGAACTCAATTCAAGTCTCCTTGCAGTAAGCAAGTTGCTTGAGCGATCACCCATTGCTTCCCAGGGTCTGTGTTGGAGGGAAACTGCAATTGGGAACCAGAGCTGGAAATCAAACCCAGCCACTGCTTTATGTGATGAGCACATCTAGACTCATATGATACCTGCTAGACTAAACACTTGCCCCAGAATCTGACTTTCAAAACATGAGCCGGGCCCGGCGCTGTGGTGTTGTGGGTAAAGCCGCTGCCTGCAGTGCTGGCATCCCATATGGGCCCTCCATCTTGGCTGTTCCACTTCCATCCAGCTCTCTGCTATGGCCTGGAAAAGCAGTAGAAAATGGCCCCAGTCCTTGGGCCCCTGCACTAGCATGGGAGACCTGGAGGAAGCTCCTGGCTTCAGATTGTCGCAGCTCCAGCTGTTGCAGAGTGAACCAGCAGATAGAAGACTTCTCTCTCTCTCTCTGCCTCTCTATCTCTCTCTGTGCAATTCTAACATTCAAATAAATGAATAAATCTTAAAAAATTTATGAGCCAATTTATCTCTTTATGTGTGCCATCTTCAAAGCAATAGATTTTTTTTTTAAATGTACCTTTCAGTAAGCTTGTATGGCAACATATATTTTGTCTACTTTTAATGCATGCCAGAACCAAGCTTCCTTCAAACCAAAGAGTAAACAAAGTACACAAACACCTGGAATCAAGTCCTAATCTCTAAACTCTGAACTCTATAGACTTAGCTAAGGTTTAGGGCTTCCGTATTCACAAGCACTATTGGCATGAGAAGTCACCCAGCATCTTTCTTTCTATGGTCTCAAGTTTTTCCTTTTACTTCTTTTAAATTTGGTATACTTTTAAATTGTCTATTAGAAGCTTTGGGCATTAAGCTTTTACCAATATTTTGAGAAAATGTTTATTTCTCAGCACAATTTTTTTCTGTGCCATACTAAAATTCTATAATCAGCTCCATCTTCCTTCCATCGTCAGCTCTATTATAAACTCATTACATTGTCAGTTTCTTCCTAATTATCAGAAAGTGCTTCTATCAGAGATTTCTTCATATCCAGTGTCATATTTTCCCATTGTTAAGGTTGAGGAATGAAGGGAGTCACTGGAGAATAAAGTTTGCTAGACATACTGATATTTTATATAAAACTTTTACTAAATTGCAGTAGATGAATTTTCAGAATCATTGTACTAAAAGGTTATTTTTGTTTCCAATATTACTTAATGACCAGTTAATTGTACAGTGAAAAGAAATTGAGTAAAGTGTTAGAATTCATTCATTCACTGGACAAATGTTTGTTGAATATCAGCTGTGCCAAGCCCTATTCCTAGACATACTAAGATGAACACATAATTTCTTGAGAGAGAGAGAGAGAGAAAGAGAGAAACAAGATTAACCAAAACCTAGGTTCTGTATTTGCATAAATCAGTACAAATTCTTTATTTCTTGATTACGAATTATTTAGTTACCCTTCATTCAATCTCAATTCCTTAAACCATACCCTAATGGAGACACTTCAGGAATGTTTTGAGGAATCATTGACTGTCGTTATTACCACATTACCTAATACTTGAATAAAAATAAAAGTTTCTGGTGGAAATTCATGGTAGCACATGTGAATAATTAGTAGAGTGATTGAAATCAAAGCGTCGTATTTCCAGAACATGGAAAATGGCTTCTGAACCTAACAGGAGTGAATGAGATGTGAGCGGAACTGCAAAACTTTAAGGAGGGGTTTGCTTCTTTCCGAATCTGAACAGAAACAGAGTTATTTAGACAAGTAGAATTAAAAGGGCAATTTGGACAGGAGGAATGATGGGAATCATATAGCAGCAATAGGTAGTGCGGTGTATGTGTAGAGAACCAAGAGCTGCTGCTGTTTGTTGACAGAACAGAGTGTTTGTGGCAGTAAGTAAACGTAGTGTTTGCTAACAGGAGAGATAAGGGCGAACTTCTGAGGATTTTGTGTCTTGATTGCCATGATAAGGTGTTTGCATTTAATCTTGTGGTTAATAGAACACCCCAGAAGGCGTTTCCTCTGAAGGGTAAAATGGGCAGCCACTGTGTGAAACATGAGTTTGGAGAGGAGCTTCTGGCAGCAGAAGGGTTACATGGGAGACTGTTGCAATAATGTAGGCAAAGAATGATGAGGAGCTGATGCAAGGGGATTTTGCAATGGTGACCATCCTAGGTGGAAAGGGCAATAAGGATTAAAACTGAGGCCCTGTGATGGCATTGTGGTGTAGTGGGCAAAGCCACTGCCTGCAAGGGTGGCATCCCATATAGGCACTGGCTTGTGTCCTGGCTGCTTCATTCCTATCCAGCACACTGCTAACGCACCTGGGAAAGCAGCAGAAGGTGGTCCAAGTGTTTAGACCCCTCCCACCTGCATGAGAGATCAGGATGAATGCCCTGGCTCCTGGCTCCTGGCTTTGGCCTGGCCCAGCCCTGGCTGTTGTGGAGATCTGGGGTGTGAACCAATGGATACAAATAAAATCTCTGTCTCTGTCTCTCTCTCTCTCTCTTTCTCTAACTCTAACCCAATAAATAAATTTTTAAAAAAAGAAGAAAAAAACCCAAGTGCTGGAGAGTGGCTTTGTTTAAGGATAATAATGCATAGTTCATTTTCTTTGGAAATCCAAAATGGAGACATAACATATTTTGGGGAAAAACATCAAAGATTAGAGTGAGCCTGATCCTCACCATGTAACGGGGCTCCCCAGCATGGATGGGGCAGTAAGTCTCATGGAAGTTCAGGAGAAAATTCAGGAAGATTGAAGGGAGGTGATCTGCCAGGAGAATTCTGGGAAGTAGCCATTGCTCAGAACCCAGAGAAGAAGGAGCATCCACATCATCTCATTAAAAGTTTCTTTCTGGCCTTTTGTAATTTCTTCCTCAAGCTCCTTCTTCTTTATAACCCCAGGTCACCAACAACTGCCTTTCTGTCACTATAGAATAGTTTGCATTTTCTGGAAATTTATATAGATGGGATTATGTACTATATTCTCTCTCTCTTTTTTTTTTTTTTGGACTGGCTTCTTTGATTCAGAGTGGTAATTTGGCATTTATATATACTGTAGTATTCATTTGTAGTTAATTCCTTATTTTTATGACCATATGACACCATTTATATGCTTGCCTGTTAATAGATTCTTGAGTTTTTATGAGCCTTCTATATATTTACATTTCTCCAGTATGAATACCTGAGTGTGATTTGATCTTCCAAAACCATTATGGTTTACTTTTTAATATTTTTATTTATTTGTTTGTTCAAGGTATTTGAAAGGCAAAGAGACAGACAGACAGACAGACACAGATAGCAAGAAAGATAGAGATATCACATCTACTGCTTGACTTCTCAAATAGCTGCAACAACTGGGGCTGGGCCAGGCTGAAGCCAGGAGCCAGGAACCCAATGCAACGCTCTCCTACAGGTGCCAAGACCCAGCAACTAGAGTCATCACCCACTGCTTCCTGGAGTGTGCATTAGAAGGAAGCTAGAACTATAAGCAGAGCCAGGACTCAAACCCAGGCACGCTGGTATGAAACATGGGAAATCCAACTGGTCTCTTAACCTCTATGCCAAATGTTTGTCCCTATTTTACTTTTTAAGGAGCTGCCCAACTGTCCTATTTTACATTCCCACTGGCAGTGGATAAGAACTTCAGTTCCTGGTGCTGGCGTTTTGATACTCTGGATTGGGCCTCCACTTGGGACACCTGCATCCCATATCAGAGTGACAAGTTCAAGTCCAGCTACTCTGCTTCTGAACCTGTTTTCTGCTAATGCATCCTGGGAGTCAGCAGATGATGGTTCAAGTAATTGAGTCCCTGCCATCCCTGTAGGAGATATGGATGAGTTCCTGGCTTCTGATTTTTGTCTGGCCCAGGCCCTGCTATTATGAGCATTTAGAGAGTAACTCAGTGGATGGAAGATCTCTCTCTCTCTCTCTTTCTCTCTTCCTCTCTCCCTCTGTATTACTCTGCTTTTCAAACAGTAAAAACATAAATAAATAAGTTAGTAATCTTAAAAATTGCTTATTGCCTTCTCATCCTAACACTTGATATCGTCAGTTGTTTTAACTTTTATAGTAGGTGTGAAAATGATACTTTATTGTACTTTAATTTGCACTTTCATAACAAGTGTTAAGGTAAAGCATATTTTCAGGTGCTTTTCTGTCATGAGTTGATCTTTAGTGAAATATCAGTTCAAATTTTTGTTCTTTTTTTGACAAAGTGTCAATTCAAATTTTTGCTCATTTTAACCATTTTTTATACACACACACAGTATGAGGCGTCAAAAGCTTCAAAAATGTAATTGAAAAATAAGGTGAATTTTCCATGAACCTTTTGAAATCCTTTTGTAAATTTAACTCGAGAGTAGATGTGCCCTTCAGATACTGACACATACTCCAGGAGTCTTTTCTTCTCTTTCTGTATCCAGAGTTTTCTGGGGAGTGGAAGAGAGAAATCTTACAGATGATTTCTTGGAAACATAATGCATGTGCTTAGAGGAGGACGTGGCGGGGATGGGAATGATTGAAAGGAGCTAGCATCACTGTTTTCCACAGCTGGAGGTCAGAAGTCAAAGATAGACAAGGGGACAGAAGCTTAAAAGGCTGAGCAGCACAACTCATGTGAAATAGAGGACATATTTCCCTTCCCTTCTCATTCCATGCTAAGGAGCCTTTGCTAACTCCATGGCTTGCCCCAGGCAACCTTTGTTACTTAGAGATTGGAAGAATTGCCCAGTTGTAAAAGAATGGTTCTCTTCTAAGAGAGGGATCCTAATCCACTCAGAAGAGGAAACCAGGCTAAAATTGTGTTACAGAACCAGAGAAGACAGGTGTGGGGACAGTAGATACTATGCTGTGTGGATTTGTGAAGTTTTTAGGGAGCCTTCCGTTTATAATATTGTTAGTACTTCCTTTAGTGAATTCAGTGCAGATTCCCATTTTTCTTTAATGTTTTTGAAGTAAAAATTGTGGTTTTTTTAAAATAGAAATTTCTCCTAGGACTAGCTTTATGCCAAAATTTACATGCACATGCACACAGTGTGTAGTTGGTGAGGTGGATATGGGCTGGAGAGATCATGCATGGTGGCTAAGCAGAACTCATACAAAGTAGGAGACAAAAATTCATTGATGGTGCGAAGAGCAGGGGTTAAATAGGGAGAATACAGAGAGTAATAAAAATAGGGAGCTTTGGGAAAGTCATTAAGAGAGAGGAAAGAAGTTGGAAAACATGAAGTGACATTTTTACAAACTGTTGTGAGGTCTCAGCTAGATTTTAACACTGCAAGAATTTTAGGCAGCTTTTTGTAGTCATTCTCAGCTTCTAGCATGGAGAAGCTAAGATGTTAGATCATAGTACTGAATGTTCTGGGCCAGGACAGTGCATGTATAAAAGTGCAAAAGAATCAAGGGAGCAGATGAGAGAGGAGTCTGGATATTCAGCTCAGAAACAGGCTGCACAGGAAAGGAAGAAGGCAAAGAAGTTGAGAGTTCTGGGAGAAAATGCTGTGGATATCAGAGTGATGAAAGCTTCCACTAAATTTAATCCTTCAGTGTAGTTTTGTCAAGATGTTACCCAATAAATCCAATTCTTCTGTTACTTCTGTGACCATTTTCATCAACTATTGGCGATGCAAAATTGGTATAATACCAATGATTGAAGTTGTACTTTGTGACATACTTGTGCAATACACTAGGGATCCAGGACAGGTATGTGGTGCAATGGTTAAGTCACTGCATGACCTCATCCTGTATTGGGGTGCCTGCTTTGAGTCCCAGCTTTCCCACTTCCAATTGTCGCTTCTATAGACTGGCACCCTGGGAGGCAGCAAGCTATGGCTCAAGTACTTGAGTCCCTGCCAGCCACCTGGAGACCTGGATTGAGTTCCAAGCTTCTGGCTTTGCCTGGCCTAGCCTTGGCTCTTGCAGGCATTTGGAGAGTGAACTAGCAATTAGAAGATACCTCTGTCTCTGTCATTCAAATAAAATGAAAATGAATAAATAAGCATTAAAATATGCTAGCCATTCAAAAATGATCAAGACTTGGCCCTGCATTCATTGAATTCTCAGCATTTGTATTTCATTGTACAAACTCCTAAAATCTTTTATTATCTTCAAAATAATCTTATAACATCAATATTTCATAGTTAGATAAGTGCTAGAACTCCCTAAAATGCTTTTTGACTACTATTCTCCCATATTACTTAATAGTGCCGCTTGGGGGCCAATTTCTCCACTTTGTATTTCCTTCACATCAGTAAAATAAGATACTATCTTGACAAGAAAAAAAAATTAGAGATATCAGTGTTGGTGCCTTATAAAATGATAACTGCTTGCAATTCTACCACTTATTTCTTTCTCATTTTTATAGAAGTTAAGCTTCTGCTATTTGGATGTGCAGCTGTCTCTTCTTTTTAGTATTTCACTTACCTTTCCTCAATATTATTAAAGTCCTGGAATGTGAAAGTATGTTTAATTGCTCCATTAACCCACATCTTTTGTGCTTGCAAGAATTGGGGCTTCTAGCCAGATATCTTAACCACTCCAGTCATTTATTAATGGACCAATAAAACATACCCTAAAGTGTATTCCTGCTTTAATAGAAATCACAGTAGATGTCTATACAAGCATTTTCATTCTGTGATATCCAACGCATTTGGAAGATTTTTGCCTTCAAACTTAGTGAATTTATGAATATCAGAGGACAAATTGATTGAGCAAGGAAAGGTTATGATTTCTGAAACACAAAATTAAACACAGAGGCTAAATGGGAGTGAGGAGGAACATCTCTTCCTTTCTTTAATGCTACAAAGCAATACTATCTGCCATATAGAAAACGTAGAATAGAAACAAAATTACAAAAATGTGCTCTAAAGGAGGAAATGAGGAATTTGTAAAATCACAAAGAAGAAAAGAAAGTAAAGGGATGAGGTTAAAGGCAATAAAAAAAAAAAGAGTGAAATGAATGTTTCTGTTGTGTATTGTACTCACTTTGAACCCTACCCTACATAACAGACAGGTCGGTGCCAGGAGCATACTATCATTCCTAGGCTTGCTCATTTCATACAGGCTATGATGCCAAACATTAAGACTCATGAGCTTGGAAGATACAAAGACTATAATCCTCCCTTTTTTCCAGTTTCATCTGACAGGTGACCAATGAAATTTTTAAAATGTGTTTGTATTCATTTGAAAGGTATAGGCACATTGAGAAACACAGACAGAGATCTCCCATGTCGTGGTCCACCCCTAACTGCCTGCAACAACAGCCAGGACTGGGCTGGGCAGACAAAAAGCCAGGAACTCAGTCTGGGTCTCCTACTTGAGCAACAGGGACCCAACTAATTGAGTCATCACCTGCTGCCTCCCAGGGTGTGCATTAGCAGGAAGCTGGAATCCAGAACAGAGTTGGGAATGGAATTCTGGCACTCTGATATATATGTGGGCATCCTAAGTTGCTGCTTAACCACTGGACCAAACACCCAATCTGACAATCATGTTTTTTAGATGATTTATTTTACTAATTTAATAGGCAGAGTGGAGTGACAGAGAAAGAGAGAGAGAGAGAGAGAGAGAGAGAGAGAGAGAAAGAGAGAGAGAGAGAGAGAGAGAGAGAGAGAGAGAGAGAGAGAATTGACTTCCATTTTCTGGCTCACTGTCCAAATATCCACAACAACTAGAGCTGGGCAGGTCAAAGTCAGGAGCTAGGAAACCCATGGGAGTGGGTCTCCCATGTGGGTGGCAGGGGCCCAAGCATCTGGACCTTCTTCTGTTTTCCCAGACACATTAGCAGGGAGCTGGATCAGAAGTAGAGCAGCTGGGACTCCAGTCCACACTCTAATATAGGATGATGGTGTCACAGGTGGCAGCTTAACCAGCTGTACCACAATGTTGGCCTTGATAATAAATTTTGATCCTTACATTTCTCTGGCAAGAAAAGCAGAATTCACATTTGATATTCATATTTAGATATGGCAGAAGAATTCAGAGGCACAAAAATATGCTTCATAATTAATGGAAGAGGCTACCTCCCAGGTTAAATATGAAACAAGACTAGTTTAGAGATGTTACAAGAAGAAAGAGAAACCTTCTTACTCTGCAAATAGGTATAAAGTGTAAGAATAAAACATAAAAAACAAATTCCATTACCATTCTTTGAACACTTTAATGAAGTAATTAGTAGATAATGTCATACATTATGTTGAAATGAATATAAGTTGAATTTTATAGCCTCATAGCAAGCAAATTCCTATGAGTTTTTCAGCTGAGACAGAAGGCTTAGATGAAATTTCACGTTTGTGATTAGATCTTGGACTAAACGGTCAGCCCACTACTCTGACCCCACACCCCCTATCCTGACCCTCACACCACCTATACTGACTCCCATACAAAACCAGTCTCCTCAGTTTACAGGGGATTTGGTGATTAAGTTTGAGCTTCACTGTTGTAAGAGAACAGCTTGAAAAGGTGTCAGAGGATTCTGACAGCCCGTTTGGACTTATCAAATTATTGATAAACCTACTTAATACTATTTGAAAGGTAAATTGCAAGAAAAATGGGAGAATGAACCATTTTATTGCAACAAAGCTGTGTTAGGTACCCCTTCCATATAATGGCCTCTAATAAAGCTTGTTTAATCACCTGCCGTGAACAGGAATTTCCTTTCAGCAATTTCTAGAGTCAGAACAAAGGGACTATTTTACTTTCTGCTTTTAATGCCTCTGTCACAGCCTCAGTATAGTTGAATTGGCAACCAGTTACGTGAGATGATTTGGAAAATGCAGTCAAATGTTTTCAGCCTCAAAGCTCTCCCAAGCCCTTGGGTCTCCCTAGTTTTGGTTTAGAAATTTCATAACAATTGTGAAACAACACAATGTCAGGTGAACCGTGTGGAGAAAGTCCCTTACATTGATGTGTATTACCTAATAAGGTTGTATAAGGAGGCAGAACCTGGGGCTAGTATGGGATTTGGGAACTTCTTCCTTAGTTGATTTCCTTGGAGTGTAGTTTACATTGTTATATTCTTTAGAAACAGATAGAACCTGTTATTTACATAAATTCAATGTGATTTATATTTAAAGCTTGGGCTATGAAGACCTTAGGAATTATCCAAGTGAAGAACTAATCTGGATTGAGTGCCAGTGGGAAATTGCTCCAGGCATAGGGTAGCAAGGCTGCAAGAACAGTAAAGACTCTGAACTGTGTCCTACTGACTATCTGGAAGTATGTCCAATAGACACGTCTGCCTCTTTATAATTTCATAGACTCATAAAACCAATGCCTTGGAACAACCTTTGACAGAAATTCCTTCCTTTTAATTAATCAAGGAACAGAGGTTTTAGAGAGATGAAATGAATTTTCTATGGTCTCACTACTAAATAATACAGAATCTGTGACAAAGGATTTTTTTGGTTCTTAGTTCAGTGTTCTTTATGTTTTACTAATAAATCTTTTTCCAAAATATCCATAATTAATGCCAATAAGATAAAAATATGATCATACATTTTAAATTACTGTTCAGGCTTTAAGATAAAGAAATGGAAAATGCCAGATTTCTGTGTGATGTGTGGAGTTGACAGCAATAGTTCAGTAGTAGAAGTACATGATTGTTAAGTGTATGTCCTATGTAAATTCCCCCCAAACCAGATAGAGCTTAGAAGAAGAAATGAATGTAGGAATTAATTCAGAAGGAAATTTCAGATACAGAAATGATAGTGAGGAGAAAACAAGGAAAAGAAGGAAGAGGAGCCAGCTATGTGTTTGATGATCCCATTGCCTCTCTTAGCAAGTGAGGCTGAATCCCACCATGGATGCTCTGTTGAAGTATATAGAACATCCTTTAGCATTATTTCCTTTGAGGACAGGGTTGCTGGTGCATTTCTCAAAGCTCCTGTCCCTCACTTGTAGTGCATTGTTCTCAGGGTATAAATCCCCCTTCTTTTTCAAGTCAAACCAGTTTTCTGCACATGGTCTCATGTGGCTATGAAAGAGCAGCAAAGCAGAGGGAAAATCCATGATGTTGGGCAGTGGCTGTGTATATGGTATTGCCCATCTTCCTCAAGCTGAAAGCATCTGGACCTGTAGGAGTTTGTATACACTGGCTCACAACCATTGGGTACAGTCTAATTCTCAACTATGACAAATAATCAAAAGATAGTTTGATGAGTTCTTTAGTAGTAATTCTTGTGAAATTGCGATTGAATCTCTTCTAGAGCTGTCTTGAAGTACATTTGTGGATTCTTTGCAGGCTAGATCATGGGGCATAGATATTATTCATTGAGAAAAGCCAAAACTTGAGTAAGAAGGTGGAATTGACATAAATAAAAGTATTTTTTTTCAAATTCATAGAATATTTTGCTTCTCTCAAAATCCTTCCACATGCATTATCTTCTTTTGTCCTCCCAAATCTTTCACTATCCTCTGTATATGTTACTCTCTTTTGTGCTTCCATTTTCTTTCTTTTTTTTTAAATTTATTTTTGACAGGCAGAGTGGACAGTGAGAGAGAGACAGAGAGAAAGGTCTTCTTTGCTGTTGGTTCACCCTTCAATGGCCGCCGCGGCCAGCGCGCTGCGGCCAGCACACCGCGCTGATCTGAAGCCAGGAGCCAGGTGCTTCTCCTGGTCTCCCATGGGGTGCAGGGCCCAAGCACTTGGGCCATCCTCCACTGCACTCCCGGGCCACAGCAGAGAGCTGGCCTGGAAGAGGGGCAACCGGGACAGAATCCATTTTCTTATATTACATAATTCACTCTGTAAATGCTTTTAGAAAAACAGACACATCTTTGAAATGTACATGAAATATCAGAAAACAGAATTATCTGTTTCTTATTCTGATTTTGAAGCTTTTATTTATTCATTTTTTTCATTTATCCAGTAATGCTTCTAGATCTTAGGAATGCAAGTTGAAACAAGATGCTGCTCCTACAATAATGCTGCTTTGATTCATATTTAGAGTAAAAGTTAATGCATAGCATGGAAATGGCAATTTATAAGTAGTATATGTTGAAGATTATTGTTAATTGGGAGTTTCTGAAAGGCACTATCTTCAGTAATCTAGGTGGTCTGAGGAATGTCTTTGTCAAATTGAATTAAACAGTTCCTGGTAAAAGAGAGAAACAGCATGGTTTCTGTCCCTGTGAGGAAGCAGCGACACTGACTTAATCTGTTGGTGAATTAGGAGATATCTATAATTCTGAACTACAGTGATGATACAACAAGGTAGGGATAGTAAATAACTTAACAAGTTGGGAACCACCAAGCCAAGGCATCCCAACTATAGGAAGCAGTGTGTTTTGAGATAGAACGTAGGGTTGGGTAATTTGGAAGATTATATGAGAGCAGTAGGATACCTAGGACCCACTTCTTCCTTATTGGCCATCAGTCTTTTTTTTTAAGACTTATTTATTTATTTGAAAGTCAGAATTGCACAGAGAGAGAAGGAGAGGCAGAGAAAGAGAGAGAGAGAGAGAGTTCTTCCATCCACTGGTTCACACCCCAATTGGTTGCAATGGCTAGAGCTGCGCCGATCCAAAGCCAGGAGCCAGGAAAGCTTCTTCCTAGTCTCCCATGTGGGTGTTGGAGCCCAAGGACTTGGGCCATCTTCTACTGCTTTCCCAGGCCATAGCAGAGAGCTGGATGAGAAGTGGAGCAGCTGGAACTCAAACCAGCGCTCATAAGGGATGCCGGCACTGCAGGCGGCAGCTTTACCTGCTATGCAGCAGCGCTGCTCCCCACCCACTTTTTTTTAAAGCAGCCATCAGTCTTGTACCCTGCATCAAGAATTTGAAGGATATTTCTCTACAGAAAGCAAGTCATTCTCAAGAAGAATCTTGAATATTGCCATTTAGTGATCTCCAAAAGCCACCTGATCATCTCAGAGTGAAATCTACCAGTTAGAACACTCAGCTGTTAACATAGAGCTTAAAGCAACATTTAAACTGATGTTGCCAAGTGTAGACCTGATGAGATTTGAATGCAACTGGTATTTGATGATATACTATGTAAATATTATTTCATTCATATTATTCTGAAACGCTTTTCAGAAGATATTAAATATTTGTGAATTGTATTTTTAATTAAATTTTGGAACAATTAAAAACTGTGACCTGACCTCTAAGTATCTCAAAACTTTTGAGAAAAGCCTCTAACATATAAAAGAGAAACCAACAAACAATAACCATGGAGCTCAGAAGAAGCAGAGGCAATGTTTAAACAAAGAAACCTTCAAAGAAACTGCAATTAATATACTCAGAGACATAAGAAAAAATATATTGGACACAAAAAGGAAGAGCAGAGTGCTATGAAGAATGTACAGAGATCAAAGCAAGAGCAGTTGGAAGTTAGAAATACAAAAGCAGAAGAATTTTAAACAAAACTAAAAAGTTTGGGAGGCTAAGGCCAAGAAAAATTCCTAGTAGAACATACAAGCAAACAAGCGGGTAATAAATGAAAGTGATCACTGTGGAAACAATCCAGGCAATGCCCAAATAGAAGGGGCCCCAGTATGAGAGAAAATAAACATTAGAGAGAAAGAAATAATCAAGGAAATGATATAGAAAACTCACCAAAACTGGAGGCACTGACTCCCTTTAATGGAAGGGACTTAGGATCCCAGAGTGAAATGATAGATCTTATACAAAAGATCACAGTTCTCTGTATCTGATAACAAAGTTTTCTGTGTTGACATTTGAAGCTAGAACACAGTAAATAAATTTAAAATTGTCTCCAAATAATACAAATTAGTATGATATGACACAGACACACACACCGAGAAAGAGAGAGAGAGAGGGAGAGAGAGAGAGAGAGGGAAATCAAAGACCAACTTGTGCTCACCACTTCTCTCCTTTCTTCAGATGTAATGGGAAGAACACCTGAGTCTTACAAAAGAACAATCCTGTATTTGAAGTTTAAATCCTGTCCCAATTAATTTACTCTAAAACCTGTATTGACAATTATCCTGTCTAATGCATTTTTTCTCTCATTTTACTGAGTAATTCTCTTTAGCACTTGGATAGGCTCTAATAGGTGTTATCTTTACAAGAATTACAGACACCATGTCTCCCTCCAGCTCCTATTAATTTATTCTTATTATCTTCACAAATCTCTGAAGATCTACAAATTTTTTACCTAATTTTAAATCTTGTTCACGCTTACATACTTTTGTAGTTGTATTTGCATTGCTACCCACCATAACAAAATATTCTCATCAACATTGTTGACCATCTCCCCCATCACCAAGTGTAATAACTACTCCTCTGTTGACATCTTCTTCAACCCTGAACAGGATTGGATACAGTAAAGTGCTCTTTGTTCTTTGATATATGTTATTTGCTTGCCTTCTGGGACTCCATAATACACTTCTTTGCTTGCGACTTATTGGGTCCTCTCCCTCAGTTAATTCCTCTTCCTCTTGCTTGTCTGTTACATAATCTAATTGGATGTCTAATAGACATCTCAAAATATCAAAACACAAACCCTTCTGTTTCTCTCCTTTATTCCGGTCTTCCCCATTCCAATTAAATGGCACCACAAACATTCATTTATTCATGGCGACAAGTGGGAAACATGTTTTTATAGCTTAACCCTTACAAGAAATTCTGAAACTACTCTCTACTCACCATCTTTATTTATACTGTCAATCATCTTACTCCTGGATTCCTTATTATCAATTCTTGTCCTTTCTCTATACATTATTAAAGCATAAAATATTATCCTTTAAATATTAAATCATAATATTTTGTAAATATTATTATTAAAATATTAACTATTATAATATTACAATTTTAAAGTAAATTTTAAAATATTAAAGCATAAACCATATTGTAACACCTTCTTAGACTCTTCAAATTCATTCCATTCTATTTAAAACAAACTGAAACTTCCGACCATGACATACACGGCTCTATAGAGAACATGTTCATAAAAGTCTAAATTGATCCACATATGAAATTAAAAACTTTCCAGTAACCATTTTAGTAAAATAAAAATAATACTGAAATATTTTCAGTTCAATGCAGTGTATCCAAAGTGATCATTTCAATTTACAATCAGTTACAAATTTTAAACTTGCTTTTACAAAAGATCTTCAAAATCCAATGTGTTTTTGTATTTTACGCCTCCACTAGATCTCCATTTAGATTCGCTTGATTTCAAGTGCTCAGTACCCACAGGCAGAAAGTGGCTCTCATACTGGAGAATGCAGAACTACACGGCGTAACCCTGAGTCCTTCTCTCACCTCAGAGATCGGGCTCCATATCTGTGATAATACTCTGGTCATATTTACCTTTCCTCTATTCCTCAAATATGCCAAGTTTATTTCCACCTTATGTCTTTTTCACAGCCAGTTCTCTGTCTAGATATTGATTCTTCAGTGTATCTCAGGGAAGACTGCCACTTATCATTCAGATATCAATTCAAATGCTGCCTTTTGGAAAAGGTCTTCCCTTATCATCCAATCTAAATTAGTTCTCCTTCTCTAGGACATTTTTGTTCCATTAATCATGTTTGATGTTTTCATAGAATTTATGTGATTCATTATTTCCTGCTCTGCCACACAACTATAATGTGGTCTTTTGAATAGGGGCTTTATGTAGCTTGTCCACAGAATAAGCAGTTCCTGGGATAATTGCTGAATGCTTAAATGAATAATGGAGGGATAATCATTAAAATGTTAAAAAGATAAAGCTTGAGATTTATTCCATTGCATTTTCTGTTTGTTGTAATGAACACATTATTTTTGGATTTTAAAATATCCATGGCAATAATTTGCAATGATCTAATACAGATTTTTTAGGCATGGGACTATGTGGACTATTAGTAGTATCTAAAAGAGTGTCACCTTGCAGGTGGGGGAAAATGCAACCCTCGAAATAGATTTAGCTATTGTGTATTATATTCATAATATTCAATGGAATGTTCTAACACTTGATCCTGAGCTGATCACCTGATATTGCCAACATATGCAAACACACTGGGGAAAACACACACACACACTCACACACACACACACTAAAACTGAAAGGAGAATGAAGAAAAAAATATTAGTACTTTGGAGCTTAGACTTCCAAGTAGCACAAATCGTAGACCCCTATTAGAGGCCACTTCAGAGATTTATGTCTCTGCAGTGTGGAAAGATGAATTAATAGTTTGGCATAAGATTCCAACATCCTATCAGCGGAAATGCAGCCTGAATCAGGGCTCATAAGAACTCTGAATCACCTGGCTATTAGCCTAAAGTGGAATCCAGAAACTATTCCGTCTTTTCCTTCCCTCCAAGCGTTAGGTTTAGTGAACCAGTTTACACCTACTGCTGATGAATCATCTTCCTAAATGACCCTGCTAAATCATATGCGGATAATTATAAAGATTCAAGCTTTGTGTTTTGTGTGTGGGTTGAGATTACCATTGCCTGACCACATCCTCAGGAAAAACTTAAACTGTCATCACATCACAAATAAAAGACTAAATTCTCCATTCCTCATAGCTACAGAGGAGAAAAAATAGCGATGAACTCTTCTATCAGGATACTGCTCTGCTCCAGCCTGTCATCTTGGCTAACCCAGTCCTCCATCTGGGACTCCTCTGTATGGTTATTTTCATCATTTGAGTTCTTTGTGGATAAGTGTGTTGAAGGAAAAAGTACAAAAATCTTGTTGGAAGTGCTAATACCAAGAAAAGAGAATTACATAGGGGGAAATACTGGTTTATGTGTCAGATGATTTGAAGAGCAAATTATTCATGAAAGCAATACATTCATTGATCAAGAGAGAGGAGTAAGACAACCAAAGGTACGCAAACCTGTCTTCTGCATTTGTCACAGAATAAAAATGATTTGCTTTTTTCATATCACAGGGAATACAAATTTAAAGTGTGCTATGCAATATCCCATACTTGAAAGTTCTGAATAACTTCAGGAAACAATTATATATATTATATCTATACATATTTAAAAATTAATTAAATTTATCCCTTTGAAATAAGAATTCATATTAAATAAACCAAATTTGTAATTATTTTCTTTTGTATTTATCAAAATATAATACTGCATTAGCTAAATCAGGGGAAACTTCTATGCTATTTTCTTCTCTAGAAACATCTTTGGCTTGGAACATATTTTTTAGATGTTTATTATTTTCATTTACTTAAAAGGCAGAGTGACAGAGAGTGAGAGAGACAGAGAGCTCTTCCATCCACTGATACACTCCCCAAATGCTGGCAACAGACAGAGCTGGGCCGGGCGGAAGCCAGGAACCAGGAACTTCACCTGGGTCTCCCACATAGTGTCTTAAGCCATTATCCGTGGCCCCCTGTGAAGCAGTAGCGACAAGCTGGATCAGTAGCAGAGTGGAAATCCAGCTGGCACTCAGATTTGGGGTGTAGTTGTCCCCAGCAGTGACCTAAACTGCTTTATCAAAATGCCCAGGAGGAGCACGTATTTTTTAACATCTTTTTTTTATGCAGAAAAATGTTAAGTTCTTTTTCTACTTAGCTATAGTCTAGATGTCTGTGTAGAGTTTTCAGCCCAAGCAAAAACATTTCTTAAGGGTGCGAATGGAATATATGAAGTTGTAAGCTAATACATCAGATCTCATGAGAAAATAAGCAAAAATAAAACATATCAAACTCCTAGTTGTTTATGTGTTGTATAACAGAACATAAACTAGTTGTTCTTCCAGAGGAATTTAAGTTTTGACATGTATCTAAGTTCATTTTATCCGAATTTTTACTATTTACATGTTTTGTAAAAAGATAATGGATGTTAATTTGGAAAGATTTAAGAATACAGACAGGGGCTTGCACTGTGGCGTAGCAGCTAAAGCTGCCGCCTGCAGTCCCAGCATCCCATATGGGCCCTGGTTCAAGTCCTGGCTGTTCCACTTCCGATCCAGCTCTCTGCTGTGGCCTGGGAAAGCCATGGAAGATGGCCCAAGTCCTTGGGCCCCTGCACCCATATGGGAGACCGAGAAGAAGCTCCTGGCTCCCGGCTTCAGTTCGGCTCAGCTCCGGCCGTTACATCCATCTGGGGAGTGAACCAGCAGATGAAAGACCTTTCCCTCTCTCTCTCACTGCCTCTCCTTCTGTATCTGTGTAACTCTGTCTTTCAAATAAATAAATAAATCTTTAAGAAAAAAAAAGAATACAGAGACACAGAGAAAAAAATCACCCATCTCATCAACTCCAAATGGATATGTATTATTTCATTATTTGATACAGATTTTGTTTGACCAAATCAATCGGATATTTTTCTTCCAACTTCCAGACTTTATTGTCAACGTTATAATAAAACCCTTATTTGCTTGTCAGCCTGGTGCCTGCAACAGTGGTGGCAGGGAGTATGTTACTCCTGCTTCTGCCCTGGAGCATCAGGCTCGAGGTTCTTCGGCGTTGGACTCCAGGACTTGCACCAGTGTCCTGGAAGGATCTGAATCCATGGGCCTAAGCCTGGAGGCTGTCCTGTAGATCTCCTTGGTTCTGGGGTCTCTGCCTTCTTTGACTGAGTCATTGCTAACCTTGGATCTGGCTCTCAGCTTTCCAATGGCCACTGTGATCATGTGAGCCAATTTTCAATAGAATTCTATTTCCAATAAAATGAACTACTATGTTTTATATTCTATTATGTTTTAATTTTTTGGAGATCCCTAACAAAATATGTGATTATTTAATTACTATAAAAGTGAAGACATTTCATACATTTAGAAACTATTTGTATTTGCTAGCTTTTATTAGCCTATCCTTAGCATATTTTTCTTTTATACTGGTGGTTCTTTTTAGGAACTGTGGGTGCATTGAGTTGAGCTCATTGTATTCATCTTTACTATGGTTCATAATCTCCATTGATCTCCACAAAGTCATTATTTTGTCCCTTTGTGTTTTTTTTTGTTCATTGTTGTCTATAGATTTCATATCTCTTGTTCCATTCCTCATCTCCTCTGACACACAGGACAAATCTAGAGGAAATAGTGTGTGTTTTTTGTTTGTATGTGTTCTTGTATGTATGTCATTCATTTATAGACATGTGCTTATTTTATGTTAATAATCACATTCTATTATATAAATTTCTTATTCATCCTGATGATTATTAAAAGATTGATCCATATTGTTTGTTGTGCATCTGCTCTGACTTTTGCAAAATAGTCCGTGCTGCTCTCATCACTGTTTACATGTCTAGTCTTCCAGATGTGGAAACCCAGATACCCTGGCATTACACAAGGATGTATGTAACTGCTGTGTTATTGGGTAGAACCATATTAATGACTCAACTCTCCGTATAAATTGCAAACACTTTCCCTATTTTGTGACATCTTTCTATTCATATTTATTATGTGGTCAAACCTACTAATTTGTTCATAATTCTTTCTGGCCTTGGCAATATAGCAGATTATCCCAATTAGCTAAAAACACATCATTTATCTACTGGATTTATTTTATTAAATTTATAACTGAAATCAATATGGAATTTATTTTAGGCTAAAAAATCAAAAAGCATGAATTTCTCTTAATCTTCTTCACTTGTTCAACCAATGTAGCAACTGAATTCTTAAAATAGACATTTCTTGCTGTACATAATTGATATGATAAACTTATGCTCAATTCCATTTGTATCTGTTCTGGACTTGCTATTTACTTGAATTGATCTTTTTGCTCTCATGCTTGTCCAATAGTTTTTGCTAAATATAGAACTATAATTTGGCTTATTATCCTGGAGATCAGGAGAAAGTTTTAAAAAATTAAAAATATTGCTGCTTCTTGTTAAAGAGAAAATAGAACATGTAGGAAGAAATTAATACTCTCCACCTCCTTCTCCTATTTTCTTACTTACCCTAGGTTTCCTATTGTTAATATTTGTATGTGTATCCTTGGTAATTTCCCTGTCTCCATTGAATATATGTTTTTCAAGAAGCAGAATCCTAATGTATACATTATTCCACAACATGTTTTCTTTACTGGATGAGGTATCAGGGACATATTTTAAGATCATCATAAAAAGATTTTATTGGTTATAGTAATATTTCTGTTCAGTCATAGGTACTACATCATTTCTAAATTTTGGTAGTTTGAAGAAAAAAAGTTTTTTTCTTGCTCAAACCCATGTTGCTTCAGGTTGCCTGGGGCTCAGCTCTGTTCTTGCTGAGGGAATGGAGCAGGCTGTATCTGTGCGAGAGGGAAAGAAAACAGTGCATCAGCCTAATGCTTTCTCTCAACACAGCAGCTCTCCTTTTGTTGGCCAGAGGGAGGCACATAGCTTTGCTGACTTTCAAAGGCATGCAAAAGTTCAAGTACAACTAGGAAATGTTGGAAAAGGCTATTTTTGAATCCCTCTACTAAGTATCACAAAATTGAATCCATTCATGCAGCAAAGCAACCTCAGTTTTTCAGACATTCCTTCTGATAAGCATTCAGACTTTCCATTTTTCCCTTTGATACACAATGCTGTGAACAAAATAGTTCATAATTATGGATTTAAATAAAATATGCTTAGGGAATAATATTTTTATGTGTGCAAGATGAATTCTTGTTTTTTAAAGATTTATTTATTTATTTGAAAGAGTTACATAGAGAGGTCTTCCGTCCACTGGTTCACTCCCCAGATGGCCGCAACTGCCGAAGCTGCGCCGATCTGAAGCCAGGAGCCAGAAGCTTCTTCCGGGTATCCCACACGGATGCAGGGGTCCAAGCACTTGGGCCATCTTCTACTGCTTTCCCAGGCCATAGCAGAGAGCTGGATTGGTAGAGGAGCAGCCAGGACTAGAACCTGCGCCCATATGGGATGCCGGCGCTTCAGGCCAGGGCGTTAACCTGTTAACCTGCTGTGCCACAGCACGGGCCCCGCAAGATTAATTCTTAAATAACATTTTTGTATCAAATAAATATTGCCAGATTATTGTTCAGAATGACCATGACAATTTTCTTTCCCATATCAAATTACAAGCATTCTCTTTCCCTACACCTATACCAACATTAGATACTATCAATCATTTTATTTACGTGTGTGTGTGTGCAAATTTTCTTGGCAAAAAGTATATTTTCTTTAAAAATATATTTGTTTTGGGGCCGGCAACATGGTGCAGTGGGTTAAGGCTCTGGCCTGAAGTGCCGGCATCTCATATGGGCGCTGATTCTAGTCCCGGCTGCTCTTCTTCAGATCCAGCTCTCTGCTATGTCCTGGGAAAGCAGTGGAAGATGGCCCAAGTTCTTGGGCCCCTGCACCCACATGGGAGACCTAGAAGAAGCTCCTGGCTCCTGGCTCCTGGCTTCGGATTGGCACAGCTCCGGCCATTGCAGCCATCTGGGGCGTGAACCAGCGAATGGAAGACCTTTTTCTCTGTCTCTACCTCTCTCTGTCACTCTGACTTTCAAATAAATAAAATAAATCTTTAAAAAATATTTATTTGTTTTTTGTTTGAAAGGCAGAATGACAGAGAGAGCTACAGGGAGAGAGAGATCTTCCATTCATTGGCTCACTTCCAAAATGTTCGCAACAGCTGAGGCTGGGTGAGGCCAAAGCCAGGAGCTGGTAACTCCATATGGGTCATGTATGTGGGTGGCAGCAATCCAAGTACTTCATCTACTACATTTCAGGCACATTAGCAGGAAGCTGGATCAAAAGTGGAGGAGTCGGGACACAAATCAGCACTCCAGTAGGGGATGCTGGGTTCCAAGTGGGCAGCTCAACCAGCTGTGCCACAATGCCTGCCCTGGCAAAGGAAATCTTATTAATTAGTTTAAATGATAATATTTTCAGACCAGTAAGGTAGAAGATGTATTGATTGTTTAGTAGGCCTGTTGAACATTGATATTTTCAAGTCTGTGAATGGCCTAACCATATCTTTTTGCCAATTTAAGATTATCTTAGGCAGAAATATATACTGAAGTAAAATCCTAGATATTTTCTTATATGTCATATTTATCAAAAACACATGTGAACTCAAAGATATCCTTTAAATATGACATTTATCTCTGTCTGAGCTGAGATAACAATCTGGGGCAGTTTCTTATCTGATTCTCCTTCTTGCATTTTTCCTCACCACCAATCAAATTTCCTCACAGGAAGGAAACTGAAGGTGAAGCATATCAAATCACCTCCTTGCCTAAAATATTTAATATTTCCCCAAGGCATTTAGAACAACAAAAAACCTCTCTGATCATGTCCTACTAAAAACTGAATGTGTAATCTGAGCACTGCCTGTTTTTACACACCCTTGAGTTCAATTTAACTATTTAATTGCTATTTCTGATCCATACCAGCTATTTTGGATTTGTTTGAATTTGTAAAAGAATAGAAAAGGAAACAGAGTTGGACCATCTCAGGGACTTTGCTCATGCTGTTCAGGTGGGTTGAACGCTTTCTCTCCAATGTTCATCTCGTTGGCTCATTTTAACCTTTCATTCTCAACTACATTGTCACTGATTCAGAGAACCTTCTGGGTACATCTACCTATTACATCCTCCTGTGTAATTTTCTCCTCCATCACATTTTTCTTATTCTGTAACTCTCAGCCTATAATAACCACACTACTTACTGTCTGACTTTTTTTTTTTAATTTGCTCCAGTAGAATCTAAGTTTCATGGGGGTAGGAATCACGTCTGCTTTATTCACAGTTGTTAGGATCTCAGTGCATTTGTCTCTGGCTATCCGTGGAAGACTGGTTCTGGAGTTCTCTGTATATCCCCAGATCCTAGAATACTTAAGTCCCTTAAATAAAATGGCACAATATTTCCATCTAACCTAAAAACATCCTCCCAGGTACAATGAGTTGTTTCTAAATCAGTTGTAACATGTGATAGCATATAATGTAAATGTAACATGAATAAGTTCATATTCTATACTGTTTAGTGAATAATAACAAGGAAAAAAACTTGTACCTGTCTAGTTCAAGGAAAATTTTTTATTCTGAATATTTTATGTCTGTGGTTGGTTGAATCCACAGGTATGAAACCTACAAACAAAGAAGCATATACATACGAGCATATACATATGATGGTGTTTCAGAATGTTCACAGGCAAATTAAAAGATAACATACATTCTCCATAAAGCTTTTGGAACCCTGTTTTAATTATCAACGTTTCTATATCCAGATATTCTTTAAATACACCTAGATATCCATTTGAAGTATAGAATTCCAAAGTGAGAGGCAAACCAAATAGCTCTAAAAGTTTTTATTAAGCAGTTAACTTTCAGGTTTATGATGCATTTCACTGAACTTTTTTTTAAAAGTTGGAGAAATCCATCTCTTAATCATAAAATCTTTGGGTAGATTTGAATTGACTAAATTCATCAGAAAAATATTAACAAGGATTTCTGCCTTGTATTCTTCAACTGTCTTTTCCTATTGCAAAAACAATGAAGCAAATAACAGTTTTGCAAAATCTATTCTTTTTTTACATTCATTTATTTATTAATATATAAAGAACAGACTTCATAGATATGATTCCAAGAATACAATGATACTTTCCTCTTTCCCTCCTCCTTCCTTTCTTTCCTCTTTCAAATTTTTTTGTGTTCAATTTACTTTATAATCACAAGCTCAATGTTCATCTTAACAAATAGCTCCACAAGTAAAAGGCAGATAGATCACTGTTCCACAAGGATATAGGCAAGGGTCATAAACAACAATGAAACTACAAGATGTCATTGTAGCTCAATATACATTAATATTTTTGTACAACCAACCATAGAAAAATACAATATGTGTCTCTTTGGTTATGGCCTATTTCACAAAGCATAATGGTCTCCAGTTGCATTCATTTTGTTGCAAAAGATAGGATTTCATTCTTTTCTATGGCTGAGTAGTATTCTGTTGTATGTGTGTGTGTGTCTGTGTATAAATTTCTTGATATATTTATTTCTTATATATATACATATATATATCAAATTTTCTTCATCTAGTCATCAGTTGATGGATATTTGGGTTGATTTCATATCTTAGCTATTTTGAATCATGCTGCTATAAGTATGGAGATACAAATACCTGTCATACTCTGATATCATTCCCTTGGAGTATATTGCCAGGGACATGATGGTTAGATCATATGGTAGATCTATTTTCAGATTTCTGAGGGAACTCCATACTGTCTGCTATAATAGTTGTAGTGGTTTAAATTCCCACTGACAGTCTATTAGGGTACATTTTCCCTCTCATTCTTGCCAGCATTTGTTATTGTTTGATTTTTGTATGCTAGCACTCAAACATCCACATATTAGAAAAGAAGGAATAATATATAAATTTTCACTCTGATGTATTTACAAAGTGTTTATATTATTTTGTTTTACTATTCAGCATCCACACTGTAGTTTTTATTTGCATTTCCCTGTTGGCTAGTGATCCTGAGCATTCTTTCATGTGTCTGTTGGCCAGGGAAATTTATTCTTGATTAGCCATTGAGGGTGGGGACTATTGAACCCTTGCACAACCATTAAGTCTCAAATGAAAACGGTTCAAAACCTCTGTGGACAGTAAAGTTTAATCACAGTTCCAGACGTTTGTCAAGTGCAGTCATTGTGAAAGACGTTTCCTATGTGGCATCAGTCGGAAATACTGGACATACTATTTAAGGAGTTGAATTTTCAGGGAATTAAGACAACTTGTGTGTGTGTGTGTGTGTTTGTGTGTGTATGTGTGTGTGTGTGCATGCGTGGACTCAAACATCTACATATAAAAAAGAAGGAATAATATATCAACTTTCATTCTGACATATTTACAAAGTGTTTATGTTAATTTATTTTACTATACCTTTTCTAAGGGTTAATGAATATTGATTCATTTAATTAGTCTCTTGATGGTACCATTTTTCTGTGTGGGACAGAAAGCAGCTCCAGTTCTCTGCTGTTTTGTTTTATATATCACTCCACAAGGCCCCTGAAACTTCACATTCTGGTACTCTTTTGTGCTTGGCATATCCATATCTCCCTTTACCAACATGCCCTCACCCTTTCATTCTCTCACCAATCAGATCCCAGTTCAAATGTCAAGTCCATCTTTGGTATTTTGCATAACTCTGTAGATAGTTATTCTCATGCTTCTTTACTGTTTTATAGGTATCTTTATCCTAATATTCGTAATCTACCTAATTTTGTTTCTCCATGATTTTCTAGAGTTGGAATATTTTAATGAGGTTTGCATCTTCAGTGGTAATCTCAGAGTCACTTAATAAATGCTGTGGTTTTTTTTTTTAATGAAGCCTAAGTCTTTTCACGGCTGGGATGAAAGACAGGAGGCAGAAGTTCCTGAACACCTTGTGGTTGGACTGTGACTCCACCCTAAATGGTTGGTTAAGGCTCCGTGCTTCTCCCAGGAGAAGTGTCATTCTGATTCCTAGGAATAGAGTCCTCTGTTTCATTAATATGCTGACTCTGTGGCCCACTCAGATTCCTCTCTCTAAAGCCCTCACTGGTGATCCTGTGAGCAGTGCTTCAGGGCAGAAGCTAGTTGCAAAACAAGTCTGTCACTCTTGTCTTTTCCTTAAGTCTGTGCAAGTGGAGAGAGCCAGCAACCAGTGTGAGCTCTCTCTCGATTTCTCTCCCTTTCTCTCCCTCCCCTTCCTTTCCTCTCTTCTACTTTTCTCCTCTCAAATGACAACTGAGGCCGGCGCCGGGGCTCAATAGTCTAATCCTCCGCCTTGCGGCGCCGGCACACCGGGTTCTAGTCCCGGTCGGGGAGCTGGATTCTGTCCCGGTTGCCCCTCTTCCAGGCCAGTTCTCTGCTGTGGCCAGGGAGTGCAGTGGAGAATGGCCCAAGTGCTTGGGCCCTGCACCTCATGGGAGACCAGGATAAGCACCTGGCTCCTGGCTTCAGATCAGCGCAGTGCGCCGGCCGCAGCGGCCATTGGAGGGTGAACCAACGGTAAAAAGGAAGACCTTTCTCTCTGTCTCTCTCTCTCACTGTTCACTCTGCCTGTCAAAAAAAAAAAAAAAAAATGACAACTGAACACAGGAGACAAAATGGTAAATGAGCAGGCTAGAAGCCAAGGGCATTGCAAAGTAAGATTGATGGGTACTATCTGAACTGGTGTAGCATCACCCATTCATGCAAACTAAGACTCTGCAGTGGGGTTGGTGGGCAGGTGCTTATGTTCAGCCATTAGGACCTGGGAAACAGGTAGCAGGGTCGCAGAGAATTCACCAGACTCAAATACATGTTGAAAACATTTTCTGTTTCATACTTTTAGTACACATTATTTGAAATTTTACCCTAGAAACATCTTCATTAATTATAATTACTCAAGGTGTTTTCAAAAACTAAGAGCATTCAGGGAGGGGGTGAGTACGGGGCTTGGGAATTATACATTTTTAAGAACAGAGCCCATAGGTAAGTTTTATGCAGATCTAAGTCTGAAAAGCATTGTTATGGTATTCCACTTGGCATGTTATAAAAAGCAAAGGACAGTTGTTTAAAGGTTGCTTTATATATTAGTGAGAAAACACTTTTTCTCCCCTTCATGAGTTGGGTTTTTAAAACTTTAACCCGCTGCTTCCTGCTTTTGTATTTTGGTGGGATTTTCCATTTCTGTCATTGTATATTAAGTCTTTCCTCTGCTTCTCCAGTTTTGGAAATAAAAATAGTAGTGGGGAGATTTCCCAAAGTTAACAGTGACAAAGTGATTTTTTTTTTAAAATTCTTACTTGCACTTTAAAACAAAATAAATAACTATGTTATTTTATGAAATTTTCAAAATATCTTGGGTACAATTTTAGAATCCCCCCCACCCCGAAGCTATTCGTATCACCAACTGCATGGGAAGTATGGGGAACAGCTTATATAAACAATGTGTTGAGACCATAATCAACTGACTCTATTTTTTCACATTGTAAATCATCAAAGGTCAAGAGTTAGGTCTTATCTGTATTTTCTCTGGACACTACAGGGATTGCCATATAATTCATTAGTAATAGCATCAATAGTGCTGGATGGGTAAATGGATGCAATATTGGGAAAGTATAGGTATTCATTTATATTGCATAAACCTCTGAGTACATTTTAATTTTAATAATTAAATGATGCTTAACTTCTTAGACTATTCAGTGACAACTACACAAATATACTTCAAAAACACGTATATACACAGAGTAGCTTTGTTTAGGTTTTCAAGGATTAAGCTCTAGGGTTATGGAAAATGTTCTTTCCTTTCATTCAGGAATATATAAATCGAAATCATTTGGGGATCTTGCTCTGAGGGCCAGGGGCCCTATAAGGCCACTGCTGTTGATAATCCAGCTATGGCAGGTGGTGAATCAGGTAATTCCCCCAGAGCTTCTAAGAGCTCCAGAGCCACAGAGGTGTAAAGCAAGGGAGAGGTCTAAGGAAGTTTATTCGAAAGCTGGTCATATAGCTGTGCAAATAAACACCTTCTTACATCATTACCACATGTAATCATTAACACGCCAGAATAAACTTCTCATTTCTTCACACCTCACTCAAGTCAGGCCTCTGGGAGACTGGTGTTCAGTTTCTCTTTTCTTTGCGAGTAACTGGACTTTTTCTCTCTTGTAGCTTGTGTGTCTTTGTCTCTTCTAACTCTTCTCAGACAACAAAACTGCTGAACCAACTTCAATTTAAAATAAACACAGGCTCAATTTGACAGGTCTTTTCTTAATGCTGCTTCATTTCTCTTCTTTGTAGTCTCTGTGAAGTTATCAACAAGAGAAGAGCAGAGTCTTAGTTCTGGGGGGATCCACTCTCATTCTCTCCCTCTCCTCCTTTTCCTCCTCCTCCTTTTTCCTCTCCTTCTCCTCCTCCTACACCTTCTTCTCTCTCTGTCTCTTGCACATGCATTTTTTTCTTAACTCTTTCAACCTGTTTTTATCTTCCTCTTATTCCTAAAAGTCGTTTCTAAGTACCAAGTTTAAAGACCCTTTAGACTTTTTTTTTTTTTGTCTGTGACATGACCTATATCATTTGGGGTTGAATTGTTACGGTAATGACACCTGATGACTCAAGTTTCCCTCCGCTTTCGCCATCATGTGATTTTCTCTTTCATCCCCTCTGGTTTTGATCAATGTGACGTTACCAAGTGAGGTGCCAGTGGATATTTGAAAAGGACTTGCTGAAGCAAGATTGCTCTCTGTTGCAACTTTTGCAGCATTAAAAACAAACCAGAACAAAACAGTGGGTCCTGGCTTGTCTCCAGGTGTTTGAGAAGGTGCAAGGTGAGAAATGTCCCAGTCCCTCTAGCTGTCCTGACTGAAGAAAGAAGCCTGCACCTGCAGTTCTTCCAAGCTGAGCTAACCTCAATTACCAACCCATAGAATCAAGAGAAAATAAATTCATGATAGGTTATTCTAAGCCATTAAGTTTAAGGTCAATTTGTTTCCTAGACTAGATAACATCATTACTCTGGGAACATAATTTGTTTGGCATCCGTTTCATGTTAGCTTACACTGCTGGTTCTTCTGCTTACTCTTTTAATGAACTCTCTTTCTCGTATTTTAAAAAAATTTTAAATCCTCTCCGAATGTAGTAAGAAGTGGGATATATTGATTTTGGAGAGGGTAGATCCTGAAGCAGGAATGAAAATAAAAGCGTTAGTACTCAGGTAGTTCCTCCTTATTCCTGCCATCTCTAAGACAATGTGCAAATGAAGAACGGTTTGGGGGTAGAAGGAAAACCACACTTGTTGAATCCTACGCTTGAAGTCATAAGGGTGGTTGTATTATTTACATATTTTTGAGGAACCGTAGACTTTTCTAATGTCTAATGTTGCAAAGGTTTTAAAGTACCACCTGAGTGAATTATTGACATTCTATACTATAAGAAAAAGTGAAACTTTTGATTTCTGATTCCCACATCTATTTTGCATCATTTGTTGCTACTGAAGTGGCAAATGTGCTCATACTTTGTGCATAATCAGCCATTTATATACCCACAGTGAGTCACTACATAGCACATTTAATTACTTATTTCATTTTCTTGATGGTTATTTATGTGTAATGAAGAAGAATAGGACTTTGTGTGTTAAGTAATGGATGAGTGTGGACATATACTTGACCAACAGGATACTTAATGAAACAGGAAGAATGTTTCCCTTCACTGAAAGTGCTGGACCACATTTTTGTCTTTCGTAACATCAGATGACCACGTGAGATCATAATCTTCCTATATGTTTTTTGTTACAACTATGCAGTGAAACTATATTCATTTGTAAGCATGGCATCGTCCTGTTGATTTTTCCAGTTAGCATTTTTTTCTGAAATTATTTTATGCTGTGTTGTTTTGGGCTAGTCCACATGAAAAGATGTCATTGTCATCATAAAAATACTAAATGCAGATTGGTATACTGGAATCTTTAGTATTTTCCTTATATTAAGTAATTAAAAAGTTTTTATTTTTTCTTTTTAAAATGTTTTATTTATTTGAGAGGTGGAATTACACATAGCAAGAGGGAGAGACAGAGAGAAAGGTCTTCCTTCCTTCTGTTGGTTCACTCTCCAGATGACCACAACGGCCGGAGCTGCACCAATCAGAAGCCAGGAGCCAGGTGCTTTCCAGTCTCCCATGTGGGTGCAAGGGCCCAAGAACTTGGGCCATCTTCTACTGCTTTCTCAGGCCATACCAGAGAGCTGGATCTGAAGAGGAGCAGCCAGGACTAGAACCTGCACCCATATGGGGTGCTGGTGCCACAGGAGGAAGATTAACCTACTGCACCACAGCGCCAGCCCACAAAGTTTTTCAATTATTCCTTCAATAAGCACTGAACAATACGTACTTATTAAATTATAGAATATAAGAATAAGTGTTATTTCATTTTTATGTGAAGAGTGGAGAGAAAGCAAGTATCCATCTACTGATTGACTCCCAATGCCTGAAACAGCCAGAGTTGGTCCATGCAAGATCCAGGAGCCCATAACTCACTGTGCATCTCCCATGCCAGTGGCAGGGACCCAAGTAATTGAGCCATCATCTGCTGCTTCCCAGGGTGTGAATTAGCAGGAAACTGGATCACTGGTACTGGTAGCAGGCAGTCTGATATGGGATGCAGGCATCCTAAGGGTAATCCACTTCTGTATCAAACATTGCCCTGGAATCTGCTTTATTTAAAAAACATAACTCATTTGTTTTTCTGTGATTTCTGCCTGTATGAAGGATAACAGGACATGTTGTAGCTAATAGTGCATGAGGAACAGAATATCAAAACGTTTTATAATGTCTTTGAATATAAATGTATTTAACTTAATTTCCTATGAATTCTTTCTTAATAAAAGATTTACTTATTTTTCTGAAAGGCAGAGTGACAAACAGAGGGAGAGGCAGAGAGGAAGGCCTTCCATGCACTGGTGGAATAGCCATGACTGGGACAAAAATGCAGTCAGGAGCCTGGAATTTCAATCGGATCTTCCACATGAGTGGCAGGGTTGAAATACTTGGGTCATCTTCTGCTACTTTCCCAGGCACATTAGCAGGGAACCAGAATGGAAGCGGAGTGACTGCTACTAAACGTGTCACTATACTCTAGCATTGGATGAGCCATTGCAAATGGCAGCCTAAAGAGTTGCTCCACCATGCTGGTACCTCCTGTGAGTTCTTGTAACATGTTTAGGAAAGTGAGTTGGAGCATCGGGTTTCAATGAATGACCTGCACACAATCATTCAGGGACAACTAGCATAATAATGTTCATCCTAAGTCTGAAATAGTACAAAGGCTACTTAGTATAAAATATATTTTATCTAAACAAAATTACATGACTGAGGCTATGTGTTTTTCCTCAGTCCTCAGGACTTCAAACCTTGAATATTTTTGGTTTCCTTTTTCTCTCCAACAAAACAACCTTAGAGAAATTAAACAGTTTGTTCCAAAGGGCGTGGATGGGTTATGCATTGAGATCTGTCCTATCAGCTGTGACTGTTGCTGGCAATGTGATTTCCATTTTCACTCAAATTTTTACTTGTTGGGTTACTTTTTTTTTCACTTTAGGCCTGTCCTGAATTATTTCTTTTCTCCAGAATCACTATTTAAACTGTTTTTAGTTTATCTATTTTTTTCTTTGTCCAATTTCATTTTTTAAAAAGATTTATTTATTTATTTGAAAGTCAGAGTTACACAGACAGAGGAGAGGCAGAGAGGTCTTTCATCTGATGGTTCACTCCCCAGATGGCCGCAACAGCTGGAGCTGTGCCAATCCGAAGCCAGGAGCCAGAAGCTTCTTCCGGGTCTCCCACATGGGTACAGGGGCCCAAGGACTCGGGCCATCTTCTACTGCTTTCCCAGGCCACAGCAGAGAGCTGGATTGGAAGTGGAGCAGTGGGGTCTCGAACTGGCACCCATATGGGATGCCGGGACTTCAGGCCAGGGCATTAACCCACTGCACCACAGTGCCGGCCCCTGTCCAATTTCAATAGAAACAATTGGTCGTGATACTAGAAATGAAGCGTACATTGACCAGCTGTACAAATTTTCTCTTTTCAGATTTGGAATAGCTTGGCCTAAGAACACAAACTAAAAACAATGTGTAAACTTCCATAGGATTCTAACTCAAGCCCCTGATTTCATGATGATCAATAGGAATTCCTGATATTTAATCTGATGGGAAGCCTAAATTTTGTGGGGTTTTGTTTGTTTGTTTTGTTTTGTTTTTGTTTTTGGACAGGCAACGTTAGACAGTGAGAGAGAGAGAGAGACAGAGAGAAAGGTCTTATTTCCACTGGTTCACCCCCCAAAGGGCCGCCACGGCAGGCACGCTGCACCTAGCTGAAGCCAGGAGCCAGGTACTACCTCCTGGTCTCCCATGCAGGTGCAGGGCCCAAGCACTTGGGCCATCCTCCACTGCACTCCCGGGCCACAGCAGAGAGCTGGCCTGGAAGAGGGGCAACCGGGACAGAATCCAGCTCCTCGACAGGGACTAGAACCCGGGGTGCCGGCGCCGAAGGTGGAGGATTAGCCTAGTGAGCTGCGGTGCCGGCCGGGAAGCCTAACTTAAAGCATGATATTCAACATTCTACTAAAAGTGCAAATGGATTTGTGCTGGTTTAAATTGCATTATTTTCCAAATTTATAGAAACTATTCTAATGGTTATATTGAAAATCTACAGAAAGACAATTGTTTACAGAAACCTTCACAACCATACAGCTTGGAATTATTTTTCAATGAATTTTCTGGTTTCGACATCTGTATGGAAAGTTAAAGTGAATTATAACCCTCACAGTGTTACAAAACACTCTTGATCATAGCCCTCTCAAAAATAAATGGGGGGGAGGGGGTTGGCACTGTGGCAGCAGTGCCGACATCCCATATGGGCACCAGTTTGAGTCCTGGTTACTCCTTTTAAGAGTCAGCTCTCTGCTATGGCCTGGGAAAGCAATAGAAAATGGCCTATGTCCTTGAGCCCCTTCACCTGCGTGGGAGACGTGGAAGAAGCTCCTGGATCCTGGCTTCAGATTGGCCCAGCTCCATCCATTGTGGCCATTTGGGCAGAGAAGCAGCAGATGGAAGACCTCTGTCTCTCTCTCTGCCTCTGCTTCTCTGTATCCCTGCCTTTTAAATAAATAAATGAATATTTAAAAAATAACTTAAAAAAAAGGTGAGAGTTTGGCACAGCATTTGAGACACCACTTGGTATGCCTCGTTCATACTGGAGTGTCTTAGTTTAAGCCCCAGCTCTACTTCTAATTCTAACTTCCTACTAACATGCACCCTTGGAGATTGTGGTTGCAGAGGATGGAGGGGTCAGCTACGACGGCTCAACAGTTGGTTCCCTGCTACCCACGTGGCCGACCCTGATGGAGTTCCTGGCCCCTGGCTTCAAACTGGCCTAGCCTTGGCTATTGTGGGCATTAGGGGAGTAAGTCAATGGATGGAATCTCTGTCCCTGTGTCTGTCTCATGGCTTCTCAAGGAAATTTTAAAAGTAATAAAATAGTAAACATATTTTTTATTTATTTATTTGAAAGGCAGAATTACAGAGAGAGAGGGAGAGGCAGAAAGAGAAATTTTTTTTTTTTCATCCCCTAGTTCATTCTCCCAAATGACCACAATGATCAGGGCTGGACTAGGTGGAAGCCAGGAGCCAGGAGCTTCATTAGGGTCTTCTACATCAGTGCTGGGGACCAAGTACCTGACCATTCTCCACTGCTTTCCCAGGCACATTAGCAGTGAAGTGGATGCTGGAGCAGCCAGGACACAAAACAGTGCCCATATGGGATACCCAGTATGCCACACCCCCGGCCCTAGCATATAATATTTTGATGTTTATTTCATTCTGAGTTTAGAATGCCAGCTTGAGAGTTAGTTATACTGCTCTGAAGGTGAGAGGTGGCTTTCAGGGCTTAGGATGTCGATATTGCTGCCTACACAGTGTTTTAAAGAGTTTGAGCTTACCTTCTGGCTATCCAGGGTAGCCCTGTGACATTCCTTACCTCCTTAGCTTCTTACCTACTAAATGTGCTATGAGAACCAATATGTCAACACTGCAGCATATGAATGACTGCTCAGAACATGGGAGAGGCTATGTAACTTATTATACTGCAGTTAATACAAGTTTTGTCCAATGATTTGAGATTAACATTTGCAAATGGTAAACTGGAAACAATAGCTTATCAATAACTTCAAGTTAACATTCTCATTTCTTAAGGAAGGTACATAGAAATGCAGGACCAGATTGCTGATATGGTCTGTGTGGGTTCCCAGGTGTCAGAAAGCTAAAATAGAATTACATCTCTATTAAATTGAAAAAATGGCATTTCCTTGTATGATCACATAAAGGTTGAAGGCTTCAGTAACAGTTACAAAAAGTACGGAAGGGAAGCCAATTTCTATAAACTAACCCATGCTCTACAAAGAATGTGCTCCTTGGATATTTTCTCTTGTTTTGGATGAGACAGAAGTGTACTTTCAATGATACATTTTATTGCACTCTGTAACAAAGATTGATTAGTTAATCAGAAAATAAAGTAATAAAAGAATGCAGGTTTTAGATTAATTATAGGCAAAGGAGACTTCTCTTATTTCAATTCCCTTATGTAATAAAAAAGATATGAAAGTTTATAAGCTAGAAGAAGCCAAGTCAAAGCTTTCACAAAAAAGTCACATCATTTAAGCCACCATAAGGTTTATAGAAACTTAATCACTACTTACCTAACTCTTGAGGTCTTTCACCCCAACACCTGCACACGTGTATTTTGGTGTATAATTGAGGTGACTCTTATAGGTGTCATTAGCCTTCAAGAATTTAAGTCACTTTTCTCAATGATGTTCATAGGAACATTCCATCAAACATACTTGAGAACAGATGCAACTATTTTATGAGAAATAAAATATTGGGTTGAGTCTGCACAAAAACATTCAGAGTAGGGTAATCTTCTTAATCAATGGCAGAAATATCAAAGTATTCTAGTTGATCAAAGAGGTTACATTTTCAAAACATACACTTAATGATGGAGTAACCATCAGCTATCTTTTTTTTTAAATAATTATTTATTTATTTGAGAAGCAGAGTTACAGAAACAGAGGTCCTCCATCTGCTGGTACACTCTCCAAATGGCTGCATCGGCCAGAGTTGTGCTGATCCAAAGCCAGGAGCCTGGAGCTTCTTCCAGGTCTCCCATGTGGTCTTCCAAGCACTTGGGCCATCCTCCACTGCCTTCCCAGGCTGTCAGCTGAGAGCTGGATTGAAACAGGAGCAGTCAAAACGTGGGCCAGCTCCCATATGAATGCTGGTGCTACAGGTGGAGGCTTAATTTAATATGCCGCAGCAGGGGCACAGGCTATCTTTAATGTGATAAAAAAGATAATATTAAATTTTCTCACTGATTTGATCTTACCCTTTCAGTTGCTACATTGATGTCTAAAATTTTGCTATGATTATTATATGAGTTCAATGAAAATAGTTTTTCATTTCCATTAAATAATTTCTCCACTAATTTTCCCTAAAAGATCACTTGAAACCGTACTGAAAGAGCACAGATTCCTCTTTGAGGCCTGTTCAAAAACATCGATAGCCTTATCTTTAGGGAAAACTCTACCTATGACATTGAGATGTCAACTCTCTTCTCAGACTAAAACTTATAGGATTATTATTTTCTTTTCAATTTATTTTGGGTTTTCTTTGAGTTTTATTTAGTTACAGAGCTAGGTTTATATATTTTGAAGATTGCTCTGAGCCTTATAATTTCTTTAATTGTGAATCATTTTACAATAGAATATGTATCTCAGTGCTTTTATGAATAATTCATTAGATTTTTATGTATGCTGTCAATCATACATTTTTTTTTGAGTGGCATTCACTCACTGAGAGGAGCAGATTTTCCCAGAAAACGCACTGAATCTACAAAAAGAAAAATGCTTATGGTGAGATGAATGCTATTCTGGTTGTGCATTTGCCCAGTTGAATATGAAATTTAACATATCCTAGAATTGACTTTTCTCATTCTTTTATTTATTTTGTTTATTGAAAGGTAAGGCAATTCCAATGCTCTGAAACACAGTCATCATTATTTGAAGTCTCCCTATACTTGCTTTAGTGCTCAACATTTATTAGATTCTAATGAATGCCCATGTGGGTGGGGGTGACCCATTTATTTAAAAATTATAAATTAAACATCACTCAAGAGTTATTTATTAAACCCTCTGTATACAAAACACCATTTAAAAGCACATCTTTTTAAGAGATCCTTCAGTCAACACCCTTCATTGTTCAGGTGAATACTCTGAAGGTCAGTGGGTTGGAATGACTTTTTCAGAGCCAAGCAAAAACCTCTTAGGTAAGAACAAAGGCAGAATAGGAAGCCTTGACATGTTTTCTCTTCTTTTTCTTGACTCCACCACAAAGACCTGTGACTTATTTCCTTCATAATGCTCCTGGTCTCAGTTTTACTACCATCAAACTAATTCATGAGATTGGTCTATTTTCAATGTTTATTATTGAGGATCTTCGTTTGATCTTTGATTACTAATCCTAAAGTTCCCCCACCATGTGCTGGGGTGCTCACTGGGAGTGGTTAATTTTTTTTGCCTAAGTTTAGCTTCATAAATATTTTCTATTTATTTATAAAGGCTTATTTCAGACTGAGGTAACCAACCCATCTCTCTTATTCCTTTAACGTCTGATAGCATTTACCATAAATATATCTCATGATTTAGTGAGAACTAAAGCAGGACCTAGTTTCTAAAATTTGTCTTTATTAAAGTGGTAATCAAAGAAGGAGATACTCTTCTCTGAAAGGAAAAGAGAACTTCCACTTTGATTATGGCCTTGTCAAAATACTGATGGAGTTTGTGGATTCAAAATTCTTCCACAGCCTAGGCAGCACCTGTCAAGAGCCTTGGATGACCATTGACATCATACATAAGAGTGTTAATTGTTAAATTAACACCAAGAGTCACTGTATACTAACTTCCCAAGCAGGACCTCTGTCCTCAAAGAGTTGTATTATAACTACGTCTTAGTGCTCACAAAAGATGTATCATTCTTGGGTGCTTCGTTAAAGTTAATTAAGTTTCTAAAAAAAAAAAAAAAAAAAAAAAAAAAAAAAAGAAGTGAAATTAACTTCTAGATGCCTTGACTTTGAACGCCCTTGTCTCGACTGTTGAGGAACAGTTTTGTGTGTGTGTGTGTGTGCAAATTGTTGAACTCTCTGCTTAGAATAAAGTCGGTCTTCTGTATATAAAGTTAATTGAAAAGGGATCTTAGTGGAGAATGGGACTGTGAAAGGGAGAGGGAGGAGGAAGAGAGGTGGGAGGATGGGTGTGGCAGGAAGAATCACTATATTCCTAAAGTTGTACTTACGAAATGCACAAAGTCTGTACTCCTTAAATAAAAGTTTTCTTTGGGGGGGATTAAAAATAAATCAATAAAAAGAAATGGAAAAAATTGCCTTTATCACTTCCAGTTATATATCTTTAGACAGACTACCAAATCTCTTTGGGCTTAATTATTTGTATGGACTATTGGTTTATTTTAAATGATCAATGTGAAGATTTAAACAGTATAATGAGTTAAAATCTCTTAGAGCTAGTAATCACACAGGAAGCACAATAAAAATCAGAACTTTCATTCTTATTACTACTGTCTTATATCATTACTTTTTCTTGTGTAAAAGCAAAATTTTGAAATTTGACCTTGAAATTTGTAGTGTTTATATAATTCTCTGCATCTCCAATATTTGAAGTTAGGGGATTAAGTCTAAAAGACCTTCAATTAATATTTGCAATGGGAATAGAATATTGTTTCTAATTTTAGTAGTTTTATTTAAAATTTCACTTCTACTATGACTTTTATTATGAAGAGACTTTCATTCAAACATAACTTGGTTTCTCAGCTAAGATAATTATTTTATGAATATATGTACCCAGGAAAAAATTTAAATATATCATTTATATTTTGAGATGAAATAAAATTACTGAGAATTCTTGCAGTAATAACAACTGCACTTTCACTGCATATAGTTCTGGTATCAACTACATTCTTGGCAACAGTCTTTATGATTTTGGGTAACATTACTCCAATATCTTGCCAACCCTGTAAAATGTGCATAAGCACTGCTCTGCCTCCTTCCCCTCACAGGAGAATGTGAGAGTTATTAATTCTATGCAAAAGTGTTTGAGTCTTGAATGCAAAGAAATATGAGCCAGTTTGTAAAGCATGTGGGTTTCAGATTGCTGAATGCCAGGAATGTGTGTCATATGTTCTATTCCTAAATTTGACAGTAGAATTGAGTAGGGTTTTTTGTTTTAATTCTTAGTTAGGGATTGGTCAATATTATGTCATGTACTATTTTATGATTTAACTCTAGTCTTTAAATAAAACTTGTTCCCAGCACACTTTGTTCTTTTTGTATCCATTTCCCCACATTCTGCATAAGTTTCCTAAGTGAAATGCACATTTAGTTTCCCATTTGATCTTGACAGGTGGAAAATACTAATGTTCTTAAAATACTGGAGAAATGACTCCAGAGTGTTTTACCTCCCTCCTCTATTCTTCAGGAATAAAGATGCTTATGCAATTAGAAACCAATCTCACATCTTCAATTATAAACAAGTTGTACTTCAAATAATTTGTAAGAGACTTGTCTAACATGAGATCCTTCACTAAATGAAGAAAAATTGTGATCTTTGTATCTTGCAAAAAATTAATGTGCTTCTGAAACGAGTATCAGGTTTTAGGATATGAAAGCCAATAGTAGTTTTCATTTTACCAAGATAGAATAAAAAGAGATACATATTCTTTCTCTCTCCCCCCACCTTCTCCCTCCCCCTCTCTCTCTTCATCTCTCTCTCCTCCCTTACATCTCTTTCTCATAATAACTCTGTGGTATAGGAATCATGTAATTTTAAAATACAAGGGTATAAATTATTAGTGACAAATTTGGTGCATCAATCCAATCTTCCAATAATAGACTTAGTTCCTCTACTACATCATAATTACTAAAAATCTTGAAATAATTCTGTCTTATGCTTTCTAATTATGCATTATTTTTGTGACAGCTACATACATTGTTTTCGAATGACATGGGAGATTATGCAGATATAGGCTATTATCAAATATGCCTACTTTTCCTATTTCACATTATACATGCAGTGTAAGTCACAGAGAATGAAAAGGTAAGGCACCTTGTACCTCCCAGTATCTCCAAAGTAGGGATTTATATTATAACTTCATTGGAAAACTTTAATCACCTTTAGGCATAAACACTGAGTTTGATTCAGTGATATTATGTTTATAGGTATATGTATATTATATATATATAATGTATATAATTATAAACATGATAGGAAGCTCTCTTTAGCATCATTACTCCTGATTTGGTGCTCAGTTTAAACCCCAACTGCATTTAGTACCTCCTCTATATTAGTTTTCTCATATCCTTTGCAAATTTCTTTTTACTATCTTTTTTCCCCATAGGACATGTCACATTGGAGTCTCATGGAGACTGTGAAATCCTTTAAGGCAGGTTTAGCCTTGCTAATTTTCCTCATGGGCAGCATTTAACACAGAGTTTGACTTAGACTAAGGCTCAGTAAATGTTGATTGACATGACTGTATAGATTTGTATATCATAGCTTGTTTCTCAGCAAAGTTGTTCCTAAGATCATAGGCGTGAAGTTTGCTTCATTTCCATTTGCCCTGACAAAGTCCCATTAATTATAGAAACTGTAATCCCTGATTTAAGAATAATGATGTGATCATTTCAGGAGCACGCACACCGGTGGTGGCCACTGTCATCATGTTCTTGGTGCTGTATCTCTGACTGGGCCACACACTGCTTTATGGTGTTGCTTTCACTTATTGTTATTCCCTGGTCACTGTGTACTAGACAATCTACTGAAAACTTGAGTGAGTCACTGCATTTCTCAGAACTTTACTGTTTTGAATCATGAATTTTGAATAGTAATTTACCCAGTTTTAAAGGGGATTTTGTTAATAGAGGTGACACCCTCAATAGGTGACTGAATTGAAAGGAACAAAACACATCAGATTTCTCCCAAGATGCCTTTAAGATATGGGAAATGTTCATTTTTTCCCCATATGAAACAATTAGCAAACCATGCACAACAATATATAGATGATTTATAATATGTGAGCTCTATGGTCTCACCAACTATAGTTTTCTATGATGTTCTTACCACGAGTTAAATAGGTTCTCAAAAAGAGTTTACAATGACTAAAATGAAGTATCAGTTTGAGAGGATTTTATGGAGCAAAGTTTTTTTTTTTTTTTTGTTTGTTTGTCTTTGTTTTGTTTTGTTTTTAAATAGGCAGCATTTATATAGCCAGAGGAAACTGGAGAGAGTTTTAGATAGCAGAGCAGGATGAAGAGAATTTCAGCAGTAAGAGCAAATATGAGACATTTCCAAGTATTTAGGGAATTGGCTGTAGAAATGTAGTGAGTAAAAAGAAGTAGTATAAAATATACATGACAAGTGTGCTGGAGTCAGGTTACAGAGGCTATTGAAATTGAGAAAATAAGACAATTGCAATGTCTTCTTAAACAATAAAGTTAATAAAGAATTTGGAAAAGGTGAGTACTATGATATAAAAAACAAATAAGGCAAATTAAAATATATGGGGGGTAATGCATTCATGGAGGGGATTTAAGAGTGGAAAAATAAATGATGATGGGATCAATGGAAAGAAAACAATTAGGAATGTTACTCATACTGATTTGGAAATGCAACAGAATTTTTAAGTGAAAATTGCCAGTAGAAATGGTCAGAAACAGAGATTTTGGTATTAATGTTTTACAGCTAAATGTTACCTTAAAGATAACATTTCATCTTTGACAAATGAAAAAAATTGATTTCTTAAATTGAGACATCAAGCCTGCAAATTGGGTTCTGTCCTGACTCCCTGTCTGATTTCATTTTCATCAAAATGACATCTGAGCAGTGAGAATGAATGAACTCCCCAAAGGAGAGGTCCTCAAGAGAAGAAAGCAGGAGGCTTGAATTTGGGAACTGAAAATACTGGGGAAAAGGAAAATAAGCCAGTAAATAATATCCAAGGGGTGGCTTGAATGACAGAAGCAGACTCCTATGTTTCAGGGAAGAAAATTGGAGAAGGTGAGGTTCAAGTGGCTCAGGACCTAAGAAGGATGACAAATAGAAGTTGCTGCTGATTTCAGTGATCAAAAAAAAATTGCAAAATTTAAAGTCAGTGATAGGAATAGACATTTGAATGAAGGTACTTTTGGGAAAACAAGAAGGGAAGTAAAATTAATATTTATAAATAGATTGGAAAAAATGAACAGTTGAGTGATATTCATTAATTTGCATTTTCAGAATAAAATAATCTTAGGCAAATTGGATGACATAGAAAAAGGGTGAGAAATACGTCTTTGACAAAGGTGGAGAGCAGTGGGAATAGATGCAGTCAAAGATGGGAAGGAATAGCCTGAAAGGGCTCGTGTTGCCTATAGCAATGTAAAAGGTAATTCACTTCAGGACTGAACAGAGGGACACAAGGCTGTGTATAGTCACAAACATACAGATGTCAAGCTCAGAATGAAGATAAAAATGAGTATTTATAGACATGGATGCATTTATTGAGCTCTTGGTTGCATGACCAATAAAAGTCAAATTCCTTTTTGCAAAACAGGGCCCTGAGAAGTGGTGATTATTACTTCAAAAAGAAGAGAATGTCTTCAGATGTTGGCATATAGATTATAGAATTAAAAATTAATAAAGATATTAGAATAATTAGAAACATGGTAGAATGACAGCAAGAATGGCTAACTAACATTATCTTAAGTCACCTAATTATGCCCCATTGCAGGACATTGGTCCAAACATTCAGTAATATGAAAGTATTAAGTCAACTTTGATGTATTTCTCTGGGCTTCTCCCTCATGGTCTAATTGAGAGACAGAAAAGAGAGAGGGAGAAACAGAAGGAGAGAGAGAGAGAGAAAGAGAGAGAGAGAGAGAGAGAGAGAGAGAGTCTTTGATCCACTGGTTCACTCCCCAAATGCCCAAAGCAATCAAGGTAGCTCCAGGCTGAAGCCAGGTACCTGGAACTCTACCCAGGTCTCCACATGGGCAAGTCTCCCACGTCCTTGAACCATCTTTTGCTGCCTCCCAGGTACGTTAGCAGGAAGCTGGATTGGAAGTGGAGGTGCCAGGAATTGAACTAACACTCCAGTATGGAACACGTTCATCACAAGATGCTTAACCTGCTGTGCCACAATGCCTATGACAATTGTTCTATCTTTTTAGGAAAACAAAAATAGCTGGAAAGAAGAGGCAGTGGAAAGATATCTACTGCTTTACTTTTGTCTTTTATTAAATCTTTCTAATGGGTGCCATTCTGCATTCTGATGGCCTTTCCCCTGTATCTCAGTTGCCCAGAACTGGCTTATAGATGCCTTATACACAAAACTCATGGTATTTATGTTCAATATTCAAATGAAATGGTTAAACTAGCAAGGAAATGGGGAGAACAGTTTTTGAGTAGGAAAGCCATGTTCTTCACAAGTATTTCCAGGCAACAGAAGTGGGCCAATTATAAAACATTGGTGTCTACTGTCTGTATGGTCAAGGATCAACTTCTGGTAGAGATAGTGTAGAGAAATAAGGTACTATGGGAGTTCAGATGCATTAAGCTCATTGTGCATCTGTTAAGCCTATTTGAAATGAAAACAAAAACTCTTGATGATTCACAAACAGTTGAGGACAGGTATACACATTTCTTTTATATTTAAAATTTCTACAGAACAAATAAAAGTGCCTGATTTAAAAAAACATCCTAGGAACATGTGTTTTGAGTGAATCAGTAGCAGTATCACACATAAAATAAATGAAATCGACTTAGATGATAATGTGGCCAACAAGGAATGAGTACATTGAAAAGCAGTCAAGTCAGTGTGGATTATGGTAGAGGACAGGGCAGAGATAAGAGCAAAACAAGAGATGAATGAACATGAGTTTTGTAGAGTGTATTTATGCACGTGGAACTAAACATATGCTTCAGCTAGAAATTATTTTATAATGCTCCATAATCTGAGGAATGGAATGGAGAAATTAACTGGAATGAGAAGTCACCAGAGTTAAGAAATCATGTAAATGGGAAACAGGTAGAAGGAATCTTGAGATTACACATCAAAGCAATACAGGTCTACTTGGTTCTGTTTGTCTCCACAGGTCTCAGCACTGATTCCCAGCCAGGATGGTCCTAGGAGATGCTTACACTGATCCTTAGTTGCTGCCCTTTATCCAGTTTCTAAAGCTAGGTCAGTTTACATGCATAAACACCACTGACTGAAGAGGTAAGGGTGACGCAGAGAAGCTTCCCACTGAGAAAGGACCCAGAAACACCATTGTTTTAGTATTTGACTCAGTAAATGTAAATCTATTTGGTAAATATTTCTTACTTTTTCTTCAGACATTGCTGAGACCACTTGCTAGCACAGAAATGCACTGGGACAAGGAGAATATTGAAAATGTTCAGGGACAATGACATTCAAATCTGAACTAAATTTTCCAGGAAACAGAATATGCTATTATAGTCTTGTTGAGATTAGGTGATATATGGAATTTTGGTCAAGTTCAATTTGCATTTGGTCCAGGAGATCTACCAATATACTCTCTTGGTTTAGCACTAAACATATAGCTGTGGCACATAAAACAATTGACATTTATAATTCGTCTCATATTTAAGACTTATAAAGGACAGCTTTTGTAGGAATGATCAAATGAACATCTCTGAGACTTCTCTTTTCCTCATCAGTATAGCAAACTAGCGGTAGTACTGCATCTCAAGATTAGTTATAGAGATTAGTGCCAATTTTCTTTCCTCATCCAAAATGAGTCACATTGGATCTCCTCTTCTGTATGAGTGTATTTTATTACATGTGATTCTTTTTTGCAATTGTTGTTGGATTTAAGATCCACACAGGCAGTCTTTGATGAGATCTTCATCCCAAGATGCTTAAGTTAATTATTTGTATAAAATCTATTTTTCTAAATATGATAACATTCACAGGTTTGTGTATCCCAGAAGGGATTACAATGATTAGTAACCTCTTCTTTGTTCAATGAAGGCTATACTTTGTTTAAATTTTATTTAAGGTAGATGAATATCATGCATTTCATATATACAGACTTAGGAACAAAGCCATACTTCCCATGCAACCCTCCATCCCACCCATGCTCCACTCTTCCTCTTCCTTTCTCTTATTCCCCCTTAATTTTTACAATGATCTACTTTCAGTTTACTTTAATCTCATAATATTAAGCCTACACTAAGTAAAGAGTTCAACAAATAGTAAGAAGAATAAAAACACTCTTCTTCAACAGTAGAGATAAGAACTATTAATGATCATCTAATCTCAAAATGTCAATTTCACTCCTACACATTACAATTTTGGTTACTAGAGATCAGGGAAAATATATAGTATTTATCTTTTTGGGACTGGCTTATTTCCCTAAGTATAATGGTTTCCAGTTACATCCATCTTGATGCAAAAGAAAAGATTTCATTCTTTTTTATGGCTGAGTAGTATTTAATTCTATCTATCTACCTATCTATCTAACTATATCATAATTTATTTATCCAATCATCAGTTGATGGACATTGATTCCATATCTTAGCTATTGTGAATTGAGATGCAATGAACATGGGGGTACAGCTAACTCTTGCATATACTGATTTCATTTCCCTTGGATAAGTTCACACGAGTGGCATTGCTGGGTCATATGGTAGATCTAGTTTCAGCTTTCTGATGTATCTTCATACTGTCTTCCAAAATGGCTGTACTAGTTTACATTCCCATCAACAGTGTATTTGGGTACCTTTTTCCCTACATCCTTGCCAGCTTTTGTTGATGTTGATTTCTACATGAGAGCCATTTTAACTGGGGTGAGGTGAGACTTCATTGTAGTTTTGATTTGCATTTCCCTGATGGCTACTGGTCCTGAACATTTTTTCATGAGTCTGTTGGCCATATTGATTTCCTCTTTTGAAAAATGTCTGTTCAAGTCCTTTACCCATTTCTAACAGAATTGTTTGTTTTGCTGTTTTTGAGTTTCTTGAGCTCGTAACAGATTCTGGATATGAACCCTTTATCAGTTGCATAGTTTAAAAATATTTTCTCTCATTCTGTCAGTTGCCTATTTACTTTGATAAATGTTTCCTTTGCAGTATAGAAACTTCTCATCTTGATACCATCCCACTTGTCAATTTTGGTTTTGATTGCCTGTGCTTTTGGGGTCTTTTCCAAGAAGCCTTTACCTATGCCAATATCTTGCAGAGTTTCCCCAATGTCCTCCTCTAGTTATAGATTTAGTTATAGATTTAGATCCTCAATCTATTTTCAGTTGATTTTGGTATAAGGTGTAAGGTAGGGGTATTGGTTTATAATTCTGCATGTGGAGATCAAATTTTCCCAGCACCATTTGTTGAAGGGACTGTCCTTTCTCCAGGGATTGATCTTAGCTCCTTTGTCAAAGATTAGTTGGTTGTAGATGTGTGGATTGATTTCTGAAGTTTCTATTGTGTTCCATTACTCTACATATCTATATTTATGCCAGTATCAATCTGTTTTGATTATAACTGCAATGTTGTATGTCTTGATATCTAGTATTGTGATGTCTCCATCTTTGATTTGTCATATAACATTGCTTTAACTATATGTGGTCTCTTGTGTTTTCATATGAATTTTAGCATCATTTTTCCCTAGATCAGAGAAAAATATTTTTGGTAATTTAGGATCTCATTGACTCTGTAAATTGCTTTCAGTAGTATGTACATTTTGATAATATTCATTTGTCTTTTTCATGTATTTTCTTCTTTTTTAATGTTTTGCAATTTTCATCATAGAGCTCTTTCACTTCCTTGGTTAAATGTATTTCAAATTATTTAATTTTTCTGTAACTATTGTGAGTGGGATTGATCTTAGAAATTCTTTCTCAGCCAAGGCATTGTCTGTGCTTACATAGGCTATTGATTAATTTTGGGTATGTTAATTTTATACCCTGCCACTTTACCAACCTCTCTTGTGAATTCTCTTAGTGGAGTCTTTTGATTCCCCTAAAAAATCATGTCATTTGAAAATAGGGATAATTTGACTTTCTCCTTTTCAATTTGTATCTCTTTGATTTCTTTTTCTTGCCTAATGGCTCTGGCAAAACTTCCAGGACTATTGAATAGCAATTGTGAAATTGGATAATCTTGTGTGGTTCCAGATCTTAGTGGAAATGCCTCCAACTTTTTCCTATTCAATAAGATGATGGCTGTGGATTGTCATAAATTATCTTGTGTGTGAAGGCTGTACTGTTTAGGATATGTGAGTTAAGACAACTGTCCATGTAATCTAATTATAATTCTAGTTGTTAGAATGTTAATTACGGCCGGCGCCGCGGCTCACTAGGCTAATCCTCCGCCTTGCGGCGCTGGCACACGGGTTCTAGTCCCGGTCGGGGCACCGATCCTGTCCCGGTTGCCCCTCTTCCAGGCCAGCTCTCTGCTGTGGCCAGGGAGTGCAGTGGAGGATGGCCCAAGTCCTTGGGCCCTGCACCCCATGGGAGACCAGGAGAAGTACCTGGCTCCTGCCATCGGATCAGCGCGGTGCGCTGGCCGCAGCGCGCTACCGTGGCGGCCATCGGAGGGTGAACCAGTGGCAAAGGAAGACCTTTCTCTCTGTCTCTCTCTGACTGTCCACTCTGCCTGTCAAAAAAAAAAATAAATCAATCAATAAAAAAAATAAAAAAAGAATATTAATTACATCCAGAATTGCATTTTGAGTAGAAAGGCTTAAATTACTGAAATTGCCAGTGAAAGATAAGGATCCAGATCTGGATGTTTGTAAGGCTGTAAGAAAATACAATATGAAAGGAAGTTTTTTTTTGTAGTGAAGACAGAGAACTTAGAGGACAGCTATGGTTCTGTAATTCCAAGCTGTACAATGAGGTTATGCTGATTTGGGGATAAGCTGGATCACATTAATTGAAATGATTATGTAACTTTGCAAAGACAAAAGCTTACAGATCAGCAAAATAGGTGTTAAAGTCTATGTGAAAAATTGTAATTTTCATTTTAATCATGAATTTTGTGCAAAGTACACAAAATCCATGATAAAATAATATATAATTTGAATAAAAATATATTAAAAATTATTTCAATTTACCACAGCATATCTTGTTGTTACGATACATTTTTTTGCCTCCTAATTACTAATCATTTTCATTGTCATTCCTTTACTACTTGTATATGTTAAAAACAATAATAATACCAAAAATACAAGTTGCAATAACAAATACCTAGACCAAAAATAAAACAAAAAAACATTTCCAATTTTTTTTTTATTGTGTGATTCTGCTCTCGAATTTAACAATGACTAGTAGGCAAATAAATAAATAAATAATATGCCCTCATTCTACTCCTTGGAACACATGAATGTTATCTTATTTGGAAAAAAATGAAGGTTCTTTCCTGTATTATCTGGGTGGATCCTAAATTCAATGACATTTGTTCTAAGAATAAACATACAGAATAAAAGACACACACATAGAAGGTGAGAAGGCATTCTGACCTATATAAGAGGTATATCAGAATAGTAGATCAGAATTAAGGACTACACCAAAGAGAGAGAAATAGAAACAATTGTCTAATTTCAACAGAATAAAATTGCTTCAGATTCAGCTTCAAATAAGGAGAAGGCACTAAAATTGCTCATTTACCTATGAATACAGGCATTTTCTCATTTATTTATTTATTTATTTAGGTAGAGTTATAGACAGTGAGAGAGAGAGACAGAGAGACAGAGAGAAAGGTCTTCCTTCCGTTGGTTCACTCACCAAATGGCCGCTATGGCCAGTGTTGCGCCTATCCAAAGCCAGGAACCAGGTACTTCTTCCTGGTCTCCCATGCAGGTACAGGGGCCCAAGCACTTGGTCCATCTTCCTCTGCACTCCCAGGCCACAGCAGAGAGCTGGACTGGAAGAGGAGCAGCCAGGACTAGAATCCGGCACCCATATGGGATGCCGGCGCCACAGGCGGAGGATTAACCAGGTGAGCCATGATGCCGGCCCCTCATTTAATTCTTGAGACAATCCTGTGAGGTAATTAGCATAATTCCTAATTTTCAGATGCAACCACAAAGGCTTAAAAGAGGCTTGTTCACAAGGGAAAGACACAAAATTCAAACCTAAGACTCTGCCTGACCATAAAGCCTGTGTTTGTATCACTATTCCATATTATAGATCTTTAAGGGAGCAATAAATATACTAAGGTGTGGATAAAGTTGTGCAAGAGTTTTACACAAACCGAGTATGGGTTTATGAGGGTTTTGTTCTAGTGAATGTAAACTATCGTTATCATTGCTTTGAAAACAACAGACTCTAAGCCAACAGTAAGGTTAAGTGTTAAGGTTGAAAGCATCTAGCATCTGCTTTAAATAGAAGACGAGCTCCTAGGTACCATGGGACAACTGTATTCTCAGAATTGAGACCTTCCAGAGCCATGTTCTGGGCTGGTGCGGGTGGTTTCAAGTTTCTCAAATGTGAAAGCTCTATCAGATATAAACTGTCTGCTTACCACATGTGTTTTCTCCTCTCCAACTTACCGCCTCTTCCTTCTCCTCTTTTTTCCTTATTTGCCCTCTTCTACTGCTTTACATGGTCCAAAGAAATCATAAAATGATTAACATCTATTTTATTATGGTTAACATTTATGTTAATTAAAATTATTAACATTTATGTTATCAATCAATTTTGACCTTGTCAAAACAAACCTATTTTGTCTACATCCTGTGAAAGAATCCAGGCAAAAAGAGGTGGTCGGCAAAGTTTTGTCTTTACTCTCTTACTTCCTTAAATGATCTAACACTAGATGTGATTAATTTATGTTTGACAGACTGCAGTGCTTTCAAATCACAGAAAGCTATAGATAATTAAACATAATACCTGCTTGATTGAACTGTGTATCCTTTGGTTTCAAATACCAAGAATGAATTCGTTCATAGTAATATAAACATTTTTTTTAAAGACTTTATATCCTTTCAACATTTAGGGCTATCGTTTTCTCTCCTTGTATTTAACAGCCAAGTGCAAACTTCTAACTGGTGAACTATACCAGTCCAAACATAGCACTTTCACCTTTGGCTTCTTTCACTCAACATGGTAAGTATGAATCTCATCCATGGTACAATACATATCCGTGTGTTAAAAAAAAAAAAAACACTTCATTTCAAAGGAACAGAAAATTTGCAAGGCAATTTCAATGAATTGACTTTACTATTCACCCTAGTTCCCAGTTGTCAACATTTTACATTTACTTTCTCTTTCTGAACAATCTATGGTTACTTGTGAATGTTATGCTCCATTACTTCTAAATGCTTCATGTGTACTTTCTACAAACATCATTTTCCTCAGAACAACAGTGCAATTATTTGCCAGGAAATCAGCATTGATACAATTCTAATATCTAATCTTGACACCTTATTAAAATTTCACAAAATGTACCAATAGTGTCCTTCATAGAATTTTTTCATTGTTGTTGTTCATGAGCCAATCAAAGGTCAAGTATTGCATTTACTCTTCAGGTCTCTTTGAGATCATTTAATTAGAATGGTTCCTCAGTCTTATTTTGCCTTTTATAACCTTGACATTTTTTAAGAGTAGAGGTATTGTATAATGTCCTTCAATTAAGTTTGTCTGATATTTCTTCATTATTAGATTCAGGCTATGCATTGTACATTGTCATTATTCTGTCTACTACACTGAAATTTTAAAAAAATGAAAACTAAAGAAATATGTATATATATATATAATATTTGAAACCACAATTAATATATTACTTTAAAATAAATATACTTAACATAAATATTACATATAATAGAAACATTTTAGGTAGAAGACTTACTGAGGCTTATAGGATGACCTGGCCCAGAAAGGCTGTGTGGAGGATATTAGCACACCAGGGTTGGGGAGGGTATACCTTGAAACTGGCTCTTGAGGAGGCTGAGCAACAGTTCATATTGCAAAAATGTTAAAGTTGCATGCAGATGTACTTAGTTCTAGGACATTGTCAGGTGGAACAGACAGCTACAGGGGTAGAGAATGGCAATGTGTCATTTCACAGTGCTAGTCCCAGTAGGTATCTATGATTAGACAATCAAAAAATAAGTACCTTTTGTAAGCTGGGTAATGACACTGATTCCAGAGAAAAAACCTCTAGTTGAGTAAGCATTTACATGCCCATGCATTGGTAACAGGCATGGGGCAATAAATGTAGACATTATTTGTAGGTAAGTATAGGACTATTAAATGTATTCACTGGATTGGACTTGAATTGCTTGTGGTCTAGAAGTGGTTGTATTTGCAGGCTTCATGTTTTTAGTAATAAAATTCTGCAGCTTTAAGTAAGTCAGAATAAAAAAATCAAGAAATGCATCCATTAGCAATCAACTTTTGTTAGTTTTACAATGCATTTAAACATTGGATAAAAGTATGAAAATTTCACATATAATATCCTTGTCCACATTCATGCATAGCCTCCCTCTAGCAACAATTTGCACCAGAGTGATACATTTGTCCCAATCAATGAGCCTACATTGACATATCATTATGACCCAACATCTATAGTTTGCATTAAGTTTCACTCTTAGTGTTGTGCATTCTATGTGTTTTGACCGCATGTATAGTGAAATGTATCCAGTATTATAGTACCATATATAATCACTTTTCAGAATATTATGTAATTGTACTCATACAGTAATATATAGCCTTTCAGGCTGGTTTCTTTCACTTAGCAATATATGTTCAAGTTCAGGCATTTTTCTTTCGTAATCTGATAACTCACTTCTTTTTAGCACTGAATAACAGTTCATTGTCTGCATGTACCACAATTCACTTATCCAATCAGCTACTTACTGAAGGAAATCTTGCTTGAATAAATACTAAACTGATCTTCTGTATATAAAGAGAATTGAAAATGAATCTTGATGTGAATGGAAGGGGAGAGGGAACGGGAAAAGGGAGGGTTGCAGGTGGGAGGGAAGTTATGGGGGGGGGGGAGCCATTGTAATCCATAAGCTGTACTTTGGAAATTTATATTCATTAAATAAAAGTTTAAAAAAAAAGGTTTGGCAATAAAAATGCAATAAACATTCTGGTACAGGTTTTTTTTTTTTTTTTTTTTTGACGTATTTCAATTCATTTGGGTAAATAACAAGGAGTGCCATTGCTGTGTTCTATGGTTGGTGTGAATTTAGTTTTATAAAAGACCGCTGAAGTCTTCCAAAATTCTTGTAACACTTGCATCCACAATGACATTGGGTGGATTTGTTTGTTGTTGTTCTATATCCTCAACTGCAATTAGGATTGTCAATGTTTTAGATTTTAGGGATTCTAATGAGGCATACAGTAGTGACTTGTTTGTACTTTCCCATTTCTTGATGAAGTGTGATGTTGAACACCTTCTCACATGTTTATTGGACATCTTCCTTGAAGAGGTGTGTGCTTGTCTTTTACTCATTTTTAAAGGTTCTTACTGTTTTAAATTTCAAGAGCTATTTTTATATTTCAGATACTACTCCTTTATAGTATGTGTCTTTTACAAATTTTGTCTCTCAATCTGTGTCTTTTCTTATCATTCTCATCACAATGTCTTTTGCAGGGTAAACGTTTTTAGTTTTAATGAAATTTGGCTTATAATTACTTATTTCATGCATTATGCATTGGTATTGTATCAAAAAAGTCATTGCCATAGTTGATGTTACCTTGGTGTTTCCTATATTATCTTGTACAAGTCTTAAGAGTTTTTCATTGTATGGTAGGTTTTTCATCCATTTTGAGTTAATTGCTGTGAAAGATTAAGATGTGTGTTTGGATTGTTTTTGTATGTCTGTGTCCAGTTATTGCAATAGCACTTGTTGAAAAGACTATCTACTTTATTGCTTTATAATTTTGTCAATGATGACTGGATAATATTTATTTGGGTCTAATTTGAGGATCATATGCTACTTAAAAATCTTTTTTGGAAAGATTTTTAAAACAAATTTTAGAGGCAGAGCAACAGGGAGAGAGGGAGTGGGAGAGAGTTATCTTCCATTTGCTGGTTCATTCCTCAAAAGGCCACAACAGCCAGGTCTGGCCCAGGTCAAAACCAGGAGCCAGGAAATCCATTCTGATTTAACCACATGGCTGACAAGGCCTAAGGACTTAGAGTATTTTCCACTGCCTTCTCAGGAACATTAGCAGAAAGAGGGTTGGGAAGTGAAGCAGCCAGGATTCAAATCAGCACTATGATATGGGATGCGGGCATCACAAGTGGCCACTTTACCCTCTGTGGCACACCAACCTCAAGTTACATGTACTATTGATTAATTCAGTTGTTCAATTGATGTATTTTTCTGTTCTGTCAATATCATATTGTGTTTACTGCTGTAGTTACAGTAAGTTTTGAAGTCAAGGAGTGTTGCTTCTTCTTTGATTTGGTTCTTTTTCAACCTTGAGTTGGCTATTTTGGGATTTTGCTTCATAAATTTTAAAATCAGTTTGCCAGACAAATGCCTGTGATTTTTATTGGAATGTTGTTGAATCCATAGATCAAGTTGGGAAAATTAACATCTTGAAAATATGAATCTTCCTTTCCATAAGCATGGAATATCTCTCCATTTATTTAAATCTTCTTTTATATCTCTCAACAGATTTTAGTTTCTCCTAATGTAGATCTTACCATCATTTTGTTAGATATATTGCTAAATATTTCATTTTGGATATTCTACTGTAAATGGTAATGAGTTTTAAATTTCAGATTCCATTAGTTCTTTGCTGGTATATAGGAAATTGAGTTTTGTGTGTTAACTTTGTGTCTTACAATCCTAGTATAATTGATTCTAGCTCCAGAAGGGTTTTTAAAATTTTTATTTATTTATTTATTTTAAAATTTTATTTAAGGTATACAAGTTTCACATACTTTATATACACAGATTTAAGAACATAGTGTTACTTTCCACTTACCCTCTCTCCAGCCCACATTCCACCCCTTCTTCCTCCTTTTCCTCCTATTACCACCCTTAATGTTTACAAAGATCTATTTTCAGTTTACTTTATATTCAAACAATCAACCCTACACTAAGTAAAGAGTTCAACAAATGGTATGAAGAAAAAAATACTGTTCTTCAACAGTAGACACAAAGGATGTAAACAATCATTGAATCTCAAAATGTCCATTTCACTCCAATACTTTACATTATTTAGCCCAGATCAGGGAAAATGTATAATATCTGTTCTCTGGGGACTGGTTTATTTCATTAAGTATAATAGTTTCCAATTGTATCCATTTTGTTGCAAAAGTCAGGATTTCTTTTTCTTTTTTTTTACAGCTGAGCAGTATAGTACTCCATAGTGTATATATACTGTAATTTCTTTATCCAGTCATCAGTTGATGGACATCTGGGATGATTTCATAACTTAGCTATTTTGAATTGAGCTGTTATAAACATGGAGGTGCAGAACGTTTTTAGTGTATTTTTTCAGACTTCTGATAAACAGGAGCTGTTGTCTATAAATGTAGTAATAGATTCATCTATGTTTCCAGGAAGTTCTGCTAATTTTGTGCATATGTTTTGATGCTCCATTGTTTAGTTAATACAAATTAAAATTGTTCTATCTTCTTGGAATAGTGGCTCTGTATGATTATGTAATAATGCTCCTTGTGCATGACAACTTCCCTCACTCCGAAGTCTGCTGTGTGTACGGTAGATTTTCTGTATGGGAATGCTCTCTTACTTTCCAATAACTTTTGCTGTGAACTTCAAAAAATTAAAAAAAAAAAGAAAAATGAAAATTTTTGTTTTACCTTCACTTATTCCTTCTCCAATGTTCTTCCTTTTTCTCTATTTAGATTTAAATTTCTGCCTGCATAATTTTCCTCTTCTTAAGCATTTTTCTCTTGATATTTCCTGGTAGGTTAGGAGTATTGGCAACAAATTTCCTGTTTTATTTGTTTACTAGTCATTTTTGTGTCACATTTGAAGGATACTTTGAGAGGATATAGAAAAATGGTAGTATTCTTTTTCTTTCACCACTTCAAATATTGCACTCCAATCTCTTTTTGCTTGTATGTACTCTGAGAACTCAGGTGCAATTCTTATTTTTGTCTGTCTATAGGTCACTTGTTTATTCTCTCTGGCTTCTTTTTTAGGATTTTTTTTTCCCTTGGTGATGAAAAATAGTAATTGATAACAGAAAAATTATTATAAAAAAAGGCAAAAAAGGAGGGGCTGTGTTTAGCTGGCAGTTAATAAATCGCTTAAAACATTAAACTCCCACAGTGAGTACCTGGTTTGAGTACCAGCTGCGGCTCCTGATTACAGGTTTCTGTTAATGCAGACCCTGGAGACAGCAGTGATGGGTCAAGAATTGGGTTCCTGCCACCCATGTAGGAAACCAAGATTGATTTCCCAGCTCCTCACTTTGACCTGGCCCTGCCCTGGCAGTTGCAGGCATGTGGAGAGTGAATCAATGGATGGGAATGTTCTCGCCTATCATTTGCACTATCTCCTCTCTCTCTTTCTCTCTGTCTCTTTCTCTCTCTTCTTCTTCCTCTCAAATAAATAAAGTAAATGCATACTGCTCATATTTTTAAGATATTTATACTTCAATGTGTGACATGGGACAGGAGATGTGCTAATTATAATAATAGAGGTATGGACAGAGTAATCACAATAGAGATATGGAATCACACGGAAGGCTCTGGGAAGATTTCTTGGAGAATTACATATTCATCCTGGGGAGTAGTTGTTAGGGGCTGGATTACAAAAGGCTAGCAGAACAATCATCATGAGCAGCAACAGGCAAGCAAATGCCCCAGACTGTAAGTGTACCGAGTGTGAAAGAGGTGTTGAAGCCAACGGAACTACAAGAAACAGACTTCCAAGTAACAGTTTGTTAAGAAACAAGCATACCCTTATCTCATCTGCTTACCAAACTAAAAATGTATCGGCTCATGGGAGTAGCATACAGATGAGATACAAGGTTTCAGGGGACTCAATTAGCAGATGATCCTACAGTGGGATCAAGAGCAAGTGAAGCAAAATGATTTTCTTTTATCATAGCAAAAGATTAAAAAAAGGTAATCTGGTGAGAGAAGGAAACAAACAATTGGGAAGAAAGTTGACAAATGAAATCTTTTCAGCCCCTATGGTCAGGGTTGCCTTCAAATGCCTCCTTATAAATAAGGCCACTAAGGGTATGGATGCAATATAAGAGAATATGATGAAGATACAGGGAATGAGAGTTTAGTAATTTCTGCTGGGCAGCAAAACCTGCATTGCAGATAAGCACAACAATTGGAACTATATATAATACAGTGCTAGGAGAGTGTCGTGAACTTGATGGGAGGGACAAGGACAACCTTCAAGTTCTCCCAGAACTGAGGTGTACCTGTGGAGCTTACCAGGTTTCCCACAGGACTCAGCCCATAAAAGAAGAGTGAGTCATCTGCTCTGCCGCCCTATGGGGCTCCCATCGTAGGAAGGGAGCTCTGTCATTAGGGATTCTATATGGAACTCCTTCTTCATGGATTTTGCAGTCTGACTTTCCACAGTAAGGTACCACACAAGATGCAGATGCATAAAGTGCTCCATAACCTGAAACCAATCTTGGGTGCTGTCCAAGCAGAGAGAGCCTATTACACCCTGCCTGCTCCCAGAGACATATATACAGAATCTCATTTTAAGGAAGGAGAATCACATAAGCTCACATCTGCTCTTCTACCTTCAGTCACAGTGCAAAAGGACACTGGGTGCCTGTTAAGGGAGAAGAGAGAACAAACAGGAGGTGAGGACCTTAAGACAGGGAGGAAGTAAGGCCCTGTGCATAGTGATGGAAAGAATAATACTCACATTTGGCTGAATATTTACCCAAAGGAAGCTAAGTTTTAAACTAAAAGTGAGAAGAATACCTGGAAATATCATGATTTTGTTAACCCTAAGCCACTGAGAAGGAAGGGGGGCATGAGAAGGGAAACAAAGTTCGTATCAAAACAAAGAGGAATTTTTTCTTCCTGAAAACATTTGATTTTACTGTCTAATTCCTACCTGTTAACAATCGCCATTAAGTAGCACTGTCTGTTAGTCTGAGCACTTTCCAATGGGGTCAGCATGCTTTCAATCGTATACTTGACAACGTGGTGATCTCTGAATATTATAATCATAGTGCATTATATCATGTTAAACTGACAGTTGCAGAGACTGGGAAGGATGGCGTCATTCGATCATTCGGACTTAGTATGCATAAGCAATGGTAGAAGTGTTGTCACTTCTGACATGTAGGCCAGTGAATATTCTTCCCTGTGCTGCTTACCCTTATATCACAATTCTCAACGCTTGGTTCAGAGACCTCCTTGCTTTAGAATCACTTGTAATATTTGTTAAAAAATGCACATTTGAGTAGATGGGCATTTGGCCCTGCTGTTAGATGCCATTTAGGATGCCTACATCGTGAGTACATGGGTTAGACTCTGAGCTTCAGCTCCTGATTCCAGCTTCCTGGTAATGCAGACCTTGGCAGGCAGCAGAGATGGTTCAAGTGATTGCAGTCCTCCACTTGTTAGGTTATGAATTTTCCTATTGGTTATTCTTAGCTCCATTTTTTTTGCTTTAGCTTAAGCCCTTGAAGCCATTCCATATCTTACAATGAATACCTCTGTACTTCTTTACTGATTCTACGAGTACAGATATGTGTAAGTTGTTGACTTCAGCCCTGTCCAATTTGTTTTTATGAATTGTCTTTATTTACACATTTAAAAACTGACTAAATATCTCAGAAATAAAATAATGTTATAATCTATGAGCCTGTGTGTGTCTTAAATAAAATACTACAATGATATCACAGAATGATACAAAGTTGGGTTTGCAGCTGGGCTTTAGGAGGGGCTGCAATATGAATGTTTTGAGGGACTTGAGTTTCTCAGGTTCTTTCTTCTTTGAGGCAAATGGTCTCTTTTTTCTTGCTTCTTAACATCAAACATATTGGCTGGTGCTGTGGTTCACTTGGCTAATCCTCTGCCTGCGGCTCCGGCATCCCAGATTCTAGCTCCAGTTGGGGTGCTGGATTCTGTCCCTGTAGCTCCTCTTCCAGTCCAGCTCTCTGCTGTGGCCCGGGAAGGCAGTGGAGGATGGCACAAGTGCTTGGGCCCTGCACCCACATGGGAAATCAGGAGGAAGCACCTGGCTCCTGGCTTCTGATCAGCTCAGCTCTGGCCGTAGTGGCCATTTGTGGGGTGAACCATCGGAAGGAAGACCTTTCTCTCTGTCTCTCTCTCTTTGTCTAACTCTGCCTGTCAAAAAATAAAAATAAGAAAAAAAAAACATCAAACATATTACTCCTATTTTAGGGACGAAACCTGCTCCCATAAGCCCAAAATGCTTCTGATTTATCTAAATAATTTATCTAAATAATAGTCAATTCTGATTTATCTAAATAAATCCTTATGTTTAGCTGTATGCAGAGATATCTATCCCTAATCCAAATTCCTAGAGAAAGATCGGGATCAGCCCAGTCTGGCTCAGATGAATATCCCTACCTCAGCTATAACCTGCGAGTGTGTCTGCTATTAGTAGGGCACCAGGAACCCAATCCTGAGGAGCGAAATAGGACCAATCTGGGACATCTGAGTTGTCACCTTGCTCGTTTGTTTTCCCTGCCTCTATCTCGGAATTCAAAGGCGCTCCTCCAATGTTATCCAGCTATCTTAGGAACAACCTCAGGGGAAATTTTTTCCCTCAAATCCCCCTAGCAATTTTTATATATATAATATATATACACACATATATATTCAAATATTATCTCTTTTGGATTTTTTCCATTGGCCATTTTCTCTAAAATGTCTCCCATAACCCTCTACTTTTTTAGCCTGCATTTTTTTGTTTTGTTTGCATTGCACATATCACCACTACATACATAATATATTTATTCTTATTTATTTGTTTTCTGCTTTCCTGGCATTCTGCTGGTCATGTTCACTTTTCTGTTCCATTATTTTGAATAGTGCCTGGTCTGCAGTAAGTATGCTTGAATTTGTTTTTATTCAACACACACACACACACACACACGGCCGGGGAAGAGAGAGAGAGAGAGAGAGAGAGAGAGAGAGTGAGCAAGTGAGGGAACTGTCATCTGCTTGCTCATTCTTCAAATATTCACAGTGTCAGATGTGAGCCAAATCAAAGCCAAGAGTTGGGAACCCCATCTAAGTCTCCTACATGGGCAGCAGAGCCTCAGCTACTTCACTCATTATTAGTTACCTCCCTTTGGTGGGAACATGGAGTCAAGGGCCAGGATGGGACTTGAATACTAAATTGGATGTGGGTGTTCCAACTGGTGTCTTATTGCTTGACTAAACAAGCCTCAGATCTTAAAATCTGTGACTGCTAAATTACCCTTACTCTTACCATTCCTCTCCAAATATTAGGAATTCTGTGATTTGAACAACTCAGTATTATACACTCCCGTATTGCTGGGATTTTAGAAATTGTATGCAAAAAAATTTATATTTCTTCCCAGACATATCCAAATCAATTCACTCTTGAAGCTTATATTGCTACTGCACATGGACATTTGCTGTTCCATTCTAATTTGTCATTTACTTCTAACAGTTCCCAACAGTTTATCAAATGTGAACAAATGGCCTCGTTATCTCAAGCTCCTTTTTACGTAGTACATATTGTTTCTTCTCACAGGTAGACATACCTTCATTTTTGTTTTCTAACTGGGTTTCTATTTACCATTCGCTTTTTAAATGACCCAGTCCCTCCCTGGGGAATCACCTCTTCCCATTTTCAGTTGTGACTTTTCAGGTGGAGTTGACTTCACTTCTGTTTTAGATGTGAGGAGGAAAACCATGGACTGGATTAAATATTTCTGATAATGCACCCTGACTCATGGGTGAGATTAGGACTGGGAATCCCAGGCAGGCAAACAACATGAGCACAGTGGGGAAAACACAGGACACAGCCAGTCACTAGGAAGCCACTAACTTTGATGAAACTACAGGAAAATGACATCACTGAAGGCTTGAAGGCAAACCAAGAGTTAATTTTAGAAGACATTGGCTATTGATCTAAAGAGTCTATCTGTTAGTCAGAAGGTAACGGGAAATTACTGCTGGGGTGTAAGTGTAAAAAAAATAACACAAACAAACCTGCGTTTGGGAAAGAAAAATCCGATGGTTGAGAACAAGATGAATCAAAATATAAAAACAGTCTTGTCCACGATATATTACTAATACTATTATCAGTGCTCACTTCGGCAGCACGTATAGTAATACTATTATCATCAGAGAGGAACTCTGTTGTATTTTCTCCTTTGGGCCCTAATGCAGCTATGAGGAAGGTATCCATCTTTGTTTCTCTCCTTAATGGGTCAGAAAACTCTAGTCAGCCACTCTAGTCATGGAGGGGATTCTAATCTAGTTAGAATACTGATCAGAACGTAGTTACAAGACTCTACAGCCCTGTGAGAGTGACCTTTTTTTTTTTTTAGGATTCCCTTAAGTGGTTACTTTCCAGGATATTTTTTTAGGTGTCCTATAGGACTGCAGCATTGATAACCAAGGAAATTTCTGTTATGCATATCAAGTCAACTTGGGGGGTCTTTCCTCAGTTTCTTTTTCTCCAGCTCCAATATCCTATCACCCACATGGTATGATTGTTTTTCCTGTACTCAGACTGCACGTTATTTTGTGGTGGAAGGTCTGCAGGCACAGGGTTTAAGCATATAGTTTCTTTTCCATAAATTATATGTTCATTGAGGTTTTGGACTACATGTATATTCTTTGTGTACTTGAGAGTCCCAGAGCTTGTATCTTGCATGCATAGTGTATCCAGTAAACATTTGAAGACGAAGACACACAAAAATTAAACTATGCTTTAAAAATAAGGATAGGGGCTGGCACTGTGTTGTAGCCAGTAAAGCAGCTGGCTGCAGTGCCGGCATCCCATATGGGCTCCAGTTCGAGTCCCAGCTGCTCCATTTCTGACCAGCTCTCTGCTATGGCCTGGGAAAGCAGTGGAAGATGGCCCAAGTCCTTGAGCCACTGAACCCACATGGGAGACCTGGAAGAAACTCCTGGCTTCTGGCTTCACATTGATGTAGCTTCGGCCTTTGCGGCCAACTGGGGAATGAACCAGCAGATGGAAAACCTCTCTCTCTCTCTCCTCTCTCTGCCTCTCCTTCTCTCTGTGTGTAGTTCTGACTTTCAAATAAATAAACAAATAAATAAATCTTTAAAAAAAAAAGAACAAAAGCAACAGCAAGTCACAAATGTACCATTGCTTGTAGAGTAAGATATATGACAGCTTCAGGCTTACTTTTGTCAGATCGTCACATGACATTTTCCAATGGAACATGTGAAAAAGATAAGGGTAATTTTCATTAATGGTTGTGGGAACGCATTGAGGTAGGTTATAGAGTAGACAGCTGCTGTGGCGAGTGGTAGGTAAGTGTGTACAGCAGCTGTATTTCAAGTTAAGTAATCTATTTTTGCAAAGGGAATCATTCAAAACTATGAAAAATCATTTGCTTATAGAAATCAGTATCTTAAAAAAGATTATTCTGAAAAACATCCTTCCTTTTGTCGCTCTTGGAAAAACAAAAAGACAACTTAAAATAAATAAAATGTCATCCAACTTCCCCTCCAACATGCATAGCAGTTTAAAAAAAAAAATCTGAGAACAAATGTGTATCTTGGCTGGAGCCAAATTGAACCAAATGCAAATGGGAATGTCTTCCTAATAAACACTTCAGAATGGTGTCACAATAAAACGTTCACATATCCTTCAGTGTAACAAAAATGCTAGGAGCCACTGTAAGTGCCAACTACAGAGCACCACTACATAAAAACCTAGACAGACACACACACACAGAGAGTGAGTGTTTAGAAGAGCCAATAAAAACTACCATCAAATTGGGATGTAATTGTTCTTGTGGTATTGGTAACTAAGCCACAGAACAGTTCATACAGCCAGTTTGACTTCTTTCCTGGGATCAGTCAGCCTGAAGGTTTTGTATTCCTTGAACCAAAAAGGAGGAAAATGATCCAGGAAGACATCTGAATAAACACTTACTGTTTATATAGAGCAGAGTGGTTTCCAGAGCTGATCCCTTACCTGATTTGGCATATCAATTATTTGTACCCTTCTTTCTCCTCTTACGTAAACTCAAAGCCGTGCCATGGCTTGCTGATTTACTCTGATAAGGTTGCACTGCCTGACTTAAACAGCCGTTTGCATGACCTTGGGTAATTCGTTCACATAGTATCAATAACTAACACTAGTGCACAATAACTGGGAATGTTGAATTAGAAAATCAAGTCCTCAAATATAAATATATGTATTTAAAATGAAAGTTAAGGAATGCTGGTAGTTTAGATGAACCAGTTCAAAAGGAAGTTTAGGTGTACATTAATGTGGAAATATCAGCAATTTTGCATATTTTATGTACTATATCAAAAAATCAGAGGATTTTAAACTATTTTCTTCAACATATAACAAAAAGCAATTCTCTTGCTAATGTTATGAAATGTTGGGAAAAAGACAGACAAGCTTATAAATAATCATTATCATCACAGACAGAACACAATGTGTAGCATTGATTTAGTAATAATACAGAGATAGAAATGTTTGTAGGAGGGAGACTAACTTTATGTGTCAATATCTTAACTGTATAGAAAATACAGTTATTGGAAGAGCCTGGACTAATATCCAAATACTAGTTCTCTTTATATCAACATTCTGTTTTAATTTTTGTTTTATTTTAATATAGAAGGTACAGCTCTGGGAACAGACAGTAAAGCACACCACGAGGGATAGCAGAATGAATACAGGTTTGTCCATAGTACAAATAAATGCATTTGATAATATTTATGAAAGCATATTGCTCTCACATTGAAAGTATATAATAAAAGTTTGCTGAATATGACAAAGGAATCAATCTTAAACTATACTTTGAATATAATTTTCATAATATGAATATTCAATATCTCACAGAACAGCCTTTTGGAAGGAATTTTTCTACTGACAGCTTGATGCAAGCAATATAGATACAGAGTTAGTATTTCATTACCACCCTCAATTCTGGAAATGCAATCATTGTTTATTTAGCACAGCACAAGTTATTTATATTTAAAAGGTCAGCTCCTCTTCCCCCTCCTCGTAGTTAACATTAGAGAAAGGTAGAGGAAATCATAATTTAAAAATAATGATATAAAAATAAAATATTAGTGTAAACTTTCTTAGTGCTTTTAGTTTATTGGATGCATTTCTCTAATAGTACATTTACTATTAGTTTTACTATTTTTTTTTTTTTTACTAATGGTACAGTTTAGATTATTTAACACATAAAGTGTTAGAGTAATACTATTATTTTGGACTTAAATTTTCTGAATTCTTTTTCATGTTATGTAATCAATAACTAAAACTATTGCACAGTGACTTTTTGTGGTTTGAGAAGGCTGCTTGATTCTCCAAGTGCCTCCATTGGTGAGAACTTCTCATCAGCAGAGACCCCACATCTCTGCCATCCTATCCCTCAGTAATATTGCAGTCAGGCAGGCCTGTTCACCTGGGCAATGCTTCGAGCTCCACACAATATCTAATTCCTAATAAAGACTTCTTGATTTTTACCTTGTGCTTGCTTCACCTCGTACAGATAGATCTTGCCTTAGGTAACAATTCATGTTGTTTCTCCACAGAATTTCTTCACATCGCAGCCAGGTCTTATTGGCAAGATGCTGTAGAGCAAGCTTTCAGTTTTCTGAGCAACATAAATTGCCATTATGTTTTGTTTCTAGAATCCAGATAATTGACTTGCTAGGAAGTCAGTAGTGAAGAGATTAAAGTTTGTTGCTTCAAATGTATATTTTGCTTTGATAATTAAGAACTAAGCTTGGGAAGCATGTCTGAGGGCAGGAAGTGGCCCAAAGGATTACAACTCCAACATTTGTCCCTGGAAATTTTATTAGCAGCATATTTTATTATACTTTTATAAGATGAAAACAGTATCTAACTTCACATACTAGGAACAGGTGAGCAACAAACCTATGTAACTGTGAGCAAACATGAACTTGCATGGGCTTAGTGGAACATCATAAAATCTCAGCCACTTAGCATCTGTCATTGTCATTCATTGAGAGCAAAGGCAGACAACAGATAGAACTGCATATTCTGTAACCTTTCATTCATAATTAAGCTGATGATTTAATGATTCTCTTAGGTTCAAAAAAAAAAAAGATTTCTTCCGAATTTCGTAAAGAAAGTGGGGACCTTTTTAAAAATTCATGTGAGAACATGGGTGGGAGGTAGGGGTGGGTGGGAGGCATTACTATGCTCCTACATCTGTATATAGGAAATACATGAAATGACTCACCTTAATACAATTTATAAAAGTCAAACAAAAAATTCAGGAGAGTTGGGAAGCTGCATCTGGAAGTATCCTCTTCTCTTTCTACTCTTAGAACTCTCCTGGAAACTCAGGAAACCTTAGCATCTCTTGGCATCTCTCAGCATGTTTGCTCATTATGCCAACCTTCATCCTTAGTTTGCACAAGATTTATAATGGTTGCCCCTGCTCTCTATCTACCTTAAAATCATTCCACTTAGCTAATGATTTCAATCTTACAGTTTCTTTCTTTTTATTTATTTATTTTTTTGACAGGCAGAGTAGACAGTGAGAGAGAGAGAAAGACAGAGAGAAAGATCTTCCTTTTCCCTTGGTTCACCCCCCAATGGCTGCTGCGGCCAGCGCACCACACTGATCCGAAGCCAGGAGCCAGGTGCTTCTCTCCTGGTCTCCCATGCGGGTGCAGGGCCCAAGGACTTGGGCCATCCTCCACTGCCTTCCCGGGCCATAGCAGAGACCTGGTCTGGAAGAGGAGCCACCAGGACAGAATCCAGCACCCCGACCGGGACTAGAACCTGGGGTGCCGGCGCCGCAGGTGGAGGATTAGCCTATTGAGCCGCGGCGCCAGCCACAGGTTCTTATTTTTAAACTCTCTCTCAAGAGATTTCTATTTTTTTGCTGATCTTTGTTTTGAGGAAAATATTTCTTATTATTTTTACTAATATAAAGAGAACAGATTTTACATGTTTCAAAGATACAGTTCTCAGAAGATACACATGCTTCTTTCCCTCCTTCCTTTTTTTTCGCTTAACTTTTGCAATAACACACTTTCAATTTACTTTATAATCCAGGGTTAGTGCACCACTGACCATAATGTTCAACAAGTAAAAAGTAGAAAGGCCACTGTACCACAGGAATATAGACAAGGGGTATAGACAATAATCAAATTGTCAGATGTCAGCTTCATTCTTATACTTTTTTGATATTCTATATTAACTACCACGTATCAGAGAAAACATATGATATTTGTCTCTTGGGACTTGCTTATTTCACTAAGCATAATGGTCTTCAGTTTCATCCTTTTTGACAAAAGACAGGATTTCCTATTGGTGTTTATGGGCTGAACATGGCTCTGCTGATCTGTGCTAAGGCTGAAGTCAAGCCTGTAGGTTTGTGCACATCTCAGTTATGTTATATTTTACATCAAATTATGATTCCACCTATTTCACTTTATTAGAAATTATCTCAATGCTTATTTCCCATATTAATTTTATGAGAATCTAACCATCCTTTAATGTTTATTCATATCACATTGTATTTCATTTGTGTCATATTGGGCTTCTATTTGACTAAACAAATATCCAATAAATGCTTTTTACAAATTACTATGTGATAAGAACTGTTACGCTGTTGCTGTCTAATTGTTCTGATTGCTTTTAATATCAATCACAGCATCTACAGGTACATTTTATAAATAATGGCATTTGGTAACAATCTGTACTACCATAATAACAGTATGAATAATGTTTTGAGCAGTACTTCATTCTTTGCAAAGAAGGATCACATATATTACCTCACTTAAGCCTCTTGGTAAGACTGAGAGGGAGGTACTATTGTTGTTTCCATCTTAAAGGCATTTACACTGAAGGGCTATTATGACACCTAGTTAAGGAAATAGAGAAGGGTGCAAAAATGACAGCTAGTTCCATTGGCCCATAATTTCAAGTAATATTTACATTTAATTAGATAACAAATGAGAACAGACCAAAGGTACAGTTGTGAATTAGAGGTGCAGTGGCCTGTTTTTCATGAGCAAACAATGTTAACTGCGAGAACAAGAAAAAAGATTCCCAACAGTTCTTTTATTCCCCCAATTGCAGTTGTGTTTTAACTATAGGCTAATTATGTTATCAATCATTTTTATTATTTTTAAATATAAAAATGAAAGTGATTGGTGTTTAGTTAAAAATATTGCCTTTATTGGATACATCTTATACATAATAATATACTATTCCTTCTTCACTTTATGATCTTTATCATTAATCCCATGTTATGTGATATCAATATCTCTACTTTCAAGAAAATAGCATGTGTGTATGCATATAATATATGCAATGTATATGTGAAATATTAAAAATTATTGTCTAAAAATAAATATTTTTAAAAATTAAAGTGAGATTATACCATTTCAAATTGCTTTATGTAAAAATGCAAGAAAAAAGAAAAACATGGCTGTGATTTCTTATATAAGATGACCAGGATTCTTAAAGAGTCAAGTTAAATAAAAATGAATTTCTCTCTTGTCTATGTAAAACATTCCCAAGAAAAACAACAAAGGGTTAAATCAAAATACAAATCACAGAAAATTTCTCTTTTTTTATTATCTCCTTATCATGGTGATGTACACTCCTGTGTGGTTGCTTCCAACAAGGATTTGGTAAACTTTGTCAGTTCAGAAAATTCCTTCCTCATTATGAAAAAAACACTTCAAGGAAGGAAGGGGCCCTTGTAGATTCCTTAATAACCAGAATTAAGGAGTTATTTTTAACATATTTCAATGTCTTATAACCAGAAATTGCTGCTTTTGTTTAGTGCAGGTTTCTTTAGGCTAATATATTTTAGCAACCAGGAAACAAGCTGTGTAACTTTAAATAAGTCATATAATTTCTCAGTCCCTAATTGCCCTGGCTGTGAAATGAAGCAGTTGAACTATATGATCTCTACTCTTCCAATTTAAGAGGTCTAGCATTTGTATAGAACTCTGCTTATCTGTAACTTGTGGTTTTCTTTTTCAAGTTTCTGTTCTTGTCTCTCTTTTGACCCTGAATAATTCCTCATAGTCTCAAGGAATTAATTGCCACACAAATATCAATTATTTTCAAACATGGATTTATACGCTATCATTCTCCAAATGTGGGGTGCCAGTGCTCCTCACATAGTTCCATTGGAAATAATTTTAGGGTTCTGTTTACTCAACCCCCCACTTGGTGATAAATAAAGCACTCAAACTATATTAAGAACCTTGAGCCTGGTGCAGCGGCTCACTAGGCTAATCCTCCGCCTGTGGCGCCGGCACCCCAAATTCTAATCCCGGTTGGGGCGCCGGATTCTGTCCTGGCTGCTCCTCTTCCAGTCCAGTTCTCTGCTGTGGCCTGGGAATGCAGTGGAGGATGGCCCAGGTCCTTGGGCCCTGCACCTCCATGAGAGACCAGGAGGAAGCACCTGGCTCCTGGCTTCGGATTGGCGCAGTGCGCCGGCTGCAATGCACCGGCCGTAGCAGCCACTTGGGGGTTGAACCAATGGAAGGAAGACCTTTCTCTCTCTCTCTCACTGTCTAACTCTGCCTGTCAAAAAAAAAAAAAAAATTAAAAAAAGAATCTTGAAAAAACCTGAACTTTGAAATCTGCTTAACCAAAATTTATTAAGACTCATGAGATAGCCACAGATGTCTTCGTTTACCTATCTTCTCCTTAATAAGATCCTTAATAAGCATAAGATATAGAACACCTGGTGGTCCAATAAGTTGTATTGAGTTATGGTCTTTATATGTTTTCTCATGTCTCCGTGGAAGATTATTTATGTTTTGATTTCTCAAATTGCAAATTTATTTTTCCCATTTATGTTTTCTATAGTGAAAAATTATTTGGCATAGGTCAAACTATATAACTTACCAAAATCTGAGTAATTGCTTAAGTCAGACCAATAAGAAAAGGAAAGGAAAGAAAAGAAAGTGTAAGGATGGGGCAATTAAGTCTGCAGAAATATTTGATTTTCTCATTTCACTACAATGGTAATAAAAACAAGTGTTGAGAGTGGTTTGAAATGTTTAACTGAATACCTATTGTGTAATGTACAAAATGATTGTTGGAAATGTAAAGTCTTTTGAAGACTAAATATTTCTGATGTGGTTTGAAATTCATGAGACAGCGTCCCTGCGATCATTTCACAAAGACTTAGTTTAGTCCATATAAGGAAGCAAGTTGGACGATATTATTTTATGGAGTCCAAGCATGCAAAATAAACTTCCTTATGGCTGCTTCTGTCAGACAATAACAAAACTTCTTGTAGATAGTAGAAAAAAGCTGGTAAATACTGTTAAGTTTTATGTGCACATATATATGTTAGGGCTTATTTTAACTTACTCTAGGGCTTGAGCTACTTAAATTTTGCTGCTTACCTGTGAACTGTATTATTAAACAAGGTCATTCTTATCACATGTCACAATTGCAGCTTACCTTAGTTAATTGTTAATAGCTGAGATCCGTGGCTTTCTGTAGCTATGTTATCAGGTCATTACTATTTGGGACAGTTATTTGAAGTGAAACTAATTCTTCACTATCCCTACTCTAAGCGTTAAACAAATTATCTTTTATGAGAGAAGATCAAATGCATACATTTAAGTGTTAAGAGCATATCTTTTGTCTTATCAAGATAATAACAGTGGTCTTACCAGCAGGGTTAGAACTTCAATCTTTATTCACCATTGAAACCTTCCACTTTGTTTTATGGCTGACATTTTGGTCGACTGTAACATACGATCTTAAGGGGAAGAGTTTGTTATTCCACTACAACTTTTGTAGTTCTTTAATATTTTCAGAGTGAATTTTCTTCAGGGAGAAAGATTTAGGGAGGGAAATAAGATATCTGTGTTAGTGATTAAGCAAAAGTGAGACAATTTAAGTAATTTTTATTATTTAAAATAAACTTCTCTCAGTTTTAACTCAACAAATCCTAAAGCAAGTTTAGCATTCAAGGTTAATTTCGCTAGAGGAAATAATTTATTGAATGGCATTGAGCAAACGAACAACAGGAAAGGAAGTCAAGTGTATTGTAGGTGTTGGGCAAAAAACAATGATAGGTATTGTCCTGTTCTAACAGGATACCCAAGACTGAGTGATTTATAAAGAGCAGAGCTTTATTTCTTTCAGTTCTGAATGCAGAGAAGTCCGAGTGTGGTTCCATCATCTCGGTAGGGCCCTCTCGCTGTGTCATAACATAGTGAGGAAGAACATGTGACAGAAAGAAAAATTGGGCCAAACTCATCATTTTTTATCAGGAGCCCACACCCATGATAATTAACCCCCTCCTCATAACCTTATCATTTCTTAAAGTCCCACTTCAATACTGTTTCAATAACAATTAAATTTCAACATAAGTTTTAGAGAGGACATTCAAAACATTGCCATTTTATATCATAATTTCTTTACTCTCCTCCCCAAATACATGTCTACATAATAAACCTTAGAGAAAGTTGAATTTTTTTCCAATGTTAATTTTTGTTTGTACAAGGCAGAATTATCCCTAAGGAATCAAATATATAAATGGTTCTAAGACCACTACCTCACCTTGTCCTGCTTGCTCTCTCCAGTGCTGTGTTAGCAGGTGTGATGTCCGTATAGGGAAATGTCTCTGGAAGGCACTTTTAAACTTTATGAGAAATTCTCTTGGAACCTCCTTTATTTGGCTTCAAAGAGTAACCAGAGCACCTGTTCTTCTCTCACTATTTGGAGAGTAGAAAAATGTGCCGTGTCTGAGACTCTCCTTCTTTCCATGTTTCAGCCTGATTTTAAATTGCTGCCTAGGAATGACACTGAGTTTAGCATGGTTTGTTCCTTTGTTTTTGAGTAAATTCTCAGTATGTCTTATTCTGATTTAGGGGGCGGCTCTCTTTAAAATATGGGGCTACTTGATACCTTGTGGACTTAGTTTTGGGTAATTATTCTTAATGGTAAGAATACCTGAACATCAGGTAAAAATTCCCCTAGCAGCTCACTCATAGAATAAGGAGAATTTCTAGAAAAGAAAGGCTTAATAATTACAATTTGGTTTAAAGTAGGAAGAACTTCGAATTTTCTTGGGGTTGCTTACAATCCTTAGCATCCTGGTTTATTGGTTTAATTTTCAATTGTACACTTCATCACAGAGGCTGAGAGAAGTAGGAACTAGGATAAAGATTAAGCAAAGGGTTAAGACATCCCTGCACTTTCTTCAAGCTCCTGTTCCTAATACTCACTTCCCTATTCCAGGTTGCAACCCAGTTGCAAATACTGATATAAGTACCTATGAAGAACTGGCTCTCTCTGGAATGACCACAATCTTACTGTTTCTTGCATGCTTAGTTCAAATCTATTTTAGGAGGGACACTGAGCTACAACTGTGCTGACACTGCCAGGACCAAAGAAGTTGTCATACCCCAGAATGTGGACAGGGCTACTCCTGAGTTGTATGCAATGTAGAACAATTTTTGGGGGGCTGCCTTTAAAAACAAAACTTATGGACCCCTTTGAGGTATACTGAACTATCTATTTTAATTTTAATTTTGATTAATGTGTAGCAAAGAGATATTTATGAGTTCGCTATTGTCTAATTGGTGCATAAAGATTCTTTGTAGTATTCAGGTATTATCACTTATCATTTCCTTTTCAGGTATGGAAATCATCCCTACATGTTCTTTGACTTTTCTTTAAAAAAAAAAAGATTTATTCTTTTATTCATTTGAAAGGAAGAGTGACAGAGAGAAATATCTCCCATCTACTGATTCACTTCCCAAATGCCACAAAAACCAGGGCCAGACCAGGCTGAATAGAGGAATCAGAAACTCCATCTAAGTCTCTTGTATTCATGATAGGAACCCAGGCACTTGAACTATCATGCATTGCCTGCCAAGCACATTAGTAGTAGGCTGGATTAGAAGTAGAAGCAACACTGAATCTCCAGCACTATAATATGAGATGCAGGTGATCCAAGTGGTGGCTTAACCTGCTCTGCCACAATGCCCACCTACCTACCTCTCCTTTACAATCAAGTTTCTCTTCCTGATTAATTTTGTATATCTATTACAACAAGATAATGACTGTTAGTATTCAAAATGTCATGCTCTTAGAAACTGGATTGAAATTATTTAGATATTCTTGCCTTTCCAGTTGCTTGATATTATTTATCTAATGTCTATTATATTGATACTAATGATACTGTATCATCTTCTGAGCAATACTGAATATTGCACTTAATGACTATCAAATATTGTTGGTGTGCTTTGTTGGTGATGATTTCAGATGAAAATCTTACCTAGAGTTGAGATTTTAAGCTGTAAACACGGAACCACACATTGGCCCTCCATGTCTTTTCTTGGATGCTTTAGGTGTCAATCACTGTATTCCTGGAATACGAACCTACAATACTGACCCAGCTATCCATACAACAATGCAGATGAAGGGGGTAGCTGAGAGGCCCATGGGCAAAGCAATTAAGAACAGTCCCATGTGCCCAGAAACATCGGTCCCTCATTTAGTAAAGCTTAACTAGAGAGAACACCACATTACCATGTCCAGTGAAGGCAAAAAAGGACATTGATGAGAATGTTCCATCTTTCTTATGGAGCAATGATCTCAAAAATCTATTGAAGAGAAAAGGCACATCCACCCAGAGACTGCCTCATCTGTGCTATGTGAAGCCTGTGGAGAATCTGAATTGGTATCTTTGGGGACAAGTGGGATAGGAAACATGGGGTAAGGGACTCTTCCTTCTGCTCACCACTCTTGTGTAGGCCAGGGCTGTAATGAATAAGTGGGAACCAATGAGTCATCTCATACAAACAACTCAATCCAAAGGTTAATGAGTTCTTTGATAGCTCATTGCATTGGATATTTTATGTTTTTTCTATGAGTGAAAGTCACCCCAAATCAGTTCTCTAGCAGCCTAATATCACACTGTTCTGTTAAAGAAACACTACACCAAGAATGGGAATGATCTGACTCCCGAGACCCTCTTCTTCAACAGGAGACTTGCCTCAAGTATAACACCAAAGCATGGATATGATAGCTCCTCCTTGTTGTATCTGGTGGACCTTACATGTGAGGTGGGCGTAGGACATGTGGGTGAATGGAATAGGGTTAGAGAATCCCCAAAGGAAGACATAGATACGAGGGCCCAAGTTGAATAGCTCTGGGGCATCCACTCCTGAATATATTACACGACCCAACTTATCTAGACACTAGGGGGGAGGGTCTGCATGAAATTTTGAGTAATGTATTCTGAAGTAACAGTATGCTCTATCTTGCCCAAGTCCATGCAGGGTTTTGGTCAAGGTCTGCCATATTTTCAGAGAATATCATATAGTTATCACCAGGACAAATAGTCCTTTGGGACTCAGATTATCCACTCTAACCCTGATAAAGTGGCTTTAACAATCTCAGCCTGTTTTCGCTCAGATGGAATCCAATGTTATCTCAGCTCTCTTTGTCCTTTCAGAAGCTCTCCTTGTATCAGAATATGGGTGGATTTGATGTTAGATTTTGATAATCTCTTCACCTAGGAAAGTCTAGAATTAATCTGGATCTCCAAATTTCTCTCATCTTCAGAGGCTTGTCCCATCTTTGCTCTAGTCTCAACCCAGGTCCCAGATCCTTGTCTCCATCTTCCTCCTAAATTTAGTCCCTGAAGGTAGACAGCTGGAATCCAGAATCTCTGTCCCTAGGTAGTTGACAGATTTCTCTTCAGGTTTTGAGTGAATTGAGCAGAGGAGAAACTCTAGGTCAAAATTATGCTTATGTTATTATTTAGAGTCCTGTCCTCCATTTTGCATGAAATCTAATTTGTGGAAATGGAATAGACTGCGTGTGAGTCTGAGGAATTTCCAGTGACTGGAATAAAGATGAATCTGTGCTTTCCTGCCTCATGCTTTCTTTTTCAGGTCCTCACTCTGATTGCTACTTGGTGCTCCAAGGAGTTGAGTGGTGCACATTATATCAAGGGGAAAAAAATCCTGTAAAAAATTCCAGCAGGGGAGGAAATAGTAGCAATCTGAATGAACCAATCCAAGAAGGAAATCAAAGAGTTTAAACAAGGTAGAACTTAAAGAGATTAATCCCCAAAGTGATGAAGAGATTAATCTCCAAAATGATGAAGAAACTAATCCTCAAAGTGGTGATCCTAAAAGAAACATCTCTAAAGAGACTTCTACGTGGGAGTAATTTCTTATAAAATATTCTACTCCAATGCACACCAAAAGTTTGTGCCTCAGATCCAGTGGTCCAAGTCAGCGCTCAGTGGATCCCTCCATGAACTGAGGATGTGGAGGTGGATGTAGACTAAGGAGTTGGGAGCATCCTACCCTCAGCTTTTCCTTCAAGGGGAGGGTAATCTTCACCCAGAAGCCTTAATTCCTGGGTGACAGGAAAGTGGGTAACTCATGGCTGTCTTGTCTTTTATTGAGATGAGAGTTTTTTCTTTTGGTTTGTTTCTCTTTTTTTTCCATAAATCAAGAGTTACCAAAGGCAAAAAATTCTAAGTTTCTCTAAATTCTTCTCTCTAAGGAACCTCAAATTTGCTACTATTCTTGAGGAGAAAAAAACCATGAAAATACATCATGAGTAATTTTTAGAATAGATGAACTTATAGAAAAAAAAGGATACCTGAAATATCAAAATAAATCTGTGACTCATAAAGCAGAAGTTTGATTAACAGTGTATTATGTAATATGTTATTAGAGTTTGGTAAATACCAGAGTACATTATGTGAAATGTTTATGGAAGTAAATATAATCACACAATACTTTTGTATTTAAATAGATATTAGTAATTTGATTTTTCAGATAATTATACTTTTACTGAAACTTGTTCCTTGGAACAAAAGTGATAAATGGTTGCCAAAATATTTTAACTTTGTGGGTTTTACTAATGTGATATAAATATTTCCCCAATTCTCTGAATATTACATAATAATATTGTTGAAAAAATACTTTTAGATATCTACATAATGTTTTAAAGGAAATTAATTCTCTTTGAATACATTTGGACAATTAAGACTATATTGCCAAGCCTAATCCATGTTGGTTGAACCTTAAAATTATATAAGAGAAGTATGTTTTAGTATTTATTTTTCCAGGTTTTGTTTTTCTAAAACCACTACATATAATAAAAATATGCAATTGCACAAAATTTTTGTTAAGCTGTTCAGGTTATCCCTGTTTTGGGATTTATCAGGTTTTAGAAGCAAATTGACTCCTTGGGGTTACCATAGATTTCTTTTCGAACAGTTTGTTGTAAAGATCAGTTTTCCACTTCATAAACAGCATCCATCTGCTCCAAGTGTAATGAATTCATCGCTCTGTGTTTGATGACAGTTAAGCATTCCTTGAACAATCATCTACTGAGCACTTCTCAGAAAGCACATGGAGGAAATGATGTTTCCCACCCATAAGAAATGTGGAATCTTGATCAGAAAATACATCTATCATGAGAGTCAAAAGCTGAGGGCCTGAGAGTTAAAAATGAAATTCTACAGAATAACTGAGCATTGATTAGAAACATTTGAGTCAAACATTTTTTGGAGAGAAATAATGAAGAATTTTAGCCACAGAGAAGAGAATGGACTGAAATAAAAAAGATTCACGTAATTTGTATTTAGAAAACAGCCAATAACATTTTAGCTGAAACACACAGTTCGGGTAGGGATTGAACATTGAAAGCAGTATTGAGGCCAGTGCTGTGGAGCAGCAAGTGGAGCAGCAGCCTGCAGTGCTGGCATCCCATATGGACGCCAGTTCGAGTCCTGGCTGCTCCAATTCTGATCTGGCTCTCTGCTATGGCCTGGGAAAGCAGTAGAGGATGGCCTAGGACCTTGGGTCCCTGCACCCATGTGGGAAACCAAGAAGAAGCTCCTGGCTCCTGGCTTCAGATCTGCACAGCTCCAGCAATTGGGGAGTGAACCAGTGGTTGGGAGACCTCTCTCCTCTCTGCCTCTCCTCTTTCTGTGTAACTCTGACTTTCAAATAAATAAATAAATCTTTAAAAAAAATAGTATTACCAACTATGAAGAAATCAAGCATCTGAGATGTGGATGAGATGATCAGGAATATGCTTCTGTAGGCAGCTGGGAATGTGGCCACGGAGCATGAGAGAATGCTTCTGCTGGATGTGCTACTGACCTGAAGTCATTCACCCAAGTAGTTGGAGCTACAGGAAGGGGCGCCCCCAGAGAGGAAGTAAGCAAGGAGCTACAAGGCTGGGGTTGGGGCTGGGTCAGGCTGAAGCTAGGAGCCAGGAGCTTCCTCAGGGTCTTCCATATGGGTACCGGGGCCCAAGAACTTGAGCCTTCCTTCACTGTTTTCCCAGGCCATTAGCAAGGAACTGGATTGGAAGAGGAGCAGCCAGGACGGGAACAGACACCCATATGGGATGCTGGCATTGCAGGCGGCGCTTCACCACAGCACCAGCCCTGAGACAGACTTTCTAAAAGTATATTAATTTCCCACTGTAGAAAAATTGAGAATTGTGAAAACTTCTCCTTTTTGGATCTGGAATTAGCCACCTCCCAAAATTCTGCGCAAAGTCAAGACAGTGAGAAAAACAATAAACTGCAACTCTTCAGGTTTATTAAAGACATAGACTACAGGGGTACTGGGTTGAGGAGTCCATCACTAATTCCAGGAAAGACACATCTAGCAAAGCTAGATGTTAAATTGACTTTTTAAAACAACTGTACCCCGATGTTCTAATTTTTACTATAAACATGAGAATGTTTTCCTAGAGAACAAATGTATTCCACTCTAGATGAAAAGTAAAACCTAACATAGGATGAAGCCAAGATTTAAGCATGAGGAAAAATTAGTAGTTTTGTTCTTCAAAAAGCTTAAGAAATATCATACAAATGTGCATTTTCTCAGAGATGATGTCTTATCTGGAATAAGCTTTCTTTGAAGGACAAATATGCAAGTTACAAGCAGCTGACTTTCTACTTTTGCCGAATTCTTTGTTCCCTATTTTAAATATACTAATTGTCCATCTGTTTAAGGAAGGCTGATAGCACATGAAAGGCATTTACCGCTATTGATTTTTCATGAGTTACAGATTTGTACATAATTAAGAGGTTGCTTGGACTTGTACAAGAGTGTGCATACCTTTTATCTTTTTTCCTTAAGCGGTGGTTTTTCACAATGAATTTTGCTAAAATGACGCATGACTTTGTGAGCTTTATGACTTTGCAAGGAAGCAGTGCGAACATAACTCCCTAAATGACCATAGAATTTGGTAAAGAGACTGTTTAATTAAGGAAGCATTGTTCTATTACAATATTGAAATTTTTTTTTTTTTTTTTTTTTTTTTTTTTTTTTTTTTTTTTTTTTTTTTTTACAGGCAGAGTGGATAGTGAGAGAGAGAGAGACAGAGAGAAAGGTCTTCCTTTTTGCCGTTGGTTCACCCTCCAATGGCCGCTGCGGCCAGCGCATCTCGCTGATCCGAAGCCAGGAGCCAGGTGCTTCTCCTGATCTCCCATGCGGGTGCAGGGCCCAAGGACTTGGGCCATACTCCACTGCCTTCCTGGGCCATAACAGAGAGCTGGCCTGGAAGAGGGGCAACCGGGATAGAATCTGGCGCCCCAACCGGGACTAGAACCCTGTGTGCCGGCGCCGCAAGGCGGAGGATTAGCCTGTTAAGCCACGGCGCCGGCCAATATTGAAATATTTCTAAAGATGAAGAAAGATTTATCTGGATTCACTGTATGAGTCGTTTAACCCCAAGATAATGCATTTAACAGAAATAAGCAAAAGTTTCCAACCTGAAGACAAGGAGCACTGTTTTTTAATCTAATCTAATATTTAAAATTTCTTTGTAAACTACAAACAAAATCATTTGTATAAAAATAATTAGACTTTGTCTTCAAAAAGATAATTATCTTTTAGTCTTAAAATACTTCCAGAAGCAAGCTGAAATTTCTGTGAGCTAAAGAGCCTTCGTATTTGCCTTAAAAGTTTTTATTATTTTTCACATAAGGAGGATACTAAGATAAAGAAAATTCCACCTCAAATAAGGGTGAGTGAGAAAGGATAATTTCATAGTGGAAAAGTTGGTGTTTCCAATCATAATGCAACTCAAGAACCAACAGCTGAGTTCCCTATGATATTGCACAGCTTCTATTTGAAAACTGGTGGCATTTATTCATTGTTTAGAATCATTGAGGTGGATTGCATTTCATTGGTTACTTAGCAACTATGTGAATTTAGTAAATATCTTATTACCCAATATCCAAGTGAATGCATTATGATTCGATAGAAATAATCATAATTTTTTGGTTACAAATGCTAATCCTAAAATGCTACTTTTTACTACTTGATTTTTAGCAAACAAAACACAATCAATACCTGCTTTGCTTGAGGAAGTATATACTTTCTATTTATATAGATTTAATTTCAATTTAACCACTCAATAATATTAATATATCCTAGTTTTGTCAGTTAAGGAAGGAATCCAATGTCAGTCAACATTAGTTTTAGATTTGAGCAGATTTTTTTTTTTTTACTCTGAACTGTCTTCTTTACTTCATTTGATCTTGACCATGACCTTTTCTTCTCTATGTCTTTTCTTTTCTGTGAGGTAGGCATGAACTTACCAAACTCGTAGTTGACAGGTGAAAGACAATAGACTAAACCTAATCTCTTTATAGCTTAAGGACTGCTATTCTAACTTCCTTCCTCCATCTTTTAATGTGGAGCCAAAGTTTTTTTTTTTTTTTTTTTTTTGAATACATACTCAGGGATGAGCAAATCATGGTCTTCCTTACATAAACCATGTTCACAATGCACAGCCTCAAATCTCCATTTTTTATTTTCAGTGACACATGACATATTTTATAAACACTTAAGAATGTCTCATTATTTTTACATTTTCATCTCACATTGTACTGTTATTTGCCCCACACCTAAATTCACAGGTTTAGGTGTAGAATAGCAACCAGGTGTTTTCACTGAATTTCTGAACTTTTAACACACTTTTCTTTGTACATCTGTCTCTTTTTTGCTGTCTAATTAAAATGCACGATGAACATAATGAGTAGAGAGTATTAACAGAGGAGGCCAGAAATGCCCTGGTATCAGATGACTAGGTCCTTGTCATGATCACAGGGAAATTCTAAGGCGATTCGCAGAGTGAATAAGCTGCATATAAATTAAATCACTTCCACAAAAGAATCACTTCTGCCAGTAGTAGTGACCTTCTGCCAGATGCAAGCATGTTTATCTGAGTAAAGCAACGGTAAGCATCTCACATAATCTAAAGACAAGACTGGATTAAGTATTGGATGCTCAAAACACTAAATTTCCCATCTTTTAAAATCTTTCCTCACAGACATTTTGCACTCAGTGTGCAAAGTGGGAGCACCGGGCATTCCTGTTTTCTTCTTTTCCCAGGGGACTGGGGTAGCTGAGCATACTCTCAATGTCAGTATCCACCTCCTTCACTCTCACTCTGTGTAGATCTGATTTATGTAGTTTGGGGATGGCTAACTAGTAAGGTATGAGATGGGAAATGATACTTCACTGGGAAACACAAGGCCTGCCTTAAGGAGTATTTTCTCTTAATATACCACAATAAGTGTTGTGTCTTTGTTTTATGCCTGTCTGTCTGCCTATCTATCTCATGTATCATGGTGAGAGTGGATACAGAATTGAGATTTCTTTTTTTTTTCAACTTTTATTTAATAAACATAAATTTCCAAAGCACAACTTTTGGATTATAGCGGCTTTGCCCCCCATATCCTCCCTCCCACCCACCCACAACCATCGCATCTCCCACTCCCTCTCCTGTCCCATTCTCCATCAAGATTCATTTTCAATTATCTTCATATACAGAAGATCAACTTAGTATATACTAAGTAAAGATTTCAACAGTTTGCACCCAGATTCTACACAAGAAGTTTATTTTTTACAAAGCTGCTCTTCAACAGCATGCTTATTCATTTCTTCTTTAAATCTCACATTCAAGTAATGTCTATGCATTTACCAGCTTCCTGGTGTTTTAAGTGTCTTCGTTCTTTTATTTAAATTTGACGTAGTTTTTCTTATTTAAATAACATTTATTTGGAATGGTTCAAATTTCACATATTTTGTTATCTTAAAGTTATTCATTTAAATTAATGTATAGCATAATTAACTATTAAAATTGAAAGTGCTGAACAAAAATTGAAAGTGAGAACAAGGTTTCCAATTGTATCTGATTGTTTCTCTCATTCTTATCACTATAGCCCTGATGATTGTGCTGCTTGTAATTTTATCCATGAAAACAAGGATTTAAAATCAGGATACAATGTAGTGTCCATCTTATTATAAATCAGGAAAGGTTATTTATTTGACTCAAATGGACACTTGTGGGATTATAAAATTGACTAGGACACACTGCAATCACTGTAATTAGAATTGTGATCAGCTACAAGTAGTAGGAAGCCACATGAATGATCTCCTGTACAGAATATGACTTTCTTTTTATCATAACAAGCAGTTCAGACAGAGGATTTTTGGAACCGATCTTGTGCTGGTGTCCTCAAGACTCCTTGGGATTTAGCCTGCAATCTGCATGCTCCACGTGAGATTTCTGTTCTTACAATTGTCACGCCTGGTTCACCTCCAGGGTTGCACTGGGTTTTAACAAGCACAAAGAAGAAAAGGAGTGAAGGGAGCCTGTGAGCTGAATCTTGTCCCTTTAAAAGGGATTTCCTAAAGCCCCAGTCCATGTCACTACGCACGTCATTAGCCAGTGTTCAGTTATCACCCGGTCTACACGTTGTAACTTTTTACTGAGCATATTGTATCCCTGAACAAATGGAAGCCTTTCAGGTAGGAGTTAGGGAAGAATGAATACTGGGTGGGGTGACATAGGTGTCTGGCACAACCCACCAGGACCCATAAACTTCCCTCATCAGAGAATTCTGCAAACAAGTGGATAATTCCCCTATGCTATCCCTCTTCCCATATGTAGTGTTGGGAATAAAAATAAAGAAGGGTTAGCGTTGAAGTGCTACATACTCAAAAATGTTTTGGTCAAGTTCAGAGAGGAACCTGGAAATCCCAAGTCCGTGCCTGTGAGGAAAAGTAGTTTGCTAAGTGACAGAAAGGGTGCCATTGTTGAACACTAGCTGAGACACTGAGGAGTGAGACTGGGAATGAGATCAGCTGCTGATTGCCTGTCAGCTGCCAGTGGGGTCCCAGGGGGCAGTGACTGACAGACTGATGACAGTACTGTCAAAATTTGAGGCTAGCAAATCCTTTTTCACTTACAATTTCAAAATTAAAAGCTTGCATTTTAGTGCATTGCTCTTTGGAGTCTTATTGGATGAGTGAATAATGTTTCTCTAAACATTACAATGTAATACTCCTATAAACTTTTAATATGTGTACTTAAAATGTTATAAAACATTTATGTGGACAAGTATTTAATTTTTGAACCCAAAGTCAGTAAAATACATTAAAAATCATGTGCATGTGTTGTAAAAGATAAACTACTTTCATGTAACATGTTGTCTTGAAATACCCGTGGCATTTTTTCATTTTATTTAATAAGAGGGGAGACAGAGAGGTGAGACAGTCAGAGAGAGACAGAGAGAGAGAGAGAGAGAGAGAGAGACAGAGAGAGTGTGAGAGAGAGAGAGAGAGAGAGAGATCATCCATCCACTAGTTCACTCCCCAAACGTTTAAAACAGCCAAGTTTGAGCTAAGCACAAGGCAGGAGCCTGGAACTGTACGTCTCCCACCTGGGTATCAGGATCATAAGAGCTTCATCCATTTCCTGTTTTTTCTCAAGGACGCATTAGCAGGAAACTGTGGCAAAACTGGAGGAGCCAGGACTCAAATCAGGTGCATGGGAATAGGATGTGGTCACCCACATGCCTCACCAAATGCCCACCCCTGAAGAATGACATTTAAAAAAAAATGTTTTCAGCACTTTGCTTTAACTAATGTCCAAATTAAATTTTTAAATATTTATTTATTTTTATTTTAAAGGCAGAGTTACAGAGAGGCAGAGGGGGAGTGGGGAAGAGAGAGAGAGAGAGAGAGAGAGAGAGAGAGAGAGAGAGAAGAAAGGTCTTCCATTCATTGGTTCACTCTCCAAATGACCACAATGGCCAGGGCTGGGCCAGGCTGAAGGTAGGATCCAGAGTGTCTTCTGGGTCTCCCATATGGATGCAGGAGCCAAGCACTTGGGCCATATTCTGCTGCTTTCCCAGGTGTATTAGCAGGGAGCTGGATCAGAAGCGAAGCAGCCAGGACTCAAACCATTGCCCACATGGGATGCCAGCACTTCAGCAGGCAGCTTTCTCTGCTATGCCACAGTGCTAGCCCCATTTTTGTTTTTTCTTTTTAATGAGAAAAGATGCATTACATAATATTATATTCTAATTTTTAATAGCGTAGTTCAAAATGGGTAAGTTCCTATTTTCAGATGTATTCTAACTTCATTTCTGCCCAGAATGAGGAAAGTAAAGGATGCTATTTAAAAGTGTTGAATTTCTGTGTTAATGTAAATGGAATTTATTTAAAGTTTTGATATGTTTGTTCCAGCTTTGAAAAATGAAATTTTCTAAAGAACTGTACCCCTGCTCAAATTGTTTCCAAGGCACTATAAACACCAGTCTAAAACAACTTCCTCTGGCCCTAAAAAATATTCACTGCAACTGGAAGATGTTCGCAATACACAAATTTTTACCACTATCTAATGTGCCTTGGCTAAAATCCAGTTTAGTTTCCTCATTTTCCTCTTGCTAATCATATCTGTATAAAAAACAAAGCCTATTTCTGTGGGTATCATAGTACAAAATCAATTTTTTTTTGTAACCAAGTTTCTCCCTTTACAAATGGAGTTATTCAAAGCCTTATTTGTGAACTATAATAAAAATATTTATAATGAAAGGAATTTGTATACATTTGAAAGTTTTGTCTATGTATCCTTTTATTCTAACAAAATTGGTAAAAATGAAATTATATGTATTTCAGAGTTTCTTTCATTAGGCTGCAAAACACACAGACACATGCAAATGTTTCTCCACTTTGTATTAATGGCCCAGAATGCTATTCTTGTTGAATCTTTCATTCATCTGGTGTGTTTATTACCTTGCTGCAGGCACCTGGACCCGTCCCAAAGTCATGGGAATGTTGAAGTTAGCCCAGTTCAGTGCTTTTTCATTGGACTACCTTGCCTTAGGCCTGTTTTTTTCCTTTTTACTAAAACTTCCCTATCGAATGTTCCAACATGATAAACACTGCGATATTCCTACCTACACAGATCATTAGAGAGTCCTAACAAATTAACGTATCTTAGTGCATATTTATGTAAGAATCCTCCTGAGACAGTGTTATCATGAGCAGTTTTCTTACCTGGTTTCTGACCAACAATGCAGACAAAAGATACTAATGCATGCCTCCTTAAAAAAAGAAGTTATACTAAAACATTTTAGTTCCAGGTGTGTGAAAGGTATATGCTGTTTCTGTCACATCTTCCTTAGTCAATTGCTATCCAAATTTGCCTAATGAGAGAAAATGTTCTTTATGGCATTTCTACAAATGGTATCTTCATGCATCTTCATGTATTTTCCTTGACACATCCACTAAGAAAACACTAATCCTAATCCAATGATATAACTCTAAAAATTGCAAATTGGAGTGCATCATTTTCCCTATGAAAGCAGATTAATGGGTCTTTGAGAATGAAAAAGGAAGAAACAGAATTGCAAGACTCAAAGGGTAAGCAGAGAAGAAGAGACAAAGAAAAGTGAGAAAAAGTGGACTGAAAAATCAAGAGAAGGTATTGTTCCATATTAAAGGAAGAAATAGGAGAGGTGTCAAATACTATATATAATATATAGTATAATATAATACTATATATAGTGCATACTATATATAATATATATGATATACTATAATTATACATTATATAAATATATAATTATAATTATATAATATATTACATAATAGATAATATAATATATAATACTATATATTATATAATACTATGTATACTATATTATACTATATATACTATATTATTAAATATATTGTATATTATATTATATTATAATATAATAATATAATATATAGTATAATATAATACTAGAGAGACAGAATAAGATTTCTTTACAATGAGGGAGTGACTAGATACTGTGGGGGGATTGAAGTTAGTGGAATGAGGGACTCTAAACCAGATTATAATGGAGCAAGAAGTGACAAATTAGAAAATATGACTTTAAATAATTTTCCTCAAGTTTGGTTATGAAAGGAAAAAGAGAGAGGGGACATATGACAAATGAATAGACTCCAACTTCTCTAAGGTCGAGAAGGACCCCGATAAGAAGGCAAAGAATCCTGCAAAGACTGAGGTGTTGAGCATGCATAAGTCTGGAGCAAAGGATAGAAAAGTTCAGGAGACAGATCGGCCTGGACAAGCACCCCTGGCACTGCACCCCTCAGGCCACAGATGCAGAACACAGTGTGCGAGAAGTAGGAAGTTAAAGAACTTAATCAATGGCAGACTCTTGTTTCTTTATAAGATAGAAAAGAAATAAATTATGCTAAGCATGGGAATGGCTATTTTAGTGTATAAGTCCTTATAAAATTGAGAATGGCCATTAATGAATATGAGATAAGGCTGACTAATGTCACCTAAAAAACTTTGGAACCGAACTAAAGTTAATTTCAGATTAATATTTTTTAATTGATTTCAAAGCAGAGTTACAGAATGAGAGAGAGAGAGAGAGAGGTCTTCCACTCCGTTGATTTACTCCCCAAATGACCGCAATGGCAAGAGCTGAGCTGATCCGAAGTCAGGAGCCAGGAGCTTCTTCCAGGTCTCCTACATGGATGCAGGGACCCAAGCGCTTGGGCCATCTTCTACTGCCTTCCTAGGCCATAGCAAAGAGCTGGATCGGAAGTGGAATAGCTGGGTTTCGAACCAGCGCCTGTATGGGATGCCAGTGCTGCAGACTGGGACTTTAACCCACTGTGCCACAGTGTTGGCCCCTCAGATTAATATTTTTTTAAGAAATTTACTTTTGTTTATTTGAAACAGGGGTGGTGGGGGGGGAGAGAGAGAGAAAGAGAAGGGGGATTGGGAGCGAGAGGAAGAGAGAAAGAGACAGAGAGAGAAAGAGATGCATTTGCTTGGGTTTACTCCACAAGTGCTTGCAACAGCTGGGGCAAGGCCAGGCCAAATCCGGAGCCTAGAACTCAATCTGGTCCCCCAAATGGGTGGCAGGGACTCAGGTACTAAAGCCGTCACTTGCTGTCTCCCAGTGTGCACATTAACAGGAAGCTGAAATCAGAAGCAGAGCTGGGACTTAAACCCAGTCACTCTGATATTTGATCAGGACTTCCAAGTAGTGTCTTATCATTGCACCAGACACTTGTCGCCAGGCTATTTCTTTTCAAATTTTTTCTCAAACAACTTTCCTATAAAATTAAGAAGTATCTTAAGAAGATACTTCAAAAACAAAGTTAGAGGGGAGAGGGGCTGGCATTGTGGTGCAGTAGGTTAATCCTCTGCCTGCAGTGCCAACATCCCATATGGGTGCTGGTTCTAGTCCTCGCTGCTCCTATTCCAATCCAGCTCTCTGCTGTGGCCTGGGAAAGCAGTAGAAGATAGCCCAAGTCCTTGGGCCCCTGCACCCACATGGGAGACTGGGAGGAAGCACTTGGCTTCTGGCTCCGGATCTGTGCAGCTCTGGCTGTTGCAGCCATCTGGGGAGTGAACCAACAGAAGGAAGACCTTTCTCTCTATCACTCCCTCTCACTGTCTGTAACTCTACCTCTCAAATAAATAAATAAAATATTTAAAAATTATTAAAAAATAAAAAAACAAAGTTAGAGGGGAGAAAAATCTATACAGAACAAAGAATATAGCTCATCAGGATTGTGATTTACTGTATTGAGAAAACAGTTGGTGCTGTATTTCATATTCCCCTCTTCTATAAGTTAACAAAACCAGCCAAGAAGAGCCAACCAAGGAAGTGGAAGAGATGTATCTCTACTGACTCACTGTGAATCAGTCGGTGTCTGGCCACAAAACAGGAATTGCATTAATTCCTTCCAAATAAAATATTCTAATACTACAAGTTGATTATACAGGTGATAAAAGACAGGCAAGCAAAACAGAGACAGTAGGTGCTCCAGGAATGCAGTCACTGCCATGAGAGGACTAGAGGGACAAGCAGAGGTATTGCTAACAGAGCTCGGAAGCTAGGCAAGACAGGCAAGGGCAGAAAGCAGCAAGTTGTCTCCGTGGGGGGAGCTGTGACCTAAAGCAAGGTCTTATCCAGTATGAGTGGCAGCTACAGAGGAGATACCAGGAATGTGAGGAGTAGGACTGGAAGAGAAACTCCATTCCTCTGCTTCTCCTTCTCCCACTTCTGCTACTTACGGACTTACTCCCAGAAACCAGAGAATAATAAGGGAGCAAGAAAACAGTTTCCTAGGATGCAGAGTGCACAGGATGCTAGCAGGGATAGATCTGAGAGCAAGCCTGGCATATCCTGCACTTCAGAGAGGCAGGATTTACTGTGGCCAAAAAAGATGGGAAGCCATGCTGCTCATAATACTGGGTGCTTATTTGTGAGTTGGCTACTTCCAAGTCATCCAATTGCTTCCCTCAAGCCAATTAGGAGAAAACCACACTAGAGTAAGAACACGGGCCAAATTTCTCACCCTGAAGAATCCTTGGAGTTTTGAGTCATCCAAAGCACAAGGAGACCACAATAGGAGACTGTTAGGAGGCAGAATTGCTCAGAAACCCTAACCAGCAGCTGTCAGGAAGTCAGTTGCTCAGAATCCTTTTCCTCTTCAGCAGGATCCTCTTTCCCAGGCTGGTTACTTCTTATCACTGCCAACTGTCTCCATCTGCCCCCTTCAGGGAAGCTAGGCACACTTTCAGGAGAACTGTGCTTGTTTCTGCTGACCTTTGTTCAAATTTGTACATTAGGCTGCATTTGCCTATGAATGAATTTGTGAATGGTAGAAGTGAAACATGGTCTACATGCTCCTCCACAGCTTTCAATGAGTAGACACTATATTTATTTCTATCTCCATGTTAGCAGAAAATTCACTCAACTCTTCCATTTTGGTTGTTTCCTAACTTGATCAATTTTGTTTATGACCTCAGTTTCTGGGCAAAAATAAGCTAAATAAGAAGAAGTCAAAAGAAGCAACCTGTTTCCTGCTCTCCTGTATGTGGTTTATACTATTATTCCTAGGTTTAATAGTGATTTCCATTAATGTGCATACTATAACCCCAGATGTATATTTCAGCATCCTGTTAGGTCATTAACTTCTTGAAGACATGAGCTCTATTCAAGAAATGATTGTAAACTGATTAGCGATTTTTGTTATTTCTTAGACAATGTCTCCAAACAGTAACCAAATGGTGAGCAGCAAGTTACAGTGCCCATCTGGTTACAGAAAAAGCAAGCAGTTTACACATAATAAGCCTCTGGAGAAAGAAAAGCTCTCTTTATTAATACCACTAGAATGTTTAGAAACCACAATGGATATACACAGTTGCTCATCTTCAGTTTTATTCCTTTAAATTCCTTTAAGTTCACACAGTCTTGTGTGAAGTAAGGGAAAATATTTGGATATGTTCCTGGATTATATAAAAAGATTAAAAGGAAAAAATATAGAAATAACTACTGTTGTGGATCTACTAACATCCTAACAGTTTTCACTTTTATTCCCTGAGAACAAAATACAATCTCTTCTGAAAGGAACTGATGTATTCTTTTTGACTTACTTAAGAGAGATTTAAATCTAAATGTCTTTTCAGGTTGGTAGGGTAGGTCAAACAGAAAAATAAGATTGGAACAAAGATCAGGGTAACTGAAGGAAGCCAATGGAGAAGGTGCATCTTTGTTATTTACAAACACAAAGGAAGTAGGTGGCAGGGAACTTGAAAAATGAAAATTCAATGCTTGTGCTGAAATAAAGAAAACCATAAGCTGTCCAAAACAATTCTCCCTTGCCAAATCAGATGTGAAAACCAGAAAAGAGAATAATTGTGTATTACTTTTATTCTTCTCCATTCATTTTTACTCTCCTTGTTCTCATTTTAACTTTGTCCTGTTTGCCCAAGCTTTCCTTTTGATGTCAATAAATCTTTGCCATGTTAGTTATCAGTTGTAGGAGTGCAAATAGGTCCTGTGAAAAATCCATGGAATCACTCATTTAATACTTTTATGATTTCACAAATATTCTGAGTGTCTTCTGTGTATCTATTCTAGGTGCTGGAAATGAATGGTGAAAAAAACACTCAAAAACCCCTGCTCTCTGAAACTTACATTCTAGGGAGGGGGAAAGGGCAATAAATTAATGAACAATTAAAACGTAGGCTACATGATGATAAGTTTATGGAAAAAAATAAAGGAGGAGGGAAGACTGAGATCATTAGGGAAATGCTACCTAGTTAGAAAAAGTGGGGGAGAGCAACTTTAGGAAGATTATACTAAAATAAGACCTGGTAGAATTGAGAGGATGGCCATGTGAATAAGTGTAGGAGCATGTATTAGGGAGGGCATAACAAGCACAAGGGATTTTGGCTGGGTTGTTTGAACAACAGGGAAGAAACTATCATGGATCAGAGTGAGCAAAGAAGGGAGAAATAGAGGTAATGGGTTGGCTGTGGGATGAGATTGTGGAGGAATTTCTGGACCTCAGCAGTAAGTCTGCCTCTGCCTCTAACTTGGAAGTGAATCCATGGGTGGGTTTTGAGCAACAGGATGGAGCACTTTAGCTTTCCTGTTAAGAATATGGTAAAAAGAGTGAGGACATAAGCCAAGAGACAGTTGAGAAGCTGCTACAAACATCCTTATAAGAGATGATGGTGGTTAGGGCCCAAGTGGTAGTGGTGGAGGAGGTACGAAGTATATAGATTGTGAATACATCCTAAAAAAGAGGTAAAGTGATTTGTGAGTGGATTAGATATATTATAGGAAACAAATGAGTAGAATCAGAAACAACACCAGGAGCAACTCAACTGAAATGTGAAAGCTTGTGAAAGGAAAAGTTTTGGGAGCAGAGAAGATTCAAGGCTCTCACTGGGACAGGCAAAGACTGGGAAGCCTGTTAGACATGAGAGTGAAAGTGCCAAGCAGGCAGATAGATTTAAGAGGTTGGGGTTCAGGGAGAGGTCTTTGCTGAAGACACAAACGTGTGGTTTGTCAGCATATAGGCAATTTGTAAAACCACAGAACGGGGAGAGATAGTGAAGCAATATAAAAGTTAGTGAAATAGAACATGTTCAAAGAATTGAGCCCTGGGGACAGGGCTGCCCTACTCAGTAGCAGGAGCTGTTCACCCCAACTGGAAAGAGACCAGAAGCCAGCACAGTTGCAGGGAAGCTCAGAGAATGCCGCATCCTGACAGACAGATTACCAGAGAGTATTTCAAGAAAGGAGAGAACCCACTGTGCCAAATGCCGCTGAGAATTCAAATATGATGAGGATGGAGACCTCACTGAGACACCACTGCCGTTACTATGCCAAAGAAATGAGACATGGTCCTCTCCTGGGAGTAATTCAATCTAGCGGATTCCAAAAGACAAAATCTGACAGCACAGTTATGGGCAAAGTTCCTGGGAAGCAGCAATTTTGATTGAGGGCAATAAAAAAGACAGCAGAGAAAACGTGATGTAACTGTGTAATGTTGGTATGAAAGACTTAAAAACTAAGCAAAATATTTGGCACTAGTATGCAGTTAAGTGACCAAGAATAATTTTTTTTGGTTCAGTGTAGGAGTTTTTTTGTTTTTTTTTTTGAGTTTTTTTTGTTTTGTTTTGTTTTTTTGTTTTTGTTTTGTTACATCTTTTAAGGAATGCTTTCTTAAATGTTTCAATAATACTTGAAAATGTTTATTTTGCCTTGTTTTGTGTGCAGAGGTCAGTTTGGTTGAAAATGTTGATCATTGTTTACCCACCCTAGTTGATTTTCTGCACATTTGCTTTATCATTTTAAAAAAGAATTATTGAAATCTCGAACTAAAACTGGATTTTTGGGCCAGCGCCGTGGCTCACTAGGCTAATCCTCTGCCTTGCAGCGCCGGCACACCGGGTTCTAGTCCCGGTCAGGGCACCGGATTCTGTCCTGGTTGCCCCTCTTCCAGGCCAGCTCTTTGCTGTGGCCCGGGAGTGCAGTGGAGGATGGCCCAAGTCCTTGGGCCCTGCACCCCATGGGAGCCCAGGAGAAGCACCTGGCTCCTGCCATCGGATCAGCGCGGTGCGCCGGCCGCAGCGCGCCTACCGCGGCGGCCATTGGAGGGTGAACCAACGGCAAAAGGAAGACCTTTCTCTCTGTCTCTCTCTCACTGTCCACTCTGCCTGTCAAAAAAAAAAAAAAAAAAAAAACAACTGGATTTTTAAAGTTTTGCTTTCAGATTGATTAGTTTTTGCTCTATGAATTTTGAAGTTCTATTATTAGAAGGTAAACATTTGGCAATAGGTTCTTTTGATTAACTTAAATGTTGAAGATTTTGAAATGATCTTCTTTACTTTCTCTACCTAGTTTTTGTTCAGAAATATATTTAATCTGATTTTCTATAGGAATTCTAAGTTATTTTGGATTAATTTAACATGCTGCATCTCAGTCAATCTTTTAATCCTTTTGACTTTGTATTTAAAATGGACTTAGTTAGGTATTACTTTTTCATCCAATCCAAATCTCTTTCTTTTAATGAGTGTGTAGAGCACTTATATTTTATATGAGTATTAATAGGGTTTTTGCTTAATTATACCATCCTACCACTTGTTCTCTATTTTGTTCCAAGTGCTCTTTGTTCAGTTCTCTCTCTTTTGTTGTCATCTTTTGGATGTCTTTGTTCTTTTTGTGGTTCTTTTTTATGTGCTCTGTTGGCTTTTGAACTAAAACTCTTTGTTGTGTGTTATTAGTGGCTGATTTAGAGGTTATAGCATTTATAGTATCCATCTTTAATTTATTACAGTCTGCCTTAAAGTGATGTTGTATTACTTCCCAATTTAAGAATCTTACAAGAGTATATTTCTATTTCTCCCTTCCTTTCCGTATTAGTCAGGGTTCTGAAGACAGAAAACTAATAGGATATGCTTTTAGATATATGAGATGGGAATCATTAGGGGCATTGACCCACATGATTATAGAACCCAGGAAGTCTTATGGGAGCCTATAGGCTGGAGATCCTGAGATGCTGCTTGCAAGGCTCAGCCCAAGGCCAAGGGCCTCAGAACCAGAGAAGCCTATGGTGTAATTCTTAGTCCAAGGCCAAAACCCTGAGAACCTGAGAAGGTGCTGCTGTAAGTCCTGTAGTAAAAAAAGGTGGGGAATCTGAGAGTTCTGATATATAGGGTAGTGAAATAATAGTTTAACCTAGCTCTCAGAGAAGAGACTAATTTGCTTTCCGTACTTTTTCCCCTGGGCCACTCCCAATATAATGGCAGATATTCCCCACCTGGGTCATTCAGACTCACATGCTGGAAACACCTTCATAGACATCTCCAAAGGAACGCCTTACTAGTTTAATAGGCATTCCTTAATCCAGGTAAGTTGGTACCTAGAATTAACCATCCAATATTTACATTGATATTTACTCATCCTGAGCATTTCCAGGGCTCTTCAGCTGATGGTGTCCACTCATATTTTCAGATTTTCCCTTTCCTTTCTCCTGAAGTGCTTCCTTCCATGTATCTTACAGGGCAGGCCTGTGGCTGATGAATTTATGCAGCTTTCCTTGGTTTGAAAAAGTCCGTACATTGACTTTGGTTTTGAATTCAGATTTTGGTTAAGTGTAGAATGTTAGGTTGATGGACTTTTTTTCAATATTGAGATTTTGCTTTACTGTCTTCTGGTTTGCCTTATTAGCAATTGGGAATCTGCTGTCGTCCATATCTTTGTCCCCTTGTGTATATCTTTTTGAAGTTTTGAAAACTGTCTTATTTAAGATTTTTTTCATCACTGATTTAATGGAGTCTGGTATAATTTTCTCCTTCTTTTCCTCCTCCTCCTCCTCCTCCTTCTTCTTCTTCTCTCTCTCTCTCCTCTCTCTCTGTCTCTCCTCTTGTGTGTATGTTTGTCTTGTAGAGCACTAGTTTAAATATGGATAAGATAAAAATAAGAAAATCAGACTGAAGTTATTATAGAGGACTGAAAGGAAAAGAATGTCTCCATAGTGAGAAGCTATGAAGACACAAGACAATTAATGTCTTGGAAAATTTTTAATTTAAGAGAGAAGAAGAAACTAGCTTATTTAGGGCTTGCACGTGTACACTGCTGGTTTAATAACCTGCTGCCCATGGTCACTAACAGAGAGAAGTGGGATTTCTATTCTGGCATTACAATACTCTTTTTACTCCACCAAGCCAAGCCTGGAAAAGGATTGAGCTTGAAAATGGGGTACTTTCCTTTCGTCTCACACAGAAGGAAAGAAAGTAAATACAAATCAATACAGAGATCTTGATGACGGGAGGCAGAAGGAAATCAAAAGGCTCCTATCAGATGGTCCTGTTTTATCTGCAGACGGACATCCTGCAGGTGTACACCTGGGGGCTTGTGGCAAAGGAAAAAGTTTAGATCAGCTATTACAGGAAGTAGGAAAGATAATTGACTAGAAATAAATAAAAGAATTATGTTTGTTTAACTTCTGAATGCATTTAGGAGAATTTCTTTGAAGTTCTACCTTTCTTTTATTGGCAAATGAACCATATGAAATTCTTAGTAAGAAATTAACACTGTTTGGGCTGGCATTGTGGTGTAGCAGGTAAGGCAGTTGCAGGTGCCAGTTTGAGTCCCTGCTGCTCCACTTCTGATCTGGCTCCTTGCAAATGTACCTGGGAAAGCAGAAGATGGTCCAAGTGCTTGGGCCCCTGACACCCATGTGGGAGATATGGAAAAAGCTTCTGTCTCTTAGCTTCAGTTTGGCCCAGCCCTGGCTGTTATGACCATCTGGGGATTGAAACAGCAGATTCTCTCTCTCTCTCTCTCTCTCTCTCTCTCTCTCTCCATTTGGGGTCGGCTATACAGATATTATTCATTAAATTCAGCGATGTTTTCTCTCAATAATCTCTTTTTAAATTCCAACAAAACAATTATGGTTCAGTAAGAATGAACCTTTTTATAAGTACTTTGAAATCAAACGATAATTTGAAAAAAATGGATGTGACATGTTCTCTTTTATTCATGAAGACTGCTGATGATTACATGAGAGAATAATTTTAATCAAATGTATAAAGTAAATATTTTATATCATCTAAGAATGAGAATTAATTCCATCTACAAATATTTGGAAAAAAATAAATTTATCCATAAAGTAGGTAGAGCTAACAATGTATTAGAATAATTAATAATGACTATTTAGTCTATTATGAAACCAAATAATAAATGAAAAAAAGCAAGTGCTCAAGTGTTTACTAAGTGAACAGAATGTAGCAGATTATTAATATCATGTTAGGGAAGGAAAAGGCAAATGGATATATAAGCAAAAGACTCAGTGAAAACCTGGCATTTGAGTGCTGCCTCAAAGGATGGCTAGGATTACTTAGAGTTATTATTAGGTAAAGAAGCTAGTAATGGACAAATAGTAACTAATACTTATGTAGTGGTTACTCAGTGTATGGAACTTCCAAAATTCCAAAGTGCTATGGATATATGAGGAGATCTTCAAAAAGTTTATGAAAAATACATATTATGACAAAACTATGTATAGCTTCCAAATTTTTTTACCCAAATAGACTTATCTTTTAATCTCATTTCTTCCACTAACTTTCTGAAGTCATTTCATATTGTCATTATTGATTTTTAGATAAGGAAATTTAGGTATGGGGAAGTTAAGTAACCTGCACAGGCTTTCACAGATAGCAACTCATAAAGCAGAGATTCAAACTCTAAACAAAAAGCATGAAAGAATGAATAGATTATTCTAGAATACTTTTGAAGGAAAACATCTCAGGTCCTTAGACATCAAGGCTAAACATAAGTCAACAATGTGTGAAGAAAATAGGACACAGATTATTATTTCTAGATTGTATAATCTTACATGAGAAACATAACTTAAATAAAAATTCTAGTTTCAAGTTCAGTATTTGTTCTCTTTTGTTTGAAAATTGATCACGTGCCATTTAGCAATCATTTGACCAACAAATATTTATCTTACATTTATTATGTTCTAATCATTTTCCTAGCAACAGGAGATTCAAGGAAGAATAGAACTTACCTTTTACTAGGGAAAGACAAAAAGTAAATACAAGAGTAAACATAAACTACATGAACTGAAAATACATCATGGTGATAATGCTGGGAAAAAAAATAAAACAAAGCAGTAGAGTTACTGGAGAAAATGTAAACTGTATGACTAGGATAGGCTTTCTGAGGGTGTGATGGTCTCACTGTGAGGTAAATGAGAAGAAGGGAAGACACAGATGAGCAGATCAGTCTAAACAGGGAGAAAATGATGGCAAGGATCCTACGGCAGAGATGAGCAAAGCACAATCAAGGAGCAGAGAACAAGCCCAGGTTGCTAGAACCAAGCAAGGCAGAGGGAGGGAGCACAGACCGGGGGAAGAGTCAGAGTTAGCCTCTTGGATCATGTTCAGCCTGGAGGTCATAGAAAAGAGTTCAAGGCTTTTTGAAAATCTGGTGGGAAAGCTCTGGAAATTGGGTATCTACTGTGTGCTTTTAGGTCACCCTTTAGGTGAAAAACATGCATGCTAAGGTTTTCATGTAATCAGTCAACTGTTTTTTGAGGCAACATTCTTACTAGAATTATCTTTCTATAAATATTCAGGCAATTCCCATGTTATTATCAGCAAACAGAACCACAGATATTAAAATAAAGCTTAATGGGATCTCTAAGCACTGGAAAAATTCTAGAAGAGAATTCAGCAGGACAACTATGTGCAATAATACAGATGGGAATACTCTTGGAATTATGGGAGGATTTTAAGCTCTACTATATTGTGTGTGCATAGATTCATGGAATCACAATGCTAGAGCTGGAATGGAGCTCAGTGAGCATTTCATTTTATAAATGAAGAAATTGGGGCCCAGCCAAGTTATTCACTTGCCCAGGGTCATAAAACTCATTAAGTAGAGTCAGAATGAAATTATTCCTGTAAGTCAGATGCTGAAGAGGGGAAATAGAAAAATCTGTCCCTTTTAATTCATTGATTTTGCCAAAGCATTTTATTCTTCACTGTAGTAATTCATTGAGGTTGAAGCCAATATTTTGTGCAACTGAATGATCACCCTATCTACAATGCCTCTCCTGCACCTCCCCTGCCACAGGGAGACTGAGTATCTCATTTGTTTACCCCCTGAAAAACACAGATGTTGCTATTAGAGCCTACATTAGACACTTTGTGTCCTGTGTTGCCTTCCTTCATCCATGTTAGGGTTCCACACTCACTGTGGCCATCACTAAGGGAGTGTAAACTGAGATGTTATGTCCCAAATGCATCACCTGTTCCTGACTTTTTGCCCTGGGAACTCTCTGCTGATCCCTACATTGGTGCCTGCAGATATCCACTGGGCCATTCTGAGCTAAAACAAACCAGGAGCTTTGAGGAAACCTTTGACCCATGAGGACAGGAAGTTGGTGACTAACTACACCATGACTCAGTGACTAAAGTGCACCATTCTGTGGGAAAATTTCCATGGTCCCTCAGAGAGTCTTCAGGGGAATTGGCCCTGTGTTGTCTATGGCAGTATCCATTTTAGTAACAGCTCCTTAGAAGTGACTTTATTCTTTCCTGTTTCCTGTTTTTTTTTTTTTTTTTTTTTTTTTTTTTGACAGGCAGAGTGAATAGTGAGAGAGAGAGACAGAGAGAAAGGTCTTCCTTTCGCCGTTGGTTCACCCTCCAATGGCCGCCGCGGTTGGCGTGCTGCAGCCGCTGCACCGCGCTGATCCGAAGGCAGGAGCCAGGTGCTTCTCCTGGTCTCCCATGGGGTGCAGGGCCCAAGGACTTGGGCCATCCTCCACTGCACTCCCTAGCCACAGCAGAGAGCTGGCCTGGAAGAGGGGCAACCAGGACAGAATCCGGTGCCCTGACCGGGACTAGAACCTGGTGTGCTGGCGCCGCTAGGCGGAGGATTAGCCTAGTGAGCCGCGGCGCCGGCCTCCTGTTTCCTGTTTTGCAACCGCCCAGTTTTGTCCTTGGGATGATGCCCCCGGAGATCCAGCTGTGTATAATCCCTTGTTGCAGAATATATTATTTGGAGGAACCTATACTAATATGGTATCCATTTGTTTATATGGCAGTTTCTCCTCCCTAAATAGTCATTTTTAGATCCTGAAAGCCTGTTTTATAATTGATACACAAAACATGATTTTTTAAAATATTTAAAAGAGGAATGGATGTTGTAGTTCAGTGGAATAACCAGCTGCCTGTGATACCCATAACCAATATTGGCATGCCAGGAGTCCTGGCTGCTCTACTTCTGATAGAACTTCCTACTAATGCACCTGGAAGGGAACAGACCGTGGCCCAAGTACTTGAGTCCCTGCAATGCATGTGAGAGACCTGGATGGACATCTGGGCTCTTGGTTTTTGACTGGTTGAGTCCTTGCTGTTCTGTATATTTGGAGAGTGAACCAGCAGATGGAAGATCTCTCAGTCCCAATCTCTCTCACTACCTTTCAAATAAATAAGTAAATAAAATATTTTAAAAAAACCAAAAATGAGATTTGCTGAATGAACAGACTACTGGGGTGACAAGAGTGAACCATAATCTGCCTCCATTCATTTACATTATATAAGTACTTGGAAATTTATGAAACATGTGATGGGTCATCAGATAGAGGAAAAATCACATATCAAAGTGAATGTATACCAAAAGAAAAAAAAGTCACAGAGAATCATGGAGTGGGGAGTAAGACCCGGCAGTGATTTCTGGGGAGGAGTCACACACATTAGTAACTGCCACTATGCATTTTAGTAAAGGGAGAAGATACATGAAAGATCACAGATGTGGAAGAGAGCCGGGGGTGGGTGGTTCATATTTGCAACCAGGAAAAACCTGGTGGTTAAGTAATTTCCATTAGAAGGGGAAGGTAGTCTGCAAACTGGGAGGGGCAGAACTAACCATGTCAGAAACACACCGCTCCATGCAGTGTGGCCTGCAATGGCGGCATCCCATGTGGATGCAGAGTCTATTCCCAGCTGCTCCACATATGATCCAGCTCCAGGCTAATGTGCCTGGGAAAGTAGCAGAAGATGGTCTGAGCGCTTGGGCTGCTGCCACTCATTTGAAAGACTAGGACTGAGTTCCCGGCTCCTGTCTTCAATCCACCCCATTCCTAAGCATTGTGGCCATTCGGAGATCAATAACTCTTTCTCTGTAAGTCTGCTTCTCAATTAAACACACACACACACACACACAAGAAAAGAAAGCAGGATGGCAAACACTGATTTAACCTCTTTCCTTGGCTCATGCTAACATATCACGTCTCAGAGTGTAGAAGGAACTTGCCAAGGGCCCAACATAGGCAGCATAAGGGATCATAAGACACACACCATATCCTCTCTCAAATGGGTTTCTAATGTGGTACATGAGGGAATATTATAATCAATGAGTGTTTTCATTTTGTTTAAAAGAACATCTAATCAAAAATATTATGAAACTTACAGATAACAAGTCAAAGAATGCGCTATATAGTAATACTCAACTCTATATATGGCAGTTTGAATAATCTAACTTACAAATCTTATTTAATTATTTAATGATCTCATTTTAAAAAATAAAATTCACATTATGTGCTAGGCAATATTCTAAACTCCAGAGATATGAAGATGAATTAGACATAACCTTTGCTCTGAAACAGAACATGGGCTGGTGGAGGCTATAAATAAGCAAAAAATATAATCCTCCCACAATTTTAATGAGGAACTGGGAGCACAAAGAAACAGGAGTCAAACAATCCTTTGAGACACTGGGCAGGCTTCCTGGATGAGCTCAGCACCAAGAAGAAAGCAGTAATCATCCTCCAGTTTCTGTCACCACCATTCTGTGGAGATATTGATCTAACTGTATAAAATTTCAGCTAAATGGAAGGAATTAAGCTTTAGTGACCTATTGCACAGAGTGGTAATTATAATTATTAATAATGCATTAGATATTTCAAAATTGCTTGAAGGTAAGATTTTAAATATTTTCACTACAAAAATATTGGTAAGTATGTGAGTTGGTGGATGGTTATTCAGTTTGATTTATGTATTCCACAATATAAATACATATCAAAGCCTCAAATTGTGCCCCATAAATGTGTACAATTATTTACCAATTAAAAATAAAGTAAAAGCTTTAAGAAAATTAATAATTCTGTTTGAATAAAGACAAAAGTGAGAACATTCCCCAAAAGAGGGGAAACATGCTATAGTGTTATTGAAGTAATCACTTCACTTAAGGAAGGAAGTAGAGAGGGAGAGAGGGAGAGGGATGGAAGGAAGGAAGGGCAGAGAGAGAGGTGAGGTGAGATGAGGTGAAGCTGGAGAGGCAGTCTGAGATAAAAATGAATAGGAGTAAAGGAGAGATTTAGAGTGGGAGAGAGGAGGAAAGAGACCGTATTCCAAGTGCAAGGATAAATGTTTCATAACATAGGCAATGGGCAGCCACTAGCAGACTTTTGAAAGGGACAGTGTTTGTGATTTTAAAAGTTACAAGTCATATGGCCATGCATAGGATGAATTTGAGGACTTTTTTTTTTCTTTTCTTTTTTTTTTTTGGACAGGCAGAGTGGACAGTGAGAGAGAGAGACAGAGAAAGGTCTTCCTTTGCCGTTGGTTCACCCTCCAATGGCCGCCACAGTCAGCGCGCTGCGGCCGGCGCACCGCACTGATCCCAAGGCAGGAGCCAGGTGCTTCCTCCTGGTCTCCCATCTGGGTGCAGGGCCCAAGCACTTGGGCCATCCTCCACTGCACTCCCGGGCCACAGCAGAGAGCTGGCCTGGAAGAGGGGCAACCGGGACAGTATCTGGCACCCTGACTGGGACTAGAACCCCGTGTGCCGGTGCCACAGGCGAAGGATTAGCCTATTTAGCCGTGACACCGGCCGAATTTGAGGACTTTTTAATCTTTGCAAGTTCTGTTCATTTTTAAAGGTAAAAGCTAGTGTTGAAGGCTGAATGAGAGATGTGAAGTGGGAAAGTAGAGAGAGAAAGGCTAAGAATTTGCATAAGGAGTTAATGATAAAGATTTCATGAGGGTTTCATGAAAATACAGGATTAAATAACTTAATCCCATATTTATAAAATTATATTGAAATCTATAAACAATATAAAGCCTTTGTGGAATATGTGAACAATGGAGAAAAAAATCACATAAAAAGCCGATCATCCAAAAGTAACTTTTTCAAGAATGTTGATATATACTTCCATTTAATCTAGCTAATGCCTACTTTATATAAATGCAACTGCAATTTGGGAACATTTTTGGATCCTTAATAATAGCATTTTTCATTTGGTGCATAGCATTTATTAGCCTAGTAATAAGAAGTATATGGTCAATTAAGGTGGTATTTCAACTGCTTTGGGATACAAACATTAAAGATTCTACTGTTGCTTTAATCATTGATTTCAAGTTGCTGGGTTTATTGTGTCAAGTCTTCTCCCTCACTGATTGGGTCTTAAGTACCTTGTTGCCTTCTGTGATTATATATATATATATATATATATATATATATATTTCATTTTTAAATAGCAGTTGATTGTAAGTGTTTATAATAGAGGCTGCTTGGCATGCTCCTAACAAGTGCTGTGCCCTTTGAAACTCCAGTCTGCAGTGTTGGACACTATGAAAGAGGGCCAGGGTTTTCAAGAGGCATAGTTTCTATGGCTAACAGAGGTCCAATCCTCTACCTCTGGGTGGACTCTGTTCCTCCAGTTAATGCTGACACATTCTGTATCAGTCACCTGGATAGTGACTTTCTAGTGTGGTATCTCGCTTGAGCTGTAAGTTTCTACCTCATTTCATCTCCAACTCCCAATCTGTGTTGCTCCATCTATTTGGGTAGCACTTAGTTGTTTGTGAAAAACATCAAGTGAAGCTCAACTGTATATGTGGCTTTCAATCCATTGAAAAGATAGAAAGGCAGACAGAGCCTCAAAATAAACACTTCCCAAATACATGCTGCTAGCTAGGTGGAATACAATCATTCAAAAATTGACCTCTCAAACTATGTAAGCTTAAAATATTTGAAAAGAATAAACAATAATATGTTTTATGAGGAAAGGAGATTGTTTAATTTGTGTGTACACATAGACAATTTCATGATGTCAAAGTCCTCACTGAATGAGACTTTTAAGAAAGTTAGCAATAATGTCTTGTTATGATATCCTGGAGTCAAAACAGTTGAACAGCTTGTAGGGAATAAAGGTGTCCAAATATTAAGGCACTATGCAAGTGCGAGCAAGGACATATTTTGAGGTGGGATGGAGGTGAAGCTCCTCCATCTGTCTTGGTAACTCTGGTTTGTGGACCAAAGAGAAGAAAATATCAGATGTGATAATGTCCTCTTGTCTCTTGTGGAGGGGAAGTTAATACTAGTATGTTGAATACTCACCAAGTATGAGATGCTTTATGCATCTAATCTGCATAATCTGAAATTATTCTGCAAGATGGATAGCACTTGTACTTCACTGATAATGTTCACAGTTAAATAGCCTGTCCAAGACTGCAAATGCTTTCCTTCTCAGAGTCTATATAATATGGGGAACATAAAGTTTTGTTTCTGTTATTGTAATTGTTACAGGAGTCTTAGTTTTCACTTTATTCATAAGTCAAGACCTGTTTAGAAGATGAGGTGAAAAACATGTGTATTCATAAATGAATTTATATTCAAAATACTTTGTTTCAGGGTATATGACATTTACAGCAAACACACTTGTCTCCATGTCAAAGAGAATAACTGAAGATCCACATTGAAAGGGTGACTGTCAGGAACCTCAGTTACAGAGCGGAGGTGGTCAGGCTCTTGGGGCGCTGAATATACTGGAAGAAACTAAGGCATACTCCATCTTCTAGTGCCAGGATCAAAGAAGATGCAAATGACATCAGGGGACAAGGCAAGTGAAGTCAGCATTAAAGAAGTCCAGCCTTAGATGTATATTTAGACATATAAATTAAACACTAGTGGGAGTAAAAAAAAGGCAGAAGAGAACAATGAGAGGATGTTTCTTTGTAAAACTTGTATATCTGGGTTTGACATAACTCAGAGACTGCTTTATACAAAGTTAGCTGATGTTTTTCTGTTGTCTGACCTCCTCCACTAGGGTCTGAATATACAAGCCACAAAACTGACATTTGAAAAGAATGAACTATTGACAAGTGGGTTCTATTTATGGAGTGGCAATAGGGAGTGATTGTTTTGTTGATATTGACCAAATGCTTTGGCATTACAAAGAAAAGCCAAGGAAAATGGAGCAAGCCAAAATGAAGAAGTTGCTGCTACTGCAAGCCAACAAAATACTACAGATGAAAGTTAGAAATTCACAATTAACTAAAAAATGAGCCAATGTTTGTTGTTAATAGCAAATTATTGTTCTTATATTTTCTACCTAAAATTATAATCTACTCTGTGAACATACTTGGGTCTCTGAACATAACCATATGGTTATCTAAATAGATAAAGAGAAAACACTTGATAAAATACAACATCATTTCATGATGAAAACCTTAAGCAAATTGGGTATAGAAGGAACAGTTCTCAACACTATCAAGGCAATCTATGACAAACCCATGGCAGCATCCTATTGGATGGAGAAAAGCAAGAATCATTATCCTTAATATCTAGAACCAGACAAAGATGCCCACTCTCACCATCGCTATTTAATATAGTACTGGAAGTTTTAGCCAGAGCCATTGGGCAAGAAAAAAGAAATCAAATGAATACAAATAGGAAAGGAGGAAATCAAACTATCCCTATTTGAAGATGATATGATCCTTTATCTAGGGGATCCAAAAAATTCCATTAAAAGACTATTGGAAATCGTAAAAGAGTTTGGTAAAGTAGAAGGATGTTAAATCAACATGGAAAAATCAATATACTTTGTATACACAGACAAGGTCATGGCTGAGAAAGAACTTGTAAGATCTGACCCATTCACAATAGCTCCAAAAAGAATCAAATACCTTGGAATAAGTTTAACCAAGGATGTCAAATATCTCTATGATGAAAATTACAAAACAGTAATGAAAGAAATAAAAGAAGACATTAAGAATGGCAAAATCTTCCATGTTCACGCACTGGAAGAATCAACATCATCATATGTCCATACTACCAAAAGCAATTTACAGATTCAATGTGATCCCAGTCAAAATACCAATGACATTCTTTGCAGATATAGAAAAATTGATGCTAAAATTCATATGAAAACACAAGAAACCTTGACTAGCTAAGGTAATCTTAAACAACAAAAACAAAGCCTGCAGCATCACAATACCTAATTTCAAGACATACTACAGGGGCCTGCACTGTGGTACAGTAGGTTAATCCTCTGCCTGCAGTGCTCGCATCCAATATGGAACCCAGTTAGAGTCTGGTTTCCTCCTCTTCTAATCCAACTCTCTGCTATGTCCTGGGAAAGCAGGGCCCCTGCACCCACGTGGAAGACCTGGAGGAAGCTCCTGGCTCCTAGCTTTGGATCAGCCAAGCTCTGGCTATTGCAGTCATTTGGGGAGTGAACCAGTGGATGAAAGACCTTTCTCTCTGTCTCTTCCTCTTACTGTCTGTAACTCTACCTCTCAAATAAATTAAAAACAATCTTTAAAAAAAAGACATACTACAGAACAGTTATAATCAAAAGAGTTTGGTACTGGCACAAAAACAGACTTGTAAACCAATGGAATAGAATAGAAACTCCAGAAATCAATCCAAGCATCTACAACCAACTTGTCTTTGACAAAGGAGATAAAATCAATCCCTGGAGCAAGGGCAGTCTCTTCAACAAATGGTGCTCAGAAAACTGGATCTCCAAATGCAGTTGTGTGAAACTAGACCCTTACCTTACACCTTACACAAAAATCCAGTCAAAATGGGTCAAAGACCTAAATCTATGACCCAATACCATCAAATCATTGAAGAATGTTAGGTCAGCTCTGCAAGAAATTGACATAGGCAAAGACTTCTTGGAAAAGACCCTAGAAGCACAAGCAATCAAAGTCAAAATTGACAAATAGGATTACATCAAGCTGAGATGCTTCTGTATTACCAAAAAGACACACAGGAGAGTGACGAGGCCACCAACAGAATGGGAGAAAATATTTGCAAACTACACAACTGACAAATGGTTAACATTCAGAATCTATAAAGAGCTCAAGAAATTCAACAACAACAAAACAAACAACTCAGTTAAGAAATGAGCAAAGGACTTGAACAGGTAGGCATTTTTCAAGAGGAAATTCAAATGGCCAACAGATTCTAGCCCAGGATCACTAGCCATCTGGGAAATGCAAATCAAACCACAGTGAGATTTCACCTTTCTCCAGTTAGAATGGCCCATATCCAGATATCAACAAATAACAAATGCTGGTGAGAATGTGGGGGAAAAAGTAGCCTAGTATACTGTTGGTGAGAATGTAAACTGGTGCAACCACTGTGGAAGACAGTATGGCGATATCTCAGAAATCTGAATATAGACCTACCATATGATCTAGCCATCCCACTTATGGGAATTTATAGAAACCAAAAGAAATCAGTATATGGAAGAGCTTTCTTGACTCCCATGCTCATTGCAGCACAATTCACAATAGCTAAGATATGGAATCAACCCAGATATCCATCAATTGATCACTGGATAAAGAAATTATGGTATACATACATGATGGAATACTACTCAGCTATAAAAAATATGAAATCCTGTCTTTTGTAACAATATGGTCACAACTAGAAACCATTATACTTAGTGAAATAAGCCAGTCCCAAACAGACAGATATCAAAAGTTTTCCTTGATCTGAGGTAACTAATAGAGTACTTTATATATAATGTATTGGAATGAAATAGACATTTTAAGAAACAATGATAGTTTATAGCCTTTTTCTCTTTCATTGAGGAATAGTGTTTTATCTTCATACTATTTGTTGAACTCTTTTACTTAGGGTAGGGTTAACTATAGGATCATTAAGTGTACTATAAAAAGATCATTGTAAAAATTAAGAGTGAGAAACCAAGAGGTAGGGGGATTAAGTGCTGGAGCTTGAGTGGGAGGGAGGGAAGAAGGGAGGGCAGGAGGAGAAGTGCCGCTATGTTCCTCAAATGGTATAAAGGGAATATATGAAACCTGTATAAATTTAATAAAATATATAAATAAAAAAGGGAAAACAATGATGGTCTGAGAAACCTCTTGAGAATCATTTAAGTATTCAGATGTGGGTAATCAAATTCTGAATGTCAACTCTTCAATGATAGTTTCCTATATTCTACTCACTGATATGTCCTGTCATGCAAATTTTTAAGTATTTTTTCAAAGAATTATTCCTGTAGGGATCAAGTCTGTGCCCAGAGTTCTGATTTAGAATGTTGGCCATATCTGCTTTGGACTAGTGCAAAGGTCACTTGGGTCACCACATTCCTCCAATCTTTCCCTTTAAGCAAAGTTCAACCCAAATAACTAAATATAAATATATCCTCATAGCTTGTCGATTTATTTTACATCCAGGATGGTATTGATTGTCTAGCAAATACTTCATTAAAATAAATGCTGCCGGCGCGGTGGCTCAACAGGCTAATCCTCCGCCTTGCGGCGCCGGCACACCGGGTTCTAGTCCCGGTTGGGGCACCGATCCTGTCCCGGTTGCCCCTCTTCCAGGCCAGCTCTCTGCTGTGGCCCGGGAGTGCAGTGGAGGATGGCCCAAGTCCTTGGGTCCTGCACCCCATGGGAGACCAGGAGAAGCACCTGGCTCCTGCCATCGGAACAGCGCGGTGCGCCGGCCGCAGCGCGCTACCGCGGCGGCCATTGGAGGGTGAACCAACGGCAAAAGGAAGACCTTTCTCTCTCTGTCTCTCTCTCTCACTGTCCACTCTGCCTGTCAAAATAAATAAATAAATAAATAAATAAATAAATAAATGCTTGCTGCAGTTTTGTTACCTCCTGTTTATGGGGGAACATAGGGCCACCCCAAAGACAACTCATCAGTGTGTGGCTGAGAGTATTGCTAAGGGGCCATTACTGTGGTGCAGCAGATTAACAGCCTGAAGCTTCGGCATCCCATATGGGCCCATCTGCTCCATTTCTGATCCAGCTCTCTGCTATGGCCTGGGAAAGCAGTAGAAGATGGCCCAAGTCCTTGGGCCCCCTGCACCCATGTGGGAGACCTGGAAGAAGCTCCTGGCTCCTAGATTCGGATCAGCCCAGCTCTGGCCATTGCAGCCATTTGGGGAGTGAACCAGTGGATGAAAGACCTCTCTCTCTCTCTCTCTCTCTCTCTCTCTTCTCTCTCTCTGCCTCTCCTCTCTCTGTGTAACTCTGACTTTCAAATAAATAAATAAATCTTTTTTTAAAAAGAGTATTGCTAAAATTGTAGTCCAGTTAGCTCAATTGCAGTGTTTGGCTATTTCCATGGTATTCTTCCAACCTTGCACACTGGGGGAGTTAACTGTATGCTATTTCAGAAGGGAAGAAAAGAGGATTGGAACAAGCATGGACCATACAGATGAGAAGAAGTGCCCTTAATGAGTGCCCCACTGCTTGTCATGTCCTTTAGCTGTACTCAGGTGGCATTCAAAAGTTTGAGAGGTTCTATTTGGAACAAAATGATCACAAAATAAGTTCATCAATCATTTTATATTAACAATTCTGCATTTTATTGCATGTTGTTCCTTTTTTTAATGATGGGCTTACAGTAGTCTGCTAGGACTAAAAATAAACCACCACAATATGGACAGCAAAAATAGCAGACATACTTGTTGTCTCATAGTTCTGCAGGCTAGAGGTTCAGGATCAGATGTGAACAGGGATGGGTTCTGAGGAGGCCTCCTCTTTGACTTGAGGATCTGGCTTCTCCTTCTCACATGGCCTCTGCTCAGTGTGCCAAGAGAGAGAGAGAGAGAGAGAGAGAGAGGAAGAGACAGAGAGAGAGAGGTGCACAATAGCATTCTAGTGTCTTTTCATCTTCTCATAAGGACACTAGTCCTGTCATAAAAGCACTGTGTAGCTGACCTTATTTACCCTTTAATCCTTAAAGGCTATTTCCAAATATAGTCGCACAGGGGTTAGTGCTTTAATATGTGAATGAGAGGGAGGAGACACACTGTAGTGCATATTAGGGTCTTTGTACAATCTTTGTGTCTTGCATAACTTGCTTTTCCTACTTCACTCCATTGTTATGACTGGGCCCAGAGAAACGGTGAAAACCATGAACGGGTGAGCAAAACTGCACAAAAATCCTCCCAGCTCTGTTTGTTACAGCTGAAACTTCCCACCAGTGACTTAATTCCTGACTTTTCTCATGTGTACAATAGCAGTGATGTATTATATTTGTGGTGACCATGAATATGTCTCATAGATCTCCAATAACAGGGGGGAGAATTAAGTAAGAGTCCCATAGGCTGTACTTTCAAACATCACTTGGTGCTATCCCATCCCAGTTTTGTGTCACAGGTATTTCTGTAAACAAAGAAACAAATAATCCACACACATTTCATTGTGATGTCAGATCTACTTTCAGAAAACCCAGACTAAGACAAGTGACAATGGACCCTAGGAGGGTCTGACAGAATACACAGTCAGATGAGGATGTGGGATTGGCTTGTCTGCGACCCAGCAAATAAACAGAAGCACAGCTTGATGGGTGGGTGGAGTACAGATAGTAACTGGGACAATAGGTGTTTAATTGCTAAAGATTTCCCTGGAAGTAATACAGGCAAATGTTCCCAGGAAAGAGAATACTGTCACCAGGGTGCTCACACATTGATTTGGAACTATGTGGGGGTGCAATATGTATCAAAATAGCAGAGTGGTATTGATGTGAAGTCCTATTGATGCCATTCAGAAGAGTAAAGAAAACTGAGGACTGGTAGCAAATAACTTATGGCTAAAAGTGAGAGTCACAGACCTTGATTGCTTGAAACAAGACCTTATGTCCAGTCATACAAGGACAGACAGTTGAGTGAGAAGTTTAAGCCTGGAATGATGGAGCTAAAGAGCTCCCAAAACTTTTGATTTCTCAGTGAAGGCAGGTTGCTCTATACAATGTAAAGGTTAGGGTCCTGGTTTGAAAACCTGTAATTCCAAGATATTGCACCAAGATATTTGAATGTACGTTGACTCTTTTAGCTCCCCCTGTGAACTCCCTGGATTTTCAGAGATGTACCAATAATTTCTGGTAAGATTTAGCACCTATATTTTGCTAGATGCAGGAGAAGCATCTTCCAGACTAGGCAATAGGTACCTTTTAAGATGTCCTTCTACCTTCTATTCTGACTGCTGGAGATCTTAGCATAATCTGGGGACATTCTGGTCTTGACATAAGAGGTAAGAGATATGAAGAGAAGAAAGAGACTTGAAGAATACAAGAACTAGCTTAGATGTACCAATGTGAGTCAGGGAGAGTACGCTTGATTGGATTTTGTTGGAATTTGAGGTTATATAAGCAAACACACATTATCCTGAAGGCGCTTTCTGGATGGTGGGCAATCACACTGCCAGAGTGGTATTACAAGTCTGCAAAAACTGATAGCCAACTTTCAGTGCTGTGGAATATCTGAGTTTCCTCCGCAAAAAGGAGAGAATGGATCCCAGGGAATAGAGGAGTAAGCATGATAGACTGGATGTATTTCACTGGGCTGGAAGTCTCACCAGAGGATTATGTTCTATGAGTGGCTCGGAGGACACACCGTTTACCAAGGATGTCAGCAATGACCTGAAGAGAGGGTCACCAGCATCAGAAAGGCATTAGGATGTGGCTTTCTCTTGGAGAAAGGAGGCAATGTGTACTAAAGTGGTCACTGATCTTAACTCATTAAAAACCTTGGCAGTGATGGAGCCCCAGCACAACAGAGCCAGGTGGAGGCATTTCAATAACAGAAATAGGTGGCCTCAAGTACCAGAACATTCTTCCAGGAGCAAGTAAAGGGAGTTGAACTGAGAAGTCATAGAAATGATTAATACAATACATGTCCATAGGGGACAATACATAGGAAGTCAGCAAACATGCTGCTTGACATCTATAATGAAATAAAAGGACAAGAAGGAAGAAGCAAAAGGCCGAAGGTGATTATTCCCATTAAAAGTTTCCAAAATGTTCCTTTAGATTTCAATTTTTTAGAGCTCACACATCAAAACCAATGCTGGGAATTGTGCCATTTAACAATTTTTGTAGTAGTCGCCCATTGTAGTTATAAAAGCCCACTACATATCAAGGTAGCCTCAATGGTGAGTTCAGTTTACCATTGATTTCTTCCAAATACCAAAACTTTTACTGAAGTCTAATGACTTTAATTTTCATCTACATTTATATCCTGAGGCTCAATATTACTCAGCCTCTTTAATAATTCCTAAGCACTGATAATGTCTAATGTTCAAGCTAAAAAAGAAAAAAAAAAGTTAAACAACAATCCTGATGAAAAATATAGAGAAACATTGTGGGTAAGGAAACTTTTAAGCCAAAGCAATAAGTATTTGCAGTTATTGGAATGGATTGCTCTATCATGGGAAAGTTTTCAGACTGGTAAATAATTGTGAGTGTTTTACTTTCTTTAACTGGTTGGCAAGATTGTGTTTATTAGTTTAACCTAGAAGCTATGGAAACTGCCATGTATTTGGTTGCTGCTTAATTCTGATTTTTTTTTCATGTCATTATTTTCAGTGAATTTGGATGAGAAAAAAACAAATCTTTCAAAAATGTTATGGTGTGTGGGTTCAGGATTTGACTCACGAAAGCTATGACTTTACTGCACTAGCTTGTACAATTGCATATTTTCCAAAGGGTAGGCTCAGGAAAGTGTATACTCTTACAGAGAGACAATTCTGCCCTGGAGGTCGGCAGGGGAAGGGAGGTGTATCTCCATAACTAAGAGGGCTGCTTGTTTTCCATTTGAGTGAATCCAGTTAGACTTAGTGGGCTTGGTAAGTAATTCTGAGCAGATGTCAAGTTGACTTAAATGACCAGGCACACAGCATTAACAGGCCTTAAGATATAAGGAGGCTAAATTTTAATGAAGGAAGACATATGTGAGGGATTTGAAATCTGCAACATTTTTCACTGCCTTTGCCAAATAAGCAGTTGCTGCTTTGTGCTCCTAGAACATTTGTTATCACGTTGACATGGCATTAGGTTAAAGTCAGGGGATTTGCCTTCTATATTTCAAGTTCTTTTTTTTGTGTAAAACAGGTAAATCCAAAGTTTGAGTGTTCTTTCCAGAAATACAGGTAATTTATACTGATTGTGAAAGGATTTTTACTCCTAACTGCCTGGTCAGATGGGGGAAACATAAATGAAAAAAAATGGCAGCAACATCACTAACATTTGCTTTACTTTATTTTCATATATATATAAATATATATGTATATATATATTTTTTTTTTGACAACCAGAGTGGACAGTGAGAGAGAGAGACAGAGAGAAAGGTCTTCCTTTACTGTTGGTTCACCCTTCAATGGCCGCCACGGCCAGCATGCTGCGCTGATCCGAAGCCAGGAGCCAGGTGCTTCTCCTGGTCTCTCATGCGGGTGCAGAGCCCAAGCACTTGGGCCATCCTCCATTGCACTCCTGGGCCACATCAGAAAGCTGGACTGGAAGAGGAGCAACCAGGACAGAACCGGCAGCCCGACCGGGACTAGAACCTGGTGTGCCGGCGCTGCAGGCAGAGGATTGCCTATTGAGCCGCGGCGCCGTCCTATTTTCCTATATTTTTAAAACTTTATTCCAACCTCAGGACAGATATAGGGAAATCACTTAATCTTAATACCCAATGACCCAAAGAAGAAAAGAAATTGAATAAGGGCACATAAGAAAAATTATCTAAAGACTCAGAAATGACACATATACACAGAATGTCATAGATGGAGAGAGTTGTTTAGACATGCAAAAAGGGTTACAAAGCAAAGGGAGTAAGGAAAAAGGAAAAGCTTTTCTCATGTGTACTCTTTAATAATAAGATATATGTACATGTGAGTATGAATGTGTAAAATATTTGAAAATGATACTGTCCTAGCCTAATATGTGGAGATCCTTGCATTCCTTAGGCACATTCTTTAAAAACAACAAAGTGACTTCCTAGTCACTTTCAAATAGAGTTGCTGTTTTAAGAATGGGGAACGTTTCTTTCAACTGCACAAACAAATGTGGTTTTCTTTAATGGAATATGGCACTTTGCAATGTTGTAAAGTCACACTGCACTTGATTGCCATTGTTGTAAATGGCTCTTTGCCTGGTGCTTGTCACATAGGGCAGTGCCATGTTAAGGCTGAGGTCTTGTCAACACACACCATCTGCTTGTATCTCACATTAGAGGAAAGGCATGCTTCACTCTGCCACATAGCATTTACTTGATCTTAAATGACAACTTCTCAATTAAGTACATTTTCCTTCTCAGGAAATGACATTTTATTTTAACAAATGTGTATAAACAGACTTTCCGTTTCAAGGAATACAGAAAAAAATAACAGCAAAATGACACAATACTATTTGCCACACTTTTAGACATTTTATGAAACAACTGGTTATTTCAGACTTAGTACACATACTTTTATGATATTTAATAAAATCTTGGGAAAAAACTTAATCTCTTTCTTCTGTACCTATATTACTATGCTAAGTAAATTGCAAAGCTAAAGGAATCTTCAAAAGTAGAAAAGATGCCATAATTTTATCACTGCACAATGGTATAATGGTGTTTGCATATTCTTTCAATCTTTTTTTCTCAGTTATATATCTTACATAATCCCACCAACACTTGGCCATAATAAATTTTTATTACGTAGTTGCAACAAAGCATTTATATTAAATATTTTAATAGAAATTAATCTTTGACTCTGTTTTAAGGTATAGTTTATATCCAAATTAGAAATTATTTTAAAATATTAACCTAAAATATAAATGAATATATTTATAACAAGAAAACATTCCTAGATGCCTGGAGAAAAAGACTAATAGATAATATTAAAAGGATTGTATTGAAGAAAATTAAATTAAATAAAGCAGAAAGAAATACAACACGGAAAGAACACATATTCTATTTTCCTTAGATACAAATAACAATAGAACACTGACCAAGGGTATAAATAGGAATTTCAAAGAAATTCAGAATTGATGAATGAATTCATACTTGTTGACTTTTTATAAAACATTAAATAATATTCTAAAATTTAAAAAAGTCAAATTAAAATAGTGCTATTTTTAAAAGCAAGGACTCTTAAGCCAATCACACACAAAGAGTGCAGATTTCACTTACCCTTTTTTTTATTTTATGTATTTCAAAGGCAAAGAGAGAGAGAGAGAGAGATTTTCCACTTGCTAGTTCACTCCCCAAATGGCTGCAAGGGCTGGGGCTAGGAACTAATATGATATCAATGTATCAACGTGATAACAAATGTTTTAGGAGCACAAAGCAGGAACTATTTTTGGAAATCTCAGAAGTGATCTTAGGTACATGATGAGAGTAGAAGTGGTAATTTTATTATGGTGAATGTGGCAATTTTATTATGATTATCATATATAATTAGCTAGAAGTCATGGTAGGGATATAGCCCGTGGTCATGTGTCTTGTTGTTTTGGGCCAGTTACAGTTCCAAGCAGTGGTTTCATAGGAGCTGCAGGTTTTGGCTGCAGGGAAAGAGGGAGTTTGGCCATGCAAGTGTTTGCTGCATGGAAGGGTTGGTGACATCAGTCCCACCTAGCTAGTTTCCTCCTTACCTACATCCAAATGATGAGACAAAATTGAAGATGAAGCCCACAGAGCCAGAACATACATATCATGTTGTAAGATAAAATTAATCTGTTTATGCCCTAATTGTAGATAACTAACAGCAGACGCAACAGCCAACATTGTAGGCATCTCAACTGATTCACCTTACCCAATTTTGACTGAAAAATTAAAGTGAAACAAATTTTCTGCTTGATGGGTACTAAAACTGTTGTAACCAGATTAGCTGCAGAAAAGAGCATAGATGTCTGTCTAAATTTTCTATAAGTGTGATCAGGATCTTGTACCACTTCCCAGAAGAATTATAACAGGAGATGAAACATGGCTTTGCCAGTGCAATTCCTAAGACGCTGTCAAAGCAATCGCTACCAAAAGGGGAAAGTGTCTAGTTAAAGCAAAGGTGGACCAGTTAAGAGCAAAGGTCATGATAATAGTTTTTTGGGATGCACACTGAATAACTGTAACATTTGTTTATTATGAGAGTGATTTTGAGAAAGATAGCCAAAGTTTTAGCAGAAAAATACACCCAAGAAACCTTCACCAGAGAGTCTATCCATCAGAGGAATGCTGCTGCTCATTCCTCTTTTCAAATGAGAACAATTTTCACAATTTTGTGGGAGTTTCAATGGGAAACCATTAGGCATCCACCTTTCAATCTTTATTTGCATCTTTCTGACACCCTTCTGTTTTCAAATCTTAAAAAGTCTTTAAAGGGCACCCTTTTTCCTTCAGTTAATAATGTAATACACATTGCATTGACATGGTTAATTTCCCAGGTTAAACATGGTTAAATTTCTCAGATCTTCAGCACTGGACTAAAACTTGTTCTACTGGGGCCAGCGCTGTGGCGCAGTGGGTTAAAGCCCTGGCCTGAAGCACCGGCATCCCATATGGGCACTGGCTCTAGTCCTGGCTGCTCCTCTTCCAATCCAGCTATCTGCTATGGCCTGGGAAAGCGGTGGAAGATGGCCTTGTGCTCCTGAACCTGCTTGGGAGACCCAGAAGAAGCTCCTGACTCCTGGCTTCAGATTAGTGCAGCTCCGGCCGTTGCAGCCATTGAGGGAGTGAACCAGTGGATGAAAGACCTTTCTCTCTGTCTCTACCTCTCTGTAACTCTTATCTTTCAAATAAATAAGCCTTTAAAAAAAACAAAAACAACTTGTTCTGTTATTTGAAAAAGTTTCTTGAAGTTGATAGAATTTATATTAAATAATAAAATTATATTTTTATATTTATCATTTAATTCCACTTTGTTCATGAACATGTTGATTTTTGCTTATATGTGATATATGCATGAGATATATACATACACAAAATTATTCATTATATTATTTATAGTGGTAAAATTTTATAGAAGTTTTTTGTTAAACATTTCACAAATATAAAAACAAATAACCCAGTGCAACATTTTAAATACAGTGATGAATGTAGAAAAAGTCTACAGAAAATGCTCATAATATTTCAAATGAGAAAAACAATACATCAAAATGTGCAGGGGAATTTTTTACTATATTTAGTTGAAGAACTTATCTTTAAGTTTAGACAAAGCTACTTGATTATATCTCACATTTACTATATAGTAATGTATTTAAAAATGCAATCCTGTGCTCGCTTTGGCAGCACATATACTGAAATTGGAACGATACAGAGAAGATTAGCATGGCCCCTGCGCAAGGATGACACGCAAATTCGTGAAGCGTTCCATATTTTTTTTTATTAAGTTCTTATCTAAGTGTTGAAACGGTTTGCTAAGTATTCATGTAATATTGCTATTGTCAGCAAGTGATCTAGGACTTGCTCCCTCATTTCTCTATTCTAAGCCCAACTTGTTCTTTCACTTCTCTATTCTCTTCAAGGTAGGGAACTAATTCTATTATGAAGGAATCTGTAGGATGCACAATTTAATCTTTAGACCTTATAAGAGATGGCTAACATTTTTCTGTAATAGCATAGCCAAAATAAGAACTTAACTAATAATCTCATAGCTAGATTCACATCGCCATCAGCGAAGTATACAGTAAGTAGAAAAAAAACCCTCCCTTTCAGACCAAAGGGAAAGAAAGTTTTAAAGTGAGAATATAATTTTCCTCATGGGCATTGTCTACCTTAGAAAAACTACTACAGAACATGCCTGTGACTATAGACTTGTAGTTCAGGCCACCAAAGATTAGAGATGGGACACGGGCACTCCCTTGACTTGCATCGTCTGGTCTGCTTTAACACAAACCAGGAGGAAAAGAAAGCTAGGCATCAGAAGCAATGGGTGGCAGGCCTATTAATGGCTGATCTGTACAGTGATCTGCCCTCAAGGAGACCCAACAGGCCAGTCCACTGCAGTGGCTTTCAATGTGGTAAGCCTGGGCTTCAGCAGAAGTCAGCTTGTGAAGAGCCCTGGCAGCTCTGCCAAGAGTTGGATCACTGGAAATGGACCTGCCCTGGAATCGAAGGATGCCCAGGTCAGAGCCACAGATCTTATTGGCTCCAAGCTGAAAAGCCCTTCACTCAGCCCAACTTCCAAAGTGACCACTGCAGTTGAGGGGACAGCCAAGTAGGGTCAGCAACATTGCAGGCAGAACTGTAAATTTCTTGTTAGAGATGCCCCCCTGCCTTGACCTGGCCAGCTCTCCTCCCAGGCCAACCAAGTAATGAAAGTCAACAGAGTGCCTTCCCCTAGGAGGTTCACACCTCCCTTAGGATATACCCCATGTGAAGAGATAGATAGGTCTGGGCCTCTTAACTTACAAGGCCTAAAGCCCAACAGATTATTATCAAGCCCCTTCTATCAGGTTCTATTTGCCTCTCAATCAGAAAATTACTTGTAGCTTAGACAGCACCTTCCTTAGCTCCTCTAATAATGACTCTGTCCTTTGTTCTAGACCCTGTCTAGTGCACTTGGGCCTCATTCCTTTGTAATCATAACCTCTACTCTACCACCAATGGCTCTACTCCCAACCTGTGTGTACTGATGGTCCTCTTCCCCACTTAATGCTGTATAATTGTTCAGACCTGGTTAAGGCCACTCTTAGGATCATTGGTTACTATCCTCACCCTGTCTTTTATGACCTTGTCTAAATATGATCAGAGTCGGGGAACTTGGAAGGCTTCCATAGCCTTGGCAACTCATGACGACAGCCTAGGGTGGTTACTGGCGCCATAAACTAGAGTGTCAATTTGTTGGGTCAACAACAGGAGCCACTGTGCGCTTGCTCCTGATGTGGGATCTCTGTCCTTAATGTACTGTACATTTTGATTTAATGCTATAACTACTACTCAAACAGTATGTTTCACTTTGTGTTTCTATGTGGGTGCAAACTGTTGAAGTATTTATACTAAATTGATCTTCTGTATATAAATAGAATTGAAAATGAATCTTGATGCAAATGGAAAGGGAGAGGGAGCGGGAGAGGGGAGGGTTGCGGGTGGGAGGGAAATTATGGGAAGGGGAAGCCATTGTAATCCATAAGCTGTATACTGGAAATTTATATTCATTAAATAAAAGTTTAAAAAAAAGAAAAAAAAAGAAAAATAAAAATGCAATCCTAATATTCATCTTTTATTTGAAAATGTAGGAAAGATATAGCAATTGATGGGTTGGATTTTGTGTCACCTATTTGGGAAAACCTCTTCTCTTCTTGCTAGAAAAGATTTTGGGAACAGATGTAGTAGGTGGAATTCTAAAATGACTTCTGAGATTCCCGGCCCTCTGGTGCATACACTCTGTCTAATTCCCTTCCTCCTTGCGAGTGGGACATTTGAATACAGTCCTCCTTGGGGTGGATTAGTAAGCCTGTCTTAGACCACTGCAGGGAGATACTCCAAATGAAAAGAAATCTCCTAGTGCCCTTGAAAAGGTAAGCTACTATGTTGTTAGAAGAGAGCCAGCAAGAAAACAGAAAACAGTCCTCTAAAGATAAGGAACTGAATTCTGTCAACAGGCATCTGGGAGAGATCACTGGGCCTGATGAGAAGACAGCCAAGCCCCAGTTCAAGTTCAGCCAGATGACACCATAAAGAGAAGAACCAGTTAACTCATGTCTGCACTCCTAACTCAGGAGAATGTTAATATGCATCTGTGTTGTTCTAAGCTGCTAAATTTGTGAACATTTGTTATGCAGCATAAGATACATGATATCTTATTTTTGAAAGTCTCAGAGCCTAGTACACTGTACTTAGGTTTGTGAATCTTTGTTCCGTGAATAAGTAGATGAATGTCTGTCTCTGACTTTGTAATTGACTTTGGATATTTTATAACAAAATATGGTCCTTCTTGCTAAGTCTTTCCTATGATTCATACACCTAAAAAATCATTTATATCATCACTAAATGCAAGGTGGAAAAACAATACAAAATGAAAATAAAGTACTGAACTTAATTGCCATAAATCACCTGAGATTTTTGTGTGTGTGTTACTGGGTCATAGGCATATCAATTATTTTGGAAAGGAAATGGAAAAAGAATTATGAAGTTTATCTTTAATTGATGAAGTAGGGGAGAGTCTCAGGTAAATCAGATGACATGATTTCAGCAGACTGAAGCTTATTTGTTTGTAATATTAACTAGCTAAAGAAATAAAATTATGCTGGAACCCTTGTTTTCTTGAAAACAGCTAAATTCTATTGCTATCCTCTTTTAGCATGAGAAAAGTCTCAATTTACTGAAGAGTTTCAATATGATGAAGTATAATAAGAAAAGACTTTATTTGTTGTAAACATTGCTCTTCATCTACCCTAAATTGAACACTTTTGATTATTATCAGTTTTCTCAACAACATATTGGCTAAATTTCAGAACTCTTCCTTCACTCTTAGTTATTTGGACACTTTTCGTAAGGTATTTAAGACCCCCTCTATTCAGTTGTCAGAAATACATCAGGATTTCTTGCATCTGACCCACCAACTATGCATCCTAGCAGGATTTCCCCAAGACTGGAATACTCTTTGATATGTATAAACTATTGTTACCTCCTCACTCCAAAACACACACACACACACACACATACACACATATTCCTTGATGGTCAGCTAGCGCAATACCCATACTGCTGAGAATTCGAAGCTTTGTGAAATAGTGAGGGAATAGAAATGTCAGCCTTGGTCTCCCCTTGGCAAGCCCCATCCACAGAATCCAGAATCTCTTATGACTTATTATTTCTTTTACCCAGGCAGCAAAGAGGTGCATCAGAAACTTAGCTTGATAAATTTCATTTTCTTCTCTTTGGATGCATACTCAATCTTTAAGCCTTGGAAATTCAGTTGGAATTTCCCTCTCTTATCTATTGATAATCTCTCCATGAAAAATTCATGTTCTAGAAGTTTCAGATATCATGTCACCATTCTGCTATTTTTCCTAGATTGCCTGGGCTAGGTGGGATTATGGGTTAGGAGTGACGATTACTGTTGACTCAGTAAAATTAGCGATGGATATTATTGATGCCAATTTCTCTCCCTTTTAGCACTTAGAAGCATTTCTAGAAACACACAGCTTTCTTTGTGTAAGACTGGTGGTGAATCATTGGTAACCAGAATCATCTATTCCATCAACCACAGAAAAATTAGTCATATTTCTTAATATTCTTGTTGTCTTGAAAAAGTGTAGCTTTAAAGATTTGTCACATGGTGGTAGGTGCTAAGTCCTGTTAAATGCTTAACTGACAGGGGAGTGAAAATCACGTAGTAACTAATTGTTGATTACATATTTTGATCTTAAAGCCAGAAAAAAATAATAATGCTGGCGGCTACTTTTTCTGATGATTTACAAGCTTGAAGGAACCACAGAATAAAGGAAGGACATTGGCTAAAAGCAGATTATGACAACTGGGTTAACTCAGACTGTACTGGGCTACAGCATTAGAATGTGACTTATAACGAAACCTTGAGGTTTGGTTGCTTAAGTAATAAATTAAGGAAAGACTTCTTTTTCCTATCCTCAAACAGTACTGGCTCCATCAATTTGGGCAGGATTTTGCCTGTAGGTGGAGCATTTTGCCAGTAGGTGTGAACACAGAAACACAGAATACTGTATAACCTAGCCTGGTAATTCACTGCATAAAGAGCTTGAAATTCAAATAAATCAACATACATTTGTTGAAGACTTATTTCCTACAATAAAAGCTTATATTTTACCCTCTAGGACCTGCAATTTCAGGTTTTTTTATTCACTTTTAATTTACCAATTTGTTAAGGCAACTCATAATTATTAATTAACTACTGTTGACCAGACGCTGTGTTAATCCACAACCAATTGGTGTTACTATGGTGAATTTATCATGGAATTTATTATTATTATTATTATTATTATTATTATTAACGTATTTTTTTTACTACTGCCATACTATTAAAACTCTGTAACTACAAGGAATTATTCTAACTTTCATCATTGAGGAAATAGCAATAATTCCTGTGTAATTAGAGTGGTTTTGAATAAATGTTAATATGAACACATACCTAACAGGAGGGAGCCAAGGACTGCTTTCCATTTCACTTGGTGCGTTTTCTGTTATGAGTGGTAGACATACTATCACCTTAAAGCTATGTGAGTACATGGCTATTCTTAATAGTAGAAGAGGTGATTTAAAAAAATGAAATCTCTAAAACCCCAGTGTTATTGTTGAACTCCTTTAGTAATTATATTCCTTCAACTTCAGATTGTTATGCAAAATACTTTATAGGCTCCCACTGTCCCTCTATTATGTATTTATAATTCCGTGTTCTAGCCAATATGTCAAGAGTTTTACACCAATATATTTTAATTCATCTAAACTGTTCCCTATGCTGAAAAAAAAAGCCAGAATATATACCCTATAATTCCATCTCGGATGGGTGGAGCTGGTACTATCTCTGAAGGATATTCTGTGCTAGGAAAAGGTAGCAAAGGAACGTGAGGATTGACCATGCAGCTCTTTGAAATAGCAGGCGTGGAGAGATGAAAAGACTTCCAAAAAAATGATACCTTTGAAGTAGAACAGCTGCCCAGAAACTAGAGGACAACACCCTCTCTAACAATCCTATTAAATTACTTTTGGCCAAAGCAGCAATTAAAATGAAACAAGTGTCTTTTATGTTTGTATTTTTCAATTGGAATGTTAACTTTTATAACATTTATTCTCTTGAGACTGAAGATAGTGATTGCTGAGGGGAGTTAATTTAATAATGGATACACCATTCCAGTAGTCAGTCTGGTCATCTGTCATGTTGCCAGTAACACAGTGCATTATTTCAAGTTCAGGAAATAAAAAGGACAGATAAAATATGATTAAATTGGCCATTAGGAAATTTGGCTAAACCCTGAGAACATATGCCTTTACTTTTATATTAAGTAGAAGAGGACTTGGAAACAATGAACTCTTTGCTTTGAATATAAACTGTGTGAAAAGATGGAACTTTGAGATATTATTTAACCATTCGTCATATTGAAGAATAATATTTATTCCTCAAAACTTTATTTTTACCCTGACCTAATGTATTCCTCACACAGCAGAATAATTAACATAAAATTATGTTAAGGAGACTCATGGTGGACGCAAACTGGTGGGTTTAGCTAAAATTCCCACTCTAAAGCATCTAAATTTCTGGGTGAATTATAACCACAGATATGAAAGGTAAAAATGGGAAATTTCCAGGTGACACGGTCAAAAGTAGAAAACCAGGATAATCAAAGGTGACTTGATGTCATAGCAAAAAGCCAAAGGAAGAGGTGAAACTCATCCATCTGACCGGTAACCAGGGCAGACTACAAGGCCTTGATTACTTGTAAGGCAAGAGTCATTTACCTGTGACCCCTTGTATTTAAGTGATACTTTGAGTGCTGCACTCTCTGTGAACAAAGTCATCTATCAATTCAGAAAGTTAACAAGCTACCTGGGTTTGTGAAAAAAAAAAAAAAATCCTGTGAATGATAGAATCATTCACTGTGATAGAATCATAGACTGTGCTTTATAGAATTTATATTAATTTTATGTTAACTAAATATCTACAGTCTCTAAAAACAAAATTAGGCATAAAATCGTCTCCAGGGTTATGAGAATTTGGTGTACATGGTAGAAGCACAACACTAAGCCAGTACAAGGGTTCTACTGAAACTAGTCCTTAGGATATTTCCACAGATGAAAAACAAATCCTTCTTCAGGCAAAGTGTGAGTAATAATAGTATTTCTTAATGTGAACAAGTAGACCCAACATAAAAGGGGGTTTGATCCCAAAAACTTTAGCATGGATGAAAAGTAAAAACACAAAAACAAAAAATTATACAATAACAATATTTAAAACTACTGAAGCTAATAAAATAGAATGAAAATTTTAATAAGAAAATCATTATTTGTAAAAAAACACCATGGTTTGAGACAGAATTAGAAATTCTTCAATCAAAAGTCAATAAAATGACTGATATTAAAATATTAGCAAGTATGTTAAAGACAGATAAACATAAATGAAGGAAGAATTCTTTAACTCTAAGGTAGATTATAGGAACTACCCAAAGTTAAGTAAAAAGAGATAAATAATAAATACTACATAGAGATAAAAAATACAAAGAATGGAATAAGAATGCTCAATATATGTTAAATAGTTTGAGAAAAAGTAAATAATGATGGTGGGTAATAAACCAACCTTCAAAAAATAAAAATAACTGATTTTTATACTTAGCAACTGAGCTTAAATATTGGGGGGAATAAAGACAAGTCTACCTTTAAACATAGTGTTACAAACCTTAAAAAGAGAAGGTAACTGGAGAGGAGACAGATTATCTATAAAAAGGGCAGTGATTAGATTGACAATGATTTCCCAGTACAACAATATGAGGTAGCAATTAGCAAAAAAAATGACCCTGAAGTGCTGAAGGGAAAATAATTGTCAATGAAATATTTGTAACTTCACTATAATTCAGTGATCCTTGTGTGTGCATAGAAATAAAAACAGTACACATTAGAATTAAAGATCTTTCCAATCGCAGGTACTCATCAAAGAATGTACTAAAATGTTTTGTACTTGAGAAAGCAGGAAGAAAATTAAGTCCATAAATGTGGAGCAATATAAAAAAAGTTGTGAGTGAAATCATTAGCAATTAAACATAAAAATTAAATAGCCATTGACAAAAGAAATAATAAAATAAAAAGAAGAGTAAATAAAAATATAATGTGGTAGGGTTCAGCATTGTTGTGCAGTGAGTTAAGCCACCACCTGTGGCACAGGCATCCCATAAATGAGGGCCAGTTTGAGTCCAGTGCCTCTGCTTCAAGACCAGCTCCTTATTAATGTGCCTAGGAAGGCAGCAGAAGATGTGCGAAGCATTGGACTTTTGCCCCCAACAAGGGAAACTTGGCTAGTGTTCTTAGCTCCTAGCTTAAGCCTGGCCCCACTCCAACTGATGAGGCCATCTGGGGAGTGAAACAGTGGATGGAAAACCTATCTTTCTGTCTCTCCTCTCTCTCTGTCATTCTGCTTTTCAAATAAATTAACAACAACAACAAAAAACCCTCTACAAATATATATTGTGGGAGTTAGTAGCTTAAAAGCATAAATTATCCAAGTAGATGGAAAAGTGTACAGGTTAGTTATAGCACTGAATGCAGAATGAATTGAAGTTCATATCAAACTCAGAACAATAAAAAGATCAGAATGCTAATTACAACTTTCCCACACAGAAACATTCAAAATTATATGGTTTTATTGGTAAATTTTACTATGTCCTTAAAAAGGAATACCAATCCTTTACAACTGCTTTCAAAGAATAAACCCACCTTCATTCTATGAAGCCAGTATTCATCTTGTTATAAAAATCAGACATTGTAAGAACAGAGAACCACAGACCAATATTTCTCATGAAAATATGTATAGACAAAAATCTTCAACAAAGTACTAACCAACCAAATCCACTGGAACATTCAAAGGATTATACACTATAATTAAAAGGGATTTAGTCCAGAAATGCAGAATTGTTTAATATTGGAAAAATAATAAATGAAATACATCAATGTAAAAAATGATCATATCAAAATATGTACAACAAACATTTTCATCTTAAACAGAAATTTATTTTTCACAATCCTAGATGCTGAAAGTCCAGGATCAAGGCAGCACCAGTTTTGTGGTGTGGTGTGGGCTGCAGTCTGCAGACAGTACAAATGCCGTGTCTCAGATGGGGAAAGACAGAAAAGCAAGACAGCTTAATGTCTGTGAAACTGGTTTCATGAAGGCCTGAATCTGATTCCTGGGGACACAGCCCTTTTGACCTAACCACCTCTTAAAGATTCCTCTTACTGGCGCCCTATAGGCCACATCTGAAGCTTAAAAGCTGTACTTGACAAAATCCAACACATTTTCAGATGATAATGTAAAATCCTCCGGGAACTAGGAATACAAATTAACTTCATCAATCCAATAGATGGTACACAAAATCAAAATGTGGTGTGGTACATAATGATGAGAGACTGAGTTCTGTCCTCCGAAGATTGGAAGCAAGGCAAGGATGTGTTCCCTTACCACATCTATTCACCATTATACTGGAAGTTCTAGCTATAGCAGTTAGACAAGAGAATGAAGGAAAAGGTGTCTGGGTTGGAAAGGAAGAAGCGCACTTCTCTATGCAGATGCCAAGATGTTCTATAGATAATCCTTCAAAACCACTAAATGGTATTTAGAAGTAATGAACGAATTCATCAAGCTTGTAGGATGCAAGAGAGATGCTATAAAAATATGAATTGCATTTTGATATATCAGTGTTAATCTGAAAGTGAAGTAAAAAGCGAATTTCATTAACTATTGTAACCACATAACTGGTTCAAATCTCCACCACTCTAAGAGAACGTTCAGTTCCTCCACGGATGCAGATGCACAGACCACTGCCCAGAAATGGAGAGTAAGGACCTCTGTCTTCAAGATGGCATCAGGCTACGCCGAGCTTCTGTCTTATTTGATCTTTTAGTGAAACATACAAAAAATATCATTGTTCTTAAATCATTTTATTACAGAAAAACTATGACCCGCACTGGCGCCGTGGCTCACTAGGCTAATCCTCCGCCTGCGGCACCAGCACCCTGGGTTCTAGTCCTGGTTGGGGCGTCGGATTCTGTCCTGGTTGCTCCTCTTCCAGTCCAGCTCTCTGCTATGGCCTGGGAGTGCAGTGGAGGATGGCTCAAGTGCTTGGGCCCTGCACCTGTGTGGGAAACCAGGAGGAAGCACCTGGCTCTTGGCTTCAGATCGGCGCAGTGTGCCGGCCGCAGCAGCCATTTGGTGGGTGAACCAACGGAAAGAAGACCTTTCTCTCTGTCTCTCTCTCTCTCACTGTCTAACTCTGCTTGTCAAAAAAAAAAAAAAAAACACAAAAAAACAACAACAACAACAAAAAAAACCAAACAAACAAACAAAAACCAACCAAACAAAAAACCCTATGACCCTCAGTTTCTCTTAAACTGCCTGTTTCTTTTCATTCCCCTTTGTTGATTCTTCCTCACTTTCCTGACTCCCTATGTTCTAGTATGTAGAAGTGAGCAGTAGGCAAACTTCTCTTTATATCTGTACTGACTGTCTCTAGTCCCATGCCTTTCCTTACACTCTGTTGCTAACAGGTCCCAAATTTGTACTTCTCAGATCTCTTTTAAGCAAGAACTCACAGTCTGTTACCTAGTGGGTATCTCCCATTGTTGACAAAGAAGCTTTTCACATTTAACAAATTTGAACTGTGCTTGCAACCAGATTTGCTATTCCAAGAGAATTTTCCAGTAAGTTACACTTTATTTTCTCTTCCATATGACATGCAGATGACCAAATTCAGATACTCCACTCAAATAAGTCCATAATGCAATCATGTCACTACCACATCACCATCCCAGTGACCACCATTGTTCTCATTTCTCAGTTTGACTACTACAAAATCCTCTTGATTGCTTCACCTGTTATCACTATAGCACACCAGAATTAATTCACTGTGTAGAAAGTAGCATGATTCTTTTAAAATATAAATCAAGCCACATTGTTGTTTACAATCCCCCCTAGCTTTCACTCCTATTTAGAACACAGTTTTTACTCCTCACCGCAACCTATACAATCCTTACTACTTCTCTGATCTCATTTCCTTTCATTATTCTTTTTGTTCAGTTTTTACAGACACACCTATACTGATGATGTCTCTTAAAGGTAAAATAGAATTAAAATATAAATTTACTGTGGTGCAACATCCTGTAGAACTCCACAGACGGTTTTCAAAAAGTTCATGAAAATGCGTTTTATGAAAAATAAACTATGCATAGATTTCAAAACTTTTTTGCACCAAAATAAGCCTATCTTTTAATTCCATTATTCCACAACATTTTGGAATAACCTCTGTTTCAAACATACTGTTGCCTCAAATACATTTCACTTATTATTCCCTCTTTTAGAATGCCTTTCCCCATGGTCACATGACTAACTATAGGAGGATTGTCATCTTCTTCCACCGTGTATGATCTGCCATGCATCTCTGAAGGAGAATCAATTTCTGCCTCCACTAACACCAGGACTGACACGGGATTTAGCTTGGATAGTAGGATGAGAATGACAAATGCTACTTCTGGGATGATGGGCAGACTCCAAATTGTTCTTTCTTTTCTATTTATTTATTTGACAGGTAGAGTTATAGACAGTGAGAGAGAGACAGAGAGAGAAAGGTCTTCCTTCTGTTGGTTCAGTCCCCAAATGGCTGCTATGACCGGTGCTGATCCAAAGCCAGGAGCCTGGTGCTTCCTCCCGGTCTCCCATGCGGGCACAGGGACCCAAGCACTTGAGCCATTCTCCACTGCCTTCCTGGGCCACAGCAGAGAGCTGGACTGGAAGAGGAGCAACCAGGACTAGAGCCCGGTGCCCATATGGGATGCTGGCGCCGCAGGTGGAAGATCAATCCAGTGAGCCACGGCGCTGGCCCCTCCAAATTGTTCTTTGATTGCTTTTATGGAACTTGCATTATCTGTGTTTGAGTTTACTTTGATAGGTGTCTAAATATTCTCTGAGGCTTCATGAAATCTACTTATAATTTATTTGAGGAAATTAAATTATTGAACTGCACTTATCTATATCTATGTAACTTGGGATAAAGATTATATGAATTGAAAGTCAATATGTTTCTGTAATTGGTTAAATTCAGCAGAGGTGGGAATTTAAAACTAGAAGTAGTACAAGAATAAAAGGAGTTACCCTGCTAGCACAGTCATTTCACAGAAGTTTTGAGAAAGGAATTGGACTTTTCATTAATCATAAATGTGAGCTTGAATCAATTTTATCTATCTTGGGGAAAGGGGTGAACCTGTTTAAACTGGTGCTACATTTTAAAAAAGTTATAATAAATTCTGGATTTTACCAGTTAAATATAAAGTGTCCACTAGTAAATTTTTTTTCAGTGTTTTTCTTTTTTATTGTTACTTGAAAAGCAAGAGGTGGACAGACAGATACACACACACATATGCACAGAGAGAGAGAGAACTTACATCTGCTGTTTCACTGCTTCTTCACTCCCTAAATGCCTGCAATGGCCATGGCTGAGCCAAATCAAAGCTCAGCCATGAGCTTTGAAAACTCAATGTAGGTCTCCCACACGGTCTGCCAGGTGCCCAGAACCCAGTTAGCTTGAGCCATCATTGGCTGCCTATCAGAGCAGGAAGCTAGAATTGGAAGTGGAGCTGGGACTCAAACCCATGCACTCTGATTTGGAGGTGGGTGCTCTAGCAGGTGTCTTAATCATGAGGCCTAAAAATCACCCTGAGTTTTTCGATTTTAAATATGAAAGGAGGCTCTAAATTTGTAACTATCTGCATGTAAGCCTACTTTATTTACCTGAACTAAAAAATTAAAAGTAAATTAAACATCATTTGAACTCTATCTTCAGTTGCATAGAATTAGACCAAGATGAGTGTTCTGTAGAAGGAAACCTCTATGAGGTATTTGTGATTTTGTTGAGGTTGAAAAGAGAAAAGGGGCCTGCTCTGTGGCGTAGCAAGTAAAGTCGCTGCCTGCAGTGCCGGCATCCCATATGGGCGCCAGTTTGAGTCATGGTTGCTCCACTTCCAATCCAGCTCTCTGCTCTGGCCTGGGAAAGCAACAAAAGATGGTCCAGGTCCTTGGGCCTCTGCACCCACACGGGAGACCTGGAAGAAGCTCCAGGTTTCTGGCTTCAGATCAGTTCAGCTCTGGCCATTGGGGCCAACCTTTCTCTTTCTCTCTCTGTCTCTCCTTCTGTCTCTGTGTAACTCTTTAAATAAATAAATAAATCGTAAAAAAAAAAAAAGAAAAGAGAACAAATCTAGGCTGAAGATTAGCTTCTGAGCTCACTGACTTACACTTATCTATTGTGTAATAAAACACCACAGAACTTAATGGCTTCAATAATTATCTCTCACGTTTTCTGGACTAGTGAACCCAGCTGGGCGTTTGCACTTGGGTTGTCATGTGGTACATAAAGCTGCCGTGGCTGGGAAGCATGGCTGGTTCACTCATGCTGACTGTAGGTTGAGAGCTCAGGTGCTATTGTTTAGAGTGGCTAGACATGGGCCCTCCCTATGGATTGAGATTCTCACAGTGGCAGCTAGGTTCTTAGGAGGAGAGCTTCTACAGAGATACTTAAAAGACTCAGGCAAGAGGTGTAATGCTGCACATGACACAGTTGTGGAAATGACACAATTTACTTAGTTATGCTTCATAATATTCAAGTGAGTCATAGGTTACATTATGTTAGTACAAATTCAAGGGTAAAGGAACTAATCTCTATTTCTTGATCAGGTGATTACAAATTTGCAGCCATCTGTAATCTAAAATATACTATGAGTTCTTAGAGACTAGAGGTATTTGGATCTTATTTGTGTCAACAAACAGAAGGTAGGATTTGAGAGGATTCATAAAGTGACTTAAGTTATTGAGAAATTACAAACACATACACAATCATAGGGCTTATTTTTACTGGAATTTCACTATGGATCATAAGTGTCACTGTTGTGAACACTTTTATGTGTCAATCAGCATTTTTGGGAAATATGAAATAATTTAAAATGAATTCCTGTGAATTCCTTGAATGTCTTGTGATAGCATTATTAGATAGATATACTTGCCCTACTATGCTTAAAGTTAAAGGGTTAATTGACGTGAATAGACTTAAAACTATAATGATTATAATACTGCAACTAAGAGAAGATTTGGGTGAATAACTTTTAAAGCTATGAATGAAAACAGCATATTACCATTCTTAAAATCAAGCATCTAAAAAAAGATATTTTCAACCTGTTCAATAAACCCTTACGAATAAGGCACTAGGAATAGAAACAAAGGGTCTTGTGCTAGAGTATAAGGGGAACAAAGGAATAGAAGGCAATAGTATTTTTAGTTCATTTGTGAGTTTGAATTGATTTATGTGGTTCATTGTTAAGGTGGTGTGAGAATATTTAAATTATTGCACTTAGGGATAAAGCTGTGTAGAATAAATTTGCTTTTCTGGTACTTTTCAATAAGAAAAAGAAAACAGCCAGATATTTTCCTTATTAAAAATGATTGGAGGCTGGCACCGTGGCTCAATAGGCTAATCCTCCACCTGCGGCGCCAGCACACCGGGTTCTAGTTCCAGTGGGGCACCGGATTCTGTCCCGGTTGCCCCTCTTCCAGGCCAGCTCTCTGCTGTGGCCCGGGAGTGCAGTGGAGGATGGCCCAAGTGCTTGGGCCCTGAACCCCATGGGAGACCAGGAGAAGCACCTGGCTCTTGGCTTCGGATCAGCGCGGTGCGCCAGCTGCAGCAGCCATTGGAGGGTGAACCAACGGTAAAGGAAGATGTTTCTCTCTGTCTCTCTCTCACTGCCCACTCTGCCTATCAAAAAAAAAAATTGGAAAAAAAATCTGTGCTGCTAAAGTATATATTGTAGTCATTCAGTAAATGTAAAATTATCTAGGAACCAATTCTGACAGGTTTGTGAAATATTGTCTCAGGAAATGGGCATTGAGTAAGTGTATGGTTTATGAAGTAGTGGTAGGGTGAGTGCTAGTCCTAGCAGTTAAGATTCCCGTGTCGCACATGAGAATGTCAGGCTTGGATTCTTGTCTCCAGATCCTGTCTCCAGCTTTCTGCTGAGACAGACCTGGGATGGCTCAGGTAACTGGGTTCCTGACACGCATGTGAGAGATCCGGATTGAGTCCTGACTTCTGACTTCGCCTGCCCCCCATCCCTTATTGTTGTGGGAATTTAGAGAGTGAATCAGCAATGGGAACACTCTGCAGCATGCACATGTGTTCTCTCCGTCTCTCTCTGTCTCTCTCTGCCCCTCTGCCTCTTAAAATAAACAAACTTTTAAAAACAGCAGTGATAATAAGCTGCAGGGAAATTTTACAACCTTCATTTTTCTAGGGTATTCCCAGACCAAGAGGCTCAAAAGCTGTTCACTAGGCTCTCCTTTCCTTTCTTCCTGCAGGTCTCCATGTCCCAACATGTGTGAGGCCATACAAGTGACACAAAGGAAGGTGGACCAAAGTGCCTTGCACCATAAAGAATATCCGAGAGCATGGCTTCTATCATTTTTCTTGCTTTATTCCACAAAAGAGAGAATAACTTACACTGTGCCCACTCCTGCACCCATCTGGAGCTACTAGAGGCTGTAAAAGGTGTGAAAATCCCACATTTCTATTTTGCTGACTCCTATTTTTGGGTCTATTTTTGGTTCAGTCTAGTCAGCCCAAACAAATACATCATACATCAAATACACCATATCTACTGAAAAGATAACTGGATTATATATTAGACTAGTTTCTATCACATTTTAAAAGAATGACTAAAAGAGTATGCTTAATATATAATTGATATAATAATATAATTGATGATATAATTAATATAATCGATCATATACTCTGTAATTAGCATATTCTAAGAATTTTCATGATATAAAAATGCAGACTACCAAATCCTGACAAACATAATTCAGTTTTGGGGAATACTAAGTTGACAACTTTATGTATTTCATTCTATAGTTTTTAAAATAAATGTTTGATTTTGTAATTTTCTCTTTATTAGGAACATTGCCTTTGTGAAGAATGCTTGTTTATTTATTTTAAAGGCAGAGTGATGCAGAGTGAATGACTGAGAGAGAATCTACCATCCTCTGGTTTACTCCCCAGATGGCCACAACAGCTAAAGTTAGAAACCCCATACCAGGTCTCTGACCCCAGTGTGGGGATAAATTGTATGTGGCAAGCATCAGTTACATGCACCAGGAAGAGGAAGTCAGCCAAGACAAACAAACAGAATTCTGAGTAAGGAACTAGTTCAAGTCAGCTGGATGCAAAGTGATACCTAACCTAACCTCAAGGAGATCCAAACACTTATTATTGCCTTATTATGATTCATTAGCATAGGAAAAATCACTGCCCCTCACACCATGACAGTTTACAATTACCACAACAACTTATTAAGTGACCATAGAAGGGAAGAAAAGAAGTGCACTCTAATTCCTGGAAGTTGCTCCTTCTTTCCCAGAAATAAGATGAGGATTCTGCCCAGATATTAACCTACCTATGACAAACTCCACGGAGAAGGAACTGAAACAACACATGGGCCGCCTGGACTGAGGAGTATCTTGCTCTTTGACACGCTTTTTAATAGAATTGTTTCTTTCACTCTGCCAGCTTTGCAATTGATTTCTCTCTTTCACTGAAGGCAAGGACCCTCCTGAGCCCATGAGGCGAGGGAAAGGGCCACCACATAAGGGTCCCTGGCTGCTCAGAATCAGTGGTGGCACATTTGTCACCCAAGAAGGGATCATCCCTCTCTGGAATTGTCCTCATAAAACACCTTTTTTTTACTGCTAATTGATAGCTTTACAAAAATATCAAATTTAACATATCTGTTTTTGTCTTACTGTTATGGAAGGAAAGTTCTCTCACGTACTCCTGCATCCTAAGAGGAAGTGGATACCAGTTAACCTTTTCTAAAAGCATAAGTACTAGCTTTTATTGACACCTTCATTATGTACATTAGAATGTTTTGTGTAATATTTAAGACTGCATTCATATAGATGTTGTTCCATTTATTTGCTCATCATTTAATTATGTCATTAAGCACTTTACTCATACTTCAGAGTAATGTGAGATGCTTTTTCAGAGTGTGGACTCTGGTGTTGAGAAACTTGGATTAGAGTATAGTATTATTTTATGTTTGTGATATAATGTTGTTTTTATCTGAAAATATTAACATTAGTTTCTTCCTTTAGTTGTTATGAAAATTAGCTTGTAAAATGTATGTGCCTGGTACATAGCAAACACTTAATAATAGACCCTGTTATTATTCTGCATTATTATAAATGTCTTATTTTCTCACATCTGTTACTCTATTGCTCCTCTTTTCAAAAAAATTAATCTCAAGTTATCTAGTGAGAATTTAGATGTGTTCTAAAAGATGGATTATCTGATGTTAAAACACAGGACTTCTTTGAATTTCAAAATGACACCAATTCAATGATTTCTAAATTTGACAGATGAACCTGACGAAAGGCAACTGAAAAAATGGTTGCAATGTTTAAAGTTCTTTACTCAGACACCTTATTTAATTCTCTGTCACAATTCCAGTTTAATGAATCAGATGCTTTTTGCTGATATAATAAATGAATTAATTAAGTCTTTGGAGACATAATCAATGATTAATCATTTACAGTGATTATTTGAAAAATAAATGCCTTTGAACTTTTGTATTTCACTAGTGCAAACTCATTGATGTACAATAGCATATATTTATGAATGACAAGGACAAGTACTATTACAATAAGTAGATTTGTAACTAACATACATTATGACACAACATAATAACAAGTAAAATTCATAGCATTATGTGTACCTTAAAGTATTCTATTTATATTAGTTGAATTCTTATGGTGTATGCTGATAAATTAACTTTGTCTTTATAGAGAAATAATATAACTTTTTAATTCTCTCTTATTTTGAGTAATGTTGTTATATATATATATAATGCTAGTATTAACTAAATATTAAATTTTTGACATGTATAACATAATACATTCCTATTATTAACTCATAAAATATTAAAGTTGGAAATGAGCTGGTGAATACAGAATAATATGGTAAGTGGATAACACAAGTAACATATAAATTATTTAAATGTATAATTAAAGATAAATGCCTATAAATATGTGTAATATTTATGTGTGTAATAAAGACAGAGAATGTAAGTTTTCCTACTTATGTTTTACAAAAAGCACACAAGTATAGAATAGCAAAAATGTGACTTAATAGGAATATATGTTAAAAGCGACATGGGTTTCACATAATCTATTGGCTGTCTAGAATGGGATATTATAATTAAACATTGGCAATCAATTTGCATTCATTTTTCAGTGATGAATAACGGTATCTAAAGATGGGGAGTGTTAATTCTGTTTAACTGGAAGTATAAACTCTTTAAAGTCAAGGGACTGTCTCTTTCAATCTGGAAAATAGTGGTGCATGCTAACATGAGGATTTCAGATACCTATCTATCATAGCACTTATTTGACAGACAGAAACAGGGAGAAACAGAGAAAGAGAATATTCATCTTCTGGTTCACCCCCCAAATGCCTGCAACATGTGAGGCTGAATTCAGGGGCTGAAGTTGGAGGCTAGAATCTCATAGTCAAGAACCCAGTTTCTAGAACTATCACTTGATACCACCCAAGATTGTTTGAACAGGAAGATGGAGTTAGGAACCTGAGCCAAGAATTGAACCCAGAAAACCTGATATGAGACATGTAGGATGCAATGTCTTACCTGGTGTCTTCACGGTTAGGCTTAGATCCCTGAAGGATCTTTTAGGCACTAAAAGCTGTTTTATATAAAAATATGGTTAAAGAAAATCAATTCCAGCTCTTTATAATTTCTTTACTTTTCTCTTACCTTTGCACTTTTAGTGTGTGGTGAGTTCAACGGATTTTGGGACTGATCATGAAAAATGATATGACCATGAGGTGGCAGTAACTCACAATGAGCTTTATTTGGGTGATGCTTTGACAGGTTTGTATGCTGGGGACATACTCACAGCCTGAGGCATCTAAAGGATATAGTTGGAGTAGGGGAGGTTACCACTCAGACGACCAATTAGTCAGAGAGCTCCTGAGAGCTGGGGAGGAGGGGAAATGGTGTGGGGGTTTAGGTGTCTAGGTGATGTCGCTTAGCAGGAGCAACCTGTGGGTCAGAGAGCCCAGAAAGGCAGCGGGATCTTTTTAGCATAGGGTTTATCTTATTTATAACTAGAAGATGCTCACTATAGATAGATAGAAATATGTTTATTTGGACTATGTTTTGAACAGTGGGTTTGTAAAACTTAAGTCTTGAACTAATGAGTCCCAGCATGCAGAGAAATAACAATATAGAGCCATCTTTGGCTCACTAATGTAACAATGTTGCACTATCCAATCTGATTGGAATACACTTAAATCATATCCCTGTAAGAATAAGTTTTTCTTATCTTTCAGCTTTCAGTTTAAAATGACATCTGAGAGGATTTTCCTCTCCTGCTGCAGAGTTAAAGATAATAATTTTGGCTTTTTATAATTATTTTAAAATCTTCCAACTCTCAAAGCTATTAGGAGTTGCTTTGGAAGTTGGGAAGTCCTCCAAGCCAGATGTATTCAACACTGTGATCTCGATGTTGTAGATAAACTTTAAGTATCACATAAAATTTGGAATAATTGGGCTATATAGATGCTTATTTTCAAATGGCATGATTCTAGGTAACCTATTCTATTTACCTGCCCAATCATCCAAAGTATTCTTTGTTTAAATAACTATATTGAAGCTAGTTGATATGCAATAGAGGGCACATATTTAAACTTTAAAATGTGATAAATCTTGACATATAAATGTAACAGTAATAACATTATAAGAATCAACATAATTGGCATAATCATTAGCCTTGAAAGTTTCCTTTTACTCCTTGGTAATCCTTCTATCCCAACGTCCTCACTACCCCAGTGTCAATCACTGATGTGCTTTCTGCTATATATTATATATAGCAGTATTTCTGCTATATAATATTATTCTGCTATATATTATTATAATAATATATTATATATATTATTAATTTACATTTTCTAGATTGTTATACACATAGAGTCATACATTATTCTGTCTTTCATGTAATTATATTTCAATATGTTATTTTGAAATACATACATTTTTTCATGGATCAATTTCATGCAATATGCAAATTCATTTTCTTCTTAGTGGCATTTTATTTAATGTCTATACCATGATTCCTTATCTATTCACTTATTGACAGATATTTGCATTGTTTCTAGTTTGGGGCTATTAAAGAAAAATAGTTGCTCAAATATTCATGTTCTTACCTTTAAATGGACATATAATTTCACTGTTCTTGGCTAAATGCCTAGGAATGATTATGTTAGATGACAGCTGAATAATTAACTTTTAAAAACAACTCCAAACCATTTTCCAAAATGGTTGCAAAATTTTGTAGTCTCATAAGCAATGTATGAGACTTCCAGCTCTTCACATTGTTGGAACTAGTGAGCATGTTAGTAACCATTAAGCGTTGAGAGTGTTCAAGATTTTGACGGACAAGGTACATTTTTAAGACTTGAGCATTAATTTCAATTTTTAAAATTCTTTGCATCAAAATATTTAGTTTCATTGCTAGTTCCACTAGCAAGTCCTTCTAATTTTAGTCATTCAAATAATGTGTTATAGTGGCATTAATTTGAATTTTTCTGATGACGAACAGTATGCATATATTCTTATGTTGTTTGACATTATTGTATCTCTTGGGTAAAGCATTTGCTCAAGTATATTGTGCATTTTAAAAACCAAATGCTTTCTCATTTGTGACTTTTGATACTTTGTATATTCTGGACATACTTGTTATTAGGAAGATGACTTATCAATATTTTTTCACAATATATGACTTTGGTCCTCATTTACTTAACAGTGTCATTGAAAGAACAAGTGTTTTTAATATCTAAAACTTATCCATTTATTTATTTTTGTGCTTATTCATTTGAGAGACAGAAATACAGAGAGACACAGATAGTGACAGAGACAGACAGTCAGACAGACAGACGTAGAGCTCCCCTCTACTGGTTTACCAGCAAAATGCCAATGATGGCTGGAGCTACAGTCTGCTGAAGGTGGGAATTGGGAACTCAATCCTGGTCTAAGTAGGTGACAGGAACCTAACAACTTGAGGCAACTTCACTGTCTTTCAGGGCCTCCATTAGCTGGAACATGGAGTCAGGAACCAGAGCAGAAATCGAACCCAGACATGTAGACATTCTGCTAAGCTAAATGCCCTCTCCTGAATGTGCTGGATTTTTATTTAGTCCAGTGTATCAATGTATACTTTCATGTGTTGCAATTTTGATTGTCATATCTAAGAAATCATTCTTTAAATCAAGATCTTATAGATCTTTACCTATGTTTTCTTACAGGAGTGTTATAGTTTTAGCCTTTAAATTTCTGTGATCAACTTTGTGTTATTTTTAATATATGGTTACGATATGTATTGAAGTTCTTTAAAAAAAGTGTTTTTGGTTTGTACATGGGTCCAAATTTTCCTTTAACCTTTTCTAAAATGATTATCCTTTCTCCACTAAATTACCTTTGAACATTGTAAAAATTGTCCAAAAAATAATTTCATATGTATTTGGTGGTTCATCTTTAGACTCTATTATTTTATCCTATTATTTTTTCCATTTTGAAACACATGCCTTATTGTCTTAGTATAGATTTATATATAACTCACATGGATGTTTTAAATGATTTTACCATTTTCCTCAAAATGACCACCTGGAATTTTGATTAAATATTGAATTATTTGAGGGAGAATTAACATATTAAAATTATTGAAACTTTTGACCAAAAACACATCTCCTTTTACTTTTGCCCCTTTAATTCATCTCAGCAATGTTGTTTAGCTTCTCCTGTAGAGACTGTAGTCACCTTTTGCAGGTTCAGTCCTAATTATCTTTAATGGTACTTTTAAAGAATTTTAATTTCTGATTTTGTGTTGCTAATTTATACAAAGGAAATAGATTTTGCTATTTTGAACCTTTATCTTACAGTTAGCTACATTCACTGGCCTTTGTGTCGTTTCTATTGGTTCACCTTTCAAGTTTAAAAAGACCTACAGGCAGAAGCAATGTTTAGGCTCCCTTATCGTAACTGCAGCAGGGGAGGAAAAGAAGAAACACCTCAAAAGGAAGAACACTCAGGCCTCCTTTGATCTGCACTTAGAACCCCAGCCACTGGCACAGCGTGTGTCTCTCAGAACTGCAGTTTCCCCTGCATCAGCCTATAGCATTTCTTCCTGAAGACAGCATGAAATGAGCTCCCCCAAGGGGTGAGCTGATGACCTGCAATTCAATAGCTATATTTCTCATTCGTTTTTAGTTTATAATTTTGAGGTTAATTTTTAAAGAGATCATATTATTAGGACAAGGACTTTACAATTTATGTCTATAACTGCTTTATCATTCACTTACCCTAGATCTGAACCCTGAGGTTACAGAAAATTTCTACACATGAAAATCATTAAATATTTAAAACGTTTTTTAAGACTACAGATACTTGTTTCCCCCACTTTCCCATTTGTATCACCAAGCTTACACAAATAGTGGCTTCTGAGATTAGTTTTTTACTACACAATGTCAAAATAATGTGCAGTGGTATAAAAACCATGCATTTCCCTCTAAAACATTAAGTAGATATTTGTACATTGTAAGAATATAAACCAACTGAGAATATATAAAGTAAGTTCCAAAAAGTGAAAGGTTGGTTAACTTGAAAACTAAATTAACAGTTAAGGACAAAGAACTGTACATTGGAATTATTCTATACTTAATGAGAATTTCACAGCTTATCATTACCTTTTCTTTATTTTTTAAGATAGATTTAATTTATTTGAAAGGAAGAGTGACAGAAAGGAAGAGACAGAAAGAGATAGTCCATCTGCTGGTTCAAAGAGAGAGAAAGAGAGAGAGAGAGAGAGAGAGACATCTTCCATCCTCCAGTTCACTCCCCAAATGGCCACAATGGCTAGGACTGGGCCAGGCTGAGCCAGGCTTCCAAGACTGCATCTCAGACTCCCACATGACTAGTAGGTGGCCCAAGTACTTGAACTCCCAAGCACATTAGCAGGGAACTGTATTGGAAGCAGAACAGCCAGGAACTGGGGCTCCTACATGGGATGACTTTGTAGCAGGCAGCAGCTCACTTTGCTGCACAAAAGCACCAGACCCATATGCATTTTTGTATAGGATTCTGCTTTCTTTAAATTTTCTGCTAAGAATAGTTGCACGTGCTTGCTTAAAAGTAAAAAAAAAAAAAGTAACTTGCAAAAGATTAGCTTTAGTTGTTCCTTTTACAGATTTGGCTTTGATTTGAAGAATCATATACTTTGTGTAAGGATAACCTTAGGGAATAAACCAAATGAATCTATCCACAGTGGTCACATTTTCTTTATCGCTATCTTGACAGAATTGCTTGATGACTTTGCCAAATCCTGTGCTCATCAATAGAGCTTTCAATTTGGCCTGCATTAAGAATTTTGCAGTTTGATCTGTCAGCAAGTAAGAGATCCTAGCAGTGTCTGATTCTGGGGAAGTGACAGGATGAGATAAAGTTATTATTTCATGGAGAAAGGTGGTTCTCTAAGAAGCGGGAGAACCACTGAGAATAAGCTTTCTCAGTGTGCAGAGAAGAAACTTGAATGTCACTTCAAGGGCAGATTCTCTGTTCATGCCACTGAGACTCTCTTCAGAAGACCGAAATGTTTTTAGGAAGTTATTAATATTTCCTTTCAGCACTGCTGAAACCATGCACAAAATCATTCTTACATTATTTTAGTAATAAATCTCAAATAAGCTTTATTTAATCTGTGCTAAAGTAATAATTATGGCTAGAAATTCTAGGCCTCAAAGCAAAAATAAGAGCACATGTCTCCTGTTGGTTAAAAAGCGAAAAAGCAAACAAAAACTGAAGAAATTTCATTTGTTAAAATTTGGCTGTCCTATTCATTATCTGTATCATCCTGGTCCTAATTTTTATCTTTGTTCAAGCACAAATAAATAATCAGTGATCCTCTGATTTGAAAGGAACTTATTTACAAATTATTATTATTTGAAAAATATCTGTTAACTTCCCAGCATAATGTCAGACAAATAGTAATTACTTAGCAAATGTTATTTGCTTATTTGTGTATTTGTTTCCAAGTTATGTGAGATTAAAATAGACAGAACATGACTATTTTAACTCCATAAGAAGGATTTGAAAGTCGTTGCACAACTGTATACCGGCATCCATAGGTATTTGGGTGGACTTTGGGTAAACTGGGCTCATAGATGATTCTTCTACAGTCTTTTGAGTCATTCTATTCTCACTTGCTTTCAATCACTGGAGTCCTGGAATGAGTTTTAGAGCAGTACTCCTTACACTTTACTATGAATGCAAGCCACTGTAAGATGCGCTGGGGTCTAAGTTTCTGAAAAAATCCAGGTGATGCTCATGCTTCTTGCTTCTGGAGCACTCTTTAAGAGCAAGACTGCCTGGATGACTGAAATGATCTAAGCCTGTGCTGTTCAGTATGTCAGTCTCTGGGCGCCTAAATGAGAACTGAGGATCTAAATCTTTAATTTTATTTATTCTTAAAACATTTAAATTTAAACAGCTTCCTGTACTAGTGGCTAGTGCCTTGGACAGTGTGCTGCAGATTACTTGGCTGGTGCTTTGATAATCTATGTATTCAACACTCCGGTTGTGTTCCCTTGCTTTGGGTGGGTTCTGTTCTGAATCAAACCATGACTGCAACACATCCCATGTTAAAGGCTGTCACCACTCGGAGATTTCTGGTTGTTTCACCTAATGAGTCAGGTCACCTAGAATGTAGTCAGGACTGGTATTAGACTACCTGGCGGGCTGCCAAGTCTAGGAGTTTTCTCAGGGTTCTCCATGATTTCATGTTCTTTCCCTCTCTCTCTCTCTCTCTCTCCTCATCTGTCTGTGCTTTTCAAATAAAATGAGAATTTAAAATATTCAAAATAAAATATTATATTTATGTCATATTTTGTATTTTGCTTATTTTGATTTATTTCACTGGGTTTTAGCTTCAGTTCAAAAGCTTGTCATGTCTCCAATGAAGTTGCCTTGTTACTTTACATTTCCTCAGTTTTTATTTGCTTATTTACTTCTGACTTCCAATGTGTACAAGGTTCTGAACATAGAAATATAACAAGCTAAACTTTAAAAAAATTATATATATGCATTTTAGAACTTAATACACCAAAATAAACCTAATGCAGACCCTGGAAGGTAGCAATGATGACTCAAGTAATTGGGTTCCTGTCACCCATGCAGGAGACCTAGATTGAGGTTTTGGTTCCAAGCTCCAGCCTGGCAGTGTCCGTGATATTTCAAACATTTGGAGAAACAATCAGCATATGGGAGTTCTCTCTGCCTCTCTGTCTATATCACTCTATATGTCTTTGCCTGTCAAATAAATAAATGAAAGCAAAAATGAACATGCCAAGTAACATCCAAGTCAGATCTTGCAAGTCAAATGATTTCTACTTGAAGTATACTTAGGTTGTAAAAGATATTTCTTCTGCTACTGTTGGTAGCTAAGTTATTTTATATTTGCTTTGAATAAAAAAATGAATGACATTCATTTTCGTAATTATTTTGTACCTGAAATGGAAATTGCCTGCTGTACATATAATATAAATGCATATGGATTATCTTTTCAATGTAGATTATAGATTATAAATCAACCTCAAGTATCATTGTTAGCAGCATTGTATATATTCACCTTATGGCTCACATTTGTTTCCAAAATATTCTGGAAATTTGTTTCCTTGAATGAAATGCATTGGAACCAACATTTGAGGAAAGGGTAAGAAAAAGTGGGTTTTGTGTAGTGAATGAAATAACCTGAGAATTAAAGGAAATGTTGAATATGAATAGAGACCAAGACATATTTAGAGAACAAGGCTGAAAAATTCTTATCTGGAGAAACAGGTAAGGAAAAGCAAGGTAATAGATAGGAAGTGGGTAGATAATATGCTGTTATGATTTTGAGAATAAAAGACTGCAATTAGAAAATGAACAACATTATGTGTCCTGCAGGTAGACATCAAAAATCTTTTCAGGCAGATATAAGAGTTCTAAAGTACCTTAGAGCCTGCCTAGTCCTTTACAGATGAGGAAAATGTGGTGTGGTAACACCCTGGTTGCCTTATTAAATTCCCTCTTTAAGGCCAAGACAGTGGATAAGCTCGGATCTCCTAGTCTCCATTCAGCATGTTCGGAGAAAGCTGGTTTGCGTTTTTATAAGGCTCATCTCAACACTTGTGACACAGTAGATATTTCCCATTGTTTCTGCTATTCCTGTTGGTCTGAAATTCCACCTGTTTCCTGCCCTGTCACTCTTCTGTGCTATATTTTTGTGCATTTGTTCTCCTTCTCCAATCTACTATCTTACCAAGATCTTTTCTTCCACCTCTGTACTTTTCAGAATACTTTGATACAGATATAAATTTCTTCATGACCTTCCTACCCATTTTTAAAAAATAAACACTTTCAGCATATATAAAAACATAGAAAATATTATTATAAATAATCATATACTATAGTATATGACTATAGTAAATATTTTTGTTTACTTCTGCAAGAGTTCCTTCAGTACTTAAATCCCGGGTTAAAGGACATGCACAGCTTCAACTTTACTGCACATTGTCTATTTGCTCTTCAAAGTAGACAAAATTATACTCTGACAACTAGCATAAAACTATCCCCACTGGCCTTCATCCTTCACAACACTTGACATTACTAGATTTACATTTTTTTTTTAAAAAAGATCTATATGATGGATGTGAAATGATATGTCACTTCTGGTTTACTTTTAATTTTTCTGATTCCTGGTCAAATTTTTCTTTGTGGATTAGCCATTTGAGTTTATAGTTGAGTACGTAATCTTTTCATATTATTTGTATAATGAATTGCATTGGATTATTTTTTCTTGTACTGATCTGCAAGCTAATATTTATTATATATATGCACATTTTTCTGCACTTTTCATTATTTCAGATTTTAAATTTTCTAAATTATCACAAATTCTCTGATATAACTCTAATAGTCATCAACAAGCATTCTATTCATTATATTTTTAAAAATCTTGGTTTGAAGTTGTTTCTAGGAAGACTCCATCTTCCTGTTCTTATTTGAACTGATTATTTTCTAGCACAAGGATATAAGTGGAACCCAGAGAATCTTCTTGGTACTTTATTTTAGTGGAACCCAGTTGTCCTTGCCTTCATGAAAATGGATGTGGTACCTATGAAGTTAATTTTTTCAGAATTAGCATGCCTGAAACTCTGTTTATTCCATCATCATCTCATTTTATCTCTTACTTCTCATTTTTCTTTAATTTTTTTTTTGAGAGTTTGCCTTGCCCCCCACTTTTTTTATGGAAGAGCTCATTTTCAGAAACCCTCACTTTGCCACTTTTGCTGACATCACTCTATCATTGATTTTTGATGATAAAAATTGAGATTTTTGAGGGTTGTCTATGCCAAAAAGGCCTGGTTAATGAAGATCGATTACACAGGATGAGGGCCACAAATAGTCAAATTTCCATTTTATGTGTCCTGATTTAATAGGCACTCCAGTTAGCCTATTTTATTGTTACACTAGCTTTAATCCTTGAACAGAATTGTATTTCTTTTCTTGACTGGATGACATGAAATGACCAATTTCATATCAGAACATGATTTAACATATACCATTCTTTCAGGAGTTTTGAGAAAAATAAACTTTAAACTCTCCTGGGTTAGAAAACTCAACTTCCTTCTGAGTTGTTCTAGGTTCCAGGGAAATAGTCATGAAAAAATACTTCAATTCAAAAAATCTCTGAGGTCTCTTCTCTGTTTGAGGGTCAATTCTATTAGGGGAAAATATTTAGCTACTGGCTTTATCTTTGTTACTAAATTACGGACTTTCAAAGTGAAGGAGTTTGTAAATACATTCACAGTGCCAAATTTAACATCTCAGCCTGAACAGGTAGCTCCCTGGTGAAACAAAGACTTTGGTTTGAATCAGTGAGATGGCTTATCTATTTAACCTATTTCACACTTTGCCATTATGGGGGTTGGGAGAGCTAAGATTTCAGTGAGTCAACTACCAGGTTGTCACCATAACTTCCATTTAACTCTTGCCATGTCATCAATAGTAAGGCAAAGGTCATAAGCCTATTAACAAGGTCTGAAACATAACCGTGCATCTACGTATAATCAGAAACCTGGCTGTAATCCTAGATTTGCAGTGGCATTACTCCCTGACACCAGCAACAGGCTGCTTGTCATTACACAAGCCCCACCCCCTCTTTCTTGACTTTTGTGACATGGATGATTCTCAGGCACCGGTTGAACAGCTATACATTATTGGGATGATCAAGGAAGGCATCTGCATCATCTGAATGCCATACAAACAGTGACATATATGGCCTTACATAGGCCAGACCATGGGGTGATCATTAACTGCAGTTATTTGCTAAAAACAAGGCACTACAGATAACAGATATTTTTTTCTTGGTGTGGAGCCTGGAAGCCAAGGAGTCAACAGAGATGATTTCTTCTGAGGCCTCTCTCATCAGCGAGAGGACAGCATTTTTTCCGTGTTTCAAGGGGTCATTTCTCTGTGAACTTCTTTGTCCTAATGTCCTTCTCTTTGAATGGTAACAGTCACATTGGATCAGAGCCTACTCTTGTGACCTCACAGTAACTTAATCACCCTTGTGAAGACCTTGTTTCCAAGTCCAATCATATCTTCAGGTACTAGAGATCAGAATTTCAGCATATAAACTTTTGAGGAAGGGGACACAATTCAGATCTTAACAGAACTCTTCCAAAATTGTGTTCATGCAGATCTACTATCCTCTCTGGAGTTACCATCTTCTCCAGAGTAAATGCTTATCAAACCATTGTAAGGAAACATGAATATCCATCCTTATTCCCTATAAGGCTATTTATGGAAAGTCGTTTGTGTTTAAGTTTGGAGCATTGATTTTGAATTTGTTGTCCAACAATTGTCACATATACATTTAAGGATGTTTGAAATTGGTTTCTCCAAAACAGCACATCAAGGTCTAAATTTAGTAATTTTTGCATTGACTAACTCATTGTGCCTACTTGATCTGACTGTGCGACTTGTGACCTCTTAACTTTCCAACATGGAGAACAAAGGCAGGCACCCACAGCTGCCCTTAGCTGAAAGCCCTTCCTAAGATCTTGGGTAACTTTGCATGTATTAAAAATTTTATTTTAGGATGAGCACCTATTACTTGCATTATAATGAGAGTCAATTATCATCATTTAAAATTTTCAGGCAATAATTGCATAAGAATATCCACAGAAGCATAAGAAAGCCAACCAAGATAATAGCTACCAACGAAAACTAATGTCTTATTAGACTTGAAACAGTGACATGAATGCTACAGGTTTTTGAAAGATTCCTCTTCAGAATTGGAGGCAAACCCACACAATACTGGCCTGACCCCACATGTGGGAAAAGCTAACTGGTTTCTCTGCCAGAGTGAAGCATATATGGAAGTAAACAGTAACTAATATTTGGCTGAAACATCATGACTAAGTGATCAAACATTGTAACTACAACATGTCATAGAGTTTTACTTTTTCACTTACTCTCCCACACTCAGCTTGTTCTGCACCTTCTGAGCACCCTTTACCAGGCAAGAAGAGCAAGACCGGAATGTCCCTACTGTTCTCTTCATTCCCCAATCTCAGAATGAGCTGTATATGCAGCACGGATCTCACCCAGAAGGGTGTTTACTACTAAGGGTACTGATTTGTAGATGATATTCCTCTCCTCAACAAGGCTTCTTTATCAAAGAAGAAAGTTGTTAACTAGTCTATGTCCTCTCTACTCTCTCAACTTCCTCTGAATATAAAAAGTGGCACAAGTCTTTCTTTTAGATAAGGACTCATGATCTATCCAGTGCAGCTGTCACTAGTTATTTTATTTAGCTGTCTCTATTTGTATTATCTAAATGAACCAAAAATTCTGATTATAACACAAAGTATTTTGTTTATATTTTCATACAATTAAACAAAAAACCCTACTAGTGTGTTTCTTAGTTCATTCTCTGTTGCTAAAATGGGACACTTGAAACTGGGTGATTTTTAAAAGAAACAGTTTTATTCTGGAGAATTGTTCTGGAGACTGTAAAGCACAAGACTGGGCAACAACATGATGTGAGGGCTATATGATACTTCATTCAGTCCCTGGCAGGTGTGTGCAGAAGAGACAAATACAACGGACAACCTTGATTTATAACAACTTGATTTCATGGAAAGTAACCCAGTCTTGTGAGACTGAAAACTCATTGATGAAATATGTGAAACTTGTATAACTTAAATAAAATTTCAAAAAGAGAAATAAAAGAAAACTCATTCACTTCTGCACAGAGGGCATTAATTTATTCATGAGGCCTTTGTCCCATGACCTCAATAACTCCTACTGGATCCCACCTTCCAATAGTACCTTATTGAGGAATGAAATCTCAACATGAATTTTGGTGGAGGCAATACAATTTCAGACCAAATCTGTGAGACAACTTATTTCTAGGTATTTTGGTAGGAGTATGTATATGTATATTAAATCACATGTTGTCATCTTTTTAGCTTGTTTGTGAATTATAAATTACAGTATTTGATGAAACATTTAACTCTGAGAAATTGTAATCATTAGTCATATCTTTTAGAATAATAATTACTGACATCTTGCAAAGATATTAATAAAGAATTGCTATTTAAGGAAGAAAAGGCAAGCACTTAAGGGTTCCTGAAAGTAAATATTAACCAGTCTAGTTGTATATAATATACCATGTGAATGTCAAGTGTTAAACTTTTGGTGCTGAACATCTGGAGTACTTTGATAGAACTCCCACACCTTTTTATGGCTTCCCATCATCCTGAGAATGTAAATGAACTCATAATTCTCACAGATCAAGTGGTTATACATATGGCTGGACAAGATGGTTATACAAATAAACCTTGACAGGAGTAAGTCTGTTGTCAACTCATCGCAAGTGAACATCTGTCCATCATGTATTATGTTAGCATAACACATTTAGAATGAGTGCTTCAGTCAGAAAATTGTCAAAAAAGTGATAGAACCCTTAACCCCTGGGCAACTAATACTAATTTGTCTAACAACGGCAGTTAACCACTTTGGTATTTTCTTCTTTTGTCCTTTTATTAATATTTGCTAAAGGCTATTTCTTTAGACTTCTGATGAATGCCATAAGTTTAGGACACTTTTAAGGGCATGCATAAGATATAGCCCTTCTCTTCCAGAAATTTTAGTATCTGTTCACACAAGTGTTAGACAGAAGAAATGGACATATTAACACATGAAATACAAATAGACAGATTTTTGTTTTTGATTTTTTGAAGAGAAGCCCCATTGATAAATGAAAAGAAGCTGGGAAACCTAAATTGAGTTTTGAAGAATTAAAGGAATATTCTGTAAAGATTTAAAGAAGGTTATCTCTGTATAGTTGTTGGCAATTGTAGGAAAATAATATTTAAATAGCAATTTGGAGATAAATGAGATTGTATAAAATCAATAGTCTACACAACAGGACAACCAAGAGACACAGTTTTAGTAGTGTGAATGTGATATAAAGGGCAAAGAGGAGCTAATGCTGATTTTTAAAAATTGCCTTTATGTTGTGGTGAGCTGTTGACTTAGTATTTGCTTATCTAAACAGCCACCTCTATAATTAAAGAACAAAGTGTTAGCATATATCTATGATTTCTGTGTAACATAATGAGTTTCTGAAAAATATTAATTCATTTACTATTAAGTACCTATTACATATAAAATACCATTTTATCTACTGGTGTCATGTACATATGACAAGGGCATGTATCTTTACATAAACTCAAAGTCTCTAAGAATTTTAAGAGTAGGTCAACTCCTATAATAAAAGATGACTACTTTGTGAAATGAGTTATTTATTATTTATTTGAAAGCCAGAGCAAGAGAGGAAGAGAGAAGAGAAGATCTTCTTTTTGCTGGTTCAATTCCTAAATGACTGCAACGGCCTGAAATCCAGGAGCCTGGAGCTCCATCTGGTATCCTCACGGGTGGCAAGGATCCAAGTAGTTGGGCCATCTTCTGCTTATTTCCCAGGCACATTAGCAGGAAGGTGGATGAGATGCAGAGGGATTCAGATATGAAATGACATCAATGCAAGTGGCTACTTAACCTGCTGTGCCACAATGCAGACCCCCAGAGAAGACTACTTTAAGGCTTATAAAATTACTAAGTGTCCTGGAAGTCAAATCAGAAAAGGATTAATTACAGAAGATGGTCTATGAAGAGCTGTCTATGTTGCTAAGGTTAAACAAGAAATTCTACCATCAGTTCAATATCACCCTATATGTGATATAAAACTGATAAAGAAGCCTGGATCCAACATCTATTTGTTGTGTGGATTCAAGTAAGTTATTTAATATTTGTATATAAGTTTCCCCATTGTATAATATTGCTAGCTTCCTTACTGTATGAGTCATTCATGTAAGTCATTCATGTGGATCACCAAGGGAATTTGCAATGGTTAACTTTTGAGATGCTGTCATTTTAGGCATGAGCCAAACAAGGGAGGAAGTTGGCATTCTCAACTTCTTTGAAAGGACTTTTGTATCAATTCCCAAGTGAAAAATTTATGTTGGGGTAAAAATTATTTTGACAGAGTTTTTTGAATCAAAATATAAATGATAACCATATGATGACTGCATTCAGAGGTGTAATGGTACCCATCATACTTCACCATGAACTGAGGTGGTTATTGTGTAGAAATCAAGGTTAAAATCAATGCAATGATCTATATTGAGTGATTCAACTTGCAAAAGTAAAACACAGGTTGAGATACAGGAAAATCTCAATAGTATTACGGACATCACTGTCTAAACATTCATGATTTTTGGTTAATCAGTACTGATTCTTTTCATTAGATAAATGAACCAAACACTTGGAATTAGTGTAAGTGTGATAAATGATGTTCCCAAATAAAATTGTGTTGTGTTTTTGCCTGTTTCAGGAAACTTGATTAAAGGAAGTTAAAAAGAAAAGGTAAAATTATTTGATTTTGTATTAATTTGGCTTTCCCAAGAGTTTACAAATACCTGTCTTTAGTAGACTGACACCAGAAATATTTTTTCAAAGCCTTCTTCAGAAAGTAGATGAAAAATCTTACAATAGCATAGTTATAATAGATGAACTCCACCATATATAAAATGAAAATCTTGCCTTATGTCTTTTATTTTTATTTTATTTTGCCAGGCAGAGTTAGATAGTGAGAAAGAGAGACAGAGAGTTATAGATAGTGAGAGAGAGAGAAAAAGGTCTTCCTTCTGTTGGTTCACTCCCCTAATGGCCGCTACGGCCGGCGCTGCGCAGATCCAAAGCCAGGAGCCAGGTGCTACTTCCTGGTCTCCCATGCGGGTGCAGGGACCCAAGTACTTGGGCCATCCTCCACTACCCTCCCAGGCCACATCAGAGAGCTGGACTGGAAGAGGAGCACCGGGATTAGTACCCGGCGCCCAAACCGGGACTAGAACCGGGGGTGCTGGTGCCGCAGGAGGAGAATTAGGCAAGTGAGCCACTGCGCCGGCCACCTTATGTCTTAAGACATATTTCCAGGTGAGCCTTTTTCTCTGAAATAATTTCTAAATTTAAACATTGACATTTTGGGGAATATTTATTATGTTCCATTGAAAAGAAATAGAAAGGATGAATCTTAAACATTTATTTACCCCAGAGCAGGACTATGTCAGTGAGTTCCTTCCTCCTCTTCTATTTTCTTTCCCAGGACCTCTGTTCTCTATAGCTGCATAAAATTCTAAATCTGGGGTCTGAATGATCTTTCCCACAAAATAAAAGAGTCTAGGAGTCTGGCAACTGGTCAGGTAATGTTTGTTCAAACACGGCTAAGATAAAGGGATGAAGACCATTATCTTCACAACTTTGGCCAAATTTGGCTTCATCACTTCCTCAGAGGTCTTGATATCCAACGATCAAAATTCTGCTTTAGAAAAATCACCAAAAATGAATCATGGCAAGACATGAGATTCTGTTTCACTACAAATCATCTCGTTAGAGGGAATGACATTTTACATTCTATCAGTACTTCATCATGAACTGGTGGGACAATGTTTCTCTCTGTATGACCTGGCGGCATTTGCTTCACTATCTAATCAACATTCACAGTACCAGTTTCAAAAAAATTTGGAATTGATTTTGTGACCACATTCAAATAACTTTGCCAAATTCTGTTCTTGTTGCTGAAGCCTACAGAATTTATGCATACTTGTCTTTCACCATGAATGAGGTAGTCTTTGTTCCTCTGTAAGCTTTGTCTTTATGGGCTATGCTATGGTGACCACAGTCACATGAATCGGCCTGAGCCTTGATCTTCAAAGACTGTGATAAAGTTAATCTCTTACATAAACTGGATATGAGCCAGTATTTATATGTCCCTACAAGAGAACAGCCTGTTATGACAAAGCAACACAGCAATATTTTCAGCCAAGTGCTCACAAAGCATATGGATATTTTCTCCTTCTTGGGAGGATGGTACAGTGTTCTTTAGAAATATTTTACGTATGAGCCATAACACGCCTTTCCACATTTTTTGAGCTTCCTTTGTGGAAATAAATATCATTCATATATTATAAAATTAGTAAAATTGAATCACTATATTTAAATGTTGTATTTCAGTTACTGGATTATCAATGAGTGATATAAAGAGTAGGATGTAGAGAAAATGTCTAACCTAAGAGGTTTGATAACATAACCAATAATAAGTGTAGATTTTCAATAATTCACCTTTTAATTCTTTTGCAATTTTGCTTATCATACAAGTAGTGTTAAAAAATTTATGGAATTTTGTATTCTGAAAGAATGTTGCAATTTTTTTGCAACAAAAGACCATTTTTTGATTTCAGTTCTAGTGAAATTCTTAAAATTCCCTTATGCTCGCTTTCCTATTATTACCAGCTACAGTCTAATGTCACTTTTTCTATATAGAAAAATATGTGTACTTTTTTTCCTGTATTTTCCTAGCACTACTATCATTATGATACTCGAACTTGATGACGCTCAGTGCATCAAATAGATTTACTGATGACAACTATTATTCTTTATGTTAATTCCACTCATGTAAATATACTCAGTTTATAGGTAGATCGAACAGACAACCAGATGGCTTAAAAGGTTCTTTGGAAACTATATTTTCACTTGATTACTAGGTGATGAAAACTCATAATATATGTTCTATTGTTTCTGTCTTAAAACATTGATTAGAACAACAGAATGGTGAATTAAAAATAGTGTTAAGAACTTTTTAGTTCAAAAGTTTAATATTTATAACTAAAAGTTTAAGCATTTAGTTTTAATGCTAAAATCAAATGAATAGAATCATAAAGTGTGAATTATTGAAAATTGGACTTATGTATTCTTTTTTTTTTTTTTTTTTCAGTTCATAGCTTTTGGGAAGTCCTTTAGCTGACTCAACTAAGCGCTGATCTTTAACATTTCAATTGACTCATGAGGTTTAGCACATTGTAATGAAAGAGTTCTTAGTTTGAAGTTGTATGTGAATCTTTTATTTTCAATTTCAATTTGATATACACATGTTCTGGGTGAAAGTTTTTCTTCCTTATAATTCAGGATTTCATATTAGAGAAAGATAAAATATTAGGATTATATTTCAAATTTTGGCCAAAATATATCTATGGTATGTGAATTAAGATGTTCTTATTATAAATTATTTGTTTTCATGAAAATCAATCTTATTTTTTAGTTACATGCCACAGTTTGCAGCAGTAGCATTAACCTCCTTTTTGTTACTAGCATTATTGTTGGAAAGGACCAAGTTAATATTTCTGGGCAAACCAGCAAAAAGTTTGCCCTACACATCCTCATTAACCAAACAACTCAAGGTTTGCATTTCAAGGAGGGTAAGGCAATAGCATAGTAGTTTATAAAAGTTCTAGTGATGGACTTCACATGTTGTGAAAATGACAGTGTTAAAAGACTTGAATTTAAGATTTTTTTGCATTTATAATATATTTTAATCATATTCAACAATGATGTTATAATTTACTTCCTCAAAGGTACATTGAAAAGGATAGATGATACCACACCTTTGAAAACATTTTAAATATTAGGAAATATGAACATTTCTATGGCTTCTAGCAAGTGTATTTGGCTCTATTTTTGACAATGATGTTCTCTGTGTTCACTCAATAAAAATCTGTCTGGATAATATCAATGGGTGTGGTTTGTCAATTGTTTATGGCATTTAGTTTTCAAGATATCCACTAATGTAGTTAAAAGAAAACAGAGTTCCTAGCAAGTATTGGAGAAAGTAAAAGTGTAAAGTCAAACTAACAAAGTCACTACAGGTATTTGGGTAATTTTTCTATATAAAAACATCAGTTCTGATTTATGTATGTTGACTTCAGCACTGTGTTTATTTACAAATTATGATATATTTTCTTGGAATAAATTGGATAAGCCAGTTTGACATGTGTAACTAAAAAACCTCTGTTGCTACTGAATTGAGACTGTTTGATATATGTTACTCAACATCTATATGAGACTTGTATTTCCTGTACAAGTCCATCCAAATCTTCTCTGTAGTCCTGTAGTTGGTCCTGGATAACTTAATATTATTAAAATGAGAACACTATATTTCAAATACAAGTTTCTGTGATTAAAATTTAAGAATGAAAAGGCACTTTAGAATTTTAACATCAATGAACCTTCATTTTGAATGAAAATGTCCAGTTTTAAGAAATAGGCTTGGCAAGAAAAAGCAATAAATTGACCTTAAGGGATGATGATGCATCTTGCAATGAAGGTGTCTCGGCAAACTCAAAAAAATCAAAATAATACCATTCATCTTTTTGTACCACATTAAAATGAAGCTGGAAATCAGCAACTCAAGAATCTCTCTAGAACATATGCAAAGACATAGAGACTGAACAACATGCTCATGAATGAGCAGTAAGTTACAGAAGAAATCAAAAGAGAAATAAAAAATTTCCAGAAACAAATGAAGATGATAATACTACATATGAAACTTATGGGATACAGCAAAAACAATGTTAAGAGGAAAGTTTATAGCAATTAGTACCTACATCAAAAAATTGGGAAGGCACCAAATAAATGAGCTATCAATGCATCTCAAAGATCTACAAAAACAACAGCAAACCAAACCAAAACTAGTAAGAGTACGAAATAATTAAAATTAGAAAAGAAATCAACAAAATTGAAACAAAAAATACAAAAGGTCAGCAAAACAAACAGCTGGTTTTTTGAAAAAATAAACAAAATTAAGACATCATTGGCCCAACTAACCAAAAAAACGAGACAGAAGAACCAAACTAATAAAATTAGAGATGAAGAAGGAAATATAACAACAGACACCACAGAAATAAAAAGAATCATCAGAGAGCTGTAAGCCAACAAACTCAGAAAACTAGAAGAAATAGATATATTCCTGGACATATACAACCTACCTAAATTGAGCCATGAAAACACCGAAAACCTAAACAGACCCATTACCAAGATGGAAATTGAATTAGTAGTAAAGACCCTCTCAACAAAAAAGAGTCCAAGACTGGATGGCTTCCCTGCTGAATTCTACTAGACATTTAAAGAACTAACTCCAATTCTTCTCAAGCTATTAAAAATAATTGCAAGGCAGGAAATCCTCACAAATTCTTTCTATGAAGCCAGCATCATCTTAATTCCTAAAACTGAAAAAGATGCAACAGAGAAAGAACTACAGACCAATTTCCTTGATGAACATAGATGCAAAAATCCTCAACAAAATTCTGTCAATTAAATCCAACAACGCATCAGAAAGACATTCACCCAGATCAGGTGAGATTTATCCCTGGTAGGCAGGTATGATTCAACATTTGCAAACCAATCAATGTGAGACATCACATTAACAAACTGTGAAACAAAAATCATATGACTATATCAATAGATGCAGAGAAAGCACTTGATAAAATACAACACCCTTTCTTGATGAAAATGGTAAGCAAATATGATATAGAAGGAACATTCCTCAACACAATTAAGGCAATTGATGACAAATCCACAGCCAGCATCATACCGAATGGGGAAAAGTTGAAAGCATTCCCACTGGGATCTGGAACCAGACAGCGATGCCCACTCTCAACCATTGCTATTCAATATAGTCCTGAAAGTTTTAGCCAGAGCCATTAGGCAAGACAGAGAAAACAAAGGGAATCAAATTGGGAAGGAGGAAATCAAACTATCCCTATTTGCAGATGGTATTATTCTATACATAGGGGATCCAAAAGACTCCATTAAGAGAATACTGGAACTCAGAATAATTTGGTAAAGTAGCAGGATATCAAATCAATACAAAAAAATCAACAGTCTTTGTATACACAGACAATGCCATGCTGAGAAAGAACTTCTAAGATCAATCCTATTCACAGTAGCTACAAAAAAGTCAAATACCTTGGAATAAATTTAACCAAGGATGTCAAAGATCTCTATATGATGAGAATTACAAAACATTAAAGAAAGCAATAAGGCCGAGTCAAGATGGGTCAGAGTCAAAACGGCGGTCACGGGCCTGGAGGTGGCAAGAAGGATGACAAGGACAAGAAGAAGAAATATGAACCTCCTGTACCAACCAGAGTGGGGAAAAAGAAGAAGAAAACAAAGGGACCAGATGCTGCCAGCAAACTGCCACTGGTGACACCTCACACTCAGTGCCGGCTGAAACTACTGAAGTTAGAGAGGATTAAAGACTATCTTCTCATGGAAGAAGAATTCATTAGAAATCAGGAACAAATGAAACCATTGGAAGAAAAGCAGGAGGAGGAGAGATCAAAGGTGGATGACCTGAGAGGGACCCCGATGTCGGTGGGAACCCTGGAAGAGATCATCGATGACAACCACGCCATCGTGTCTACATCTGTGGGGTCGGAACACTACGTCAGCATCCTTTCCTTCGTGGACAAAGATCTGCTGGAACCAGGCTGCTCCGTCCTGCTCAACCACAAGGTGCATGCTGTGATCGGGGTGCTGATGGATGACACGGATCCCCTGGTCACAGTGATGAAGGTGGAAAAGGCCCCTCAGGAGACCTATGCTGATATTGAGGAGTTGGACAACCAGATCCAGGAGATTAAGGAATCTGTGGAGCTTCCTCTAACTCACCCAGAATATTATGAAGAAATGGGAATAAAGCCCCCTAAGGGAGTCATTCTCTATGGTCCACCTGGCACAGGTAAAACCTTATTGGCCAAAGCAGTGGCAAACCAAACCTTGGCCACTTTCCTGAGAGTGGTTGGCTCTGAGCTTATTCAGAAGTACCTAGGAGACGGGCCCAAGCTCGTCCAAGAACTGTTCCACGTTGCTGAAGAACACGCACCTTCCATTGTGTTTATTGATGAAATTGATGCCATTGGGACAAAAAGATACGACTCAAATTCTGGCGGCGAGCGAGAAATTCAGAGAACGATGCTGGAACTGTTGAACCAGCTGGATGGATTTGATTCCAGAGGAGACGTGAAAGTTATTATGGCCACAAACCGAATAGAAACTTTGGATCCAGCACTTATCAGACCAGGCCGCATTGACAGGAAGATCGAGTTCCCGCTGCCTGATGAAAAGACCAAGAAGCGCATCTTCCAAATTCACAGGAGCAGGATGACGCTGGCCGACGACGTAACTCTGGACGACTTGATCATGGCTAAGGACGACCTCTCGGGTGCTGACATCAAGGCAATCTGCACAGAAGCTGGTCTCATGGCCTTGAGAGAACGCAGAATGAAAGTAACAAATGAAGACTTCAAAAAATCGAAAGAGAATGTCCTTTAGAAAAAACAAGAAGGCACCCCTGAAGGGCTCTACTTCTAGTGGACCACAGCTGCCTGGCGAACGGCTGGAGTTTCCCTACCCTCAGGGGAGGTACGGAGAGGGAGCTGCCCAGAGGAACACACGGTCTAGCTGATTTCTATTAGCAAACAGCCTGTGTATCTGCGTGTGAGGTGGCCTTTGGTCACTGCTCACTCTACATCCCAATAAAGTGTGCTCTTCCCATACACACACACACAAAAAAAAAAAGAAAAAAAAGAAAGAAAGTAATAAAAGAATATACAAAAAATGGAAAAATCTTCAATGTTCATGCATTGGAAGAATCAATATCATCAAAATGTCCATTCTTCCAAAATTAATTTACAGATTCAATGCAATACCAATCGAAATACCAAATACATTCTTCTCAGATTTAGAAAAAAAGATGCTGAAATTCATATGGAAACACAGGAGACCTTGAATAGCTAAAATATTCTTATACAGCAAAAACAAAGCTGAAGCATCACAATACCAGTTTTCAAGACATACTACAACACAATTACAATCAAAACAGCCTGGTACTGGTAAAAAAAAAAAAAAAAAAAAAAAGCAGATGGATAGACCAGATAGAACAGAACAGAAAGGCCAGAAATCAATCCAAGCATCAGTAATGAACTTACAAATGACTAAGCAGCTAAAACCAATCCCTGGAGCAAGGACAGTCTTTTCAGCAAATGGTGTTGGGAAAACTGGATTTTCACATACAGACATCTGAAGCAGGACCCCTACTTTATATCTTACACAAAAATCCATTCAAAATGGATTAAAGACCTAAATCTATGACTCGATAATATCAAATTAATAGAGAACATTGGGGAAACCCCACAAGATATTGGCTCAGGCAAAGATTTCTTGAAAAAGACACGAGAGGCATAGCCAACAAAAGCCAAAATTAACAAATGGATTACATCAAATTGAGAGTTTCTGTACTACCAAAAAAAAAAAAAAAACCTCTCAGGAAAGTGAAGAGGCAACTGACAGAATGGTTGAAATTATTTGCAAACCATGCAACTGATAAAAAATTAATAACCAGAATATATAAGGAGATCAAAAAACTCCACAACGACAACAGAAAAAGCAACTCAATGATGAAATAGGCAAAGACATTTTTAAAAAGAGGAAATTCAAATGGCCAACACACACATGAAAAAATGTTCGGGATCACTAACCTTCAGGGAAATGCAAATCAAAACCACAATGCACTTTCACTTCTCCTCAGTTAGAATGGCTTTCATACAGAAATCACCAAACCACAAATGCGGGCAAGGATGTGGGGAAAAAGGTACCTTAATCCATTGTTGGTGGGAATGTAAACTGGTAAAGCCACTGTGGAAGGCAGTATGGAGATACCTCAGAAATCTGAATATAGACCTGCCATATGATCCACTCCTGGGACTTTACCCAAGGGAAATGAAACTAGCATATGAAAGAGTTAGCTGCATCCCCATGTTTACTGCAACTCAATTCACAATGGGTAAGATATAGACTCAACCCAAATGTCCTTAACTGAAGACTGGATAAAGAAATTATGGGATATGTACTCCATGGAATAGTCATTTGCAACAAAATTGATGAATCTGGAAAACATCATACTTAGTGAAATAAGCCAATGCCAAAGGGACAAATACCATATGTTCTCCCTGATCTGTGATAACTAACAGAACATCTAAAAGGGAATCTGTAGAATTGAAATTGACACTTTGAGAAGCAATGATTTGAATAACCCTTGTCTTGACTGTTGAGGATCAGTTTTTTTTTTTTTTAATTCTCTTCTTCATACTATTTGTTGAACTCTCTAAACAAAGAGTTAATCATATGTGTATAAAGTCAATGGAAAATGGATCTCAGTAAAAAATAAGAGTGGGAATAAGAGAGAGAGGAGGAAATTTCTAACTGTAAAGCTGTATAGTTCTGCATACATTCTTATGGACTTATTTCTTATGGACTTGCCATGGAACCCCAAATCCCATTAAGCTGGGTGGTAAAAATGCCATCTCAAGTATTAAAGTGGCCATATTAAGTGTTAAAGTGATCATATAGACAGGACTAAGTGCTAAAGGAGTCATATAAATAAGATCAAGTGTCCAGTAATAATAATAAGAGATAGAATTAAAAAGGAGAGAATGTTCCAACATGGGAAGCAGCCCACAGAGCAGACTCATAAAATGACAAATGCCCTAAATAGCACTCTGATCTCAGAATCAGCCCTTAAGGCCTTCTGGTCTGGCTGAAAATCCCACAAGATCACATCAGGCATGGAAAGCCATGACAGTGAGGCAAAAATATCCTACATGAAGGATCTCTGTGAGAGACACCCAAGTGGAAAGAAGGGGCCATCAAAGAAGGATGTGCTTTTTTCTGAAAGGAGGAGAGAAATTCCACTTTCCTTATGGCCTTGTCTAAATACTGATGGAGATTGTGGATTTAAAAGGTTTCCACAGCCTTTGCAGCTCATGTCAAGGGCCTTGGTGATTACTGAGGTTATACATAAGAATATTGTTAAATTAAAAAGAGTCACTGTGCTCTAACTCCCCATGCAGGACTTATATCCTCAATGAGTTGTAGTATGAGAATTAACTGTAAAACTTGTTATCAAACAGTTTGTGTGTGTGTGTTTGTGTGTGTGTGCAAATTGTTGAAATTGTACTTAGTATAAAGTTGGTCTTCTTTGTATAAAGTTAATTGAAAATGAATCTTTTTCAATTCTCTTTATATACAGAAGATCAATTTAGTATCAAGATTTCAACAGTTTGTACCCACATAGAAACACAAAGTGAAACATGCTGTTTGAGTACTAGTTATAGCATTAAATCACAATGTACAGCACATTAAGGACAGAGATCCCACATGAGGAGCAAGTGCACAGGGGCTCCTGTTGTTGACCCAACAAATTGACACTCTAGTTTATGGTACCAGTAACCACCCTAGGCTGTTGTCATGAGTTGTTGCCAAGGCTATGGAAGCCTTCCAAGTTTGCTGACTCTGATCATATTTAGACAAGGTCATAAAAGACAGAGTGAGGATAGTAACCAATGATCCTAAGAGTGGCATTTACCAGGTTTGAACAATTATACAGCATTAAGTGGAGGGTTGCGGGTGGGAGGGAAGTTATGGGGGGGGAAGCCATTGTAATCCATAAGCTGTACACTGGAAATTTATATTCATTAAATAAAAGTTAAAATAAATAAATAAATAAATAAAAAAGAAAATGAATCTTAATGGAGAATGGGACTGGGAATGGGAGAGGAGAAAGAGGTGGGGTGGGAGTGGGGGTGTGAAGGTGGGTATGGTGGGAAGAATTACATATTCCTGATGTTGTACTTATAAAATTTGTACTCCTTAAATAAAATATTTCTTTGGGAAAATTAATTTGTTTTTTCAACAAAATATAGTTGAAAATGTGAAGTCAAAATGAAATCCTATATTGCCCTATTTGAAATTTATCACTGTGTGGCTTTTAATATACTTGCAAGGTGTGATTGGAATATTGAGGTTGAAACAAATAAATTGGCCGTCACAGAAATCTTTTCCAATTGTATTAATATAATTGGTATTAGAAAATATTTGACAGCTTTCTTCAGTAAGCAGACCTATTAAAGTGATCATCACTTGTTATAGTCATGCTTTGTATTATTTATATACACATGCTTTGTATTATTTATAACATTGATAAACTGAAACCTAAAATTAAAATTTTCAGCCCTTTTAATTGAATTTAGGACATATTCTTCCAATTTCTTGTGCAAACTTTCTTCATAATATTGCTCTCAAAACTAATGTGGATTGATAGAATTTTGTTTTACTCCCCTCTTATCTCTTAGAAGCCATTCTTTTTTTTTTTTAATTTTTATTTTTTGACAGGCAGAGTGGATAGTGAGAGAGACAGAGAGAAAGGTCTTCCTTTTTGCCATTGTTCACCCTCCAATGGCCGCTGCGGCCGGCGCATCACGCTGATCCACAGCCAGGAGCCAGGTGCTTCTCCTGGTCTCCCATGCGGGTGCAGGGACCAAGGACTTGGGTCATCCTCCACTGCCTTCCCGGGCCATAGCAGAGAGCTGGCCTGGAAGAGGGGCAACCGGGATAGAATCCGGCGCCCCAAGCGGGACTAGAACCCATTCTTGCTTTCTTTTCCTCACAGTGCTTACATCCAAATTTGTCAGCAAGCCCTATATGCTATGCTTCTAAAATGCTTTCACAATCCAACTCCTTGACACTTCTGTACTGCTGTTCTATTAGTCCACTCTACTCTCAAATCTGGCTCAGCTAACCACTGGAGCACTGTTCTGAGCATCATGTATCTGCCCTTAATCTAATACAGCCCACACCTCACAAGAAAGGCAAAGCAATTGTTTTAAATCAGTAATTCACTCACGTCATTCCCATGGCTCAGAGCTCTCCAATGGCTTCTTAACACACAGAGAATTAAGAATACATACTTTCCTTGGACTCTCCATGGCCTCCATGTGCTGCCTAAATTTCCAAGCACGTTTCGAGGTCCCTTCTGTCATAAATGTGTTTCAGTGCACTGGTGTTTGCCCTTCCCTGAGTAAAGCTACATTGTTGATTCTTAGTGTTCATGTCTCTATCAAAATTTCATCTCAGTAGAGTGGATGTTTGGCCTACTGGTAATGCTGAACAGCTGCTTTGGACACTTGCATCCCTCATCAGTGCCTATGTTCAAGTCCCAGAACTGCTCTTGATTCCAGATTCCTGCTAGGGGAAAGAAGGGGATGGCTCCCTGACCCCTATGTGGGAGACGAGCATTGAGGTCCCAGGTCCTGACTTTGAACTAGTTCAGGCCCTGACATTGTGGAAATCTGAGAAGTGAACCAGAGGATGCGATCTCTGTTTGTCTGTTTTTCTCTCTCTCTTCTCTGCCTTTAAAATGAATGAAAAACAAATACAATTCAACTCCCTAGAAAGGCTTTCCCTGATTGCACCATCTAAAACAGATCCTCTTTTTGTCTAATGTTCTGAAGTTTCACCACCACAATGTCATGCAGCATCAAATCTCTATTAAGTTCTTTGTGTGTGCTGCATTTCCTATATCTGAGTTTGTTTCTGTCACTGAAGAGTCTATGTCCAGGATGTATTTCCACAAATGCTATGTATACTACATTATTTCTAATTTTTGTTTGGGGATTATGATTAACTGACTATCTCTCTTGTTTTCTATCAACTTTGAAGTCAATAAGGACCCCACATTTCAATTCAAAATCATTAAAGTGGTAATTTATTAGCTAGAACAAAATACTTAAAAAATTTATATTCCCACACTTAATTGCTAATGGAATTTCCATATGGATCAGCTAAATATTATATCTTTATGATAAATGCACTTATCAGTTAAAAATGATAGAATCCTACATATCAAATAAAATATATAATGGTCTGAAGTCTAAATGATTTAAAATACAATGCAAAATATAACAAAGAGCTCAATGAGAAGCAATATGTGTAAATTCTCAAGAATTAAAACATTATCAGCATTCCAGAAGTTCCAAACCAATAAATGTAACAGTTAAAAATACTAGCAAATGCTCTGAAGAAACCAAATAAATAATGAGATTTAGAATAACGGAGTATTCACTTCAATTGGTAGATACAGGTACAAAGTTATATGCTGAGAGGAATGAGCTGCTGGAGAGAGTGATGAGTGAGGCAGGACCAGAGCAGATAACAGGTTGTAGCCTGAAAAGAAAGCATTGTCTCCAGATCCGAATAGACTGGCTAGCTTTGGATCAGATGGGAGGGCAAATACTTCCTGCACTAAATTGGGAAACAAGGAGAAAATGGACACAAGGAAGACTAGATGGAAAGTTCTATTAGTATAAGTTCTTACCTGCTGACTCCTCTATGAGGCTAGTCTATCTCAAGAATATGGATCGGGCCAGGGAAAGCCTAATATCTTTGAAGAAAAGGACAACATGTGAAATAGTGGTCTCAGGAATGAGATGGGGAGTTTGTAAAAATGTACAGACAGCGGCTGGCATTGTGGCAAAGCAGGTAAAGCCACCACCTCCAATGCCAGCAACCTATATGGGCACCGACTAGAGTTCCAGCTGCTCCAGTTCTGATTCAGCTCCCTTGTAATGCTTCAGGAAAACAGCAAAACATGGCGCAAGTACCTGCACACCTGTACTCCTGTGGGAGACCTGGATATAACTCCTGGCTCCTGGCTTCAGCCTGTTCCAGCCCCGGCTGTTCCAGCCATTTGGGGAGTGAAGATAACTCTCCTCCCAGAGAATAGAAAATATCTCTCCTCCCTCTATCTCTCTTTCTATGTAACTCTACCTTTCAAACAAACAAAACATAGCAAAAACTCAGTTGGCTAATCTGGTTGAATCTATCTTTCCTCAGAGTTGTGGGTCTGTTAAAGTAACTTATGGAGGAAATAGGTGGTAGGAATCCTTTGGGCTTTTCATTTTGACTCAAGCATAATGGAAGGAAAGCATGATAAAAAAGTTAAGATTTCCACCTCATATCAGAATCCTCTGCTTCCCAACCAACATTTCTGATAATGTGCTTGGGCAGGCAACAGAAGATGGCCCAAATACTTTGGTCCCTGCCACCCAGGACCCTGGTTCCCAGCTTTGGCCTTATGCAGGCCTGGCTGTTTCAGTCATTTGCAGAATGCAGCAGAGATAGAAAATCTTTCTGTCTCTCCTTCTCTCTCTGTTGTTCTTACAGATAAATAATCTTTTAAAAAATACTTTGCAAAGGAGAAACTATAATTATTGACTTTACAGTATTTATACTGAGTTATTTTTTTTCTTTCATTTATCACTGGTATTCTTTTCCATGGATTCATTATTCCCATAAATATTTATTGAGCACTTCTTTATGTATCAGGTATCATTACAGATGCTAACAATTCAACACTGAGCAAAACTGGGAAAACAAAAAACACTGCCCTCACAAATTTTGCACTCTAGGGTAGTATTCAAAGAACACTATTGGATTTTGTCAGTTTGTGTAGGTTTATCACATGGATGAGCACATCTCTGGCTATTTGATTAACTTAGTTCATTTAAGCCATCCTGGCCTACATACCAAGGATCAACTCACATAGTCCAGTTAATTTTCGTAATTTTCACCCATAATTATTGATTTGTAACTTCCTTGTTGTGCATATGCAGTTTAAATGCATCTTATCATATCATCCAGTAGCATAAAAATTCCAGTGATTATTAATGTTGTAATAATGATAATAAGAAAAGCTTATTTATTATCATATGCACATTGGCTTATTGTTGCTTGAATTTTGATATTTGCCACTATGTCATAAGCTCACAAAGACTGTGATCTCAGACATTTTTTAACTTTAATGTCATGTATATTACTTAATAAATAGTCAAAAAATTTTCAGTGAAAAAGTAGATATATTAATATGTTGGGTAAATTGTAGAAGAGACTGAATGTCAAGACAAGGTGATTTGATGTTGTCCTTTCTTGTTTTAGGTCATGATAAGCCCAGATTGCAAAATTACAGGATGTTATGAAAGAGGGAGTGATGTCTGAGTAGGGCCTTGTCAGGTAGACTTAGGCGCTGGCCAGAAACAAAAGGAAGACAAAATGGCATTCCTGGCTTAGGAAACGTCTTGGGCCAAGGTACAGAATCAAGAAACAATGCAATGTGTCCAGCAGTGCTAAGTAATTTGTGTTGTGGAGTATAAATCATGGTGTGAACTGGATGGGAGTTGAGTTAGAAAGGTAGGCAGATGCAGAATAGAAACAATAACATTTTAGGCAGGAAGCCTGGTAATTTGAAGCCTTAAAAGCCGGCAGCATATCTGCTGCCAGTTCATCTTTATAAAGATTTCTCCATGAATAGGCAGAGACCTGCCAAGACAAGCATGGAGCCTAACCAGAGGACAAAGTAGAGCAAAGTCATCCAGGCCTGGGCCCAGGCTGTGAATCCTCTTCTAGCTAGTCCCAGGTGTAACACAATGAATGCTCAGAACAAAGGTTTGGCAGTAAGCAAGAGAACAATGAGGTGACATGTACTTTCTCACTAGTTATACTAGTTTTTATGTAGTTTGCTGTTCTGGAAGCAGATGCATGAGTCAAACATAGATACATCTAAGTTCCTCACAATTCCATGGCTGCCATGTGCTAGAGACACCTAATGACACTCTGTGAGTACTTTCTGTACTAAATTGGGAAGGAAGGAGAAAAGGGATACAGAAAGAATAGGTTTACAATTTTACTGGGAGTTCTTGTTTGGTAGCTTCTTCATGAGGTCTAATTTATTGTTTGAATATGGAACTGACACAGGGGAAATTTAAGTGTTTTAAGAGAACAGGAGAAAAACTGAAATAGTGATCTCAGGAATGATAGAGGGTCATCAGAATCATTAGAGAATGGTGACTTGCCAGTGGAGTTTAGGTGCCATTGGTTAAAAACTCAAAATGTAAGGTATATGAGTGAAATTGACATTTTGAGATTTAACTATTATTTACAGCTCTTGTCTATACTCTTTAGTAACAGTGGGTTTTGTACTTACTATTTCTGAATTCTCTATTTAATGGAAAATTTAAGGTTGTGATTATAAAGTAAATTGAAAATATGTCATTATAAAAATTAAAAGAAAAAATATGAAAGGAAGGAGAGGAATAGTGAGAGTTGTGGGGGGGAACGGTAGGGTGCTCTTAGAATGGTATATATGAAATACATGAAATTCGTTCCTTTTATATAAATTAAAAATAAAATAAATTCAATGAGCTTATCTGGTTGAATCTAATTTTCTTCAGAGTTATGAGTCTGTTAAAGTAAACTTAGGGAGAATACAGTTGATAGGAGTCCTGTGGGTTTTCCATTTTGATTCTTAACCATAATGGAACTCAGTACTACTTCAATTTTTGTTTTGTACATTTAAGCCTATTATAAAGTAAAAAAAATTATAAATAAATAGAAATATAGAAAATGAAAAAAAATGAAAGAAAATTATTTCTTTTAAAGAAATAATACAATTGTGGGACTGAAATTCTCATTTTATTGTGGACACTCAGCCAGAGGCCATTCTCAGCTTCTAGAATTCATGCACATGTCTTTCTACAGGACTCTGCTCAGTGATTTAATTTCATACTTCCTGTGCTTAGAATCTTTGACATTCTACTTCTCTGACTTCTCGATCCAGATTTAAAGATCTGGTATGATTAGCTCAATTCCACCCAGCTGATCTCCCTACCTGAGGTGAACTGATTTGGGATCATAATCATATTCACACAATACCTTTTGTCATCGTAACTATGGGTGTCACAACTGTAGAAGAGATATCATCGTAAATGCAAATTCTGTCCACATCCAATCAGTGGACATAATACATGGGCAAAGATCTTTGAATTCTGTGTAGCATAGATAGTCCTGCATGAGAAATGCAATGAAAGTTATTGTCAGGAACTAAGAAGACTAAATAAGTAAGTAAGTAGGCAACATTTATAGATAGAATCTGTATTAAAACTTTGTCAATTCTTTCAAATTGATCTGTAGATCTAATCCAATTGCAATTAAAATGACATCATGGAATCAAAAATAAGAGATGTTTGAAAAGTTATAAATATGAATACATGAGTAGCTACTGTAAACTTGAAAAGCATACCAACAAAGAACATTACCATAGAGAACTATGCTAAAATAATGTCAGTAGACAAATAAACCAATAGAACATAATACACATTATAACAAGTTACACATATAGTAGGACATTTGATTTAATGAAAAATATACACTATGAGAGAGAAAAAAATTTTTATAAAATGATGTATTGTTAATTAGATATTTACATGAAGAAAGCAAACAAAAAAAAGTAACTTTGATCCTTAACACAGTAAACACAAAATTCAATTTTAGGTGGGTAAGAATGTGGAGTAACATTATCTAGATGTAAAAGTGTTAAATCATTTTAGAACATTGCTTGGCACAGTATTTAGTAAATCTGAGCATATGGTGAATCTATGATTCAGCAATGCTACTCCTGAGCAAAAGCCAATAGAGATACATATATGTGCATACAGTAGGAATGTATACATATGTTCACAGCACCATTATTAAAATAGTTCCAGATTGAAAACCACTAAGTGGCCCATCAACATTAGAATGGAAAGTAATTAGTAGCATTTCCATAAAATAAAATAAGCATGATGACATGATTGGCGATCATAATATCACTAGTCATATCATAGAGATGCAAGTGGAAACATTGAGATATTACCTCAAAAAAGACAAAGGAGAGGCAAATGGTTAGCCTACCAGTAAAGACATTGTTTGAGATTCTTGAGTCCCATGTCAGAGTTCCTGAGTTTGATACCCACTTTCAGCTCCTTACTCCAGCTCCCTGTTATGGTGGACCCTGGGAGGCAGTTGTGAGTTGTGAGTACAATAGTAGCTACGAGAGGCTGGGGAAAACAGAGAGTATGGTGGGATGGGGAGAAGTTGTCCAAAAATTGCAATTACAATAAGGAAGAATAAGTTCTGATATTCTATTGCCCAGTAATATGACAATAGTCAATAATAATGTATTCCATATTTTCAAAATAGCCGGAAGAAATGATTTTGGATATTTACACCACAAAGAAAAAAAATGATAAATGCTTAAGTTGATGATGTATTAATTACTCTAATTTGATAATCACATAGTATGTAGTGCAGGTATCCATGTACTCCCATGTGGATAGCAGCAGCAAATTTGAACCACCAACACCACTGTCAACCAGAATCAGCACTGGCAAGAAGCTGGAGTTAGGACACAGAACCAATAATCAAACCCAGGTGCTCTGATGTGGGAGCTGGGCATCTCAACCACTAGACTGAACTCCAGCTTCATTTTTTAATGTCAACTTCACACATTACTGACAGTAAATATAATGAGGGGACTTCCAAAATTTATGGAAAGTGCACATTATCTTTTAATTCCATTTTTTAGTAACTTGTTGAAACCCCCTCATACACACACATACACACACACGCACACAGAGTCTTGTGCTGTATAACAAGAAGCGTTTCTCAGAAGGTATCCTACTGTTAAGCAGAGCACTATTCTTTGTGTTTATACATGTCTGAGGGCACAGAGCCTCCTTTTGTCTCATTTTTCTTAACTTTAAACTAATGAGAATGTTGAAAATCACTTCAAAGAGTTGCTATATGTGTTGAGTAAAATAATTTAGATAACTGATAATTAGATAACTTATAATTATAACAGACACCAGATATCTGTGCTTAGAGATAAGGGAAGTTAATATAATTATTGCAAATAATCACAGTAGATTTTAAAAGTAAAGGTTTGTGATAGTTCACAATTTCTTCCAATATGCTACAAAAATAGGATTAATGACATCCTATCGTTCTGTCTTATCAATATGATATAATATTTTTCACTAACAGGATATTAATTATTAGGTTAAATATTTTCTTGAAGTGTTAACATGTAGAGCAATCACTGTTAGTTTCAAAAGCACTTGATATGCGTGGTCATTTTCATGAAGGATTGTAATAATTTGTCCTTGTTTTATGAATCTCTGCAGCTTTCTTCTTTTCATAAAAATGACTAGCATTCCCCCCTCTCAACTTCCACTTTCCTTTATGTACACTGAGCATCAGCAATGACAATTACTGCTTGCTCAGTGAAAGGACTGTTGATGCTGCCAGTGGTGATGCCAATGATGCTGATGGAGGTGATGGGAACAGAGGAGTTTTAACCAATGAAACTTGATCACAAAAGGACCACTCAATGTTCTGGTCCTGGACGTTGCAGAATGGGTTTCTCTCAGTAGTAAAATTTCATTTTCTATTATTGTTCTTCTTTTTTAACTGTTTTATTTTCATTTATTTATATTTTTGACATGCAGAGTGGACAGTGAGAGAGACAGAGACAGAGAGAAAGGTCTTCCTTTACCGTTGGTCACCCTCCAATGGCCGCCGTGCCTGGCGCACTGCAGCCAGCGCACCGTGCTGATCTGAAGCCAGGAGCCAGGTGCTTCTCCTGGTCTCCCATGTGGGTGCAGGGCCCAAGGACTTGGGACATCCTCCACTGCACTCCCGGGCCACAGCAGAGAGCTGGCCTGGAAGAGGGGCAACCGGGACAGAATCCGGTGCCCTGACTGGGACTAGAACCCGGTGTGCCGGCGCTGCAGGTGGAAGATTAGCCTAGTGAGCCATGGCGCCGGCCCTATTATTGTTCTTCTAAACAGTTTGCCTGCTCTCTTTTGCTACCAATGTCTGATTGCTTTTGTACTATGTATACCTTTAGGAGAGAGTAAGAATGGATCTGGGGCAAAAAAAGAACCAAAAGGAGAGATTATTTTACTTGTTCCCTTTTGACAAATGCTTTATTTTAAATGGAGATTGTACAAGGAATGTTATGAGTTACTTATGATTTTGGTGGTTATTTCCACTGGTATAAATGAGGCAAACTGTACCAATTTCTTCCTGTTCTCATATCAGATTCTGGAAAATGAAGTCCCCAAAAGGAATGGAGGACATCTGATGATTATGAAAACGACAGCATTATCTATGATAATGATTGTACCTAAATTAATTTTTAAAGTTTTTTAAAAGATTTATCTTATTGATTTGAAAGACAGAGTTACAGAGAGAAGTAAATACAGAGAGAGGTCTTCCATCCACTGGTTCACTCCCCAGATGGCCGCAAAGGCTGGAGCTGCACCAATCCGAAGTCAGGAGCTTCTTCCGGGTCTCCCATATGGGTGCAGGGGCCCAGGGACTTGGTCCATCTTCTACTTCTTTCCCAGGCCATAGCAGAGAGCTGGATTGGAAGAGGAGCAGCTGGGACTGGAACCGGCACCCACATGGGATGCCAGCGCTTCAGGACAGGGCTTTAACCTACTATGCCATAGCACTGGCTCCATTTAAAGATTTATTTGTTTATTTGAAAGTCAGAGTTACACAGAGAGAGAAGGAGAGGCAGAGGGAGGTCTTCCATTATCTGGTTCACTCCCCAATTGGCCACAACAGCAGGAGCTGTTCTGATCCAAAGCCCAGGAGCCAGGAGCCTCTTCTGGGTTTCCCACTTGGGTGCAGGGGCCCAAGGACTTGGGCCATCTTCTACTGCTTTCTCAGGCCATAGCTGAGAGCTGAATTGGAAGTAGAGCAGCTGGGATTCAAACTGGGGCCCATAGGGAATGCAGGCACTGCAGGCTGCAGCCTTACCTGCTATGCCACAGCACCAGCCCCACCTAGATTAATATTAAAGTACATTTTTCCTTGAATGATTATTAAGTGATTGAAGAGAATTTGGACTGGCTAGGCACACAAATAAAATATTAGAACTGAGATTCAAAAAAGAAGGAAAATAACATTTTTATTTAAAATTATTTACTATTTATTTGAGAGAGAGAGAAAAACAGAGAGACCTTCCATTTACTGTTTCACCTCCAAATACCCACAACAGCTGATATTGTTGGTCGGGCTAGAACTTGGAGCCAGGAACTCAATCCAGATTTCTCATGTGGGTATCCGGGGCGCAATTACTTCGACTATCACATCTTGCCTGCTAGTGTGTACACCGGCTGGAAGCTGGGATCAGAAGTGGAGACTGAACTTGAACTCAGGCACTCTGATATGGAATGTAAGCACTCTAAGTAGCATCTTAACTGCTGTGCCAAAGTCCACCCCAAGACTAACATTTTACAGAGTATCATCACATTATTTCATTTAGCATTCACAATAAAAACTGCCTCCATTTTTGAAGACTAAGATGAAGAGTTTAAAAGCACTGCTTAAGGTAAATCAACTAATGAGTGGGAGGGTGAGTATTGAACTCAGCCCTGCAGGATTTGAAAGACAATGAACTTCCTACAGTGCCAAGTCAACTTAACAGGGAAAGAGAATGTGGGCACAGCTTGAAGCTTGGCACGAGAAAGTTCTGCCTAAAAAGACTAAGCAATCAGAAGAAAAAGTAAGATGTATGATGTTTGTTGTGTTTTATTTTTCAATAAGAGGATTAAGTACTATTTTCTTATTATATTATTCTTTGAGACTGGTTAACACAAATACCCTGCTTTTCTTAAATAAAAGCTGAAGGTATCTTTGGCTGCTGCATATCCAGCCAGAGGCAAATTTCCTGGCAGCAAGATTTCCAGCTCATAACTGCCTGGAAGCATAAGGCTTCTCACCGTCCCTCATTAGAGCTGTTTCAACTATCAGGGATGACTTAGTAACCTCTTCTGTGTTCTTCTGGAAATGTCATGGCTTTTGCATTTATATATAATTTAGATTCTTTATAGGCTTTTATTAAACAGTATTGTTAGGTAGAAGTCAAGGCTAAAGTGCATTTCTAGTTGTTCCATTCTTTTGACAAATAATTTGTGTTGGAGACAGGTTGCAACAAGGATGTCATGGGTTGAAAGTTTATAAAGGTTAAATAACTTTATAACCATTGTGTAGCACCATTAATTGTTGGCACCAGGACGACCTGTTTCCTCTAATCTTTGCTCTATACTCCTAAAAACTATCCCTTTTCATAGGATTGTTGGACTTATGGCAAATGCTTTCCCTCCATTTTTGCCAGTGCCACTTGATAAATTGAACTCAATAAAAGCATTTTTTAAAAGTACAAAATCAAAGTAAAAAAAAAAAACTCATATAAACTTTAGTGTTTTCTAGACTTTCATTTATTTAGTTATGTTTTAGCCATGCTATACTATTTGTTCTTTTAGGATAGTAAAGGAAATAATACTTTATGGCTTATTTGCTGAGTTTTGATGAGGTATAAGTAACATACAGTAAACTGGACACTTTCTTTTTCTCTTGTCCTGTTCAAAGGATTTTGTTTTGTTTTGTTTTTGTTTTAATAAGGACTAAAGCTGTTTTTTATAACAGATATTTAAATATTCCTCACCTTTTGTCCATAGAGCTATCTTTCTACAACAAATTGTCTATGAACCTTTGTCAAAACGAATTTATCGTACTTGTGCAGATATGAGTCTGTGTTCTTTTTCTCATCTATTTGACATCTTTTTCTAACTCATTTAAATATTTTTCTGGGCCTACATGGCTAATATTACACTGTTTACGTGACTCCAACTTTGGAATAGTTTCTAAATTGTTTTGACTTTTCTCAGTGTTTTGAATTTCTACATGAATATCAGAAATAGCTTCAACTGCCTTAAGCATGCCTGCTTTTATATTTATGATTTTATCACATCTACTGATCAATCTGAGAATTATTATTTTAGTGTTATTTATTCTTACTCATGAACAAGATTTGCATTTCTTCATTTATCCATGTCTTCTGTAGTTACTTTCAGGAAATAGTCATAAGTTTTTGTCAGACACATCCCTAAATATGCTGTCTTCTTTTGTGCTATTATTATTATTGTTTTAAATTTCAGTTTCTCCTTATTTTTATTACTAATATTGAGGAATAAAAAAATCATTTTCATATTTTTCATGAATTTTGAAACCTTGTCAATCTAATTTCATAAACTGTTTTGTAGATTCCACAGTTTTACATAGATGATCATGTCTTCTGAGAATAAACAGCTTTACTGACTACTTTCATTTCTGATGCCTTTTAAAATCATGTCTTATTATAGTCCCAATGGAATTTCCATTAAATTGTTGGATAGAAGTGGTAAACGCAGATATTCTTGCCTTATTCTTGATATTGGGAAGAGAATACATCATTTGTCATAGTTAAATGTTTTCTTACCTGTAGCTTTTTCACTAATTTTCTTTTTCAGGCTGAGTAATTTATTTTTTCTTTTTTATTTGATGAAAGTTTAAATCATGAATTAGTGTTGGGTTACTTAATGAATTATTCTACATCTGTTTTGATGATCTTATTTTTGTCCTTTATTTTGTTAATATGTTATATATAGTTGGCTTTCCAAAGCCCAAACAACTTTATATTCTTGCGATAATTTCTGTTCAGTCATGTTTCACTCCTTTATGGTTTGATTTGGTTTTTTATTGCTTTACCAAAAATGCTTGTGTCAACATAAATGAGAGAAGTCTATCTGCAGATAGTTGTATTATTTTACCTAGCTTTGGTCTCATTTGGCTGCATTAAATGATTCAGGGAGGTTTTTCTTTTATTGCCTGAAAATGTTTGTGATTTTTTTTTTCTTACTTTAATGTTTTTAGAACCCACTAGTTAGCCATATGATTTTTTTTGGGGGGATGAAGTCCTTTTAAAGTCACTTATTTATTAGAGTTTTATCAAAATATTTTGGTTCTTTTTTGGTTAATTCCTGAAATTTGCTTCTCATTAAGAATTCATCAATTTCATTAATGTGGTCTAAATTGCAAGGCATGAAATTATGACACTATCTTACAATTTTTATAAAGTTAGTGATGTTCCTTCTTTCATTCCTGATTGATTTCTTCATTTCTTTATTATTTTTCCCTCTTTTAGTCCAATACGTTTGTGAACCTTGTTGATCTTTTTTAAAAAGTCAACTTATTGTTTCCCTGATTTTCTGTATTTTTTGTTTAGTTTGGTAGTTGTCTGCTTCCATTCATATATTCATTATTTCCCTCTATTTGCTTTGTTTTAATTTTTTATTTAATTTATTTTTGCAATTTCACAAGGTGGAGGCTTTTAAGTAAATTATTTGGGACCCCTGTACTCTTGAAATGCAGACATTCAAACTTCAATCACTGTTCTGATTGCACCACACAAATTTTGATTTTTTAAAATATATTTATTCAATTCAAATCTTAAACAATATTCTTTGTGCAGTCTTCTCTGATCCATAGATTTTTAGAATATATCACTGGGGCCGGTGCCGTGGCTCACTTGGTTTATCCTCTGCCTGCGGCGCCGGCATCCTATATGGGCGCCGGTTCTAGTCCCAGTTGCTCCTTTTCCAGTCCAGCTCTCTGCTGTGGCCCGGGAGCGCAGTGGAGGATGGCCCAAGTGCTTGAGCCCTGTACCCACATGGGAGACCAGGAGAAGCACATGGCTCCTGGCTTCAGATCGGCATAGCTCCGGCCATAGTGGCCATTTGAGGAGTGAACCAATGGAAGGAGGACCTTTCTCTCTCTCTCTCACTGTCTATAACTCTGTCAAATAAATTAAAAAAAATAAAATAAAAGTAGAATATATCACTTAATTTATAAATACTTGAGAAATTTTCAATTTTCTTTTTATTTGTTTCTAACTCAATGGCATATAGTCATGGTATGCACTTTGTAGTATTGCAGTATTTTTAAGTGCACTGACATTTGTCTTATGTCCTAGCATATACCAAAAAATGTTCCATGTATACTCAGAAAGAGTGTGCATTGTTTGCTTTTGAAGAGAGTTTTCCACTAATGTCAGATAAATTTGGATGCAGTGTTATTCAAGTATCCCATATCCTTGTTGATATTTTCTATTGATTTTTACCACTTATTAACCATGATAAATTGAAATTTCCAACTATTACTGTTGAATTCTCTATTTCTCCTTTCAATTATGTAAGCTTTCCATATGAAGGAAAATACATCGTTAATATCAAACTCTGTTTTTCAGTATGTGGTAAATATATTTATTACATTACATTTTCCTAATGAGTTGATCATTTTATCATTATGAAATAATGAAATACCTTTTTTTCTCTTCAGGTCTATTTTCTCTGACATTAATATTGTGCCAGGAAAGCAATTATTCTTATAGGAAAGCAGTCACTCTTATGGTTATTGTTATTTTTCTTACATTCTTTTACTTTGTATTAATTGAAACATACTTTTACATATCCTAATATTTACCCCTTTAAAGTGTATTACTAAGTCATTTATGTACTCAAAGATTGTGTAATATAATTACTATCAGATTCTAGTTCACTTTAGTCATCTTACAAACAAAACTCATTGATATTAGTAGCAGGTGCCCTGCAGCAAATAATCTACTTAGTTTCTCTGGATTTGTCGGTTTACTACAAAAGTTTTAAATAACATATAAACTTTTGTATGCCATTTCTTTGATCTAGCATAGTATTTTAAGGTTATTTTATGCTGTAACACATATCAATATTTTATTTTTTTCTGCCTTCCTCAATAATATTCTGTTTTATTATATATCACATTTCATTTATCTACTTGTTTGTGGTGGACTGTGGATCTTTCTTTGTATGGATGCTTTAATTTATCCTTGGTACATACCTAAGATTGGAATGACTTCATTAGATGGCAGATTCAAGATTAACATTTCGAGGAACTGCCGGACTGGTACGCAAATGGCTTCAGTATTTTGCATTCGCACCAGTAGTGTATTAAGTGTATTAAGCAGTGTATTGATGTGGTTTGGGTTTACATTTTCAATTCTTAGAGATGGTACATATTTTCTCCGTGTTATTGTCCATTTGTAGATATTTAGAGAAATCTCTCTTCAGTTCCTTTGCTACCTCACAAATTGGTTTATTTGTTATTGTATTGTTTAGTTGTAATAGTTCTTTGCACACTCAAAATAAAGGAGTCTTGTCAAGTGTCTGATTTGTAAATATTCCCTCCTATTCTGTGGTTATCATTTCATTTTCTTAAAGGTGTGCTTTCACACACACACACAAAAGACATCCAAATTAGTTTTATTTTTGTGGTATGTATTTTTGGTGTCACATGTAAAAAATTATTGTCTAATTCATGACTTTAGAACTTTGCACTGCTATTTTCTAATAATTTTTAAGTTTTAGCTCTTGTATTTAGGTGTCTGATAGGTTTTGAGTTAATCTTTATATATGATGGGAAGCAGGGAAAATTTACTATTCTGCATGAGAATATCTAGTTGTTCAAGCACCATTTGTTAAGTCTAAATCTGGATTTCCTTGAGCTCATTGTTTTTTATTCTTGGTTTTTCAGTGTATAGGCTACACTTTCATGTTTCTTTCTATATGCCATTCCTTTTAAAAATATTTATTTATTATTGTTGCTTATAGTGTCCATTTCACTTAACAGGTTTCCCCTTTGGCGCTCAGTTGTCACCGATCAGGGAAAACATATGATATTTATTATTTACTGGGAAAGTCAGAGTTACAGAGGAGAGACAGACAGAGACATGTACTTCCATCTGGCAGTACATTCCCCGGATAATCACAACAACCAGAGGTGAACCACACAGGAGCCAGCTTCATCCAGGTCTCCATGTAGGTGTCAGGGGCCCAAGTACTTGGGCTAGCACTTGCTGCTTTTCCCAGGCCATTAGAAGGCAGCTGGATTGAAAGTCAAGCATCAGGGACATGTTCCAGTGCCAATATGGGATGCTGGTATTACAGGTGGTGGCTTTACATGCCATACTACAAGGCTGGCCTTATGTCATTCATTTTTTTCTTTTAATTTTGACAGGCAGAGTGGATAGTGAGAGAGAAAGGTCTTCCTTTTGCTGTTGGTTTACCCTCCAATGGCCACCGCGCCTGGCGCACTGCGGCCGGCGCACCGCGCTGATCCGAAGCCAGGAGCCAGGTGCTTCTCCTGGTCTCCCTTGCAGGTGCAGGACCCAAGGACTTGGGCCATCCTCCACTGCCTTCCTGGGCCATAGCAGAGAGCTGGCCTGGAAGAGGGGCAACCGGGATAGAATCCGGTGCCCTGACCGGGACTAGAACCCAGTGTGCCGGCGCTGCAAGGCGGAGGATTAGCCTATTGAGCCACGGCGCCGGCCCATGTCATTCATTTTCAAAATGATAATACTGTGCAGCAGTTGTGGACATTATATCAACCATCCAGTTGCAGAGTTACTGCCTTTGCTCTATCTGTGTTATTTTTTAGTTACTTTCTCATTTCTTGATTTGTACCTCTAGAGCATCACCTCTGCTGAGGTCATGAAATGGGTACAGTCCTTGAGAAGGATGTTTTCATTGTAAATGCACCAGTGACTGTTGGAGTACAGGGCTGGGACCTTAAGCATCCTGACAGTGAAGGTTAAGAGGTAGACTATCTTTTCCTAGAGATGCAACTTCACCCCTGAACTAAAGTTCAGGAAATAACTCAGGTAGAAGACAGAGAGACAGAAGGATTATACTGAAGTGAATGTTTGTGTTTTCCTCAAAATCATATGTTGATGTTCCAGCCTCCAGTATGACTGTCTTTGGAGATAGGTCCTTCATGGAGACCGTTAAAGTTAGATACAGTTATAAACGTGGTCAGGACTCGTATGCTTATAAAGAAGAGACATGAGCATTCTTGTTTATGATCCAATGTCTAGTACCGGTATTTTTAATATATTTGTGCAGAATTGTGTGTGTCACAAAAAGTTAGGTCTAATCCTGTTACTTCATTGCAGCTGTAGATGGACATCTTTTAATGAAGCGTCTGCTACCGTCTGGGGGTTAGGCCATGTAAATAGTGGCAGAAAGATGTGCTACTCATTCAATATTTCATCCTCTAACCTAAAGCTGTAAATCTTGGGAAAGATTGTCCATCTTTAGGTGTAAGAATTAACTAGAATAATTTTGACACAATCTTTCTTGTCCATTTTTACACATCTTCCCCACATTTTTACTTATAGTTCTAGTGGAATGCACCCATAGTGCATTCTCTAACATAACACATCACAGAGATGCTCTGGTAACACAATTCTATGGTTAAATATTTTGGAAACCAATCTAAAATTCTCTTTTTGCTTATTCAAAATACAAATCAATATACTTAAAGTTATAAGAACTCTTGTTTTATTAATCCATCATTTTCCATTGTTATTGATGATTATGTTAACATTCCATAGATTATTTGTTTTGCAGAATACTTTTTGGGAAGCACTACTTCACTCTAGGAAGAGCTTAGAGACTATATACAGTTAGTTACCTTAGCATTCTGTCTTTTGCGCATAATAGTTCATGTCACATTAAACTTAGCTAGCTTCAACTTCTCACCTTAAATATGATGATAGTTTATGAGAATCAAATGAAGTAATACACACTAAAGTGCTTAATCCATACACACCTAATACTTTATTACCTCTTTTTCTAATTTTTTCCTTGAAATATAATTGGAACCATTTGGAAGCTGCAAAGAATATTATCTAAATTTCATATGATTTTATAGTTATGGCCTTTAAAACTATGTAAATTTTATAATAGTATTATAAGCTGTAACCTAGAAGTGCCAATTTTTGATGTTTATTTTGGGTACAGTGTCTGGTGGTATGTCTATGATGTAATAAATACATTTTAATAAATATTTGTCTTTAGGTAGCATACAGTGTATTATATTCTGTATTATGATTAATCTGCATAAGTTTTGAAATAATTTTAATTATAGAATTAGAAGTATATTTTCCTCTTTTACACAAAGAAATTTTAATGGCTTTCTGTGGAATCTGAACGAGTGCTGGACTAAAGATAACTAAGTCCATGAGACTCATTAGGATCACTGAATAAAGTTTTCTGCCAGGAAATCCTTGAGGCATCAGAGAATGTGTTAGCAAAATACTGGAGCAATGACTCCCATAGTTTCTAAGGCTCCTTGCCAGCCTCACTTGTAGAGAAATCACCACTTGTATCCTTGTGCCCCTGTTGCAACTTAGCAATCATTCTTAAAAAGATTTGCAATCTTTTATCTTCTTATTACTTTATTATTTGCATTTTCCCTTAAAATCTTGAGAGATATATCAGTTGTTTTTCTAGCACATAATAGAGTGCTTAATGAAAAAGAGATATTTAATGAATGATGTTAAATTAAGCCTTTGTCTGTCCCAATCAAAGATGCATGCAAAATTGAATAAGAAATTTTTTTCCTGAGTTTTTGGACTTACTTTGCTCCAACCAGAAAATTGAGATCCAGATAATAGTTTACTTTTTATTTTTTATTTTTTGACAGGCAGAGTGGACAGTGAGAGAGAAAGACAGAGAGAAAAGTCTTCCTTTTCCGTTGGTTCACCCCCCAGTGGCTGCCACGGCCGGTGCACTGTGCTGATCCGAAGCCAGGAGTCAGGTGCTTCTCCTGGTCTCCCATGCAGGTGCAAGGCCCAAGGACTTGGGCCATCCTCCACTGCACTCCCGGGCCACAGCAGAGAGCTGGCCTGGAAGAGGGGCAACCGGGACAAAATCCGGCGTCCCGACCAGGACTAGAACCCGGTGTGCCAGTGCCGCAGGCGGAGGATTAGCTTAGTGAGCAGCAGTGCTGGCCCAGAAAATAGTTTTTAGACTAACTTTATTATACAATATCCATTATAAGCTCATTGGAAATTAACCATGTCTTACATGTTTATGTACTTCACATAACTAGATAATTTTTAAAATTTAACATTAAATTTATAAAGTTTCATTTATTTACTTAGTTGAAAGGCAAAGGGATAGAAAGATAGTGAGAGAGATAGGGAGAGACACACACTCAGAAAGAGACCTTCCAAGGTTGACTCCCCAAAAGGCTACAACAGCCAGATTTGGGCCATACTGAATCTAGGATCCAGGAACTCCAACAAGGTCTTCTACATGGGTGACAGGGATCCAAATTTTTGGGCCATCTTCTGGGGTCCTCCCACATGCATTAGCAGAGAGCTAGATTGGAATTAGAGTAGCCTGCACTCTGTTGTTCAGATACAGGGTGCTGGCATTACAAGCAATGGCTTAACCCAGTGAGCTACAATGCCAGCTCCTAAACAACAAAATTTTAAAGAGACTTGTATCATGTTAATATATTCCAGTATTTAATGATATCACAGAAACAAACATTTTAATTAAATTTCACTGTAAAGGGATATTATTAACAATACTAAAGCTTTATTTCTTAGCTTTATTTTTCCATTCAACAATAACATTTTAAGACACATTACCTTTATTTATATTGAGAAATATATACTGACTTTTTTCATGCTTTGCAAATTTCATCCTTCAATATTATTAAAATTTCTAAAGCACTTTATTTCAAAATGCTTTTTTTATTTTTATTATTAGAACACACAATAACCCTAAGCAAAAGATCAATATTATTTCCAATTTCAAGAGTGAATAGAAGTGAAAATAAGTTCTATGTAACCTCTATTATTCCTAATGTGAGTCTGAAACACCTGGGCTCTGTCTCAAACTGTTACTAAATTCTGTCTCAAAGTCCTCCATAAAGTGTAGGAATGCTGCACTTTATCAAAAGTTTTTCAATGAGTTTTTCATGTTACAGGTTAATTACTATTCTCCATTCCGCTTATCCTCTCTCCAAATTCATCTTTGTTAGAATTATACAGTGAGATTTAAGCTGATCTTCACTAGGAGGTCATTTTAATATCCAACATATAGTATGAGAAGAATCTGTGTGCCTAGTGCTGTTGATGACCATGGTAAGATAGGAGATTCTATTCATTGAGGAGTAAGTTATGAGCTTCTCCTCATGGTAAATGTGCCACTTTGATTTAGTTTTGCATCCAGCCTGAGAGGTGACCTTTGTCAGTTTGATAAGCTTTCTAACTGCAAGATGATCTGTACTTCAGACTGATTCATACATCTTATGAAGTCTGGCACACAACAGAGATTCTTCAATCTCATCAGTTGCACATTATCTCCTGCAGCAACTTTTTTGTGAATAGAATGGGAAGCCATATAGATGCTAGATATATTCTGTAGACATGTCCTAATTGTTACCTATCTATCTTTACTTGACATGTTAGATTGATTGACAGTTCTACTTCTCTTAGTAAGATAAAATTATGGCTACACATAGTATACTATTTTCAGATTGTCTCTGTTTTCAACTTCACTCTCAGTGCTATGTGTAATGTTCAGAATTAGTGTACCATTTTCTACTGCCTTTGTACTTTCATGCTTCCAACTGCTTAACTGATAGTTTACTATATTTTCATACAATGTATTTGTGATACTTACATTTATTATTATTCTAATTTGATTATTAAAGCAAATATTATATAAACACATAAAATAAAAAATTATTACTTTTCCAGTACATATTTATGGAGCAGAGAATGATCACTCAATACTTGTAAGCATGTGATGATCAAACTGAGATTATTAGGATTCCCACATCCCCAAACATTACTCATTTCCATGTATTGATAAACTTCAAACTCTGAGTTATTTAGAAATATACTATAAATTGTTATAGACTACTACTCACTACCTACATTGCTTATAGGACATTTGAAATGAAAACATATAACAAAATGAAATATGGAATAAAAAAGATATGAACAATTTCATGTACAATTAATGCCAAATATTTCATACATCTTGTGAATAGTATGAGCAGTATAGACATTGGGTCAACATACTGGTAGGAAAAGTTTGCCTGTATTTATTATGGCAACAAACTCTTTCTTCAAAGAAATTGCAATACCAATCTGAGAAAATGAAACTAGAAACAGAATGTATTTAATAACAAGTAGGTGGGGAAAGTTCTGTCTTGTGAAATTGTTCAGTAGACTCTCAGGGATTTCTGATTAACTCTTGGTTTCCAAAAGACCTAATTCAAAAGCCATATATTTTAAAATCTGTCTGTTGTCATTATATAACACTGAACATGAGCAAGTCATTTTAATTTTCTTAGGTATAAAAATAAGGGGTCAGGATGCTTTAAAATTCAAGTCTCCTTTTTTTTTTTCTTACCATGCTGTTATTCTATGTGAATACCACAGCATGGTATCTCTGCAGGCTTGGGTTTTGAGGGAAGACTATATTAAAGAAGCAGAAGAATGAGTGGAACTTTGGCTAGTGGAGAGAGATTGAGAGGCCATTCTCCAAAACAAATACAGCAAAAGAAAAATCTCAGGGGAAATAAGTCAGATGTGTCCTCTTCTATCTTCGTTAGAGTAGAATTTTAATCTAGTAGAGAAGTAAGAGGAAATAAATGTTGGTAAGGATCATCTCAAGAAACATTTGAAACCAGACCAGAGCTTGGACTTTATCCTGAAAAGTATATGAAGTCCCTGCAGACTTTTGGAGGACATTTGTGTTATTTAAGTTATTCAGTGAGAAAACACAAGCTTATCCTTTTTCAGTCATTCCAAACTAAACATTAATACTGAGGTTCTAATATTTCATGTAACATGGACTTCAACAGCACTCAGGAAATCTATAGACACTTTACAGAAATAAAATGTTAAAATGTGTGAGATAAAAACACACAGAATCTAAAAGGAAATGCCAATAATATATCTATACCTAAATCTATTGTATCTCCACATGTATATTTATATCTCTGTCTATGTATACAGGCATATATCTACATCTAGACATATGTAAAAAAAATTGGGATATAGTAACACATGACTTTGCTAATCCATTATTGAGGCTATCTTGTGCAGCAATAATCTAGTTATATAAATACTCACCATATATTTAAATTAATGTGTACAAGTGTTATTTTAAATTATATCCAATGTGAAAAGTATGATATGAAGTTAATTGTTCCTATGTTGGTGAAAAATTCACATGCATTGCAATTACTACCCTTGATTATTGACTGATTCAATTTTGAATAAAATGATAAATTTTTGGTTGCCAGTTAGTGAAAATAACTCATTCATGCTACTGTATCACCATAATTCCAGTTCTTGAAATTCAGGTCAAAACCCAGTTTATAATAAATCTAGTTAGAGTAGGTGGAGTTGGGAATGTGACCTGTTTAGAACCTCCTAAACTAAACATCGTATCATTCCTTTTAGAATGCTTGAGTTAGCTACATAAGATCTTAGATAATTAATAAAGTAGTAATAATCCTAAAAATGTTCATATACATTACTTTCTTTGAAAAATAAAATTTGTATGTACTATTTACCATTTTACCTGAACATAGGCATAGGGAATTATTAGTAGTCATTGTAAATAATTTATTGTATTCCCAGGAAAAATGCAATAGCAATTTTGTGAGGTACTGTCTAGAGGACTTTGGAGAATGTATGATGACTCATAAGAAATTTTCTGTTTTTATATATATGAGAAAAGAAAGATGCCTTGATTCCCAATCAAATTCATTCCATAGGTTTCCAAAGTAAGCAATGGATCAATTACATTCTAAATTATAAACCACAATCTAGGCCAAATAAATTGCGTTAAGAGATTTTAGTTTAGGTATGCTGTCAGTGGCATGATTTCTCCTATAATATAGACAAACAATTATGATATAAAGGAGGAGTAAAATAAAACCTTTATACATTTTAATGATTAACTGTCAAAAATTACTTTTTTTGACGTCTATGTAGTAAGATTTGCCTTTTATCATTTAAATATGCAGGATAAAATGGTTACCAAAGGTAAAATTATATTTTGTTTTTCCATTGAATAGCATGCTTTTTAATAGAAAAGAAACTTTGCTGTATTTAGGGCTGTAATTAGGAACTAAATTATTATCTTTTCTTACTATTTTGACGCAAGACTCCTTGCCACACACAGAAAAAACAAGTGCCTCAGTTAAAATATACTCAAAAGTTCTCTCTAACATTGCCTTCAGGTGCTTATCTTGTGAATTAGCACTATTTATACACACAAAATAAATGCTTTCTTTATTTTTGTAGAAACATTGGAAATATATCTATTTGCTATTAGTCAAGCAATTATGATAAAACAATTATTTAGTTCTACAGTTCAAATTTCCTTATTGCAAATATTAGTTAGATGGGATATTAATATTCAGTATAAATAGTGAAAATACGTGAAAAAAATAATATCCACATGCGTCCAGCCATCTTGTGCTTCCTTGAAACTGTAAGCAAAGGTCCAATATCTACAGGGGCTTCCTTGTCAATCACACCAAGTGTAATGGGAAGAGGAAATGAAAGCTACTAGAGAAAACACAGAAAGCTCTCCAATACGCTACACGTGACAATGGAAAGAAAGACACTGGCTCACGTCTCAGAAGCTCCAATGCATGCCCAACCATGGAATCTGCTGTGGGGAAACGAAAGTTGGAAGAAGACATTTTCTTGTCTAGCAGGGAAGTAAAACATGACTACACGCTTTCATTATTTAATATAAGACCTGAACCAAGGAACTGAAATGTGACATGTAAAAACCACAAAAATATCTGGGTTCCACGGAGACTTCAACTAATATGCATTAGATAGGCAAATTTAAGAACGTTAAGAAATAACATACAACTCCAATTTCAAGACAGAACAAAGCATGGACAGTGGGAAGATGAGAAAGTAGGACTGACTATTTGTTTTTAGAGTAAACAAAGGATCTGAACCCAGGGTCTTGGAGAATGCAATGAGTCTCATTGGAGTCCTAAAATCATCATAAGAAAATATTAATATCTCTCAAGTCAACTTCACAGAAGACAAGCTCAGAAATAGAGTTTACTGTTATGTAATAGGATGTGGGTGCTGTGGAAAACCAAGTGTCTCATTAAAACAGGCAAATGGAAAACATCTCTTTTCTATCATATTCATGTAAATGTAGTGCTTGACTCACCTGGCAAAGACCTTAATGATGATCCTAGCATTTGCCAGGATGTATCCACCGCTGTGTTCATGCCAAGGCAATGTTTTGCGCATGCTTTTCCCAACCAGTGATAGAGCATGGCAAAGGTACTATTGTTGCTCGTTTTTTTTTTTTTTTTTTTTTTTTTTTTGGAGTGAGAGGGATTCCTTTCATGGAGGAATTTGGGTTGAGGATATATGTCAAACTGGTTAAAACTTTCTTGGAACATTCCTTGCGATGAAATCTGCTTTGCTTACCTGTCTCCTTTCACAAATATCAAATCTGCATGATGGACTGAAGGCTCTTCCTGCCTACTTCTATTTTTTTCTTTTATCTCTTGTAAATATTCTCCCTACCCCAAATCTCTTGAATATGAAATCTCATCTAGGCTTCTTGGGGACCAATACCTGGGACCATTTTCAGTTAACCCACCTTCATCTCTTCCTCAGTTATCAACATCACTTTAAAGTGTCATTCATTCTTACAGTGTTTTCTATTCTGCTTGTACTTTCTTGACTGACAGTTCTTGCTTTTCTATTTTCCTTCTTGCTTCCACTCTTTCATTCTTTCCTTTGGACTCTTGATTATTTGATTTTATATCTATTAGTATGAATTCACCTTAGAAGAACATTGCTGATTCCTAACATAGCACCCTTCAATGATTTAAGAATAAATTCTTAAGAAAAATAAAATAAAATCTCTTTTATGGAAGCCATCTGTCTCCATTGTGCAAGGAAGAGTCACATCACAGTCAGTTTCAAACTATCCACACAAATCATTAGAAGTGTGATTGGGAAAAGATGCGCACAATCATTTTAAGATTCAGTGCTTAATAATAAACCTTCAGGGGTAAAAATCTCTGATTTGTAGCAGCTATTTCCACTGTGTAATAAGACTCTTATATGATGGTCAATTTCAAACTACCTACATGTGTCATTAGAAGTGTAGTTGGGAAAATATGCACACATCAACTCTTCCAAACCAATATACATGGCTTGACTTCGACACATCACTACACTCTCTTCTCAACTGATTGATGTTCCTAACCCTTATCTCCTTGAAAAATCCTTGGTCATCCTGGACAGTAAAATAAGTGTGCATCATAGTCTCTGAGGTTCTTTTTTCCATTGCTTCTGCCATGGTTCTAGACACCAGTAATCATTTCAAAAGTCAGTCCATGTTATGTAATATACTCTGTTTCTGCCTAAAGTAAAAGGAAATATTAAGAGGAACACATAACTTTTTATGTTGTTTGTTTTCTTTAGGCAGGATGCACAAAAGTTCTGCAGATTTACCAGATTGTAAATCAGGTAATACTTGAAATATCTCATAAGCCTGAAGCTGCAAAAAATTTTGCCACATTCATTTACATGTCCAATTATTCTTTTTTTTTTTCTTTTTGACAGGCAGAGTGGATAGTGAGAGAGAGAGAGAGAGAGACAGAGAGAAAGGTCTTCCCCTTTGCCGTTGGTTCACCCTCCAATGGCCGCTGCAGCCGGCGCATCGCACTGATCCAAAGGCAGGAGCCAGGTGCCTCTCCTGGTCTCCCATTTGGGTGCAGGGCCCAAGCACTTGGGCCATCCTCCACTGCCTTCCCGGGCCATAGCAGAGAGCTGGCCTGGAAGAGGGGCAACCGGGATAGAATCCAGCGCCCCGACCGGGACTAGAACCTGGTGTGCCGGCACCGCAAGGCGGAGGATTAGCCTGTTGAGCCACGGCGCCGGCCTACATATCCAATTATTCTTTCATTCCTTTCATCAGATATGTGCTGAGCTATAAACAAAGATAAAGCCATGAACAAGACAAAACATTTGTTCTGATAAATTGGTGTTTGACATAAGTGACCAAATAAGTAATAGAAAGTCTAAAAAATTGGACAATTTAAATGGTAAGGTTTCGAATGCCAATTTTTAGCCTTCTACAAGGGACTAAATATTAATTTAAAATTTTCATATTCTTGGATAGTAAAGTTGCTTGAAAGATTCTATATCAACTTAGGGGGTGGGAAGAATCAGTTGTTGTTTTCAGAATTATTATCTGTGTGATGGCAAGGTCTCCAACAGCCACGAGTGATGGAGATAAAAGTTTTCTTTATAAAAATATGTTAATCTTCCCATCATTATCTGAAAAGAATTTGAGCAGATTCTCTAACTTGGGATTTTAATTTGAGAATCTTAAAATCAAGGAAATTAATTGACTTCCTCCTGCATTGCCTAACCTGAGTCTAGCAGACAGCTCATTTTTTCTTACCAACTGACACGGATGCTAGAATTAACTGAGCTGAGCGCTCCATCAGCCTGGACTGTAGGAATTTCTGAGTGGTGGATTTTATGATGGTAGGACTGCGACATCTGCTACTTACATGTCTACGTTCTGAACCTATAGGGAGTTCAAAATTGCCTCATTATGTCTATGACTTGAGGCACCTAAGACCTAGAGAATATATTTTCCTTGTAAATCTTTGCATTCATCCTTTTTGTAAATCAATAGTTTTGGCAACTTTTTCATTAACCAAGGTATTTTTAAGATTCAAAAAAAGTAATGATTGTTCAGTTGTCCTAGTTACCTGGGAATAAAATCACAGAGATATGTTTATCTCTCTTCATAATATCTGAACTGTTGCTTGCTCATATGGATCTGTGATATCTATAGGATTACATCTATTCCACTTTTCATGTCTGGAATCGTATATTAGTACTTCATCTTTTGTAAGACAAAGCAAAGTGAAGTATTCAAGAACACAAGCATTGTGACAACTCTTGAGCAAAAGTGGATACTCACACTAGAATTGTTGGTTAAGAGGTGGCCATGTACACAAGTAATCAAGTGATGAAATGGGACTCAAATATTGGCTGTTTCATTTACCAGGTGAGTTTAGGATTTAACCTCTTTCATCCTTAATTTTTTGAACTCTATGGATAATGCTCCTAAAAATAATGTTTATTTTATCAAACTGTTGGAAGCTTAAAAAAGAATACTTGTTGATTGCATAGCACTCTTGATGGCATTTAGTAAGAAGTGTACAAATAGCAAGTATTCTTAATATACATGAACAAAAGCAGTATGCTGGAACCAGGTCACACAGGCTTTTCTTTTTATTTTTTTATATTAAACTTTTATTTGATGAATATAAATTTCCAAAGTACAGCTTATGGGTTACAATGGCTTCCCCCTCCCAGAACTTCCCTCCCGCCCGCAACCCTCCCCTTTCCCACTCCCTCTCCCCTTCCAGTCACATCATGATTCATTTTCAATTCTCTTTATATACAAGAGATCAGTTTAGTATATATTAGGTAACGATTTCAACCGTTTGCCCCCATATAGCAACACAAAGTGAAAAAAAAATACTGTTGGAGTACTAGTTATAGCATTAAATAAGAGTGTACAGCACATTAAAGGCAGAGATCCTACATAATATTTTTTAAAAATTAATTAATTTTCTATGCCGTTTCCAATTTAACACCAGGTTTTTTTTTTTCATTTCCAATTATCTTTATATACAGAAGATCGATTCAGTATATAATTAGTAAAGATCTCATCAGTTTGTACCCACGCAGAAACACAAAGTGTAAAAATACTGTTTCAGTACTAGTTATAGCATCACTGCACATTAGACAACACATTAAGGACAGATCCCACATGGGATGTAAGTACACAGTGACTCCTGTTGCTGACTTAACAATTTGACACTCCTGTTAATGGCGTCAGTAATCTCCCTAGGCTCTAGTCATGAGTTGCCAGGGCTATGGAAGCCTTTAGGGTTCGCTGACTTTGATCTTATTCTGATAGGGTCACAGTCAAAGTGGAAGTTCTCTCCTCCCTTCAGAGAAAGGTACCTCCTTCTTTGATGGCCCCGTTCTTTCCACTGGGATCTCACTCACAGAGATCTTTCATTTAGGTCTTCTTCTTTTTTTCTTTTCCATGGTATCTTGGCTTTCCATGCCTACAATACTCTCATGGGCTCTTCAGCCAGGTCTGAATGCCTTAAGGGCTGATTCTGAGGCCAGAGTGTTGTTTAGGACATCTGCCATTCTATGAGTCTGCTGTGTATCCCACTTCCCATGCTGGATCTTTCTCTCCCTTTTTGATTCTATCAGTTAGTATTAGCAGACACTTGTCTTGTTTGTGTGATCCCTTTGTTTCTTAGACCTATCCAGGCCATCGAATGTGAACTGAAATTGATCACTTGGACTAGTGAGATGGCATTGGTACATGCCTCCTTGATGGGATTGTATTGGAATCCCCTGGCACATTTCTAATTCCATCATTTGGGGCAAGACTGATTGTGCATGTCCCAAATTGTGCATCTCCTCCCTCTCTTTTTCCACTCTTAAATTTAACAGGGATCACTTTTCAGTTAAAATTTAAACACCTAAGAATAATTGTGTGTTAATTACAGAGTTCAACTGCTAGTACTAGAACAACAACAACAACAACAAATACTAAAAAGGATAAAGTATTACATTGTACATCTAGAGTCAGGACAAAAGCTGATCAGGTCATTGTTTCTTATAGTGTCCATTTCACTTCAACAGGTTTCCCCTTTGGTGTTCAGTTGTCGCCGATCAGGGAAAACAAATGATATTTGTCTCTTTGGGACTGGCTTAATTCACTCAGCATGATGCTTTCCAGATCCCTCCATCTTGTTGCAAATGCCTGGGTTTCATTGTTCCTTACTGCTGTATAGTATTCTATGGAGTACATGTCCCATAATTTCTTTATCCAGTCTACTGTTGATGGGCATTTGGGTTGGTTCCAGGTCTTAGCTATTGTGAATTGAGCTGCAATAAACATTAATGTGCAGATGGCTTTTTTATTAGCCAAATTAACTTCCTTTGGGTAAATTCCAAGGAGTGGGATGGCTGGGTTGTATGGTAGGGTTATGTTCAGGTTTCTGAGGAATCTCCAGACTGACTTCCATAGTGGCTTAACCAGTTTGCATTCCCACCAACAGTGGGTTAGTGTCCCTTTTTCCCCACATCCTCTCCAGCATCTATTGTTGGTAGATTTCTGAATGTGAGCCATTCTCACCGGGGTGAGGTGAAACCTCACTGTGGTTTTGATTTGCATTTCTCTGATTGCTAGTGATCTTGAACATTTTTTCATGTGTCTGTTGGCCATTTGGATTTCCTCTTTTGAAAAATGTCTATTGAGGTCCTTGGCCCATCTCTTCAGTGGGTTGTTTGTTCTGTTGTTGCGGATTTTCTTGATTTCTTTGTAGATTCTGGTTATCAACCCTTTATCTGTAGTATAGTTTGCAAATATTTTTTCCCATTCTGTCGGTTGCCTCTTCACTTTCCTGACTGTTTCTTTTGAAGTACAGAAACTTCTCCATTTGATGCAATCCCAAATGTTAATTTTGGTTTTGACTGCCTGTGCTCCTGGGGTCTTTTCCAAGAAGTCTTTGCCTGTACCTATATCTTGCAGGGTTTCTCCAATGCTCTCTAATAATTTGATGGTTTCGGGTCGTAGATTTAAGTCTTTAATCCACGTGGAGTGAATTTTTGTGTAAGGTGAAAGGTATGGGTCTTGCTTCAAGCTTCTGCACATGGAAATCCAATTTTCCCAGCACCATTTATTGAATAGGCTGTCCTTATTCCAGGGATTAGATTTGGATCTTTGATCAAATATAAGTTGGCTGTAGATGTTTGGATTGATTTCTGGTGTTTCTATTCTGTTCCATTGGTCTATCCATCTGTTTCTGTACCAGTGCCATGCTGTTTTGATAACAACTGCCCTGTAGTATGCCCTGAAATCTGGTATTGTGGTGCCTCCGGCTTTGTTTTTGTTGTACAAGATTGCTTTGGCTATTCGAGGTCTTCTGTGTCTCCATATGAATTTCAGCATTATTTTTTCCAGATCTGAGAAGAATGTCTTCGGTATCTTGATTGGTATTGCATTGAATGTATAAATTGCTTTTGGGAGAATAGACATTTTGATGATATTGATTCTTCCAATCCATGAGCATGGAAGATTTCTCCATTTTTTGGTATCCTCTTCTATTTCTTTCTTTAAGGTTTTGTAGTTTTCATCGTAGAGATCTTTAACGTCCTTGGTTAAGTTTATTCCAAGGTATTTGATTGTTTTTGTAGCTATTGTGAATGGGATTGATTGTAGAAGTTCTTCCTCAGCCGTGGCATTGCCTCACACAGGCTTTTCTAAACTACAGTGACCTCATATCAAATTGGCAAGTGATGCAAAACAGTGTTGTGTGTGTGTGTGCATGTGTGTGTTTCCCCTTACCTCCATTAGAGAGTCTTCTGTTAAACATTTAACAGGACACCATTTATGTTGGATTTATTAAAGATGTGCTTCAGCATATTTTATTTTGAAGAAAAGTATTTTTCTTGTTCATTTATTTATTTTCATCTGCTTGAAGTGTCAAGGGACAGGGAGACATGCGGACAGTGACAGAGATTGAGAGGGAGAGAGAGACAGAGACACAGAGAGAAAAGTCCTCCATCTACTGATTCACTCTCCAAATGCTCACAACAGCCAGGGCTGGGCCAAGCTGAAGCCAGGAGCCAGCAACTCAATCCAGGCCTCCCGTATTAGTGGCAATGACAAACACCTGCCTGACAAAGTAGCTTTGTGCAGACCTAACTCTGATTCTGGACAAAATACTAACAGTGCTGACAGGGGTCTGATTGGAGAAGCTAACTCAAACTGTACCGGAAAAAAAAAAGGGTGAAGGGAGGGTGAATTTACAGCTGAAGCTTTAATGTGCTTGCTGCCTGTGTCAGTATTAACTAGAGACAGAGCGCTCCGCCAACTGACACGGATGCTAGAATTAACTGAGCTGAGCGCTCCATCAGCCTGGACTGTAGGAATTTCTGAGTGGTGGATTTTATGATGGTAGGACTGCGACATCTGCTACGTTCTGAACCTATAGGGAGTTCAAAATTGCCTCATTATGTCTATGACTTGAGGCACCTAAGACCGTGCTTATGAAAAGTTCTAAAAAGCATTAGAATTAGAGATAGTGTAGGGTATTGTGGCAGGACATCTTGTAGTGCAGTGGGGCTCAACACATGGGTCCTGTGCTTGTTTTTCCTCCTCTGCAAAATCTGAATAACACTGCTATAATGCTTCGTTGTGAGGATTAAATAAGATAATTTATGTAACAAAGTAAAAGAAAGCCTGGTAATTAACATGCACTCCAGGTAAGCTAGAGAATGTTGTTTTGTTTTTACTATTACTATCATGGTTATCATCTTTTTTATTTCCACCCATACACTTTAAAAGATTAGTTCAGTTATAGGACAGGTGAGCTGTCTCTTATTTTACTTATATTCACACATTGGCAATAAGTTAGCTATTAATCATTTGCAATAAATCTATGCCTCAACTAAATTGTACATGTCTCATTAAGATGCTCTTTTTAGGCAACCCATTTATATTGTAAAAATTTTTAAACAATTATACTTTTTAATAGATATTTACATAGAGTGTTAAAGCATGGCTTTAATTAAAGGAGAAAAATGTATAACATTTGAAGATCGTATTATTTATGTCCTTAATTAAAATGACAAAATAAAATGCTCATTCAAAGATTTCATCAAATAATGATGTTTGGTAGGTTATTCTTGGAATTTAGCTTAGAAGACAACATTTGCATTTTTTTACATTTTTCAACATTTGCATTGAATTCTACATCAGTGGATTGCAAATACTGACTGTGAAGCAAGATGATTTAATGGAGAAGCAGACTTAGGAAGAATAGCCTATTAGTATTGAAGAGTGGCAACTTTATGACCAAAAACAATGCAATAAAAATTAATGTTTTGCCAGTGGACTAGAGTAGAGGACCATCAGAGCTGGGATTTATCCAACTGTATTTGGATGATTGCTCACTTCAAAAGATATCACTAAGTTATAAAAATTTTATCTGAAAAGTATTTCCAGAGACCTCTATAACTGAGTTGGAAAGAATCTATCAGCATATTGCAAAATGTATATAAGCAATTGAATTAAAAAGACATATATAAATACATTCGTACTAATAATGTTATTTTATTTCAGAGCTCAATAAAGAATACCAGGCTGAGCCCTACATCTATCCCCAGTAATATTAGTACATTTGGGACAATCCAATTGAGCATAATTTGCTCAGAGATTCTGTCTCAGAAACAAATATTTCCTCAGGCCTCTAGAATTCTTAAGTTGTCAACCTTTGCTATAGTAACTGTATCTCCTTGTTTGTTAAATTATTAATTAAATTATTTACATAAACATAGTAATAATGATAAAACTATTTTTAAGTATAATGGTAATGATAATTAAGGTTTGTGAATGCTTATGTGCATACTAGCCATTGAGTTAAATGCTTTCCTTGAATTATTTCCTTTATTTGAATCTGCATAATGCCTTATGTGGTGGGTAGAAGTATTACTAATTTACTTAACACGTGTTCATCAATTGCCTGTATCCTATACATTCTTGGTGGCAAGGGAATTGGAAGTGGAAAAAAACCTACAAATTCTTTGTCTTCATAGAGTGCATATTCTAGAGTAAATTGCAGTCTTGGTATACAGAGTTTAATGTCTAACCTATCATTTAATGGCATTTGACCTCTAAAACTCTGAAGGTTAGGTGAGTATGTTTTCTAGTGTTCTTTCCATTCAGAAATGCTAAGGTTTACTTTATTTACAACTAGGATAAGCAATGGAAAGCTTTATCTTCTAAGATTCTCTGGAGTGTGTGGAAATGGTAAATTAAAAGAAAAAAGAAAAATACATCCTATATTTCATAGTGCCTTCCCCTTACTTGTTTTCTGTTATAATTTATTTTTGCCTTTGGCATATTCTTGATTTTAATGGGCTCAGGATACTTAAGTGAAACATTGGCTGATTGGATATGTTTCCATCATTCTATTCCTAATTTGTGTGTGTATGTGTGTGTGTGTGCTTTAGTCTTAAAGCTCAATAGACACACCTTTCTCCTTTTTTCTTTTTTCTAGTGAGTTTAATCAAGTTTATAAAGTCAAAGTGTCTTTCTGCTGGACATATCACTCCCAAATGGTTTATCTCAAATCTTCTAAATAAAAGAATGTTAAACTAAAGCATTATTATACCTTAGAGAACTACAAAAAATTTCTGTAGGACATAAAATAAATAGTTTTTAAAATTTTTTCACATTGTTATAAATTACAATGTCCTTCCCCTATCAGGTTCAATCAAATTTATTTTTATATTTTTTATATTGTTAATCTGTACTGAAGACAAAGGAAATTTAAAGTTGATCTTCACTCATAAAACAGACTCATATCCTAGGCTTCCTTTCCATATTAATTGTTGGTTTTTTCTGTCATTTTCATTTCAAATGGGTCTAAGATTTCCTTTCCAAGATTTATATAGAAAGCACATTTCTAGGTAATTTTTCATATTGGCTCTAAATCTAGAGTCTCATAACTGGTATTTGGTCTTTTAAATTGCAACTCCATCAGCTCAAATCCAATGCTGTTAACCACTTGAGTTCTTGAGTTTGTTGGTTTCATCTCTCAGTCACCAAGATTTCAGTATCCTGTTACTAGATAAATCCTCAATAATTTTCCTTCCTTAGTTGGGTATCAACAAAATAATTTAAAAATTATGTATTTTATTGGATAGTTCATTATGTTTGTGGGGGAAAGAAGGTTCCATGATTCACCATCACAGTCAGCTATTTTGTGTACAATTATTTTTTCAATTGTTTTAAACATTACATTTATGTATAATAAATGCATAACTTCACTAAAACAATATTTTTAAGTGCATGGAGAACTTCATGTATGAAGATAATCTCATAGGCAATAAAACATCAAATAAACAGCTTCAATGTAAATGACTGTACAGATTATTGGAAATAATGATTTTTTAATCTTTGATGATTTGAGTCCTATTTATATCAAGATATTTAACATATCTTGGATTTAGTGTTTGAAGTTTTGTATTTGTGTGAGTATGCACATTTACATATAGATTCATGTATGCGTGTTAAATTCTTTTTTTTTTTTTTTTTTTTTTGACAGGCAGAGTGGATAGTGAGAGAGAGACAGAGAGAAAGGTCTTCCTTTTTGCCGTTGGTTCACCCTCCAATGGCCGCTGCGGCTGGCGCATCGCACTGATCCGAAGCCAGGAGCCAGGTGCTTCTCCTGGTCTCCCATGCGGGTGCAGGGCCCAAGGACTTGGGCCATCCTCCACTGCCTTCCCGGGCCATAGCAGAGAGCTGGCCTGGAAGAGGGGCAACCGGGACAGAATCCGGCGCCCCAACCGGGACTAGAACCCGGTGTGCCAGCGCCGCAAGGTGGAGGATTAGCCTGTTAAGCTACGGCGCCGGCCTAAATTCTGTTTTTCTAATTTTCAAGAATTTTAAATAATTTTTTTTTACCTCATTGGGATTTCATCCAAAATTTTGGAATACTTCTACTTGATTAAGAAGTTGCTGTAGAGAGCTTGTGCTGGAGTCTGCGTTTTTATATGCGCTTTCTATAATTGTCATGTATAAATGTTTTGCTTTTTTAGAAAAAAATAGCAATCCTAGCAAAGATTTACTGGTAATAGAAATTCATTTTCACATCAGCTTTGGCTGTCATTAGATCACTTTCTCATATGAATACAGATAAGTTCAAATGTGTCAAAGGAATGATCTTCATAATTTTATGTGTCTCCAAACAAACTACTTTCCATTAAAAGAGGATTTAGCAAGTATCCCAAATTGCTTTGTCTTGCAAATTCACTGCATTCTACATAAAGTATCAATGGGGAGTGGAGATTATGTTCTAAGGTCAGTAGAATAAAATAAATATCTTTTAGGGACATGTAACGATACAACCTATCCAAAACATGAAATACATAATATGGTCTTTTTATTGTTATACCCTTAAAGAGTAATTTTTGGAAAGAACACACAAGACATATCTGAAATATGATTTCTTCTAAGGGATGAGAGAAGCTAAACAAATAAGTAAAACAGAAGAAAGGATTGGGGCTGGTGCCATGGCTCACTTGGTTAATCTTCTGTCTCTCTCTCTCACTGTGTAACTCTATCTTTCAAATTTAAAAAAAAAAAAATAAGAAAATCTAGTTCAGTAATGGATGATTGTGGAGCCATCAGAGCCACCTTGCATCCCAAGCTAGTAGGATATCCTCCAAGAGGAAGAATCCTTGCATTTGCCTCCTCACTGAGCAAAAAAAAAAAAAAAAAAAAAAAAAAAAAAAAGAGAGAGAGAGGATACGGAAAATAGTACAGGAAACTATCTGATCTGTAAAAGTGATGTTATTTAAGGAAGGTACAGAACACTTAATGTGTGGCAGAGAAATAAAACAAACAGAAAGAATAGGGATTGCACAGCCAAGTATGATCTAAGACCTTTACTTTCTGAGGCTGGTCTCCTTCCCTTCAGCCTTCTATTTCCCAGATCAAATCCCTTAATCTTCTCACAGGGGATGAATGAATAAACCCCAGGAGGTATGGTCAGTCACAGAAATGATAGAGAATGTATTCCACCTCTAAGGGTAAAGGAGGAGATAGATGGCATCCTATCTCATTCTATATCATCCAACTCTAAAATTTAATTCTAAATAACAAGTCATCACAAACTATCAGTCATCATAAACCTTGCTCTATTTTTGAGGAAAGCCATTTGAAATTAGATCTTTTCACTTTTTTGAAGTTAGAATAGAAAATTCAACACTGCCACAAAATAAAAGATATTTACATCTATAGAAAAAGTTATATAAATGTTTCACATAATTTTTCCAGACACTTTAAAATGGTATGGGATAATTTCAAGTATTTTGAAGGTCCATTTCATTTAAAGAAATAAACCATAACCACTTAAATTAAAATAAACTTCCCATTCACAACATTAATAGGCTCTCTTTTTATTGCATGCTGGAATGAATGAAAATGTGCTTAAAGGAATATTAATTCAGTGGAATGACTATATGAACGTATCTTTAAAACCCTAAGATTATTATCTTACATTATGTGGTCCATTTGAATTATGTACAGCTTGATATTTTAAAAAGTATGCTAGGAAATAAAATTAATATTTACTATCACAATTAAAATATTAAGCACTGTCTATTTCTCCCTTGAGAGTATTTCCATCACCAAAGTACTCACACTTATAAGTTATCACTTTATATCTTTTAAGATTTTAGTTGAACTCTCTCACCCTTAATTTGAACTAAAGTTCAACTTCAGTGTGTTAAAATAATGAATCTTAATATTAATCAAATTATAGAAGTACAATTTATTAAAATTTAATGAAAAGATTAAAACAATTATTTTCTAATATTTGTCCTGAAATTTTATAGGGAAACATTACACAGGTTTTATACTGTGGTGTTAATGAACAATGTATAATAACAAATGACATTTTCTTTATACAACATGGAAGAGTTTATATTTCAATGATCCATAAATGACAGGTTTTTAGTTCACACAGAAAATCATGGCAAAACCACATACTATTATTTCCCACCCAAAATGTACTCTATTCATTTAAGAGGTATTTACTAAACAGTCTCAAATGTACTAAGAACTTTGTGAGGCACCAAAGGTGCAAAAATGAGAAAACTTATGGCCAACATTGGATAGACAGCGACTTGAGAGTTCTGTTACATTATGGCAGGTGCTATGAGCTTGTTTCTTTCAGTATAATGAACAATAGCAACACGGGAGACAGGACACAACTCAGTGTGAAGGAGTAAATCAATGACAGATTTACAGAATAGGTGTTAAATTTCTGAGACTATATTCTACAGGATGTAGGGGTGTGTGTGTGTGTGTGTGTTTTGATGCTATGTGTTCAAATTCTAAAATGGAAAAGTTAGAAGTAAAACTCATATGGGAAACAAAACAAAGCAACTATCTAATGTTTATAAAGATTCCAGTGGTCATGATTGGCCATTTACAACATTATTTAACTATAGTCTACTGGGGACAGCATTGTGGTGCATTGGGTTAAGCCACCACTTGTTGGCATCTTATATTGGAGTACTGGTTCGAGTTCCAGTTGCTCTACAACTGGTCTTGCTCCCTGTTAATGAGTCTGGGAAAGCAAGAGAAAATGGCCCAAATACTTGGACCCCTGCCACCCATGTATGGAATCCCTGCCTCTGCTCCAGCCCCAACCTTTGTGGCCTTTTGGAGACTGAAGCAACAGATGGAAGATCTCTCTCTCTCTCTCTCTCTCTCTGTGTGTGTGTGTGTGTGTCTTTCAAATAAATAAGTCCTTTTAAAAATGTAAACTATTAATATATTCTATTAATATATTCTAATTCTAATATTCTATTTTAATATATAAATACTGGTGAGAATTTGGTAGTACTGTTACGCATTTTCTCCATTATCAAAACATGAAGCTTCAAGACATTCTCTCCTGTGTTTTATTTTTAGGTTTTTGTTATTGCTGTTGTTTTGGTTTTGCTCTAACATTTAATCTATGATAAACATGTTTGGAAACAGATAATATGTTTTTATCTTATCAAGTAATACTGTGGGAAAAAAGTGTAACTGAGGTTTACTTTGAGCTAGGACACATATCTGCATACTAAAGCAATATGCCTTAGAATTTCATAAGTGAATGGTGGGCTGTGAAGGATGAAATATAAATGATATCTGATGACACTTATACTGTTGGTGGCCTAAATCACTTAAAGGTTTGTTCACTCATTCATGAAAAAAGCTTCCTTGCTTACTATACCCAGAGTGTTATGCCAGATAAATAGACACATGCTTAAAGCTCTGATAACTATATTAGGATTCTATAATTTTCCCAAACTACATTGTGGGTCTGGGAGCACATGCACGTGGCAAAATACTAGATTGTACCTCTTCTTGTTTGGGTTTTGAATACATGATCTAAAACATACACACACACATACACACACACACAAGGCTGAAGCAACAGATCTCATCAGAGGTCATCTGTTTGTCTTCACTGTCAGAATGTGTTAGAAGTATACCTTCTCTGAGACAAGATACAGGTATTTGATAGCAAATTACTCCCAAATAATTACCCTAAAAGTGCTCCCATTTAATGACATTTTGCAAAAATCAGATTTTATATTTCTTATTAATTCAATTCAGGAATGTTGAATGTCCTGACATGCTCCCTAATGAAAATAAATGGCTAAGAACTGTTCATTTGCAATTCTTGTTTTGGCTGACTAACTAACAGCCTGAATTTTGCTCTCCTTTAGAAAGGTTATGATACTAACATATGGTTACTGAATTAAATAAAGTGTTATAAAAACATTATAAATGTATCAACATATTTAGGTTGTTACGCTAATGAAAATTTTAGATGTGTTATGGAATATAATTTCCCAGAGGGTTACAATGATTTCATAGTTTTTAACTGGTTGGAAAATCACCGATTGTCAAAATTGAAGTAAAGAAATATTGTGACTTTTACAGGGTCACAAGGCTAATTAATGGCCCACAGCAAAGTTCCCAGGATTCCAGACTGATTATCAAGTGTTCCTTTAAAGGCCAACTTGCAGGACAAACTAAAAAGTTAGTTTAAAATATCAACAGTAAGCATCACAAATAAAATGTAAATGAGAACGTTTGCTTTGTTTAAACAATGCATCACATTGTCAAAGTATTTTAACTAGAATCCTATTTAATGGCTGTCCTCCATGATGCTACCTAACTTTCGCAAATTCACCTGACGTTCTAAATAGCTGTGTACTTAAAGAATAGGTATGTTCTTATTCAGCATTATTTTATAATTTTTTAGGTGTGAGTTGTATACATTTTGTAAACACCAGTAGTGTTTCTCCATTACATGTTCTCCATATCTAGGAATAGAATGTACAGGACCAAAATTCTCTTCCTGACTTCCATTCTATTCCTTACTTCTTTCATCTCCAAAACCACAGACAATATCACTATTCAGCCTTGACTGTCCTTTCTGTCAGATGCAACTCCTCACTCCTTATCAATATGGAATTCCAAAGATGTCCCTGAGAATGAAATGCACTTGATAAATGAAATGAAATGTGTTTAAAACTCTAGTACTAATGTTTTCTCTTGCTTCCTGGTAGTTATTTTTCTGTTCTTTGCACTCCATTTTTCTCTATCCAGAATAATAGTAAAATATTTGTGTTAATAACTCTGTACTTTTCTTATATAGGGTGTACAGAAGTAAATTATCATTTTTATATGAAGGTATTGCAAAGAGCCTTCATGATGTTATGTGGCAATAGAGTTCCGAGTTTCTGGGCCCCTCTCTCTGTACTCATTGTGATGTTTTCATTTCTCCTGTTATTGATCACTAAAGGTGGTCCAGCAAAAAAGTGTCTTCTTCCAACACTATCTACAATTCATCCTCCAAGTCTCTGCTTCTAAAACCTTTTCATAGACTATGTGCTGGAAAACAGCGAAATAAACAGCTTATGGGTATATGTTTTCTGTAAATATCCAGGTAATTGTATAGGATTCACATAGAGACTTGCCCAGACTTTGGGACTAATAATTGAAGCTCACAGTCCTCCTCCTCCTTTTTTTTTTTTTTTTTTTTTGAGTATGAGTTGGATTGTGGAATCTAGTTCTAAAAGTTTCAACAGTATAAGTGAAGGCATTCTCTTTTTCCTGCATGGGCCTCTTTATTGAGCTTGTTCTTTTGTGACTTTAGATGAAAGCAGTTCTGATCAGGAGATGTGTAGTTTGCATTTGGAATGTGTTTAATGGCTATGGCTGAATAAAACAATCTCTTTTCAGAAGGAGAAGCCCAATGTAGACTAAGGATCTGAAAGCTGGGGTGGGAGACAGGGAGGGATGAGTAAGTGGCCTAAACTAGAAGCAACAGTCCAGGTGTTGTAAAGATCTTTTAGTAATTGGAGGACACAGCCTGGAGGTTCACTATGAACGGATTGCCACTGGATATTTCTGTGTAGTGGTCCATTTTCTCTATCAGCAGAGTCAATTTCATAATTAGCTTGTGAATCTGCTATGATTTTCTCACATTTTATGTGGGAATCTTGGAGTATTTGTCAGCACAAATCCAAATTTGCATCCTTCCAGAATCTACTTAGAAATAAGAGGTGGACTGCTCACTCTCCAAATGCCCACAATATCCAGGGCTGGTCCAGACTAAAAGTGCATGGGTGGCAGGAATCCAAGTACTTGAGCCATTAGTTGTTTCTAATAGAAATGTGAAATGGTAAAGTCTCTTTGGGAAACTGTAAGTTCCTCAAATATTTCAAACTACATTAACCACAAGACTCATTAATTCCACTTCTAGTCATATACTCAAGAGAAATGGTAATATTTATCTACCCTAAAATGTTTATATATTCATAAAATACAAAGTCAAAATGTAAAAGCAATCAAATGTTTACATAAATGTTAGGTAATGTGATTCTTCCATATGATGGAATATTAATAAACAATAAGAGAAATGAACCATTGTTACCTGTTCTGTCTTGAATGAAATATTGTAAGCATTACTCTGAGGTTAAGATGTCAGTCATGGAGATCACATACTGATTTTTTTCTAATTGTTTGAAGTGTCCAGAATAAATAAATCTACAGAGAGATGAGGATGTTAGTAGTAGGTTAGAACTGAAGAGTTATAGGAAAATGAAGAATGAGTGATAGTGAGCATGGAGTTTATTTTTTGACATGATGAAAATATGCAAAATTGACTGCACTGGTGCTTCCACAACTCTGAAAATAAAACAAATGAGTGTTACACTTTAATGTAGTGAATTGCACTGTATGTAAATTTTACCTCAATAAATTTTTTTTATTATTTTAAGTAAAAAAAAAAAAAAAGAAAGAAGAGGTGGGATGGGCCTGTAGTCCAGGTTAGGTTGAGCAGCCATTGTTTGTTTTGTTCAGTAGCGCCACACCTATTCCTCTGTTGAAATGAATTGATTTGGGGATCTTGACTCTCCTCTTCCCAGGTACACTCATGTTTGAAATTAACTTCTTTTCAAATCCATCACTGAACTGAATGAAAAATTACTTAAAATATTTTTCTGGAAATTTATCAGTTCTGGCCATGGGGTGATAAAACTGCTGCCATCCTAACATTCCTTATCCAGGGAGATGAAGCGCGTAACCAATTCCACCCAGGTTGTTGTAATCACATCCATGTGATGTTTCTAAATTTTGCTAGTGAGAATCTGGCAGTCATTCAGATCTTAACACCTTCTTTTTCCTTTTTTGAGAGGGCAAAAAAGTTTATTCTAGAATAGCTTTGTGGATTCACAAATAACATTTTAAATCCAGAAGGTCTATGCTCAATAAATTGATATTTAAAAAGAAGAGCTTCATTTACAAATACCACCATTGTTTCCTATTCCTATCCCCAAACCTCAACCAATGAGGAAAAGATATTCACGGAGAAAACATTCTTCTCAAGGTAAATGTTGGATTGTTCATGGATGGGGTGCATTCTTCAAAGTTCTTCTAGTTATTGGAAGAACTGGAGGATTGAATTGAGGTGTCTGGGATATCTCATATGATGTGTTTAAGGAATGCCTCCTGTAAAGGCCCCATCTGTGGCTAGATTTTGAAAATAGAGAGTATTCCATCCACCAGCACCTGCTGACCTGAGAAAAATCCTCCTTACACTGCCCTCCACCAAAGACCTAGCTGGTGGCTAAGAGCTAACTTCTTTTGGTTTACTCACTTTATCTTAAATAAAGAGACAAATTCAATGAACTAGAATGTTCTGTTCTGGTTTGGTCTTGCTGACCAATCAAAACATGATCTTTGGTCTCTTTTGAAATAAAACATACATACACACTATTTTATTAAGAGAAGAAAAAGCTATCTAGAGAAAATATCCAAATCAAAAACCAATTCTTTCATTTTTAAAATCTGCAGCCCAATTTTTTTTATAATCATCAGGACCAATTTCAGAAATATTCTTATCACAAAATCAATGTTTTTAACACTCAGACTTTTTTTCTTTAAAAGTTAGTTTTCCTTCATGTTCTGTCCTGTAGCCTTGCTGCTATTAACAGTGTAATGAACACTGTCAAGGCCTGGCAGGTATTTAACCTTAAGTCCCCTCTTTGCCTCCCAAATCTGCTTCACATCTTCTTCCTCTTTAAGCTACTCCTTTTTCAAGTAACAAATTCAAACGTGGTGTTTGTTGTGTTTGTGTGTTTTTTTAAGAAAATAATCAAATTCAATATGTGATTTATTTTTGAAAAATAGAAATGTTTTGGAAAGACTTGGAAACCAAGGCCTGTTGCTTCTTGTTCTTGGATCAATCAATCCTCTCTTAACAACAACTATAATCATACACATTGTGTTCTCTGTTTAGAGAATGTTGATGTGGTTTCTTGAAAATAGTTTGAAGCCCTTTAAAAGCTGGCCCAGAGAAGGATGGTGAAAACATTTTGAATAATAATTATATTTATTTTCATTTCTTTGAAAGAGAGGGAGAGAGTAGGAGGGAAGGAGGGAGGTACAGGGAAGAGAGAGGTACAGGGAAGAGAGAGAGAGAGAGAGAGAGAGAGAGAGAGAGAGAGACAGAGATATTAAAAAAAAAAAAAAAAAACTGCCATCCTCTGTTTCAATCCCCAAATGCCCATAAGAGCTGGGGCTGTGTCAGCCCAAATTCAGGACTTTGAAACTCAATAAATGTGTCCCAAGTAGGTGTCAGGAACTCAACTACTTGGGCCATCAGCTGCTGCTTGCCAGGGTACACATCAGCAGGAAGCTGGAATTATAAGCAGAGCCTGGACTCAAATCTAGGCACTCTGATAAGGGGTGCAGGTCATGTAGGCAGAAAGGTAAATAGTAAGCAGGAGTTGAGATTCCCAGTCACTTCCTGCAGGTCCATCTGTACCATCCAAATCTCCATGCTTTCCATGACATGAGAAACTGCTGCTCAGAATTAGCATCTGCTGGTTCAGCATGGATGCTAGCTGTGTCCCACTTCACGAACTTTAGATTATTATAATGTCATTATAAGAAAATCATCATGGCTGATAATTCTTTTCCCATGATGCACATGACAACATGACCCTTCCAAGATTTTCATAAGAGGTCAAGGAAGTGGGTAATACTCAATTCTTGCCTATAACTCCATCTCTTATGAAAATTCAATTAAAGCCTACACCAGGCAGTATTTTGTATGCCTCCAGATCATGCAGGGGTGGGGAATATCTGGCCTGTGGCTTATATAAGTCCTACAGAATCATTTGGTCTAGCCCTGCCAAAACAACTGCAGATGTAATTAGAAATTCAATAAATGTACAGTGGGCTGATTTTTAGGTTGATAATTTTAGATGGCCTATGAATGATGACATAAAAATCTAAACGACCTTTGGCAGAAGAAAGGCTCCTCACTCCTTAAAGGGATGGACCTGAACCGTGCTGAATGAATCATTCTCTTGAGCATTTCAACACTGCTCCTTGAGTGTGTACATTTGATTTCAACACAGATCAATCTTTCTTCTTCACTGACCTTTACTTATGTCTACTTATTTTCTTGCACTGGAGATAAAAAACTAGAGCCTACTGCCCCACAGTACAGAAATCCCAGAAGCATTTTAACGTGTACACACGTAGCTAAGTAAAATGTCCTTTATTACTGTAAGCCAAGTTGAAAAGCAGTAATCTTCTGGACACATAGAAATACTTTCATTGGTAGTTGTCAGGAGAATTGCCGCAATATTGGTTCTGATTTGAAAGTGGATATTTCTGTTCTGTGTGGAGACAGCTAGTACTAAACATGCTCTTGATAATGTTGCAGATTGAGGTTATCTCTTACGGGTAACTCAGCACTTGCATTTGTTTGGACTTATGTCAAGTACTTGACTTCTGTAGCCAGACTGACATCAGGGAAGCCATAGGATGGACTTTGTTGCAAGCTGTGGCTTTGAACCAATGAAAAAAACCTGTGAATTTGTTTGGAGTGGAGTAGACAGCAATTTAGAACTAGGACTGTGATGTTTATCATTAGGGTGCTGATGTAAATTTTAATAATTTGGTATGTTATGTGTCTTCCAAGATAATTTCCTTATCTGCACTTTTGTAAATATTATTTAAAACATTTTATTTATTTGAAAGGCAGAGTTACCCATAGAGAGGAAGAGACAGATAGTGTCAGATCTTCCATTCACTGATTTACTCCACAAATGATCACAATGGACCAGGCTAAAGTCAGGAACATAGAAATCCATTCTCATCTCCCACATTGATGGCAGGAGCCCATGAAATTGGACCATCCACTTTTGCTTTCTCAGCAGCACTAGTAGGGTGCTGGATTGAAAGTGGAATAGTCAGGACTCAAACAAGTGCATATGTTATTGAGGATATTGGGATTATAGGTGGTGGTTTAACAGGGTACACCACAATGCTGATCCCATATTTTTATAAATATTTTATGTATGTATTTGAAATGCAGCAAGAGAGAAAAAGAAAAAAAAAGGAGGAGGGAGAGAGGAAAAGGAGGGAGAGAGAGAGAAGAAAAAGAAGAGGAAGAAGGAGGAGGAGGAGAGATCTGTTATCTGTAGGTTCACTGCTTAAAGATGTGCAATAGCCAGAGTTGGACAAGCCTGAAGCCTTGAGTCAGGAATTCAACCTGGTTTCCCAACATGGGTGGTAAGGACCCAAGTATTAGAATCAACACTTGCTGCTTCCCAGGGTGCATATTACTAGGGAGCTGAAATTATTTGCAGAGCTGGGACTTGAACCCAGGCACTGTGACATGGAGTGCGGATGTTCCAAGTCATATATTAACTGCTACACTTTACCTATAAAATATCAACACTGAAAGTGGATTCTCATTGCTCTTCTCTGTAAACTGCTTTCCTTCTACATGTTTTTCTTCCTCTAGTCTTCATATAGCTATTAGACATAGAACAAAAGCTTTGACACATAGATACCCAATCAAGTGAGTATATATGGTTTGCAAAGCTCCAGACTTGGCTCCTCAATGTGGTTGGCAATTTGGGTAAATACAATGTCTTAACTTAAAATGGAAAGCTTATATTCTTCAGGAAGAATCCTGAATGAACCATAAAAGAGAGATGGAGTTTTAGAAATGCATTGTTCTTGGATACCACAACCACACCCTTGTGCTAGAGAGAAGCAGATGTTGTCTCATGTGTGATCCTTGCTTAATCTAAGAAGATCCTTATCAGGGTTTCAAGTCTTCCCCTTCACAAATCTAGGAAAGTACAGGAATAGACGTTATAGAGGGTTTAGATAGTCACTAGCTGGGTCTCTTCAGTTTGTCCGACCTTTCCCTCTATTCCTATAGAGACCAACCTAAACATGGCATTGCGATTTCTCCTTACTTTCACCTGCTTCCCAGGGCTGGGACTTTTTCACTTTCTTGAGTTTCTCTTAAGTTTAAAGCTAGCTTTTCTTTATTTTTGGTTTCTGACTGAAGCCAGAGGCCCATAACTTTATTTGGATCTCGTCTACGGATGGCAGGGACTCAAGTACTTGAGACTCCATCTATTGCTTCCCAAGGTACACATGCAGGAATATAAATTAGAAAAAGAGCTGAGGCTGAGATCAGGAATGCTGAATTGGGATGTGGGCATCTTAAGAGGTGACTTAACTGCTGTGCCAAATACCAACCCTAGACCTAGAGTTTTACTGCTGTAGCTGCTTGGTGATCTCTGCTGCAAATCTGAGGATTTACCTGTCCACTATGAAAAAATGATCCTGAAATCACTGCAACAAATTTATCATTTATTTCTTTCCTGGCATTAATCCTACTCCCATCCCATAAATATCACCAAATCAGTCTGGATCTAAACGTGACTTGACAAGGGATGATATTATCAAATCAAGCAAACTCTTAATAGCTCTGGAGTCTAGGCCAACAATCTGTCATCAATAATAGACTACAATTTTTCAGGAAAAGATTAAATACATATTTCCTAATATTTTAATACAAGAACCAATGCCATCTTTCTGGCAATTCTAGAGTTCATGTGAAATGTTTAAACCAGAACCATTCCATGAAAATGAAAATTGACTGTATTCTTTATTTCTATAATAAAACACTTTTAGTTAAATATTTTAATGATTAATTCAAATTATTGTAGGGTGTTTTAGTTGGGTTGTCTTTAAAAGTATGGAATGCACTTAGTAATGTTTATTTCATATTTCTTGTAATATTTTGTGACTGCCAGCTTCAAGCCTCTACAAGCACGGGTATTTTGTATTTCTCAAGACCAAGTCCTTTGCTACAGGGACAACTTAATCCTCATTTAGAGATCTTGGCAATGTAAACTCTTGGTCTGGCGAAGTGTACTTTTTGAATGATTTTGTATTTTTATTGTGCCAATTTAATGAAGTCTGAATGCCAATGGGTGTTAGAGATAATTCTTTTGCTCTTAAGATATTTTTAAATAAATTTATAATAAAAAGTAGTAAATTCTTGCATTGTATGATACACCTCCAAAAAAGGTAAACTACAATTTATTTTTACAGCAATGGGTGTTAACTTCTCTTTTTTAATTGATTAATTAATAAAGTGCTGCTCATTACTGATTTAATATGCTTGCACCAAGGAGCATATCTACTGGTGTATACAAGATGGAATAAGCATGAATGGGAAATAGTGTTATAGATGACTAATTCTCATTTATATGTGTAGATGAGTGAGGCTCCAGTTTAAAAATGAATGACTCTTTTCACATCCCAGCTTTCACTACTAAGAAATTAATATCATCCAAACTATGATTAAACTAGATATTTTTAAAGATGGATATATAATTGCCTTTTCCCAGTGACGAACAATGTGGAGGTGAGCACTTTTCCCCTCTCTTTTTAATTAAAGCATAGTCATTCATTTCACTATTTTGTATTTTATTCAGCTTAATTCTATTAATAGGAACTTGATCCAAAGGTAAAGTTGTAAAACAAGAGTAATTTATATTCTACTGCTCAGACTCTATCAAAATGGAGCTTCCCAAGGCTGGGGAATTCTTTCAGGCTTCAATTCTCCCAACTCTCAAAGGGCTGTGAGTGCTTAGAGATAGAAAGAAGTCTGTTGAACAATTCTGCTTGATGGGTGAAAATTTGAAGTAAAAGGTATTTACTTCTGTCAACTTGAATTTTTCTTATGTTCCCCAGCCCATTACTTTTTCTGATAGGAGAAATTGATATCCATTAGTTCAATTGATTGACTCCTGTACACTGCCCAAAATGCTTTTCTTCTTAATCACCTGTAATATTCATCCTAAGGGAGACACCCCTGGTAATCTATCTTCTCGTTAATTTCATTTCCAACCTGTTCTTTTCTGAAAGTTTCAGCTCCTACTACCTTTCTCCATTAGTTGTTGTGGAAGTGTTTGTTGAACAAGTTATCAAAACACCTAAAAATTTCTTGACAGCCTTAACTTCCCCTTGAACGTCCTCCATGGGAGATGTTATTATTGACATTAACCTTTTACTACTTTAGTTGAGTGATAGAACTATTTCCTCACACCTTGACACTGCACTTGGCCATAACATTAGCTTTGCCTAGGGAAGTGTGGAAATATTAGTGGTTTGTCTGTCCCAAGCTAAAGCCTGATAGTCATCACTATGTTCCAACTCAAACTCATGCCCTCTGTTGTGCGAATGAGAACCTGCCTCAGGTAGTAACAGCTCCCTGGAAAATGAAGGGAAGCAGAAGAGATTTACACCTAGAGGCAAACCCAGCTGATACATAGACTCAAACAGCGTAGCCCCTGGACAGACCTATGGGTAAGCTTGCTAGCCATTGATTTTCATGGCTTGCAAAGAAACTCTGTCGTGGAGATAGTAGAAGAAATTCCCAACATTTTCCAACTTAGATTAATTGAAATCTGAGTCTACTCCTTTGACCACCTTTAGATTAAAAATTGCTATTTTATCTATATCATTTTTAAGTTTGTCAATCTATTATTAGGAGAGATACAACATTCTAGAATGCAAACTAACATCCCTGTTCCAATTAATCATCTGGCTCCCATAATAGCAAGAACTCCTGGTAAATACCCTAAAAAAGTTCTCACACAGGCCCATACAGGGGCATCCATGAGAATGCTTACTTAAGAGTGATTTGTGTGGGCGTCAGCACTGCGGTGTAGCGGGTAAAGCTACATATGGGTGCCAGTTCCAGTCCCAGCTGCCCCACTTAGGATCCAGCTCTCTGCTATGGCCTGGGAAAGCAGTAGAATATGGCCCAAGCCCTTGGGCCCCTGTACATGTGTAGGAGACCTGGAAGAAGCTCCAGGCTCCTGTCTTCAGATTGGCACAGCTCAGGCCATTGCAGCCATCTGGGGAGCAAACCAACAGATGGAAGACCTCTCTTTTTCTCTCTCTGCTTCTGTCTCTCTGTAACTCTGCCTTCCAAATAAATAAATAAATCTTAAAAAAATGGAGTGATTTGTGTTACAAAGATCTGAATACAATCTGATAGTTATCATTTGCAGGATCAAGAGGTCTATTGAATTCTATACCAAGAATTTTATATACTCAGACATGGCAGGTCTTCATGAAATAACTGCATGAATTTCAATTTTTAATATCAAAATAAACCTACACTTTAACATCATTTTCCATGAAATTTTAAAGTGTTTTCATACTTCATGTAATCTTAACCAAAACATAATAAATAGGAAAATTATAAAATAAATTACTATTACTGTTATTACTGAAAATGTGGTTTGATTTTATTTTAAGACCCTTAATATCTGGGCTAAGTTTCTTGAAGTCTAATGAGCAAGAAGTGACTTCATCCCCACTGGTGTGTGGGAAGGTTTGCCCAAGGAAATTGCAAAAGGATTTAGAAATAAGCAGATTTGAAACAATTCAGGATGACTGACTCCTTCTTATTTTCAGCTTTGGAAATTCCCAGGCAAAAGGCAGCATAATATTGGGCAAAGGCCAGAATATTTTCATGTTTGTTTCCCAAACTTGTCACTTATCCTGTATAATTTTGGGAAAATAATTTAACTTCAGACAGCCCAAGCATCCTTATATTAAAATGGGTAATGACAACTTCCATCTCATAAGTTATTTTGGAGTACTAAAGGATGTGAAGCAGTTTCATAACCAGAAAACTCCATTCAGATGTCAATTATTTTAAGTCAGTTATACAAAGACATTCAGAGATGCCAAGCTTAATGCTGTAAACAAAAGCTAAATCTAAATTCTTGGAAAAGTATGGTAACAAGATAAAAATATTTTTCATATCGCTTATCTCCTCCTCATAAAATAACTTCCTGGATGTTTATTTTCCTTCTTAAATAGATACTTCCCTTCTATCTAATTATGCAGCATTCTACAGCTTCATAAGCTATCAGCAAAATCAAGCTGTCCTCATTTGACTTGGAATATCATAAAAATGATAAACTAAACAGCTTAGAATAGCACAGACTGGAAAATGCAATCAATTCTCTAAAGTTTAGAATCTTAGCCATTGTCTACAGTTTGTACATGTTATTCTTTAACACATCACAAGTGTTCAGGATTGTCATTGCTGTATTAGTCTGTGTTTGTTAATTTCTCATTCATATGTGATACTCATGTCAATATTATAAAACTATAAAGTAATTTTCAGGTGATATGGTATAACTAGGCAGTTAGCTACAGTTTAGGTGAGCTGGAACACTGGAATTCTTGTACTCTGCAAGATAACTCTATTTTACTGTAGGTTTAATATGCTACCTTCCCAGTATGCACCTGTTGTGCTTAAAACCATTACAGTTGCTCAGATCACATCTTAGTTATATATCCAATTGGGATATTGCTGCCTTCCTAATAAAAGGAGATGGAAGGTGAGAGAGAGCTCTTTTTCCACTACAGTCCCTGATTAGAGATACAGTTCTCATTTTCTCTCTTTTTGCCATAGATAACGCATAAGAGTATTGTTGTTGGTTTTACTCTTTACACCATGAACCACTTAGACCTCTCCTGCTCTAGCTTAGAGTATTTATTTCTTTTTTTAAAAAAGATCATTTATTTATTTGAAATGCAGAGTTACAGATAGAGGGAGATACAGAGGGAGAGAGGTCTTCTATCCCCTGGCTCACTCCCCAAATGGCCGCAATGGCTGGAGCCAGGAGCTTCTTTCAGGTCTCCCACATGGGTTCAGGAGCTCAAGCACATGAGCCATCTTCCACTGCCTTCCCAAACTATTAGCAGAGAGCTGGATTGGAAGAGGAGCAGCCAGGACACGAACCAAACCCATACGGGATGCTGGCACTGCAGGCAGAGGCTTAACTTAATATGCACAGTGCCTGCCCCTGGTTTTTTGTTTTTTTTTTTTTTTTCCCTCTCATTTATGGGCACCTCTTTTGCCTAATTATCATGAGTATTTCTGTTGCATGGATCTGTGTTTATTGACTTGCTGTTAAATAAATACTGTTCCTTTTTGCACATGATACTAATCACTGCTTAGTATTTCTCTCTCTATGAAGGCAAGATCCTGGATTGGAAATTAATACGTTTGTTGCCCACATCATATTGGTGAACCAGTAACCAAGAGCTTGAAATTGATTGAACAGAGTCCCTGTAGCCCCCAAAATGTCAGTTGGTAAATAAACTTCTATCTCCCCTTTAGTTGCAGTTTTTATGTTTTGCAGGATCCACCTGGTCAGTTTAGAAGGTATTTGTTCTGCTTTTGGAGTCTTGGGAAAAGTTTGAAAGATGAATCTAGATACTTGTGCTCTTTGCCTCGGCAATTGTTGGTCACCAGCCCCAGGCTGGTAACACTGTACTCAGGTGTGCACCTTCTGGTTAGCAATGTGCTTCTAGAGCTAGTGATGGTTGTGGGGCAAGTTGCCTCTTATAACTGAGCCATAACTGTTGGATAATATATGGCCAACCCAACTTTGCTCTCCAGGCTACTTCATGACCTCTGAAGTCCTCTCCTGTGCTTACCTGAAGGAGGGGTAGCAAGGAGCTGTTTCCTGTTATGTGGTAGATTTATACAGCCATCAAAGTTGATACTTCCTATTATAGTGTAATTTATTGTATCTGGGGAAGGGTACTTCTTGTTCTAGCAGAAGTAGGGCCCTCTTTCTGCTGTACAACAGTAGGCTGGTGTCCACCAGATTTGAGCCGTAGCCCAGCCTGCTCACAGCCTAGTTGGGGATTGACAGTCCTGGTAAACTCTCTGCTCTGGGATGACTTGAGCCATGAGGAAGATGGGTTTAAAACACAACTGAATTCTGACTTCTGGCACATGAATGGGTCTTCTGCTAGCTTTCTGGAACCTAATATGACAGAGTCAAGCCCTCTCTCAATGCAGGGGTTAGCTCTGAGATAAATGAATGCTGGGATTTTTCAGCTCTGACTTCTGAAGATGCTTGGAAGCTGGCATCATCAGGAGCACACTCCAAGCATATCGATTCAAGGCCCCTAGAGGTTGGACACCCTAGGTCCATTGTTACAAACTGGGAAAAGAGGACCTGAGTAAGGCTTTTCAGGTGCAGGTCAATGCCTCTTCTGGTTTACTAGAACCTTAGGTACAGTGATGCCCCCTGAAGACCAGATAACCTAGGTGCAGCAGTAAAATGTTTCTCCCAAATACCTGGGCAATGGTAACACAACATGCAGGGAGTCCTGATGTGGGCTTGGACTGGGAACCCCACCTTAGGGTGCAAAGAGGACATTTGGGGATGCCAGATCTCATACAATATATGGGATTCACTTCAAATGCCCAAGCATAACTGGGATCATGCCAAACCATTTCTATCTTTTGTCTTCCCAGGTTATGGAAGGACTTTAGCAATGGGTAATTTGCATCTATTCCTGTGCACATGCCCCTAGGATGTAAACATAATAATTGGAACACTCTTAAGATAAGAGGAATAATTAAGAAAAAGCTTGCTTTCCTTTGTGGTAATTTCTTGCCAAAGTACAAGCTGGAAAAGAGAGAGACACAGTCAATGAATGGGACTCTCAGCTTTAACACTATCTTACATCTTGATCTATTCTGTAGAGAGCCACAAAAATCCTTCATGGTATTAAATCAGCATTTTACTCATGAAAGTAGTAGTGTACCTTTTTATTATGACACCACTCTTTCAAAGACAAGGGAACAACAAAAAGATATAGTGGATGACATGTTATTGGGTGGTGGACCTAGACCACCCTACCTGTAATGTGTCCTAATGTTGGAATAATCCTTGGGGAAATTTTAGACCCTCCCCTGAACTCTCAGAATCTGACTCTTCTTTACCTCCTATCACTCCATGACCACCTTTCCATCCGTCTTCTTTCCCTTTACCAGAGAAGAGCCAACTGGCGTTACTCACAGTGGGATGCCTTACCAGCCAAATGTGGGTATACTTTGTCCTCTGAGAGAAGTGGAACAATTAGAGTCCATATGCTCTTAACCATGTCTGACTTACCTCAATGTAAGCCAAAGCTGGAAAGGTGTTCAGAAGATACTACTAGATTCACTGAGGCGTTTTAAACCCTAAATCTAGCCTTTGATCTCACTTGGGCTAATTTATGTGTTATTTCATCTATGCATTACACAGAAGAGAAAGACTATATTTGGGCTGAGGTTGAAACCTATGCTGTTCAACAGATAGGACACCATTATTTGAGGGTCTGTAGTGGTCTCAACAGCTTCATCTGATTGGAACTATCAAAAGGGGCATGAGGATTTACAGAAAAAAAGGCCATATGGTTTCAGATCTGGTGGCAGGATGAGGAAATGAAATCTCAAACCTATAAATTATAATAAAATCAGAGCGATAACATGGGTGGGGGATGAAAAGCCAGCCTTATTTCAGGCATGGAAGGTGGAAGCATTTAAGATATAGACTAATGTAGAGCCTTACTGTCCTGAAGTTCAAGTCCCACTTGGTACTCAATTCATCAATCAGTACCAGATATTAGAAGAAATCTTCCAAAACGGGCTATGGGACCCTAAACTCACACTAGTCAGGTGGCAAAACAGAATTTAATAGGGATAGGGCTGAAGAGAAAAGGGTACTCCAATGCAGAAAGCAGTCCAGATAGCAGGCTCAGGGAATGGCAATGTCCATAACCAGCACTTGACAACCTCAACAACCAAAAAGGCATGAGGAATATATAAAGCCCTGCTAAAGGAAATAGTTCCCTGCTTTGGCTTCCCAAAGTCACTTCATGAATCTCTTATCTCCATGCCTCTTGGAGACATCAGTCATGTAAAGTTAGTAAAGCTAAACATAATCTTAAGAAGTCTGTGGCTAAGCTTTGCCAAGACACCTCAGAATCATGGCTTAAACTATTGCCGACTGCCCTTCTGGGGATGAGGATAATACCCAAGGCTAAAAGATCCTTTGTCACCTCTGACATTCTCTTTGATTCAGATATACTCAAGTTGAGATAAAGCATATTATCAATCTTGGTCAGGTACAGAAGGCTCTGATGGAATGTGGTAACAAAATTCTCCCAGTACCAGACCTCCAAATCATGAACAGCTGGCTTCTTCAGGAAATCTGGTTTTGTTAAAAACTTGGAAAGAAGGATCCTCTTTTGACCAATGCAGACTAAATGGAAGGGACCTTACTAGGTACTACTTACCACTCCTACAGCAGTTAAATTATAGGGCATTCCAAATGGGGATTTATTTGTCAAGAATTAAACTTTTACCTCTGAGTCTGTCTTCATAGGTCCTTGCTAAGTCTTCCAACTCTTGTGAGTCAGTTGATGACCTTAAATATCTCTTGAAAACGGAAAAAGATAAGTAAAATTAGGACTTTAGCATATCAAGGCTATTGTACTTTACGGCAGACATGTTTTACTTACCTCTTCCCTTGATTCTCTCAGGAAGCTGCTATTGGGAAGAAGATTCCCTGGTGAGTTCTTACACCATAATAGGAGGAGATTCTGCTATGTGTCATAAAAACACTTTGAAAAATCACTCAACTGCCTTGGATAACCTAGCTCAGACTACAGTCCAGATTTTACTTTATCAACAGTATATTCACTGTAGGAGACATTGTAAAACTTTATAACCATGCTAAATGATTCAATAAGTTGAGTAAGGAAAGTCTATTGAGTGCCACTATTTGGGAAAAAACAGAATATATTCTCTATGTCCTAACAACACTCCCATTTATGATTTGTGATCTCTTTCACAAGGATACTAATGCGCCTCATGAATGCTGCATACTAATGATCTAGTCTCCCACTAAAATGCCCCACACTCAGGCCATCACCTTGATGATTAGAATTTCAATGTATTAATTTTGGTGGTACATTAATATCCAGATAATGTTGAGCCTAAAGTATATAAAATTATAAAGCTAATGTAATCTTAATCTGCATAACCTAGGAGGTGCTACTTCTCAGCTCTAGTTATTTACTTGTCTTTATTGGTTTTATTCTACATTTATCTTTTCCCAAACTCCAATTCATGTAATCTACAGAGAGGAGCTAATGCACTTTATGATAACAAAACAAAAAGTCCACCTTCTTCTTGCATTTCTTATAAGGGGGTACTTACATTATTTTATCTTTAGAGAGTGGGAGCTCAATGTTTATAGCTGATAATAAAAATCATCTCCTTTAGAATGTTTGGGAATTGAACTAAATTTGATCAGGTAATGTATATATACTTGAGTCCTTCAACAATGAACTGCAACCTAATCTGTATGAAAATCTGCCTTAGGAGTGGAGTTTTATAATATGTGGCTGAGTCTCAGTCAATTCCAGCAGTTGAATTTCAGTCAATATCAGGCAACCAATTGATTCAAATAAGGCAAAATGCATAGCTGTAAGTGCGGTATATGTTTTACTTCATTTCTCTGTCCTTAAATTCTGCCTCACCATATTGCATTTTACTTGCTACACCACAACACCAGCCCCTATATTGCATGTTGGATTTTTTTGAACCTGTTCTGGTTTGAGGGCTGCCTGATTCACAAATTGTTCTTGGCTCAATTAAATTCTGTTCAATTTAAGTTATCTAAAATTTGCCCTTTAAACAGACTGGCATCTATGAAGACATGTAAAACAGAGATCTGGAAACCACAGGAGTGCTGAGTGACCAAGTAAAGGTGCCCACCAGGATCCATTGTGTCTATTGCTTTCTCACAATAACTGGGGTTACGAGTGAGTTCAGTCTCAAATTCTCAGCTCCCTGTCATTGTGTCAGAGTTCTCTGAGTTGATTTGAGCAAGCTCTTTGATCCAGAGCAGGTTTGGAAGTCACAATAGAAGCAGAATTGAGTCCTGTGGGGGAGGCCTCAGGTGTCTTACTGGTCAGAGAGGAACTTGACTGTGTTCAGTAAAAGGCTAAGTATCTGTAGTCAGGACAGGTCCGTTCACATTCAGTGTCATCAGGAAATCAGGCTTAAGTGGAAGTTGTTCTTAATGTGACAAGTAAGAGACAGTGGGAAGTTTTAGTGGCCCAAAATAAACTGTCCTTCAATCTGGTCCAACTTTTATACCAAATCTTAGGGCAGTGTCCAACATGTAGCAAAAAAGGAGGAGAGAGGCCTGCTTAAACAATAGGAGCAGCATATATGTTTTTATGTTTAATCACCATTGGTATGTTCAGAAAATAGTAGCAATCTCCTCCCCTAGGTGGAGAATTTGGTTTCTAATGAGGAAAATTCAGCTTAGGCCATGAAGATCTGACTCAAACTGATTTCTGCAGCTTTCGCTGCTCCTTAGTTTGGGTGATCTGACTCCCTTGGAGTAAATGTTGAAAGATAAGCTTTTTTAGAACATTCTCTGAAAAACAAGCTCAAGAGACTTTGGGCTCTCTGCCTGTGTCCCAATCTCTACCTTTGGCTTAAATTATATCCTCTTTACTACACAAGGTTACCAAAGATAGGAATCATGAGTTTATCTGGATCTCATGAATCTAAAAGTTCTTCATCTGGAACTCTAGTCAATTTTATTCATAAGAAATAGGGTCCACAACCTGTGCACTTACAAATAAGTAAATGAACCTTACAAAATATGCAAAGAAAAAATAAATCACTTTAGCAATCACAGCAGGAATCTTTAGCCTAAACATTTGCTCATTTATAAGCATTTTAAAGGAAAAAAAAGTGTATGGGGGAGTGGATTCTAAGAATCTCAGAAACAATGGGATGCATTTTGCCTAAGCACTGAGAAATTTTAAAAGAAAAAATTGATGAGAAAAAATAGTTTGCATTGACTGATGGCTATGGCTGCCTTTTTTCTAGCCTCCTCTTCCTACTCTGAATTTATTTAACTTTAAAACCCTAGGAAAAGCTGAAGCCTCAAGATGGATCCTGAGTGGCAAAATAGGCCCTAAATTCAAGACTGAACCAAGCAACCACTTGATTAGAGGTTGCAGATGTATTCTACTATAACCACTTTGCAGTCCTTGTCCAGGGATCTTCTTATTTCAACTATTAAGACAAACAGCTGCCAAAAAGATTCATTTCAACACAAGGAGATGACCAATGGATTGCAATTTGAGGACAACGAATCAACTGCACAACTCATAATAACTCAGATGCATAATACATGAGCCAATCACAATTCAACAAGTTGGATATTTCATTTGCATAAATGTCCTATCTTCTATATAGGACAGTTCCTTTACTTTGTTGAGGACATACTTTTGTTTTCTACCAAAGGCTGCATTTTTATGGTTTGCAAACTAAGTGATGAATCAGCCTCATTTTTATTAAAGATTAGTTTGCTTTTTTGCAGATTTTCATAATATCTGATTGCTTACTTTCTGACATTGAATTCATAAAAAAAAGTTGTTAATATGGGTAGAGCCCTCAGAACAACAGGAATCTCTTCTTCATTTAATAATTTCTACACCTTGGTCAAAATCCCAATTCAGAATAACAATGAAAGGTATTAGTGCTTGCAAGAAGAAAAATTTTTGTCTATTCTTTTCATTGATAAATGATTGAGCTTTAGCTATTTTGTGATTTTTTTTTTTTGTGTGTGAAAGAAATTTTCATCTTTAAAGGAAATCTCCAATTTCTCTTTTACTGCTTAAAACACTAGAAATTTTTAGAGTGGAAAAGGAAGACTTAAATCTATGTGACCAGCCCCACTTTTCACCATGTTGCCTTAATGTGTCTTCCTACTTAAGCCTCCTTTTATCTTGGCAAATAGTGGTAGTTAGGGCTGAAATATAAAAGTTCCTTGCTTTGAGAGATACATTTTTCTACTTTGTTTAATCTGAGTCATCTCTTTGGAAATGACAATTTGTGGTAGATGATTTTTACATTGTTATGAAAAATGAGCTGAGAACAATGGACAGAGTTAAAACAAAAGGCTTAATACAACACAGTTGAAGGTTAAGCAGACCAAAAGGAGTCTGGAGTCCGCCTCTTCAGAATTAAGGTCTCCAAACTGCTCTCTCTATTTATCCTAGTTTACTGAAAAAGCTGAAAGACAGGGATTATAACGAGCCATGTAGTTTACAGGAACGTAGGGCAGTAACCAGGAAAGAGAATCAAGAAGAGGGCAAGAGCTTCTTGACTCTGCCCTCTTGCTGGAGTGGGTAAAATGATCAGGGGTAAAGAAAAGAGAGTAAGTGGGTTTGGGGAGAAAGGAGAGATGACAGTTCGTGAGAAGACTTGTCTGGCTATAGTGGACTGTTGTTTCCTCCTCTAAGGGCAGAGTTCATCTTCAGAGGACTGATATCCGCTGAGCTTCTTTTCACGGATTTGTCTTTAGGTAGATGGAGAGGAATTCAAACAGCCTCTCTGACTTGCTTTTTTCACCAGTACCTTCAACCCAAAGTGATTACTATATTAAAAACATGTATGCCAGCATGAAAATTTTGAGGTAGCATTTCCTAACTCCTTCAATAGCTAACTTTGTATCATAAATTCAAATTATTAAGTAAAATCAGGTGAATATAAGTGGCATAAAAGTATATAAAATAGGCGGCGCTGTGGCTTAACAGGCTAATCCTCTGCCTTGCGGCTCCGGCACACCGGGTTCTAGTCCTGGTCAGGGTGCCGGATTCTATCCCGGTGGCCCCTCTTCCAGGCCAGCTCTCTGCTATGGCCCGGGAAGGCAGTGGAGGATGGCCCAAGTCCTTGGGCCCTGCACCCAAATGGGAGACCAGGAGAAGCACCTGGCTCCTGGCTTCGGATCAGCGAGATGCGCCAGCCGCAGTGGCCATTGGAGGGTGAACCAACGGCAAAAAGGAAGACCTTTCTCTATGTCTCTCTCTCTCACTATCCACTCTGTCAAAAAAAAAAAAAAAAAAGTATATAAAATAAGTTGTTACAGTTTCAAAAGTCTGTTTAAGTAATTTGAAACTTAAATTAAATCACATATATTTATGAAAGGTTTGAGTCATTTCCAAGTAAGCTGAAATACTGAAGTATTAATTGCTGAACCTAAGTTTAAAGTATTACACTTCAGCATATCATTCTAATATGGTGTAGAGAAGTTAAAATATTTGGGTCTGTTAGTAAACATAAAAATTATTACATGATAGAACATGTGTTTCTGGAAATTATAAAATTAAGTGACATGATGGTTCAAAAATGCATTAGTTCCTTAGCTTTCACTAGAAATTAAGGTTAATAAGAGGTAACAGTTCTAATCAACATATGGTAATTAAAACCGTAAATAATAAGGGAAACAGTTCTGTATGTGAGGAAAGTAAGACATGTTTTACATGAAAGATGCTGTATTGGTCAGTTTTTCATTACTACAGTTAAAGGCCTGAGGCCATTAACTTGATAGAGAAAAGTTTTATTTAGCTCACAGTTTTGGAGGTTTGGTTTCAAGATCAAGTAATGCCATTGGTTCAAGCTCATGGTGACGACATTCATTCTGGAAAGTCCCAAATTGGCATAGAGCATCACATGGTAAGAATCAGGGAGCACTTGTATCTGTATATTCCTAGGTGGTATCTGTAAAGCTGACAGATTCAATCATGAGAGTACATAATCATCCTTTCTGTTCCTATCACCTCCACCCTCTCAGTACCATTAACATAGAATTAGCATAGGGACCGAATCTCTGTATCCAGGGTGATGAGGGTTCAAACCACAGCAGTTACATTTTTGTTAAGGGGGGAGGAAAATGATTTTTGTCCTAAAGTAGAATGATGGACTGGTTATTCTAAAAATGAGAAATAGGAACACAATGGGACAAATAAAAAAAGCCACAGAAGGTTTGTGAAAGGTGAATTCTGTTAAAGGAATTTACTGAATGATCAATTTGGCTGAAATCAAAAGGGTATTATTTATAACTATTTCTAAAACTTGAAGATTCATGTCAAATATACACTGATGCAAAACTAAAATTTGGTTCACTACATTAAAGTAATGTTTTACTAGAGTATGGATCACTTCTTATTAGGAAATCATGAGAGGTTTTTATATTTCAGGAAATTGGCTTTGGGAACAAAGATTCTAGATTTTACCAGGGTAACTTCCTGTTCTTCATGCTGCTTTATAGTTTTGATCATTTTAGAATATTGAGTCTTCTATTAAGTGCTACAGTTTTTCTACAACTGCCTAACTTTATATCATTGTAATTTAAAGTCTTTTCATGATCATCTGGTTAAATGAATGACTGTTTACAATGAACAGTGACCTTATTTTGATTCAGTGTTTTAAACCTTTGATGTTTTTGACAAAATCTGAAAATATAATTCTCAATTAAATTCACTTTTGCTTTTCTACACTTGAGCCCTTGGATAGCCCTACATGATGTCTGTCACCTTGCAAAAAAAAAAAATTCAATTATTAGACTTATTTGATAGATTAAATTACATACAGTGAATCGTGAAATAGTAATTCTAAACTTTCTTCAAGTTATATTTATGTAGATGTACTAATATATAAGGGTACTTCAAAAGTCCAAGAAAAGTGAAATTAAAAGATTATTTTGGTGTAAAAATTTATAAATCATAATTTTTTCATAGTACACATTTTTTCATGAACTTTTGAAGATTCCTCATAATTTTCTGAAATTAATAGAAATTTAATGTTCACCTGAATTGGAGAAATGAAACTGGTATTTCCAAGGATATAAGTTCATTTTTAAGTGTGGCCTAACAAAAGGCCTGGATGGCTGCATGGACTTTCCTGTGTTCTTAGTGCTTGCATTATTAAAAGCTTTATTACTATAACTCATCAAGGAACAGACAAGATGATACAAATTAGGAAAAAATACTGGAATGATGACTGTTCTAAAAGCCCATAATCCAGGTAAGACAATCAAAATTTGAAGTGAAATACAATTGTTTCTGCCACCTGATGGAGTACATAAATATTTATAGATTATTTCATTCAGTCAACACTTAAGTAGAATATTAATTTTTGTAATATTATGGTCTCTGATTGGATAGAAAATTTTCACACAGGAAATCTAATATAATGGTAACTAAAATATTATTATAAGTTGTAAGTCAGTTAAAGAAATTATTATAAACACAATAGCAATAAGCTAACTGAATTAACTGGATTGTTTTATTCAAGGTATTATAGATTGATGGCAATCAGACTCACTTATGGAAAATTAAGATTGACCCTATATAAAGTAGTTACTGGAAGGTCTATGCTCTTGATAATAGAACCTCATTTATCTTCCACTCTTACAAACTCTGACATGACTAAATAACTCAAGGCTTTAATGGGTTATGCCAAAGCATATTTTCACCAGGTTAATAAGCCCTTCATCACCTATCATCTCATGGGAAACACACTTCTCACAATCTAGAACCTGAGTAATGAATCTTCTGGGAAAAAATAAAATCAGTGAAAGACTACTCTTGAACACCATTGGAAGGGACTCGATTGTCTTATTCTCACTACTCACACCGCAGCAAAACTTCAGGATCTTGAAAATTCAAGTCCACATCTCACAATTTTATTAAGACACATGATGCTGTCCACCCATTGGGGACATTATGATAAAGCTAACCAGGAAAGTTATATCATCCTAGATGCAGCCAACTTCACCATGATTATGGATCACGACTTCTCTGCCCTCAGGAAAGTTTTTTTTTTTTCTTTTTCCATAAAGTTCTTTCCTTTTCGAAAAAGGAAATTCATGGGATCACAATTTGTGGATGACTTTAGCCAAAACTGATGGTGTAAGCAAAAAACCAGAGCAATTGTAAAGTATATGAAGACAAGCTGGTTTCCAGTGAGAAAGTATTCCAATAGAGATCCTGAGATATCACTCTTGTTGGCGGTAAGATATTGATAGTATGGACTTGTCAAACGTTGGGAAAAGTCATGGAATTTGTAGCTAACTCCCGGAGGTTCAGAAGGGTAGATGTGAGACTCTGAAAATTGTTTGATAAAATGCACTTCAATAGAAATACTAATCACACAACATTAGCCCTTCCTTTTACTTATGTTTAGGGCTGGTTTGTGAGCAAAACTAAATGTTGTATCTAACTTTCCCTTGATTTCCTACTATAGAAAGCTTGAATTAAAAAGTGTCTGATACTATTGTTGCTTTAGATGATGCTACAGTACACATTTTTTAAAAAATGTACATTTAAAGAAATTTCTCGACAAAAAGGAAGGTATGATGTGCTTGTCAGTGGGCTTGTAAGTAGCCTAAGACATGAATTGTACACTTGGCTTTTCCAAGGTTTTCTAATATTTATGTTCTTCCAGTGGTTTTTCAGGTTATTATGAATAGTGTTAACAAGCTAATGACAAAATTGGCTAGTTTTTAAATTCAGACAATTTTACAGTGAACTATGGTCCTTAATCACCATCATACCACAAAGGAAGACTATGAACAACTGCGATCAAATACTACTGAACTGCTCATGTTGTCAAAACTTTGAGTGATTCCTTCTCCTGGGGTCCTATTCAGAATTACACTTTAACCTTATTATTCTCCTCGTTTTCATCATAATAGTTCCCCTGGTGTGCTAAATAATACCAAATGTTAAATGTCCATGTGTAGCCATTCATCAGATTCAAATGATCTCACTTTAACTAGGTCATCAATAATACAAAGAACTATTCAGGGACTTTGTGGTATCCCACGTTAAACAACCACCAGGGTCCTCTGAGATATCAGAGTTCCTGGTATCAACTCTTGCCTCCAGTACTAATCCAGCTTCCTGCTAATATGCCTGGTTACCAGCCAATGGTGGGCCAAACAGTTGGGTTCTTGTCACTCCTGTAGGTGACCTGGATAGAGTTCTTGGCTATTGGCTTTGGCCTGGCCCAGCCCTGACTTTTGCAGTCATTTGGGGCATGAACCAGAGGCTTGAAGATCCCTCCCCCCTTCTCTGTCTCTCTCAAATAACTAAATACAGCTATTCAACTGACATGTCCTTGTGACTTGAACATTCCACACTGCGAGAAAACATTTGTATGTGCATTTACGAAGATGACAGAGTGATCAATGCCAAGACTTTGGTCAATCTTACAAAATTGAGGGGCTGACCCAAAAGTGATGGTGGTGATGGGAGGATTGACAAATAAATTTGACCTGAACATGCCTCTGCATTTGAGCTCCATGCAATGAACTGCAGCCTAACTTAGCATGTAAGGTAACTGAAAGCTGAACTTGAGTATACTCTTAGAATAAATGGCTTAACCTCAGTCAATTTCAGCAGCTGAGCTTCAGTCTATCACAGGCAGCCAACTGATTCAAATAAGGAAAAATGCCAAGCTGTAGACAATTAAGCTGTAGCTGTACCTCTCTTCCTATTTCTACATTAATTTAGGCTTGACCATGTTGTGTGCCAGATTCCTTTGAACCTGTTCTAATTCTAAGGACTGCCGGGTTCATGAATTGCTCTTTGCTCAATTAAACTCTGGTAAATTTAACTTGTCTAAGGTCTTTTCTTTTAATACAGCAGACTTTCATTCTGTAAAGGCAAGCATTGACAATTGAACAAATGATCATTTTGCTAATTCCATATTCACGTATGACTCATGCCTCATCCTGCAATGCTGTGAAGCCTGCTTTGTGAGAGGCGGCAGCTGCTTTACATTAAGCATCATTACCAGTTTTTCTTGAAAGAGGATGTGGGGAGAATAATTCCATTGCTTCTAATGTTTGTAGTGTTTCATGTTTAGAGGACTAAATTTGGTGAGGCCGCTATATTTTACTGTAGATTTATAAACTAGTGTAATTCAGGACCTTGACTTCTGGAGACTAGGTTGGGATTCAGACTAACTAAAGAACAATTGCAGAGCTGGATTCAGATTCATAACTTTTATTCACAGTAGCAATGAAAATATACACATAAGCACATCCACTTGCCCATGGCAGCAGTCAGGCCACAGAGAGGATATGTCTTCATGTCAGTGGCTGCAGGGGAACACACACAGACATCTCCATGTAGCGGTATCCACACTAGTCACATAATACCTGTACCCATAAGGTTGGGACAAAGACTGAAGGAAGTCTATTGGTCTCCTTTTGAGGGGCATTTGCTCCCTCATCATAATTCTAGTGGCCACTGGCACTTATGAGGGATGCTCCTGGGAACAAACAGTACAGTTTTGGCAGGCTTCTAGAACTTCATGATAAGTTACATGCAAGTTCAAGGCCTTCACTGTGGTGCACGTGGTCTTTTGTCCTGCATGTAGCAGCCATCAATGTAACCAGTGAGCAATATAATATTCAGGAACCCAGGAACTTTTTTCAACTAAAGTGCCTTAGCAGGAGTGTCAGCCTCATTGGTTCCCTGGATAAGCAAGAGGTGTGTGACCTGTCACGTGGTATATGGTGATTTTATTACAGTGTCCAATCTCTTCTAAATCTTCCCATGTAGCTTGGCCCCATAAGGGTGGGAGCCTAACCGTGCAATCTCAGCATGTCATGTCATTAGACAGACCTTGATAGTCCAACTGTCTGTGCAAATGGCAACAGATGAAAGTCCGCTGACAGCAACCTGTTGCACGGCTAAAAACTTGGCCCATTGTCTGCTTTATTGACTACCTGATTCCTACTAAATTGGCTCAGTGGAACACTGGGAGGCCACCAGAGTCCATGGCATTAGATGTCCTCGGCTGGATCTGTCTGTGTTCTAGGCCTCCACAGTAATCCGTGGAGTTCCATCTTGGAATGGACTAGGTACCCGTTCCACAGCATATGGGGCCACAGGGAGCGTATTGTCAGTCACATAGTCACAGGACACAAAATTCCTTCAATTCACCACGCAACAGGCTTGTTACAGATAGGCACCCCACTTTGCCAGTGTGTGCATTTGTGCTGTCCCACTATGTGGTTTTACTGACCTGTCTTGTATGCAAACAGCAATATGGTATGAGGTGTCCACAATGACAGGAGCATTGTCTGTTATGACTTCATCAGCCCACCAGGTGACACACCCTGCAGTAAGCTGTTTTTCAATTAAGGAATACTGAATGTCTGCTCTTTTACATAATTGTGACCAAAACCCAATTGTCTATTTTAGCCATTCAGGCTACTGCTCCAACCAAAACCTTCTGTAGTGACATGCATGTCAAACTCTCACTGGCAGGATCTGGCCTTGTCTTCGATCCAACACATTGACAGCCTGGGTGGCTTGTGCATTCTGCTTAGTTTCTGTGGAAGCTATTTTGTCTTGCCCATTCCACTGAGACCTCATGCCCTTTTTTGTCAAATGGTGCAAGGGCCTAAAAATTTGTGCCAAATATGGAATAAATGCACTCCAATGTCCCAACAATCCTACAAATTTCTGTAACTGTTTTATAGTTGTTGGGATGGGAAAAGCCTGAATTTTATCTGCCACTATCTCAGGGGTGATCTTGCTCTTACCTATTCAAACAACTCCTAAGAATTTGACAGAGTCCTGGTCCCTATAATAGCTTCCAAATCCATGCGAGAGTAACAGGTAATCATCACGTTGTCTGTGTAATGAAACATTTGTATGAATGGAGGTACAGACCACCATACCAAGTCCACTGCTTCCAAACCATGACAAAGTTGGGGCCATGTAGATAGCCATGTGGAAGAGTGGAGAAGTTCCACTGTCATCTGTGTAAGTGAAGGCAAACTGGTCTTGACTCTTAGGAGATGTATCAATAGAAAAGAAATCCTTACCACATTGAAAACAAAATGAAAAGTTCCAAGCTCATGGTCCATGATATTACTCAGTGATGGAACTGCTGCATGCAGAGGGAGGAAAAACTTTATTAAGCTCCCCGTAATCTACCATAATCCACCATGCCCCATCTATTTTTTTTCATAGGCTGCACTGGTAAGTTAAATTGGCTATGCAGAGGCTTAATAATGTGAAACTACTCTTGTTCCAAGATGGTTCCGGTAATTTCTTCATGATAGCCCCCCCACCCCAGTAGTTTGTACTGCTTGGTATTTGTCACCTGCCTGGGCATAGGTGACAGCAATGGTGTTTGGATAGCATGCCCTCTCAGCTTTAACTTGCAAGAACATCCCCACTATAATTTTTAACCATATGCTCTGCAAGACATCAATAACCAGTATATATTTGTATTGGAGACCCATATATTCCAGGATTGGTAGACACCCTACTCCCAAGGGCGAGTTTATTGCTTTTACCTGAATAGAGTGTCCTCAATAGCTATCTATGGCTACTTGGAACCCAGGAAACTTCTCAGGGCTGCCATGCAGCAATGTACATTCAGCCCCTGAATCAACCAGTGCCACTACTCTCTAAACATTAGATGAGGACATTCGGTTAACAAGTTCTGTGTGGAGTCTTTGGTCCCCACTCATCTCCACCAGTTGAGTACCTTGACCTCTCCCCCAACATTATTTAAATGCCCAGTTGTTACTTGTGGCCATTCCAGACAGCTCAGAGTCCCTCTGAAAATCTCATAGCTGTACTGCTTGGATCTCTGGTGTCTGCTTGGGTGCTTTGCTAAATTAGACTTCCTAAGTGCTCAGAACCATCATTCTGGTTTCATTTTCTGGCACAATTCCAGCAATACCTTATTAGTCTGTCCATATAACTTTTCTCTGTCTGGCCCTTATGCTAAGAGATCAATTCACATTTGGGTTCAAGTGACATTAATTGATCCTTTTCCTTCTCTCTTTCATGTATGCACTCTCTTCCACTTGTGCACTTCCCACTTCCATGTGCTCATTGTAATGGCCTCTTTATTTTTTTAAAATTTTTTATTTATTTATTTTTTGACAGGCAGAGTGGATAGTGAGAGAGAGAGACAGAGAGAAAGGTCTTCCTTTTTGCTGTTGGTTCACCCTCCAATGGCCGCTGCGGCCGGCGCATCACGCTGATCCGAAGCCAGGAGCCAGGTGCTTTTCCTGGTCTCCCATTTGGGTGCAGGGCCCAAGGACTTGGGTCATCCTCCACTGCCTTCCCGGGCCATAGCAGAGAGCTGGCCTGGAAGAGGGGCAACCGGGACAGAATCCGGCGCCCCAACCGGGACTAGAACCCGGTGTGCCGGCGCCACAAGGCGGAGGATTAGTCTGTTAAGCCACGGCGCCGGCCTGTAATGGCCTCTTTCAAATCAGTAACAGTATGGGGAGTCAGATTGATAGGCTGTCCATATTTGAAGCTTCTATTGCAACAAATGAACCAAAGGAAGCTTCTGCATTCCTGTGGTGCAAACTTCATCTATTCCATGAATCCCAACATTGTAGATAGCACTGTGCACACCCAGCCCAATGCTCCTGTAACATGTACTGTAACTCACCATATGTCTCCATTTACTGATGGCCCTAGGTAAATCTCCAACATTAGGCCACCGATGCAAGTGTTAGCCAGAAGACAATCCAGAAGAGAATTGATCCCCTACTATGTTATGAGCAGTCTAAAGCCTCTGACACAGGGCTGGGTATACAGAGATGCAAGTTTGTTCATTTCTGACCCTTAGAGCAGAATCCCATGTGTGGGTGGATACCCATTCATCCCATAGCTGAAACAGCCTGCTGCGCAAGATTCAGAATTCTGTCCATACTTCACCCCAGCTCTGCCTGTGTGTGTACAGATGGAACACGGAATGCTCACAACCCGACAAAGCCTCAGTCAGTGAGTGCCACACAGTCTTGACTGGCCATCCCTGAACTCCACCCTTTGAAGAGGGGAGACAGTTCCATTTAGGCTAGAATTTAATCCTGCTGACTATGCCAGTTGTAATTCAGGAACTTGACTCCTGGGGGACAGTCAGGATTTGGACAGGCCATAGAACAATTTCAGAGCCCTATGCAGATTCGTACCTCCTTTTTTCACAGCAGCAGTAAAAATATACACTGGACATGTCCACTTTCCTGTGGTGACCATGGATCACCAAGAGAATCCACATTTGAGTCCATGGTCGTGGACAAGTACACACAGAGACATCTAACCATGCCTCACCCTTCTTCTTATTTGAGCCTACAGACAACATTGGCCTGAAGCCAAGCAGTTTCATAACAGAGCTATAGTAGTTCTGGGTCTGCTGGTTACAGTGACACTGGTTGCCATAGAAGCATAGAGACATGGTATAGAGTTCTGGGATAGAGGCATGAGAATCTGATAAATCTCACTTTCCTAACAACTAGGCACTCTAGTCCTCTTCACTCTCAGGAAAGGCAGTGTAGAAAAGTAGAGATCAGGGCTGGCGCCGTGGCTCAGTAGGCTAATCCTCCGCCTTGTGGCTCCGGCACACCGGGTTCTAGTCCCAGTCGGGGTACCGATCCTGTCCCGGTTGTCCCTCTTCCAGGCCAGCTCTCTGCTGTGGCCAGGGAGTGCAGTGGAGGATGGCCCAAGTTCTTGGGCCCTGCACCCCATGGGAGACCAGGAGAAGCACCTGGCTCCTGTCATTGGAACAGCGCGGTGTGCCGGCCGCAGTGCGCCTACTGCGGCAGCCATTGGAGGGTGAACCAACGGCAAAAAGGAAGCCCTTTCTCTCTGTCTCCCTCTACTGTCCACTCTGCCTGTCAAAAAGCAAAAAAAAAAAAAAAAAAAAAAAAAAAAAAGTAGAGATCATGGGAAGTAAGAGGTTCAGTTTGCTTTTACTTCGATTCACTCACCACTGTTGAGATGACTTAGTATCTTCAATTTAAAAAGACACTCGAGTGTTTTCCAGATAAGGTAACAGTGAGGTTCCTGAAAATGCAAGCCTATGTTTCTCTATATATACTAAGCACTTATTTTTTTGTTGTTTTTATCAAATGTCCATGTATTTTAACAGATTGTCAACAGTTTCTTATTCTCAACAGGTTAAGAAAAACTCTTCTTGAAGCAAGTGTTGTGGCACAGCAGGTTAAGCCATTGCTTGGGGTATTTGCACCCCATAGTGCCCATTTCAGTCCCAGCTACTCTGCTTTCTGGACAGCTTCCTGTTAATCCTTTCTGGAGGCAGCAGAAGATGCGTCAAGTGCTTGGGCTCCTACTATTCCTGTGGGAGACCCAGATGGAGTTTAAGGCTTCTGACTTTGGTTTGACCCAGCCTTGCCTGTTGCAGACATTTGAGGAATGAACCCACAGATGATTCTGCATTTCAAAAAGATAAAAATCAGTCAATAAATATTACAAAAAAAGGAATCACTATTCTACATGATGCTTCTCATACTGGATTCCCAATTCATGGAACATTTTGTTCTCTCCAAATTCTCACCAAAGTATCATTGGAATAACAGATTGCAATCAAAGGAAAACAGCATTATTTTCATACAATTATATATTATATATATATATATATATGCACTATACTCCATTGCTATAGATTATATTTGAGATTACTCAAGACTATGCTAAATTTTGGATAAGACATGGAGAAGACAGAAATTATTTTAGTGATGATACTTTGTGAAAATTGTGACACTAACTGACTTTAGGATTTTTTGATTCTTGAACAATTTTTCTTCATATTTCTCTTTAAAACAAAGAGAAGTAATACAGTTAAAACTTAATTATTTTATTTTGTTGTAACAATAAAAAGAGTCTAGTTTTCTGTCTCTATGTGTGTCACTACTAACATATGGGAATATAAGAAAGTCCAGGCTTTCTACTTTTTCATTTGAAGAGTTGTGAGTCCTTCTGATAAGTGGTCTATAAGTTTATGTTGCTTATGCTGCTAGTGTTGTCCCTACTGGAGCTTTCACATCAAACACTTTGGAAATGCAGACTTAAGGATAGAAAGTCTGGAAATACTCAATGTCTTTTCCTTTATACCTTCATTCTCATGGGTGTTTCCCAATTAAGACAGATACAGATCATATATCAATCGTCATGTCTTGCCCAAGAATATGGTGTTAGATAGTTCGGCTTTTTTGTTAGCAGAATAACTTAATGAGAAGATGAAAAGCTAGAGCTTTAACAAATGTTGTTCCTTTTCCCATATTAGGTTTAAAATTGGGCTTTACATTCTTCAAATTAAAAGACATTCAGACCTGGCTAAAAAGCCCATGAGAGCATTTCAGGCATGGAAAGACAAGACACTGTGGCAAAAATGACCTACATTAAAGACCTCCGTGAGTGAGATCCCAATGGAAAGAAGGGGCCATCAAAGAAAGAGGAACATTTCTCTGAACAGAGGAGAGAACTTTCTTTTTGCTTATGGCCCTATCTAAATACTGACAGAGTTTGTAGATTCAAAAGGCTTCTTTAGCCTTGGCAGCTCATGACAAGCGCCTTGGGTCATCACTGGTTTCATAAATAAGAGTGTTGTTACATTAACAACAGAAGTCATGGTGCATTTGCTCCCCATGTAAGACCTCTGTCCTTAATGAGCTGTACTATGAGAATTAACGGTAAAACTTGTCTTCAAACAGTGCTTTCTACTTTGCGTGTCTGTGTGGGTGCAAACTGTTGAAATCTTTACATAGTATAGAGTTGATCTGTATGTAAAGATAATTACAAATGAATCTTAATGAAGAATGGGATAGGAGAGGGAGTAAGAGGTGGGATGGGAGCAGGGTGGGAGGGCAGGTATGGGGGGAAGAACAGCTATATTCCAATAGCTGTATCTATGAAATTTATCTTTATTAAATAAAAATTTTCTTAAAAAATTGTTTTCTTTATAGGGCTACTCCCCCACCTAGGTGGATAACACCACACTCCCCATTCTTTCTTCCAGAGGTAGCTTTAAGTCTTCAATGTCATGCTCCTTCTGTTTCCTCTAATCATATATACCTTTCTACGGGAGGAAAATTTTTTTTCCAGCTGAACAAATATTCTATAAAAAAGAATGAAAATGGCTACAGCAACCAAGCCTTGAACTGGCACTCTGATATGGAATGCCACCACCCAAAGCTGCAGGTTTTGACATTTCCCCACAACGTCAACCCCTGATATCTGACATTTTTTTGTGTATCTGTTAGCCATTCTTATTTCTTATTTTAAAGCAACGTATATCTAGATTTTTTGCTAATTTTTTTGGAGCCTGAGTTCCTTATGTTTTTTGGGTAGTAAGACTATCAGAGTCATACCTTATAGTTATTTTTTCGCTTTATGTAGGTGGTTTCTTCACTTTGTAAATTGTTTCCTTTTTTTATAGAAGCTGTTTCATTTGATGTAATCCTATTTGTCTATTTTTGCTTTTGCTTCCAATGCTTTTGAGATTTTATCCAAACATCCTTGCGTAGACCATGTCATGAATCTTTTCTCCTAGGTTTTGGCAAAGGAATTTCAGTTTGGGGTCATAATTTCAAGTCTTTGATTGGTTCAAGTTGATTTTTCAAATATGTTCAACATAAGGATATAATTTTACTTTTCTGCCTGTGTGTATCCAGTTTTCCCAGCATCCTTCATGAAAGATATTCTGCTTTCCACATTTTGTGTTTTTGATAACTCTGTCAAGAATTACTTAGCTGTTAATGAATGTATTCATTTCTGGCCTTTTTAGTCTTCCATTAGTCTATGTGTCTGTTTTTATGCCAACACAAGATTTCAGTTACTATAATTTTATATATTTTGAAGTGAGGTGGAGTGATGCTTCTAGGTTTGTTCTTTTTATGTAAGATACTTTGGCTACTTAGGGTCTTTGGTAGTAGTAGTTCCATAGAGATTTTTGGATTGATTTTGCTATTTCTGTAATAATTGTTATTTGTATTTTGATGGGGATTGTAATGCAACTGCAGTTCAATTTGGGTAGCATGGACATTTTAGTAATGTGTATCCATCCAATTAATGATATCCATTTTTTAAATTTCATTCATCAGCATTTTTAGTGTAAAGATCTTTCACCTGAATTTATTCATAGATATTTTCCTTTGCAGCTGTTGTACATGAGATTTTTTAAAAAAATATTTATCAGATAGCTCACTATTCATGTATAGGAATGCTACTAGTTTGTGTAAGTTGTTTTTATATACCTCTACTGTGATGAATTTGTCTATTAGACCTGCTGGTTTTCCTTTTTTTGTAAATAAGATAATTTCATCTGCAAACAGGGACAATTTTATTTCTTCCATTCTCATTACGATGCCTTTTATTTCTTCCTCTTGCCTGAATACTCTGGCTAGAAATGCATGTACTCCATTGAATAGAAGTTCTGGGAGTGGGTATAGTTATCTTGTTTTAAAAACAAATAAAAAGAGCTTTTTTTTTTTTTTTAAAGAATTCTGAAAAGTTTTCCCCACCCGGTATGATGTTAGCTGTTGGACCATCATAAAAGGCCTTTCTTGTATTGAGGTACATTCCTACTATACTGAGTTTTTGTTTTTTTTTTTTAAACATGCATGTGCATTGAATTATGCCAATTTTTTCCCTGTATCTATGGAGATGATCATGTAGTTTTGTTATTTATTCTGTTAAAGGGATGTATCATATCTGTTGATTTGCATATGCTGAAATATTCTTGTACCTCTGGAATGAATACTACTTGATTAAAGTGATTAATATTTTTGAAGTACTGTTGGATTTATTTTGCTAGCATTTTGTAGAGGATTTTTTACATCTATGTTAATCTGATATATTTATCTGAATAGTGTTCTTTTTCTGTTTTCCTTTGGTTTTATTATAATATAATGCTGGTTTCATAGAATAAGTATGAAAGTAGCCCCTCACCTTTGATTTATTGGAGTGGTTTGAGAAAAATTGGTATTGATTCTTCTAATTGTTTTATAGAATTCAGCAGTAAAGCTATCAGGCAGACTTTTCTTTGATGAGAGATTTATAATTTATTGATTGAATTTCCCTAGTCATTGATGTTCTACTTAAATTTTTCTATTTCTTCATGATTCAATGCTGCTAGATTTTGTGTCTAGGAGTTTACTCATTTCTTCTCGGTTATCCAGGTTGTTGACATGGAATTGTTAATAGTAGATTCTTATAATTCCTATGTTTCTTTGATATCAGATGTAGTGTTTACTTCTTCATCTCTGGTTTTATTTTTTTTTCTTCTCTCTTATTTTCTTAGTTAATATAGCTAACAATTCTTCAATTTTATTTGATACCTCTCATTTTTTCATGTAGGTGTTTATGACTATAAACTCCCCTCTTAAGACTGCTTTTGCTATGCCACTTTTAAATGATATATTTCAATTTCTTTACCTCTCAAGGAATTTTCTGAGTTTCCCTTTAATTGTTTCATGTGGCAATTGATTATTCAGCAACATGTTGTTCAATTTCTATGTATTTGTAAGGATTCAGCATTTTTCTTGTTACTGATTTATAGTTTTGTATTATTGTGGTTCGAAAAGATACTTGGCATGAATTCAGTCCTCTTATATTTGCTATCTAGCCTTAGAATCTTCTTGCACAGTTGCGAATAATGCATATTCAGCAGCTGTTGGATGGCCGCTTTATAAATGTTGGTTAAGTCGAGTTGGTGTAGAGTGCATTCTTAGTGTGAGGTTCTCTCTCTGATTTTGTTTTTGATTTCACACTTCACATATTTTTGTGTTATTTGTCCCACAAAAGTTATTGTAGCTTTACTTGTTTTAAAGAAATGAGGTCTTTGCTAATTATATACTGAAGTGATCTTCTGTATATAAAGAGAATTGGAAATGAAAAAAAAAAAACAACCTGGTGTTAAAATGGAAATGGCATAGAAAATTAATTAATTTGAAAAAAAAATTATGTAGGATCTCTGTCTTTAATGTGCTGTACATTGCTATTTAATGCTATAATTAGTAATCCAATGGTAGTTTTTTCACTTTATGTTGCTATATGGGCAAAATGTTCAAATCTTTACCTAATATATACTAAACTGATCTTCTGTATACAAAGAGAATTGAAAATGAATCTTTACATGAATGGAAGGGGAAAGGGAGCGGGAAAGGGGAGGGTTGCGGGCGGGAGGGAAGTTATGGGAGGGGGGAAGCCATTGTAACCCATAAGCTATACTTTGGAAATTTATATTCATTAAATAAAAGTTTAATAAAAAAAAAAAGAAAAGAAAACAGAAGGGCCACTGAAGACAAAAAAAAAAAAAAGAAATGTACCTTTCAATCTTTATACTAGAGATGTAATTGATTTATCCATCATTGTCCTAGTATTAGAGTATTTGGGGTTTTGTCAGTGAGTGCTATGTGTTCTCATTTTTAATTAATAAGCATATTATTCCTTCAACTAGAATAGTTTCCTTTACCATTTCTTGTAAGGCAGTTCTACTGTTGATAAATCACTTCATCTTTTGTTTGTCTGCCAGTCTTTATTATTCCTTCATTTTGAAAGATAGCACAGATTCATATAGCATTCTTAATTGTCAGTCTTTTTTTCTCTTCTTTTTTCCTTTTCTTTCTTTTTTCTTTCCTTTTCTTTCCTTCCTTCCTTTTTCCTTTTTTTCCCTATCTAATCCAGCTTAAGAAGGAAGATCTTTTAATCTTCTTTTAATCTTGCCCATTTCATCTCCGTATGCTTCAGGCATATGCATGGACCTGATACTAGTTACAGCTGTTCCATGAGAAGCTTTTCTCAATGCCCTTCCTCTGAGCTCCAGCAGTCTACGTTTACCTTACACTTGGATGGCTAAAAAGTACCTCTCCTAACTTGTTTGTGATATTCTTTTCCCACGCCTAACCTTTACCTGTTTCCTCATTATTTGCTCTTCTCATTTGCTAATTCTTTTCACTGAACTCCTATTCTTCCATTGGCCCACTGCCTTCTAGCCACACTGACTTCCTTGCAATTTCTTCCGCACTACCAGACACACAGACCATAACTTCTGTCGTCCCTGCCTGAAATACAATGTCTCGGCATCTCATGGTTTCCTTCCCTTCACCATTCATCTCTGGCTCACACATATTTTGCAAGTTCACAGCTCCCTGGACTTACTGCTTAAGATATAACCTCTCTTCCTACTCTCTTACTTTCTTTCCACACTTTATTTCCCTCCACATCACTATTTCCATCTGCCACAATACAGATTTTCTGCATTTATTTGTTTATTCAGTGTGTCCCCACAATTTGGGTAAATTGTAACCTTCCAGGAAGGTAGGAAATTCTTCTGCAATGGTGATCTTTGCTATCATGCCTGGAATAGTATCTGCCAAATTTTGGGCTCTCAGTAAATGTTTGTTGAATGAAGTCAAGAAACTGAAGCATGGATTATATTTATAGTAGCCATTTACCTTGGGAATGTTGAAACTGTAATCTTAATGTGAAACTGAACATTTACAAATAGAGTTTTTTATATGTCCGTGAGGAAATTTTTTTTATCAGACATTTTCAGCCATCTCAGTCTAAATAAAAAATTAAACCTTGGAACCTTACACAAAGTTTTTAACCTTGGGCTGGGATGGTGAGTATGTGCAATCTCACATGGAACTTTGACTGCTACATTAATCATATTATCTCTCAATGTAATCATAAATAGCTGTTGAAAGACATCCAAAGGCACTCTGGATATAGGGGCAGGTGAAGCCAGATTGTGATCCTACATGGGTATTACAGTAAGAAATGAACATAATTGGTTATATTCACTTTTTGTATTATATTATAATAGTATATATAATGTTGATATTAAAATAAGAGTAAGTTTTGTAGATTATACAAAATAATAATAGATAATAATCTGTCACAATGAGATATTGAATTTTTCAGTAACCATTTAGATAACAACTCAGGACTAAGATGAATGATGGCAACAAAAGAGATGAAAATTTAACACTACACTTACAAAAATAAGATCAAACTGAGATTGTCTGCTCGTGGTGATGATGAAAGGTCAGTATAATTTATCATTACTATTATGTAACAAAAATATTATTAGATGAAAAATATTCATTGTACTAACATAATTTTAAAAAGAGCATTTTCCCCCTTGGGATGCTTACAATTTCAAACAAAAGAAGGTTGCCAGCAGAATGTTTTCAGCTACTTTAGTGGAATCAGTATGTACCAAAATGTAAATACTTCTAAAATACAGGAAATAATTCATTTTATTCACAGATATGTGTTCTCTGCTCAAAATCCTGGTTCCTAAGTATGATTGGGAATTAAATTCAAGTGAGTTAGTTTTAACATCCTTATAATGAATTTCATTCTGTCTTAATTTGAGAGAAAAGAGAAAAACTTGGCCTGCTTTTTTCGCAGGAGGCATCTTACCCTTCCACCCAGGTAGACACAGAGCTAACGATGTGCAGGGACTCATGTGGTGAGAGAGCTGCATTTAGCTCCTCGTGTTTGGCTGAACAGCAGGTATTGATCAGCTCATGCAATCGCCTCCCCTTTACTTCTTTATCCAACAAACTCAAGCTGACCTGCCAGCCACAGGATGATTTCTTTCTCAAATTTGTATGAGATTCTATCTTGGCTCCTCTAATTCATCTTCATCTTTTCTCCTTTTACTATTTTATTTTATTTCTGCCAGTAAAGTCTCTGCTATTTCACTTGGGAAAAATAGTTGAAATAGAGCAAAACAAAACAAAACTAACGAGGTCTTATTCACATCACTTCCTGTTAAATAGCTTGGTTTCCTTTGAATGATACCGGTTAATTCTTACACTCATTTCATTTATTAATATAGATTAGTAACACATCTTTTATTGTATAGTTTTAGCTAACTGCTCCCTTTTTTGAGAAAAAATAAATATTTGCTGTTTTTTCAGCTAAGTATTATTCTACTACTTTTAGGCAGGCATTTACAGTTTTCATTTTGTCTTGAATGTTAAACTTGTGAGGTAGAACCTATTGTATCTTTATAGGTTAAGGAAATGAGATATAAAGAGGCTCAGTGATTTTCCCCACCAAACTAGTAAGTTCCTGATCTGGGATTTAAATAGAGGTCTATGTTCCTCACCATTACACTGAGCAGCCAGTTTCAGTGGAAACATTAGCCAATCTTGAAGCCTAGTCTCTCTATAGTAACTTTCATGTAGATACCAAAAAAGTTTATTTTTCTGGATTCGATGACTGCAAATCGATATCTTACTAAATTTTACTCAAGTGACTTGAGGGAATAGTGGCATAAGGTCAAGCCAGTCCCATAAGATATCAAGTCACAAGATTCATGAAGTGATTTATCTCCTCTGTAGAAAATATTTTTATGTTAGGTTTTATCTTGAGGGCTTTTTCAGGAACCCAGGTCTTGAGCAAAAAGTAACTACCACCTCCAGACCAACTGGAACCCACATTACCATTATCAAAATTCCCTAAAGAGTACAACAGTATGTCCTTTCACTGACCAATCAACTTCATGGACAAAACACAGACATACACAGGAGTTGGATAAGCACCTTCAGTGCTAACATAAATCTATAAAATTCCTTACTCTTCACCACTCAGGAAGTCAGGAATTAAGTGCTAACTACCTCTATTGCTTGCTCTGCACTATGCAAATAAATACCCACTTTATTTATTTATTTATTTATTTATTTATTTATTTATTTTATCGCCATGGAGTCTGTCAGTGATTGGCTAACGAGGCACTGGGTGAATAAACCCAGTTTGTGGATTCTATAACAATCTGATGGGTTTTTAGGAAAGACCAAAGTAGAATTAGAAGGTAAGAAAATGATTGAGATCCTTTGCAGTTCTTACTACCCAAATAATGTTTCCATCCATCTTTCTCAACTACCATCAACACTGTACATCTTTCACATATAAATCTGAGAGTGCCAAATCATTCCTTAAAATTTTTGGTAGTTTTCCCTTCATCTACATTAATAGCTCATTAATAGCTTTGAAACTTTTGTTCTGCCAATGTTCCATTATAATTTTAGTTTAAAATTGTTATAATGCTCCATCTGTTTTGGAAGCATTTTTATCTGTTTGAAAATTAGAGTTACATGAAGGGAGGAGAGAGAGAGAGAGAGAGAGAGAGAGAAAGAGAGAGAGAGAGAGAGAGTTTTCCATCCACTGGTTCACTCTCCCAAATGGCTACAACGGCCAGGGCAGGGCCAGGCTGAAGCCAGGAGCAAGCTTCTTCTGGGTCTCTCAAGTGGGTGCAGGGGGCCCAGGTACTTGGGCCATCTTCTGCTGCTTTCTCAGGCTCATTAGCAGGGAGCTGAGTAGGAAGAGGAGCAGCTGAGGTGGAAACCAGTATCTGAATGAGATGCTGGCACTGTCAACAGTTGCTTTACTCACTATGCTACAATGCCAGTGCCTGTTTTAAAATCTTAAATATATTTTACTAACACTTATTTTTAACTCCTTGACATTGGTGACAGATTAAGTGCAGGCCACCAAATGGCTGCGGAAGGAAAATCTACTCTACAATTGCAATAAACTTTGCTCTCCGCAAAGAAATTTTTATATCACCAGCAAACTACATATATATATATATATGTGTGTGTGTGTGTGTGTGTGTATGTATTTTATTTTTTCCACAAAATATTTCATGTTCTAAAATGAAAACAACCAAAACAAAGTAGAACAAAAACTAATTTGCATGGCTATTGAGCTAACTTTGTTAAGTATTTTTATAATTAGCATAGGCCTAAGTGCAAGACCCAACCATAGTCCTGCTGCAAATTAATATAACTATTTTGTTTGATTTGAGCTTTTTTTTGAGGACCATGCATACTTTCCAATTTTTAGAGGTACCTAAGGTCTATAGATTTCCGATTTTCCTTTCTCTGCAATGGAAGGTGTTAAAAATGAACAGGAATCTTGGATCAAATTCTACCACACATATAAATATCTATTAGCAGAAATTACAAAAAGTTGTACTATGACTTCTTTTTTTTTAAATTTTAAAGGTAGAGTTATAGACAGTGAGAGAGAGAGACATAGAGAAAAGTCTTCCTTCCGTTGGTTGACTCTCCAAATGGCTGCTACGGCCGGTACTGCACCAATCCGAAGCCAGGAGCCAGGTGCTGCCTCCTGGTCTGCATGCGGGTATAGGCGCCCAAGCACTTGGGCCATCCTCCACTGCCTTCCCAGGCCACAGCAGGGAGCTGGACTGGAAGAGGAGCAACTGGGACTAGAACCCAGCACCCATATGGGATGCCGGCCCTGCAGGTGGAGGATTAACCAAGTGAGCCACAGCGCCAGCCCATACTATGACTTCTAAAAATTTGAAGTCCTAGGTTTCTGTCCTTGTACTTTGAAAAAAAAAAAAAAATCACTCCAGGCAAATGTGAACTTTATCAGAAGTCAGCCAAATTTCTGGTCAGGCAAAGGAAATACATATGTTGTTTGCTATAAACAGGCCTATCTCAGAATCCTAGGCTGAGGATTCTGCTCCTAGAATAGGTAGAACCCTGAGCTCCTTTATTCTTGATAGTGCGGGATTTTTAAAAATTTTTTCATCAATGGATGCCCTTTGGGTATTTTTGAGATTAATAATGCTAATTAATATGCCCTAGGTAGTTAACAGAGTCTTGTTACTTACAGTAGCTACATTTGAAATGTGAATTTCTGAATAGAATTTTATATGAAATAAGTAATACTGGAGTTTTTAACCTGTCATGTCTGAAGTAATGAGTAAAACTAACCATAAGCATAGGTATCATTGAAATGAAATGAATAGGATCTAAAAATTCAGTTGTGAGATAAAGAGGTTATCCTGGGATATGGAATCTGTGGAATATGGAGCCCTGACTCATTCTCCAAACAATACAGAATTTTGTCTACTAGCACAACACTTGAGAACAAGAGCTGGGCTAAGCATAGGAAGCAATCACTAGTTAATTCATATTTAAATGTGAGTTTTCATGGGATATTTTATTGTATATATTAAATTATGTTGAATTATTTCAACGTCAGTTACAACCCATATAACAGGACATAGTACTACGGGAGGAAACTGTCACTATAAGTGTCCTCAGATTAGTTATGCCCGTCACCACAAACTCTACCCAAGTGACCTAGTTTTCTCTACTGAGAAAAAATGACTAAATCCTTCTCTCCCTGTGTTTTAAATCTTTAATATGTTTTTCAGGAAGTAGTTTGACTTGAACAATTTCTAAGAACACTAGAGAGGAAATAAGGACAAGAGACTAATGGAAAATTTTTTTCTCACACACAGGCAGAAAGAATTCAATATACAAAAGGAAATTTTATCTTTGAATTTCATTTTTCAGAAATTTTTTGAAGTATGTTTGAACAATGAGCCAAAATTTGAGAAATATTAGCCACTTTTCTTCATGAATATGGGTAAGTGATGTTATTCAGGTATGAATGATAGACTCTTTCCTTATTTTTATGCAAATGTAGTTGATATCAATTTTAGTCCTAACCTAAGTATAGCATATAGGCCACACACATGGACTTGGGAGTAGATTGCTTGGGATTTCAAAACTGGTTCTGCCCTTTATGTATGAATCAAGACACATTATTTAATGTTTCTCTGCTACCTTAAATATAAAATGCAGGATAATCTTAGTACATGTTACACAGGAAGATATGAGTAACAAATGAATCGACTGTGTAATGTGCTATGAGTATTGCCTGCTAGTTCTTGGAATTATGATGATTTATTTCTTTACTTGTAAACTCTGTGAGCTTCTCTGATTACTTATCCACTGAGTTATTTTCCCTAGGGATGTTTGAGAGGCTGGAATGCAGAAGACTCAAGGATTGATTCCCTCAGAAATCCAGTGCGGTTTGGCAGCAAACTCCCATGTGGTCAAGAAGATGCTATCCCACCAAGGCAGATGTTTTTCTGCCATCATGCCAACTTTGGTTATTTCTCCACTGTAAGCCAAAGGACAGGCTATCTGATGACCAACCTTCATTCTGTGAATTCTCTAGGGTGTTGTGGAGGAAATAGAAGGTGACCTCATGGTACACACAGAATACACCAAGCCACCATTCCCTACTGAGTTTCAGAGAAACCCTTCAAGATATTTCTCTTCCAGCGCTGGGTGATTTCCATGTTCTAAGTTTCAAGGACAGTCTTCCCATTCTGTTTGTCAGCTGCCATTGCTTGTGTTCCCAATGTGTAAGGCTTAAGGGAAGATCCTCCTCCTCCCAATCCCAGGGAACCAGGGATGGTCCCAGGACTTGAGCTCAGCTAAAAAGACCAGTGACAGTAGTTACAGAGTCCCTGAAGTCGAATGTGTGTTCTGCAGTACACTGGCAGCATTCTGAACAGACTGTCCTTGCTGATGGAAGGGTTGACTTCTTTTTGAATAGACTTTAGAATTTTCTTGGTCCCTGTGCATCGTTCAAGCTGTTTTCCACTTTCTAATCAAAGCTATGAGCCTCATGTCCTCCAATAATTTCTCTTTTTCGCTTAAATACCCAGATTTGGACTTTCTTACTAGCTAATAAAATATTTTGACTATAAAGAAACACAGTGTTTTCCTAAGAAAAAAATCAACACTCCATAACATTTTGTCATTGAGAGATGTTAAGAAAATATTTGAAGTTTATTGGTGAAATGTTACCAATCGGTACCCTTACTGGGAAACTCACCTGAATGACCCATCCCTGGTCAGCTTATTAATATCAGTGCTTGCTAGATTTAAACTCTTTCTTTCTCTACCCAGATCCTAGGATAAGGCTTATCTTTAATAAGAGCTGAATACCATTACAAAAAATAAAACCTATGTTTCAAGCTTTATTTTGATAGTGGGCAACAAAAATTTTTTTTTTAACTTTTATTTAATGAATATAAATTTCCAGTATACAGCTTATGGATTACAATGGCTTCCCCTTAACATAATTTCCCTCCCACCCGCAACCCTCCCCTCTCCCGCTCCCTCTCCCTTTCCATTCACATCAAGATTCATTTTCAATTCTATTTATATACAGAAGATCAATTTAGTATAAATACTTCAACAGTTTGCACCCACATAGAAACACAAAGTGAAACATACTGTTTGAGTACTAGTTATAGCATTAAATCAAAATGTACAGTACATTAAGGACAGAGATCCCACATCAGGAGCAAGCGCACAGTGGCTCCTGTTGTTGACCCAACAAATTGACATTCTAGTTTATGGCGCCAGTAACCACCCTAGGCTGTCGTCATGAGTTGCCAAGGCTATGGAAGCCTTCCAAGTTCCCCGACTCTGATCATATTTAGACAAGGTCATAAAAGACAGGGTGAGGATAGTAACCAATGATCCTAAGAGTGGCCTTAACCAGGTCTGAACAATTATACAGCATTAAGTGGGGAAGAGGACCATCAGTACACACATGTTGGGAGTAGAGCCATTGGTGGTAGAGTAGAGGTTATGATTACAAAGGAATGAGGCCCAAGTGCACTAGACAGGGCCTAGAACAAAGGACAGAGTCATTATTAGAGGAGCTAAGAAAGGTGCTGTCTAAGCTACAAGTAATTTTTCTGATTGAGAGGCAAATAGAACCTGATAGAAGGGGCTTGATAATAATCTGGTGGGCTTTAGGCCTTGTAAGTTAAGAGGCCCAGACCTATCTATCTCTTCACATGGGGTATATCCTAAGGGAGGTGTGAACCTCCTAGGGGAAGGCACTCTGTTGACTTTCATTACTTGGCTGGCCTGGGAGGAGAGCTGGCCAGGTAAAGGCAGGTGGCATCTCTAACAAGAAATTTACAGTTCTGCCTGCAATGTTGCTGACCCTACTTGGCTGTCCCCTCTACTGCAGTGGTCACTTTGGAAGTTGGGCTGAGTGAAGGGCTTTTCAGCTTGGAGCCAATAAGATCTGTGGCTCTGACCTGGGCATCCTTCGACTCCAGGGCAGGTCCATTTCCAGTGATCCAACTCTTGTTAGATATTTAAGACGTGTTTTCAAATACATGATTCTTAAAATTTATAGAAGGCATTGGACCTTCCGGTAAATGTTTTATTAAGTTCTTATCTAAGGGTTGAAACGGTTTGCTAAGTATTCATGTAATATTGCTATTGTCAGCAAGCGATCTAGGACTTGCTCCCTCATTTCTCTATTCTAAGCCCAACTTGTTCTTTCACTTCTCTATTCTCTTCAAGGTAGGAAACTAACTCTATTATGAAGGAATCTGTAGGACGCACAATTTAATCTTTAGACCTTATAAAAGAGATGGCTAACATTTTTCTGTAATAGCATAGCCAAAATAAGAACTTAACTAATAATCTCATAGCTAGATTCACATCGCCATCAGCGAAGTATACAGTAAGTAAAAAAAAAAAAAAAAAAAAAAAAAAAAAAAACCTCCCTTTCAGACCAAAGGGAAAGAAAGTTTTAAAGTGAGAATATAATTTTCCTCATGGGCATTGTCTACCTTAGAAAAACTATTACAGAACATGCCTGTGACTATAGACTTGTAGTTCAGGCCACCGAAGATTAGAGATGGGACTTGGGCACTCCCTTGACTTGCATCCTGTGGTCTGCTTTAACACAAACCAGGAGGAAAGGAAAGCTCGGCATCAGAAGCAATGGGTGGCAGGCCTATTAATGGCTGATCTGTACAGTGATCTGCCCTCAAGGAGACCCAACAGGCCAGTCCACTGCAGTGGCTTTCAATGTGGTAAGCCTGGGCTTCAGCAGAAGTCAGCTTGTGAAGAGCCCTGGCAACAAAAATTAATCTTAGAAATGTTATTTACTGAAGCTATTAATTTTGGAGTTCATTGTAGTGTTCTCATTTGTACTTAATGCTTAATGTGACCAAGTGGCTCATATTGTTGAATGCGTAAGGTATTGTTTTCATGTCATTAAATATTAGATCTCTAGTTAGATACTGTTTGAACAAAAGGTTTGGATAGAAATTGAAAAGGTATAGGCCGGCACAGTGGCTCACTAGGCTAATCCTTCGCCTGAGGCGCCGGCACCCAGGGTTCTAGTCCCAGTTGGGGTGCCGGATTCTGTCCCAGTTGCTCCTCTTTCAGTACATCTCTCTGCTGTGGCCCGGGAAGGCAGTGGAGGATGGCCCAATTGCTTGGGCCCTGCACCCACATGGGAGACCAGGAGGAAGCACCTGCTTCCTGGCTTCGGATCAGAGCAGTGCTTGAACCAATGGAAGGAAGACCATTCCCTCTGTCTCTCTCTCTCTGTCTAACTCTGCCTGTCAAAAAAAAAAAAAAAAAAAAAAGAAAGAAAGAAAGAAAGAAGAGAAAAGGTATTCTCTACAAAATATGTTTCAAATTAGTTAACATGGGTTTATAAGGCCCTTTGTAATTGAGTACAACTAACCTTGTTAACCTCATCCAGTGCAATGATGAATTTTTTAAAACACCCTGACATCTGTCCAGCTCATTGTCCTACTTCTCCCCTGATACAATGCATTGTTTTCATTTCTACCTGCATTGCTCCCCCTCTCCTTGAACTTGTTAAAGCCTGCTTATTTTTTTAGACTCTATCCTTAGCAATAGTTCCTCCCCACTCACATTCTGTGTGTGGGTTAGGATAGCTTCCAATTTGGTTCATGATGCAACATACAGATAGAAAATTCTCACTGTCTATGCTCACAGGTTTTGCATTGCTTCTTTCCTGTTGACCCTGATGGAAGATGAAATCTTTGAAGGCTGGGCAACTACAGTGCTTTGCCCCTAATAGAATTGCCACAAATGTTAATACGTAGCATGATATACATTTGTTAAAAACAAGTAAAATATCAATTTCCATCCATAACCTTTATCTAATGTAAGATATTTCTGCTTGACAATGTATATCTATGTAATGAAAAAAGTAGGAACTTGGTACTTTAGATCAGAAACAGAGCCATTGTGATTCACTTTTCTTTCTTAACTGTAAGGTCAGGCCAACACTGTGTTGTAGTAGGTTAATCCTCTGTATTCAGTGCCAGCATACCATATGGGTGCCAGTTTGAGTCCCGGCTGCTCCTCTTCCCATCCAGCTCTCTGCTGTGGCCTGAGAAAGCAGTAGAAGATGGCCCAAACACTTGGGCCTCTGCTCCCACATGGGGGACCCAGTGGAAGCTTTTGGCTCCTGGCTTTGGATTGGCCCAGCTCCAGCTGTTGCAGTCATTTAGGGAGTGAACCAGCATATAGAAGACCTTTCTCTCTGTCTCTCCCACTGTCTATAACTCTACCTCTCAAATAAAGAAATAAAATCTTTAAAATGTAGGGTCTTGGCTGGCACCGTGGCTCACTTGGTTAATCGTCCCTCTGCGGCTCCGGCACCCCAGGTTCTAGTCCCGGTTGGGGTGCCGGATTCTGTCCCAGTTGCTCCTCTTCCAGTCCAGCTCTCTGCTGTGGCCTGGGTAGGCAGTGGAGGATGGCCCAAGTGCTTGGGCCCTGCACCCGCCTGGGAGACCAGGAGGAAGCGCCTGGCTCCTGGCTTTGGATCGGCGCAGCGCGCCGGCTGTGGCAGCCATTTGGGGGGTGAACCAATGGAAAGGATGACCTTTCTCTCTGTCTCTCTCTCTCACTGTCTAACTCTGCCTGTCAAAAAAAGAAAAAAAAATGTAGGGTCTTGATTTATTTGAATGTTTGCTGTTTTTGTTCGTTTTTGTTCTGAGTATTTGCATATGTACATCTATGCATTTGTGAGCTTGAAGCATTTCAGCTTTACCTTTAATCTAAAATAAAGAATGGTCATATTGAATGTATATTCCTAGAAGTAAGACTAGTCTGTTTTCTTCTGGTACTACTAAAAACTACTATGAATTAAAATTGCATTGAAGTAATATCTGTCAGACAAAGGATGTGAACCAATGACCAAAATATGTCATGTATAATAACCAGATGATATTTTTAAAAAGTTTTTGCAAACAAGGGGGAGAGAGAAAGAGATAGAAAGAGAGAAAGAGAGAGAGAAAGAGAGAAAGAGAGAAAGAGAGAGAGAGAAAGAGAGAAAGAGAGAGGGAGAGAGAGAGAGAAAGAGAAACCACCTGCTGGTTCACTGAACAAATGTGTGAAACAGTAGGAACAGAGTTAGGCTGAGCCTGGAGCCAGGAAATCCATCTGGATCTTCCACATATGTTGCAGGAGCCCAAATACTTCAGCTTCCATTGCTGCCTCCTATGCACATTAACAGGAAGCTAGTTTGGAAGCAGAGGTGGGACGTGATTCAGGCACTCTGATATGGATTGCAGGTATCCAAAGCATCTTAACTTAGTGCTCATCCCCAAATCATACTTTAAAATATAACTTTCACAATCTGCATCAATTAGTCCAGGAAACCAGGCTACAATCCTCTATAGCAATTGCTTACAAATGGAAGGAATCAATTACCTTTAACTTCCATAATTTTTGACTCTGATTCTAACATATGGCAACCTTAAAAAGCCAGTATGCTCCCCAGCCAATCACAGAGGAGACCTAAATTCTAAGTTAGCCCTATCTTTCATTTTCTTATGCATGCAGACCATCTCCAATCAGGGCATACTGGAAGCTTGCCATGTTTTCCCCACTATGAAGCATTCCCAGTCCTCTGTTTACCTTTGAGTCTCTGCCAAATGCAGACAATGACTTATTTACTATAATAAACTCTGGACAGATAATATTTGCTTGTTCTTATTTAGGTGGATGTCATTTTCAAAGACAAGAAGAAAAATTATTTTGCATAAAGGATCAAGCAAAATCCTTTTATATGAAGAATTCACTTAATTATCCAATATAAAGAATTTCAAACAGTCAATAATACTGCAGATTTGCATGTACCATGTTAATTCATCACTACTAGGTGACTTTGTTTATTTTTGGTTTACATCTTGGTTATTTTATTACTCTCATTTCAAATACATTATCTTATCTTTGTAATAGCTGGAGTGGCAAGTTTATATGTTAAGCTCTCATCCATTTTAACAGTAGAGTTAAGTATTGCAATGATAATTTCAGAGATAGCTTCTTATGTATAAGGCATGGATTGTGATTATTTTTACTGGGACGGTTAATGGATAATAGATACTTCCAATGACTATCCATGTTTGTCTACTGGTTATATAAGGCTTTTGAGGAAAGAGTATACTTAAAAGTGTATAACAGCCAAGAAATCAAAGTCCTATTTTGCAATATTCAGAAAGGCAGTTTAAAATTGTTTGCTAATACTTGTAAAATGGCATGGGGCTGGCGCTATGGCGTAGCAGGTAAAGTTGCCATCCCACATGGGTGCTGGTTTGAGTACCAGCTGCTCCACTTCTGATCCAGCTCTCTGCTGTGGCCAGGGAAAGCAGTAGAAGATGGCCCAAGTCCTTGGGCCCCTGCACCTGCACGGGAGACCTGGAAGAAGCCCCTGGCTCCTGGCTTCAGATCGGCACAGCTGCGGCCATTGTGGCCAACTGGGGAGTGAACCAGCAGATGGAAGACATCTCTCTCTCTCTCTCTCTCTCTCTCTCTCTCTCTCTTTCTCTCCCTCTCCTCTCTCTGTGTAACACACACTTCCAAATAAATAAATACATCTTTAAAAAATGTCATGCTAACTCATTGCACACATTAACATTTATAATAATACTGAAGTGAACTGAAAACTAATATTGTTCTTGAATATATAATGGGATTCATTTTACATTGAATGAGTTTCATATGAGAGCAATGGCAATTCAAAGTCTACAAAAACATTAATTTTTCAAATTATCCATGTTTCAAAATTCTTTGATTCTAACATTTTAATGAATGTCACTTTTTATCCCAAACAGTACTATGTTACATTTTTTTATCAACATCTTTTCTTTTTCCTTACAGGTAAACTCTTACTAAAATTATTAAATTGAATAAATTGATTGCATTAATATGTTAAAGTAACTAAAGATTGTGAATATCAACAGATACTATTACTAAAATTATTAAATTGAATAAACTGATTGCATTTATATGTTGAAGTAACTAAAGATTATGAATATTAACAGATACTATTTGAGTTAGAGTCAATGTATTTAAAATCATGATTTTATAATGAAAAATGTCAACTAGAAATTTTATTTAATTGTAAGGAACTTAGGACAACACCATATTTCCAAGTACATTTTTGTAACGTTCTATGTGTTTTGGCATGATGTAGTGTCCTTTGTTCTGTAACTTTGCAAACTTGAATGTAGTTTGTTTGGTCCAATAGTTATCAAGGATTGTGTTTTTTAATTTCTAAGTAGATTCATTGATCTGCTTTTTATGCTGTGTTGTTAACTTCATTGGTTTATTATAACAATGTGACATATATGACTTCATCTTTTTTTATTTATACTATGTCTGTTTCTTTCCAATTTGTTCTTTTCTTTTGTAGAAAAAGTCAAGTTTATTTTATGTAGCTTTCCTTTTGTGAATGATTGTCATCTCTGTGTTTGCTCTCATCATAACCATGAAGTTTCTACTCTTTAGAAACAAATTACCAGCTGTTTTCCCATAAAGACTCCCCTCCTTTACAAATTGAGCTCTATTTTTATCTTTATTTTCTTAATTTATTTGAGAGCGAGAAAGGGAGACAGAGAAAGAAAGGGCTTCCATCTGCTAGTTTACTCCCCAATGACTGATCCTAAGAATTGGGACCTCAATCAGTGTCTCTCATATGAGTGTCAGGGCCCCAACTATTTGAGCTGTCACCTGCTGCCTCTAGGGTGCACATTAACAGGAAACTGGAAACAGGAGCAGAGCTGGGACTCAGATTTAGGCACTCAGGTATGGAATATGTGGCGTCCTAACTGCTACACAAAGCTCAATGCCCTCCCTAAATTGAGCTATTTAGAATATATTTAATCCCGTAAGCAGCAAATAGATGGGTTTTGTTTTTTAATCCATTCAGCCAGTCTGTGCGTTTTAACTGGAGAGTTGGGGCCATTTATATTCAATGTGACTATTGATAAGTCGTGACTTTGCCCTGCCATTTTCCCAAAGATATTTCTTTCTTTTTTAAATTTTTTTTATTTGACAGATAGAATTAAACAGTGAGAGAGAGAGAGACAGAGAAAAAGCCAGGAGCCAGGTGCTTCCCCCGGTCTCCCATGTGGGTGCAGGTGTCCAAGCACTTGGGCCATCCTCCACTGCCTTCCCGGGCCACAGCAGAGAGTTGGACTAGAAGAGGAGCAATTGGGACTAGAACCAGGCGCTCATATGGGAAGCCAGCGCCTCAAGCAGAGGATTAATCAAGTGAGTCACGGTGCCAGCAACCAAAAGATATTTCTAATATATGCTTTGAACTTCCTGTGATCTTTTACTGGCAGGTTTTCTTCCTTTACCTTCTTTCGTATTGATGGCCATGTTTCTGTGTTTCTGTATGTAACACATCTTTAAGCATCTTTTTGCAGGGCTGGACTAGTGGCGACAAATTCTTTCAATTTATGTTTGCTATGAAAGCTCTTTATTTTACCTTCATTCACAAATGAGAGCTTTGCAGGATATAATATTCTGGGCTGGCAGTTTTTCTCTCTTAGTACCTGGGCTATATCTCGCCATTCCCTCCTCGCTTGTAGGGTTTCTGATGAGAAGTCAGCTGTGAGTCTAATTGGGGATCCTCTGAGAGTGGTCTGATGTTTCTTTTTTGCACATTTTAAGATCTTTTCTTCATGTTTTACTGTGGTGAGTTTAATTACAACATGTCGTGGTGAGGATCTCTTTTGGTCGTGTTTATTAGGGGTTCTATGAGCTTCCTGTATTAAGATGTCTCTGTCCTTCTCCAAACCTGGGAAATTTTCTGCTAGTATCTCACTAAAAAGGCCTTCCAATTCTTTCTCCCTCTCCATGCCTTCAGGAACTCCTAGAACCCAAATGTTGGTTTTTTAAATAGTATCCTGTAGATTCCCGACAATATTTTTTAGATTTCTAATTTCCTCTTCTTTTCTTTGGTTTGCCTGTTTCCTTTCCTGTTCTCTGTCTTCTAAGTTCAATATTCTCTCTTCTGCTTCGCCCATTCTGTTTTTAAGGCTCTCTAATGTGTTTGTCATTTGATCTATTGAATTCTTCATTTCATTATGATTTCTCATCACAATCACAGTTTCTTGTTCTACTAGTTGTTTCTGTTCACAATTGATCATAATGATAGGATTAAGAGTCAAAGGGATCCCATAAACAAGACTAGTGTCTGCTAATACTAACTGATAGAATGAAAAGGGAGAGAATGCTCCAACATGGGAAGCAGGATACACAGCAGATTCATAGAATGGCAGATGTCCTAAACAGCACTCTGGCCTCAGAATCAGCCCTTAAGGCATTTGGATCTGGCTGAAGAGCCCATGAGAGTATTTTAGGCATGGAAAGCCAAGACACTCTGGCAAAAAAAAAAAAAAAAGAAAGAAAGAAAAAACTAAATGAAAGATCTCTGTAAGTGAGATCCCAGCAGAAAGAACAGGCCATCAAAGGAGGTACCTTTCTCTGAAGGGAGGAGAGAACTTCCACTTTGACTATGACCTTGTCTAAATAAGATTGGAGTTGTTGAACTCAAGAGGCTTCCATAGCCTTGGCAACTCATGACAAGAGCCTAGGGTGATTACTGACGCCATAAACAAGATTGTCAATTGTTAAGTCAACAACAGGAATCACTGTGCACTTACTCCCCTTGTAGGATCTCTATCCTTAATATGTTGTACTATGTGAATTAACAGTATAACTAGTATTCAAACAGTACTTTATACTTTGTGTTTCCGTGTGGCTGCAAACTGTTGAAATCTTTACTTAGTATATACTAAATTAAACTTCTGTATATAAAGATTATTGAAAATGAATCTTGATGTGAATGAGATGGGAGAGGGAGCAGGAGATGGGATGGTTGCAGGTGGGAGGGAGGTTATCAGGGAAAAAGCCACTATAATCCCAAAGTTGTACTTTTGAAATTTATTTTCATTAAATAAAAGTTAAAAAAATAAAAAGATGAAAAAAAAAAGAATATATTTAATCCCTTACATTGCTTCACAGCACAATCTGAAAGAGAATTTTAGAATTCTTTTTTTTTAACTGCCAGCCCAGAATACTATATCCTGCAAAGCTCTCATTTGTGAATGAAGGTGAAATTAAAACTTTTCATAGCAAACAGAAACTGAAAGAATTTGTTGCCACTCATCCTGCCCTGCAAAAGATGCTTAAAGATGTCTTACACACAGAAACACAGAAACATGGTCACCAATATGAAAGAAGGTAAAGGAAGGAAACCTCACAGCAAAAGATCACAGGAAGCTCAATTTCTCTTTGACATAGAATTAAACTCTGATGCTCTGTTAAAGCAATGTGTTAAAGTAATCTATTATGTTCTCTTGATGTCTGTTAAATTCTAATTGTTCAAAAACAGCTGAATTTTTATTAAGAGCTATGGGTTATTTAAATATGTGCTTTTTTCAAAAATTTGAATAATCACCTTGTAACAATGATCAAATTTGGTCTATGTTATGTCATGATTTTAAGAAATCTTATTTCAACCAGATATTTTGGATTTTGAGCCTTCTTGGCATTCTTGATAGGCATTCAAAAAATCAAAGTTTCAAACAATCTGGTCTCTAAAATTTCCAGTAAATCCTGGACTTTGGTTTTTCCAGTTTGGGCCCAACTGAAAAAATCGAAGGACCTATGTCTCTCATCTTATAGAGACACCAACTAATCAGTCTATTTGGAGTATATTAGAAGTACTGTCAAGATGTGATGTGGTACCAGACTTTAAGTTTCTATAATGGAAAATGCTATTAATAAAAATGTTTGAGAATTAAAAAGTCTAATGATCTTGTGTTACTAGACATGATAGTTATCTTAATGAGAAAGCCCCAGAGGCTTAAAGGGTTAAATACTTGTAAAATCCTACAGGTGCTTTCAAAAATACTGTGAAGTAAGCAAGTGCCTCTTGTTGGTTGATGAGTTTATAATTTTAAACATGGCGACTTAAAGTCTTTTGTCATCCACAGTTATATATGATCTGCTGCTCATAAAACTAAAGCGTTGTTGGTTCTGTGTTTAGCTGTCCTCCTATAGGTTCCTATGGACTTTTTCCAGCCACTTTTATTGTATTCAGTACTTTGGGATGGCTCTATAAACAGATGAAGCCAATAATGTATTAACAGTACCAACTGGGAGAAAGTATGGTTAACTGAGGTTACTAAAAAGAAAAAGCAATTCAAATCAATTGGCAATCTACAAAAAGAGTTAAAGATTTTAAAAGCTATTATTAAAATTGCTATATTGGTCTATTATGCTATATTATATGTGTGTACATATTGTATGTCCACATGGGGAAATTTTATTAAGAGTTTTATTTTAAATGGCTTATAGATAAGATTGTCCATAAATTTAAGCTGCTAAAATCAATCAAAGATACATTTTAATTTGTGGGACCTGAATCTGTGTATCATATGTTTTAGACTTGTTGGTAGAAAGAAACGAAAAACATTTTAGATGGTTGTGCTTAAGTTTACTGGCTAAACAAACTACACCATGTTAGATATTTAAGAGGTGTTTTCAAATACATGATTCTTAAAATTTATAGAAGGCATTGGACCTTCTGGTAAATGTTTTCTTAAGTTGTTATCTAATGGTTGAAACGGTTTGCTAAGTATTCATGTGATATTGCTATTGTCAGCAAGCGATCTAGGACTTGCTCCCTCATTTCTCTATTCTAAGCCCAACTTGTTCTTTCATTTCTCTATTCTCTTCAAGGTAGGAAACTAATTCTATTCTGAAGGAATCTGTAGGATGCACAATTTAATCTTTAGACCTTATAAAAGAGATGGCTAACATTTTTCTGCAATAGCATAGCCAAAATAAGAACTCAAATAATAATCTCATAGCTAGATTCACTTCGCCATCAGCGAAGTATACAGTAAGTAGAAAAAACCTCCCTTTCAGACCAAAGGGAAAGAAAGTTTTAAAGTGAGAATATAATTTTCCTCATGGGCATTGTCTACCTTAGAAAAACTACTACAGAACATGCCTGTGACTATAGACTTGTAGTTCAGGCCACCGAAGATTAGAGATGGGACTTGGGCACTCCCTTGACTTGCATCCTGTGGTCTGCTTTAACACAAACCAGGAGGAAAGGAAAGCTCGGCATCAGAAGCAATGGGTGGCAGGCCTATTAATGGCTGATCTGTACAGTGATCTGCCCTCAAGGAGACCCAACAGGCCAGTCCACTGCAGTGGCTTTCAATGTGGTAAGCCTGGGCTTCAGCAGAAGTCAGCTTGTGAAGAGCCCTGACAGCTCTGCCAAGAGTTGGATCACTGGAAATGGACCTGCCCTGGAGTCGAAGGATGCCCAGGTCAGAGCCACAGATCTTATTGGCTCTAAGCTGAAAAGCCCTTCACTCAGCCCAACTTCCAAAGTGACCACTGCAGCTGAGTGGATGGTCAAGTAGGGTCAGCAACATTGCAGGCAGAACTGTAAATTTCTTGTTAGAGATGCCCCCTGCCTTTACCTGGCCAGCTCTCCTCCCAGGCCAGCCAAGTAATGAAAGTCAACAGAGTGCCTTCCCCTAGGAGGTTCACACCTCCCTTAGGATATACCCCATGTGAAGAGATAGATAGGTCTGGGCCTCTGAATTTACAAGGTCTAAAGCCCACCAGATTATTATCAAGCCGCTTCTGTCAGGTTCTATTTGCCTCTCAATCAGAAAACTTAATTGTAGCTTAGACAGCACCTTTCTTAGCTCCTCTAATAATGACTCTGTCCTTTGTTCTAGGCCCTGTCTAGTGCACTTGGGCCTCATTCCTTTGTAATCATAACCTCTACTCTACCACCAATGGCTCTACTCCCAACCTGTGTGTACTGATGGTCCTCTTCCCCACTTAATGCTGTATAATTGTTCAAACCTGGTAAATGCCACTCTTAGGATCATTGGTTACTATCCTCACCCTGTCTTTTATGACCTTGTCTAAATATGATCAGAGTCGGAAAACTTGGAAGGCTTCCATAGCCTTGGCAACTCATGACGACAGCCTAAGATGGTTACTGGCGCCATAAACTAGAGTGTCAATTTGTTGGGTCAACAACAGGAGCCACTGTGCACTTGCTCCTCATGTGGGATCTCTGTCCTTAATGTGCTGTACATTTTGATTTAATGCTATAACTAGTACTCAAACAGTATGTTTCACTTTGTGTTGCTATGTGGGTGCAAACTGTTGAAACCTTTATACTAAATTGATCTTCTGTATATAAAGAGAATTGAAAATGAATCTTGATGCAAATGGAAGGGGAGAGGGAGCGGGAGGGGGGAGGGTTGCGGGTGGGAGGGAAGTTATGGGGGGCGGGGGAAGCCATTGTAATCCATAAGCTGTACACTGGAAATTTATATTCATTAAATAAAAGTAAAAAAAAAAAAAGAAAATGTGGTACATATACATAATGGAATAGTATTCAACAATAAAAAGAATATAACATCGTAGATGGAATGGTTAGTCATTATGTTAAGTGAAAGAAGCCAAGCACATGATGTTTCAAACATTTAATCAATCAGTATTTATTTTTCATGAGTAATTCTTTGATTTTTTCACTTTTCCATTCCATATCTGATTGATTTGTTTCTTATGGATACAGGAACAAAAAACAAATTTCATTTTTCAGATAACCAAATATCTAAATATCTTAAAACCTCATGAACTGGGGCTGGTGCTATGACACAGTGGGTAAAGGCACAGCCTACAGTGCTAACATCCCATATGAGCACTGTTTCAAGTCTTGGCTGCTCCACTTCCGATCCAGCTGTGTGCTATGGCCTGGAAAAGTAGAAGATGGCGTTAAGTCCTTGGACCCTGCATCAGCGTGGGAGACCCAGAAAAAGCTCGTGGTTCCCGGCTTCAGAATGGCTCAGCTCCAGCCATTGCAACAATTTGGAGAGTGAACCAGCAGATGGATGACTGCCCCCCACCGCCTCTGCCTCTCTGTAACTCTGCTTTCAAATAAATAAATAAACCTTTAAAAAAAAAAAAAAAAAAGAATTCTTTTTTTTTTTTTTCTCTCTCTCCATACCTGAACTTAACCTCAGAGTTTTCACTAGGGCAGTACTTTGAATTCTAGTTTCTTTTCAGAATTTTCCTTTAACTATCAATCCTTTTTTTTTTTAATTCTAAAAACTTATATCGAAGTCATTTAAAAGATTTCTTTTCTGGGGTTGGTGCTGTGGTGCAGCAAGTTAAACTGCCACCTCTGAGGCTGGCATCCCATTTGAGCATTGGTTTGTATCCCAAATTCTCCATTTCCAATCCAGTTAGCTGCTAATGCCTATGGCCAACAGAAGGTGGCTGAAGTACTTAGACTTCCATCACCCACGTGGGAGACCTGGAAGGAGTGCCAGGCTCCTGGCTTTGGATTACTCCAGCTTGGGCCACTACAACCACTGTGGAGTAAACCAGTGGATGGAAGATTCTCTCTCTCTCTCTCTCTCTCTCTCTCTCTCTTTGTCATGCTGCCTTTTAATAAATAAATAAATAATTATATTTTAAAAATATTTGCCTTCAATTTTGAACATTCTTATGATAATTTTTAGCATTTTTATGCTGTCTTTTTATGTATTTCAATTATATGCATGATGACACTTCAAAAAACTTCTTGGAAAATGGAATTAAGAGATGCATATTTTGTTGCAAATGATTTTAATAGTAAGCATGTTCCAAAAAATACTTTGAAGACTCCTTGTATATGAAATGTGTGGTCTATTCCTTCCTCTCCTCATTGTTGTTCCTCTTGTCTTCGTTTCTCCTGATCCAATTCTGTTGGTTCATGGAAGAACAAGGGTAATATAATTCCTGAACTATAGACTATCTACATATTTCTCTTTCTTATCAGGGATTAATATGTTGGGTAGCAATGGAATGCTCAGGCTAATTTTTTTTTCTCATTATTCTTTTTTTTTTTTTTTGACAGGCAGAGTTTAGACAGTAAGAAAGAGAGACAGAGAGAAAGGTCTTCCTTTTTCCGTTGGTTCACTCCCCACTGGCCTCTGCGGCCAGCTCACCGCACCGATCCAAAGCCAGGAGCCAGGAGCTTCCCGGGCCACAGCAGAGAGCTAGACTGGAAGAGGAGAAACCGGGACAGAATCTCTCTGGTTTTCTGCTGCTTTATTGTTCTCAATGTGGCAAATAAATTGTATGCAACTGGTCTGATTTTTTTTTTTTAGGGGATTTTTTTTTTCTTCTGTAATAAGCTTGTAAACACTTCTTTTTACTGGAAGCTCTACAACTTCTCCAAGCATTTTTTTTAATCATTAACTTTGCTTGGATTGTTCATTGAGCAATTTCATCCGCAGGCTTGGTTCCTTCTTCAAGTCAAGTGAGAAAAAAAAAAAAAAGCTTTATTTTTATGTTCTAGTCCTTTGTTCTTCTTTTTCCCACGCCTACAATTCATATTTACTTCTTCTAGGTCTCTTCTCCAATTCTGAGGTTTCCTGTATTTTTCTTTCTGTTCAATGTATTAAATCTGGACTTGAAATAGGTCTTACATTGAATATTCTAGACCAACACTTCTTATCTCAGTAGTAACTACCCCATTTTCAATATTGAAAATGTTTTAGATTTATGCTTCTGTAAAATCTTTTCATTATACTTGAATATCTCTAAGTACTCATTTTCCATGTACTGTTCTGTTTCTTCCAAAATTTAAATTTTTAATGTGCTTAATCTGATATTTCCTTTCCTTTCCTGACCACCCCTTGCTGTGACATGCTATGTGTATTACTACTGTTCTTTCCTTGCTTATGGATGTTCAGATCTATCTTCTGGGTCCCTTTAGTGGAAACAGCCACACTGGTGCTGGAATTAATGGGATTATACACTTTGGGCCAACTACTGAGCAGCAGCCAGTTGTCAGTTCCACATTAAAACACCAAAGATGACATTTTGTTCTGCAATCTCTTATTCTTTTAGCTAACAGAGGAATGAGATAGTCATGTAGATCTTTAGGATTGGGAAGAATATTCAGGATGGCAGATGGATATATATCCCACTGGAGTTAGCACAGCTAAGTTTTCAACAGGAATGTTGTGTTAAGACCCTCTTCTTAAGAATTTTCAGCACTTGTCTCCAGAGCTTTACATGGCCTAAATAGAAGATAGCTATTTTCATCAAGTTTTTGTCATGTACTCCAGATATCAGCAGATACTTGGCTCTGAAGAAGTAAATGTTTTCAACAAATTTGAATGAAATGCTCCATATGTTTTGGTGCTATACATACTTTTTAATGTATCTTCTACTATATGAATCACCTCTGTCCACTGGTTCCTAGAAGAATCTTATCAATTACCTGTGAATGAATTCCTTCTATTCTTTCCTTAAAATCGTCCTCTATCCTCAGTGCTCTTTTATCTGAACATCTCTTATATTCACCCTCTCTACTGTTTAAGAGACTGTATTTTATTTGTTGCCCTTAATAGTACATAGCATATTAGAGTAATTCAGTTCATAGTCATTTAATGAATAATTAAATGTAAGAATTCATAATAACATGAATCTATTTCATAGCATCAAGTGTGGAAAATTTAACTATGTCAAAGCATCTGGTTCTGTGTGATATATCTAATAAGGGAAACAACATCTGTGGAATATTTTTAGGAAACAAAGTGGTTGATCATTTCAGGTCTTTTCATTTAGTAATCCTTCTCTAGATAATATATTTGTAAATATTTTCCAAAATATCATTGTTAAAATCTGTAGACTCAATGTGTTGAAATAATCTAAGATCAAGAACTGTATCTTAAACCTCTTTTTCATCCTCAGATCTTAGTTTAAACTAGGCCTCTAATTGACAAATTTAGTATGTATGAGAGTAGGGCACTGGGGCCAGTGCTGAGGAATAGTGGGGTAAGCCTCTCACTGCAGTGCCGGCATCCCAAATGGAAGCTGGCTCAAGTCCTGGCTGCTCCACTTCTCATCCAGCTCCTTGCTGATGGCCTGGGAAAGCAGCAGAGGATGGCCCAAGGGACTGGGCCCCTGTAACCATTAGGAAACTCAAAAGAAGCGCCTGGCTCCTGGCTCTTGACTTTGGATCAGCCCAGCTCCTGCAGTTGCGGCCATCTGGGGAGTGAACCAGTGCATGGAACATCCTGTCTTTCCTTCTCTCCCTGTAATCCTGAATATTGAATAAAATAAATCTATTTTTTGAAAGTGTGTGGCATAGGAGGTGTATTAAGATGAAGATTCCCTTGCCTCCTCCCTAAAAGTCAGATTCAGTAGATGTGCAGTGACACCCAAGGACCTACCTCTTTTCTGGCATGGGTCATTTCAGACACACCCTATCAGAACCACTGGATAAACACCTCTAACATTTGTTGGAAAAATTAATTCATCTAAGGGAGGTTCATTAGTTTTAATACCTACTTCTTTTTAAATTTTAATTTTAATTAATTTTAACAGATTCAATATGACTTGTAGCTACAAGCATAAAAACATAATGATATTCCCCTCCTCCCTTCCTCCCAACTTTCTTTCTTCTACCCTTCTTTCTGCTGTTTTTCTTTTTCATTTTTTGAGATAATATGTTGCAAATTTACATTACAGTAAAAAGGCTTAGTATTTCTTTAATGAATATACAAAACATGTTTTTTTCTGGGGATTTAATTTTTATCTTCCATTTTGAAATTTTATTTAAGGTATAAAAATGTAATGTATTTCATATATAGAGATTTAGGAGCATTTCCCTCCTACCCACACTCCCATCCTTCCTCCTCCTTCCTTTCTCATTCCCTCTCTTAATATTTACAATGCTGTACTTGCAGTCTACTTTATACTCATAAGATAACCCTACACTAAGTAAAGAATTCAATGAACATTAAGAAGAATAAAAAGAAAAAAAATAAAAAGTACTGTTCCTCGACAGTAGAGACAAGGACTGTAAAGAAATCATCAAATCTCAAAATGTCAATTTCAGAACTATACATCAAATTTTTGGTACTCTATTAGTTACCACAGATCAGGGACAACATATGATATCTGTCTTCGGGAGACTGGCTTATTTCACTAAGTATAATGTTTTCAGTTACATCCATTTTGTTGTAAAAGACAGGCTTTCATTCTTTTTATGGCCCGGGAGTGCAGTGGAGGATGACCCAAATCCTTGGGCCCTGCACCCGCATGGGAGACCAGGAGAAGCACCTGGCTCCTGGCTTCGGTCGCATCGCGCTGGCCGCAGCGGCCATTAGAGGGTGAACCAATGGAAAAGGAAGACCTTTCTCTTTGTCTCTGTCTCTCTCTCTCACTGTCCACCCTACCTGTCCAAAAAAAAAAAAAAATCATAATGATGATGAACGCTTGGTTTGAATCTATATCTTAGCTATTATAAATTAAGCTGCAAAACGTAGGGGTACCACTACCTCTTCCGTATGCTGATTCATTTTCCTTGGGCAAATTCCCAAGAGTGGGTTTGCTGGGCCATATGTTATAACCATTTTCAGCTTTCTGAGGTATCTCCACACTGTCTTCCATGGCGGCTGTATTATTTTACATTCACACAAACAGTGGATTATGGAACCTCTTTCCCCACATCCTTGCCAGCATTTATTATTTGTTGATTTCTGTATGAGAGGCATTTTCACATGATTTTGATTCCCTTTCCTTTATGGCTAGTGATTCTGATAATTTTTTAAGTGTCTGTTGGCCATTTGAATTTCCTCTTTTGAAAATGCTTGTTCAAGTCTTGCTCATATCTTAACTGGATTGTTTGTGTTGTTGTTGAGTTTCTTGAGCTCTTGATAGATTCTGGATTTAATCCTTTATCAGTTGCATAGTTTGCAAATGTATTCTCCTATTCAATTGGTTGTCTCTTCCATTTCTGAGTGTTTCTATTGTGGTGCAGAAGCTTCTCTGCTTGATGTAATCCCTTTTGTCAATTTTGGCTTTGGTTGCCTGTGTTTCTGGAGTGTTTTCCAAGAAGTCTTTGCCTATGCCAATGTCTTGTAGTTTCCCCAATGTTTTCCTCCAGTAATTTGATTTAGATCCTTCATCCATTTTGAGTTGATTTTGGTATAAGGTGTAAAGTACAGGTCTTGTTTTTCATACTTCTGCACACAGAGATCAACTTTTCCCAGCACCATTAGTTGAGGAGACTGTCCTTTCTCTAGGGATGAATTTTAACTCTTTTGTTAAAAAAAACTAAGTGGTTGTAGATGTGTGAGTTGATTTCTGGAGTTTCTATTATCTTCCATTGTAATATCCACCTGTTTTTGTACCAGTGTCAGACTGTTTTGATTATAACTGCCCTGTAGTATGTCTTGAAATCTGGTATTATGGTGCCTTTGGCTTAGTTTTTGTTGTAAAAGATTGCTTTAGCTATTTGAGTTTCCTGTGTTTACATATGAATTTCAACATCATTTTTTCTCTGAGAAGAATGTCCTGGTATTTTGATTGATATCACAACAAATCTGTAAATTGCTTTCAGTAGTATGGACATTTTTCCATTTTTTTGTGTCTTCTATTATTTCTTTAATGTTTTGTAATTTACACTGTAGAAATCTTTGACATCGTTGATTAAATGTATTCTATGGGATTGATCTTAACAATTCTTTCTCAGCTATCATCTGGTTTGTGTATACAAAGTCTATAAATAAATATTACTTTTCTGTATTAATGGAGATTTAACTCTGATTTAAGTCTCACAGCAAAACATTCCAGTCTACTAGAGTTGAGAAAAAATGTTAACAGTGTAATATAAAAGGAGCAATACAAAATACACAAATGGGAAAACCCATGGAGTCTGAAATAGAGTAGAGGTTGCTCGGGTTTAGAAAGAGAGACATGAATTGTGACTTTAATGAGCATGGGCTCTACGAGATAAAATGTTCTAAAATTAAAAGTGATAGAACAACTTTGTGAATATGTTCAATGCCACTGCATTGTGTATTTTCAAAGGGTCAATTTTATGGCATATGAATGATATCTCAGTAATGGCATGATGGAAAAGGAAAAGAAGCAAATACAGTTAATCCAATAAATATTAACAAGTGAAGTGAAAGAATCTGCACATATGTCTAACTCATTTGAAATGGAGAACTGAGAACTTTGTGGAAAACATTAATAAAAAGAACCCATATAGGAGTAAAGGTTTACTACTCCAATTTTCCTGTGAAGATTTCTTTTTACAAAATAATTTTACAGTGACATACTATCACTTTGTGTTATAATCACAAGCTTAACCCTCCACCAAATAATTGAACACATTCCTGAAGAGTAAAGACAATAACTATAAATCACAATCAAATATCTAAATGTCAATTTCACTCATATACATCAATTTCTGTGCTCTATATATTAACTACCACAAACCATGGAAAGCATATGATATTTATCTTTTTGGAATGGACTCATTTCACCAAGCATAATAGTTTCCAGTTGCACCCATTTTGTTACCAAGAGGATTTAATTCTTTTTGATGGCTGAGTAGTATTCCATAGTGCATATATACCGTATTTTCTCTATCCAGACATCTGGATAGTCATCTGGGTTGATTCCATACCTTAGCTATCATGAATTGAGATCCAACAAACATGGGGGTACAGATAACATTTTCATATGCTGATTTCCTTTGGGTGAATTTTCAGGAGTGACATGGCTAGGTCATATGGTACATCCATTTTCAGATTTCTGAAGAATCTCCATATTGTCATCCACAACAGTTGTACTAGTGAAGATTTCTTAACACTTGCTGAACAAATTCTCTGTCAAATATTAAATGAGTTTATGCACACTTTGAACCTTTGGAAGAATCATGTTTACCATTTAAATAAGTCAAATACACACCACAAACACAAGCACATATCACATGCACACAGACACCATGTGGTGTGCATTATTTTCATGATCCTATAGGAAAATTATGGAAATAGAAAAATCCTACCAATTCTTCTGTGTAAAAGCAAAACTAAATTTACTATTTAGAACTATTAATATTGTCCATGGTTTACCTGATATGTGTCTAGTCAGATTAGCATCTACCTTGTTCTTTTCCTTTCCCTTATCACTAACCAAAATTTCAGAAGCCCATAACTTTTTTTGAACCTCGACAGTGAGTGACAGAATGAGCAGAAAGCAAGGATGCTTTTAGGAAATCACTGATCAAAGTTAATAATCTTGTTTTGTTTTCAGGCAACCTCATTGATGAGGAAACTGTGTGTGTGTATGTGTGTGTTTGTGTGACAGAGAGAGGGGGAGAGAGAATTTGAATAAGAGTAACTATAGAGAAACGACTAGTCTTTGAGATTTTGTTCTTTCCATAAATGGTAAGAAATATTCAAAGGATGCTACAAGCTATCTGAAGCTAAGAGACAAGACAGAGCCAGGGAGAAAAGCATGCTAGATTTTCTTTATATCTTTGCTTTTTCTTTAAATACAAGCAGGAAAATAAAAAGTTAAAAGAATCACCCACAAGAAACTAATAAAACATTAATATTCTTTACATATTCATTGGAGGACAACTCCTAGAAGTGCAAGTAGACGATCTTTTAATATTTCTAGCCATAGAAATATATAAATACATTACATAGATATAGAAACTTCCCTCCTAAATTGTAGGTATAAATGCATTTCCTAAAGGTTTTATTCAACATGCAAAGAATCCTGACTATTAAGAACAATTGTTTATTAAATGTTCCTTTTATTTGAGGGAGGTGGTGAAATCAAAAGTCCTATTTCCAATAAGGAGGTATTTGATAGAATTTTTAAGATGTTGGCTACGATGGCTACATCCCGTACTGGAGTCCCACGGTTCAGGGCCCAGTTCTGACTCCTCATGCCAGCTTCCTGCAGACGCAGAGTCGGTGAAACAGAGTGACAGCTCAAGCAGTTTGGTTCCTGCCACCCCTAGGGGAGACCTGGATTGAGTTTCTGCCTCCTAGCTTTAACTCCGGCTCAGACTTAGCTATTGTGAGCATTTGGAGAATGAACTAGTGGGTAGATTTTTCTGTACATAGCTTCTCAAAAATAAAAGCCCTAAATCAAGAAACAGCGATGGTTGAATGTTCGCAGAATTATAGTTAGAAAATGACCAAATTTTGGTAATTCTGGTTTCACACTTTTCCATGATTTTAACAAAGCAGATTAGATCTAGGATGCAGAGTGACCCAGCTGTAAGTCTTTAGGTGGTGTAGATGTATATTGTCATATATCCTTTTTTATTATTGGGAGATACCCACATAATTGTGGCATTATTTTATTTTTGCATCCAGGTTTGGATAAAAAGACATCTTTTTTTCTTTAATTAATTTGTTTATTTGGAAGTCATAGTTACACAGAGAGAGACGGAGAGACAAAGAGAGAGAGGTCTTCCAACTCAAAGACTTGGACCATCGTCTACTGCTTTCCCAAGCCATAGCAGAGAGTTGGATCAGAAATGGAGCAGCTGGGACTTGATCCAGTGCCCATATAGGATGCCGGCACTGTAGGTGGCAGCTTTACCTGCTACACCACAATGCCAGCCCCCCAAAAGACACATTTTCACATTTAGGTAGGGCATTCTTGTACACTTATTTCAGGGAAAAGAATTTTCCTTATTGCTGTTAACACATTGATAACACATACGAAAGAAAAAATAATGTGAAATATGACTAATCACAGCTACAATTCTTTAATATTTGCCATCTGTTGTTAGGCCTTTTTTGAATGCTAATATTTTCTCTTATTCTCTTTATAACATTGTGAAATAGATATAAACAATATGAATAATATTCTTTTATATGCATGACAAACAAGTTTCTAATAAATTCCTCTAGGCTATAGTGCAAACAAGCAGCAGAGTCAGAATTTAAATCCACATTCATTTGACTCCAGTGATTTCTCTTCTTACAAAATGCACATCCAAAATAACAAATCTTTACCGAGGCCACACTCTGGGCCAGGAGTGATCCTGGGCATTTAGGTTACAGATGAAGCCTACCATCTTTCGTGCAGTCCAGTCTTCCATTTCCAGAACTCTCTTCCCACTTCCTTCATGGTTTATCTCCTATGAAAATATAGATGAGCATTAACTGTAAGTCAAGGCAGGGGAACACAACAGTGATTCTACATCCCCACCCTTTTTTATATCACAGTAGACCATGGCAATGCAATGACAGTGGCACAGGCTATGACAGACAGGCTTTTGTGAGTACTGTTATGTCCCATTTGTCCCAGAGGTGAGTACTGGTGCAGGTGTCGTTGCAAGGCAGCCCTCATGCTGTACATTACATTACATTTTGGCATCCATTCTGTAGAGCTGTCCTTCTCTTTCCAAATCCTCTCTTCTCCTATGTCTCAATCTCCTAATGTAATAAAAATAACAAACACCATCTCTGTCATTTTCCTTACTGTTTTCTAGTTACAGTAAAGAGCTCCCCTATAAATAGTGTGAAATGTAAATGGTTGGTGGCTTAATTGCCTTTAACTTATACTTGGTACAGAAGATAGTACAGTTCTAAATACGATTGAGCATGTATTCTATCTCTCCAGGTGGCATTGCTCCTACCTGGCACCTATGACATATTTCCAAATGATAGGATTAATTTCTTATGCTAAATTCTTTTAACACAATTGCAAAAGACATATTTCTTGGGCCTTGTTTTTCTGTGGCCCATTGTTCTTACCACTAAGCCTCACAGATGCTGTGTTTGATCCTTCTGTCCTAGATCATAAAATCTACTTTCTTCTATTTTCATAGTTTTAAACATCATTCCTATGAAAGTAAAAGAATCAACTTTGCAAATAAGCATATAATTAAAGAGGGATTATTTTTAATCCTAGCAAAGACACCAGTGCATAATTTAAGACATACAATCATTGCTTCTGCAGTGGAGAAAACTAGATTCAGGATTAGTAACAGTTCCTTCAGTTTTAGGTCCTGTTTATACGAAAGAGAAAGACCTAAAAGAGAAAGGAGACCATTCTGTTTTCTATATTCCCCGTTTTCTTTTGAGGGCAATCTCCATTAAACCTTTGCTCTCAAATCCCATGGACTGTTCTTTGAAGGGCCCCAAGCTTCACCCTTCTTAAGCTCATTTATAGATTTTCCAACTCACTCAGGATTTGAGATTAGCTTTTACAATCATGTAATAATCACTACATACTTAAACATGATCAAAATGTTAAAAAAATTTTCATCCTTCATCTCTTAAATACATTGATTTTTATATCTATTTAGCAATCCATATTCAAAATGCCAATCACATGAGAATACTACTAAAAGATGATAAACTTCACCGCATTGTGAGCTATTAGAGGGTGGAAACTTAACCCAGGAAGTGGAACTTGCAAAGGTAATTAAGTTCAATGAGGTTATAAACATGGGACCTTCATGCATTGGGACAGTGACTTTAAAGGAAGAAGAGATTTGAGATAGGATGTCTTGTTTCACCCTGTACTTCCCTGCACTGCCTTGGGAGTCTTCAGGGGTCTCTACCAGCAAGAAGGACCTCAACAGATGGGCCTTCTTGATATTTAACATCCCTGCCTTCAGAAGTTCACACTGCATTAACTTTTATTCTTTATAATTCATACAGAATGTGGTATTCAGTTATAGAAATAAAAAGCAGACTAGGGCAAGTGCATACCTCAAAAGGAAATTGAGATACACATTCATTGAGTTTTAATAAAAGATTGTATTAAACTACTAGCATATAATGAAGAGGTATTTTAACTGATATATTTTATTTTTTAGAAAAGTTTTAGATTTACAGAAAATTAAGTAGCTAATACAGAGTTCCCATATGCTTGTTTGCCCTGTGCCAAGTTTCCTCTATAACTAACATTTTATTTAGGTAGGATACATTTGTTACCACTCATGTAATGATATTAACACATTATTATGAACTAAGATCCATAGTTTATCTGTATTTTTTTGTGTGTGTTACCTAAAGTCCTTTTCCATTTCAGGATTGCATTAAAAAGGAATATGTCTCCTTAAGCTCTCATCAGCTGGAATAATTTCTCAAAATTTTCTTGTTTTTGATTACTTTGTCAGTTTTTTAAATTATTTTTATTTATTTATTTTTTAAAGATTTATTTATTTTATTTGAAAGTCAGGGTTACAGAGAGAGAGATGGAGAGGCAGAAAGAGAGAGGTCTTCCATCTGCTGATTCACTTCCCAATTGGCCATAATGGTCGGAGCTGCACCGATCCAAAGCCAGGAACCAAAAGTTTCTTCCAGGTCTCCCACATGGATGCAGGGGCCCAAAGAGTTGGGCCATCTTCCATTACTTTCCCAGGCCGTAGCAGAGAGATCGATTGGAAGTGGAGCAACCGTGACTTGAACTGGTGCCCATATGGGATGCAGGCAGTAGCTTTACCCGCTATGCCACAGCACTGGCCTTATTTTGTCCATTTTGAGAATTACTAGCCACATGCTTTGTAGTATTCCCATGTATTGGAATTTGCTGATTTAAAAAAAAATCATGAGAAAATTAAGTTGTGAGTTGCTAGGAGGAAAACCATAGAAGTATCAAAGTGATCACATAGCATTGTTGAGAGCAAAGATCCAGTAACCAATCCCGAGTGGCTATTCACGCCACGTGGAGGATGGCCAGAGCACATAATAAATCCATCCATCAACAGAGAAGCTCACAGACCTCAGCCCACTGGATTTTTTGTGGGTTCAAAGTTGTCAAGGAGAATTCAACCCACAAGCACTGGTTGTGATAACGCTGTACTTACAGAAAGAAGAGACACAGTAAAATCACTGTTGGAAATGGGTCCAGGTCTTCTATGGCAACAGGCTCTTCCTAATTGTCTTCATAGAATATGTATTGTATGCACTCTGTTCAGGCTACAGAAGGAAGATCCAGTTTCTCTCTCACTGAAGCCCTCATACAGTGGCAGAGCTGATCAGGTAGCATACATACATATGCTTACGCAATGCAAGAAAGTTCATGGCAAACTCAGAACATGGAAAAGATCTCTCCTAACGAAGGAGAAGAATTTGGGGCTAAGTGATAACTCAGCACTCATCCATATGGGGGAATGTTTCAGGTTCAGGGCACAGATTGCACAATCGTAGAAGGGTAGATCATGTGAATGTACTTCCCCAGCACATATACATAATATTAATGTGGCTTGATTCACACCTTGGCCACTTGACTGAGGTGACAGTTGTCATTTTTCTTCACAGCAAATTTAATCTTGTTTCCTTTCTGTTCTATAGATTATTATGGAATGAATTTATTCTATACAGTCCACATTTATGGACTGCAGATTTATGTTCTTCCCCCTTGACAGCAGAATACTTATATAAATTGTGCAAAAGTCTTGCAGTCAAAATCTGTCCCCTCTTCTCAATCCATTTGTATGTTCAATCACATCTGTTATGACAGATCATGTGTGATGTTCATAACATGCTTTTAACTGTTTTGTATCTGAGGTACATATTGTTTCTTTTAAAAATCACTTTTTATGCCTTCTCTGACTTGTAACTGAGCATTTTAATTGACTTCTTTCACACTAGGGTTCACAGCAAAATTGAGAGGAAAGTACAGAGACTTCTCATACAATGCCACATGCGCAGTCTTCCTCATTATCATCATCTCCCACCAGTGTAGCACATTTGTTACAAGTGATAGAGCTATATAGCACAGCATTATTACCCAAGGCCGACAGTTTACAATAGGGTTCAGTCTTGGTGTTGTATGTTCTATGGATTTTGACAAATATATAATGATGTCTTCATGTTCTAGAACCAGAGTAATTTCAGTGCTCTAAATATCTCTGTCCTACTCATTCATTCCTCTCTCCAATACTCGTCAACTGCTAATATTTATCTTGTCTCTACTCTTAACTTTTCCAGAAAGTCATATTGTTGGAATCATAAATGTAAATAGTCTTTTCAGATGGGCTTCTTTCATTTAGAAACATGCATTGAAGGATCCTCTGTGTACTCACATGGCTTGAAAGCTCATTTATTTCAAGTGAGAATAAGTTCCCATTGCCTGGTGTAACACAGTTTGTTTATTCATTTACCTGCTAAAGGATGTCTTAGTTATTTCCCTATTTTGTCAATTACGCATGAAGCTGCCATAAACATCTATCTGCAGATATTGTATGGACGTAAACTCAAACCTCTTGAGTAAATAGCAAGGAGTGTGATTGCTGGACTGCTGAGTAAGAGCAAGGTTTGAAAGAAATCAACAAACCGTCTTCTGGAATGTCTTTTATGATCATTTCCTGGACTTCCTTCCTCCTTATTTATTTTTCATCAGTTTCCAACAACTGGAAATATACTCTTACAATTTGTCTAAATCACTTTTCAAATATTACTCTTTCACCTGATGGGCAGTGAAATCTATTCATACTTCTTCCCTTCACTGCCTACAATATTTATTGGATTCATTTCATTTATTCCCATAATATAATCACATGATACATTTGCTGTCATTATTTTTAATAAATCGTTATTTGATACAAAAATTTTAATATAAAATATATTATTTGTCTAATTGCTTTTCTATTTATCACTATTTGTATAAATTCACATTTCTGATATTTTTTCCTTCTTACAGAACATCTAATATCTTACAGGGCTGGTTTGCTTCTAATGAACTATCAAAATTTCTGTTTTTCTTATAAAGTCTTTATTTTCCTTTCATTTTTGAAGGCTATAGAATTCTAAGTTATTGGAGTGTTTTTAAAGATTTATTTATTTATTTTATTTTTATTTATTTATTTTTTTTACAGGCAGAGTGGATAGTGAGAGAGAGAAAGACAGAGAGAAATGTCTTCCTTTTTGCCATTAGTTCACCCTCCAATGGCCGCTGCGGCCAGTGCATCTCGCTGATCCGAAGCCAGGAGCCAGGTGCTTCTCCTGGTCTCCCATGCGGGTGCAGGGCCCAAGGACTTCGGCCATCTCCACTGCCTTCCCGGGCCATAGCAGAGAGCTGGCCTGGAAGAGGGGCAACCGGGACAGAATCCAGCACCCCGACCGGGACTAGAACCCGGTGTGCCGGCGCCGCAAGGCGGAGGATTAGCCTGTTAAGCCACGGCGCCGGCCAGTTATTGGAGTGTTTTAACATGTAATGTTCTACCCATATACTTTTTGTTGCATGGTTGCCCAAGAAGACAGTATCTTTTCCTGGTAGGCAGGATGTTTTCCCACTATCTTCTTTCAAAACATTCTCTTCTGTGTTCACTATTCTACAGTTTGTTTTTTCTTTCCAAATTCTAGGAGAGCCTAGAAGTACCTAGAGTTGCTAATTGCCCCTTCCTTCCAAGAAAACAAGTGCTCTGATAAAGTCTTCTTATTGGGAAGCATGTGTTAGTTATGGAATCATGTGAGTATATTACCAAGTACCTATTTTGACAGAGCTATGAGGGGATAATTTCTAGATTTCCACCATGAGATTGTGGTAGGATTTCTGGAGGTAAAAGCTATAATAATGTAGAGCTTCTGTCACAGTATAGGCTTTAGGGATTTGTCTTTCTTAATCTAGTCTATTCAGCCCTCAGAAGTTCATCAAAATTATACTTTAAGGTGTTCTACTCATTATGGGGCTCCATTGGATTCTGTCATGGGTAAACTGATCTGGATTTTGATTCTATATAAAAGGCGAAAGATTTATACGATCTGAAGAGAAACCACAGTATTTTGATTCTATATAGTTACCTGTCTCTACAGAATTCAGCATAGTATTTTCCCATATGAATTCAATCTTCTGATGAATCCAAGAAAAGTCATTGATTTTTTATGTATTATGTATTATGTATTTTTCTTATAAAGATGGCAGTTACAACATCTGAACACTTTGCCCAACCAAACTGATTTCAGAAGTCTTAGGAATAGATTTTTAAATAACTTATTCGAATGAGAATAACAACACAGGCATGTTCACTTTTTCCATGATTACAGTTTTTCCTTGAAAGCCATATATTTTCATTTGATCACATTAACATAGTAAATTGAAATTTTAGAGCTCACATAGCCACCTAAGCAAATCCAAAAATCTCAAACACTGACATTCAATTAATTTGAAATTTTTCAGCTTGATTAAAAAGAACTTAAAAATTAAGAGGATAATTCTCCAGCTTTACTTGATACTTCCTACACTTGTTCTGATAATTATATAGGTTATCATATAGCTTTCAAAATATTTTAAATAAGATATTCTGTTTTATATTTGTTTCAGGTTTCTACAGATCATCTTAGTTTCAGGCAGATCATTTACACAACAGTGAAGACATTAACCTACTTCACTGGCTGGTTGTGAAGAACAGCTGGTATTCTTGGCTGACAAACACTCACTGATAGAAATTGCTAAGGAAATCCTTGATAATTTACAAATTGTAAACCCAACCGTATACTGTGTGTTGTCCTGTGCTGAATGAATGCCTATGTTCTTATTCATAATTAAATTGGGTTCAGTCTAAATTTCAAATACATATATATATAAACATACATATTATATAGTATGCATATATATATATTTATATATACCTTTGAATTCATTAGAAATTTGACTTGATGCATGATTCTTAAATTGTCAATAAGGAATCTGCAACTAATAAATGCAGGCTTTGTAGATAGGTCATTACCAAAACAGTTTACATCTTTACTGGGTAAAGAGTTACCCTAGTCACTAGATTCAGACAATTCTTTGTATTTGTTCTGTAGGAACTCTTACTTTGTCTTCTAATGTAGGCACACAACTACTCTCCCACCTCTGTTTAAAATCACAGAAATGATATTTTAAAACCTATATACTGTTATGTTCTCTGTGTCATGTGGCATAACATGTGCAGTCAGCTTATGTAGACATAGGAGATAAAATACATGCTGAGGTCTGATCTGAGAGTGTAGTTTACTTTTACAATCTGCACACCAAAGAGGAATGGGCAGAGTTTATTCTTTCATCATTTTCAGTCTCCATATGCTGCCTGAAAATGACTCCCCACTTCCCAACTTGGACATTTGTTGAAAGGCATAGAAAAGATATATAGATGTGACAGAATACAGCTACTTGAAATTTGAAATTTGCTCTTATTTTAAAATTTGTAGTCTAATGGCAAGCAATAGTGTAGGCAACTATTGATATGGAGTATGTTGGAGGCAGAAGTTATAGTTTTCTTCATCCTAATATTAGAGAAAGTTTTGAGAAAGGACCACCTTAAAGAATTACAGCCATAGACTAACTGACTGCTCTGAGAAAGGAGTGCCGCTGATTCACCCCTGTTATTTATTAAACTTAGCTGCCTCGTAAACTTGAATGTGAGTCCTACTTCTTTGGTATGCAAGTCCTACTTCTTTGGGCAAAACATGTAGTATTCTGTGGAGTGAATGTACACAAAACCTTTGACATTTTATTTACCTCATCAATAAGACTATAACTCTTAAAATCTTATTTTGGTAATTGTATGGGTAAAAAAGTTAGGGGTGAGCATTTTTCCTGTGGTTGAGATACCACTTCCCATACTGGAATGCCTCATTTCAATGCTGAGCTCTAATTGCTTAACCCAGCTTCCTGTTAATGCCCATCCTGAGATGTATTGGTGGTGACTCAAGAATTGGATTTCCACAACTCATATGGGAGACCAGGATTGTGTTCCTGGCTCCTAGCTTCAGGCTTGCCCAGTCCATGCTATTTGAGAGTACTTTGGAGGTGAACCAATGGATAGGAGCACTCTCCATCTCTGTCCATCTGTTTTTCTATGACTCTCTTAAGTAAATTTTAAAAAGCGAAAACAAAAAGATTCCATAGAAAAGGATAAAATAATTTAAAGAAAAACAATCATGATGTTTTGTTCAGTGGAACAAAAATTATCAAGGAAACTACTTGATAATATTTGAGACCAGTTTTGATAACCATAAATAATACTGATATATCAAAATATATTCATGATGATTATTTATCTTCATTTTTCTAAAACCTCATCTTTATTCAAGGAAAGTAAACCGTAGAATTTATTCTCAGGCTTACTTGCCAGCTGTATCCCATATTGATTCTGTTAATAAGAATCATTTGGTATTTGCATAAGATGTAAGAGTGGAAGGAAAAAGAGAAGCTATTTGTCCCTGATTTTTACATGGTTCCTAGGTAGATTAACTAATATTATCACAGAACAGACAGCATCGCCTTGGATGTGTGAAATGGGAGTGGATGGAACCCTTATTCTGGATATCAATATCACATGAATAATGCTCACATTCTTATCAGATGAGTACATGTCTTTGCTGAAAAATCCTTGAAAATTCAAATGAATGTAGTGGAGGAAGTACACTCTGGGGTTGCTTAAAGTAGTCAGAATTTTCTAATAGCTCCAGGGAATTTGACATTCCTATTTGAGCTGTTTTCCCCCAAAGTATTTGTTCTTTTGCATTCTTCACATACTCATCCGAAGCTTCAAGTTTCTAATCTGAAGTTTCTCCTCATATACAAACAAAATCAAAATAATTAAAAACCCCAGGACAATGGTATATGCAAAGCAGTGCTTCAATAAATAGTTAATTATTTCTCATTAGTACAAAGTTTAAGGTTATATTTTAAAAGCTGATCTTTTTGTTTTTCCTTGTGTACATGTTACAACTGTCTGGATTTCTCTGACATGATAGCTACTAAAAGATTTATTTTTACTGGGAATAAATTAGGATTTTTCAGCTAAGTGCACTGTCCTTTTATTAGTTAAGAAACAGTTAATATTCATATGAACAAGTTCTGTGTGTTAATTCAGGTACATGTCTATTTTTCTTGACATTCTACATTTGAACATATTGCTGATACAGGGAACAAATGCTGGTTATGAAAGATAAGACATCTACCCTCTAAGTATATAATTTAGCTTAGAAAGATTTTGTTTTATATAAGGGGTACAATATAATAATAACTACCTTCTTGATGACCAAAGGGTCCTCAGGACAATATATGTTTCAATTGTTTCACTGTATCCACAAGAAGACTAGAAGAAGGAACCTTTACAAATTTGATCTGATTTCTGTTCATGAAAAATTTCTAATTTCAAAAAAAAGCATTCTTTGTGTTTGTAAGAAAATACATTCAGAATATGTGGTCTTTTATTTAGCAGCTGCGGGTTTTAGGTTTTCAAGAATAATTGGTTCTGAAAAATGGAAGGCTAAAGCTGCTCTGATTAGGACTGTGATGGTTTGGTTCTGGTAGTCAGGTAAAAGTTTAAAAAAATACAAGTAACAACACAGTAAATAAGAGGGAAGAGGAAATTCCCATGGCAGCAAATGGTCAACAGGTTGTACAATAACGAATTCCTTGAGATCAGGGGTTATTCTCTCTGTATTCAGCTCCTGACCAAATGCTGATAATTTACTAGCACCGAAGTAAATGTTTGTTGAATTGAGTCAATTGAATTTGCCCTATTAAGTCAGTAGTATTTCCTGTTTACATATGATTATGTCCAGGCTTAAAACAAATTAACTAACAGAGGTAGAACTGGGAGAACTTTGGATTTCAGTATGCTCTCCTTCTCCTCTCCCCCTCTCTTTTCCCCTCCCCTCCTCACCCTTCCTCTCCTCTCCTCTTCTCTTTTCTCCATCTCCTTGCCTCTCAAATAAATGAATTTTGAAAAATGAGCTATAGATTAGATTAGAGATGATAAATTACTCATCAAAGGGCAGATTTGAGAAGCCTTTCTGGAAATGCAGGCAGGCCTGTTTTGAATGGGGACTTGGTAAATGGGAATAAGCTACTTAGGTGTGACAAGGGGGAATCATGAGGGCATTTCAAAAGAGATTCCACCAGACTTACACATTCACTAAAATTACTGAAACGGCAAATTTATTGAGTATGCAATTACTATAACCAACTTCATTTCTATTTATGTTATTAAAAGAAAATTATTAGTTAGAATAGCAACAACAATGAGGTGTCAAAGTGCTACAAACTATATCTGAATGCTATTGAAAGCTTATGAATGTTATTGAAGAAAAAGTCTACTTTAAATAGCAATAACAGTGATAAAGGCTTCTGAGTATGTGTAACAAAGTTATGAAAATCCCCATAAAAATGATAAAAATTTTATTGAAACTTGCTAAATATAATTCAGTGGAAAGGCGATAATATTTAATAAAAGATGAAATGAAATTCAGTGGCAAACTATGCTTATAAAGCGTCATAATATTATGAAATTTTTTGCAAACCTTCGATTGAGTCTGTGTAATCACAATCAGAATGCCAACAGTTTTTAATTTAAAAATCTTTTTTATAGAGATTTATTTTATTTATTTGAAAGACAGAGTTACAGAGAGAGGTAGAGACAGAGAGAGAGCGAGGTCTTCCATCCACTGGTTCACTCCCCAGATGGCAGCAACGGCCAGAGCTGCGCCAATCCGAAGCCAGGAGCCAAGAGCTTCTTCTGGGTCTCCCACATGGGGGCAGGGGCCCAGGGACTTGGGCCATCTTTTACTGCTATCCCAGGCCATGGTAGAGAGCTGGATCGGAAGAGGAGCAGCCGGGACTAGAACCAGCGCCCATATGGGATGCCAGCGCTTCAGGCTAGGGCTTTAACCCGCTGCACCACAGCACCGGCCCCTTAACGTAAAAATCTTATTCCAATATTTAAATAAGTTCATAATCAGTAAGTAGAGGGAATTTTTATATTTAGTATAATTTTTATATTTAGTATAATAGCAACTGAGGTAGTGTACTTTTGGTTTAATAGGAGGAAAAGTGAATAAAGGAACAACAACAACAAAAAAAACCCCTGATCGTATTTCAGCACATTCAGAAATGTGGTACATGAGTGAGGTGATATTGTAGAGCAGTGTGAATGTGCAGAGGCTCAAAAATAGTAATTCAATTTAAGGAATGAATTTAATGAGCTCTTTATACACAGAAATGATTATTCTAAGTGAAAGACAAATATGAAAAGCAAAATTTTAGCATAAAATTAACATAGATTAGGGAGAAATGCCCTAAATTAAACAAAGAAGCAAATGCCCATAAAGGTAGCAATGATAAATTTAGTTACATTCAAAATAAAACGTCTGATGAAATGATGAAGAATGCATAAAATCTTTTATTTAAAAAATGCTTTATAGTGTTTTATTAAATATTTATTTATTTATTTGAAAGGCAGAGTTACAGAGAGAGAAGGAAAGACAGAGAGATCTTCTATCTGCTGGTTCAGTCCCCAAATGGCCACAATGGCCAGGACTGGGCCAAGCTGAAGCCAGGATCCAAGAATGCTATCCAAATCTCCCACATGAGTGCAGAGACCCAGGTACTGAAGTCATCTTCCTCTGCTTTCCCAGGCATCTTGGTAGGGAGGTAAGAAATGGAGCAGCAGGAACTCAAACCAGAGCCATCATGAGATCCCAGCATTACCAGCAGTGGCTTACCCTGCTGCACCAACATGCCAGTACTATATAAAATCTTTTTTTTTTTTTTTTTTTTGACAGGCAGAGTGGACAGTGAGAGAGAGAGACAGAGAGAAAGGTCTTCCTTTCCGTTGGTTCACCCCCTAACGGCCACTGCGGCCGGCGCACCACACTGATTCGAAGCCAGGAGCCAGGTGCTTCTCCTGATCTCCCATGCGGGTACAGGGCCCAAGCTCTTGGGCCATCCTCCACTGCACTTCCAGGCCACAGCAGAGAGCTGGACTGGAAGAGGAGCAACTGGGACAGAATCCGGCACCCCAACCAGGACTAGAACCTGGTGTGTCGGTGCCGCAGGTGGAGGTTTAGCCTAGTGAGCTGTGGTGCTGGCCTTGATAAGAAAGTTCAAAAAAATTTAAAAGATAGAAGACTGAAAGACATGATCAATTTTTTCATATAAATCACAAATGATTCATAAACAAATAAAGTTAATTTCTCAATATGAAGAGTCATCCAAAGGGGCGGCACTGTGGCGTAACAGATAAAGCTACTGCGTGTGGTGCCAGCATCCCATATGGGTACCAGTTCAAGTTCTTGGGGCTCCACTTCTGATCCAGCTCCTTGCTAATGTATCTGGGAAAGCAGCAGAAGATGGCCCAAGTGCTTGGGACCCTGTGCCCATGTGATGTGGGAGATATGGAAGGAAGTCTTGTCCCTGGCTCTGGCCTGGCCTAGCCCTGGCAGTTGCAGCCATTTGGAGAGTGAACCAGCAGATGGAAGATCTCTCTGTCTCTCCTTACTCTCTCTGTAACTCTGACTTTCAAATAAAAAAATAAAAATCTTGAAAAAGAAAGATTAAAAAAACAAAGAAATTCAAATATAAACTAAAAGGATATACCAGTTTATATCTCATATATTAGCAGAGACTACAATATCTGAAAATGGTAAGGGTATAGAACAGGAGTAAATTTTTCAATTTGCTTGTGGAGAAAAAATTGGTATAGTCCTATTGAAAATATATGAGGATGTTATCTTGGAATTTGTGCATAAACCAACAGTAACCCAGAAATTTTGTAGCAACATATATATCATGTGGAAACTATTCTTCACACTCATGAAAATGTTATAAATTGATAGTGGTAAAATAGTGGGAACCACCCAGTTTATTAATAGGAAAATACATATACCTAATTTGACAAATTTATGTAATAGAATAGTAAACAGCAATAAAATTAAATGAACTATAGATACACAAATAACAGAGCATTAGAAATATGATATTGAATGTGATTCACTAATAAAAAAACAGTCAGTAAGGAATTTATACACATATTTATCAAGGGCGACAAACAAGGAAAACTAAACAATCCTAGTTAGGGTTACAACCTCAGGGAGAAAACAATGAAGAAAAACAAAGGGATGAGAAAATGCAATACAAAATAATGTTTCCGTTTGGTGAGTAGGGAGGAAGGTAATAATAAAATTCAATGATGAAAAATGAATGTGGGGCCGGCGCCGTGGCTCACTAGGCTAATCCTCTGCCTTGAGGCGCCAGCACACCTGGTTCTAGTCCCGGTTGGGGTGCTGGATTCTGTCTTGGTTGCCCCTCTACCAGGCCAGCTCTCTGCTATGGTCCGGGAGTGCAGTGGAGGATGGCCCAAGTCCTTGGGCCCTGCACCCACACGGGAGACCAGGAGAAGCACCTGGCTCCTGGCTTTGGATCAGCGTGGTGCGCCGGCCATTAGAGGGTTAACCAAGGGTAAAGGAAGACCTTTCTCTCTGTCTCTCTCTCTCACTGTCCACTCTGCCTGTCAAAAAAAAAAAAAAAAAAAAAAGTAAGTGGAACCCAAGAGAAATTTGATGTCCCATAATTGAAAAAGGCAAAGAAATCAAATTACTTTGAAATGAAAAGATTCACATTCTTTAAATCAGTTCCCACAGTCCCCTAGTGGATTAATAATTTCCTTGCTTGCTTTCTTTTACACTGCAGCTAATAATTAATTAACTGAAAATTGTCTACACTACAGCAGGTGCTTCTTAGTTTTGCTTCAGGATGATACTAATGAAGACCTAGTGAGAAGAATCGTGAAGTGAGGATAACGTGAGAATAACACGTGACGCTCCTTCTCTCCTAACGAAGGACTCTGCTAGCACAAAGGCATCACAGGTGCAAAAGCCACATACCGAGAAAACAAAAAGCTGAGAATAAATGAGCACTGAAGTGTGTGTTTTAAAGCACGTAGCTTGGTAAGACAATAGAATTGGTTGATTTTGTTTCATTTGCCTTACCTCTACTTCATTTGACCTTCTCCTTTTTTTCAGGTATTTCAGTTTCTAGTACATCTTGATTCTTCCTGTAATCATATTCATGCATATCCCCAAAAAACCGTATCTCTGCCTTATTGGAAACATACACAGACACTGTCATGTATGTTCACATGAACACATACACATAAAATATGCACCCAAAATTGTACCCAAATACATGTATCACAAATGTATACACTTACACATACAAGCAAGCTCAAGTGCACACACATTTCAAAAATACTACACCTGTACACATACACACACATACACACTAGATGGTGAAAATTATATTTATTGAGATATAATTTATTGGGTGAATGTTTGGCTGCTAGGGACACCAGCATCACATATTAGGATGCCTATCTTTGTGTGTAAGGTTTGCTTCTGGGGCCGGTGCTGCGGCATAATGGGGAAAGATTCCCACTGCAGTGCCGGCATCCCATAAGGGCACCAGTTCGAGTTCTGGGAGCTCCACTTTTAATCCAGCTCCTTGCTATGGCCTGGGAGAACAGTGGAGGATGACCCAGGTCCTTGGGCTCCTGCACATGCATGGGAGATCCAGAAGAGGCTCCTGGTTCCTGATTTCAGATCGGTGCAGCTCCAGCCAGTGCGGCCAACTGGGGAGTGAACCAGTGGATGGAAGACCTACCTCTGTCTCTCTCTGCCTCTCCTTCTCTCTCTATGTAACTCTGACTTTCAAATAAATAAATCTTTAGAAAAAAGTTTGCTTCTGATCTCAGCTTCCTTCTAATTCACACCTTTGGGATCATCAGGTAATGGCTCAAGTGATTGAGTGCCTGTCATTCATTTGGGAAACCTGGACTGAATTCCCAGCTGCTGGCTTTGGAATGGCCCATCCTCAGCTATTGTAGGCATATGGGGAGTGAATAGTAGGTAGAAAATATCTCTCTATTTTTGTCTCTCTGGCTTTCAAATTAATTAAAATTAAAAAGTGATAATTTAAAAATGAGAAACTCTGAAATAAAAATATCAGTTTCACTGGGAGATCTGGTATGGTTGAATAGGGTATAGTGGTACTAGCTTCAGGTGCTCTGGGATATGAAAAAACAAAGGAAGAACTCCAGTTCAAGGGTTCTGACTGAGGCCAGCCAGTGGGGCTGGGAGTCTGTGGGCCCCTTCAGATATAGGTAGAATGTTCTTCCCAAGCAGGCTGCCAGCTGTGGCTGGATAGCCTGTCTCCAGGCCAACTGGCATCTCCCCCAATAATAGCTTCTTGTTCTGCATGTGTAACCTTGTGGCTTTAAATCACACCTTTAGGGTGGGTGCAAGCTTTCACTCAGAGCTGGCAGGGCAAGGGGCTGAGCACCTGAGGAGAGTTGGACTGGCTCCAAGAGACCCTGGCTATCTTGTGTAACCTTGTGGTTTTAAAGAATCTAAAAGAGTTTCTCTTGGATTTAAGTAAATAACAGCATTAAATTTAAACTAATATTGCACTTAATACTATGTTCCTCAAAAAGACAATGGGCCTAGATGAATTTAATAATCTTCTCCCTATTCTTAAAAATATAAAAAAGTAACTGAGGCTGGAGGACCACCATATAAGTATGAATAGTAGTGGGATGAGGAGAGAAAGACTAAGCATATATTCTACTTAAGTAAATCCACAAAATTTTGGCTGAAGTAACTTATGGAAATTGGTTCAATGAGGGCATAAGGTACAGAGATCACATTTATCCATTCATTTAGTCATCAAATATATAATGAGTAACTATCAAGAATGTGCTACTTTTGTAGACATTGGAAATGCAGACACTAAGTAACAGTCATGGGCTGGCGCCACGGCTCAATAGGCTAATTCTCCACCTGCAGAGCCGGCACTCCAGGGTTCTAGTCCCGGTCGGGGCACTGGATTCTGTCCTGGTCACTCCTCTTCCAGGCCAGCTCTCTGCTGTGGCCTGGGAGTGCAGTGGAGGATGGCCCAAGTGCTTGGGCCCTGCACCCAAATGGGAGACCAGGAGAAGCACCTGGCTCCTGGCTTTGGATCAGCGCGCCGGTCGCAGCAGCCATTGTGTGGTGAACCAACGGAAAAAGGAAGACCTTTCTCTCTGTCTCTCTCTCTCTCCACTCTGCCTGCCAAAAATAAATAAATAAATAAAAAGTCATGGACCCTACCCTCATGGAGCTTATATTTTGGTAGACACAGGTGTCTAAACAAATGAGAGTGTGTATCTGTATATGTTACTATATCTATATATAGTGATATATATGTGGACAGTACATAAGTATGCATATTTTAGAACACTAAAATATCAGGAATAAATTTTCTGAGGAATTGAAAAATGATGTAAGAGAATAAAGCATAACCAAGCCTGGTAGTTTAAGTACTTGAAGAAGAGGTGCAATTGAACAGAGGACTGAATGCTGGGATGGGTTTTCAGTGGTATGGAAAGAACATTTGGAAATGCATGAAATTTGTACACCTTAAATATAATTTAAAATAATTTTAAAAAATAAAAAGCTTAAAAAAAAAGAATAACATTTGTGCAGCCAATATAGACAAGGTAACCCCTGAGCTCGGTGTGGCTTGATTTCTTTGAAGCCCTTGAGATGGAATTGATGAAGTAGTGAATGGGAAGTGACAAACCTCAGAAGCAGCCAGCACTTGACCTTGGAGTCCCTATTGGTCTTGAGAAGATATGGTGAAGAGAGAAGGGACAGACTGGAAATGAAAAGTTACCTGATTTGTTGTGCTTTTGTAAGGAACACTCCGGATGCTCTCACAAGGGTGAAAACTAAGTGATAAGGTACAAGAATGGTGCAGGAGTCTGGGCCTGTGGTGAGTTAACCTTGCCTGTCCTTCACAATCTTGACATCACTGCCATCTATCTTTTATTCATGTTGAATAAACAGGCACATACCTGAAGGATGTTGTTAAAATGGGTCCTTGCCTTTCTTTTCAAAAGACTAAACGTTCCTGGCATTTTTATACTAATTTTATTCTTATTTAATCATTTAACTTGTCTTTCTTTGTAACCTCTCCAATTTATGCACATTTATCTAAAATTGCAGTATCCAAAAATAGAATCATGGCACCAAGGGTGTCCAAAGTAAGATCAAGAAAATAAGCCTAGGATGCAAATTTTTTGATGTTGACATTAAAGGTACTGTGATTACTCAGCCAGTTGTCTTTTTGATCAAAGAGTCTGTTATTGGAGGTTTTGTGAATGATATGAAAGAGTTGTTAATCTGAAATTTTGTTCTCAAGAAGACTCTTAGGTCAGGCTTCCATAGAAATAGACATGGAGAGGGAGCCTGTGTCCAGGAATTGATTTTGGAGTGCTCCTGGAACTCACAAGTGTAAGAGAGAGAGAGAGAAATTGGACTGGGTTGAGGTAAAAGCATTCTGCAATATAATTTTAATAAAGAGCTCAGAAATTTCCTTTTGGATCTAATTCAAGACAAGATATGATCTTCATACTCCCCTAATCACCAATCAAAGAGAAATGCTTTGGATGGAGATAGAACCTTTAGCAAGGAGACTCCTACTGGCTTGAGAATATTATCTAGACAGGGATTCAGGCATGAACCTTTGCAGATGGGTGAGTGCCTTGGTCCTGAGTCAGGGATCTGAGCAATAGAGTGTTCTATATTGTACCTGCTTACTGATTTGTCATTTCAAGCAGTGGTGATATACAGCATTTATCCTTTTATGTGTCTCGTCTTTCCAGAGTTGTTTCTTTAAATCTGACCGTGAAAAATTATTCAGTTTTACTACTCATTCTTTACAATTGGCTAAGGCTCAGTAAAATTCTCATTTTTTCTGTAAATACTTTCTTTCTAATCACATCTTGCCACATCTGTGGAAAATAGCTCTCCTTACTACTGTGAATTATAGTTTCTTTAATTACAATAAGGTAGAAAACCAAAGGTCTTTTTTAAATTAAAAGCAATGGGTCCTGGTAAATGCCACTCTTAGGATCATTGGTTACTATCCTCACTCTGTCTTTTATGACCTTGTCTAAATATGATCAGAGTCGGCAAACTTGGAAGGCTTCCATAGCCTTGGCAACTCATGACGACAGCCTAGGATGGTTACTGGCACCATAAACTAGAGTGTCAATTTGTTGGGTCAACAACAGGAGCCACTGTGCACTTGCTCCTCATGTGGGATCTCTGTCCTTAATGTGCTGTACATTGTGATTTAATGCTATAACTAGTACTCAAACAGTATGTTTCACTTTGTGTTTCTATGTGGGTGCAAACTGTTGAAATCTTTATACTAAATTGATCTTCTGTATATAAAGAGAATTGAAAATGAATCTTGATGCAAATGGAAGGGGAGAGGGAGCGGGAGGGGGGAGGGTTGCGGGTGGGAGGGAAGTTATGGGGGGGGGGAAGCCATTGTAATCCATAAGTTGTACACTGGAAATTTATATTCATTAAATAAAAGTTAAAAAAAAGCAATGGGTCAAATATTACAGAAATAGTATGTACTCTATCATATTAATGTTTACTCTGCCCTGATACAATCAGTTTCCTGGGAGTAAGAAACTTTGGTTGCCATTGTAATCCTGAGCTCCACAGCTGATAGATTCTGGTGAGGTCAGCACTTGGGAGCTGCAAGTGTCCATTCAAGCAAGCTGCAAGAATGCTCTAACCTTTATTTACATTGCCCTGGGTATAAATTGTAGATTCCCAAGGAATTGAAATGTCTGGCTTATTTTACCATTTTGGGTGCTAAAAACAAACTTCTTTATTTCTACGCAGGCAAAAATTCCTACACAAAGAGCTTTGAGGTGAGGACTATTATTTGCCTTCCATGAATGAAAACAGAAATAAACAGTAATGGAGTTTTCATTATACCGCTTAGTAAAAATTGTGGTTGTTTTTCTATTCATTTTGTAGTGACTTATTGAAACACATTACATCTGGAGTGTTAGGCATGATTTTTTGATTTTCTTAAATGTATCCTCTGTCACATATCACCAGACTAAAAAAAAAAAAAATCTCTCTTATTTGAATTCATATGGCAGTTGTAATGATGCTACAGTGTCACAGATCAATAACTGTGTGTTGATTAACAGAAAACTGTGTCAACTGGAGCTCTGCAAGTAACCAATTCCATGATTTGATAAAAATAATGTTGAAGCAGATCAACCAGTAATGTTAAATCCAAGCCTATGCATGGAATGCTGTAGAATGAGAACTTGAAAGCAATGCCTACCTTAGGTAAAAATAGGAATTTCTATAGATCTTTTTAAAAATTTTTTTATTATTATTTTTTTGACAGGCAGAGTTAGACAGTGAGAGAGAGACAGAGAGAAAGGTCTTCCTTCTGTTGGTTCACCGCCGTAATGGCCGCTATGGCTGGCGCACTGTGCCAATCCGAAGCCAGGAGCCAGGCGCTTCCTCCTGGTCTCCCATGCGGGTGCAGGGCCCAAGCACCTGGGCCATCCTCCACTGCCTTTCCAGGCCACAGCAGAGAGCTGGACTGGAAGGGGAGCAACCGGGACAGAATCGGTGCTCCAACTGGGACTAGAACCCGGGGTGCTGGTGCTGCAGGCGGAGGATTAGCCAAGTGAGCCATGGTGCCGGCAAGAATTTCTATAGATCTTTAACCACAGGAATAAGCTGAACTTTATCCAGTTCAGGAGTAGTGAATGCAAATGACTGCAGTTTAGCAATGTTGGCTGGACAGTTTGTTTGAACAAGCAAGCAAACAAACAAACAAAAAAAATGGAAGGAAATTTTGTAGGGATTAACGTCATTAAAAAAGAATGGAAAGGAAAAGCTGTAGGAGGTCAAAGTAATGCTGGGGTCGTAGAGAAAATGTTTAGTCTTTTAAAATCTCTGTGGCCACCCTCTTAGTCAACAGTGATACTGTGGTTTTGTTCTGTTCTCTAAAACATCTCAATAACCTGCATCCACTGTGTTCCCAAACTTGTTGAGCATGATTGGCATCAGAACGTCTAGTGACTTTTGTCTTTGTAGTAGAATTTCAATTATGCGCTGAATGAATAGCTGTGCAGAAACAGTTAAAATCAAGAGATATCATGGTGAACTACGGAAAAAATAAGCATTAGCATCAACATTATCAGGAGACTCTGGGCAATGCTTCTTAGAGAAATTTCTTCCTACCTGTCTGAAATCATCCAAGGTAATAAATCTTTCTTTCTGAAGATTATGGGTTTTGAAAATAGTTTATTTTTATTTTTTTGAAATGGAGAGAGGAAGAGGGAAAGAATGAATGTCTTCCATCTGCTGGCTTACTTTCTCAATGCCCACAACAACCAGGGCTGAGCCAGGTTAAAGCCAGGAACCAGGAATTCCATGTTGGTCTTCCACATGATGGCTGAAACCCAGGAGCTCGACTCATTGTTTGCTGCTTCCCAGGATGTGCATTAGCAGGAAGCTGGCTGGGAAGCAGAGGTGAGAGCTGAACCCCGCACTTTCATATAAAGCACTGGCATCCCAACTGCTGACTTAACCTGCTGCTCCCCAAGGCCTGCACCACATAAGGCAGATTTAATATCTGTAGATTTGTTTTCATTCTCATGATTTGCCTAGAGAACCAAGATTAAGAAACGAAACTTTAAGGACCTCATTTTGACCATCAAAAATTTTACAGGAAGAGAGGGGAAATGATCATAGAAAGAAGAAATAATCATGAAAGTGGCCTTGGCTGTCTAAAGCAAAGAGTACAAGTATCCTGATCCAAAGGACGTTGGCAGCAGACACCCACATCTTGGATGCTTGATGTGAAGCTCTTCTTTGATGAAATTTAATTCTGGGGGATCCTGGAAGATTTTGTCTTAAAATACCCCATCAGTGTGCATATCTGCTATACCTGTGCATACACATCATATAAATAAAATTGTCTCAAGATGTTATATTTGATTATGAGACCAATGCCAGTTTGGCAGAAAGAGGTGAATGGAGAAGTTTGTAAAACACAGCTGGGAAAGCAGTGTTTGTCTTGCAGGCAAAGGGAAGCACATTCAAAGTGTTTGGTCAGGGGGCCGGCACTGTGGCGTAGCAGGTGAGGCTGCCGCCTGCAGTGCTAGCATCCCATATGGGCGCCACTTCATGTCCCTGCTGCTCCACTTCCGATCCAGCTCTCTGATATGGCCTGGGAAGGCAATAGAAGATGGCCCAAGTCATTGGCCTCCGCACCCACATGGAAGACCCAGAAGAAACTCCTGGCTCCTGGCTTCAGATAGGCAGAGCTCTGGCCGTTGCGGTCATCTGGGGAGTGAACCAGAGGATGGAAGATCTCTCTCTCTTTCTTCTCTCTCTCTCTCTCTCTCTCTCTGTGTAACTCTGACTTTCAAATAAATCTTTTAAAAAGTGTTTGGTTAGGGAAAGAAGTTACTGCAGTAATTCTTTATGAAGGTGCTTGTGGTAGTAATGTGTGGTTTGACTTAGGTGAAGACAACCTAAAGGTAATATGCTAACTTAGAAGTTATTGGAATAGTCCAGATAATTTAAACATGGTTTCCTTAATTTTAAAAGGATTTATTTGAAGCCAAAGTGACACAGAGGGAGGGAGAGAGGGAGAGATTGTCCATCTGTTGGTTCACACCCCAAACACCCACAATAGCCAGAGCTGGATCAGTCCAAAGCCAGAACTCCATCTAGAGTTGCCATGTGAGAGGCAGGAACCTAAGTACTTGGACCATATCCGCTGCCTTACCAGGCATGTTAGCTGGAAGCTGGATCAGAAGCTGAGCAGCCAGGACTCTGGCAGACACTCCAAAATAGTATGCAAGTGTTCCATGTTGTAGGTTAATGTAATCATTGTGCCAGAAGGTGCACCCCTAAACAGTGTTTGAACTAATGAAGAGGCGCTGGAAATAAAACAGAAATAATGTATGTGACAAATATTTTAGAAGTCGTGTTCTACAGGGCATCACAGCTGATGAAGTTTTGAAGAAATAAAGGAAAGAAGAATTTAAGCACATATTTGAGGTTCAGAACTTAGGTATGTATCTTGGAGGATAATGGCTACATTAAGAGAAATAGAAGTAATTGGTATACATTCAGGTTTGCTATGGGTCATGGGTATAGTAAGAATTTGTACATTGCAAGAGTGCCATCTTGTCAGTGGTTTTTCACTAACAACTTAAATTGTTAAACAGAATGCATCAAATCAGTCCTTTCAATTATTTTACATTTGTGAAATGATTATCAGGCATGAAATTTGGATAGTATTATATTCTAGAAATTTATATTTTTAAAATGAGTTCCCTAAAAGCTTTTATGAGAGACATCAGGGTAGCTAGCCTGTTGTGTACAAGAAGTTTACAGAGCCAATCATACTAATAAGTATAAAGCCTCTGGAGGGTAAGATAGATCCAATATTTATGTCAGAATTAAACCTGGTGACACGGATATACAATACACCATCGTCCCGTCCTTGGCAGCTTATTTCGGTGGAACGATAAAAGGACAACTCAAATAGAAGAGTACTCCTCAGATACTATCACCAATGTCCAGTGTAGCAACAATAGAGCTCATACAGATATAGAAGGTTCTTCTTCAATTTTAACCCACTTTTGTACCAATTGTACAATTACCTACCTTTCTATCCTGGGTTACATTCTCTTAACATTGAACATGGGTTTTGTAGACATTCATTCTTTGTAGACCCAATTGTATGTGAGATCCTCAGTTTAGAATTTTTGTGGATTACATGACAGAGAATGTAAGAGGGGAGACTAGTAATTTCTGTAGGCCCTCAAATAAGTCTGTGGTTTTTTTAAACCTCAAAAACAAATCAAAGGTTCTCATTTGTCATGATTGATTTTCAAAATTTGCCAACAAAGATCTCTCTGAGTTTATGAGACCCATGAACATATTTAATATGTATTACCAGTGACAGAAAAGTCACTGTTTTTGGAGGAAAATCAGAGCTATCACCTTAAAATACAGTTGTGTATGTAGTAATCCCTCATTTGAGCCTATGTTATCTGAAGTGATAATTTCACACCAGTACCTATAAAATGTGTCCCAGCTAAGTTTCAATTTCCCCAGACATACCCAGTCCTCACCAATTCTTTTCCCTAGGCATATTGAATTAATTTTTCCCTGTGTCAACCTTTCCAGTCTTCTGACTTTCACCTCTAAACTTTTCGTCTCATTTATTTAGAACACTTGTATCCATTGTCTGAGATGGAACTCTACATTACTTACTCTGTACTCGCCCTGAGGTTTCTTAAAGTATGGCAAAATGTAAATTAGCTTATGATCTTGTCATTTTTTTTTCTATTGTAACACTTAATACATTAGTGTTTTCATATATTCGTGTGAATTGTTAAGTTGGTTTGTCTATTCTACCTCTTGGCATGCTTCCTAATCTGGACTCCCACAGAAACCAATTAATGAGAGAAAAAGAATCAACATAATAATTATTTTGAGAGGCCATTGTTGTATCTCACAAATTTTATTTATTTGATTTCATTTAATTTCAGAACAACATCCTATGTGACAGAGATGACTATTAATTTTTAGATGAAATGGTATCCCACAAAAGCGAAGTGTCTTGCCCATGTTCACATACCCAGAAAACGAATGAGGAATTGAACCCTCTTAATTGATTCCAAAGGACCTGCTATTAAACACAATAATATATATTTCATTTGAGATAGTTCTACTTTAGGAGAATCATTAGATTATATTTGCATTTGGCCAATACCTGATGAATCTTTTTTGAAAGTACAACTATAGCACCCAAACTTATTATGTGGATATCTCCTCAAAAAATCAAGATGAAACCTGTTCCTCCTGGGGACTTTATTTCAAAAGGATTCCTGAACTTTGAAGCATTCACTCATTTTAATTGATTGTCTTAGTCACAGGAAAGACCTCTAGATGAGTGGTGAATGAGTTGTGAAACACATTGCCTGTAATAGATTTCTCGAAAATTATTCTTAAATTTACTATAATGGATTATGTATAGGAATGAGAGTTAAGAGTTTTGACATTTCCTAAAACTTTTTTTTTGCCTTTATAATATTGCCCATACATTGGAGTATGTACTTAATTAATATATATTATTGATTGCTTTAAGTACTCCATCTGGGCTATTCTAGTAAAAGCAGAAAGTAATAATTACTTAAATGGGTCATCTTCAAGATCTAAAATTATGCAATTAGCATATTTTAAGTACATTAGGAATAAAAAGGAAAGATAAAACAGCAAAGTATATGAACAGACATTCTAAATTTCAAGGATGGATTCTTTTCTATGTGATTTTACTTGAGGTCATTAAATTCCATTATGAAAATCCTCTGCTTGGCCAAACTTCTGAATATAAAATTCCTCAACTTTGGTGTGTTATGTTAATAATTAAGATAATGTTTATTGAAAAATACAGAATATATAATAAACATGGAAATATTAGATATATTTACCATCACTTAGCTAGCCACTGTTGGTATTTTGTTTCATTTCTTCAAACATTTTCTCTTTTCCTAGAATTAACATTATATTGCAGATATGCCAGGGACAACCTTTAAAACCTGTTTTTTAATTATTTTTCTGGGTTGAATCCAATATATATGCATGGATATACAGCATGGTAAATATAATCACTCCTCACATATTGGTATGATATACTTGCTACAGAAGGGGTGAAGAAAAGACTATTTTAATAGACAAATAATTTTACTTGTTGTATTTTCCCCCTACACTTCATTTACAGAAGTGAAATTATTAATGCAAAGAACAGAAACATCCTTATGCTTTGATATATGCTGCTAATTTGCTTTCTTTCCTTCAAGTCTGTTTGAATCATTTCAGAAATATAGGAAAATTCTGTCTGTATACATTCAAAAATATGTTACTCCTTTTATTTTTTTTCTCATCTGATAAATGCAAAATGTTGTCTTACATGTGTGGTAATTTATTTCTTTGATTATTGCAGAAGCTGAACTAAATCTTCAAGTAAAATTTAGAATAAAGATGAGGCTGAGGAATATAGCACAAAAGCCATAATTAAGTCTTCCTTTCCAAATACCTTTCAAAATATGGTGTTATTTATATCCCTTGAGCATTTTCACTTAATACCACCTGAAGAAAATAAAACATCACATTCATAGGACTTTACCTTTTATAATTTATCTAGATCAGTGACTTTCACATTAATTTAGACTTAATAATCCTTGGTCCTAATTTAACTGGATTAATCATTCATTGGAATTCCTGATAACATCCTTGAAAACTCAAAAGCATTGCGTACTTCCCCCTGTTTCTTCCTCAGACCTCCCCCACCCCACACATTAGCAATAGGTTCTAGCCATAGAGGTATGATTTCCTCTTCAAGTCCCCATTTTCTCAGAGGAGCGTTGACTAAGAGAGAACTTAGTCATGAAAGCACATCAACCTAGGATGACCCCATCCAAGGCAGGAACCAAAACTCTTCAGGGTCAACAGAATGCAAATATCTGGCACACGATCCACAGATGAAGCTAGTTGGGACCAGTTTTCTGTGCAGAATAACTCAGTGGGAAGATGAAGTGTGCTTACTTCAGTCATATCTTGCCTTGACAGTGCGTCTGCATTCCCATTTCCCTATCCAACCCATAAAAGTTGCTCCAGATGCCCCAGTGAGGAAATAGATTTGGATAATAACCCTTTTATCTTTGCTGGTTTATCATGGTGTCACAGATTAGTCACACTGTGCAGTGACCCTACCTTGACTGGTAACATAAATAGAATGTGATATAGATACCCAAGACATCCAAGATACAGGAATTGTTCAGGTTGAAGTGGAATAGGGATGTCAAACTTCACTGGTTTAGACATTCCTAATTAGAATCTTTCCTTTGTTCTTCTTTCTTTTTTTAAGATTTATTTATTTTATTTGAAAGGTAGAATTACAGAGAGGCAGAGGCAGAGAGAGAGAGAGAGAGAGAGAGAGAGGGAGAGAGGGAGAGAGAGAGGTCTTCCATCTGTTGGTTCACTCCCCAGACTGCAACAGCAGGAGCTGTGCCAATCTGAAGCCAAGAGCCAGGAGCCAAGAGCTTCTTCTAGGTCTCCCACACAGGTGTAGGGATCCAAGGACTTGGGCCACCTTCTACTGCTTTCCCAGGCCATCGCAGAGAGCTGGATGGGAAGTGGAGCAGCCAGGACTCAAATTGGTGCCCATATGTAATGCTGGCCCTGCAGGTGGCAGCTTTACCTGCCATACCACAGTACTGGCCTCTTTTCCTCTTTCCATGAAATTCATCATGTGATGAATGTTACCCCACACCTAGGCTGAAAGATTGTCATACAGAGACACAGGAAAGAATATGAACAAACATGCTTTGCTGGAGATATCTCAAATTTATTACAATTAGAGCATTCTCCTTTTTGTCTAATCATATTTCCCCACTACTGTGTACTTTGCACTTCTTTCATCAGATTTAGTACAAAATCACAAAATTTTCCCTAGATATTCAGGTCTTCCTTTCTGAAAGCTTTGTTATGGAAAAATTTGCTAAACAAATTCATGATGCTTTTCTCCTTTTAAGCTATCTTTTGTTATAGACATATCTTTTATGTCCCTATTTTCTCCTTCCTGTTGATAAGAAAACAATTTTCCTAAAAACATACAGCAGATGTATTAACAATACATTGCCTCAAATATTGCTCATATCTCTCTTCACAATATTAGAGTTTTGTTATTCTCATATTTCAGGTCTTACTTGCTTTTAAGACATGCTCATATAAAAATGTTGAAGGATAGAGAAGCAAAAAGACTATTTAGAGATATGAATGAAAATTGATAGGATTGTAACATTCCAAGAGTAGTTATATTTCTTAAAATTAACATAATGTGATTACTTAAAAGAACTGATGATTTACATGTAACTCTTTGAGACATTGGTAGTTTCCTGGTAAAATTCATGCCAGGGAATTTATTTTTCTTATATATGGAACTTTTTAAAAATTTTTTTACTATTGGTTTATCGTATTTTTCAGCCTGTCAATTTTCAGAGATCACTATTATAATTAAAACACTCTTTTTTTTTCCATAATGTAAGGGCATTCACTTAATTTTTTCTTCCCTATTAATATTTCCACATTTACTTTTTTAATGGCATCATAAATACTTAGAATTTGGAATAAAAATCATTTTGAGAATTTTTTTAAGTCTTTGCTTGTATCCATGTCAACTAAATATGAGACTACAACATCATGGTTAACCATTTAGCTCCTGTGGGTTAAAGGGTTGGAAGTTGCATGATTTATGAATATCATGTACAGTTCTCTCAGTTACATGTGTCCGTATCTAAATTTCACATCTCATTAAGTCTTTACTTATAGAGAAATCTGTGCCACTGCTAGCCAAAGTAGGCATTGCATTAGTGTTTTGTCACTGTACTGTCATACCTGAGGGATGCTAATTATAAAGAAAAAGATTTTATTTTATTTTTATTATTATTATTATTGGACAGGCAGAGTGGATAGTGAGAGAGAGAGACAGAGAGAAAGGTCTTCCTTTTTGCCGTTGGTTCACCCTCCAATGGCCGCTGCAGCCGGCGCATCTCACTGATCCGAAGGCAGGAGCCAGGTGCTTCTCCTGGTCTCCCATGCGGGTGCAGGGCCCAAGCACTTGGGTCATCCTCCACTGCCTTCCTGGGCCACAGCAGAGAGCTGGCCTGGAAGAGGGGCGACTGGGACAGAATCCGGCGCCCCAACCGGGACTAGAACCCGGTGTGCCGGTGCCGCAAGGCGGAGGATTAGCCTGTTAAGCCACAGCGCTGGCCGAAAAAGATTTTATTTAGATCATAGCTTTGCAGGTTTAAGTCCAAAGTCCAGCTGATTCCATTGATTGGGCATCTGATGAGAGTGGTGGATATTAACTGCCTAGCACATGTGAAGAAAAGGTCACCTCAAGAAAAGAGAATGGCTGATTTGGCTCTGACTTTTATAACCAACCCTGTTAGGGGCATTGCTTTCTGAGGGCATGCCCGCAGGGACCTAAGGAGCTCCCACTAAGCTCACCTCCCAAACACCATAAATGAATTTAGTTGCCATTGTGTTAATATAAGCAACATGATTTGGTGGTTTAAAATTCTGCATGAACCATTAAATATTTAGGAATTTTTCCCCCTTTCTTGTTTCTCACTTACATAACAAGCTCTAGAATCCTGATACCTACATTTCCTGGAACTTCTGTCAGCACTTAGAGGTATCCATTGGAGGCACTTGCATGAGATTGGGGAAGTGGAAGCAAATAAAAGCCATTTTGGCCTTGTGGTAGGCTTAGGCAGGAATGCGGACTCAGTGTTGGAAGCTGTGCAATCTTTCCAGTGATTGTGTGTGTCTCCCTTTGAATAAATAATTCAGGGCATCAGATAACTGAAGCCATTGGCTGTTGGCTCCTACACTTTCTGAACTTACTAAAACTTTTTTAGCATTTTTCTGACCTCGATCTCTCAATTTCCAGTTTTGAAATCTGCTTATTTTCATGGTTGAATGACTTCCTTCTTAAAATACTTTGTACCATGTCTGTTTTCTAAACAAAACTCACTCATACACTACTTTCCTTCATTTATGGAAAATGACATCTAATTTCCTCCAGGTGGGTTTGGACCATAATCAAAAGACACAATCATAGGTGACATAATCCTGAAATTATGAAATATCAAAATCTTTGAATCCTAAAATACCTAAAGTCTAAAACCGCAAATGATCAAAAGCTCAAGAATACAGCTCTGTAAAAATATTCTTCAAAAGACAGTTATTCACACACTTAAATGGGAATTTATTTCAGAAACATACATACAAAAGCATGACTGAACACATCACAGGTGGTTTTGCATGATACCATAGGCAACAACACCATACATATTTTTGCAAGAACCAACACTCAGGTATGGTAATTATAGTTACATGAGTATAACAATTAGCAGAAAATAGCCTGCTAATATTCATGACAATAGGACAAAAGCAAAATGTATAAATGCATATCATGGAGGTTAGCAATTGTGTAGACCTTGTTCTGAAAGAGTGGCCATCTGTATTATGATGATGAACAATCTAATTCTTCTGAGTAGATGAATCAAAAAACTGTGAGAAGTCACCATTTCCCATCCAGATGCTCAAAGGGCTGAGACCTTGAGAATTTTTTTTATTTCACAAATTCAGATGTACAGAAAGGATATCTCTTTACTTATGAAGAAATTTCAACATTTTTATAAAATGGCATAAAGTCAATGTTGTAATATTGTCCTTAAATGGGGTCATATTTGCAGTAAGTGCATAAAATGAGTTAGGACTTGCCATAAATCTTTACATTATTTATATAGTCAGTCCTGAAAATGATGCAAAGATAAAATACACAGCCTGGCACCTCACTTAGGAAGAGAAACCATTAACAGAAAGATTGTTTGAGAGTTTGAAATGTTAGTGATGGTGTGTCCCACAGGTCTAACAAAAAGAGGAGAAAAGGGGAGGTGGTTCAAGTAGCATCCGGGTGTCATTACTTTCTCTTTATTTCAGATGGGTGGAATCCAGAAATTGTAGTATTTATGCCAGCTGTTCTGTGTCTTTGATAAATCGAAGCATGTTAAAGGAATTGCTTTATGTAGGATCTCTGTCTTTAATGTGCTGTACATTGCTATTTAATGCTATAATTAGTAATCCAATGGTAGTTTTTTCACTTTATGTTGCTATATGGGCAAAATGTTGAAATCTTTACCTAATATATACTAAACTGATCTTCTGTATACAAAGAGAATTGAAAATGAATCTTTACATGAATGGAAGGGGAAAGGGAGCGGGAAAGGGGAGGGTTGCGGGCGGGAGGGAAGTTATGGGAGGGGGGAAGCCATTGTAACCCATAAGCTATACTTTGGAAATTTATATTCATTAAATAAAAGTTTAAAAAAAAAAGTCAAGAAAAAAAAAAAGAATTGCTTTCTTCTTTACTCCTTGCCATTCTGCTCTCCAGTGTTATTTATCTAGGGAAGAAAGGCTGTGAAGAGAGCTGATGCACACAATCACTCACTGGCAAGATGGGAATAGATTTCAAATACAATGCTCCATTCAGGTGGTTGCTTTCTCCTTCAATTAGTCGAAAGTCAAACAGTTTCAGTTAACCTCCACTCTCCTGTCTGCTTTCTAACTCATCTTTGTACAGGGCTGCTTCGCAGGGAGTATAGAAATTTGTTACAAATGCACCACTAGAGCTCTGACAGAGTGGGTCCACAACCTAAAGGTGGAGAAATTTCATGTTTAAAAAAAGTTATTCACAAAGAAGAAAACTGACCTTCTAGGAATCATGGTGAAAAAAAACAATGTTGCCAGTTAATGTCATGAAGGCAATTTCCAGAGAGAATAATTACATTTTTATTGCTTTGAGGTTTGATCCAGGGAGTTTGGGTAAATTACATTCATTTTCTTATAGCAATGCATGGCTAGTATGGTCTAGCAAGCTGCTATTTCATGGAGCACTCCTAAAGAGAGGTGATGCATCTGAATAAATGAGCAGGGGAGAGGGCAATCAGCAGCGGGAGGTTCCAGAACCATCTCTGAAGCTGTCTGATGACTTGACCTTGAGCAACTGTTCGAACTCCACTGGGCATCCATTTCAAGGTAGGCTTAAACTTAGGAGGTTAAACTGAAGGAGTTTAACTTGAATTTTGAATGTCCTAAAATTCTATTACTGTGAAGTGAAAAAAGCATGCTCTAAACAACCTTGTAGGTGTCTCTTAAAATTCAGCATGGTTTTTCTTATTTGTTTTCCTGTTTCCTTCAAAGAATCCCAGGAGTCATCAGCCATCAGTTGCTCTTTCACTACCCTCCAATTTTATAGATGAAAAATTTAATGTCCATATATTAAATGCTCAAATTTTAATATAGATAGGCTTTAAAAATATTTATTTCATTGAAAGACAGAGACAGAGCACGCCCATCCACTGGTTCACTGACCAAAAGTCCACAATAGTGTAGGGCTGGGCCAGGCCAAAGCTGGAGGCCAGGAATCTAGCCCAGGTCTCTCACAAGGGTAGCAGGGACCCAACTACTTATCATCACCTGCCGCCTCCCAGGGTGTGCATTTGTGGGAAGCTGGGAACAGGAGCAGAGCTGAGTCTTGAACCTAGGCACCCTGACATGGGATTTGGGCATTTCAATCTAGAGTCTAAACCACTGGGCCAAACACCCACTATGAAAAAAGATTTTAATGGAGAAAATCTTCCTGTTAAATGTATATGTACTTGCTTTCAAGCAGAAGGTTTCAACACACTAGATACCGAGTGAAGGAAGGGCGTAGAGAGAATAATCCTGAGTATGCTTGCCAGAAATTAGTGTAGGAATTGTCAGTGCTTGTTGTCAGTGGAAAAAGAGCCCTCCTCATTCAATTCAAAATAGAAAATACATTGGGCTAAGCTCCTCCTTCCTCTCCCTGCCAAGGCCTCTTTACAGGAAATCTTCATACCTGGTTATCTTGGAGACTTCTCAGAACAAGATACCTGCCTTGCTCGTACCCTAACCCAAAGAATTTCTATCCTGGCTGGTGCAGAATTTTCCTCTAGCCGGTGCATCTAACCAGAAAGGCAGAACACTGATGCTAACTCAAGCTCATTGCAGCCATAAGCCCAGAATATATAAATGCATCCTCCAAGCTGCCTTAATGCTGCTGCTATTTGAGACACAGCCCTTCCTCTGGGAAGTAAAACTTTATGCCTCTTCTCTTCTCCCCAACTTCTCAGGGCTGTTGCTTCTTAAGACACAGCACTAACTCCGTGAGGTCAAATTTTGGCAACAAATTAGTGCTAACCAATTTTGGCTGCCCCAAGTACCCTGGCCTACTGAATTCCTGTCACTTGTTATGTGTTCAAATTAAACTGTGTTGTCCAATAACTGTTTATATCATTCAACAGAAAGAATAGTTACAAATAAACTGAGAGCTGTACCTAAGAAGATAATGGACATCAGAGCAATTTTTGGGGGGGAGAGTAAATTTGTGTTTCTTTCCCACCAGTCGTCTATAATTCATAGGCAAACTGAATAATATTTTGCTTTGATAGAAATAGCATTGCATTTGGTTTTACTATGGATTACCAACATTTTAATATATTATTTCTCTTATCCATCCATCTGAAAATAGACAATAAAAATCTATGTGATTTCCATTCGCACTGAAAATCTACTGCATCAATTTCACAAAGAGAAAATTCATTTGGCTTTGGTCTATTTATAGGAACCATTGTATTTGCTTAATATGTATTCATTATATTTTTCATGCTCGTATTATTCTCATGTCCTTTTCATTTATTTGGAATGATCCTGGTTAACTTTTCATGAGAATGATTCTGAATTTTCTCTTTATGACATCAAGGAGATGTCTCAATCTAAGGTAGATTCTGTCCTGCCCTAACCCTGCACCATTTCTTTGCTTTATTATAGGGCACTTTTATCTCTTCCTGAATAGTTGAAAATCATGCTGTTACAGTTCACTCCTTTGGCAGTTGCTTATAGAAAGCAAACTACAATTGGGAGAAATGTGGTAAGGAACTGAAAATCTCTTGCACAAAATGCATATAGATACTTATTGCTACTGCAAAGGATGGAGCTGAGTAGGAAGGAGAAACTGTGTCTGCCTCGTGTATCTTGGTCACTCATCTGACTCTAAGAGTAGATATCATTTCTACTTGTGCAAAGAGACAACCATGTTTCCTTTGTATAGGAGATTATACTAGTCAGTTAGATAATGCCTCTCTGAAGAAGTTGGGATAAATATTGGGAAAATTGATTTTCATGGATCTATAAATAACATCCTTTTGTGTTGCTTAAAAGTTCCTATCTTCTTGTATCTCTTGTATCTACAGTCCTTTCAGGTTTTCTTATGTTTTGAATAACAAGTCCCTTTGTCTCTTCTTTTTTTAAGATTTTATTTATTTGAGAAGTACAACTACAGACAGAGAGAGGCAGAGACCGAGAGAAAGGTCTTTCATCCACTGGTTCACTTCCTAAATGTCCGAGGCTGGGCCCATCTCAAGCCAGGAGCCAGGAGCCAGGAGCCCAGGAGCTCCCTTCGGGTCTCCCACATGGGTGCAAGAGCCCAACCACCTGAATCATCTTCCACTGCCTGCCAAGGCCATAGCAGAGAGCGCCATAGAAAGATGGGCAGCCAGGATTTGAACCAGCGCCCATATGAGATGCCAGCACCAGAGGCAGAGGCTTAGCCCACTATGCGACAGCGCTGGCCCCTCTGCCTTTTGTCTTTTTTAGTGGGTGGTTTTCTTTAAAAAAAAAAAAAAAAAACTTTTTTTAAATATAAGCATGGAAGAAGTATACAATTTAATATTTTCATGAACTTTCCTTATCTTTATAATCAATATTCTGATTAAGAAACAGAACTTAAAACTATCCCTGTGCTTTTGTCGACTGATTTCCTGCCAAGAGTGATTATTATCTTGGTCTCTGATAGTATAGAATAGTTTTGTCTGCTTTTGAAACTCAGTCCATTTTGTATATTTTTGGCTCTTTAAATATACCGGAACACATTTTTTGGCCAAATTTTAACTTTCTTATTGACTTTTAGACATTTTTATGTGGTGTTGGTACTAATCATTTGTCAGATGTCACACACTTTATCATGCCTTTTTCATTATTAATGGAAAACTTTTTAATTATAATATGTTCTGAGTAATTGTAGTTACTTATTTTTATGTCCTATTTAAGAAATGCTTGATTGCTGCACAGTGTTGAAGATCTTATAAGTTTTCATCTAGACATTTTATTGTTTTGCCTTTCTCATTTAGAGCTACAAAAAATAGGGAATTAATTTTGAAGTCTGTTGTGATGTTTGGGTCAAGATCAATTCATCCAAGTTGACACAGAGATTGTTATAGCAATATTTATAATGTATGTTCAGTTTTAAAGATATTTTATTTGAAAGTTAGAGAGACAAACAAACATTCACACATACACACACACACAAACACACAGAGGGAGAGAAGAGGGAGAGAGAAAGAGAGAGAGAGAAAGGAAGAGAGATTGAGAATGAGAATGAATTGGGAGAAGATCTGGACTTCAGATGTAGACCTCCTAAATGGCATCTTAACTGCTTGATAAAATGCCCTCCTTGCAACATCTGTTAAAGATACAGGCTGCATAGCAGCCTCATATTGTCAAAAATGTCTGTGGTTGTTCAGTCTGAAAGAACAGACTGCTGGTGAGCTAAGATATGGTGGTCTGATGCTAAGAAGTACATAGTGGTTTGTTTGACACATGTGAGTAGGAGCATATGCTAATGCCTGTGTATGTGTCAGTTTTAGTTCCCTTGAGGTATACATTGAATAGGACAAAATACTCTGACAGTTTGATAGATTTTACTAATTGTGTATAGCATACAGCTTCTATTAAATTCACTCTAAAATTTTTCCTTATGCACTGGAGAGTCAACATTCTTCCAACTCCTAAACACAAGGAATTACTGATATGCTTTCTGTCACTTAATTTTGTATTCTAAGTATTCCATGTATGTATGTTTACATTGTGTGAAGACATGTATTTGATTTCTTCCCCTTAGCATAATATTTCTCAAATTCAGACCTGTGGTTTAGTCTATTGTTATTTGGTTTGTTTGTATCACTGAGTAGTATTCCATAGTTTGGATATATCATAATTGGTTAACCATTTATCAGTTAGTAGACAAGTAACTAGTTTCCAATCTTATATTATGAAGAACAATGCTTCTATCAACACCAGTAGATAAGTCTATGTGTGGGCTTGTGTGTTCATGGGTTTCTTTTGGGTAATACCCTAGTAAAGCACTGTGTAATAGAATGTTCTGTGAAGAAGAATGCTCTTATATCCACTCTGGACAATATGGTAGCTGCTAGCAACATGTACACATTTAGTATTTGAAATGTGGCTAGCGTCACTGAAAAACTAATTTTTAAAATTTTAAATAATTTTCATTGAAATACACATGAATAGCTACATGTGGCTTATGGCTAATATATTGAGCAAAGCCTTGAATGGAATTGCTAGATGAAATGGCAAACCATATATAATTCTTAAAATATTCTGACATAATATTTTTCAAAGTGATTATACCATATAGCATTTCCACTAATGATGCTTATTACTTCTAATTGCTTCACATTCTTGCCAATACTTGGTAATGTCAGTCTTTCCAGCTTTATTTTATTTTAGATGGTGGTTGGAAATGCATTTCCCTAATGACTGATGATTTTGGACATTTTTCATGAGTTTAATAGCCATTTAATATATTTTTTTAATTAGCTGTTGTCAGGCTTATGTTGTGCAAATATTTCTCCCCAAATCTAGCTTGTTTTGGCTAACTTAAATCTGTCCCTTGCTGAATATGATGGTGGATTTTGTTCTGTGACATTGGCTGGGCCTCAGTGCCCAGTTATTTGGTTAAACATTTTGGGTCTTTCTGTGAAGATGTTTTTTGAATGTAAACAACATTTCAATCATTGGACCTGCAGTAAGGCAGATGTTGCTTAATAATGGAGGTGGGCCTCATCTAACTGACACCCTTATTAGAAAAAAGACTGATAATCTCTGAACAAGAATTTCCACAAGTTTGAATTCCAAATCTTTGCTGAATTAATTCAAATATAGTGAAGTTTTAAAATTTTGACTAAGTTCATTTTATCCATTTCATTTTCTTTTATAGATTGTGTTTTTTGTATTCTGTTTAAGAAATCTTTTTAAACCAATTTCAGAAAGAATGTCTCTTTTTTTTCTTTTAGAAATTTTATGATTTTAGCTCTCATATTTAGGTCTGTGATCCATGGAGTTAATTGTTATTTCTGTTGTGAAATTATGTTTGAGATTATTATTTTTTTCTGTAGATGCCTGTTGTACTAAAACCAGTCATTGTAAAGGCTAGGCTTATCCTCTCAAACTACATGTATAACTTTGTAGAAACTCAGTTGACCATGTATGCATGGGTTTATCTATGAGTGTTTTTATTCTGTTCTCTTGATGTATAAATCTCTCCTGATGAGAACCATACACTGTCTGGATCTATCTATTCAATAACAACACTTGAAAGTCAGTTTTTCAAACTTCATTTTTTTGTATGAATTCCTTAGCATTTGCATGTGGATTTTAAAATCAGTTTTTTAAAAAATAAAATCTGTAGCATTTTAATTAGAAGTAGCTCAACACGATGATCAATTTGGGGAGAATGGCCATTTTAGTAATTTTGACTCTTCTACCACATGTAATATTTTGATATCTTTAATGTATCTATTTTATGCATATAAATATAACTTTATAGTATTTTGATGTTATTATAAGTGAAATTATTTTACAAATAATTTTTAATTGCTTTTTGCAGGTACATAAGTATACTAATTATTTTTGTATATTATATATATATATATCCAAGTTTACTTTTTTTAAAAAAGATTTATTTTATTTATTTGCAAGAGTTGCAGAGAGATAGAGCCAGAGAGACAGAGATCTTCCATCAGATAGTTCAGTCCCTATATGACCTCAAAGCCAGAGCTGAGCTGATCTGAAGCCAGGAGACAGGAGCTTCCTTTGGGTCTCCCATGAGGGTGCAGGATCCCAGGGACTTGGGCCATGCTCCACTGCTTTCCCAGACCATAGCAGAGAGCTTGACTGGAGGTGGAGGAGCTGGGACTTGAACCAGTGCCCATATGGGATGCCAGTGCTGCAGGTTGGGGCTTTAACCCGCTATGCCACAGCACTGGCTCCTGCCATGTTTATTTTTAATCTTAGTCCTTTTTGATTGTGGGAGTTCATTCCTTAAAGTTTTATACATGTTTGAGTATGCACTTGTGTGTTGAGTTTTACTTTTCTCTTTCTGATCTTTATATTTTTCATTTATCTTTTACACCTTACTACATTTGTTAAGACCTTGAGCACAATGTTGAATATAAGTAATGAAAGCATTATTGGCTTGATTTTCATCTTAGCTAGAAAAAATTTTCTAGTATGATTCTATTTTTGGCTTTTATCATAGACATCTTAATTGGATTGGAGAAGCTCCTTCGTATTCTGTTTGCTGAGTTTTGTCATGAATAGGGGTTGGATTTTGTCAATCACTTTTTTTTAAAAAATAGTCTAAAGATTGTTTTTGAAAAACTTTTAATTGCTAAGACATACCTCTTGTCATGAAGTATTTGTTCTTTTATATATATTTGGATTCAGTTTCTAAAATCTTGCTAAATACTTTTATGTGCATGTTCACGAGGGGGGGGTATGGGGGAGGGGAAGGAGGTGGGGGAGGGAGGGAATCTTTCATCTGCTGGTTCACTTCCTGAATGGCCAAAACAGCTGAGGCTGGGCTGGGTGGAAACAAGAAGGCAGGAGCTTCTTCCAGGTCTCCCCTGTGGATGCAATGGCCCAAGTACTTGGGTCATACTCTGCTGCTTTCCCTGCTGCCTTAGTAGGAAGCCTGTTCAGAAGTGGAGCAGCCAGGACTCGAACAGGTGCCCATATAGGATAACAGCACTGCAGACAGAGACTTAGCCCTGTACATCACAGCACTGGCCCCCTATTTTTTAGTATTATAATCATAATATTTTTCACATCTACATATTATAAACCTCATAAGAAGATGTTATATATTTTTGAAACAGTTATGAGAGTAGAACAGAAATTAAAAGGAATGCAAAGCAAAAACAGAAACAGAATTCTTTGTTTTTCTTTCCATTTGCTAGGATATTTACCGTGTCTAATAGTCTTCATTCTGTTCTGTGGATCTAACTTTGTTTCTGTTATGATTTCCATTCACCATAAAGAATTTCCTTTATCATTGTTTATGAAGAAGATTTCAGGCAAAGTATATTGTAAGTTTTCTTTTATCTGAAAATTTCTTTATTTTGCCTTTCTTATTGAATATTTTCAGTAGATATAGAATTCTGGGTGGAATTTTTTTTTTCTTTTAGCACTTTATATTTATTTCCTCACTCTGTTCTGACCTCCTGTGGCTTCTTATATGAAATAATTCATTAACCTCCTCACTGTTTTCCTGTTTGTAATACTTCGTGTTTTTTTTTTTTTTTCTGCTTTTAAGATTTACGCTTTACTTTGGCTTTCAATAGTTAACTAACAGAGATCTGAGAAATTAAGTAGTTCCAGCCACTGCAGGCAGAACCCAAAGGAAAGAGTGGAGTGTGAGAAATTGTCATCTCTGGGTAGCTGCATTGGTTGGACATCCCATGTCCCAAGTCCAACAAAACCAAAGGTCTGATGGGGGCCTTTGGGGATTGCTTTTGATTGACAGGACTAGTAGGTGGAGAGATAAGTGGACATGGGACAGAGGGGAAATAATCAGAGAATTCCTTGGTGCCTTTGTTTCTGTTGCCACTGTGTCTGACCCGGTATAATTTTCTGTGAGTAATGACTCCCTTCTTCCAAATATCACTGAAAACAGATGAGACGCATTGGGGTTTTCAAGCACAAAGGAAGATATTGCTTAATAGGTCATTATGTATCGTGATTGTGGAAAATGCCTTTAAGGTGACAGGAGTGCTGCATCACCCCTGGGTAGATCAAAGCTGAGACTAGTGAGGCCAAGGACTCCAACAGCTTACATGGTAGGGAGACTATAACCAAGACATGTGTTAAAGTTAGATCCAAAAGAAACTGACAGTAGATTGTACGTAAACTGATAAATAGAAACAAGCCAAGGATGACTCGGAAATAAATCAGTATATTGTAGACCTGGGAGCACTAAAAACAGATCTGTTTGGGATACAAGACAGAGATATAGTAGTGGGAAAATTGACTGAGGAACATCTAGACTTCAGGTTCTTGTGTCATATTTGACTGAAAGTGTGCACTAAGCAGCTGAATTCTTACACCAAGGTCTCTAGGCACTGTGGGCACTGTACTGAGATAGAGATACACGTAGGTTTCATAGTCAATACAAAACAAAGGTAATTGAATCCAAGTTAGAAAAAATATCCTAGACGGGTGAGAAGAACAAAACAGTAGTCTGGAAATTATTTTTTTAAAGATTTATTTATTTATTTAAAAGTCAGAGTAACACAGGGAGAGAAGGAGAGGCAGAGAGAGAGAGAGAGAGAGAGAGGTCTTCCATCCGCTGGTTCACTCCCCAGATGGCTGCAACGGTCGGAGTTGTGCTAATCCGCAACCAGGAACCGCTTCTGGGTCACCCATGAAGGTGCAGGGGTCCAAGGATTTGGGCCTTCTTCCACTGCTTTCCCAGGCCACAGCAGAGAGCTGGATTGGAAATGGAGCAGCCGGGACTTGAACCTGTGCCCATTTGGGATGCTGGCACTGCAGGCAGTGGCTTTACCCGCTATGCCATAGTGCCGGCCCCTGGAAATTATTGTATAAGTACAAAATCCTACTAATGGGTCTGAGATGGAAGATTGTCTTTCATAAAACAATATATATTTATTATTGTTGAAGATAAAGATTTCAAAGTCATGGAACCTTTGCTATGACATAGAAAATAATGCAAATAGAGTTCACAATTTTCTTATGTTTATGTTATCTGTCCCATTTTTTGTTTGGTTATAATAAAAATTATGTTAAGTGTCTTCTCAATAAACACTGTAAAGCATGTTTCTCCACTCTATGTGACCATTCACCTAACACACAAATGACCTGTCATGATAGCTCTGTGGACCATTTTAATTACATGGATTCTGTTTATGATGCAAATTGTACCTGACAGCTTTCCCCATTTGTGGTTCAATTTTAAATTGCTACCATTTTAGAAGTAGGAAGGGGATATAGACTATTAACTTTAAAAGTATAGACGGCTGGCTACTTAGATAGCTACTGTTTTTAACTTCCACATTCTGATGGCTTGGGTTGTAAACAATATTAACCACCATGTCCAATTAGATACCTGTGAAATACAAACTTACTTGGATATTTCAGCATTGAGTTGTTTAATATTTCCTTGAAACAAAAGAGATATCAGACCTTGTAATATCCACTGCCGGTGACTTACTATTTTTCTTTCTATCTTGCAAAATTAGAAAGGAAGTCCAAACTTTAAAGACAAACAGTTGCATTGGGCTGATGTTGTGGCATAACAGATTAAGCCACCACCTGCAATGCTGGCATCCCATATGAATACCAGTTGCAGTCCTGGCAGCTCCACTTCTGATTCAGCTCCTTGCTAATGCACCTGAGATAGCAGTGGAAGATGGCCCAAGTCCTTGGGTACCTGTATCCACCTGGGAGACCTAGATGAAACAACTCATTCCTGGCATCAGCCTGGCCCAGCCCAGGTCATTACAGCCATCTAGGGAGTGAACCAGCAAATGGAAGATCTCTCTCTCTCTCTCTCTCTCTCTTTCTATAACTCTGCCTTTCAAATAAATAAAACAAATCTTATAAAAAAAAGATAAGCAGTTATCAGGATTCACTAAGTTAAAGATTAAATTTATCCCCCTGCAGGCATTTCCTTCAGGAGATGTCATTGTACTGGGATTCTCAGTCTGTTCTTATTTCAGTAATAATCATTTTATTAGAAACGTTAAAAAATGTTTCAAAGGTGACCATGCAATGGCTTTTTCTGCCACTGTATAGTCCTTTATGTATACACTAATAATGAAACAAATTCATTCAGGTACTAGGTGGAATAATTACCCGTAAGTAATACATTTTCATTGACAAATCTTCAAGAAGGCTAGCACTTGTTACAATCCAAAATGACATAATCGTCCAAATTTGTGTAAGATAAAAGACTTTATCAAGTGTAGTTTTCTGTAAGATGGGTAGCTGTATTTATATTCTTGTGAATGTAACATTATTGATGCTCTTTGTTTTGTAAATTTGCTGAGTTTGCATAGGATGGAAAATTAAGTGTTTTGGTTCAGCAACTTGCTTAGTTTGCCTATGGCTTCACTGAAAAAAACAACATGTATGCTTTTAGATACCTCGTATTTTTCCACATTCACTAATGAGACTTCTAGCCCAAGTTGAATTCTTTGTTTAATTGACCAGCCTTTATCTTTGTTTAACACTTGGATTTGCAATATTTGTAATGATTTCCCTACGTGGGAATTTCTCTATGACTTTTATTTTTTGCTAATTAGCTATTATTGTTGTTGCTAATAATTTGTCAACATACAAATCCTGTTAATAGAGTTTATTTCTGAAATAGTTAATTTGGGTTTGATAAGCTAATGTCATATAGCAAATCGAGCTTGAGAAGGCCTGGGTAACTTCACATTCCTTAAAGAAAAGCATTTGTTTAGTCTGCACATTCATGCATGAAAATTTTACTGAGATTGTTATGTGAGCTAACCTCAATCCTGGTCATAAATACTCATCATACATTTAAATTAAAGTTACCCATACAGTTAGGTAGATAATGGCAGTTAAAAGTTATTTGTATTTGAAAGACAGATACACACACTCAGAAATACAGAGAGAGGAAGAGAGGAGAGAGACAAAGAATGATTTCTCTCTCTCTCTCTCTCTCTCTCTCTCTCTCTGGGCCGGCACTGTGGCGCAGTGGGCTAAAGCCCTGGCCTGAAGCGCCAGCATCCCATATGGGCGCCAGTTCTAGCCCCGGCTGCTCCTCTTCCAATCCAGCTCTCTGCTATGGCCTGGGATAGCAGTGGAAGATGGCCCAAGTCCTTGGGCCCCTGCACCCGCATGTGAGACCCTGAAGAAGCTCCTGACTCCTGGCTTTGGATCGGCGCAGCTCCAGTCGTTGCAGCCATCTGGGGAGTGAACCAGTGGATGGAAGACCTCTCTCTGTCTCTACCTCTATATGTAACTCTGGCTTTCAAATAAAATAAAACAAAATCTTTAAAATAAGAAAATTAAAAAAGAAAGAATGATCTCTCAGCTGCTAGTGCACACCACAAATGCAGGCAGTAGCCTGAGCTGGGCCAGATTAAAATTCAACCATTATTCGCTACCTCATAGATTACACATTAGCACTCAACTTGAATCAGGAACAGAGAGACAAGACTTAAAACTCAGACCCTTGGATATGGGATGTGGGCATTGCAGGCAGCCTCTTAATGGCTCCACCAGATACCTGCTACAGTGCTGACATTTGAATGAGACTAACATGCAGTTTATTTTAGGATTAATACATAGTATGGATATAGGCCTGTCTTACCATAATTTCCTTCTTAAGAATTGGGTCTCTTTGACTAAAAGGATGCAGTATAGTTTGATCCCACTTTATTTTGACATCAAAGTACACTTGACCCTGTTTCATGTGTCCTATGCTGGTTTTGCCCTGACTTTACCAGGCCAGCACTACCTCATCTTGGTAGACAGTTTTATTTCCTGGCCACACAGATTTCTTATACTCTGCATGTATAGTTATTCCAAATTTAGGTATTTTAATGTTATGTTCACTTTGATCACATTATTTCAAAGCCATCACAATCGTGAAATCGCATAAGCTGGTTTCACACAGCCAGGAAATGTGTTTATGGCTTCATTCTATTTCCTTCTACTTTACCCATTTCATCTCCTCTGCTGGTGTGGGCAGCTCCTACCAGTGACTGAAATTCCAATATGCTCTGGTCACACAAAAAACAGAGTGAAAATTGAAGAAGATAGCTGCATTTGAGTGTGCATTTGTCACATCAAATATTCATTCTGGCCCTAGCAATGACAGGTTTAATCATGTATGGAATTAAGTAGAATTCAGTTATGATGTTTGAGATAATTTTGTCTTTAAATATATTAAAGATTTTCACCTGAAATTCCAGGTGCTGCTAACATTGGCTGAGATTTATTTAGTAGTAAAATAACAATAAAGCTCAGAAACTCAGGAGCTAGCATTATGGTGTGTTTTTTAAGCTGCTGCTTGTGACGCCAGCATCCTACATCAGAGTGTAAGTTCAAGTCCTAGCTACTCTGCTTTTGATCCAGTTTCCTGGTAGTGCAGCTGGGAAAGCAGTAAAGGATAGAAAATACTTGGGTCCCTGCCAACTATGTGGCAGACAAGGAAGGAGCTCCTGATTCCTGACTTTGGTCTGGGCCTGGCTCTGTATTTGCAGGCATTTGGAATGTGAGCTAGAGCTTAGAAGATTCATCCCCCTCTTTCTCTGTCTCTTCCTTTGTCCTCCTCATCCTCCTGTTTCCCTCTCCCTCTTCCCCTTTCTCTGTTCCCTGCCTTTTGAAAAAAAAAATAAACAAGTAAACCTTAAAAAAGGAAAACCTAACTATTTTGACATAATACATGGTAGGGCTTAAGGGTGATATGACAGATTGAAGTGGAACTTGGTTTATTTGATTAACTGCATAAGATATATATATATGTATTCTAAATTTTAAGAATATGGTCTGTGAGCCTCAATGTGTATACTTGTTCTGAGTCACTGACATGTTGGAGGTGGGCCTGGGGATGAGCCTGGAACAGGTGATGAGTCCCAGTGTTTAGTGTAGTTAGCAGGCTATAGAAATCAGAGCTGGGAGAAAAGATTTGCAGTGTCAGTAGAGCAAGCCTCATTTGGTTACCACATTGAGTTTAGACCTAATTGGAGTAGGTCACTGGGGTTATAGCGAGTGAGGGCAGAAGCAAAAGTCATGTTCTTTCCCAAAGGAAGAAGATGTACAGTTGGATTCTTTCTGGCAGTTGCTGCTTTTGAACTGTGTGGCTTAGGTTGCCAGTATACTGCAAACATAGATGACTAGAAAAAAGGACAGTCTGGTTATGGTGGGATCTTATCAAGTGCCTGCTTGCCAAGGCGTGATGAGATTTTCCTTAGATTATCCTTTCCTGAACAGATGGACGGGTTTTCACCTAAGTGCTGAGGGCACTTCATTTCCTTCACAGCTAAGGCATAAGTGATAAAATGATGCATTTTGCATAGGTAGTTGGGTGCCAAATAAAACCAAATCATTTTAAACAGTAGACTAATTAACTCCTTTTTTTAAAAAAAATCTTTATTTATTTGAGAGTCAGAGTTACAGAAAGAGAGAGAGAGAGGCACTGAGAAAGATTTTCCATCCGCTGATTCATTCCCCAAATAGCTACAATGGCTGGAGCTGGGCCGGACTGATGCCAGGAATGAGGGGTTTGATCTAGGTCTCCCACATGGGTGGCAGGGGTGGGCCACCTTTTAGTGCTTTTCCAGGCCATTAGCAGGGAACTGGATTGGAAATGGGGGCAGCTGGGACTCAAACTGGCACCCATACAGGAAGCTGGCACTGCAGGCTGCAGCTTTAACCTGCTGAACCACAGCGCTGGCCCCTAATTAAAATATTGGGAAAACCAACAGTTAAGAGAATAGGTAGTGAAGTCAGACAGAGAAACTCAAATGATGTTTCTTCTACACATTTCTATTTGAGCAAGTTACTTAATCATGTTTTTTTTTTTTTTTTAACTTTTATTGCTATTCTTTTTTGACAGGCAGAGTTAGACAGTGAGGGAGAGAGACAGAGAGAAGAGTCTTCCTTCCGTTGGTTCACTCTCCAAATGGCCGCTATGGCCTACGCTGCGGCAATCGGAAGCCAGGAGCCAGGTGCTTCTCCTGGTCTCCCATGCGGGTGCAGGTGCCCAGGCACTTAGGCCATCCTCCACTGCCTTCCCGGGCCACAGCAGAGAGCTGGACTGGAAGAGGAGCAACTGGGACAGAATCCGGCACCCCAGCTGGGACTAGAACCCGGGGTGCCAGCACCTCAGGCGGAGGATTAGCCTAGTGAGCCGCAGTGCCGGCCTAATCATGGGGGTTTTACAATTGTTATCTCTAGAAACATTTCCAGATAGATGGCTTGATGTCTGCTTTTGTTGTCCCTACTACTGACTAACATGTTTATAACACCTAAAATCCATTACAACAACAGGACAAATGGCAGGCAATGTCAAACAACAACTTGTCCAACAACTTCACTGAAGCTAAGAGACTGTATCTCTGCTATTCTCCATAGGACCCGCAGGCCTTGGAAGGTAGCACCAAGCTCAGTATAAAGACTTTTAGTTAACTGACTGACTGATTGAATAAAGGAAGTCCATTATCTTGTCTTTGGATTGGAGATAATATAATATTTGCCTAAAAGGTATACTGTGAGAGTCAAATGACAGAATAAGTGGATCCGCTAACACAGCTCCTGGTTATTAGTAGATGTTTAATATGTGATAATTATGTTTCCTTCTCTGAACAGATTGAACATGTAAGTGGAAAACAAACTTACATTGTACTTATATTTTAAATATTACTATTTGTTTTGTAGAAATATTTTATGATGTGCTTTCTTGAAAAGTGTTCTAATGCATTCTTGACTCAAATTTCTACTCGTCAGCATCTGACAGTAACACTAGCTGAATTTAAAAACACATTATTTTTCTGCCAATGCTGCATTCTCTAAACTAGTGTCGAAGTGCATACTTGGAATAGGAATATTCTCTTTGTAAGAGAATCTATTATTTATCTCTCAGGTTCCTTCAGCCTGATGTAGGTTTCCATCACACCAGGCAGAATACCCTTCAGTTCAAAAGATAGCTGCACGTTCTCTGCAGACCCAGTCCATTATAGGACAGCACACTGCTTCCCTGCCTCATTGAAACACAGAGCATAGAGCTTAATCCATAACACAGTTTTTCACTTTAACAGAAAAGCATTTACATTTCATAAAAGTAGTTGTGTCACATTGGAGAAACCCTACCAAAGAATGGTGTTGTAAACCTCATTTATAACACCAAAGAAACTTAGCATTGGAAAATTTGGCCTGATGAACTTAGTGCTCCATCTCTGTCCGTGGCATTGAACCCAATGCTGTAGAATTACTTGAGGGACTTTGGTATAAACTCTCACTTGGAATGGTATCTAAATCAGCCTACTTCTCTTAATTAGTATATTATGTTTGTGGGTAGAATGTGATGGACTTTTTCTCCCCTATATACTTAACTTTGACATTATAAACTCTTTAATGCCATTGGAGAATCCTGACTCTTTCAGAAATGGAGCTGTAATAACTTCCCTCCCAATTGGTGATCTCATGCTTTGCTTTTGGTTAACAAAAATTTTTAGACTTAGAATTTTTAAATGGTCTTTTAGTGCAAATATTTCAGAAATTTCTTATGTGAGTCTGCATACCAGTATTCATATTTTTTTTAACTTTTATTTAATGAATATAAATTTCAAATGTACAGTTTATGGATTACAATGGCTTCCCCCTCCCATAACTTCCCTCCCACCCACAACCCTCCCCTCTCCCGCTCCCTCTCCCCTTCCATTCACATCAAGATTCATTTTCAATTCTCTTTATATACAGAAGATCAATTTAGTATATATTAAGTAAAGATTTCAACAGTTTGGTGCTCAGGAATTTTTTTTTTATTAAACTTTTATTTAATGAATATAAATTTCCAAAGTATAGCTTATGGGTTACAATGGTTTCCCCCCTCCCATAACTTCCCTCCCGCCCGCAACCCTCCCCCCTCCCGCTCCCTCTCCCCTTCCATTCATGTAAAGATTCATTTTCAATTCTCTTTGTATACAGAAGATCAGTTTAGTATCCAGTATTCATATTTTTACACACATGCCTGCTCTTCCTTTATATGCTTTCTCATTGCAGACAGAGAGGTTTTGGTTAGTCTTTTATACTTTTCAATGCAGTGAAAGTCCTGACACTTTGTGATTGCAGTTTCCTAATTTGCTGGCTCCATTAAGCTTTTGTGGATTCCTGGCAATCAGAATGGCTTAGAGTCTTCCATTTCCAAAGATAAATTGGACTATGAATTGCTCTTATATCTTTCTTTGTAAAAGCATTCTGAGTGGTGGGTAATTCATTCTGGCTGGCTGCTATTTTTCTTTTTTTTATTTCCAGAACAAACGTTTATACTGTGATCAACTGGTCTCAGTAATTTCTGAGCTATGGAGCATATCTAAATGAGTACTTTTCAGATGTGTTTGCACTTAAGCTAATCTAGTTTGGACATTAATATTTTATTTATTGAAAAATAGGATAGAATTGAATTTGGGTGTATACTACATCCCTTTAACCTCTATTTGAAGCTGTAGTCATATGCTGTTCAACACTGCAGGGCTCCACACTTACTCTTTCAGATCAAGTGCCTACATAATGCTGGTAGGAAGATTCACAATTAGCCCAATATAAATAAACAATTGAATTTCAAAGTGATATATATATATATATATATATATATATATATATATATATTTCTTATGAGCCCATGAATTTTTCAGTTTGTCTTAAATTGATGCTGGGGTGGGATGGTGTTTTTGTTTGCTTTTTTTTTTTTTTTTTCAAGATTTATTTATTTGAAAGTCAGAGTTACAGAGAGAGCGAGTGGTTTTCCAGCCATTAGTTCCCCAGATGACTGCAAAGACCAGAGCAGGGCTAGGCTGAAGCCAGGAGCCAAGAGCTTCGCCAAGGTCTCCTATGTGTGTTCAAGGGCCCAAGGACTTGGGCCACCTTCCACTGCTTCTCCTAGACCACCAGACCATTAACAGGGATCTGGATCAGAAATGGAGCATCCGGGACACGAATCAGCACCCAAATGGGATGCTGGTGCAGAGAGAGTGGCCTTTTTTGCTATGCCAGATGATTGGCCCCATAGAATGATGGTATTTAAAGTCAAATGATGCAGAAAAGCTTCTGGCTTGACTCTTTTATTGTATTAATTTTGTATTTTTATTTACACAAATGGAATACATTTCATATTTTAAGAGAATAATATTTCCCACTCTATCCCCGCCTCCTTTTCTTGTTTTTATTTTAATTTTTACAATGACATACTTTCAATTTACATTATAATCACAAGCTTAACCCTCTACTAAATAACAAATTTTTTATTAACGAAAGCACAAAGTGCTTGGTGTGACATGAAGTGTCTGTCTACAATTACCGCCAAGTTAATGGGAACTAAGACTAGTGTCATTAATACCTGTGGTAACATTATAGTGTCACTTTGGGCCTATGAGTTAAAATTAACATAGCTAGAGGCAAATATTATTTTTGTTAATAAAGTAATTACTGCATGATGACGGGGATCTCTCCCAGAAATTCATCTTTAGTGATTGTGTCATTGTGTGGATATCATATTGTGTACTAACACAAACCTAGATGGACAGATCATTCATTCAACCTGGCTCCTTGACACATCCGAATTGTGCTAAACACAAAATATAAGAGACTTATGCTTCTGTAACACAGTATATAATTTCATAAGAAATTTTGTTTTTATATGTAGATGCAGTGTACGCTAAAAAATGATAAAAAGTATGGTAGGTAAATAATAATAGGGTCATTTCTTATCACCACCAAGTGTTATGTGTGTATGCAATTGTACGTGCTGTGCTTTTATATACTCTGCAGTGGAGAAGGTTTATTTACATCAGCATCAGCATGACCTCCTTAATAATTTGTTGTACTGTGGCATTATGACAGCAATACTGCTGGGTAATAAGAAAGCTTCAACTCCAATGTTTTCTTCTGGAATCTACCATCTTATAAGTGATTCATTGTTGATCAAAATATTGTTAAGTGGTGCTTGACTATATATTTTGTACAATTGTTTATCCCTCTTTAAATTATGGGAAATGTTAATATTTAGGTAGTATGCGAATTTGGTTTTAGTCTGAGGTATTTTTTTTTCCATACAGAAATAAGATTTGTTTTTATTTATTTTACTTTTAAAAACAGATTTCATAACTGCTCAGGAAGTATTTAAAAAGGAGTTTGTTTTATTGGTTTTGATATAGGCTTATACATATATGTGTGTATATATATATATATATAAATATGTGCAAATTCATATCATATGTCTATCCATTTACATAGAGGATTTATTAAGAGGTACATAATATAATGCCTTTAATTATGACATAAAAAATTTTGTGACTTTGTTCTTAGAAATTTATATTAATGCTTGTGATATATGGCAAATTATACTGAATTAAAAGAAAAACTAAGCCATTTATCTTATGCTAATATTTATTTCAGATATTAAAATTATCTCTTTAATTAATGTTTTTGGTACAGCTTCATGAAAATTGTCCTGTGAATAGTGTTCCAAACAATACTAGGAAATAATGTAGACTTTTTATTACACTTACTTCAAAAATATCATAACCTGTCTTTTCCACAGTGCATTAGTAATTGGAACTAGAAAAGGCAAAGGAGACTCTTTTTGAATTTCAAGATTCTAATAATTTTTTCAAACATCTCTTGTGACCAAGTTTCTACATTTATCTACATGGTAATTAAACCCTGATGTCTTTTCATTGTTCTTACTCTGGGATTGACAATCCTGTTCATAGGTATTTATACATTAATTAAGATAAAGCTAAAAATGTTTCAGCTCAATTAAAATATTCTCATAAGTTCCCTTAATTATTTCATACTTAATTTTATGAATTTGTATTTTTCTTTTTTTCTTGCTGTGGTATGACATATTTATTCCCCTTGAGGGTTATAACCATAAGATGACCTTCTTTTTTCCCCCCAGAAGCCTTTTATTTAAGAAATACTAACTTCATGCATTTCATAAATACAACTCTAAGAACATAGTGATTCCTCCCACCATACCAGCCCGCCCACCCACACTCCCACCATTCTTTATCCTCTCTCTCCTATTCCCATTCTTATTTTTACTAAGATCTATTTTAATTAATTTTATACACATAAGACTAACACTATACTAAGAGTTCAATATGTAGTTTGAAAAAAAAAAAAAAAACAAAACAAAACTTCCTCAACAGCCAAGACAAGGGCTGTTCCAAGAAGATGTGCTTCTTTAACATTCATGTTCTTCTTTTACATATTCTGATTACATGCTGAGTTTTTGGTCATATTTATTGCAATAGCATTAATTAACTTTATTTATTCTTTTTTTCTTGATATATTCTGTAATTTCTATGAAAAGGTTCTCCTTTTCACATTTTTACCCCTAAATTCCTAGAATATACCTGCCATAATATAATCTCTCAGTAAATTATTAATGGGAGAGATAGATGGACCAATAAATAAGTGGATTGACCCTCATAATGCATATAATTTATCTTAGGAGTCCCAATTCATGATCTCACCATTGAGAACATTGATTCATAGGAGAACCAAGAACCAACAGTATAAACATACCAAGTCAGAAACCAACAGTGTTAACAAACCAAATAAGGAGAATATCTTGAAAAAGTACACTTTCTCTTTATCCTGCATGAAATAATTGTTGCAGAAATTGAAGTGATTTAACTGGCATACATAGTCATGGAGATGTGTTTCCTAAAATAATGGAAATGTTTCAAAAATTTAGATGAAGTTTTCGAGATATTATGGATTGCTTCAGAAAATAACCTCCCAGGAGCAGGCTTTTTGTAGCAGAGGATAAAATCCTTCTTCATATGCCTACATTCCACACCAGAGTGCCTGGTTTGAATCTGAGCTCCATATTATAGTGCCTAGTTCAAGTCAGGCTCCCCTGCTTCTGATCCAGTTTCTCTCTAAAGCATACCCTGGAGGTCAGCCGATAACGTCTAAAGTACTTGGGTCCCTGCCACTAATGTGAGAGATCTGGATGGAGTTCCTGGGTCCTGGTTTCAGACTGGCCCAGCATTGGCTGTTGTGGACATATGAAGAGAGAAACAGCAGGTAGAAGAACTCTTTCTTTCCCTCCCTCCTCCCTCCCTCCTTTCCTTCCTTCCTTCCTTCTTTTTTCTTTTCTTTCCTTTTCTTTCTTTCTTTCTTTCTTTCTTTCTTTCTTTCTTTCTCTCTCTCTCTCTCTCTCTCTCTCTCTCTCTCTCTCTCTCTCTTTCTGCCTCTCTCTGCCTTTCAAATAAAATACAAATAAATACAAATCAAAATAAAATAAATGCAAATGTAAAGAAAATATACAACTCTGGTTACATCTGACTTTGAATCATGAGATGATCCAGGTAAGTTGTGTGTGCAAGGTCTAGAATGACAGCAATCAGAATAAAGTTAAATTACACAAACATACACACACACACACACACGGGGAAAGATTTTTTGGTGGTTTTTATTTTAGTAAGCATGGGGGTGTAGAAAGTGATGGAAAGAGCTAAAGAGCACTATTCTCACTCTTACAAGAAAAATTTGTATTAAAATTTAGATTAATAACTTTTCTCAAACCCATCATAGGATACAGATTACAGCAAAACTGAAAACTATGGTGAGTTGTCCTAGGGATGATACAAGACTCTAGCATTTGCTTTTCTGGGGCACATACCATGAAATGCTACACAAGTCAGAGGATGTATATCTAATTGTTTAACAAATTGCCAAACATCAAGTGGAACTGAATGAGAGAGATGAACTCCTTTGGGAACAATCCTGAGTGGATTCTCAACTTCTTGTGGGCTTTTCTGCAGTGACTCCCAAAGAAAACACCAGAAAGAACCCTAAGTCCTCTGGCAGAGGGAATAGCAGCTACTATCAAGGGCTAGAGACTCATTTCCCCCATCTCACTGAGGTTGAACAAAAACAGTGATTAGTTCTCATCCCTGTGGCCTGGGAGAATGTGGGGCAAACGCAGAGCTCACCAGGTAAATTTCTTCATCTCTCAGCTATCACAGGTCTTCATTGTCTGATGATGGTGTCTTGGGAACCATTATCATACGAGCTGTCTGTCTGTTTTAGGCGTGAGGGTGCATTAGTTTCTGTCAGTCCATCTTGACTAAAGAAACAAGCTCCCCTGCCAGAAGAGTTTAATAAAAAGAATTTACAAAGAAAATTCCCCAGAGCCTTTTGCACATTAGAATTGTGAATCAAGAATTGTGGATTTGGTCTGCAGTATAGGTTATAACTTCCCAGGATACACAATGAATGATTAAACAAAATGAATTATACAGCACTGGGGAGTTAGTTGAATTTGGGTTTCCTGAGTGTAAATCAACAGAAAGAAATGTACAAAAATGTTCTTTCACTTTTGGAATTAAAATGGTGTATTATTACGAAGAGTAAAATGCAGACAGTAAGTACCCAATTTGATGGGTTTGACAAGTAATTACACTTGTTCCTCCAACATCTAATCAAAATGTAGAACATTGCTGTCAGCACAGAAATCCCTCGATTCTCATTTGAAACAATTCCCATGGCAGACATTCGTCATAGCAGTTAACACTATTGGAGACATATCCCATATCAGCGTGCCTGGATTTGAGTCTGGGCTTGGTCCTGATTCTAGCTTTCTGCTTATGTGCATCTTGAGAAGCAGCAAATAATAGGTTAAATAATTGTGTCCCTCTCACCCATATGGGGAACCTGAACTGAGTTCCTAGTTCCTGGCTTTGCCCTGGTTAAGTTCTGACTGTTGCAGGCATTTGGGGAGTCGATTAGTGGACGGGAGCTCTATCTCTTAAACTTCCAAATAATTAATAAATATAAATGTTAAAAAGTAACAGTGCTTTCTTTTGCCCTGAGAGCCGACAGCTATCCTAATTTGTTCAATTTCTTTAACCATCTAGACTTTCTTAAATGGAATGATATAGCCTACTTATGTTTGTATCTGCATTTTTTCACTCAACCAAGTGATTTTGAGATTCAACTATATATGTGCTTACATGTATCATAGATGTATTTATTTTGTCAACTAAATAATAACTTATCTTACCAATATATTGCATGAGATTAAATTTGGAATTTGACATTGTTTGAATTGTTGAGTACCAAGCGATTCTTTAAATGTGACTTCTTTTAATTTATATTAATAATAGATGCTTTGAAGCCTTTAACAGCAAATTTACATTATAAAACCATTTAAGTTCTATTTCTTACCTGAGTTCATAAATCTCTCAACATGTCTTGTGATTTTTGAGTGACTAAAAGACATTGTTGAGATTATTTTCTAAAACCTGGAATCATTTTTTACTTAATTGAATATTACTATCTTTTTGTTCTAAGAGACAGTTGAACTTGTTATAAAATTTATTTTTTGTAACATGTGGCAGCTGTTCCAATACCTATTGATATGTAACAAATTATACTAAAACTTTTTGGCTTAAAATAATTTTATTGTTATCATGGATACTGTGGTTTTGTAATTTGGATGATCAAGTCATGATGGATTGTTTTTGCTCATTTGGGGCTATTTCTTCTTCTGTGAAGATTAGAAGTACATGATCTATTGGCTAAAGACTGCATTCAGAAAAAGAACATTTATCAGGGCTGGTATTGTGGTGCAGTGGGTAAAGCTGCTGCTTGCAACATTGTCATCCCGTTTGGGTGCCAGTTGTGTCCTGGCTGCTCCCCTTTGGATTTAACTCCCTGCTGATGGCCAGGGGAAAGCAAAGGAGATGGCCCAAGCACTTGAGCCAGGTTAATAAATCTAAAAAACAAAACAAAACAAAACAAAACAAAAAAGCAAAACAAAAAATAAAACTTCTATTCTGAATGATAATAAAAATAAAAGAAAAGGAACTTTTATTGCCTGTTGATTGGAACAGCTGAAACACTAGAATTGCTTGCGTGCTACCTCTACAAGGCTTCTGTATGTGGTTTGACTCCCTCAAATCTTAGCTGTCTCAGTGTGACTCAGATGGTTTTCTTTTTGTTTTGGATTTACAGAGGTGAGTGACCCAGCCAGTATCCCTGAGCTCTATGCCTTTTCTGTCTTTGCTTTAGAAGTCATGCAGTATCACTGCCAAATTCAAACTGAGAGGATATAGTTTCTACTTTGGATGTCAAGAGTGTTAAAGTCATATTTTACTAAAGTATGAGAGGAGATATTTCTGTGCCATATTTGAAACAAACATGACCATCTTTTCTTACAAATCCTTAAGCATATTTAAAATAGTTATTTTAAATGCATATTGGCTAGCTTCAATATCTGAGTCTTTTGTAGATTACTGTTTGTGATTTTCTTTTGCAGTTTTCTTCAACATATCTGTATTATTTACATGATTCATCAAATTTAACAATATATAGTACTTTATGAAAAATATTGGAGAAATATCAGAACAAGTATAAAAAGATATTGGAGAAGGAAGTGCACTATGATTTTACTTCTAGTCTTCCTAAAATATGTGGACGTATTCCCTAAACCTATTGAAATATTCAACTATTCATCATATAATATGCTTAAACACCCAAACACTCCAATTACACAATTACACAATAATATCTCTTGGTTAAGATATTCAAGGTTAAAATTTATTTCATAATATATCTTACCAGTACAAAAATGAAATGGGAGTAATTGAGTTAGGTCGACGTTTTATAATTATACAAAGCCATAAACATTTAGAAAATACTAAGAATTGCCAAAATAGATTTTACATGGAGAATTTATAATTAAATTGATTATAGAACCTAATTTTTTTGAGTTTTGGGAAATCAGCATTTCCAAAAAACCTTTGAGAAATATTCCATATGAATTCTGGGAATGGAAAAAACTTTTGAGCTGGAATCACCAAGTATTTCTAAGAGAAGCAAAATTAAGGTAGACTTAAGAAAGTAGTGAGTTTAGAAAACATGAAAGGGAGAGGTCAAGAAAATAATCCCAGAAAAAAAAAAAATTCTGGGAGAGAGCTACTGAGAGGAAGAAACACAATATGGGTGAGAATTTGGTTTATCAAGATTAGATGCGGCTGGCGCTGTGGCTCAATAGTCTGATCCTCCACCTTGCTGCACTGGCACTCCGGGTTCTAGTCCCGGCTGGGGCACCAGATTCTGTCCCGGTTGCTCCTCTTCCAGGCCAGCTCTCTGCTGTGGCCTGGGAGTGCAGTGGAGGATGGCCCAAGTGTTTGGGTCCTGCACCCCATGGGAGACCAGGAGAAGCACCTGGCTCCTACCTTGGGATCAGCGTGGTGCGCCGGTCACGGCCATTGGAGGGTGAACCAATGGCAAAGGAAGACCTTTGGCCAGTGCCGCAGTTCACTGGCTAATCCTCCGCCTGTGGTGCCTGCACCCCGGGTTCTAGTCCCAGTTGGGGCACCGGATTCTATCCCGGTTGTTCCTCTTCCTGTCCAGCTCTCTGCTGTGGCCCGGGAGTGTAGTGGAGGATGGCCCAGGTGCTTGGGCCCTGCACCCACATGGGAGACCAGGAGGAAGCACCTGGCTCCTGGCTTCAGATAGGTGCAGTGCACTGGCCGCAACACACCGGCCATAGTGGCCACTTCGGGGGTGAACCAACAGAAGGAAAACCTTTCTCTCTGTCTCTCTCTCTCACTGTCTAACTCTGCCTATCAAAATAAATAAATAAATAAATAAGATTAGATGCAAGCTCTGTCGTGTAACCAGTTTGATGATCCTAAGATGTTGACATCCACTGAGCTTTAAGTTTTTTTTTCTGATTTTTAAACTAAAATAATTAAACCATTTATTTACTCAGTGTGCCATTTTAATGCATGCATATAGTATGTACTGCTCAACTCAGAATAATCAACATTTTCCTTTCTTTGACAATACTTTATGATTGGAGGTTTGAACTCCTTTCTTTTATTTATTTTGTTTTCTAAAAATTGCAGGGTCACTGTCTGTTGGATTAAGATTACTGTAATACAGACTTACAGAAGATATTAGCATATAGATCATTTGATAAATGTAATTTTCTTTCTCTCCCCAGTGAATTAAATGGGGTAAAATAGGAAAAGAGGAATTAGATACAAAACAAAGTATGTTCAGTAATTTTGCTTTTTCTTTCTTTAGATTTTAATTTCTGTGTTTACCCAAGTACAATTCCCTATGACTGTAAACATATTACAATAAAACAACCTATTCATTCTTTCAGTTCTGCAACATTCTTTTTTTTTTAACTTTTATTTAATGAATATAAATTTCCAGTGTACAGCTTATGGATTACATGGCTTCCCCCCACCCCCATAACTTCCCTCCCACCCGCAACCCTCCCCTCTCCCGCTCCCTCTCCCCTTCCATTTGCATCAAGATTCATTTTCAATTCTCTTTATATACAGAAGATCAATTTAGTATAAAGATTTCAACAGTTTGCACCCACATAGAAACACAAAGTGAAACATACTGTTTGAGTACTAGTTATAGCATTAAATCAAAATGTACAGCACATGAAGGACAGAGATCCCACATGAGGAGAAAGTACACAGTGGCTCCTGTTGTTGACCCAACAAATTGATACTCTAGTTTATGGCGCCAGTAACCACCCTAGGCTGTCGTCATGAGTTGCCAAGGCTATGGAAGCCTTCCAAGTTTGCCGACTCTGCTCATATTTAGACAAGGTCATAAAAGACAGAGTGAGGATAGTAACCAATGATCCTAAGAGTGGCATTTACCAGGTTTGAACAATTATACAGCATTAAGTGGGGAAGAGGACCATCAGTACACACAGATTAGGAGTAGAGCCATTGGTGGTAGAGTAGAGGTTATGATTACAAATGTTGCAGTTCTGCAACATTCTTTTAATAGGTCATTCCTCTTTCCAAGATTCTTCCATAATGCACATCTATGAGGATCAAATTCTCATATTTACCTTCTACTGGAAGTCGTCCACTCCACTGGGAACAAGTACCTCAAACCAAACCAATTTTCAGTTAGTTCCTGAACCTCTCCACAGAACTATGTTCTCATCTTACTCATTGTCCTCTGGTAGTCTTACTACTTACACTTTCCTTATTCTTTCTCTTCTCTCAAATTCTGTGTTCACCCTGATTGCTGCTTTTGCCTTCTCTGTGTTGGTTTCCATTAATTTGACTTGAGTTTTACAATAATTTCTCCAAATCTCATGTCTAAGGTCACCAGCTTTTAAGTTCCATACTTATGTCACAATTAATACCAGAAACCTCCAGCTGCAAAACAGAGGGACATGTCACATGTAAATATTTTGAATCTATGATCAACAAGCTGTCTTTTCCCCTTTATCCTATTCACTTTTGTGAGTTTCAACATTATCTACTCAGTAGCTCAAGCTATAATGCTGCAAATCATCCCAAACTTTCTCCTTTTGTTTCTATTCCTGCAAACTGCATGCTTCACACTGATTAGGGCTAGTGTCCTTTTGGTTCTACTTCCTCAACATTTTTTGAATTCATTTGTTTATGTTGTACTTTTGAAGAATGAAGTGAAATTGCATGAAGGAGAAGTTTTACCATTGCATCTCAAGTTCTGAACTTCATTGTGAAGGACCCTTATGGGGGAGAGGGACAAGAAACTAGGCCTGGGCAGATATCAGGGGCTTCTTAAGAGGTTAGATGTTCCCCAGAGTCCAGCGGGCAGGACGTTCTCTGGGAAGGAAAAGTCAATCCCCTTCAGAGAACCTCTAGGCGCCCAGAGCAGAACTGCCCCTCCCCTCCGGGAAACCTCTGGGCACGCCCAGAGCAGAGCTGCCCCTCCCCTCCGGGAAACCTCTGGGCAAGCCCAGAGCAGAGCTGCCCCTCCCCTCCGGGAAACCTCTGGGCAAGCCCAGAGCAGAGCTGCCCCTCCCCTTCGGAGAGTCTCTAGGCACTCTCCCTCAGCACTCTCCCTCAGCACGTTCCCTCAGCACTCTCCCTCAGCACTCTCCCTCAGCACTCTCCCTCAGCACGTTCCCTCAGCACTCTCCCTCAGCACTCTCCCTCAGCACTCTCCCTCAGCACGTTCCCTCAGCACTCTCCCTCAGCACTCTCCCTCAGCACGTTCCCTCAGCACTCTCCCTCAGCATTCTCCGGTATGCTAATTGTCCCTCCGAACCAGCCAATCCCGTGCCACCTCTGCATTCCATATGCTAATGGTCCCTCTGAACTGACCAATCCTACGCATGCGCATTAGGAATATGCTAATTCGTTGCCTATATAACCTGTGTGAAACTGCCGCTCAGGGCTCCTCACCACCTGAGGTGGGGGCCCGTTTGCGCAAATGTTCAATAAAAACCTCGTGCTTTTTGCATCAACTGGTCTGGAGTCTGGATCTTTGGGCGTCCTCCCGAGCAAGTGGGCATCTCTGCAACTGAGAGGTCCAACATTTTGGTGGCCCGTACAGGGATTTTAGGTCGCCCTCAGACCCATTCCCTGAGGACCAGTTGGAGGTACGATTAAGTGTTTTCTGTTTGTTGTTCTTCGTCTTGAGTGTTCTGACTGGCCAGTACCTGACTCTGTGAGACCAGTGGGGGAGGCAGGCGTGCCCAGCAACCCCTGGTCCGTTCCCGGAGGACGCTCCGGTTTGTGAGACCAGTAGGGGAAACCCTCGGTCCGTTCCCCCGGAAGACGCTCCCGGGGTGGTCTGGAGGTGGGTCGGAGACCAAGTCTCCCTCCTTCCTGGGGAGGGCTGGTCAGGCAGCCGCTCCCAAAAATAGCGCAATAGTGTTCGATTTGTCATAGGTCTGTTGCCGCGCGGTCTTGTTGGCTGTTCTTTTTGCTTGGTTTGACGTGCCTGGAATGGTCTGGAGGAAGGCCAGGGACCAAGTCTCCCTCCTTCCCGGGAAAAGCCTGGCCAAGTGGCCGCTCCCATCTGAGGTAGCATTGTCGATTTGTCCTAGAGCTGGTGCCGCGCGGTTTGTCTTGTTTACTGTATGTGTCTGTGTATTGGCTGTTCTTTTTGTTTGGGCTGAAATCTTTGCACCCATGGGTCAACAAATAACCACCCCTTTAAGTCTCACTCTAGATCACTGGAAGGACGTTCAAGAACGCGCGCGCCACCTCTCAGTGGAGGTTAAAAGGAAACGATGGACAAAATTCTGTTCCTCAGAGTGGCCGGCCTTCGAGGTCGGCTGGCCAAGGAATGGCACTTTTAACCTCGATATTATTTTATAGATTAAGGTGCGAGTCTTCCAGCCAGGATCCAATGGACACCCTGATCAGGTGCCCTACATTACCACGTGGGAGGATCTTTCACGTAACCCCCCTCCTCCCATCCCGGTTGCGCCAACCTCCTCCCTATACCCTCTGAAGGAGATTCGAGATCCAAAACCTGACAAGCCACCGGTTCTTCCGGCTGATCAGGACCTTCTGCTCTTTGACTCTCCCCCACCCTATCTTCCCGGCCAGCCTGCTCCCCCGCAGGAACCCCCACAACAACTAGAGCGGGATGTGCAACCTTCTGCACCATCCCCTGATTCCACGAGGGCAGGGGAAGAAGTCTCAGCGCCTTCCCCGCCCTCTAGCCGCCTGTGCCTCCGTCGGGGGCAGGCAGGGGGCTCGGGAAGCGTCTGGACTTCACAGACCTTTCCTCTTCGTTCGGTGGCTGGCCAGATGCAGTACTGGCCATTTTCTGCTTCCAATCTTTACAATTGGAAAACCCATAACCCCTCTTTCTCTCAGGACCCCCAGGCTCTGACTGGGCTGATTGAGTCAATAAAATTGACTCATCAGCCCACCTGGGATGATTGTCAGCAGCTTCTGCAGACCCTCCTCACTACTGAGGAAAAGCAGCGTGTCTACCTTGAGGCATGGAAAAACGTCCCTGGAGCAGATGGCCGACCGACCCTACTGCCAGGCGTTTCCCTTAACCCGTCCTGATTGGGACTACACCACCGTTGCTGGTAGGGAGCAACTTCGTCTTTACCGCCAGATTCTCCTTGCGGGTCTCAGAGGGGCTGGAAAGCACCCCACCAATTTGGCCAAGGTACGTGCAGTAGTGCAAGGGGCTAAGGAAATGCCGGCAGACTTCCTAGAAAGATTACTGGAAGCCTACCGTATGTACACCCCGTTTGACCCCCTGGCAGAGGACCGGCAGGGAGATGTAATCATGTCCTTTATAGGACAGTCAGCGTCGGACATCCGCAGTAAATTGCAGCGGCTAGAGGGGCTTCAGGGGTATACTATACAAGATTTAATGAAGGAGGCAGAAAAGATTTACAACAAAAGGGAGACCCGAGAGGAGCAGGAGGAAAGGGAAGTTGGCCACCGTAGTGCAGGATATGGAAAGGAGTAGGCCAGGACAGAATAGGGACTTGGGAGACAAGCGAAAGCCTCGGGTGGAAAGAGATCGATGTGCCTATTGTAAAGAAAGAGGACACTGGGTCAAAGACTGCCCGAAGAACACCTAGATTTGGCCGACTTCCGAGTCAACCATCCGGACCTGGTCCTCCTGCAATATGTGGACGACCTCCTCCTTGCCGCCGAAACTGAGCAGGACTGCCTAAAAGTTTTTGTAGACACCTTCTCCGGATGGACTGAGGCATTCCCCACAAAACGGGAAACCACCCGGGTGGTCGTCAAGAAGATCATAGAGGAGATCTTCCCCCGGTTCGGCTTGCCTAAGGTAATCGGGTCCGACAACGGCCCAGCGTTTGTCTCCCAGGTAAGTCAGTTGGTGGCCAAAGCATTAGGCATAAATTGGAAATTGCACTGTGCCTATAGACCCCAAAGTTCAGGACAGGTAGAAAGAATGAACAGAACAATTAAAGAGACCTTGACCAAATTAGCGTTGGAGACTGGTGTTAAAGACTGGGTCCAACTCCTCCCTATGGTGTTGTTCCGGGTCCGAAACACGCCCTCTCATTGTGGGCTGACGCCATACGAAATCCTTTACGACAACCATCCCACATCCTTTCCAAATCGGTGACACTGTGTATGTCCGAAGGCACCAATTGTAGACTCTAGAGCCCCGGTGGAAAGGCCCCTTCACTGTGCTGTTGACAACTCCCACCGCTCTCAAGGTCGATGGAATCGCTGCTTGGGTCCACGCCTCACACGTGAAGCGAGCACCACCCCCCCCCAGGGCCCCGAGGATCCGGATAGACCAGCCAAATGGAAGCTCCAGCGCACTCAGAACCCACTCAAGCTAAGACTTTCAAAAACTGTTTAATATTTGTGATGTTCCTGGCCTTTCCCCATTGTTTTTCCAATCCCCATGCTCCACAATTGTTAACGTGGGACCCAACCCAGTCCAGCAAGAACAGAGTTCCCTCCCTCCAGCGAGGCAGGCTCTCCCCAGGCCGGTCCAATAGATTTTAGGATTAAAATCTTTGCAAAAAGAAAAGGAGAGAATGAAGGACCCTTATGGGGGAGAGGGACAAGAAACTAGGCCTGGGCAGATATCAGGGGCTTCTTAAGAGGTTAGATGTTCCCCAGAGTCCAGCGGGCAGGACGTTCTCTGGGAAGGAAAAGTCAATCCCCTTCAGAGAACCTCTAGGCGCCCAGAGCAGAACTGCCCCTCCCCTCCGGGAAACCTCTGGGCACGCCCAGAGCAGAGCTGCCCCTCCCCTTCGGAGAGTCTCTAGGCACTCTCCCTCAGCACTCTCCCTCAGCACGTTCCCTCAGCACTCTTCCTCAGCACGTTCCCTCAGCACTCTCCCTCAGCACGTTCCCTCAGCACTCTCCCTCAGCACTCTCCCTCAGCACTCTCCCTCAGCACGTTCCCTCAGCACTCTCCCTCAGCACTCTCCCTCAGCACGTTCCCTCAGCACTCTCCCTCAGCATTCTCCGGTATGCTAATTGTCCCTCCGAACCAGCCAATCCCGTGCCACCTCTGCATTCCATATGCTAATGGTCCCTCTGAACTGACCAATCCTACGCATGCGCATTAGGAATATGCTAATTCGTTGCCTATATAACCTGTGTGAAACTGCCGCTCAGGGCTCCTCACCACCTGAGGTGGGGGCCCGTTTGCGCAAACGTTCAATAAAAACCTCGTGCTTTTTGCATCAACTGGTCTGGAGTCTGGATCTTTGGGCGTCCTCCCGAGCAAGTGGGCATCTCTGCAACTGAGAGGTCCAACAATTGAAAACTCTATCTTTTCATTTTCAAGCTCAGAGACACTAATTTGTCAAGGCCTGGCGTGAGCAGAACATGAAACACTGGTTTAGTTAAAAAGGAAATGGAGCTAAACAGAGTGAATAGCTTCTACTAAATTTACAATGAGGAAATACCAATCCTGGGAACTATAATGCCATTTTTCCTCTTGGGTTCCTTGCATATCTTTTTTGTTCTTACCTTTTCCTTTTGTTAATTCACAATAATATTCATAATGGTGTATTCATGCTCAGAACAAAGCTTAATATGCTATGGAGGCAACTGCCTGGTGGTACATCTTATTGCAGAATCAGAGGTATTTGGTTAAACCAAATGACTATTTAGGCTGATAGATTTGCAGGTAGCCAAATTATTCCACTATGTGTTACTTTATGATTTAAATTCAGATATAATTTTTTCCTACAATTTAATAGAATTAGGATAAGTTGCCACTTGCTCATGTTTCACAATTATTCACATTGCACTATCTCCATCTGATTTCTACGCAGCCTCCTATCTCATCTCTCTAGGAAACCTTGACATTCCACATTCCATCTGCCTTCAGAGTGAAAGTTCTAGCATGCAAAGCTGCCCTTTGTGACTTGCTTGCTGCACACTCTTCCATTGTTTCCTGTCACCATGACACAGCCTGCCCTGCTTAAAATGCCTGAGGGACAGCCCTTCATGATCAGCCCTTTCTTTGTTCTCTTCTCCCTCCACCCTCGTAGATGTGTGTGCTCTCACAAAACCAGCACAGGTTGCCACAAATCTGTCATTTTCTCTTTGTCCCCAGTACCCTCTACACAATGATTCTTTCTGGTTTGACAGCCTTGGTCTCTGAAGAAGAGCAGTCCTGCTTATCACGCAGAATTCATTTTTAGTTAACTCATTATTTGTTAAAAGCATTATAAACTGACAATAGGTGTGCCTGTTTAAACAGTGTGACTTTTCAATTCATGTATACATTGTGTGCTGATAAAATCAGGATGACTGACATTTTCCTCTCTTAGGTATTACTTCATAATTAGTGGCTTGGGGCTCGTCTCTTCCAGTCAGAAAAATATATATTAGGTTATTGTGGTCCACAGTCTGCCTCTGTGGTATATGATACTGTAACTTCTAATTGTGACTTGGCACCCATTACCCTACCTCTGTCTTTCCCCTTTTAATTATGGTACTACTATGTTCGGTTTGAGGTTTTTGTTTGTTTAGTTTCTGCATCTAATGGAGAACATGCTTTCCTTTCTTTCAAGACTCTAGGATTTTCTTTTATAGCGAATTATAGAAGTGATCCCTGAAAGTATAATCTTGAGTTTCTTCTATAGCGAACTCTTCCTGACTGCTGGTGCCTGGTGCCTGCTGCACCCCAACTAGATGAATGCGCCACTTCCAAATGGTGTTGCATTTATGTCTGTCATCTCATTTCTGCATAATCCTGTTCTTAAGGCATCTGAGAACTAACTCATAGTACTTGGTCTTATCCGTTGTGGCAAACCTCTGTTGTACAATGCCCAATTATAGATAAAGCCTATAATAAATGTTTGCTGAATTAATGAATAAATTAGTAGTTAAACATTTAATATATAAATAAATCATTCATATGTATATCTTTCAGAATAGAAAGTTTTCTCCTGACCATCTGTATCTTGAAATATATCTTATATTCCATTCATATATTTGACAGTGAATAAGCAGTGTTGAACATAGGCTAAATATTCAATAAATGGCTAGATCAATATGCCACATTCCTTATGTTTTTTACTCAAGGCTATTTTTGTGTTTGTCTATGTGTATTTGACTTAGAGTATGGTTCTTTGACTAGCAATGAAACAGAAACATATCCCAAATGAAAACAACCATGAAAGTTTATATTCTTGTCTTTGACTTGCCTCAATACCTGATTTAAGCTCCTAAATTGTATGAAATATTCTATTACCATTTCATCCTATCTTTATCATACATGTTTTCTTTATTTACTAGGAAAGGACAATTATCAAACCTGTGTGTGCATTTTATTGTGAGGAATTTTATTGTGAGGAGAACATACACTCTATGAGCATGGAGGGAGAAAAGAACAAAGAAATAGCTGATCTTGACGGGCTGTCCCTCAGGTATTTTAAGCAGGGCAAGCTGCATCATGGTGACAGGAAATAATAAAATTCATATAGCAAACTTTTTTAACTCAAGCTTTATATTTTGATGAAAGACAAGATGTATCATGTAGTTTTTATGATGAGAAGATTGAAATGAAAACATACTTATAAAATTTAAACTCTATTACTCAATTCTAATAAACTTTAATTAAAAATCAGATTTAGGAAAGCAACATGTAAATTGTAGAGCAGATAATAATTTGATATTACAGTAAAAATGGAAAAGGACAAAGAAAATAGTGTAAGATAAAATTCACAAAAAGCTACTTGCCAGGATGGAGTGCACTTTGACAATTTGTATTAGTTTTCTATTTCTGCCATAACAAATTACCATGAAGTTGGGGGGTTAAAAATAAGATACATTTATGATCTCAAAGTTTATATACGTCAAGAGTCTGAATGGATTTAACTGTTGTCCTCTGTGCAAAATGAAGTACTGTAGGACTGCAGTCCTTGTTGATGGCTTTAAAGAAGAATTATTTTGAAGCTCATTCAGGTTGTTAGCTAAATTCAGTTCCTGGCTGTTGTAGGACTGTATCCTGTCTGTAAGGCTACCACAAAACATACCAAACACTGGAGTTAGAAGAAAGATTTATTGTTAGCTGGGGGAAGTCTGACGGGTGGGGTGGTTGTAGAGAGACTAAGAGAGAGAAAGCACCTGTAGGGGAAGCAGGTCCTGTTATACCTATGCGGGCAGGACAGGGAAGAAGGAGCAGTGAATCCCATTAGGGTGGGGGTGGAGCTGACACCTGTGGTTGGGTCATCTGGTCACCTGGCTTCTAGCAATGGCTGTGGGAGCTAGAGCCGAGGATGGTGTCCTGAGTGCAGATTGCACTACAGATAAGACTGCGCCATTTTACTAACATTGCATCCTTGTTGGTTGTCAACTATGGACTGTCCGGGTTTCGCCTCCTGAGGCTGCCCATGATACTTCTCTTAATTCCTATGTTGTCCAATCTGTTGGGTTAAGTTCCTCTCACACTTTGAAACTCACTTAACTTCTACTGTTATGGGTGAAATGGCAGCAGAGAAATTATTGTTACCTTGGTTCTTTATCTCATATGGAATAAGAATTTCCAAGCAGACAAGTGGAGATTTATAAGCAAGATTTATTAGAGTCAGAGACCTTCAGCCAGAGTGGCATAGAGGGGGCTTCCAAGAGAGGAAAAACCTTGAAGTGGCTCCTGGTAGTAGGGTTTTTTAAGAAAAATTTTGGGAAAAAACTTGACAATGAGATTGATATTCAGTTTCAAGATGGGGACAAAACCCATCAAAATACCTGATTTGCAATCCTTTATGCTGTTTGGCTTGCTTATGATAAAACAAAACAGCCACCCAGAAGGCGGGGGTGGGGAGGGACAAATTGTTTTCACAATAAACTGTGAGATCAAGAGGATGGAATCATCACTCTCTTGCTATTCTCATGGTAAAATTAGATTCCTAAGGCACTGCAATTTCTACTGACTGCCTATTAACCCATCTGACTCCTCACACTACCTTTCATGCCTACAGATGAAGAAAGTTCTTGCTTTTAAGAAGTCTTTAGGGGGCCTAGTGCTGTGGTGTGGTAGGCAAAGCCAACAACTGCAGTGCCAACATCCCTTATGGGGCTGATTTGAGTTGCTCCACTTCTAATCTAGCTTCCTGCTAATGGGCCTGGGAAAGCAGCAGAAGATGGCTGAAGTAGTTGTACTAACACAGAAGCAGAAAACTGTATCTCAGTATTTAAATTTTATTGATTACAATGCACATTTATGGACCTATAAATTTATGTTTGTTGGCCATTCCCAGATGCAACTCCTGCCTCCTGGTTTCAGGTTGGCCAACCCCTGGCCATTTCAGGCATTCGGGGAGTGAACCAGCAAATGATTTTTTCTCCCTCTCTCTCTGCCTCTTAGTAATTCTGCCTTTCAACTAAATAAAACAAATCTTTAAGAAAATAAAGGTCTTTAGGGCAAGCATTGTGGTATAGCAGGTTAAGCCACTGCTTGCAGTACCTGCATCCCTCATCAAAGTGCCGGTACAGTCTTGGCTGCCCTACTTCCAAACCACCTTTCTGCTAATGTGCCTGGCAAGGCAACTGGTGATAATCCATGTATTTAATCCCTGCCAGCTATGTGGAAGAACCAGATGGAGTTCCTGCCTCCCAGCCAACCTTGGCTGTTGGGGCCATTTGAGGAGTGAACCAGAAAATGGAAGATCTCTTTCTGTCTCCCCCTCTCTTTCTGCCACTCTGCCTTTCAATAAATAATTAAATTTACAAATCATGTACTCATATTGGGCTTATTTAGATAATCCAGGATAACTTCCCTATTTTAAGGTCAATAAACTTAATTACACCTACAAATCTCCTTTTACATCCTAATGAAACTGTTGACAGGTCCCAAGGATTAGGGTGTCAACATCTTCAGGAGGCTGTTTTTTTTTTTTCCACCAAGAAAACTAAGGAAGTAGAAGGTGAATATCAAGCCTTGCCACAATCTGATTTTCTCTTTAATGGTGTGAGAGATGATTTAACTGATGGACTTTCTTAATAGCATTTTTTTTGAGGAATATGCATTTTACATTAATCCATCATTTTTATTAATATCTCCATTTAAGACTTGGGTGGATTTGTAGATTTTTAATGTATAAATCAAGAGGTTCATTAATTATATCTAAAAATATTCAAGTTCTGTAACTTTACCTTTTAATATTTAAAATGTAGTACTAGGTGTGGGCATTTGTACTAGTGGTTAAGACACTGGTTAGGTCACTGATGTCTCATTGGAATGCCTGGGCTCAATTTTGGCTTCAGTTCCTGACTCCAGATTTCTACTAATGCAAAGCCTGGGAGGCAGTCCTAACGGCTAACATAGGTGGGCTTCTGCTGTTCCCTTGGGAGACAGGGATATAGTTCTTGGATCCTGGCTTTGGCCCCCTGTGAAGGGTTTGGGGAGTGAACCACAGTATAAAAAGAGTTGTCACTGTCTCTGTCTCTACCTGTTTCTGTCTCTCTGCACTTATTAAAACAATCAATAAAATATAAAGAAATAATAGTGTAAGTGTCTGTTGTAGTAGTTAAGATGGCACTTGGGACACTCTCATCCCATATTGGAGTAAACTGGGTATGAGTCCCATCTCCACTTTTGATTCTACCCACACTAATGAGCACTCTGAGAAGCCGCAGGTGATGGTTCAAGCAGTTGTGTTCCTGCCATGCTCATAGAAGAACTGCATTGAGTTTCTAGCTGCTGGCTTTGGCTGGCCCAGTCCTGACTGTTGTAGGCATTTGGGGAATTTATCAGCAGATGGGAGATCTCTGTCTCTTTCTGTCTTCCTGACTTCCAAATTAAAATAAATAAATAAAGGAAAAAAAATAGCTCTGATAATATTGATAACACACCAATTATTACAGAAACTCACTTTCTATTGACTGGTTTAGATTTTGGAAAATGCAATTTAAGGTAACAAAGAAAGGGCTGTTACCACAACATACAGACATTAGCGTAAGGGACCTGTGACTCTATAGGATACATATAGATCACTGAAAACTGACTGTGGTTCTTCAGAGGCACTTGTTGAGATTAGAAGAGAATATACAGGATTACAAGGCAAATTTCATTTTGAGATAAATTTTACTAAGGCGATAAACCTCAAAGTACATCTCTGAAGGAAGCAATTAATCTGTCTTTGCCTTGATGAATGATTTTCATATATTGTTTGTTTGGCAGTATTTACCATAGAAAAATGATAAGTAGTCTATTGTTAGTCACAGTGTTTAGTCTTAAGAAAATGGAAGAAATGCATGTAATAAATTTGTGTCTTATTTGATAGTGGTGATAGACTAGACATGATTTTCCCAATTACCAGCTATAACCTAGGAGAGCAGCTCTGCTACTTCCCATGTCTTTGTGAGCTTTGTAGAGATCACTCAATCAGCAAGTTAATAGAAACAGCTTATTGGAAGCGATTCCAGTTATCAAGGCATGAGGCTCAATTTGAAATATTTGCTTGAAATATGTAACAGATACTTTCTGGCACACTGTGACTGGTCCATACAAATAGATGGGGCAATATCCATTCTTCATTACTCCCAAAAATTTCAGAGTTTTTCTAGGTGTGAAAACAATATTTCCTTGTTGGGCACAAACTAAAATTGGATAAACAAATTGTTATTGGAGGCTGTACAGAGTATAATCAAGTACTTTTAGTCAATAGTGTGAAAGAGGAAGAAATATCACAAATGTCAAGTATTCTTTGGGTGCCCTGCTTAAAATGCTTTTTGGCTAATATTCAATATTTTAAAAAATATGAGGAACAAAGCATAAGGGAAGAAGAAACAATGTGGAATGGCAGCACAATAAAATGAATTCATTAATATAAACTATACTTAGGGTATGTGTGTAGATCTTATTCCAATTTTAAGCATTAAGATGATTTCTGCTTTGTACTAACACAGAAGCTGAAAACTGTATCTCAGTCTTTAAATTTTATTGATTACAATGCATATTTATGGACCTGTCATTTTATGTTTGCTGGCCATTTGCATTTCTCCTTCTGTGACATATCATTCCAATTGCCTGTTTTTATACTGTGGCACTACTCCTTTCTTTACAAATGTGTACAATGTATTTATTGAGGTTATTAATTTTTATCTAAGACATATATTATCCATCATTTTTACTAGGAGCTAATTTGTCATTCTGTATAATGTATGGGATTTATCCTTAATAATTTTATGCATATATTTATTCAAGCTTATGAATTTTTATTTTATCTATAGACTTAATAATTCTTAAAATATCTTATTTGATAATATTTAAAATTTATATAGATATATTTCTATTTTGTATTAATATTAAACATATTGATCTTCAATCTATTTGTATGTTATTTTCATGTCTAAACTATATTAGAGTCACCCCTTTGCATCTGTGAGAGATTGGTTCTAAAATCCCCACACATACCGAAACCTGCAAATGATGAAGTCTCTTATAAAATGCTATAGCATCTGCATATAACCTATCCACATCCTCCTGTATTCTTTCAACAGTCTCTAAAATACATCATCTAATCCAAAGTTAATGCTATACAAATAATTGTTATAGTGTATTATCATAGGAACATCAAGAAAAAATCTGTACATAACATGATACATACATTTTGCTCCAAAATTTTCTACACAAGGTTAGCTGATTCTGCATGTAGAATCAGATACAGAGGCCATCTGAAATTAAATGTTCTGGCAAAATATCAATCATTTAAAATGATGATTTGCTATACATCAAATGGTTTATATACACCTGAATCTGCTTCTTGACTTTACGAGTAGTTGATTTGTTTGCCTGGTCTGATGCCAAGAACACACTCTTTGGATGAATTTGTTTTATACATAAAATGATTGTGAGGAGTTACCTCCCTTCACTTAATCTAAGCTTCTAGTGGTTTCCTGACTTTACTTTCACAATTATTCTTTTCTGCAAGCTTAACCTGCATTTTTAAAGTCCACCAAAATTATAGTGTGATTTTAATTGAGATTAACATCAATTCTTATATTTAATTTGGTAAAATCTAGTTAGTATTTGGAGTATCCCTATCCTCATGAAAACATGTAATTCCACACTGGAAGCAGGTTTTGCATCATCTTAATGTTATCATTGTATGTCTATCCTGATGCTACTTAGTAAGATTTAGATTGGTGTATATATCATTTTTTTGTGTAAAATTATTTTTAACTCCTACATTTAACACTTTTTCTCTTTACCTCAAGAGTTTTTTTGGTTCTTAACATCAAATACTTTAATGATTATTAAATTACTGTCTAGTTGCTACCAGTTGTCAAATGGTATAAGATGAATTCCTTTGATCTCAAAGTAGGAAGATTTATATTTCTCTTTTTTAAGTTTAAAAAACATGATTTATTTATTTACTTGAAAGTTAGGGGTACAGACACACTTACACAGAGAGAGAGAGAGAGACAGAGACAGAGAGAGAGAAAAAGAAAGATCTTCTGTCCACTGGTTCACTTCCCAAGTGGCTGTAATGGTCAGGGTTGAGGTAGGCTGAGCCAGGAGCTTCATCTGGGTCCCTCATGTGGATTACAGGGGCACAAGTACATGGGCCATTTCTGCTGCCCTTTCCAAGCCAATAGTAGGGAGCCATAGTGGAAGTGGAGCAGCTGGGACACCAACTGGCACCTATATGGAATGCAGGCATCACGGACGATGGTTTAACCAGCTTTGCCACAACACTAACCCCGGATTTATATTTCTAGTACTGCTATTTATATCATTAATTTTACACACGGACTTTCCTCTTCTTCATGGAAAGTTTTGTCTTTAGTTAACTTTTCATTTCCTGGTGTGTCTTTTCTACATTTTCATCGACAACTTTCTCATTCTTTCTCTCACGCATGTGATTTATCCAATGCCATTCTCCACATTATTGATTCAAGGTTTGGTTCTATTAATTCTTATCTTTACTTATTTCATAAAATATCTTCCATTATTTTTATACTGCATTTATAAAACATGTCATATTTAATTCAGTTTCATTTAAGAACTATTACATAACAGAAAATATACTTAACATAATTTCATATATCTGATTTTCACATATCACAGAAAACATTGATTTGTGGTGTTTCTTTACCTTCACTGAACTTTAAATATTTTCATACATATTTTTGGTTCTTTAGCAAAAAAGATTGCCAAAAAATATACATGTTGTAGGGACTTAATAAATACTTGATTTTTATTTTAACTCACATATAAAAACTGTACATATTTATTGGTGATGTTTCAACACATGTATATATTATGTAATGGTCTGAAATCAGAGTAAACATATCTATCTCTTTTTTATTTATTTATTTATTTTTTTAGTTTTTTGACAGGCAGAGTGGACAGTGAGAGAGAGAGACAGAGAGAAAGGTCTTCCTTTTTGCCGTTAGTTCACCCTCCAATGGCCACTATGGCTGGCGCGCTGCAGCCAGCGTGCTGTGCCGATCCGAAGCCAGGAACCAGGTGCCTCTCCTGGTCTCCCATGTGGGTGCAGGGCCCAAGCACTTGGGCCATCCTCCACTGCACTCCCAGGGCACAGCAGAGAGCTGGCCTGGAAGAGGGGCAACTGGGATAGAATCTGGCGCCCTGACCGGGACTAGAACCCAGGGTGCTGGCACTGCAGGCAGAGGATTAGCCAGTGAGCTGCGGCGCCGGGCAACATATCTACCTCTTAAAATTTTTATTATATTTTGTAGTAAATACATTTAAATTTATTTTTAATATACCCTGACAATGCAGTATCACCAAGAATTATGGAAAATGATGGTCTTTCATTACCCTGTGTACTGGCAATACAATAACATCCAATTAAATATAGAAATATAAGTAGATCAAAATTTTTGAATTCACAACTACTTTTTTCTCACATGTCTAGCAAAATGTCACTGAATTTGCAGACTGTATATTTGGATTATGGAAGATAATGAATCATTGTCATTACCTCTAACCTAAGTCATTCACCACACAGAATGTTTTACCAAGATAGCAGAAATCATTACTTACCTCGGTGACACTACATCTCTCAGATTGGGAAAGCACTATAAAAGGAAATCTTTCTAAGTACACTTACATTTTAATAAAGTAAGTTTACAATTGGGGCTGGCATTGTCACGTTGCAGGTTAACCCATGGCCTACAGTACCAGCATCCCATATGAGTTTCCATTGGAGTCCTTGCTGTTCCACATCTGATGTAGCTCCCTGCTAATGTGAAAACTAATTCTACGTTAGTAATATCATTTGATTTAATTTTGTAGGAAACTAAAATGGCCCTCATTATGATTTTTATCATCCCACTTTCCAATGACTAAAGGTTAGTCTCAAAATTTTATTTATCCAATTTATCGGCTAGTTTAGAATAGATTAATTCTGAAATCAGTGTCTTCAACTCTGAAGTAATGACCTTTGCATTAAAGTTTTTCTGTTTCTCATAGTAAAGGTGATACTCTTAGCTTTCTCTAATAAATTATGGAAAACTACACTCCCTGAAGATGAGAAGAGTATATATTCTAGCAAGTACATCAATAATCACTCCCTTACTACTAAATATTCTGTTTTTTTCTGCAGGTATATTGGAGATCATAGAGAAATAGAAAAATAACTGTATTCCTAAAGAATTTTTTTTTTTTAAACAGGCAGAGTGGACAGTGAGAGAGAGAAAGAGAAAGGTCTTCCTTTGCTGTTGGTTCACCCTCCAATGCTAAAGAACTTTAATATTGTTTAATGAATTCCATGGTTTAATTGGATGAAATAAGAACTAGTTAATTTTTTGGCATTATGATCTGGCAAATGAAGTGGAGACTAAAATAGATATGACTAGGCAGATTTAAAAACTGCATTGGTCTTTATATTAAATTGTGTTCTAATTCATTGGGAATTCCTCACTGCAAAATGTAAACCTTTGTGGAGAAAAGTTTGTCAATGTCAGAAGCTAAAACCTGAAGATTATAGAGCTCAAATGTGAGTAATTGCTCTGATAAACACTTCAGTAAAACCATCCTACAAGCTGTTCCTCAAACTAGAATGCAAATACTTTCCTCAGTTAAATCCAATTCTTGACCTAAATGCAATTTGCAGAACTTTTTGAAGCTTTTGTTCTTAAAAGATGCAAAGGTCAGTTGACATGGGAATAAACCCAAGAAAGCCAAGAGAGCTAAGATGATTCTATTAGAACTGTCAGGAGGGAAACAGCCAAAGCAAGTTGGAAACCTTGAAGAGTTTCAACTGATGCAATGCTTGAGGATGTTAGTTATCGCAGGAGTACTTTTTCTAAAGTCAAACACCAAATCATATCTCACTCTTTAAGAAAAATTGGAATAAATTATTTATCTAATGCTCTATATTTGTTTGCTGAAACACTTTTCTTAACATGTATTCTTTTTTTTTTTTTTTGAAATTCACTTGGGTTTATTTTATTTTATTTTTTCCCCAGAAACTTTTTATTTAAGGAATGTAAGTGTCATACATTTCATAATTACAGCTTTAGGAATATGGTGATTCTTCTCACTGTACCCGCCTTCCCACCCAAATTGGAATGGCCATATGAAAAACTTGCATACTTAATCTTAGACTATTTAATAAACCAACAATGGAAGTAAATTAATTTTACTTAATTGGAAGAAATAGTATGGATTTTCTTTTCTAAGGAAAACAACTGGTAAAAGGGGGTAGAGTGATCTTTTTAGAAACATCCAAGAAAGATAGGAATATACAGAGAAATTCTACATTTTAGGCAGGTTAGATTGGTTTTCCTGAATTTGCTGGATTTCTAAGCCTACAATGCTAGGATTTCTTAGTTGATTAAGTTCTAATAAAGAATAGCTGGGCTTCTGGCGGCAGGAAGATAACCCTGGCTTTTGGACAAGATGATTTTATGTATCTCTATGCCTACATTTGTGTCTACATCTACAAATGTGTCATCTATCTAAATAAATTTATCTCTGTACTCACAAACATACCTATATAAATGCTGGTATTCTTTTATGTGTATGGTATTTTTTTGTGTATATTTAGGAGTGTTAGTTTGTATACAATTTCTAGGTTAATACATTTAAAGATTTTCCAAGAGGCCACCATTGTGGTATAGTGGGCTAACCTGCTTCTTGGGATGTCTACATCCTAAACATAGTGCTGGTTTGACTCCTGGCTGCTCTGTTTCTGATACAGCTTCCTGCTCATGTGTCCAGGAAGGCAGTATATATGGCCCAAGTACTTTGGTGCCTGCTACTCACATGGGAGACCAAGATGGAGTCCCATGCTCCTGGCTTCCACCTGGCCCAGCCTCAGGTGTTACAGTCATTTGGAGGAGTGAGCCAGTACATGAAGATCTCTCTCTCTATTTCTCTCTCTCTCCTCTCTCTCCCTCTCCCCCTCCCTCCTAATCAATCCCTCTCTGTCTCTCCCTCTCTTAAATTCTATCACTGCTTTTCATGCAAACAAATAAATCCTTTAAAAAGACTAAAACAAAACAGATTTTTTTTTTCAAAAATCACAAAAAATAGAAACTATTTCCTGGGGCAGCCCTCTCTGTGCAGCATGTTAAGTCACAGCTTGGTTAGCCCACACCCCACTCTGGGGCCTGGTTTGAGTCTTGGCTACAGCTCCAGCTGATGTGCACATCCTGTGAGGAGGAAGAAGGCAGATCATGTGCTTGAGTTTCTGCCACTCACTTAGGAAACCACAATGGAGTTACAGGCTCCTGACTTCAGCTTTGTCCAGACCTCGTTGTTGTGGGCATCTGGGGACTGAACCTGCAGACGGGAGACATCTTTCTTTCTGTCTGTCTCTGTACATGTCTCTCCTTCTCTGTTACTATGTTTCAAATATAAATAAACAAAAAAAAACATTAAAAAATAGTTTATATCATAGTATGATTCTTTTTGGCAGTGATTGTAGGTATATGAGGGTTTTTTTTAAAGTTATCCTTTAAGGCATGCTCCTTGTTTTGTCTTTTTGTAGTATCTCAAAATACATCCCAAGAGTATTTTTTTCTGTAGTATTTATCTCGGTGAAAAATGGTGAATTTTTATTTTATTAAGAGCCATTTGTAAATAGAATGTGCATTAAAATGTTTTCAATGCTAAAATGTATCTACTCCACTCATTTTTCTAAAGAAATAGTTATATTATTCAAACTAAGAAGACCACAGGCAATACCTATAAAGTCTTAGTTATAAGGTTGTTGCTTTGAATAACAGCTCTACAGAACATGATCTCAACTCAAGTAAAACAAAATAACCATAACAAAAATTAGAAAGGTACAGTAGGGACAAAGGATTGGCTTTAGTGGTTAAGATACTGGTTGGGATGACTGCATATCATATCAGAGTGCCTGGGTTCAAGTACTGGCCCTCTTCCCAATTCTACCTTCCTTCTAATGTACAACATGGAATGTAGCAGGTGTTGATGCAAGCATCTGAGTTCTTACTACCATTTTAAGGCTTAACTACAGTTTAAGAAATTAAACCATCCATAGAGACATGTATGTGTATTTAAAATGATTCAGATCCCTGGCTTGAGAAAGAAATGATATATTTTTTTAGAAAAACAGCAAGAAATGGCTGCTTACAAACTGTGTGGCCTATCCAAAAGTCATACATGTATATAAAAATGAAATCACTGTTAATACAAAATACAAATGTAGGCTACAAAAAGGAAATAAATGCAGTTATCTGTTCCATGGCCCTTTACCTGGAATATATAATATTTCACAATGTGGCGTTTCTTTTGCATTTTTCAAGTTTTTCATGCTATGATCCTCTTCTGTCTCATGTTTTGGATGTCAGAATGGGAGAGGATGCAGGAAACCCACTCCCACTGCAATCATGTAGCCACAAACTTCAAGTTGACCAGAGGTGGGACTTAAAATCATGTGGGGCAACTCTTGACATATGGGGACAGGAGCTAAAGGGTAAATACTCCTCCCCTTTTCTCCAAAGCACAAGATCTCTAACATGTTCTATAAGGTTTTCTAGTACCACGAAATAAGATAATCGATCACTTAATGGTCGGACTCTTCTATGGAAAGAATTGATAATAACTTCTTTTTTTTTTTTGACAGGCAGAGTTTTTTACAGTGAGAGAAGAGAGAGACAGAGAGGAAGGTCTTCCTTTTCTGTTGGTTCACCCCCCATTGGCCGCTCCGGCCGGCACACCGCGCTGATCCGAAGCCAGGAGCCAGGTGCTTCTCCTGGTCTCCCATGCGGATGCAGGGCCCAAGGACCTTGGCGATCTTCCACTGCCTTCCCGGGCCACAGCAGAGAGCTGGCCTGAAAGAGGAGCAACCGGGACAGAATCTGGTGCCCCAACCGGGACTAGGACCTGGGGTGCTGGCACCGCAGGTGGAGGATTAGCCAAGTGAGCCGGGGCGCTGGCCCATAACTTTTCTTGTAGTGGAATCTCCAACACCTCATTTATTATCTTTTGTGGAAAAAAAAAAAAACACTAAAAATTAAAATGTATTACAACTTTCGATAAAGACTATACAAGATAAGGAATGAAAGCCATGTACTGATTCCCATGTGTGACTTGGTAAGATCGTTGATACACCAAATATATATTTAGAGAATAATCTGGTAATGTTCCCACTTTAAAGGATTATGAAATGCTGGACACTCTGTAAATGTCTGTCCAAACTCATGGGTAAACCTAACACCAGGGCAGTAAAGGGAAGCCTCAGGACATCACAGATAGAACCATGGCTATAGAGTGGCAGGGATAATTATAAGGATAAGAAATGGCTACTCTAATGCAGTTAGTTTTGAAAGACTTATTTATTTATTTGAAAATCAGAGTTACACAGAGAGAGGAGAGTCAGAGAGACAGAAAGGTCTTCCATCTGATGGTTCACTCTCCAATTGGCCACAACAGCTGGAGCTTCGCTGATCCAAAGCCAGGAGCCAGAAGTTTCTTCCTGGTCTCCCATGCGGGTGCAGGGGCCAAAGGACTTGCGCCATCTTCTACTGCTTTCTCAGGCCATAGCAGAGAGCTGGATTGGAAGCAGAGCAGCCGGGTCTCAAACCGGTGCCAATATGGAATGTTGGCGTCTCAGGCCAGGACGTTAACCCGCTGCACCACAGTGCCAGCCCCATCTAGTGCATTTATAATGCAAGTTAAATGGTGTGTAGTTCAGACAATGAAAACCAGATCTAGCTGTCTGTCAGTATTAGTGATATCAAGATGAAAGTTTATTAATCGTGTGGTATTCTCTAATATTCACTACAGACTTAACAAGTCAGAATCTTGCATTTGTACTAGTTTTAGACGGCTATTATAAATCCAACTCAAGACAGCAGAGTAATGACTACAGTATGGGAATCACTGGGTTTAGAGAGAGACATATCTTTAAAATGTATTCAGAAAGTAATGTCACACAGGTAGATGTTTAATTTTTCAATCATTCCTTTATGGACTCCATATTCATATATTTTTACAGATGTTTCCCTCTCCAATGTTATGATATTATTCTATCTTGTTGTTCAGCATTCCTTGTCTGTCCATTACAGTTAGTGCTATAATTCATCTGAAATTCATTTTCCAGAGATTTTTCATACACACTAAAATGTCATGCTTGTCATCAATCACATGTACATATATGTATGCACTTGGGATATATATATATATATATATATCATATATATGGATTTGTTCAAAGGCCTTTTATTTTGTTCCATTGGACTATGCATCTAACATTGTTTCCTCAGGGCGTTCTCTTAAATACTTTATATTTTAAATGTAATGTTACTATGTAGTAAATAATCTCTTCCCATCTTATTCTTTTCTATTTCTTTTTGGCCTTTTAAATTCCCATAAAAAATTTTAGACTGAGTTCATCACTTCCTAAAAATTACAGTTGGAATTTCTGTGAAATCACTTTTATTTATGAGTTACTCCAAAAAGTTTGTTGAAAAATGGAACTGAAAGATATTTAGTTGGATACAATGTTTTTTTTTAGATTCATGTAAAGTTTTTATATAATACTCATTTTATATGAACATATCGGAAGTTCCTCATTTTGTCATTCTGTCTTCTTGTGTAATTTTGGTTTGATTTTTATTGTAAGTTATTATGTATATGAGTGTTAGAAATAATTTGAGCTTGGGATACCTGCATTCCAATATCAGAGTGCCAAGATTTTAGCCCCAACTCTGTTCCAAGTTCCAGCTTCCTTGTAATGTGCATCTTGGGAAGCAATGGTGATAAGTCAAGTAGTTGAATCTTAGCCACCAACATGGGAGATTCAGTTGGAGTTCCTGTCTCCTAGCTTTGGTCCCATCTAGTCCTGGCTCTTGCAAGCATTTGGAGAATAATCAAACAGATGGGCGATCTCTGTCTCTTTCTTTCTTCCTTTTATATTAAGTGAATGAATGAATGAATTCCCAGGATATCATTATTATCACCTTGGCACAATATTGGTCTCCTTTTTAAAGAAAGCTGTGGGTAGTAGACATTACCCATGCCTTAATAGAATTACAATGAATAATATGATTTGAGGTTAACCTACCTCCCCTTTTGAGCCTAATATGCTTTTGGTTCACCCTTTTCTTTAGCATAGGAGTTAGCAAATAACATATTGCAGACAATTCTTATGTGCTGATAGGTTTTATGAATGAGATTTTAATGAAACAGTGATAACACCTTTGTAATATAGTCAATGGCTACTTTTCAATTATAGAAGTGGAGCTGAGTAGTTGCTTCAGAGATAGTGTGACTGTATGGCCTTCAATATGTACTGCCTGACTCTTTGCAAAGAATGTTTGCAGACATCTGTTTGAGGATACAGTCTTTTATGGTCTCAACATAAAGCATGGGTTTAACATTTATTTCTCCCTGTTTGCCATGATTTAGATTCCAGTTTTGGCTTCATGAGCCTGCCCCAATCACTGCTCGGTTTCTCATTTGTCTCTTCAGGAAAAGGCAGAAATTCCTCAGGGAAAACATATCTCTCAGTGCTAAGTTTATCTGTTTGTATTTCTATTGTCTTTTATTTCATTGATCTATTGAACTCATGAAACTACCAGCCCTATGTCTTTAGACACATTTTAAAAACACATTTTCCAGTATTTCTCACCATTTGCAGGATAAAAGTTGTTATGCATTACATAATCTTCCATTAGCACAAGTAAAATATTCTGTATTTAAACAAAAAAAAATGTCAGCTCTGCTTGGATATCAGCTCTGTGAAGTACAAGACTGTGTTTGTGATCTTTATATCAATATTCTCTAAAATGGTTTTCATTGCATAATATAAATTGATGTGACATCACATAAAACTGTGGACTTCGGTATACCTGTTATCTGGGGTTCTTGCTACATAGAACATTACTTCTCCAAGTTGAGCTTTCTTCCATCAGTAGCAGCAATAATACAAAAGAATTTGAATGCTATTAAATATTATTGATATCATAAAATATTAATAATCCCAAGCTGCAACTGAATGATACTTTGCTTTATGTAAAATGTAAAACTGAAAGTAATTGGTTAAAAACTTTTAAAAACTGCTTGTGGTTATTTAAACTCAAGTACTTGCTTTAAACTTTTGAAAAGTTCGTTTTACTCCTTCTGGGAATAGATCTTTCATATAAATAATAAGTAGGCTTAATGCTTCCCCTCGGAGAGAAGACCCAGATGTCTGTAGAATAGAATGTTAATTCCAAATAAGGTTCATTTTTCTGAGGGCCTATAATTGTAATTCAAGAGCTTTTGAGTTGATTCCTTACAGGAATGCAGAGAAGGTCATATAAATAGCCTTTATAAATGATCATAATTTATATGAAGTGGTCATTCATGTTATAGGGTCAATTAACTAATGTATGATTTAGAAGAAATACACCATGTGTACCAGCATATTTTCAAGAAAGTTCTGAAGAATGTGGAACTGGCTATAATTGCATGCTAACACAGATTGTTCAGCTATGCACATGAAAGGGAATAGTATAGATAATTCTTTATAAAATAAATATAGTCTTAAAAATTCCCTCAGGGCCAAGGCTGTGGCACAGCAGGTTAAAGCCTTGACCTGAAGTGCCAGCATCCCAAATGGGCACTGGTTCGAGTCCTGGTTGCTGCACTTCTGATCCAGCTCTCTGCTATGGCCTGGGAAAGCAGTAAAAGTTGGCCCAAGTCCTTGGGCCCCTACACCTGCGTGGGAGACCAGGAAGGAGCTCCTGGCTCCTGGCTTCGGATCCACACAGCTCCGGCTGTTGTGGCCATCTGGAGAATGAACCAGCAGATGAAAGACCTCTCTCTCTGTCTCTACCTCTCTCTGTAACTCTGTCTTTCAAATAAAAAAAAAAATTGGTGGGATCAGAACATCCAATATTGGTAGGATAAAAATTCATAAAACTAAATTTAGTTATTTTCTTAAGGTTTTGTTTCTTTATTTATTTGAAAGAGTTACACAGAGAGAGGAAGAGAGAGAGAGAGAGAGAGAGAGAGAGAGAGAACGAGAAAGAGTCTTTGACATGCCGGTTCATTCTCTGAATGGCTGCATTGGCAGGGGCTGGGCTAGGCCAAAGCCAGGAACCAGGAGCTTCAGCCAGGTCTCTCATGTGATAGGAGGGGCCCAAATACTTTGGCCATCTTCTGCTGCTTTCCCAAATGCATTAGCAGGGAGCTAGATTGAAAGTAGGGCATCTGGCACTCAAACAGGTGCCATATGGGATGTAGGCATTGCAGGTGGCTGCTTCCTGTTACACCAAAAAGCTGTCCTCTTAAGCTTTTTTTGTTTGTTAATATTATGAAAGGCAGAGCAACACACACAAGACACACACACAAACACACACACACACACAGAGAGAGAGAGAGAGAGAGAGAGAGAGAGAAATTTACATCTGCTGGTTTACTCCCCAAATACCCAACCACTAAATACTCTACAATAGCTGGGACTGTGCCAAGCCAAATCTAGAAGCTGGGAATTCAGTCAAGGAGGCCAACAATGGAACTATCACCTGCTGCTGCCTCAGAGCACATTAACAGGAAGTGATGTGCCCATCCAAAGTGGTGCCTTTATCACCACACCCACAAGGCCACTCCAGTCTATTTTTTTAAATATTACTTTGTTCCCTTAGACAGAGTGTACAAGTACTGGGTTTTTGGTAAGTTAGGGGGTAGTATTTCAGATCTCTTCCTTTTGCTTTTTTCTTCTCTGATAGAGTATCAGTATGTATTGGTGTCAACATAAGAATCTGATTTATATTATCTCATGACAGCTAAGAAGAAACCGATACTAAAATACTAAAACCCCTGTAGAATTCACTAGATCTTCCTGACTCTTTTGGAGCTAAACTTATCTGCCTTCTGACTTTTTCAAGGGGAGGAGTAATCAGAGCCCTTTGGCTACCTGGGATCAAATCGGTTCCATTACTGTCAATGAGATTTCACTTCTGGTCCAACAATCCGCTACTCTACAAGCATTGAGTTTGCTACTAGCTAACATGTTACCTGAGTGTTACCTCACTGGGAAAACCGGATCTTCCAGTGGCCCTGCTCCCCATGTACAGGTCTTGCAGAATTAGGGATACTATCTTAGCTCATTTACTTCCTTTTATTCTATTCATACCATTTCCTTCTTTAACACTCATACATATTGTTTGATGTGATCAATGGTTTACTTATATACTCTTTGAATGAACAAAACTGAATACCTCTTCTGCATACGTTTTCACCATATATGTTTCCATATGTGTATGTGTGTATATATACATTTAGCAAGAGACCTGTAAATATGTACCTTAAATGTTAATAGTGTTTATCTGTGTGCACTCTACACAGTTTTGCTTTTACGTTTTTCAATTCTCTAAAATTCTATGTGATACATGTATATTCACATAAAAGGGTACTAAGTGAGAACAGAAATGAACAAAGAACTTTATTTAAAAAACTGAAAAAAGACATATCCTCCTGGATAGATGCATATGAAATGCAATTTTATTATAAAATAGATAAATTATAAGTGAAATATGTGTTGGTGTTCTCACTTGAAATCAGGAAATGTCATGCCTGTTATTTTCTGTTTAAATAAATTTTGAGATCTGAGTGGAGGCACATTGTAATCAAAATGGAAAAGCAGGCAGGAAGAATTTTTTGATTCCCTCAGCACTCATTAGGAAACATTTGCACTAGGGAATCATTTTTTTCCATAACTGAATAAATTAAAGAATTGTTAAGTTGATAGCCAACAACCACATCAATGTCACAATGTCAGAAACACATTAGTGATATTTTTGTGGGTGGAGTCTCCAAAAGTCTTTAAAAGGGAAAATGAAAGGAACCCATTGGGGATAAAAAGACTGTCTTGAAGAAGAGAACTGTGTTAAAACAGAAAATAAGGCTAAGTTCCAATTAGCACTTCAACAGAAATACAACCCACTTTTAACACTTAGTGTTTTTAAAATTTGAACAAATTTTCACAAAGTTTATTCCTTTATGATTAACATTATGGGATATTAATGTAAGATTCTATTAAAAGGAAGTAGAATTTTATGAACATGTGGTGATTTTTATTTTTTTATTTTTTAATGCAACAAAATACAAAATACATGCTTGGTGTTTTATTTAATTGATATTTGTAAAACAATGTCTATGCCAGATGAGTCACTGCTGCTGGAGTGATATTATTTCTTATCTCTCACAGTGGACAAAGACATAAGTATTTCTGAAAACCTCTTGTGGAGCTGTACAGTGAGAGGAAATGCTGTGCATAGCCAGGAGTCATGGGCATTAAGTTGTGTAGAATGTGTGAATTATTATTTGGGAATAACTTTTTTTTAAAGATTTTTTTTTTTATTTGAGAGAAAAGAGAAAGAGTTACAGACAGAGAGAGAGAGACAGAGAGAAAGGTCTTTTTTCCATTGGTTCACTCCCCAAATGGCCGCAACAGCTGCGCTGATCCGAAGCCAGGAGCCAGGTGCCTCCTCCTGGTCTCCCACATGGGTGCAGGGGCCCAAGCACTTGAGCCATCTTCTACTGCTATCCCAGGCCACAGCAGAGAGCTGGACTGGAAGAGGAGCAACCAGGACCAGAACCTGGTGCCCATATGGGATGCTGGCGCCGCAGGTGGAGGATTAACCAAGTGAACCACAACATCAGCCCTGGGAATATCTTTTGACTCACCTTAAAATGTATTCCATGGGATTTTTAGCCTTATATAATGAATTACTTCAGATACAGATTCAAATTGCATGGAATAATTTAATATTGAAAAACACGTAATAACTTTTTGTATCTTCCTGTTTATGTTAAACACACATTTAAGTGGATTTTTATTTATTTATTTATTTATTTGAGAGGTAGAGATACAGAAAGAGAAATGGAGAGATAGAAAGGTTCTTCCACCTGTTGGTTCACTCTGCAAGTGGCACAAGGGCTGGAGCTGGGCTGATCCAAGCCAGGAGACAGGAGCCTTTTCCCTGTCTCCCTCATGGATGCAGGGGCCCAAGCACTTGGGCCATCTTCTGCTGCTTTCCCAGGCAATAAGCAGAGAGCTGGATCTGAAGGTGAACAGCCAGACATGAGTCAGCGCCCATTTGGCCTGCTGGCGCCATAGGCAGAAGCTTAACCTTCTATACCACAGCACCAGCACCTTGAATTTAACTGAACTCCACAACCGCTATTTGATGGATTGTGGCATATCAGTTAATACCCCAAAATTTATATGAAAACAATATTATTAATAATAATTAATGTACTACTATTCCCAAATAATAAACCGTTTATTACCAAAATGTTATTATTAATTAATATATTATTATCTTGATATGAAATCTCTTAAAATTTTAGTTCAAAGAAAAACTATTCAAAAATATTATTGCCTCTCAATTTCATTGTGCTTAACAGCTTAATGTATTTCTTTCTTCTAAATGAGAAATATTTCCAGAAAATTTCTCTAGAAAATTTGTAACTCCATCCTAATAAAAACATTTTGTTAAACTTTAAATTTTTTAATTTATAGGCTTCTGAAAAGTTTTGACAGTGTTATAAAAGAACTGATATTCTCATAATTCATAAGACTAATAGTATATAAAGTATACATTCGACAGCCTTTGTAATACTGAGGCACAATAGCATACTAGCATTAATTTGTAATAAAAGCTATAAAAAAGAAAACAAATATTCTGATGTTTTGACACACCAACATTGTTTCAGAAAGTGTCAAACATTTCAGAATTATTTAGGAAAGTAGGTGGTATTGCATAGCTGGTAAAGTTGTGCAACCTGTGATGCTGGTATCCCTTATGGGCAATGGTTCCTGCGCAGATCCTCACCAGCATCTGTTGTTGGTACATTTCTGTATCTAAGCCATTCTAACCGAGGTGAGGTGAAACCTCATTGTGGTTTTGATTTGCCTTTCCCTGATTGCTAAAGATCCTGAACATTTTTTCATGTGTCTGTTGGCCATTTGGATTTCCTCTTTTGAAAAAATGTCTACTGAGGTCCTTGGCCCATCTCTGAAGTGGGTTGTTTGTTTTGTTGTTGTGGAGTTTCTTGATCTCTTTGTAGATTCTGGTTATTAATCCTTTATCGGTTGCATAGTTTGCAAATATTTTTCCCCTTCTATTGGTTGCCTTTTCACTTTCCTGACTGACAGGTATGGCTTTGAAATTCTTTCTTAATTTTAATCTTTCAGCAACTGGACACAGAGTTGTGGAGAGTAACTCAGTTTCTCATGTCTTTTTCTTCATATCCATAATATAATTATACTGCTAGTGTTAGTTCCACTGATTCATTCTCCAAATGTCCACAGTTTCCCCAGGCTGATCAAAACCTATACCACATTCTCAGAACTCAATCCATGTTTCCCTCCTGTGTGGTACCCAACTGCTTGAGCCATCACCTGCTGCCTATTAGTGTGCACATTAGCAGGAAGCTGAAGTCTGAAGCGGAACCAGGGACTCGGATCTGGGGTCAGGATGTCTCAATCCCTTTGACAAATGTCTACCACTCCACCCTTGTTTAGACTTCTTAGCCCACAGGGTAGTGGTGACTCTGAACATAGGTACGTTATATCAAGTACCCTTTTATCTTAACTACTTTGACTTAGAGTTATATTGTATCCAAAGGAAATGAAAAATCTAATTTCAATGGCTTGACTAATTCACACCTCTATGTTTCAATTCTTCTCTATGTGAGATTTTGGGAAAATAAAGTAAAATTCCAACAGAGAAAAATGAGGCTGGTTAAGCTGATAGGAAAACAAAACCCACACAGTAATGCAAAGTAAAAACAGTGTGCCTTATAATAACATTTTCTTACCTGCCACTTAAATTGAAGTATCACTATGTGTTGATGACAAAGCCTTTAAACTTTCCTTATTTGTAATAACTGAAATGATTTGGTATTCCCACAAGTTTTTTTTTTTTTACTTTGCTAAACAAATTTGAATATTTTTGATGAAGAGTAGGTGTGAGAAGAATTCAAACAGAGCAATAGCAAAGGTGTACATAAGACTGAAATGCAAAGATATCCCCTGAATTCATTAATTAATATCATGTATGTATTATACAGCTAGCTGTGTGTGAGTGATACATCTTATAAATAACTGTTCTGTATATTTTCTCCTTTACCACATTACTCAATATTTCCTGTTCCACAAGACACTGGAACTCATAAAAGGATATTGGACTAATAGTTGTGTAATGTTGTATTCCCATCTGGGAGCATGTTTTCTGTTTCATAGAATTTAGTTATAAGAATGGTGCTTTTTTTCATATAGAAACCAATAATTTTTTCAAGTTAAGGCTCACAGACACCAGTCAGTGTCCAAAGCAGCGAGAACTCTGGCAGTGCTTGCTTTCGGTCACAGCAATGGAGGAAGCGTGGACTGTGCAGGGCAGGTCTGTGGAACAGCCACCAGCCCCAAGAACATTTCATTAGGCAGTCTGTGTGCAACCACGGGAAGGCGGGATGGCAGTCTGCCACAGCATCTGTGCTCATTTTCCACTGAGTCACTTGGATCGCTCTTAACCTCACCCACTCTTCCCCAAATCTCTCATTGCAAAATATGTGGTATACTTAGGAGCACTCCCTGAGAGAAATAAATAGGAATCTGCAAACTAAAAATAATAGATAATATGGCACGGTAATTGTCAGCCTTCTCAATCTTCTTGGGCTGTTATCTGAGGCTTTTAAATATATGTGTGTATTTAGATGTATATTTTTTTCTTTCCACCATCTGCTCTAATCCACTGTTAACATGTCCTGCTGTGCTGCTCCTGCAATCCATGCTATGCCATTCTCTTACATTCTTCTAGATCCTTTGGCATAGCTTCTTTTCTCTCTCCAGCGCTCTTTCTCTCCTATTTCATGGCTTAGCCTCACCACCTGCCTCTCGACAGTGCAGTGATGGCCTATGTTTTCAGGATTCTCTGCTGGAATCACCTGGTAACTGTGCCAACAAGCTTGATGTGTTGCTGAAAATAGGATTACCAAGTAAAAAGAGCACAGCATCAGAGAAGGGATGAGAATAACATTTTAAACAGAATGAAAATCAATTTGAAATTTTCTTAGTTGTACAAGGAGATAGAAAACCTTAGCTGATGGGTCAGCTGTTTTGAAGAGTCTCCTGGGCCTCCTCACACCATAGGCACAGACAGGTGCCACTCTGTTTCTTCCATTTGCCTCCTCATGAATTAACTAATGTAACATTTATCACATGGACACATGGACACGGAGTATTATTTATCTCTCTATTTTATTAGAATGAGAGTTTTTTCTGAGTAGGAAATTCTTCATTAGGGGTGTCTGACACATAATATATATTTAATACATATTTTTCAATGAAATAACATGAAATATCTTAGTCCATTTGTACTGCTCTAATAGAATACCTGAGACTGAATAATCTGTAGTCAACAGAAAATTTTATGATTATAGCTTTAGAGAGTAGGATGTCCAAGATCAAGGGGATGACAAAGGGCAAATGGTTTAGAGTCGAAAGGCAAGGAGAAGAAAAGTGAGAAAGAGAGTGAGAGAGAGAGAGAGAGAATGGGGCAATTTTATCCTTTTTTGTAATGAAACCACTCCTCTGATGACAGCATTATTTCAATCAGTTTACCCTCATGGTCTAATCAGTCATTAGTTTCCACCAACTGATACTGTTGTATTAGGGATTAAGTTTCCAACACATACTTTTTGAAGGACACATTTAAAACTATCTCATTCTTGTACATTTTATATGTAGGAATAAATACATAGCGCAGGCTAACTTTACCTTAAATTTAAGCATATTACTATTGAAGCAAATAATTAATTAAGAAATATATGAAGTGAGAGACTGCTGTTGTGGCTTAGTGGGTTAAACTGTCCCACGAAGTACTGGCATCCAATACGGGCTCTGGTTTTAGTCCAATTGCTCTAATTCTGATCCAGTTCCCTGCAAATGACCTGAGGAAGCAGTGGAGGATGGCCCAGGTATTTGGGCCCTTGTACTTACCTGGGAGACTGGGATGCAGCTCCTGGCTCCTGGCTTTGGATCGGCCCAGTCCTGGCCATTGTGTCCTTTTGCGGGGTGAACCAATGGGTGGAAGCCCAATCTCTCTATCTCTCCCGCCCCCCAAGTCTGCCTTTCAAATAAATAAAATAAATCTTAAAAAAAAATATGAAGTGAAAGCATAAACAAAATCGTTCCTGTTGTATAAAGGGACTTCAAAATGTTCATGGAAAGTAGAATTAAAAGATAAGTTTAAAGTGCATGCATAGAGCTGGGTCTTCAAAAAGTTCATCAAAATGCATATTCTGATAAAACTACACATAAATTTCAAAATACTATCACATAACAACTCTACTAGCTACTATTTAATCTTCCCTAAGTACCTAATATATTCAAATGTCTGTTCTTAGTGTAAAAGGAGTTGCACAAAAATGATTTCAGATTTGATTTCTTGGCTCTGAAATTCTTACTGTTAAGTGATTGAACCAAGTTGTGCCCTCCTCTTGATTGCTCCCCCATTTGAGTGCCTCAAACTGAAAGTGATTCTTCTTAGCTTTCAATTGGTCTCATTATCTAAAATAGAGCTGATAAAGTAAGATTTATAAAAACTGAATCATTTCCTACTTTTAAAAGGATAAAAAAGATAAATATATACTTAGTTATCAGTTTTAATAGCAAAAACCTTGAGAAAGAACATCAAAAATTACACAAGAATGCAAAAGAAAAGGAAGATTTCACTAAATCCCACAAAGTTTCTGGTTTCTCTATGAAGGTACTGACCATCTGTCATTCAATATATTTATCCCAGAAATGTTCTGTACATATTAAAACACTTATTTACATACAGTATTATTCTTGTTAACTATTTTGAATAGGAAATGATCACAAATGTGGTAACTTAGAACATCATACATTTATTATGTCAGTTTCTGTGAGTCAGGGATGCAGGCATGGCTCGTGTGTATCCAGTGCTTCAGCATTGCTCACAAAGATGAAATCAAAGTTGGGAAGAGCTGGGCTGTCTCATTTGTAGCCTGGAGCTGGGCTGATCAGAATCTAGGAGCCAGAAGCTTCTTCCAGGTCTCCCATGTGGGTGCAGGGGCCCAAGGACTTGGGCCCCCTTCCACTGCTTTCCCAGGCCATAAGCAAAGAGCAGAACTAGAAGAGGGGCAATAACAACACAAAGCTGCACCCATATGTAATATTGGTGCTGCAAGCAGAGGCTTAGCCTACTACACTACAACTCCAGCCCCCATTAGATTCTTATCTGCAATCAAATCTTTCTGTACATATTTTGACCAATGTTTAAGAAATGTGCAAAATAAAAGAAAGGTTTGTGAAATCTATCATTTAGTAAATTTCATAAAGTTATGATATATAAATGAGCAAATGATACTAAATTTATTTGACTCTAAAGAACTCTTCAAGGGGCTGGCGCCATGGCGCAGGTTAATCTTCTGCCTGCAGCGCCAGCATCCCATATATACACCGGTTCTAGTCCCGGCTGCTCCTCTTCCAGTTCAGCTCTCAGCTGTTTCCTGGGAAAGCAGTGGAAGACGGCCCAACTGTTTGGGCCTCTGTACCCGCATGGGAGACCATGAAGAAGCACCTGGCTCCTGGCTTTGGATGGGTGCAGCTCCGGCTGTAGTGGCCATCTGGGGAGTGAACCGCAGATAGAAGACCTTTCTCTCTGTCTCTCCCTCTCACTGTCTGTAACTCTACCTCTCAAATAAACAAATAAAATCTTTTAAAAAATTAAAAAAAAAACTCTTCAAGAAATTCTAATTGTGTTTTATATGTTGAAATTCACTTAGAAATAAAAGCAGCAAGACCATTGTTAATTTATATTTATTATAACATGATCTGAAGTTAGGTTCAACTACAGTGAATGTAATTAAACTCTTGACAATATTCTCAGCTTAATATGTAGCTTACCAAAGGTTTAATCCTATGACCACAATGAAGAAAAAACTAAAAATGATAATAATTATTTTAGGTCAAAAGGACTATTAGGTAGTATGATCAAAATATAGAGCCATCACTTAGTAATCAGGAAAACATGTAGAAACTTTTCTGGGTCAAATATTTGAGTCAACTCACTTTGAAAACTGTGGCAGGCTACTAATGAAGCACTGTGTTTTTGAATTCATTATAATATTTCTAGAGCCTGGTGGGCAATTGGATAGAGTATTAATTTCATAGGTACCACATTACTATAAGCTGATTAGAATAACAGAAATTTGCTCTCCTGAACTGATGAAGGCCAGAAGTCTGAAACAGAGATGTTGTTGGTGCCATGCTTCCTCTGAAGGTACTTGTTTTGTATCTGCTCCAGGCCTCTCTCCTGGCTCTTAGCAGTCCCTTGACTGTGGCAGCGGAACTCCTTTGTTTCTATGGTGCTCTCCCTGTGTGCATGACTATGTCCAAACCCCCTTAGATAGGAAAACTAATTGTAATGGAGTATTGGGCAACCATATAGCCTCATCTTAATTTAGATAATTGCATAGGCCATGAGTTTATTTTTAATAAGATCACCTGTTAAAGTACTGAGGGTTAGGGCTACCACATATGAATTTTTGTGGGACACAATTCAGAGCTCATAACATATAGTAATCAAATAATTGTTTCATTTAATTCAATTGATAAAATACATAATCTCAAATAACCTTCAAAATATTTGTAAAGGTTGTCTATGTTTTAAAAAGAATGTTAAATGATTTTTACCTATGAATAACACTTCACTACAAGTTACTCTACATTTTCCTAAATATATATATATATATATATATATTATTTATTTATTTTTTTGACAGGCAGAGTGGATAGTGAGAGAGAGACAGAGAGAAAGGTCTTCCTTTTTGCCGTTGGTTCACCCTCCAATGGTCGCTGCGGCCGGCGCATCATGCTGATCCGAAGCCAGGAGCCAGGTTCTTTACCTGGTCTCCCATGCGGGTGCAGGGCCCAAGGACTTGGGCCATCCTCCACTGCCTTCCCGGGCCATAGCAGAGAGCTGGCCTGGAAGAGGGGCAACCAGGATAGAATCTGGCGCCCCGACCGGGACTAGAACCCGGTGTGCCAGCGCCACAAGGCGGATGATTAGCCTGTTAAGCAACGGCGCCGGCCATTTTCCTAAATATATTTTAATATACACATTTTCAATCTGCCAGTCTTGGCTCAAAATACCAGAAAGTAAGCATAGAACAGAGAGAAATTAAATCCTAGTCTGAGCACAGAGTAATTGCCACTCTGATGTTTCTGCAGAACATGGATATGTAGCTGGGTGTTTAGGTTTCTCCAATTTAATCAGTGTGTGGGTGTTTGAAAACTCTATTGTGTTCACATCTGTTCATAATCCAATGGTGAAGCATTCCCAAAATGCTACCGTGTATGTTGTTTCTTCTAATCAGTTTTATTAATTGTTTCCTAGTTTTCAATAGAATAATTGCCATTGCTTTTCATGTAATCTTTTGTTGTTGTTTTGCTTTGTTTTGGTCTTCTCTCTCCTTTTTTAAAATGTGTTTGGCTATTTTTGGCAAGTGATAGGATACAAATCAACATTGCCATTATTTAGCTATTATTGTGCTCACTAATGTTTGTTCTTATTCTTTTAGAAAAAGAAATTTAATATTCAGAAGTCAAGGGTCACTACTAAATTTTTTGCAATTATTAGCGACAACAAAAAATAGAAAATATGTATATTATCAGTTATCATACACAGCACTGTCCTAGTAGATATATTAAAAACACTTTATCCTTAAAATAATTCTGAGAAATGAGTGCTAATGTTATATTACTGAATTCATAAACAAGAGTATTGAGTCACAATCTTGTGTTTGTCATCTTCTAAGTATGTTGTATGTTTCACACAAGCGGTAGTATATTTTACAAGTGTAATGAAACTGAAATATGCTCATATCCCAATTTTAGGTATTTGCTTTAATTTCCTTCTACCTACCCAAAAGATTAGACACACACACACACACACAGAGAGGGGAGAGAGAGAGAGAGAGAGAGAGAAATCCCAAATGCCTGAAACAACTGAAAGTTGCTGAAAGCTGGGAACTCAATCCAGTTACCCCACAAGGGTGGCAGAAATCTAGTTACTGGAGTCATTGTTGTCTCCAAGAGTCTACAATAGCAGGAAGATAGAGTTGGGAACTGAAAGCCAGGTATCAAACCTAGGTGCTCAAATATGGGATGAGGCAGCTTAAATGCTAAGTAAACACCTGCTTCAGACAACTTTACAGTGAGGATCCAGATAGTAACTATTTTAAACTTTGCTGGCCATAAGATCTCTGCTACAATTAATAAACACTGTCATCGAAAATATGTCAATGGGGGCAAGTCTTGCAGAGCAGCATGTTAAGCCAACTTGGTGTACTCAAATCCCATTTTGGAGTCTTGCCATTACTTCAGATCCAGCTTCCTAAGAGTGTTCTTGGGATACCACAGATTACAGCATAAGTGCCTGATTTTCTGCTACTCACATGGAAGACCCAGATGGAATTCCTGGATCCTGGAGTCAGCCTGACCCATCCCTGGCTGTTGTGAGCATTTGGGGGAGTGTAACAGCAGATGGATGATTTATCTCTCTCTCTCTCTCTCTCTCTCTCTCTCTCTCTCTGTCTCTGACTGTTATCTCTTTCTTTCCCTTTCTATTATTTGTCCTCCTCTCCCTGTCACTCTGCTTTTCAAATAAATGTCTTATTAAAAAAATTGAAAATATGTAAATGAGTGGATGTGACTGTCTCCCAATACAAATTTATAAACTCAAACCATATTTTACTGATTTATAGTCCAGAATATATTGTCAATTCATTATGTCCTTATTCTTTAGTCAAAAAAATTACTATTTTTTATGATACATAGACACATTTTCCTTGGAAGATATTTTGGGAAATTTTCAAAACTTTCAATATTGCTTTAAAAACAAAATATTTCCCTCAACTTTCAAATTTATTTATTTTGGTAAACATATATTTAACCTCAGAAAATAAATCTAACAAAAACAGATGCTGTTTTAAATTCTAATATGCTTGTATACATCAATATCTGAGAAAAAATGATGGATACAAATTATAACATCTTAGATTTGAGAAAGTTAGAATTAGCTCCTTGCATTTTATTCTGTTTTACTAGCTATGAATGAACTATCTCCTGAACAAGTTATGTTTACTACTTATTCCAGGGAGGGAGAATGCACACACAATTGAACAATGTTGAAAATTACTTGCAGGACATGAAATTACATTAAGCTATTTGGTGTAGGGTTTAAAGAAGTGGGATTAGTTCTAGATCAGATGCTGTCAGGAAGTATGAGGAATTCCAAGACTGAATAACTTAATATATCCTCTTAGGAAGATGGTAGGTACAGACCAAGTTAATGTGTAATTGGTAAAAAGGCAGTAATCACCTGTGCTATTCAGGATATGGAGATATCTGGTCATTTTGTGGCTTACATAATGTTCATAGTTTGTGTTCAAATATGATCACAGAGCAGTCTTGCTTTTTTGTCCCAATTTATCAAAGTCACAGGCTGGCCTTGTCTGATGTTGATGTTCCAAAGCAATACTGATAACTTGCTGTGAGTTCCATGCTAGCCTCTGAATACCTTGTCTCAGTATAATTTATGTTCATCAATTCATAATGTTCCTATGAACTTCTAGTTGATATGAAAGAGATCTGTTTTGTCTCTTACTCTTTTTTTTTAAATAATTTTTTTTAAGATTTTATTTATTTATTTGAGAAATAGAGTTACAGACAATGAGAGGGAAAGACAGAGAGAGACATCTTCCATCCTCTGATTCACTCCCCATATGGCTGGAACTGCGCCGATCCAAAGCCAGGAGCCAGGAGCTTCTTCCGGGTCTCCCACATGAGTGCAGAGGCCCAAATATCTAGGCCATCTTCTCCTGCTTTCTCAAGCCATAGCAGAGAGCTGGATTGGAAGAGGAGCAGCCAGGATTAGAACCGGCTCCTATATGGGATGCCAGCACTGCAGGCGGAGGCTTAACCCACTGAGCCACAGCGCTGGCCCCATGTCTCTTACTCTTAAAACTTCAGGTTATCTGAAGTAATTTCCAACGGTAGTAACTAGCATAGTGTCCTGGATGTCATAGGAATTCAATAAACAATTTAAACAATTGCTAAGTAAATTAATTCAATTTCTTTTTTTTTAAATTTTTTTGCCAGGCAGAGTTAGACAGTGAGAGAGAGACACACAGAGAGAGTTATAGACAGTGAGAGAGAGACAGAAAGGTCTTCCATTGGTTTACTTCCCTAATGGCCACTACGACCGGCACTGCACCCATCTGAAGCCAGGAGCTGGGTACTTCCTCCTGGTCTCCTATGTGGGTGAAGGGACCCAAGCACTTGGACCATCCTCCACTGCCTTCCCGGGCCACAGCAGAGAGCTGGACTGGAAGAGGAGCAACCGGGACTAGTACCCAGTGCCCAAATTGGGACTAGAACCGAGGGTGCCGGCACTGCAGGTGGAGGATTAGCCAAGTGAGCAACGACGCCGGCCAATGAATTTCATTTCTAAGGTGAGTTTATTCCAAGCATATTGGTGACTAAATTCTAAGTAAAATGTGTAGGAAATGAGTGGCACGTAAATGTGCATATTGTATTTGAGTGTGTCTAACAGAACTTTAAACATTAGATTTATGAATTTCTGTTATATCAGTGAAACCCTCTACATTCTTCAGTCTGTTCCTTTACTGTTTTTAAGGTTAATTAATTAATTAGAGAGCCAGAGAGAAAGAGACATACAGAAACAGAGAAATCCCATCTTCTGTTTCGCTCCACAAATGACCATAACAGCCTAGAGTCAGAAACCCCCAATACAGTTCTCTCACACAAATGGCAAGGATCTAAACACTTGAGTGATCACCCACTGCTTCCAAGGTGCATTACCTGGAATTGGGAGTGAAGCTTTGACTTAACCCAGACACTCTGATATGGGATAGGGAGACCAAAGCAGTGCCTTAACCACTAGGTAGGAAGCCTGCTTATGTTCCCTTGATAATGAATAAGACAATACAACCTTTGAGGAAACAAGATTGACCACTAAGCCCAAACAACACTCAAAGCATGGTATTGATTTGTGAAATATGTAAACTATTTAAAGTCCAAAATAAAAATTTAGAAAAACTCTTAGACCATTAATTTTACAACATTTAACTGGAAAAGTATTGAGTAACTTATCCTGGTTCTTTATCTTCTGTGAGTCTCCACATTAGAAATTAGAGCTTTTCTTCCCAAGGGCTTAAAATATTCTTTCCCATATTTAGAATATTAGGTGAGAGAACAAAGTTAGGAGAAACACAGTAAACAAAATACATGGGATCATGTACTAGGTAAGCATTCTGTACTAAGAGTGGAGTTGTGGGGGTTGTTGGAGTAATTTGCATTCCTTGACTTGCAATCTATGATGAAATGCACCATTCTTTTCCAACAATTCTTAAAATGTCATCTGTTTCACAGTAGCATCATTCTCATAAAGCAAATGAAAAGAAACTTGTTTCTAGAAGTGTCATTTTTTAACACTTACCCAGAGCAGAGAGATGTAAAAATGTATTTCCTTACATAAGTGGGGAATCATGGAATCATTTAAGCAAAAAGTTTTCTTATAAAATGTCTTAGAAAGTGCTGTATGCATCTTGTTAGAATGGAGTTTAGTTCTCATTTACAGGGTCACTAAAGCACTCCTTATTAAACTGTCACTCAGAAACTACACAAGTAGAAAAAGCTATTACTCATTTAATTAGGTCTTTGGGGGTTTGTGTTTTAATAGTGACAGTTGCCCCCATGTGCACCAGAATGCACGTTACTGCTATTTTAATGTAATTATATTTAACAGTGCTGGTGGAGTGGAGGCAGAACATTTCCCTTCACTGGGCGGTAGTCAGGGTCTATAGCTGACGTATCTCAGTTGAGGAACATAGCTTTTTCTGTTTCAACAGGGCCTCGGCTGAGGAAGGGACTAGGAAATTCTTACAATGAAGAGGGCGTGCACTCTTTGGAGTGTAAGGAAGTTTAGTTAATGGAGTATGAAAGGCTGTTTCAAAAAGTAACCTCCTTTTTAGATGATTAACTCCTTTTAGGTAGATTTTTTTTCTTATCCTAAAATGTCTCACATTATTTCTTATACATAGTTAGATGCCCAATTGAATATATCAATGTAGTGTTATCTGTCAAGCATTTTTTAAAAAATTTATTTATTTATTTGAAAGTCAGAATTACACAGAGAGAAGGAGAAGCAGAGACTGAGAGAGAGGTCTTCCATCTGATGGTTCACTCCCCAGATAGCCGCAACAGCAGGAGCTGTGCTGATCTGAAGCTGGGAGCCTCCTCTAGGTCTCCCATGTGGGTGTGGGAGCCCAAGGAATTGGGCCATCTTCTACTGCTTTCTCAGGCCATAGCAGAGAGCTGGATGGGAAGCGGAGCAACCGGGACTCAAACCGGTGCCCATATGGGATGTCAGCACTGCAGGCAGCGGCTTAACCTACTATGCCACAGTGCCAGCCCCATTGTCAAGCATTTATTTTAAGGTGATAAGCATTCATTTGCTAAGGGTGATAATATGCATTGAGTAGTTCAGTAAAGAAAATTTCTTCTACGGGCTAAAGGAATAAAATCATGTGAAATTCAAAGCTGCGATAAAATGTAATTTATCAACCAAAAATGCCTTCCCGTGCTATTTAGCTCTGGGCAAAATCTTTTCCAGGTCTAAGTATGCCATTGTTTCTAGGGTACCTTTTAAGAGATTTAGTAAGAGATCTAGTAAGGTAGGGCTAACCCTGGAAGAAGTTCTGGGATAGAGTATCTTTTTACAGAACATGGGGGTGGGCATGAGCTCTGTTTTGAGCATAAGACTGGCTAGAATGCTATACTAAAGATTGTATTCCATGGCGTCACATCTAATGTGCCTCTGAATGTACACAACCATCCTTTTCAGATAGGCCAGTGATTGAAGATGCCTTGTTCGACAGATTCTTGTATCATATTTGAAAACCTGAAGAATCTGTTCTTGAAATGCCATCATACTTCTGTGCTGTTAACATTTTCATTAACATTTTATTTGTATTTTTGAGAAGCAGAGAGCTCCCTTCTATTTCATTCCCCAAATGTGTACAACAGCTGGGGCTGCTCCTGGCTGAAGATAAGAGTTAGGAACTCGATGACTTGAGCCATCGTTGCTACCTCCCAGGGGCTGAATTAGCAGAAAGCTGGGAATGATAGCTGAAGCAGATCTCATACCCAGCTACCCTGATATGGGCCATGGGCATCTTGTGATGTTAATGATTAATCTGCATTGTTCTACACTAACCAACAAACACTCTCCGGGGTGATTCTTTGTGCACAGTTACCTTGAATAAACTTTGCTGGCTCCATGACTGTATTTTGACCAGAATATTTAGGAAAATCAATGAAGACTGCCATTATACCATCATATTAAATTTTCTGTGCTCTTCATCAGAATGTAAATTAGTATAACGACCATTGAAAATAACTACGAAAGCTAAATGAATACAGAAAATATGACTGACATTTGCACTGCTAGGCATATATCTAACAGAAATGCCTACATAGGTTGGTAAAAATATGAATAAAAAATGAATAAAAAATAGCAGCTATATTTTGACAGTCCCTGTATTAGCTAACAAGTGCTACTGTAACAAAGTACCAGAAACAAGGTGGCTTAAATAACAGAAATGTATTATCTCAGAGTTTTGGAGGCTGGAGGTTTGAAATCAAGGTGTCAGCAATGTTGGTTCCTCCTGAGAACTGAGTGAGAATCTGTTTCATGCCTCTCCCTGAGCTTCTAGAGATTTGCTCATTCTTTTTTTCTTAAATGAAATAGTATTTTTTTTAAGATTTATTTATTTGCAAGTCAGAGTTACACACAGAGAGAGGAGAGGCAGAGAGTGAGAGAGAGAGAGAGAGAGAGAGAGAGAGAGAAAGGTCTTCCATCCGATGGTTCGCTCTCCAGAAGGCTACAATGGCCAGAGCTGTGCCGATCCGAAGCCAGGAGCCAGGAGCTTCTTCCAGGTCTCCCACAAGAGTGCAGGGGCCCAAGGACTCGGGCCATCTTCTACTGCTTTCCCAGGCCATAGCAGAGAGCTGGATTGGAAGTGGAGCAGCTGGGTTTCGAACCAGCACCCATATGGATGAATGCCAGCATTTCAGGCCAGGGTGTTAACCTGCTGCGCCACAGTGCCAGCCCTGAGATTTGCTCATTCTTCCACAGCATTGTCATTATATAGCAGATGTTTGGCCTCATTCTTCCTTTTTCATAAGGATAACACTGTCATATTGAATCAAATCCCATGCTATAACCTCACTATCACTCTAAGGAACTTATCTTCATATAAAGGTTATGATGATAATATATGAATTTAGTGAGATTGTAAGTAAACTTTCATAATCCTCAAATGGAAATGACCTAAATGACCATAAACATGAATTACAATATATTCCTGAAAAGGTTTTCATGCTATAAAGTAATGAGAATAAATGTATCCAGATTCTGTATCCATAGATTCAACTAATTAAATTTTCCAATTAAAGCATATTTTATACTTCCATACAAAATAAATGACTTAATAAATGTATAAAGTAACCAATAAAAAGCCCAGAGGCTGCAGTAACTAACTCTTTATTTAGAAGAAGATGAGAAAACTTCAAAGAAACACTGATTTAAGAATAGATTTTCATGGATAAGTAGATATGATTCGGATAGAAAGTAAAAGATGTTTTAGAGAAAGGCCTGACTATGGATGTGTAGAAGTACATAACATGGGTCTCTGACCATGGTATAGTCAAGGAGTTGCTGTGAGATTCGATATGACTAAAACATGAAGGGCAAGTCTTATTGTAGTTGGGCTTATGGCTCCTGATATCTTAGACGTCTGCGATATTGGCATACTTTTCATTTTTCACCTTTGACCATTGGTCCCTGTGACACTGTTTCTGTAAAGTAAACTTTTTTTTTAAAGATTTATTATTTATTTTTATTTGAAAGGCAGTTACAGAGAGGCAGAGGCAGAGAGAGAGTAAGGTCTTCTATCCACTGGTTCAATCCCCAGATGGCCACAATAGCCAGAGCGGGGCCAATCTGAGCCAGGATTCAGGAGCGTCTTCTGGGTCTCCCACGTGAGTGCAGGAGCCCAAGGACTTAGGCTATCTTCCACTGCTTTCCCAGGCCATAGCAGAGAGCTGGATCTGAAGTGGAGCAGCCAGGACTCAAACAGGCGCCCATATGGGATGCTGGCATGACTGGCGGCGGCTTTACCCATTACACCACAGCACCATCCCCAAGGTAAACTTCTTTTTATGCTTTCCTAAATAGCCTCATATTATGACTACAACATACAGAAGCACAGTCCATGTATTTCATCTGCTCAAGAGATGGAGCATGTAATGTGGCTGAGAGTGTTGGATTGAACTTCAGTTTTGAGGACTAGGGGAAACATTAAAAGAAACCTTCATTAAGATTAAATATTCACTTTTATAATGCATAGCTGGGAAGAATTTAAAATAAGAGGAGGAATCAGGTATTACAAATAGAATAACTGGCAACTCTGTGGAATTTAGAAGCTCACAGCAAATGTTTGTCCTGAATGTGCTTGCCAGTCAGAGTGTTCTGATATCTCAGTGCTAAGTGCCACGTATGTGTCATAGAAAGGACAGTGCCTGGCCTGGGCAAGGTGGGAGCTCCGATTAGAGATCTCCCAGTGAGACTGAGATCGCAAAGGAGAATATACCTGTCTGGTCTGAATTTATTGTAATAAAAATAGCAAGCATACTAGAATTCATGTGGCAGGAAAGACCATCAACTTTAAATCTGAGATTTCATGCCTGTTTTTCACATGTTGCTTTTCCTTTTTATGAGTGTCAACATAGTCACTTTTTTTTCTTTATCAACATTTCCTAGTAAGAAAAATAAAATCCATGTCTTTGGTATAGAAGAAATGGAGCTTTCTAAAACTAAACCACAGAATAAAATAATAAAAGGAATTCACATTTATATTATTATTTGAAAAGTACTTAGTTTGCCTAGGACATAAGAAGTAGTGAATATTATTATTGTTAGTAATAATAATAATAATGTTAAATTTGATTTAAGAGGTAAAACACTTTAACTTACTAGCCAGTTCCCTGGTAGAGTATTAAAAATTTCAGTGCTTTGGAGATTGTTCTTTGTAATTGACAACAGGTGGGCCTTAGTTCCCTGGAAAGAGGAGTGAAGTTCCAAAACTAGATGGTGCAGGCCCTGAAAACATATTTCATGGATATTGCATCTACTTACAGTGTTAGATATTGCTAGAAAAAGGAATCAAAGGCTGGCACCGCGGCTCACTAGGCTAATCCACCACCTTGCGGCGCCGGCACACCGGGTTCTAGTCCCGGTCGGGGCACCGGATTCTGTCCCGGTTGCCCCTCTTCCAGGCCAGCTCTCTGCTGTGGCCAGGGAGTGCAGTGGAGGATGGCCCAAGTGCTTGGGGCCTGCACCCCATGGGAGACCAGGAGAAGCACCTGGCTCCTGCCATCGGATCAGCGCGGTGCGCTGGCCGCAGCACGCCAGCCGCGGCGGCCATTGAAGGGTGAACCAACGGGAAAAGGAAGACCTTTCTCTCTGTCTCTCTCACTGTCTACTCTGCCGGTCAAAATAAAAATAAATAAATAAATAAATAAATAAAAATAAAAAAAGAAAAAGGAATCAAATAATAAGGTAAAAATGTTAAAGCAAGTTCCACGTTGATCCACAAATTTTAAATCACTGAGCTCTTATAATAGGTGACACAAGAACAAATATTCATAAATAAATAATAAATATTTACATAAATCACACAAAAGGGTATAGATTAGAAAAATAAACATTGCAATGTGGATGAAATTCAATATCCAGTCAGATAACATAGACCCTGCATCTACTACACGTGACAATTTTGGTGAGTATTGGAAGTTATGATCTTAGAAAAAATGTCCAATTTTTATCATATTTATAGAACTGCAGAAAAAAACAATTATTAGTTACCTCATTGATAGATTTGAATAACAATTCTCTAGTATCAGGTTATCAGAGAGTGCAAAGGACAGCAGCTTGCCTCCAAAGGAAGCAATATGCATGTTTCTATGTCTCTTGAATACTCCAAATTGCTTCTAAAGTGATATATTAACAAATCATCTGAAATGCATTCATTAGCATCCAAACCTTTTCCTTTTTCAAAGCAAATATTTCAATGAAAGACTAAGTTTTCTCTAAAAGCATTTTGTTATTTAATGATATGTTCAGATTTCTGTTTTGTGAGACAAAAATATTACTGTATTGTGACAATTATGATATAAAATTACAGGTCACTTGGACGATAATATCATTTTAAAAATAACTTACTTTTTAATTTCACTTGAAAGGCAGAGACAAGCAGAAAAAGGCACAGAGAGAGAGACAGACAGACAAACCTAGAGAGGTATTTTATTTGCTGGTTTACTCCCTAGACGACTGCAACAACTGGATGAGGCTAACGCTGTGAGTCAGACCTGAATCCCTAAATCGAGCCTCTCAAGGTGGGGCTCCAACCACCTGACCTAACATTGTCTGCAGAGGAGCCATTAGTAGAAATCTTGATAAGGGATGCAGACATCCTAACCATTGTGCCAAACACCTGGCACCAATGGCAGTTTTTTTTTTTTTTTTTTTTTTTTTTTTTTTTTTTTTTTTACAGGCAGAGTGGACAGTGAGAGAGAGAGTTGGTTCACCCTGCAATGGCAGCTACGGCCAGCGCACTGCACTGATCCGAAGCCAGGAGCCAGGTGCTTCCTCCTGGTCTCCCATGCAGGTGCAGGGCCCAAGCACTTGGGCCATCCTCCACTGCACTCCCGGGCCACAGCAGAGAGCTGGACTGGAAGAGGGGCAACCAGGACAGAATCTGGCACCCCGACCAGGAGTAGAACCCAGTGTGCCGGCGCCGCAAGGTGGAGGATTAGCCTATTGAGCCACGGCACCGGCCAATGGCAGTTTTTTTAGAATCCTTTCTGAATATCCACTTCCACCAGCATATTTGATCAACTAATTATATTGAGAAGCTCAAGAGCTGTCAATCATCTTAAAAGAAATTTTGATTTTATCGGAACAAACTTGTAGAATATTTTTATGATCAACCAAATCATTTGAGTCAGTATTACACAAGGGTGCCTCAAAATGTTACTGGGAAGTGAAATTAAAATACATGCTTATGTTGGTGCAAATTTCTTTCAAAATCTCTCCAGTGAAAGGTCTTTAACATGTTCACAAAAAATGCATCTTCCATCCACTGGTCCACTCCCCAAATAGTCACAATGGCCAGGACTCTTCCAGACCAAAGCTAGGAGCCATGAGCTTCGTCTGGGTCTCCCACCTGGATGCAAGGGCCCAAGCATATGGACCATCCTCCACTGGTTTCCCAGACAAGTTAGCAGGGAGCTTGATGGGAAGTGGAGTAGCTGAGACTGAAATTGGCACTCATCTGAGATGCTGGCATTACAGACCGTGGCCTTACCCACTAACGCTAGCCCCAGGATCCTTGTTTTTCAATAGGGTACCATTTTCATTTCTTATACAGTTTGAAGCTTCCGATAACTCTACTCTGCTATTTTGGTGCTCAGGATTTTAGCATTTTATTCTTCCCTGGCTAAATATTCTAGTGGTAGCAGATGTTTAGCTTAATGGTGAAGATACTATTTATGTTGTCCATATCCCATATCAATGTGTGTGTATTCAATCTCCAGCTCTGGATCCTGACTCCAGGTTCTTGCAAATACAGATACTGGGAGGCCATTGTGGTGGTTCAAGTGACTGGTGCTTCAAGTGACAAGATTTTGCTTGAGTTCTCTGCTCCCAATTTTAATTCTGGCCTGGCACAGGGCTATTGTAGGCATTTGAAGAGTGAACCAGCAGATAGGTGTTCTTTCTCTCTATGTCTGTCTTTCAAATAAACAAATTAACTAATTTAAAAGAAATTCAGCAAGTGCATTGAGGTGGGTGTAGACTCTGGATCTGGGATTATTTCCCCGTATGTACCTTCTCTAGATTTGGTTTAGTCAGTCCTGGATGAATGACCTGCCAGCAACAATTTTTATCTTGCCCTGCTATTGTGAGCTTGTCAAATATCTCCTTGCTTTACTGCACCTTTGTTGCATTCCCATGACTGGCTTATAGGTCTCTGGCTCTATGCTACATACTAGCAAATATCCTAAGCAGGAAGTTGGGCCTGTAATAAAAGTTCCCATTTCTGGGATCCTCTTGTCTCCAATATCTTCACCTCCCAAGTGCTGGTTTCTTCAGAAGCTTTGCAATGTATTAAAAGAAACAGATTTTATATTTTATGTGACTTCAGATTGTTCTTAGTGGAAACATAAGTTTTCTGGAAGCTCTTCTATTACATCCCAAATTGGCAGAGTTCTGCTTCATCTAACTTTAAATCTAACTATGATTAATGCAAACAAATCTCAAGATGTTCTCTTATTGTGTACACTTACATCACTATAGTGGTGATTCATTCAATGTCCTGATTTTGCATAGAACCCTTTAATGTTACATGTTGATAGATCTGATACCAAGTGTAAAACAATGTTCTTTAAATTAAAGACTTTTTTTTTTCCTCTTAGGGAAACTGTAGGGGTTTCTAGATGTAAATAAAGACAAGGTTTTGAATTTACTTTACATGTCTCAGTTCATGGATTTTTAGAAGGACCTCATCAAGACACAAAAACATGTTTTCCTTATTCCACTCATTACAGGCATGGAGAGGTGCCAGGTAGAGCTTATGAACTAACAATGCTCCCTTTAATCTTCATTGTTTTCAACAGACAAGCTTTTATTTTGCAAAGTTTATACAATTAAATGAAGAAACTGAGTTTGTATGATTCAACTCATTCTATAAGAATTTCTTGTTCAGAGAAACATAGGAGGAAATTAAAGGAAAGATTTCCTCACCTGATAAGACAGAAGAACTTGATACTTGGCATGTTGTCAAGTTTGTGGCCTTACATGCATCTTCCTCCCCTGGTCCTTGTCTTTTATTTATTTATTCTTTGGTGATTGAACACAACCCCTCCTCAGTAAATATTGGATATGAATTACTTATTAGAAGACTCAGGACCTTGCCTTCTAAAATTCTATGGGTTGTTTTCCCCCAAATATTCATTAGAAATTGGGGAAAAATTATTCCGGTACAAAGACATACCTAAGCAGTTTTTTCTATATAATACTCTTCCAACAATCTTTAAGGATACTACACACTTATTTTTCACCTCCTAAATGATCTAAGGGTTCTATCCTGGCAAGAAAGTAGTTAAATTTCTCATAACATCTAAATAATAATAACTTAACTTCTTATTCTTATTTACAATTAAGTGAGCAGAATTGGCTAAAGGGGTTATAATATGTGTTTCTTTCAAACTTTGAAATGTAGCTCCCAAAGAAGCCAAACCCAACTCTAGATATTTGTGGTGATGTGTGTGTAAGTCTTTTTGAAGTGTAAGGCATGGTGCCAGGTCAATCAAAAAGAACATTAGGAAGATTATGTTTTTAACTAACTACCTCGGACAATTTGCTTACTTCAAAAATGGAAAAGTACAACAATAATGATATTATCCTCAAATATATTTTCTAAAATGAAAATCCAATACTATAGGGAAGCACTTTATAACTACTAAATGTTAGCTAAATGATATAATTTATGATAATTAATAAGAAGAACTGTATCAATAAAGAGATAAAGAGAGCTTAAATCTGCACTTACAGAACATGATGGTATGCATAGTGGTTAAGAGTCTGCCTGAATACACTTGCATCCCATGTTGGACTACCTAGATTTGAATTTTGATTCTACTTCCAATTCCAGATTCAAGCTAATGCACAGCTTGGGAGATAGCAGTTGATGTCTCAACTGGTTGAGTCCTTGCTGCCATCCATGTGACACACTCACATTGATTTTCTGGCTCCTGGCTTCAGCCTGTTTCAGCCTTAGTTGTTGCAGATGTTTGAGAAGTGAATCAATAGATGGATGATCTTTCTATGTCTCTGTCTCTTTCTCTGCTTTTCAAATAAGAATAAATACATGAATAAAAAGTAAAATAGTAAATAATAAAAATAATATATAAATAAAAATACTAAGTAATAAAATAAGTCAATGAAAAGTAAAATAAGTAAGTGAATTAAAATGTTCTTTAAAAACTATGATACATTCCAGGTAATGGAATTTATTACTTTTTTAAAAAAGATTTATTTATTTATTTGAAATGTAGAGTTACAAAGAGAAAGGGAGATACATACAAAGAGATCTTCCTTCTACTGGTTCACTCCTCAAATGAGCACCACTGCCAGGGCTAGGCTAAGTTGAATCCAGGGGCCAGGAACTTCATCAGGATCTCCCCTTTGTGTAATAGAGGCTCAAGTTCTAGAACCATCATCTGCTGCCTCTCAGAAAGATCAGCAGGAATTTGGATCAGAAATAAATGCAGATTCCAGCACAGGTACAGGGATTTGGGATGCTGGCATTTCAAACTGGCTTAACGTTCTGCAATACAAAACCCACCACATGATGACTTTTAAAGTAAAAATTAGATTTACCATAGTAGGAAGATGCTTCCATTTTAATTTGCAATGACCCATCATTCAATTTATTTTGTATTCATGAACACTTGAATTCCAAATGACTGGTAATTCCATAGAGATAGCAATGTGTGCAATTTGAAGAAAGTCATTAGCATGTGTAGTGTTTCATTTGGTTAAATGCTTATTGCAATCTGAGTTAACAGTCATAAAGAGATGCAGGTGTGGATACACCTTTGGCCTAGGTGGTTCATAGCTTTTCTTACTCCATTTTATAGAGTAATCAAATAAACTACTTCATAGATATTTCGGTGCATCACATTTGCCAAAATATATCTACTGGGATATTTAGCATACATAATTAGTCAAGAAATGTGATTTCCCACAAATGGCTGTCTAAATACTTCTAGGCATCTATTCATCTTTTATTCATCTTTTCATCAGCATGGTGTTAAGATTATGCAAAAAATTAAAGTCCATCTGAGAAGCTAAATGCTCCTGAGAAAACCAACTAATAAAATAGTGATAACATCGCTGCTGACTGAAGGTATTTCTATTCATTTTAAGTGCAATGAAAGGATAATTTAGAAGCAGGAATGAATAAGCTGAGCCCACTGATGTAAATACAGCCTTAACTTGAGGAATTTATGTACTTCCTTGAAAAAATTCTCCAAGTCATGATTTCCTTGCCCAGAACAGTCCTTGGGACATGGATGGCCTTGTAAGACATTGCTTGATAAAAGAAGAACCAAGAAGACCTGTGTCCCCAGCAAGCAGAGACCCAGGGAAGAATATTTTCCCTTCTTTTCTCAATTTTTTCTGAAAACCTATTTTTTAAAAAAAAAAGTTTGCAAGCAAATTTTGCCATCTTCTCTCTCTATTCTCTTTTCTATTTCGCCTGTGCAGTTCCCTCCCTCCCTCCCTCCCTCCCTTTCTTTCTTTCTTTCTTTCTTTCTTTCTTTCTTTCTTTCTTTCTTTCTTTCTTTCTTTCTTTCTTTCTTTCTATATTTGACAGGTAGAGTTAGTTACAGACACTGAGAGAGAGAGACAAGAGAAAGTTCTTCCTTCCTTTGGTTCACTCTCCGAATGGCCGCAACAGCTGGAGCTGCGCCCATCTGAAGCGAGGAGCCAGGTGCTCTTCCTGGTCTTCCATGTGAGTGCCGGGGCTCAAGCACTTGCGCCATCTTCCATTGCTATCCCAGGCCGTAGCAGAGAGCTGAACTGGAAGAGGAGCAACTGAGACTAGAGCCCATATTGGATGCTGGCACTGCAGGCGGAGGATTAACCTAGTGCTACAACGTGTCAGTCCCTCTCCTGTGCAGTTCTAATGATGGTGGGCATTACAGTAGCTTAAAGAGGCAGACAAAAGTTTTAAAAGAGATTTGTGTGTACACACCCACACTCACACACAAAAGGCACAAAAGGGCCTGTGCTGTGACGCAGCGGGTTAACACCCTACCCTGAAGCGCAGGCATCCCATATGGGCACCAGTTTGAGACCCGGCTGCTCCACTTCCTGTCCAGCTCTCTGCAATGGCCTGGGAAAGCAGTGGAAGATGTCCCAAGCACATGGGCCCCTGCACCCATGTGGGAGACCCAGAGGAAGCTCCTGGCTTCTGGCTTCAGATCAGTGCAGCTCCAGCTGTTGCAGCCAGTTGGGGAGTGAACCATCGGATGGAAGATATCTCTCTCTCTCTCTCTCTCTCTGCCTATCCTCTCTCTCTGTGTAACTCTGACTTTCTAATAAATAAATAAATCTTAAAAAAATGCAATACAGATTACTAGGAATTAACATAAAGAGTAACTGGAAGAGCATCCTCATAGCTACCAACCCAACAAAAACACAACAATGATTTTCTATTCATTTTGAGGTTTGGTCTGTGATTGCTCTTTTGTTTCTCTAAGATTTCCTTTCATCTGATGTGCTTTTGAATGCCTTGGTTCTAAGATTTCCCAGTCTCTTGTAGTGGTCCCCTGGAATAGCACAGCCAAAGCGACAATCCCAGTCTTCAGATATAAAGTTCTATTTCAATTATTTCCCCTACCTCATGCTGCTCTGCTTGGGTTTGCCTATTGCTACTTGTGAGTGGTGTGTTCCCTCACGCCTTGTGCTATGACACCTTGGCATGAGTCCATCCTGGTACTGAGCATCAGTAATAAAAATTGGATTTGTCTAAGAAAGTCGTAATCTTATTGTGTTCATTAACATTATGAAAACTTAAGTATATTTTATGAAAACCACCTCAACCAAAAACCTTAATATTCTGTTAGGAAATAATATATGAATTTTATAAAATAGTGAAAGAAAAGGTATACTGGACCCATACTGAAATGAACTTGATGCAGGAGGTATTTATTATCCTACCATTCAGTAGTAAAGCATGAAGGAGAAAAAAAGTTTATGTTTCCAAGGATATCAGAGAGTAATACAGATACAAATAAATAATGCTAAGTACAAACAAATTGAGCACATTATTTTTGTCAACACAGAATAATAATCATCCAGAAGATGAAAAAGGATTTTGATTGGCAAGAACAAAGCTTCGTGATAATGGTAGCAGATGAAAAGAGATTTTTAGACTATCTGCTGATAGATTTGGGGTTAGGAAAATATGTGTTCCAATATAAAGGAAAAAAATTAAAGTGCAATAAAATATCATCAGATAATTTGAGAGAGTACTTATAACACATTTTAATTTAACAAATAATTATGGGACATTTTCAAACAGTATTAATAAAATAACTTAGACATTCTGTCTAGAAGTTATAGCCCAGGACTGAATATAAATATTAAATAAATAAATAAATAAATAAATATAACAATGTTAGATACTATTAAAAAAACCTTATGCAGTGTCATAAGTTCTTACTTCATCAACAAGAAGTGGAAGAAGCAAAGAAATTCATCTGATAGAGATGGTTTTGAATTTTTAAATTAGTTATAAAAACTGCTCCTATTTTTACCAAAATCATTTCAGCCGTTTTGCTAAGCCTTTGAAGGCAAATGACAGGAACTGCATTTCACACCTAAATATTTAAGCAGACATTTCGCTAATATAAGAACATTTTGTACATAATTTTAAATCATTTTTAAAAGTAAGAAGGCATCTATGTTTCCCTGTCATATTCCTAGGCACATTTAGTCTAGGCATATTCAGTCTTTCCAAATTACTCTAAGAAGTGACAGCTCTTTTTGTTTCCTAAAGCAGATTTCAGTGAAAATCATGTGTTGAGTCATTCTCTCTTAATCTCTAACGTTGTCCTCCTCCCCCTTCCCAGGCTTCTACCCTACCCAACTCCGTATGTGTATGAAATTAAATGTGGTATCAAGTGGCGCGGTAGATATTCCAGCTTCTAGATATGTCCAAATCATTTATTTGTGGTTTAAGGTAACTCTCTATACCCTGTAAGTTAAAGCTAATTCTAGAGTCAATGGAATTTATTCAACAGATGATACTGTGTGCTTTGCATTGCATCTTCCATGATGCGTCATGTACACTTTCTCATTGTGAGTCATTACAAAACTTGATCAAGGGTCAATGAGGAGATGGCAGAATCTCTCCAACAGGAGGTTGGGCTTCACATTTGAGATCAGTGAGAAATATGTGAGGTGATACCTCATTTCCTTCTAAAATGCCCAGTTCCCTGTTAATCTTTTACATAGTCATTTAATATCTAAAGATTATACTTGATTTCCAGTTACATCCTGATAGTTGCAAAATTGTAGTTTCTAATTTTATCTTCCAACTTATTTTAACTGCTAATTTTTAGAGATGATCTTTCTGATATCAGCTGGGAACACTTAGTCACCTTGAAGCACAATTTTCACTCAAAAGAAATTATAAATCCTTACTACTTTCCCCGTGTTACCAACTCTCTAAATGAGTACTTAGTTTAGAAACCTATTTACTGGGGCGAGCATGTTTTAATAGTTAAGTTGCTTCTTGGTATGTCCATATTCTAAAATGGAGTGTCTGGTTTTTGTCCTGGCTACTCCACTTCTGATCCAGCTTACTGCTGATGCACTTCCTGGGAGACAGCAGTTGATGGATCAGGTACTTGAGTCCCTGCCACTCATGTGGGAGACTTTGATGGCGTTCTCAGCTCCTAGCTTCACACTAGCCCAATTTTGGCTTATGTAGGCATTTGATGACAACAACCAGTATATTAAATCCTGTTCTCTGTCTCCCTGCTTCTCAAATAGAACAAAAATAAATAAATAAGTTAAAAATCCCTTTACTGAAACCAATATAAACTAGGAACTAAAGAGAAAAGAGAAAAAAATGAAATAGCATTTTTGTGTGTAGAATTGAAAAATATGTATTTTTTATAAATAAAGTAAAAGAATAGGATTTGGAGGGGGATATGAGATGATACTAAAAGGACTAAAGCTCTCGTTGTGAAATCATGCCTATAGTAAGCAGCTTGGTTTTCATTTCCATGTAATTATAAAATCATTCCAGAATTGCAAGCAACAGAGTGAGATTTTTATGTAGTGTCATTTTCTAATTTTCCTTATATATCTTTTTCAAAATGAATGACTATTATATATATATATATATAGAGAGAGAGAGATTAAGAGAGAGAGAATACAGTGCACACATTCTAAGTGTATGTACAGTTTGATGAGTTTTCCCATCTAAATACATTCATGTAACCATCCCCCAGATCTAGATATAGAACATTTCCAACATGCCTGGAGATTTCACACAATCTTTCTTAGCATCCCCATGGTAACCAGCCTCAAGTTGTGCTGTAGTGACCCCATCCTTTGATATCCATATCCTTATATAGATCTCTTGCAGAGTCAATAAAACTGTTTTTTCTCTTTATATTCTACTGTTTTGTTTAAAGGTTTATTTATTTATGTGAAAATCAGAGTTACAGAGAGAAAAGGAGAGACATAGAGAGAGAAATATCTTCCATATTCTCGTTCACTCCCCAAATGTTTGCAATGATCCAGGCTGGGCCAGGCAAAAGCCAGGAGCCAACAGTTTCTTCCCAGTATTCCTCAAGGGTGCAGGGGGCAAGGACTTGGGTTATCTTATTCTGCTTTCATAGGCACTTTAGCAGGGAGCTGTTTCAGAAGTGGAGCAACCAGGACTTGAACGTGTATGGGATGCTGGCACTGCAGGTGACCGCATGACCTGCTGTGCCCCAGAGCTGACCCCTGTATTTTACTTTTGAAAATGGTAGATAAGATGGTGTATGATCTTTGAGACACATCATAAATGTGATTATGGCTCCTGGCTTGCTTCTGTCTTGCTTTCCTGTATCACAAGCTCTGGCGGAAATCAACTGCCAAATCAACAGTTTGATATGGAGGGTCCATGAGATGAGGAGGTGAAATCGCCTGAAGAGCACCAGTCCTCAAGTTGCTGTTCATATGCATGAAACATCTAGGCAAGAAATGTGTTACCCCTGATGACAGCCCTTGTTGATAATGTGATTAAAATATCATGAGAGATATTAAGTGTTAAGTTGCTCCACAATTTATCATCTATGTACAGTATGTGAGAAAATAAATATCTCAGTGGGTGTCTAATGGTATCTCATTTAAGTTTTAATTTGCATATCCTTGATTGAGTATTTATGTTTCATAGTCTGTGACCATTTACTTATACTCTTGCGATATAGAGTTTTAGGTCTTTTGCTATTTTTACCTTTTATTTTTATCTATATTTTAATGATTTAAAAATGTTTAAGAATTTTTATATTTTTAAGACTTTTATATTCATGATATAAACTACTTGTTGTATATATGCATTGATATTTTGTTAGTGAGAAGATTCATTTTCAATCTTTTAATACTGTCTGTTCTTTAGTAGAAGTGATTAAATTTGATAAATTCCAGCATATCTGTCTTTTAGAGTTATGTCTAATGATTTTCTATTTTGTAAGAAAGTTTTACAACTCACATTTGTGAAGACTTTAGCTCAGGATTTATTCTAAAACCTTTACTGTTTTACATTGCACACTTTATGATCCATGTCAATTTTTGTGGAAGGCACAAGGAAAGGTCAAGGTTTCTTTTATTCCAACACACTCAGGTGATTCACAGTTGTGTTTTTTTTTTTTTTTTTGAAGCTCATCCAAAAACCTATGAGTTTCAATGAGTATCATGTTGTTGTTTTGGTTATAATCTAACAACCACATGAATGGGAGTCTTCAACTTTATTGTGCATCTCGATATGGTCCATTATTAAGTATAGTTATGTGACGTTAATAGAGAAGTCGTTGCTTGCTTCTCAGTTTTGACAAATGTATCATGGAATGTATTATGTTAACATTAGAGGAAACTGAATGAGGATGTAAGATGTATACTGTATTATATGTGTAAATTTTCTCTATATATGGAATTATTCCTAAACAAGTAGTATATCTGTAAGAAATTTGGTTTTTTTAGGCTTTAATTTACTGCTTTGGTTTATTTTCCTACCTGTGCATTGATCCCACAGTGCCTTAATTACTGTAACTATATAGTAAATCTTGAAATATGCAATGATTTAACCAGTTGAATGCGATGGAAATAAACTTTTTCATTTTGCAATTGAGCCTTATGTCAGACAGTTAGCCTGTGCTTCTGCACTTTTCAATGTCATGATTATCCAAGTAAAAAGACCACTGTCACACTGGAGAGGCATCAGGAGGAAGGTAGAATGGAAACAGAGTAGTGTAGACTCAAAAAGGCACTCCCACATGGAATGGCAGTGGCAGTGTTGCAGATGGTGGCTTAACTGGCTGTCTCACAATGCTGGCCTCTGAAGGAAAGGAAACAAAATCCCAACAACTACAACTCTTTAAAGGAAGAAAACATAATCCACTACCCAAATCAGTCAAAATACCAGACATTTAATAAAACATATAAAGGTATATGTAGACATAGCAAAATAGGATATATTTCTGTGCTACTTAGTCAATAAGAACAACCAGAAATAATGGAGATAGACTTAGTCGAATGAGTGTTAAAGAATGTATATTTTAATGTGCTCATTTTGTTCAAGGAGTAAAGGAAATGATAACAAAAGTCAAAATAGAAAAGAAAAACATAAAAAAGGAACTGGAGAAAACTTCTAGAGATGGAACATGCAATATCTAAAATGAGAAGTTCAGTGGACAGGATTCCAAGTAGTTGGTCATTGTGGTGAAAGTGACACTGGTGTATCCAAATGAGTGTACATACTTGAAAATTTCACTGGAATATATACCTAAAATGAGTACATTTTCTAGTATGAGTTATAGCACGATAAAATTGAATTTTAGAATAGTGTATTCTGGACTGTGGAGGACAGGCAGTGTTGCTCTGGGCTGCAGTTTCATCTGCAAACAATGGCAGAAGAGTTTTATATTTTTTAAGAACCTAAGAGAGTTGAGTTTGGCAGCTGGTGTGATGATATTCCTTTACTACACTTTTTGAGTTAGTCCAGCAGGTATCCTGCTGGGATTTCCCCATCATTATCAGAGAAGCTTCTGATAGAACTTATATACTGGTAAATTGTACCAGTGAGGCTGAAGGGTGGTCAGTGTCCTGAGAGAGAGAGGGCAAAATGGAGTGGGTGGGATTCAAAATGTCAAATTTTATGGTTTGTTATCACACAATAATCTGGAATGCAGGATCTGCATGGGGAGTGGGAAGAACACTGACATAAATATAGATGTTACTTCACTTCAGCTAGGATTTGGACCCAATAAATTCACTGCAAGCTGAAAATGTGTTTAATACACCTATCATGATGAATATCATAACCTAGCAAAGTGAAAGTATCATATCATAAATCCCTAGCACAATAAAAGATAAAAATTTGAAATTTAAAGTCAAGTTTCTATGCAATGCATATCATTTTTGCACCATTGTAAAACTGAAAAATGATGTCCAACCATCATTATGTTGGGGACTGTCTGTATTTGGAATTACATGTAAATTCAGATAACAGAGCCCTGAATTCTATTTCAAAATTCCGGAGTCTTTATTCTGCTTTGCTAGCTGTTGTAATATCAAATTTGCAGAGTTTGGTGTAGATATTCTATGAGTAATTTTGCTATTGTGTATTATAACTAGACATAGGAATATAAGAGATTTACTTAATAAATCAGATATGGACTAAAAGTTTCACAAAGATGGATGAACCTGGCCTAATAATTGAAACTTGCTTATTAAATTGTGCTCCACAAGAAAACCTACTCATTAAATTATTAGAACTTGGTGAATATAGCATAAATAGACTTTAGTATTCCAAATCGGATATTTCTATAGTGGTGTGGGAAGTCCTCGTCTCCTATATTTAGAGAACTTTTTATTACCATGTCCTTTGCTTTAGGTGATAACAGACAAGCAACAACCTCACTTACTGCATTGCTATAAGATGATCATCCTCTATACTAACATGTACTAAAGATTGGCAAATTTAAAGTTACATTCTGTATTTTTCATACAGAATATACTAGTTTTATTAATTACACTGGTATTAGACAGCGACAATTAATAGACATCAGTTAATAGAGACTAATGTTCTAAAGGTGAAGGGGAAGAAGAGACAAATAGAATTGTCATGCGTTATTACGTGTCAAGCACTATCAGACAGAACCTCTGTATGCTGTCTGAGTTATTCCACACAACACCCTTGAGAGATAAAGAAGTATATGTGTATATAAATACAAATGAAGAATCAGAGACTGAGGAGTAATGTCTAGCTAGTAAAGAATTAATAGAGAAGAGCCAATGTTTTAATCCAAATGTCTGGCTTCAAAAACATATACATTTTACTATTCAAAATCACCTTATGTGGATTCCTAAAGAAAATGTATCTTGAATCCTGAATTTTCCACTCCAAAATTAGTGTTCTTCACTGTGCATCCCTTTAATCAATCTTGATATTCTCCAACCTAATCGTTAAAATTATTCCTGTCATACATCAAACTTTATTTAATTCTCAAATGTATAGATTAATTTGCACCATTTTTGTATGAACAAATGTAGTTTAATTAGAATGTTCTATCAGGGAGAAGCTCAAAGCAAAATTTAAAATTGGTAATTATTTTATTTTTTAATTTGGTGTCAGTGTGATGGTGTGGTTGGTAAAGCTATCACCTTGGGACACTGGCATCTTATATGGGAGCTGGTTCCTTTTCCAGCTGCTCCACTTCTGATCTAGCCCCCTGCTAATGGCCTGGGAAAAGCAGGAGAAGATAAATCTAAGTGTTGGTCCTTTGCGTCTACCTGGGAGACAGGGAAAAAGCTCCTGGCTCCTGGCTCCTGGCTTTAACCTGGCTCAGCCCTGGCTGTGCTGGCTATCTGGGGAGTAAACCAGCAGATGGAAGCTCTTTCTATCTCTCCCTCTCTTTTTCTCTTGGTAACTTGTCTTTCAAATTAATAAATCAATCTTTACAATAAATATTCCAATTAACACATGTTTTCGGTTATTTGCAGATTTTCAAAGAGTGCATGTATTTGCTGACATATTACCTTATCCTTTCATTCAATTTCTGTCAATTGACTCTATTTACATATTTTGGACACCTTTGTCTTACCTGTTTTCTCTCAGTGTGGTTCTTTCTGCAGACACAGTGATTTTTCTCACATTAGTTGCCATTACAATTTTCTTCCCCAAATCTATTGCTTGAAATCTTGTTAAGAGTCATGCCTCCAAATTTAAGTTGAAGGATCCCATGGGATATAACTGAGGGCTCACAACAAGATATTTAAAAATATATTTCTAAAATGAATAAGGCAAATAAGTTTATAACAAGATAGCACAAAGTAGTCTTATAAAAAGTATAAATACTTTTAAAAAAAACTTTTGTGGAAATCAAAAGGCAATTAAGAAGGTTATTTTGTTCTTTCAATGTTATTTACAATGTCAAGAATCATGGACCAAAGTGAAAATTAGAGAAGCATCTAGTGATGCAGCTGAATAATTTCTAGTCTCCGTTAAAGATTAAAGCAGTAGAGCTGGCTTTTCAACCACTGAAACACTTCCTTTAAATAGAGTTGAAAACACTTGATCTCTCACAATGACATTGAAATGCTCTTAATTTTTAAACTCTGAAATGCATTAATTAAGTTAGTTTAGAAATGTAGTCTCTGTGAGTAGATTTGTTCAGAGTTCAGTTACGGCTGATGGCAACATACTGTTTATAAGAGTAGAAAACAGTGTTGGAGTTGTGGACTTAACTATTCTTTTGAATAATTTGTAATGAGTGGATCCCATGGGTATGAAGCATTACTTTTTTTCTTATGTATTATTATTCATGAGATTTCAGGGAGTTAAGAAAAATCAGCCTTTTAAACAAGTGCAAAACTTCACTAAATTATTTAAAAACCACTCAATTTTAGGAAAAATTTACATTATTTCCTGAAACTTTGTCTGTGTGTGCTTGACCTTAAGAAGGTCATACTCTTATGTATTAAATTCATGAAGATATTAATATACTCATATGTTGTTCTAGTATTGTCGCAGTTTTGCCTGGAAAGGGCAGTGACTCATCAATGGAATAAATCTCTAAGGCTCAAATTATGACACCTGCAGTGACTCCAGAGACAGGGCCAGTTAGACTTGACTAGTTAACTCAATTTACCTAAAGAAATAAATTTTGCTTAATAACAATATCTGTGTTAATTATGATAGCATATTGCTAGTATATCATCTTTATCTTTGTGCAGTAAGTTATTTCAGAAAACAAAGTTCTGTGGCCTTACACACATCTATACCCCATGAACATTTTTCTTAAGTATGCTATTCTTGTAAAGGAATGATGAGATTGCTAGCAAAAGTCTGAGTTCTTCCAGGAAAAGAAAAATCTTTATTTAGGAAACTTACTGATGAATCACTTGAAGGTCCAAGGTGAGGCCTACTGGGATGGATATGAAGAATGAGACAAGAGATGGTCAAACTATCACTAAAGAAGGAAACAAAAAATCGAGGACATCAAGGGTTCCTATTGTCTGGAGAAAGCATTGGGTCCTATTGAAATTTACTAAGAGCAGGATTTTATTCTTTTTTTATATTGTGTACTATATATATAGTTTTGTAAGATATCTCTCCTACTTTTTATGAACTTCCACTAAAAAATCCATTATTCCCAAACGGCTCTGTGCTTGTCATTTAGGGTGGAGCACTGACATCAAAGATAAGTCTGTAGCACAGGTTTTTCTTGGTGAATAAACGACTAGAGCCTAGGGAGATTACTGACGCCATGAACAGGAGTGTCAAATTGTTAAATCAGCAACAGGAGTCACTGTGTACTTACACCCCATGTGGGATCTGTCCCTAAAGTGTCGTCTAAAGCCAAGTGATGCTATAACTAGTACTGAAACAGTATTTTTATACTTTGCGTTTCTGTGTGGGCACAAACTGATGAGGTCTTTACTAATTATATACTGAAGTGATCTTCTGTATATAAAGAGAATTGGAAATGAAAAAAAAAAAACAACCTGGTGTTAAAATGGAAATGGCATAGAAAATTAATTAATTTGAAAAAAAAAATTATGTAGGATCTCTGTCTTTAATGTGCTGTACATTGCTATTTAATGCTATAATTAGTAATCCAATGGTAGTTTTTTCACTTGATGTTGCTATATGGGCAAAATGTTGAAATCTTTACCTAATATATACTAAACTGATCTTCTGTATATAAAGAGAATTGAAAATGAATCTATACATGAATGGAAGGGGAAAGGGAGCGGGAGGGGGGAGGGTTGCGGGCGGGAGGGATTTTATGGGAGGGGGGAAACCATTGTAACCCATAGGCTATACTTTGGAAATTTATATTCATTAAATAAAAGTTTAATAAAAAAAAGATAAGTCTGTAGCACAGGTTTTTCTTGGTGAATAAACGAATAAATGGTAAACAAATTAATTAATCTTTGGAATGTATTCTCTATGACCTCTGTTAACATTAAATAAGTTATATCCCAGAATTAAAAGATCACTCAGGCCCTCAAGAGACCTAGGCCAGTTCACACTTCAATTAAATGAGCTCTGATTATTAGATTTTTGTGAGTTCTGAGATTGACCTTTTGCAGTCTTACATCTCAGTCTTCCTGCTGGGCTGACAATCGCACTGACACCTCCAGCCGGTGTATCTATTTGCTGTGTCTGGTTTTCTTTAGTGCATGAAAATTGGTGCTGTGTGTTGGGAAAATAGAAAGTTAATGGTATGAAAAATCATGTCAAGTGCTGATAAGTAAGCTATGATTTAGGTCAAGGACTATGTGTGATTCTGTAAGTAGTATAAACACCAGTGTGTGGTCTCTATATTCGGCTGTTCGGGTGGCCACTGTTTTCTCTTTTGTTGTTCCTCAGATATGTTCTAAATAGTTGATATTACTGAAAATAAATAGAAGGAGATTCTATTTGAGGAGGACTTGGAATGATGCAATGGCACATTCCATTGTGAGAAAAACATGCTAGTTACAAAAGCGTAAGGAAGGAACAAGTACAGGAGATAGAAGATATTGATAGTGCTTTACTTAACTAGAAAGTAAGTATTAATAGGGACATGTGCACCAATATAAAATATACTTCATAATAGAAGCATTTTGTAGTGGCCCATGTGACAAGAATGGAAGGATTATGAATGCAATTCTTTATCTCAGGGGATTATTTATTGAGTATTGAGAAATGTTCTCTGCTGAAAATGACCTTTTAAAATTTCTTTTCTTTTTGCTTAAGGATATCACCGACAAAACGAATGTTAAAGAGGAGTAAATTCAGTAAAAGTGAGCAGAACAACACATTAACATAAAGTCTTAAAAATAGTTCTCTGTGTGGGAGAGAGGATGGTTGCTCTAAAATTCATTAAGCTAATTGTTGAGAAGACATCTGGAATCTGATTCTAGGGGAGGCCAGAGAAATAAGCATGCATAGTGATTTTGTGTTAAAATGCAGCAGCTTAAATAGGATTTGTTTGAGCCAAATGTCTTTTTAGCAATTGTCTAGAGTGGCCTCCATGGGCCTTTGTTGATGCTGAGGGAAGATCTGAGCAGAAGTAGAGGATTCAGCCTCCATGGCAAGATGGAGACAATTTGGTGATGTAGACATCATAGATTCCTATTCACTAACATAATGAATATTCTATGAAAACTATTGAGTTAGGCATAGTTTATTTTTTGAGAAATAAATCCTGACAACCATTTTGGGAGAAAACATCATTCAAAAGTAGATAAAGTGGAAATTTTAAGAATTATTCTTGTGAAGTATTAAAGGGTTACATGCAACAATTACATGCATTTTTACATTCAATGAACTACAAGACCCTACTGTTATAAAGGTGAATGAGACACAGTATCTGCCTTAAAGAAATGTAAAGTCCACTAGAGACAAGATATATATGAGTACAGTCACTTTTTTTATGGAAAGTTCATAGCCAATATATGTTTAAATAACATAATTTCTCAAGTTTGGGAAACACACCATATTCAATTATAAAGTGTATGTATAAGTACATATCCAAAGATATCTTTATCGGTTTTAATCGGTACTTTTATAATATTGTTAACCCTCCCACCCCTACAATGATGGTTTGTGGTTACAGCATGACATATAAAATAAAAAACAAAAAGAAAAACCTAAAAAAAAGCAGTAAACCAAAGAATTGGAAGTAGGGTTACTTAAGAATCTTATATTGCTGGCTGACGCCGCGGCTCAATAGGCTAATCCTCTGCCTGCAGCGCCGGCACACCAGGTTCTAGTCCCAGTCGGGGAGCCGGATTCTGTCCTGGTTACTCCTCTTCCAGTCCAGCTCTCTGCTGTGCCCTGGGAGTGCAGTGGAGGATGACCCAGGTGCTTGGGCCCTGCACCCGCATGGGAGACCAGGAGGAAGCACCTGGCTCCTGGCTTTGGATCAGCGCTGTGTGCCGGCTGGAGCGGCCATTGGGGGTGAACCAATGGAAAAGGAAGACCTTTCTCTCTCTCTCTCTCTCTCACTGTCCACTCTGCCTGTCCAAAAAAAAAAAAAAAAAAAAAAAGAATCTTATATTGCTGCTATATTCTTTGATGTACCTCCTCATAAATGAGAAGCTTTCTTTAGTGCTGGAATTGTACATCAAATAGTTCATTTTTTTAATTTATTTGTAAGTTCAAATTGCTTTATCATGTCTTTCCTTTATTTCCCAAGTATTTACTGAGTGCCCAGTAGAGACCAAGAACTTTCTTGGACAGTAGTGTCTCTTGGACAAAAGAGACAAAAGTCTCATCATCAGGAACTTAAAGAACTCTTATTCTAGTCCACTTTAGGTCATAATTCCCTTCCCATTGGCACAACCACTTTAAAAATATATTTATTTGAAAGGCAGAGTGATAGAGGAGAGAAGAGAGAGACACTGAGAAAGAGACACAGAGAGAGATCCCCTACCCTTTGGTTTACTCCCCAAATGACTGCAACAATCAGGGCTGGGCCAAGCTGAAGCCAAAAGCCTGGAACTTGACTCAGGTCTCTCAGTTGGATAGCACCATCTTTTGCTGCTTTTCCAGGCACATTAGCAGGCATATGGATCAGAAGCAGAACAGCCAGGACTCACACTGTTGATCCAATATGGGATGCTGGCAATTCAAGTGGCAGCTTAACCTACTGAGCCACAACGCTGGCCCTTGTACAGCTGTTTTATGTATGTTCCATTTGTTTTGGCACCTGTGTAACTTGTGCATAATGGTCATTTTCCTGTATTCAGGGCAATTTATTTGTATTTCCAAGGATTCTTAGTAGATGTGAGTCCTCAAAGTCACTGTCACTTCTTGGCTAGCTCTGGTTGACAATACCAAGATATGTAGATTTCTCATATCTCCATGTGTCTTTTGCCTTAACAAAACATGTTCTTAAAAGGCTGGGAATTTTTTTCTTTTACTATTTCAAAGCAATACTTTCAAAATATAATACAAATGAGGTTCTTTAAAAAAGTATCATCAAGAATTGTGTTCATCACAATTTTCCTTGACCTTGACTCCCACTCTAATTACCAAAACTTTTGCTTCTCATTTTAAATATCCTTTTACTGTCTGAAGTTTCACAAGCATGTATTATTTCCTACTCAGGGAAAGCAAGAAAGATGTTAAAATTTTGTGCTATCATCTATGGAAATGTGTCGAGCAAATATATCCACAAAAGACTCCTTCAAATATTAAATATAATTTATGTGATCATTGAAAGAATAATAAGAAATTTACTTGAGTATTTTCTTCTCAGGCAAAGTAGAAATGATAAGAAGAAATATTTCCCCAGCCTAATTATCTTCTATATAATTAGGAATACCAAGAAAATCGAAGTGTTCATCCACCAGAATTTGAATGGGACATTAAACTATTTTACTTGTCAGCATTGAAATTTGTTAATTCAATAAATTGTTGCAAAAGTGTACTTCAGATTTAAAAAATGGTATTTTTGGAGCATTGCATTCAAAATCAGTGAATACAATTTAAGATTTGATTGTAATTTTAAATGGCTCTTTGATAAACCATTCTGCTAAAGCATGACTCCTAATTTTATATTATTTTTCTGTTGTAATCCTCATCCAATCAGATCCTCTTTTTGAGTAATTTCTCGCCTCTAACATATCAAAGACACTAGTGCAGAGGTTAATGGTCAAATGGAATAAGAATTGTGGGTATGGTTCAATTATCTACTAGTTTCATTGATATTTACTTTATGTTTCATTTATTTATTCTCCTTCCAGTTATCCAAAAATATTTGCATATATTTTATATGATGCTTTATCCACAGATAAAATTTTATTGTTGCTTTGAGATTGTTCTGCAACACCTATATTTGAGATATTTAAAAATATTTTGATAAGTGGTATTTGATACAGTGGTGAGTATACCACTTTGGACACTGGGATCCCATGTTGGAGGGCCTGGGTTTGAGTCCCAGATCCACTCTATTTCAACTTCCTGCTTCATCACTGATACTCATGTAGGAACCTGAAATAAATTTCTGGTATTTTTTTTTTTTGACAGGCAGAGTGGACAGTGAAAGAGAGAGAGACAGAGAAAGGTCTTCCTTTGCCATTGGTTCACCCACCAATGGCCACCACAGCCAGCGTGCTGCGGCCGGCTCACCGCGCTAATCCGAAGGCAGGGGCCAGGTGCTTCTCCTGGTCTCCCATGGGGTGCAGGGCCCAAGGACTTGGGCCGTCCTCCACTGCACTCCCTGGCCATAGCAGAGAGCTGGCCTGGAAGAGGAGTAACCAGGACAGAATCCAGTGCCCCGACCGGGACTAGAACCCGGCGTGCCGGCACCGCAAGGTGGAGGATTAGCCTGTTGAGCCACAGCGCTGGCCAATTTCTGGTATTTTTGCAACCCAATTCCTAGATAGAAAATTGTCACCTAGTAGACGATCAAATATTAGTTAAAAATAAAACTATTTAATCAATTTTTAATATGAGAAATTAGGCAACATTAATGCTATCAGTAAAGCAAATGGCTATTTCAGAAATGGTTATCTAGGCTGGAGTAGTGGGTTAAGCCCACTCCCTGCAGAGGTTTGAGTCCTAGCTGCTCCACTTCTGATGCAGCTCCCTGCTAACGGGCCTGAGAAAGCAGCAGAGGATGGCCATGTTCTTGGTTCCCTGCACCCAAATGGGAGATCCACAAGAAGCTCTTGGTTTCAGCCTGTCTCAGCCCCGGACTTTGCAGCCATGTGGGGAGTGAACCAGTGATGGATGACCTTTCTCTTTCTCTGTGTGTGTGTAATTCTGCTTTTTTAAATAAATAGAAAACTTTAAAATGGTGATTTAAAACATAATACTAAATATGGAATGAATCAAGTCTGAGAACATGTTTCTGAATACTTTCCTATTTATTATCTTATTTACTTGGAGGTACTCAGGAAATCTTTTAAATGGTTGCTAAGCAAAGATACATAATTCTAGTAGTGAAATTTTGAAGGTCTTCAGTGATTCTCCCATACACGCCTCCCCAGTGATTAGAGCTATCCTGTGAAACGAGCAGGAGATTAGGGTAATTATTGAGGCTATTGCTTTACTCTCAGATTATTTGTTCAGTGTGGGTTAGAAAAGTCAGCTGCTGTGTTTTGAAGAACCTCAAGCAGATCTAGGTTTCAAGGATCAGAGTCCTGCTTTTTTTTTTTTTTTTTTTTTCTTTTTGACAGGCAGAGTGGATAGTGAGAGAGACAGAGAGAAAGGTCTTCCCCTCTGCCGTTGGTTCACCCTCCAATGGCCGCTGTGGCTGGCACATCTCGCTGATCCGAAGCCAGGAGCCAGGTGCTTCTCCTGGTCTCCCATGCGGGTGCAGGGCCCAAGGACTTGGGCCATCCTCCACTGCCTTCCCGGGCCATAGCAGAGAGCTGGCCTGGAAGAGGGGCAACCGGGACAGAATGTGGCGCCCCGACCGGGACTAGAACCCGGTGTGCAGGCGCCGCAAGGCGGAGGATTAGCCTGTTAAGCCATGGCACCGGCCCAGAGTCCTGCTTTTGACAGCCAGCATTTACCTGTGAGGCAGGTGCGCAGTGCCAGCAGGCACCGTTGGATACCATACTGAAGCCACAGTCAGATCTGCAGAAGCCAGCAGCTCTGCTAAGCAGTTTGACCTTTAATTTCCTAAGAGGTCCTGAGCTGGCTCCACAGAGCCAAGCCTGTCCCACATTTCTTATCCATAGAAGATATGCTATAATAACAGTGTATTGTTTTAAAATGCTGAGTGTCAGAGTTATTTCTTTGCAGCAACAGGTAACTGATACATTTATGAAATAAATTATTATAACTGTAAAAACCCCTTCTAGGAGCCAGGATTGTGGCAAAGCTGGTGAAGCCAACACTTGTGATGCTGGTATCCCATATTGGTGTCAATTAGAGTGCTGGCTGCTCCACTTTTGATTCAGATCCCTCCTAATTGCCTGGGGAAAGCAGTGGAAGCTGGAACAAGTCCTTGGCCCCTGCCACCCATATGAGAGACCTGGATGGAGATCCTGGCTCCTGGCTTTGGCCTGGCCCCGCCCTATCTGTTGGCTGTCTGAGTAGTGAACCAGCAGATGCAAAATCTCTCTCTCTGTTTCTGTCTCTCCCTCTGTGTGTGTGTGTGTGTGTGTGTGAGAATTTCAAATAAATACACAAATCTTTAAAAAGAAAACCCTTCAAACTTTCATTCTATCATATGATAGCATGGAAATATGTTTAAAATAAAAAGGTAAGAGTTATGGCAGAATCTAATTATTCAAATGAGGTTATAACCATGAAAACATGTCCTGCTCCTGACCAATTTTATTTTTATAATAATGCTACTAATCTATAAAACAGGTTGTAGTAGTGCAGAGTTATGGAAACTTGAGTTTAGAAAAAGCTTTACAGGATTTGATTTAAAAATACCATGAATATTTATTTCAACTGGTGCTAAATAAAGTGTATCTCTTAATTCTACTATAACCAACTTAACATAATTGAATTTCAATAAGTTATCCTGAACATTAAAAATAAATCAACCATGAATACATGCATATAATTTATCTGCAAACAAAATGATACATATTGTTAATTTCTGACCTGCTATATTATCTATTTTTAAAATTCTATTGTAAATGGTGATTAAGATGCAGAGCATTCAAAGGTGAGAATCAATCTTGTTCTAAATTAGAATGATATGCTGACATGCTTCATTTATTTCTCAACCTTTATACTAGAAAATAAATACAAAGAGATATGACAATGATTCACCTGTCTTCCCAGAAACTGTACTTTATCATCCTTTTTATTCAGTCAAGTAAGCTGCTATACATTTTTTTCTGTCATGCATCTCACGTACTGCATCTATCCCACACTCATCCCAAAGAATTTAATATATCCCACAAAAAGGAATTATATTTCATACCTTTCCCAAATAAATGTATTTTTAAGCATTCTGAGGCATAGCATCTCAGAAGTTTATATGGTAACTGAAGTGAAATATTAAGCTCATCAAATCAAAAAAGAAATGTGAAGTGTGAAGTGTGTCCTAAGTATTTCACCTGTTTTGCATGATGAAAATTGTGAGACCTCATTTGGAATCTCATCTCTCAACAAGTACTAATAGTAAGTGCTGTTGTTTTCTTAGGTTGTTAGGAAAAGATTAAATACATTCCATGAGAATTATGGCTTTTAATTCTATATGATTACTTGAAAATAACAGAAAGGGGGTTATTAGAATTATTTTCACCTATCCCCCCTTAATATTAAAATGTGATTTCAATCTTTATCAAAATGTGTTCAGTAAAAAATAACACCACATATTTTCCATTCAATCATTTCTAGATATTTTCCCTAAGATGCGCAAGTTATTTTTGTTTCACAGCAATAAGGTTTAAATTCAGTAGATTTGGTTCAGCCTTACCAAATATCTTGAATGACTACATATATTTATATGTATATACACGCATATATGTACACATATATACATAAGTATATATACATATACACATATGTATATATATCCATATATATGGTGACACAAGGAGAGAGGGAGAGAGAGAGATATCAAGAGATCTTTAAATCTGCTGGTTCACTTCCCAAATGGCCATAACAAACAGGACTGGACCAGGCCAAAGCCAGGAGCCAGAAATTCCATCCAGGTTTCCAATGTGGGTGGCAGAGATTTAAGTACAGCTGTCATCTGTTGATTCCCAGGGGCGTTAGCAGGGAACTTGATAGAAATGGCTTAGTCAGGACTATAACTGACACTCATATATAGGATGTGGGCATGGCAAGTGGAGACTCAACCTGTTGCACTGCAATGTCTGCCCCTTGAATGTATTTCTTAATTGCTTTGATCCACAGTTTCCTCACCTACAAAATGACAAGGGTGATATCTAACTTTGTTTCAAAGGAGTGCATTCATGATGATTATTTACCTTGAGAAAAGAAAAAGTGAAACCACATAGGAAGTAGTTTAGTAATAGGCCCTTAATTAGCAGAGTGATTAAGTTGCTGCTTGAGATCTCCACATCCCCTTTAAGAGTGCCTGGATTCTAGCCCCAGCTTAACTTCTCATTCCAACTTCCTGCTGGTGTGCACGCTGGGATGCAGCAGGTGATAACTCAGGTAGCTGGATCCCTGCCTCTCATGGGGGAGACCTGTATGAGTTCCTGTCTCCTGGCTTTGTGCAAGTGTGGCCCTGTTTGGTGTGGGCATTTGGGGAGTGAATCATTGTAATTGAGAAATCTCTGTTTTTCTCTCCATTCTCTATGCTTTTCAAATAACAAAATAAAAACATTAAAATATATAACTTTAGTTTGCACAATTCCAAATAAATGAGGAGCAAATGATGGGGTGGGCAATAATACCTAGGATCTGGTGGCAACAATGTCATGTTTTTAGAAATACTTTTTCCTCCACGTAAAACAGAACAAGTTAACATTGGCAGGCATACCCCCGCTTTTGTGAGTAGGTCTTGGAAGTTGTCTTTCCTCTTGGGTAGATGAAGAGAAGGCTTTCTTCTCATTTTTACAGTACACACAATGAGGGTGAGGAATGTGCTTGCATTGATGAAGTGATTAAAGCACTGTTTGGGATTCCTGCAAACCGTATCATTGCCTGTGGTCAATTCCTGGCTCCATTGCTAATTACAGGTCCCTTCTAATAAATATACTGGGAGACATAAAGTAATTGCTCAAGCAGTTGGGTCCCTGTCACCACATGATAGATCCATGTTGAGTTCCAAGCTCCTGGCTTGGTCCTAATCCAGTCCTTGTTGTTGAAAATATTTGGGTGCTGAATATTTGGATGGGAGATCTCTGTCTCTCTGCATTTCAAGTAAATCAAACAAATAAATATGACTTTAATAATTGAATTTATTTGCAGAAATGTGTGAAATACAGAAATATGGATATATGAAACTGAAAATTTGTATAATGTGGTATCACATATTCAATTCAGCATTTTAGCTACCAAACCAGGCTTTAAAAATTTCATGCAGTTAATTGATTAATGTTCCCTTAGCCCTTTCTGACTCTATTCTTATTTTAGGCATAAAATAAGACAGTTACTGTTATGGTTTGGATAAGGTTCAAGTGTCTCAAAAAGATTCAAGTGTTGAAAACTGACTTTCATTGTGAGGTATGAAGCAGGTGAAAACTTAATCCAACTATGATGTTAAAGGAAAGGCTTTGGGGAAGTGATTAGATAAGATTATCATAGTGGAGTCCCTATGAGATTATCCTGGTGGCTTTATTAGAAAAGGGAGTAAGACCTGATAAAAACACACTACACACACACACACACCCATATTCCTTGTGCCTTGCCATGTGATACTCCATGCCACTTCAGTGATTTAATCCAAAAAAGGCCATTGGTATATGCAACTCTTGACCTAGGTCCTCCAGAACCAAGGCAAAAATTAAAGACATTTTCTTTTGAAAGTTATTATGCCTCTGATGTTTCTATATAGGATGAAAAATGGACAAATTCAGAACAAAGTGACTTCTCAGGGTGCAGCAGATTAGAGAGGAATTAACCACCTTCCTTCAGGAAGCAGAAACACAGGCTTCTGTAGAAAGGGACAGCTGATTTAAGGAAAGATGAAGCAACTAATAAAAAGTAGCAAAACTTGTAAAGCATAGAAATTTCGGATCATGAAGAAAAGAGTCTTATGGTATTATATACCTCAGTAGTCCCTGAGGATGAGTTTCTGTCTTATTACTCTGTTATAAAAATGATGTTCTTTATGATGACCAAGAAAAGTTAAATTATATTCAGTGTTCCCCAGGAAAAGTGAAAAACAGGAAATCAATTTAACAATACTTTTTTTGCCAAGTAAGTTAAACTTGATGAAAAAATAAAGTTGCCTGTGTTCCCTGAGAAATTAGTATGTATATATTAATTGCCCATCAGTGATAACAAGTAAGTGAATTGTTAGCACATTTGCTTCCAAAGCTTCTCTTTCAAGTCTTTTTCAGCTTCATTTTTGAAAGTAAATATAAATTCAATAAGTATGATTATAAAAATAGAAGTAGAAAAATAAATCAAGCTCTATTCTTAAAAATGTTGTTGGATAATTGGCAGTTTGGTTGTTCTAAAAGAAAATCTAGCTTACTTAATATTACTGTTACATTACAGAAAAGTCTAAGAAATAAGAAACCCTGTTACATGAATGCATGTTAAATTGATACATAACTTCCACCCAGATTTTTAATATCTCTTCCTCAAATACTGGATTATATATTAATTGTATTTTAATTGGTACTGAAGTTTTTCTTGCTGCTGTATGAATTATGGTATATTCTTGAGTCCCTGCAACCTTAGATCTTTTTTTTTTTTTTTTTGACAGGCAGAGTGGATAGTGAGAGAGAGAGACAGAGAAAGGTCTTCCTTTGCTGTTGGTTCACCCTCCAATGGCCGCTGCGGCTGGCGCACTGTGGCCGGCCCACCACGCTGATCCAAAGGCAGGAGCCAGGTGCTTCTCTTGGTCTCCCATGGGGTGCAGGCCCCAAGCACTTGGGCCATCCTCCACTGCACTCCCTGGCCACAGCAGAGAGCTGGCCTGGAAGAGGGGCAACTGGGACAGAATCCAGCGCCCTGACCGGGACTAGAACCCGGTGTGCCAGCGCCGCAAGGCGGAGGATTAGCCTATTGAGCCACGGCGCCGGCCAACCTTAGATCTCATAACTATGCATTTAACTACAAGAAGTTACCACACAGAATGGACAAATATCTCTAATGTGAAAAGAGAACTCCAGAATAAACAACAAAATGGAAGAAGAGATACATGTAAGACAGAAATAAGATGACACAGAAGACAATTAGAAAACTGAGAGAAATAGAAAGGAAAAATAAGTGGAAGTATGTTACATATATATCCCAAATTTACAAATGTTTGGTTAAAAGAGTAAGTGAAGAAAATTTTGTGTAATGGAGAAAAGGGCAAAGGAAAAGACAAGGCAAAGAAGAAGCTGGAATTAAAAAATCAGCTCAGCAAAACTAGAAAGAAAAAACAGAAAAAGTCATAAAAAGATACATTTATGGTGACTGAGGGGACTTAATTATAAGTTGGCTATTAGATGATAATAGAGTTGTTCTTGTTTGCTTTGTTTTGTTTTTAATGTGATGCTGAGAATTAGGTTATGGTACTGCTTGGGATGTCCATAGCACAGTGCCAGCTTGAGTTTTAGCTTCTCCAGTTCTGATCCAGCTTCCTGCTAATGCACCCCGGGAGGTAGCAGGTGATGGCTCAACATGGGAGACATGGGTGGAGGTCCTGGTTCCTATTCCAGGCCTGGCTCTGTCCTGGCTGTTCCAGGCATTTAGGAATTGAACTAATGGACGGAAGGTCTCTGTCTCTGTCTTTCTGTTGCCCTGCCTTTCAAGTAGATGGAAATAAATAAGCATTGTTTTTATATGTGAGAGTGTTATTACAGTTAGAAATTATATATTTGTTATTGATCAATATTAAAATATTTAGAACTGTACTAAAATAATCTCTATTATACTTTAAAAGGTTCCACAAAAAGGAAATGAGAGATAGCCGAAATGAGACTGGAAAAATGTTAATAAATTTAAACTGGGTGACAAGCAGGAGCTTTCTTTAAATTGTTGTGTTTAGTTTTGTGAATAGCTGAAAAATATGTCTAACAATCTATATGTAACATAACAAAAATATACAGAACTTTTTTGTCTTGAAACAGCTTACCAAGTTCAGAGTAAAGTGAGTAAGAAAAGCTCTACTCAGACATTACATTTTGAAATGTCAAACCAGAGATAAAAGAGAAACTAGCAGCGAAATATAAATAGGAAAGAAGAAAGGGATGGAGGGAAGGAGGAGGGGAAGTGAATAAATGAAAAAAAATGATAAAAGAGTAAAGGCACAGACCAAGGAATTAAGGGACCTTTAGGTTAATGGCACAGATAACCATCAACACATATTTCAGGAAAACATCATAAAGTAGATTCTCTTAAACAACTACAATCATTCAAATATGAATTTTTAGAATCACTAGGACAGAAAACACAATGAATTTCCTTTTACCCATAAGAGAAGAAACACATGTTGGGATTCAACAAAGCCTGCTGTGGAACCTACACAGAAGAACAACAACAACAAAAAAAGAAGAAGTCAGGCAAGAACTGAGCAGAAAACAGGTCAATGAACTTGGTTGTAACCGAGCACCAGAGTAGTAGTAGGGGAAGGTATTAAATAAGTCACCCAGGAAAGGGTCTTACCCTCAGAGAGGAACCCATAAGTCCAAATTGTGACTGGAGAGATCAGAGCACAGCATACTAAGCAATGGAGAGAAGAGACTGGGAATCTAGTGGGAATAAAAGCGGTGATCTAGGTTAAACAGGGTTCCTAGGGGCAGCAAAGCAATCAGAAAGAGGAGTCGCTTCTTGGGAGTAAGTGGTGCATATTAAGTGTCCTAGTGAAAAAAAGAATAATACAGAATTAGACCTCACTGGCCTTGTCTCAAATAAGTTTCATCTATTCAAAGGAGATCAACCCTACAAGCCATTAAAATGGGTGCAATTTCCGTAAAACATCCTGAGAAAACAAAAATGCACTCCCATTCAGTCCTGCAGAGAAATGTGCTATCATTGGTTTTGAACAAAAAATAGAAAAAATTTTAAATGTACATATTACATCTTATGAACTATGATGAGAATAAAATATAAACTACAACTCAAGAGAGGAAAATGTAACATAGCATGTCAATGTGAATGCAGTATAATAAAGCCCTCCCTTCAAAGTGTGAAAGAATACATTGATTCAGAAGTTCAAGAATTTTGTAGAAGGGAACATAAATGAAGACATGATATGAGACTTGACTGAACTAAAAAAATACTGAAGAAAAAAAGTCATCTCAAAAATGAGGAAGAAAGTATAAAAATAGTGTTAAAACAAATAAAATAAGGTTTACTGGAGAGAAGAATGAAAATAGGTGGTCAAACTAAGGGACTCAAAAGGAGAAGAGTGGGGGAGAGCGAGCACGTGAGCGGGCGAGAGCTAGGTCAGAGCCAAACTGGGGAACTGGGAATGCAATATAGGTCTCTTATGTAGGTGAGAAGAAACCAGTTATTTAAGATATCACCTCTGCTTCTAGGGTGTGCCTTAGCAGGAACCTGTGATCAGTAGCCAGAGCTAGGAATCAAATTAAAATTAGTTTACAAAGCCAGGACTGAAATTCAGGTACTCCAATATGGGTTACCCACATCTTAACCACTATGCCAGATTCCTACTGCTGAACATGACTTTATCCCTGATTGCAGCAGCAGACTGTTAGAATGATCAGTGCTTTCATTAACTTACAGGATACAAAGTCAACATACTAACATCTTAACATTTTTATAAGCTTGTGATAAACATGCTGGAAGAAAAATAAATCAATCCCATTCTTAATAGCTATGACAAATTATTTAAGAATAAATGGAGGGGCCGGCACCATGGCTTAACAGGCTAATCCCCCGCCTTGCGGCGCCGGCACACCGGGTTCTAGTCCTGGTCAGGGCGCCGGATTCTATCACGGTTGCCCCTCTTCCAGGCCAGCTCTCTGCTATGGCCCGGGAAGGCAGTGGAGGATGGCCCAAGTGCTTGGGCCCTGCACCCGCATGGGAGACCAGGAGAAGCACCTGGCTCCTGGCTTCGGATCAGCACGATGCGCCGGCCGCAGCGGCCATTGGAGGGTGAACCAATGGCAAAAGGAAGACCTTTCTCTCTCTCTCTCTCTCTCTCTCTCTCACTGTCCACTCTGCCTGTCAAAAAAAAAATAATAATAAATGGAACCAAGGAAAATCCTTCACTAAAAAATTCCGCAAAGGAATTATAAAACTCTTTTCAAAGAAATTATAGAGGACACACACAAAAATGGAAAGATAATCTGTTTTGATGGGCTAGGAGAATTCTTACTTTTAAAATGCCCATACTATTCAAACAGATATAAATTCAATGAAATCTCCATCAAAATACCAATGACATTCCTAAAGTTCGTATAGAACCACAAAATATCCAGTGATTCACAATATCCAGTGTAAACATGAGCAAAAAGAAAATAAAGAAGAGCATTAAAATATCTGATTCCAAAGCATATTGCAAAGGTACAGCAATTAAAACAACATGGTACTGGTGGCAAACTCAACAACAGATAGGCCAATAGAACAGAATAGAGAAGCCAGAAATTAGTCTACATTCATACAGCCAATTGGTTTTTGACAGATTCCATGAACATACATAGGAAAAAAGACAGCCTCTTCACTAAATGGTACTGGAAAACTAGAGCTACATGAGTAGAATTAAATTTGATCCTAACCTCACCATATACAAAAATCAATTCAAGATGAATCAAAGCTCTAATATAGGACCTTAGACTATGAAATTGAAATACAAAAACAAAGAAATACGAAAATTTCAAGACATTAGCATAGGCAGCACAATTTTGATAATACCCTGAAAACACAGGCAACAAAAGACCCAATGGACACATGGTTTATATCAAATTAAGAAGCTTCTGCAAGCAAGGTAAATGCGTGATCAGACAGTCAACACAACAGACAACATATTTGTAATTTATGTATCTGACGCAGGATTAGCAACCAGAATATATGAGGAATTCAACTCCATAGAAAAAAATCCAATTGAAGCAGGCACTGTCTCTCTATATCCTTGTTCTTTATCCTATTTTCTTGACTCAAAAGTTAAGGGCTGTTCATGGAAAAATATTCGGGAATAAGTCATCTGTCTTCTTAGAACTTTCTGTATCTCTCTTTCTCTCTTGTAATAAAAGCTATATCCTAACAACCACTTACAACGTTTTGTGTGATCTGCTTTTCCTGGTACATTTTTGAGTTCATCTATTTCTCTCTACCTGTCTTCCTGTACTGGTATACTGCTGTCATCATGCTCTGTCTGATCTTTTTGGGAAGAACTCTGGCATGTGCCTGCCTCAGGGTTTTCACATTCATTCTTTAACTCCTCTTTCTTTGAGCATCTGGAGACCTCTTTTCCTTACCTCTCAGAAGTATGCCCCTAATAACAACTTCATAACTGGTCTTTCCTTGTGTAATCTATATAAATTTGTACCTCTCCTCACACACATCTTCTGTTCACCATTACTGTATATTCTCCATAGCATCTGTCAACATAAATCATTTGTGTTTTTTGTCTGAGTAGATTATATGATATATGAAAGCAGGATTTTTCTCTTGTCATGTGTTTGCTTATCTACTGCTGAAACCTCAGATCTTTGCAAAGTGTTTGGAACAATATATGCTCTCTATATAGGTTTTCTGAGTGAATAATGGCAGACTGGAACATTAGTGATCTCAATTCATTAAATTTAAGGGAGAAAATAATCAAGAAACATAATTTAGGTTAAAGATAATTAGGCAACCCAATTCGAAAAATGGGCAAAGGGGCTGAATAGACATGTCTACAAAGAAAGATATACAAATGACCAGTAAATACATGAAAGATGCTCAAAATTACTAGTCCTAAGAAAAATCCAAATAAAATGAAAAATAAGTGTCTTTTGTATTCATCAGGACACCTTTCATTGCTTCAGTCCTATGGAAAGCAGTAGATGGGTCCTTATATTAAATAGAGATTTACCATATGATCCTACAATTTCACTTCTAGGTATATAGTAAAAAGAATTGAAAGAAAGGAATTGATAGATAATTGTAGCAAATTATATGTCTATCTATCTACCTATCACGGTGTTACTTACAGTATCCTTAAAATGGAAACAACCCAAATATTCATCAGTGAGTAAACTGGTGAGCAAAACATGATGCGTACCTACAATGGAATATTATTCAGCCATAAAATGAAATGTAGTTCTGATACATATTAAGATGCACATGAGCCTTGAAAATACTGAGATTAGTAAACTGGATGAAGAAGGACACATATTGTATGACTTCACTTAAGTGAAGTACCTAGAATAAGCAAGTTCACAGTTAATGGAAAGTTAACAGATCTAAAAGAAGGAGAATGAGCAGTTAGTGTTTAAGGAGCACAGATGCTCACTTTGGGATGATGATAAATTTTTGAGACAGTAGTAATGATTGTACAAAAATATTGCCTTTAACATTTCTGTGTATTGTTCACTTAACATTGGAGTATGAGAAACTGGGTTATATATATTTCATCAAATATAAATATAATGTAGAAAATAATAAAACATTAAAGGAAAAATCAGAGCAAGGAAAGATGAAAATACATCATGTAAGACTTGAGTAACAAGGGACTCATGAGTTTTCAGATATATCAAGAGTTTAAAATTCTATGAGTAGTAATGATTTTGAGACTTCTTATACTTTGAAATTGTATAGTTTTGATGAGAAAAGTTTTCAATAGGAGGATGATGTGAAGTCACATTGCAACCATGTTAATGGTGTTTTGCAATTGATGAAGACAAAGCAGAAATATTAGGCCATTATGTTAAAAAATGTGATAGTAGATAAAAGGAGAGAGGCTTAAAAATTTTTTTGGTGGAGTCAAGTTAAAAGTGGATGATTTTTGGATGTAGGATCTTGAGATAAAAAGAAAGCTAACAGAACAAATTCAGTGGAGATAGGCTTCGGATGATAATACTGTTTTCTTCCTTCTAAATGGAGAGGAAAGCTAGAAACTATAGGGAAAGAACAGAATGAGAAATTCCATTACAGGCATAAGTGGAAATGGAGTTCAATCAGGCAGATGAAAGAGAAAGGATTATGAAAAGGGTGTGGCATACAACACTGACCTGAAAACTTAACAAGCCATTCATGCCATTTTTGCATTTATATAATTATAGTTTTCTTGTAAGAATGAAATTTGGCCAAGAAAAGATCCATGCTTCCAAATTTTGTGGGCTCAACTCACCAAGCAACATTAAGCTGCTGAACAAAAATATTAATATGAAAAGAATGTCTTGTAGAAACAAGAATAAATTTATTATCCTGATATTTTAAGAAGTTACTGAATAGATGAGCCATGCACAAATAAGTTCTGTAATAACAAAACAAAAGAGAAAATAAGAAGAAAAACAAACTGAGTCTGGGAAAAATATCTCAAGTCAGTGTTATGATGAACTAAAAAATAATTCTTGTTTTTTAATAAAGAAATATGATTTCAAAAATTAGAGGTTTTGAGGATATAGTACCAACTCAACTTTTTGTTGAGAATGGTGCTAGGTATTGAAATTTCTTAGAATTTATGAAACCAGATAGCCATGTCATTTAATGGATATTATGAAAAATCTTAAAACTGCTTCTTTAGTTTTTTTTTCAAGTTTTATTTAATATATATAAATTTCCAAAGTACAACTTTTGAATTATAGCAGCTTTTCCTCCCATAACCTCCCTCCTACCTGCAACCATCCCATCTCGCACTCCCTCTCCTATTCCATTCTTCATCACGATTCATTTCTTTACGATTCATTTCCAATATTCTTTATATACAGAAGATCAACTTAGTATATACTAAGTAAAGATTTCAACAGTTTGCACCCACATAGAAACACAAAGTGTAAAGTACTGTTTGATTACTAGTTATACCATTAATTCACATAGTACAACACATTAAGGACAGAGATCCTACATGGGGAGTAAATGCACAGTGACTCCTGTTGTTGGTTTAACAATTGACACTCTTATTTATGGCGTCAGCAATCACCCAAGGCTCTTGTCCTCATGAGTTGCCAAGGCTATGGAAGCCTTTTGAATTCACCAACTCTGATCTTATTTAGACAAGGTCATAGTCAAAATGCAAGTTCTCTCCTCCCTTTAGATAAAGGTACCTCCTTCTTTGATGGCCCCTTATTTCCAATGGGATCTCACTCACAAAGATCTTTCATTTAGGTGGTGGTTTTTTTTTTTTTTTTTTTTTTTTTTTTTTGACACAGTGTCTTGGCTTTCCATGCCTGAAATACTCTCATGGGCTTTTTAGCTGGATCTGAATGCCTTAAGGGCTGATTCTGAGGCCAGAGTGCTGTTTAGGGCTTTTTTTAAAGATTTTTTTTAGATATTTTATTTATTTATTTGATAGGTAGAGTTAGAGAGAGAGAGAGAGAGAGAGAGAAAGGTCTTCCCTCTGTTGGTTTACTCCCCAAATGGGCGCTACAGCCGGCACTGCGCCGATCCAAAGCCAGGAGCCAGGTGCTTCCTGCTGGTCTCCCATGTGGGTACAGGGGCCCAAGCACTTGGGCCATCCTCCACTGCCCACCCAGGCCACAGCAGAGATCTGGACTGTAAGAGGAGCAACCGGGACTAGAACCTGGTGGCCATATGGGATGCTGGCACTGCAGGCAGAGGATTAACCAAGTGAGCCAGGGCGCCAGCCCGTTTAGGGCTTTTGCCATTCTATGAGTCTGCTGTGTATCCTTCTTCCCATGTAGGATCATTCTCTCCTTTTTAATTCTATCAATTATTTTTTGCAGACGCTGGTCTTATTTATGTAATCCCTTTGACACTTAATCCTATCTTTATGATCAATTTTGAACTTAAGCTGATCACTTTTAACAAGTAAGATGGCATTGGTACATGCCACCTTGATGGGACTGAATTGGAATCCCATGGCACGTTTCTAGCTCTACCATTAGGGGTAAGTCCGAGTGAGCATGTGCCAAACTGTACATTTCCTCTCTCTCTTATTCCCACTCTTATATTTAACAGGGATCACTTTACAGTTAAATTTAAGAATAATTGTGTGTTAATTAAAGAGTTCAACCAATGGCTTTAATTAGAACAAAAAAAATACTAAAAGTTGTTCCTCGACAGTCAGGACAATGGCTGATCAAGACATTGTTTCTCATAGTGTACATTTCACTAAGCAGTGATATTCAAAGTGTTTTAATAGTGCAAGAACTAGTCCTTGAACAAAGACCATCTAACTTAAGGAAGTGACTATATGGCTGTAACATTATTTTCCATAACATGTCACATTAATAAATTTGATAGCTACAAATTATATTTGTTTAATATGTTATTTTAGTAAGCTTTTTAGTGAGATAAAATGCTGTATTTTTAATGGATAGAGGACAACATATATGGAAGAGTAGATATTAGAGTGCTTTTATGGAAACATTATTCTAATTATCAAATCACTATTATTGAATTGAGAATATTTAATGTTAACATGAAAGGGAGAAATACAGAGGAATGATCTCTGTCAGGAAGAGAAATTAATTTTGTAATGTTCTAATATATTAATCAAATAGACTTCATGTTTGCTTTTCATTTCCCAGTGGTATGTTAATTAAAGTTGATTAGGGATATGTAAAATATTATTTAAGTAACTGAATGTTATGGGAAATGCTTGATCCATTTCTGTAATACTTCAGTTTTGTTTTACCATAATAAAACACAGTTTCTGGGAATACGCTGTTTCAGTAATATTCTTTACCTTGTTGTCAGGTATAAAGTAAGAATTAATCTTTTTTAAGATTGCTTTATTGGCAGTATAACTTTTCATTTATCTGAATGGAAAATTATCTAGCAAAGATTATCTTCCGCCTGTACTATGTAAGAGAAATGCAACACTGTGGTTTATAGGTTTCATTGAAAAACAGGCTTTTGAATTTTAGCATTTTAAGAGAAATCATTGACTTCTGTAAATTTTTTACTCATTTTATTATTAAATATGAATAGGAAAAAATTTCTGTTGTTTTATCTTAAGAAGAAATAATTGGTATTTTCTCAATATTAAGATGTTTAATAGCATAAATTATTACATCTGTTTTTTGATTGGACTTTGGGAATGTGAGAAATCAATTTACAAGAAATTTGAAAAATATCAGAATTTAGGTATTGGAAACTGTTTTGTGGGGCTTTCTGTTTGTCAATGAATAAAACAACTACCTTAAGTTATGACCTCTAAGTCACTGAATTAATCGGTTCCATTATTGTCATGTGGCAAGCACAGTGCTACACCTTAAGGATATTGCATAATACTAACTTCTCAAACTCAAGAAACTCGAAATCCAATGGCAAAGGAAATAAAAAGCAGATTCATAATAGCACTGTAACTATATGTGGCTAACAATGGAAGCTTACCATCAATTATAAAATATATTATCAAATAACATAGATAAAATCGAATTTGTAGAAAGAACAGTGGGTAGTACAGAGACTGAAGGGGAAGCCTGAGGATTTGAACTTGTAAAATCCAAAATGAGTGAGGGATGGGGGTTGTGATGTCCTGGTTGTTGCGCGCTGTTCTAGGAACTGTCACTTGCTTCACCACTGCTGTATTCTGCATGGGCACATCGCTGACACGATGAATAACCTCTCATCTGCAGATATCGCTGCCTCAAGATTCAAAACCATGAGGGTGGTACAGGACTGGCAAACATTAAGTCATAACTGTTAAAAGAGACAAAGAAGGGCACTATGTAATGATTAAGGGATCAATTCAACAAGATGTGACTATAATAAATGTATATGCACCCAATTACAGGGTGCCTGGCTATTTAAAATAAATGTTAATAGATCTAATGGGAGACATAGACTCCAATACACTAGTAATGGCAGATTTCACTACCCCACTTTCATCAACGGACAGATCAACTAGACTGAAAATCAACAAACAACAGAACTAATCAACACTATGGACCAGATGGACCTGATATCTACAGAAGTTTTCACCCCACAGTTGCAGAATACACATTCTTCTCACCAATGCATGGGACTTTCTCTAGCCTAGACCATATGCTAGGCCATAACACATGTCTCAGCAAATTCAAAAAAATTAAAATCATACCACACATCTTCTATGATTTTTATATTTAATATTTCAGAACTCCCTATCAGTTACTTCTTTCATTTTACAAACCCATAGGGCGTTATGGATTAGCATAGTTTTTCCTGTTACATTACTTTTTGTTAAATTACTGTATGTTAAAGTAAATTAGAAATTTATTGATAGATATTTATGCCTTTCCTTCAATTGTTTATTATCATAAATAATTTTCCAATGAATATGTAAATATTATTTTGGAAGTATATGTATATCAATAAGATAAATTCCAAACCATTGGATTACTGGGTCAAAAAACATATGGACTTTGTTTTTTTGAAAAATATTGATAAGATTTCTACCATTAAGATTGAAGTTTTTTTCATATTAGCAGTGTATCAAAATGCCAATTTAGTATCCCCTCTCCAAAAAGAAAAGTGAAATTGACTCTCATATTTTTGCCATCTGATATAATTGTGATTTTTTTCTTGTCACCTTAATTTTACATTTTTTATTGAATTTTGCCCTTTTAAAACTTGTAAAATCTTTGTCATTGCTATTTATGAATGTACTAATAATTTCTCTATTGTTTCTGGATGGTAAGTCATAATTTGGAAAGCTTTCCATATCACCTAGTAATAAAATCTTTATTGTCGCTCAGAGTCTTTCACATGATTATTTTAACACTTAAATCTTTGATTCATTTAGAAACAATTTGATCCAACTGCATTTAAAATGCGATAGATGGAATTCAAAATCCATCTTTTCCTTGTGGATATAGTTACTAATTTACTGAATGATCTATAATTTCTCACTGTTTAGTTGCCATTTTATCCTATTTTAAATTATTATTTGATTTATTTCCATATTTTAATTACATTACACTGTTTGTATGCTTATCTTTCTGAATGAATGATTTCTTAGCCATCCAGTTGATGATTTGCTTTTTAGAATGTAAACGAAGATCCCAGGGAAATCATTTCACTGGATTTAGTTTTAAGCATTGAAAATTAGCTAGTAATGTGAAAGCTTAAAAAGGCTTGAGAGAAAGATAGATGTAGTGGAAGTTTCTTTTTTGCCAATAGATTACCTTGCTAGCCTTTCCATAATCCTTGAAATTATCAGACTACATCTTTCAGGATTACAGTGTTGACAGCTCCTTTTTAAGTGCAAATAATAAATTGGCTAAAATATTTTAACAAAAAATGTAGCAAGAATAAAACCTTTAAGCAGAGCATTCAAAATCCAGATAGATTACATTTTATCAGAGGAGTTGTTCAAGAAAGTCTCCCATTCAAAAAGAGATTATCTCTGTGTGTTCCTTCTTTATCTACTTTCACAAAATCCAGTTAATTCCATAGTTACCAACCAGCCTAGAACTATGTCAGGACCTGGGTAGAAGTTCAACATTTTTTTTTTTTTAAATAAAGACTTTAAAAAAAAAACTGCTACCAGTAAACACTAGGTATTGCCAGGCTAGTACTTTCCCTTTATCATGTGTATGTTACAGATACATCTTGACTTCCATTCTAGAGTTCCCAAAGACATTTCCTAGAGCAGGAATAGGGACATAGGTGCCCATGACGCTACCACCGGCTTCTTTGTTTCATCTGCCGCGTGACTTTAAGATACGCTGGGACTCAGGAGCAGACCACTTGAGTACACAATGTGTCTCAAATCCAACAGACCGGAAATTCAGCCACTTGCTCTGGAAGCAATTTCATTTGTTCATTGTTCATTTACTATGATACAAACAGTCACTACAATTTAAGGGCGCAGGGGGAGGTATCCTTAATTTTTTTTTTCTCCTTACCATTAACCACACTTTAGGATAGTTTTCTGCATACTTTCATTGAGGTGTAAATTATATACAATAAACCATTGGCATATTTTGATTTAAAATTAACTTTTAAAATGGGTAATGACATCACAGTCCTATTCAGAGCACATTCTAGTGAGTTTTGATAAATATATGTATCCTATGGTATCAATTCCCCTCCACACACATACTCACAGTTGAGAAAGAGAATATTTTCATCAGCCCTAAAAATGTTTTCCTTCTTCTTTGTCTCCTTTGAAGATGATAATGCTTTGCTTCTCCAGGACCCTGCCCATAGACAACCACCAAAGTGCTTTTTGCCATTACTAACCAGCTTTACTTTTCCAGAATTACATGTTATAGGTCGAATATTCCTAACTCAAATATCCACAACCTGAATTGCTTCAAAATCCATTTTTTTGGAGTTAACTAGTAAAATATATGCAAATATTCCCAAATAAAAAGACACACACACACACACACAAAGACAAACAAAAAAAAAATGTCTAAAATCTGAAACGCTTCTGGCCCAAGCATTTGAGGTCAGGGATACTCAACCTGAAATGGAATCATAGGTTATGTTCTCCTCTCTGACTTGCTCCTTTCTCTAGTAAAATGTTTTTGAAATTCACCCCATTTGCTCCTTGTCAATTCATAAACCTTTTGTGAGATCTGTGGTTACACCTCACCCATTTAAAGGAAATTTATGTCTAATGGAATCTTAGACATTATATGTTCTTGATACCAGTCTTTTGTCAGATACATGTATTGGAATCTTTTCTTTTGTTATTAATGTATTTAGGAAGCAGAGAAAAAGAGAGTGTTTGTGTCTGCTGGCTCACTCCTTGAATGTCTACAACATGCTATTAGGGGCTGAAGGAGGGAGGAGGAGGGCAGACAACACTAGGCAGGAACTCAGTCCTGGTTTCCCACTTAGATTGCAAGGACCCAGTTACTTGAACCATGATTGCTGCCTTCTAGGATTTGTATTAACAGGAACCAAGAGCTGCAGCAAGGCATTGAATCCAGATACTCCAATATGGGACTCTGGCATCCTAAATGGTATATTTACAACTAAGTCAAATGCCAGTCTCATAGCTGTACTTTTTATGACACCTAATTCATCATTTCTTTTCTTTTACATCCTAAGATATCTGTGATGATCTCAAAACAATTGTCCTATACTTCCTTTTAAATATCTCACAGGTACAGATTTTAGGTTTAGTTAAAAGATCATTTTTTAGATTTTGGGTGTTTTTTCCTGAATAAGGTGAAGAAAATATGGTAATCATTTTTCTTATTCCAGATTGTATCCAGTGATGGTAGCACTGTTTGTTGAAAGACTTTTTTTTTTTTCCGATTGAATTACTTTGACACCGTTGTTTAAAAAATGAATTCCTCATATATGGTTCACTTTCTGGATTATTTTGGTCCACTGATCTCTTGATGCTCAGCTGTTTTCATTCCTATATCTGCACATGCTGAAAGAAGGCAGTGTTAAGTTCAACCTCTATAAAGTTTTCTCCTTTTGCAAAAACTATTTTGGTCATTTCATGTCTTCTAAATAGCTTTGTCCTTTAAAAAATGAATTTATCAATTTCCATTACAAAACAGCTGGGATTTTGATTGGGATTGTATATACACAAATACAGGAACAACTGATATCCTAAAGTGTTCCAAGCTAGAAGCACAGTATACTCATATGTCTCCATTTATTCAGTTCTTTTGGGATTTTTTCAGTACTATTTTAGTCTTCATTGTACACATTGTGAGAGTATGTAGTTAAACAATCCATTGATATCACAAGGTTCTGATGATGTGGGAAATTATGTTCTTTGTTGTTGTTATGGATGTGATTTCAAAATTATTCATGGCTACTGTACAGGAATAATTATTGACTATTGACAAGTGATCTTATGCTCCAGTATCTTACTAAATTAATTCGTTATTTCTAGTAGCTTGTTAGAGATTTCTTAGGTTGGTCTATGTATAGATTTATGTTATCTAAAAATAAAAATATTTTTACTTTTTTCTTTCCAGTATGTATGCTAATTTTTGCCTTATTTTACTGGTTCCAACCTGGTGTATGATGCTAAAAAGTGAGGAGAAGGAACATCCTTAATTTGTTCATCGCATTAGAGAAAAGCTTTTGTGTTTTCCTTGTGGTGGATATGGAAAATTTTAATCATTGTTGGGTATTGATTTTGTCAAGTTGTTTTTCTTTACCTATGAAAACAAGCATATGGTTTAGATTTGTTTTTATTTGCTAATATGTTGAACCACATAATTAATTTTTCCATATGAAACCCTTCTGGTAATGCTATGTTACCTTTTTATCTGTTGATAAACTAATGCTAATATTTTGTTGAGGATCTTTGCATTGTGTTAAGTGTAGGTTTAAAAATAGCTTTATTTCCCTCACAAATCTTACACTATTTCAGTTTAATCAGTGTGGAAAATAACATATATCCAAGTAGCAACTACTGGAAAAAAAAAGAGCATGTCAACCACGGTGGAATGTTAGCTCATGACCCCTCTTCTCATGACAATTATTGTTCTCATTTCAGTCACTGTGACTTTATTTTGTATATTCTAGAACTTAACACAAATAAAATCATCGTGAATGTTTATATATTTTTTCATGTACCTTGATATTTTGTGATTTATCCAAGTTTTTCATGTAATATACTTTCTCCATTCTACAGTAAATAGTACCTGATGTTGAGAAAATGTCGCAATTCTTTTAAAAAAATTCCTTCTTGAATGGCATTTGGTTTCTTTCTAGTTTTTGACTACTTTGAAAAAGTTTGCTGCAAAATTTCTTGCAGTAGTCTTTCTGGAACATAGGTTTTTATTTCTCTTGGATAAGTGCTGAAAGTAGTCTTACTAAAATAAATCATGGAATGGAGTGGTGTATGTGTGTATAAAAGAAAAGAAAAGGCTGGAATATTTCAGAATGTTTATACAGTTTTTCATTCTTATCAAATGTTATGAATATTTATTTCACTCTTCATTATCAACAAATTTTGTATTTCCAATTCTTTTGATTTTATTCCCTTAACTGATTATAATGAACAGTTCATCATAGTTTCTATTTGCATTTCCATGCTAACCAATGAAGTTAAAATTGGTATTATTGGTTATTCAGTATTTTCTAATTATATATACATAGTCTTCATTGGTATTTCTTTGACTATACTATTTTTCTTTCTTTCTCTGTTTTTTGTGTTTTCTCCTTTTTTTTTTTTTTTTTTTTAACAAGGAGGTCCTATGGCAGACTTTGGCTCACTGATTCATATTATTAATTGTACTTATAGACTATTTCTTTTGAAGCCAAATCTATCTTCTTTTCATCTCTTAATTAGTATTTTTATCTTGTATATGAAAAACTATTTACTTTCCCTTAGTTTGCAAAAAATTCATCTTACGTTTTCTTTTAAAAACTTTATAGGGACTGCTGTTGTGGCACAGTGGGTTGAGCTACCACTTTTGATTCCAGTGTCCCATATTGGAGTTCCCTCTGGAGTCTTGGTTGCTCTGCTTGTGATCCAGGTTTCTTCTGTTGTACCTTTAAGGCAATGGACAGTGTCCCAAGTTTTGCCACCCATGTGGGAGACCTGGATGGAGCTTTTGGCTACAGCTTTGGCCTGCTCAAGCCCTAGTTGTTACAGCTATTTGGAGAGTGAACCAGTGGATTGGAGATATCTCTCTCTCCCTCTCTCTCTCTTTCTTGCTCTATCTATACCTTTTTCTCTGTCACTCTGCCTTTCATATAAATAAATAAATAAATAAATCTTTAAAAGGCTATACAGTTCTAACATTTCTGTTTATATCTATGTTTTGGTCCAAAATAATTTTACCTATGTATATATGCATGTATGTTATTGAAAGGGAAATAGATGTAGAGAGAGTTTTAGACCATCTACTGGTTCATTTCCTACATGCGCACACCAGCCCTGAACCAGAATGAGGACTAAAAATAGGAGCTGGAATTCAGTCTGTCTTGATGTGAGTGTAAGAACCCAGTGACTTGAGCTATCATTGCTATTTTGCTTTCATGTTTTGGTATTTATCTTTTACTTTTATTAATTAATTAATTTATTTTTACAAGGGGGTGTCCCTATCCCAGGATTTGCGTTAGTGGCAAGCTGGAGTGAGGAGTTGGAATCAGGTTATTGAAGTCAGGAACTCTGGTATTGGAAGTGGGTATGTCAACTAGCATCTTAACTGTTAAGACAAATGCCTACCCCTCAAATTAATTTTTGTATATGAAGCACAGTAGTTGTATTGGTTTTTTGGTCACAGGGACATTTAGTATACTCAAATCATTTATTTAAATGTTTTCCCTTTTGCTATGGAATTGATTGAATTCTTTGGTTGAAAGTCAATAATTGCATACATGCAATTCTATTCTGGACTCTTCCAATAATTTATATGTATGTCTTTCAATCCATCTTATATTACCTTGATTATTGTAACTTTATAGTGGTCTTAAAATAAGGTATATGGAATACTTAATCTTGGGTTAATTTTAAAGTTTGTTTTGGCTATCCTACATACTTTACATTTTATTGTAACTTGAGATTTATCATGAAAATATATTTTAAAAGCCAGTGGAATGTTAATTGGTATTGCAGTGAATATGTAGATTAATTATATATATATATATATATATATATTTACTTAAGCTCCCTTTAACTTTATCTCAGTGACGTTTCATAGCATTAGGTCCTGCATATATCTTGATAAGTTTATTCATAGGTATTGAATGAAATATATTTATTTTAAAACAACTAATTTTAAATTGTTTAGGACTGGCACTCAGCAAAAAATTGGTTTTATATTCACCATAATAAACTAATTTGTTACCGATCCTGTCCCGGTTGCCCCTCTTCCAGGCCAGCTCTCTGCTGTGGCCAGGGAGTGCAGTGGAGGATGGCCCAAGTGCTTGGGCCCTGCACCCCATGGGAGACCAGGAGAAGCACCTGGCTCCTGCCATCGGAACAGCGCGGTGCGCCGGCCGCAGCGCGCCTACCGCGGCAGCCATTGGAGGGTGAACCAACGGCAAAAAGGAAGACCTTTCTCTCTGTCTCTCTCTCTCACTGTCCACTCTGCCTGTCAAAAAATAAAAAAAAAAAATCTTATAAAAAAAAAAAAAAAAAAAAAAAAAAAATAAACTAATTTGTTAACAATGATTTTAAGAACTCTGTCTTACATATACATATGTTCACTGTCACTAATAAAATTTTTATTTACTTCTTTTCAATTTTTTATGGCATCTTTTTTCTTATAAGTACCTTCACAAGCCACTACATTAGACCCACTAATTGTTATTTTTAAACTTTTTTTTTGATTTTTCTAAATATTCTTTTTCAATAGCTTTAATAAAGAATTGACACAACACCTTGCACATATTTAAGTTCACAGTTTGTTAAATGGTGACAGCTATGGGAAACAATTTACACAATTGATATAATTAATATACTTACCTCCCACCTCGCCCCAGTTTTCCTCATGCTCATCTTGCCCTTCTTCTCATGGCCATCCCATTTCTCTGACTACTACTAATCTGCTTCCTATCACTCTTGATTAATTGACATTTTCTAGAATTTTATATGGATGGAATCATAAAGTATATACTAATTTTGTCTAACTTCTTTAACTGAATGTAATTATTTTGAAGTTGATTCATTTAGAAGCTGTATAAGCAGCTAATTTTTTTTTTTTTTGACAGGCAGAGTTAGAAATTGAGAGAGAGAGAGACAGAGAGAAAGGTCTTCCTTCCGTTGGTTCACTCCCTTAATGGCCGCTACAGCCGGCGTGCTGGACTGATCCGAAGCCAGGAACCAGGTGCTTCCTCCTGGTCTCCCATGCGGGTGCAGGTGCCCAAGCACTTGGGCCATCCTCCACTGCCTTCCCGGGCCACAGCAGAGAGCTGGACTGGAAGAGGAGCAACCGGGACAGAATCCGGTGCCCCAACCGGGACTAGATCCCAGGGTTCCGGTGCTGCAGGCGGAGGATTAGCCAAGTGAGCCATGGTGCTGGCCCGCAGCTAATTTTTAAAAGATGCTGGTTACTACTTCATTGTACAGATATACTACAGTACGTTTATCCACTCTATTGATAAGTGTTTTTTTAAGTTTTTAATCCGCCAGGAATAAAGCAGCAATATATATTAACATATAAGGTTTTTAGTAAGGTTACAGGATACGTTTGTGTAGAAATCTGTATAATCAAAGGCTTTTTTTGAGTAAACAATGTTAGAATGGCTAGATCATAGAGAAGTTGTAAATTTTATAACTGTTTCCCGAAGTTATTATAACCTTGCACAGTACAGCAATATAAATAGATTGTTATACCAAATCCTTGCCAGTATTTGGTGTGACTAGTCTTTTTTTTTTTTTTTTTTAGTTTTAGTTTCCAATAAGGTACATCGTAGTAATTAATTATAGTTTAACTGTCATGCAATACTAATGAACTAGTAAAGATGACACCTTTGTAAGAAAAAAAAATAAGTGACAACAAAACATGCAGCTATTTGCTCTTTAACAGTTGTAAGTAGAATTATTATATAGGTGAATTAAAGTGGCAGTTGCCACTACTAAACTTACTCTGATTTTTACAATCTTACAAAGTTAAAATGTATATTCCAAATACTTCCTCTAAGTAGAATTTTTCTTGAATGCTTCTCTAGTTTTGTGGTGCATATGCATACACACACATATATTTTTCGAAAACCAACAAAAACTCAAAATACCATAAATAGAAAATTATCAGACTCAGACTTTAAATACCTAAATATGTACTATTTTATAGTACTTCTGATAGAGATCCTAGGTGGTTTAATATGCTTTATATATTTCTAATTAGTAGTGAGTACTTTGTCTTGCTTTTATATAAATCCTTTTTGTGACAAATGTCAGATTAAACTTAGTAGTGTTATCATAAAATGAAATCTATATTATATATGTGGAACCATTACAGGAATTAAGCTCAGAACTTTAGCTATATTGAAAATTACTTTTAATCAAGTTGGTTGACTTACATTGGCCATTGTTTCTGAACTTGGATAGAAATATAGAATAATGCTTAATGTTCCTGAATATTGAACTCATTTGTCTTGAGTTTGATTTTGAGCTCTAATATTTATTAAGTATATAAATTTGGCCAAGTGATTTTGTATAACAGCTGATTTTCAGAACTTATAATAGAAATATAGGTTTTATATATCAAGGACAAGAAATTCATTTGCAATCATAGAACCATAGAACAAACATGTATTTGGATCAACATATCTAGTTTTGTTTAATTATCATGTGTCAGTCACAATATTAAAGTTTGAGATTTAGACATGAAAAATGTGTATTTGATTCTTGTCCACATGGCAGCTATAATGTAGTAGTAAGACAGGTCTAAAGAAGTGCAAATTCAGTAAAAACAACTAAAATTATAGGTATTGAACAGTTAAAGGTGGAAAGGACATAATATTTCTAATAAGAAAATACTTCTATGATCCAAAGTCATGAGTTGAAGGATAATAAAATTAAAATTTTGCATTATGATAAAAGTTTAGGAAGCAACTGTAGGGAATGGCACAAGACGAACCAGGAAGTTTATGCTAAAAGCAGTTCAATGGTAAAGTGAACATATTAATGGTACTGGGATTCATCCTTTGGACAACTGGAAAATAGTCATGGGTTTTAAATGAGGCAAAAAATGATCAAATTTGTTTCTCTATAGAGAAGAGTTATTAAATAATGAGCTCAAAAATCCAGGAAAGAAACAATGTCATGTTGGAATACATTCAGGCAATCATGTAAGAGCTCAGTATCAAGAACCTTGATGTTGGCTCTGTGGTTTAATGGTTAAGGAATTTGTGTAAGAGAATAAGAACACAGACTCTTAATCCAGATGTCTGGTTTGAATCCCAGATATGTCATTTGTTATTAAGTCACACTGAACATTTTTTTTTTAATTTATGTACTTTGATTTCTTGTCTACTGCATTGGACTATATAAACGATTTTCTGTAGATCAAAATATCTAGTTGGTTTTCTCTCAACTATTAATAATTATAAAACATGAAATGAGGATAATAGTGTTATCTACCAACAGAAAATACTAAAAGATTTATACTATCTATTACAAAATGCTTAAAACAATTCTGGCGCATAGTAAGTGAAATAATATATGTTAGTTACATATGGACATAAGTTTTAGAAATAATGGTTGGAAAAAGATGACAGAAAACATACTATAGAAAATGTGAGATTAATGATAAATGTATTGGCTGTAAAAGAGATGGAATGAACCTGAGGTTTCAAGGATGTTGCTTTAGTTTGTGGCTTGGTGCAAATGATTTTACCATTTGTTGACAACAAGAACGATGTTCAAATTTCTTATCCAGATGAGTTCAGTTTAGACATGAAAAGTTAAAAATGACAGTGAGTGAGGTGTTTGGTAGTTTGATCTATGGCTATGAAGCATAGGAATGAGTGCTGTCATGAAATATTGCTAACAGACAGATGATAATTGGAGGTTTGTTAAAGGTTTTGTTATGAATGTCTTAGGGAGAATACAAGTAATGAGAAAAATGAAGGGCTACACCAAAGTTTTAAAATGCACTTACTATTTTTTTTTTTTAATTTTTATTTATCCATTTGACAGAGTGGAGGGCGGGGGGAGTTGCCACCTGCTGCACTCTAAATGTGTGTGGTGGCACCTGCCTGGTTGGAAGCCAAGAGCCAGGAACTCAATACTGGTCTCCCACGTGGATGTCAGGATCCAAACCACTTGACCCCAAACTCTGAAGGAAACTGGAATCAGAAGCTGGAGTTACAAGTTGAATCCAGGTGCTGTGATGTGGATACCTAACACACCCAACCCACACACACATGAAAAATGCAGGTAGTATGCTGTGACGGAGACTAAATGGAAGTAACCTAAACACAGGGGAGAATATTATCTTTGAAATGAAGAGAATATTTGGAAGAAGAAACATCCAATTTGGAATGCAAACAGCTGCAGAAGGGTCAGTGCCCAAGCCACTGTGAGTGAGGAGTCTGTGCTGTCACTTTCCCTTCAATCTAGAATAGTCAAATTCCTGGAATCAGAGAGTAATGGTGGTTACCAAGAGTGGGAGGTGGAGAAATGGAGGGGATGAGGGGTTGTTGATCAAAGGCAAAAACTTGCAGTTATAAAATGAAAATGTTCTAGGATCTAATTACAGAATTGGTGATGATGGATGTGATAATTAACTTGATTGTGCTCATCATTATACAACTTGAATCTACATCAAATCACTACATTGTATACCTTGAATATTTATGATTATTTGCCAATGACTTTTTTAAAGACCATATTCAACATAGCATCTTTGATAAAAACTTGGAATGGTAGTTTAAATATATTCCAAACTAGTCACATTTATTTTCCCTGTGTTAAATGAGTATAATAATTACTTTGATGTTTGCTTAAGAAAAGCCAAAATATTTGAAATTCACTGGCTTGACAAACTGAATCAAAGGCATTAACATTGGGATTGGTGCTGTGGCATAGTGGGCTAATCCTCTGGCTGCTTTGCCGGCATCCCATATGGGCTCCAGTTCTCGTCCCAGCTGCTCCTCTTCCAATCCAGCTGTCTGCAGCAATGTAGGAGACTCTGAAGAACCTCCAGGTGCCTGGTTTCAGATGGCCAAGCTCCAGCAGTTGCGGCCATTTTGGGGGAGTGAACAGCAAATGGAAGACCTTTGTCTCTGTCTCTCCCTCTCTCTGTAGCTCTACCTCTCAAATAAATAAATAATATTTAATAAAAAGGGTATTAACATTTGTTGAAAATGGAGTGGAAAATCATGATAATCTTTTACTTCACAGCAATCAAGCAAATAATGAATGGTGTATTAAAATGTAAGGATATACGAGAATTTCAGATTAATGATAGGCTGCTAGGGGTCATGTAATGATCTTGTGCTACCTATGGTAAAGGATATCAAGTTAAACACAACATTCACATCTGTAATGTGTTTTTTATAAGCTCCATGACATAATTGAGAAATTAGTTTGGGGGATTGTGTTATCTCTAGTCATTTTAATTAAGCAATAATTATGAAATGTTTACAACTTCATAAGTGATCACTGTCATCAAAGATGTTTTCAGTCTAAGCTTAAAAGCTCTCTTATGGTATGAAATAGCAAATTAAATATATTTTCAAACAATTCTGAAATTGAAAAATTGAGTATAAAGGCAATAGAAAAAAATTACACTGATGGAAATTTATATTTCTCATTTGTGCTCCATTTTGAATGCTAATCATTAAATGTTATTTTTTTTTTGTGAAGTGAGATGGTTGAAGGAGGGTGTTTCTGGTCCTATAATAATAAAATCACTACTTATGATCTATCTTATATATTACTTCATTCTGCCACCTAGAAATGAAATGCTAATTTTCCTATACCTGCCTCCCAATAAGAAAGTTGCAGAAAGCAATGTGTCATCATAAATAAATGCAAATGAGGTATACAATGGTTAACCCATCCATCAGTTCCTCATGGCCTCCTTGCATAGTGTGTCTGACTCATTACTGACCACCAAAAAATTGATGTCATGGTTTAATAGGCTTACCAAGCTCTTTTTGTCTTCTAGATTACTTTAAAAGGAGTAGAAGCAATAGCAGAAGGTAATGGCCACCACTTGTTGGTAAATAAAGCCTACTAGATATGTATAGTTTTCAAGAGAAAACTGAATAAGTAAGAAAATAAATCTCTAGCATAGAAAAGGGAATTAGAGGAGGAAATACACAAAGTAAGTAAATAAAGTGAAAATAACGTGTGGAACAGGAGAGATATGGAAAATGTTATACAGATGGGGAATTGTGAATTTAGAATACCCCTGGAAATGACAAAATTTACATTTCTGAATAAAAATTTTTATAGGCTGTTCAAATACCTAATATAAGGAGCATCATGCAAAAACTAGAGTGAAATAGTTTTGAATGTTTCAAAGTTCTACAATTTTAATGAAATGAAAATGATTTTGGAAGATTTTGAAACATTTTATTCATAATTACTTTCTTAATCATTTTCACAGTCATATGAATTGTCATTAATATCAATGTTTTTTCCAATTCACAGATCTCTATCACTACCTTTCTTGAGCTAGTATTGCACATACATTACTTTTTTCTGATTGGACTTGCTAACTAAATGAGTTACCAGTCACCCTAATTTTGGGTAATACATCATGCTAACACCTAAAGATGATAATGAACTTTCATTCAAAAATAAATAATAATGACAAACTTATAATAGATCATAATCCTTTTTTGACGAGTTTTAAAATGAAGCATCATTCTTTAGTTCCCAAAGTCAAAAGAAACAATATCTATGGTTTACTTATCTTGACTGTTTAAGAATAATCTTTATTTACTTATCTAAATAACCTCATTATCTGGTCAAAACATAATTTTTCTGAACCTTGTGAGATTCTGTTAAAATGAAATGAATACTTAGAATATTATTGTACCAAAGTTAAAAAGTAATTTTAGAAAATCTAATGTGATAACTGGCTACTTTCATTTTTATTGATTGCTGCATCTCCAGATAGAACATAAAATGTTTTCTTTCTGATGTTTGCTTTAGGAAATTTCCCAGAAGACATACAGAAATTTTAAATAGTAATCCATTCAGAATTGGACTTGAAAAGTAGGAAAGGAAGAAAGGAAGTCATACAGTATAGGGAAGTGTTCAGCAACATGGATTAAAGTGTAGGCATGTGCCGGCGCCGCGGCTCACTAGGCTAATCCTCCGCCTTGCGGCACCAGCACACCGGGTTCTAGTCCCGGTCGGGGCACCGGATTCTGTCCCGGTTGCCCCTCTTCCAGGCCAGCTCGCTGCTGTGGCCCGGGAGTGCAGTGGAGGATGGCCCAAGTGCTTGGGTCCTGCACCCCATGGGAGACCAGGATAAGCCCCTGGCTCCTGCCATCGGATCAGCGTGGTGCGCTGGCCGGCCGCAGCGCGCCTACCGCGGCGGCCATTGGAGGGTGAACCAATGGCAAAAGGAAGACCTTTCTCTCTGTCTCTCTCTCTCACTGTCCACTCTGCCTGTCAAATAATAATAATAATGATAATAATGTTTAAAAAAAAAGTGTAGGCATGTTACTCTGTGAAACTCTCTGCTTCAGTTTCCTCTGTGTTCAGGGAGAAATCTTGGTATCTAATTCATTGAGTTGTGACAATTTTACAAGGTTATGAACATAAAATACATAGAATGGCACTCTCTCATCTACATGCACACATACTCTTACCTTTTTTTTTCTGTTTTTACTTAAATAGAGTAAAAGATTGCTGAGTAAATGAAATCTACAAATGACCGAAACTCAGATTAACTCTTTTGTTTATAGAGAGTCACAGGGTAACAAATTTTCATCATTTCCTGATATGAAGACAGCATAAAACATATCTATGTGAATGCAAAAACTATCTCCTGCAATCATGGTCTAGTACAGTGCTGTCCAATAGAATTAATATTTTGCAATGATGAATATGCACTCTAATCTCTCTGTCAGATTTAGAGGTTACCAGCCTCATGTGTATAGTAGAGAAATGTGGGGAAATGTAAACTCAAAAAGACATATCTTTCTAGTGGTTACCATTTCGAACATCACTGATATAGAAGATATGGTGGAGAATTTAGCAAGAGTTTTTTTTTTTTAATTTTAGGTTTATTTATTTGAAAGGCAGGAAAGAGAGAGAGAGAGAGAGAGAGAGAGAGAGAGAGAGAGAGAGAGAAATGAATGAGAATCTTCCATCAGATCAATCTCCCCGCCCCCAAATTCCTGCAATAGCCTAGACCAGGCTGAGACAGAAGCCAGGAACTCCCATATGGGTATCCCATATGGATAGCAAGTAGTAAGGACTCCAGTACTTGGGATCATCACCTGCCACTTCCCAAGGTGAGCACTGGCAGGAAGCTAAATCAGAAACATAGGTGGAGCTCCATCCCAGGCACTCTGATGTGGGTTGTGTGGGTTCCAAGCAGCAGCTTCACCTGCTGTGCCACAACACCTGTCCCTGCAATGTATTTAAAAAAAAAAAAAACAACACTTTTATTTAGTAAATATAAATTTCCCAAGTACAGTTTATGGATTACAATGGCTTCCCCCCCTCATAACTTCTCTCCCACCCTCACCCCTCCCATCTCCCGCTCCCTCTCCCATTCCATTCACATCAAGATTCATTTTCAATTCTCTTTATATACAGAAGATCAATTTAGTATATATTAAGTAAAGATTTCATCAGTTTGCACCCACACAGAACATAAAATGTAAAATACTGTTTCAGAACTAATTATATCATTAATTCACATTGGACAACACATTAAGGACAGAGATCCCACATGAGGAGTAAGTACACAGTGACTCCTGTTGTTGACTTAACAATTTGACACTCTTGTTTATGGTGTCAGTAATCTCCCTAGGCTCTAGTCATGAGTTTTCAAGACTATGGAAGCCTTTTGAGTTTGCCGACTTTGACTTCGATCTTATTTAGACAAGGTCATAGTCAAAGTGCAAGTTCTCTCCTCCCTTCAGAGAAAGGTACCTCCTTCTTTGATGGCTTGTTCTTTCTACTGGGATCTCACTCGCAGAGATCTTTCATTTAAGGTTTTTTGTTTGTTTGTTTGTTTTGCCAGAGTACCTTGGCTTTCCATGCCTAAAATACTCTCATGGGCTCTTCAGCCACATCTGAATGCCTTAAGGGCTGATTCTGAGGCCAGAGTGCTGTTTAGGACATCTGCCATTCTGTGAGTCTGCTGTGTATTTTTAAAATTACAATTTCTCACAGGTTACAATAACACCACATAATCTTGTCAACATGTTTGCAGGCTGTATAAACAATTATAAAAGTGGTTATGATTTCAAAATCTATAAGTAATCTTCTCTTGAAACCTTGGAATAATTCCCCCCAGATTGTAATGTATATGTAAGAAAATGCTAGTACTATTGCTTTTATAAAGAATATGTTCGTGATAGAAATAAACTAAATTTTTAAAAATGAGTACTTATCATGTTCAATAGATGTTGCGGTCCTTGAGTACCTCTAAAAATAGAGGAAAATTTGACTTACATGTCTTGGAAAGTTATCAACAACACCAGATTCAAATTGACAGACATACAAAACACTAATCAGTACTCACAATTACCAAGGTCGTGAAAGACAAGAAAAAATCTAGAAGAGCTGACACATATTGGAACAATGTGGAATACTGGATTGGATCCTGTAACAGAAACAATGTATTAGGAGAAAAAAATGAAGAAATGTGACACAGTTTTGTTTCATATATTGAAATCCTAGATCCTCAGGTGATAGTATTGGGAAGCAAGAATTTTGGCAGAGCTGTCATGGATGAGATTGTTGTCTTAATAAAGGAGACTCCAGAGACAGCCTTTGTCCCCTCCATCCTTTGGGAATACAACCAAAAGATGTCCATCCTTGAGCCAGAAAATGGGTCCTCATAGGACACTGAATCTCTCAGGACCTTGATCCTGGGCTTTCCAGCCTCCATAACTATAAGCAACAAGTGTCTGTAGTTGATACCCACCCCCTCCCCCACCCTAGTATTTTGTTATAGCAGTCAGAATGGGCCAAGATTGGTTTGTAGCTTAGTTAAAGCATGGTGCTTGATAAATTCTCTTATAGTTATGCACATTGTTAATATTTAGGGAAGCTGATGTATGTGAATAGTGTAATATTTTCATAGCTCCTTTTTAAAGTTAAATTAGATCAAGACAAAAAAATTCACAAGTCCAAACATGGTGAATATTCAGAAAATGTTCCCTGAAGTGAATCATTCTTCACTTAACATTATGCACCTCAAGCCTTTTTGTGCTCATCATGATCTTTCCCCTGCAGACTAAGTATAATAGGATCACATGCTACACATATACTTCAAAAAGTCTACAGAAAAATGGGATTAAAACATAAAGCAGGAAGTAGAGTAAGGTGGTAGCTAAGAAAGATGCTCTGGCAAGCATCCCACAACAGAAACTCCAATTTGAACAGTTTTTCTTTTTTTTTTAAAGATTTATTTATTTGAAATTTAGAGTTACACAGAGAGAGGAGAGGCAGAGGGGGGGGGGGTCTTCCATTCCAAGGACCTGGGCCATCTTCTACTACTTTCCCAGGCCATAGAAGAGAGCTGGATCAGAACAGGAGCAGCCAGGACTCAACAAGTTAAACCACTGCCTGAGATTCTGCCATCCTGGCTGCTCCTCTTTCAATCCAGCTCCCTGCTTTAGTACCTGGAAAGGCAATAGAAGACACTGCTAGTATTTGGGTACTGTCACTCATGAGAAAGATCCAGAAGGAGTTCCAGACTCCTGGCTTTGTGCTGGCCTATTCCTAGCCATTCTGCCATTTTACTCCCCAAGTGGCTGCAATGGCTGGGCTGGGCCAGGCTGAAGCCAGAAGCCAGGAGCTTCATCCAGTTCTCCCAAGTGAGTTGCAGGGTCCCAAGCACTTGCACCACCTTCCACTGCTTTTCCCAGGCCATTAGCAGGGAGAATAATTGGCATTGGTGCAATGGGATGTGAACCATTGACCGTATGAGATGCAAGCATCCCAGGTAGCAGCTCTATCCACTACATCACAATGCCAGCCCTGCTTTTAATGTGTATTAATCTGGTGGAGAAGACAAAACAATCACAGAGAAATCAAAACCTTTAAAATTTCATAATAGGAGAATCTTATTCCAGATACAAAAAAGTGAATCTGTGATTTCAAGTATTAGTAGGTTTTGTTAAATGAAGATATTTCCAAGGAAAGGTGCAAAGAGCCAAACACATATAACAATCTATCTAAGAAGCTACAAAAACTTTTAACATGATTAGGCAATAGTGAGTGACAATTTTAGCTGTTACTGTTTATTTAAGCCAGAACTTATATTATGAAGACTCCTGAGCACTTTGCAAGGTAACTTTATTTTATCTTTAAAGTTTGGGGAGGCATAATTAATCTTAAGCAGTGTTTTGGAAGGTCTGCATGGTAGTTACAGTTTTTATTAATTTTTAAAGATTTATTTATTTATTTGAAAGGCAGAGTGACAGAGAGGAATAGACAGATGCCTTGCACCTGCTGGTTCATTTTCCAAATGGCTGTAAATGTGCAGGCTGAAGCCAGAGAGCCTGGAATTCCATATGATTCTCTCTTGTAGGTGGCAGGTTCCCAAGTACTTGAGTCATATTCTGCTGCTTTCCCAGGCACATTAGCAGGGAGCTAGATTGGAGGAAGTGTAGCAGCTGAGACTTGAATGGGCATTCATATGGGATGCAGGTGTTACAAGCAGCAGCTTAACTTTCTGTGCCACAATGCCAGCTCCCATAAATGCACTTTGAAAAATTGTTTACTTGAAGGTTTAGAAAAACTAGTCTCTGATAGGAAATTATTAAAATGATGTGTTACTGCTATCAGTAACAGTGAGTTTGGGGAAGAGGAGGCTCCATAGGCTTAGGAAGATATAGTTGGCATGCAAGTGACCCAGGTGGATACTAGAAATGATAGGATGAAATTGGTGTGATGAGAAATAGTCAAGATTTGACTGGACAATATATGTTGTCATAAAAAATGAGTTAAGTTGATGAGACAAAAGTTAATTATGAAGGGTTATGTATGGAGAGGTGAATGGAGAAGTTGTTAACAGAGTCTACTTGAAAAAATTGTTTTGGAAACTACACAGCACCAGAAGAGACAAGGATTGGAGAGTGAGCCTGAGAAGGAAATAATTAATGGAAGAATGTTGAATAGAAATGGCATGGAAGACTGAAGAAACATTGAAAGTGCCATTAATAATACCAAATGCTGAAAACACTTAGGCATTGACTTGACACTCAGTTTTTTACTTGTCTCCTTCTGGAAAACAGATTAAGGAGAATGATAAAAATCGATACAACAGCCAATAGGAGAAGACAAAAATCCAAAAGGCAGAATTGATGCTTTCAGCAAAAGATCCTGTCTTTTTTCTCTAGTTGAACACAATTATTGACCTCAAATATCTTTGAGAACTCTTGGCAATTTTGAAACCCCCATGTAAATTATTCTAAGTGAAACTGTGGCATCACTTCTGTATAGTATATATTTGGACTGAATGATCAAAATACTTAAATGTTTAATCTGAAAATAACCATATTGGTCTAATTATCCTGCACATTTATGATGTTATAACAATGAAAGAAATTATTAGCATCTCATTATTTTTGATATTTTCATAGTATTTGATAAGAATAAAACAATTTCAACAATTTCCCTTTTCTTTACTAAGGTGGTAATGACACTTGCTAGCTCCTTTCTATTTATTCCCATGTTGAAATAGTACAAATAAAATATAATATACCCATTGTTTATGTGCTTTATTTTTATTTATTTTAAAATAAATTATTGGTAATTATTTTAAGTGCTTTGAATTTTTGCTGCAAGTATTATTACATAATGATGCAAATGTGCAAATTACAAGGTACAAAATGTTTCCATAGACCAAATGGAAATTCTTTCTTGTGTGTTCCTTGTCATGCCAAAGAATAATGAGCATGAAGGAGCATCTGGTGCCTACTAGCATCAATAATGAAGAAATGCTGGCTTCCTAAAATTAATGGTCTGAAATCTTCTTATGCCGGTTTCAATATATTGATTTTTTACTCTCTTCTTAACACTTCCTGGTTGCTTCTCCCTTTTCCTCTCTTCCTTATACACAAAGACACACATACATAGGCAAACATAGGCATTTTGGTCAACTCAGGAAACTAGGATTAGATACCAAGTAGATTCATAAAATGTCATAAAGTAGCTTGGAAAAACTGAGGATCTAATTCAATTTTATGTATTGCTAACAATTGATTCTTTCCCTTGATTATAAAGTGTCGGGGCCAGTGGCCCTGGCCCGACATGAGATGCAGCAGGCTGAGGCTGTCCCTTATCTAATCCTGTTTCCTGTGCTTATTGTCCTGAAGACTGAAGGCACAAGATTTTTCATCCCACATTCCTGCAGGCAGGATGTGACTTCTGATGAAGGTGTATGATGTTCTTTGCTCTATCAGCAGAGCTTGTACCCTGATCTTTGCTACCTTGTAAACTTGTTTCATTCCTGTGCTATGCATGATTGTACACAATGAATGTTATCTGTATGGGGCCTGGGGTATATATCCTTGTGTTTCTTGGTGCTCGTGGCTGGAGACTGAAGGGTTTCCTTAGGGAGACTGCCTCCAGTCCCTCATCGCCGGGCCCCCTACTTTGGCTTGGAACGCGATGAGGCAATAAACGTGGTGATGAATTGACTGAGTGCTGCGTTTCTCCGTGTGGTTTGTCGGGTGGCCTCCGACAATAAAGAAGTTTCCTGTTAGGAGATAGATTGTCCAAGTCCAACATTTATTAATACAGGATCCATTGTTGTGGCTACTTTTCAACATAAACTTTTTAAGTTCAAGAATTTTTGTTAGGCCAAACTGTTACTTGAAACTTGATTTGTACTGCTTCACTTTTACCCAAACCTTTTCCTACATTCATACATAGTGGTTTAAAATAATGATAATAATTATGGCACTAATAACTAATATTTGTATTTTACCATCAGAAAAAAATCTCCCAATAGTATTCTAAGTAACATATGGCAGAGATTGTTTCAAATGCATTTCAGATTGAGCTTTGATTTTGAAACACAATGAATACTCATCATATATAATCTATCACATGGAAGACACAAAGGTTATATTGATGCTGATAGTGGTGCTGTAGATCTAGGGAGCCGTATGTGGAGAACCACCATTTTATATTTATTTCTTCTCTTCTCTTAGCTTTGCATTCTGCATAAAACATATTGGGCTTCTTAAAGTCTTCATTCATGCAGTGAACATTCTTTTTCAGGCCCTTATATTGTCTGCTTATTCTACAAATACCATGTTACCTTTCTTCCTAATTCCCATTTTTCAAGTGACCATTTTTTCGCAATCCCTAACAATAAACGTGATATCTTCCTCATATATCCTAACAGGATCTTCAATTATTTTAACTAGCCTCACATTTATTTTGCATTCAAATTACTTCTTTTTTCCCCAAATGGTTGCAGATTCTATGAAGATGGGAGTCTACTGGTCATTAGCATCTTCTTGGCAGTTGTTTTCAGGGGTTGTTTTGACAGGATCCCAAAAAAGATACTTGTTGCAGTGCAGATAGGATATATAAAAGAATGTGAAAGTCTTAGAACTGAATAAAAATACTTTAAAGAAACAAAATCTATCACAATATCATGCTGAATTAGAAACTGAATATGCATCACCTTGGAAAAATTACTTTTCTTTCTCATAATGATGGCTGATATAATCTAAATTATAAGAGGAAAAACTGCATTATAAGTTATATGAACTTTTTTGCTGTAAAAAGTCTTACATGAGAACTTTGTCTGTATTTTTAAAGATTTATTTATTTACTTGAAAGGCAGAGTTACACAAAGAGAGGAGAGGCAGAGAGAGAGAGGTCTTCTATCTGCTGGTTCACTCCTCAATTAGATGCAAATGGCCAGAGCTGCACCAATCCAAATGCAAAGATCTAGGAGCTTCCTCCAGGTCTCCCATGTGGGTGCAGAGGCTCAAGGACTTGGGCCACCTTCTATTTCTTTTCCCAGGCCATAGCAGAGAGTTGGATTGGAAGTGGGGCAGCTGGGACTCAAACTGGCGCCCATTATTGGATGCCGGCAATACAAGCCATGGCTTTATCTGCTAGGCCACAGCGCCGGCCCCGAGAACTTCGTCTATAAAGAAGATAGGACTAGGCCAGTGCCGTGGCTCATTAGGCTAATCCTCCGCCTGTGGCACTGGCACACCAGGTTCTAGTCCCAGTAGGGGAGCTGGATTCTGTCCCAGTTGCCCCTCTCACTGTCCACTCTGCCTGTCAAAAAAAAAAAAAGAAGAAGAAGAAGAAAGGACTAGCTAGATTATGTTCAACTTAGAAATTTTGCGATTGAGGAAAATGAAGAAAAAGAAGAGATTAAATCATTTGCTCAAGTCCCAAAGCTATGAGTGTTTATTTACTGGCACTACTTGGAAAAGACCATTAACCTTAATTAAGAATTGTAATTATTCATTAAGATACATTTCATGTGCATTGCTATGCTTTCAGATTATGACTATATTGTTGTCTTAGTTATTCATGCTTGTTAAATAAATAGATTTCTCTTAATCTGAATATTTTAGGTGAAATAGCATTAAGACATTTTCATTACAGATTTGAATGTAATTTGTGTCTAGTAAAAAGGAACAGTAAAAGTATAAGGAAACCAACAAGGTTTTCTTTTTATAACTAGGAATAATACATTGAGTAGACGTGAAAGTTAGAGTGTGTGACAAAGTACTCTGCATTGTTCTCTACTTTGTAATTCTGTAGTACATTGACTAGAGATGACCCTGAAAATGTATTTATATACACTTACTATTTTAGAGTCTTGGTTTGATTTCCTGTTCTTTAAAGTGGAGATATTAGCCTATCTGCTACTGGGATTTCATCAATTTATTGATACTAGGTACAGTGGAACCATTGCACTTTTACTGCAGAGCCATACCTTAAGTAATAACATAAAAAATAATAATTCTGAAGGAATTATGGAGCATTCACGAAACTACTATATTAGTCCACAAAGGCAATGTCATCAGAAAATGGTAGTAGCAAGGAAGATAAAGAAATGCATACGCTGTGGGTGCTCTTCAGAGACATAACAGAGAAAAAATCTTGATGTGTGTGTGTGTGAGTACACACTGTGATTATACTTAAAGTAATAACTTGCTTCAGTGTTGTAATGGAGAAAAACTTCAGAGGATATATTTGGGACAAAAGGTGCAGGTTAAATTTGGGACACTTTAAATGTGAGTGTCACATTGTAGTTAACAAATAGTTCATTGATCTAGCAAAAGTAGAACACAGAGAAGTCCAGAGAAAATTCATCAATCTCAATTGCATGCCTATAGATGGAGTTTATTTTTATTTATTTTTAGATTGTTACTTATTTATTTTATTTATGTATTTGAAAGTCGTAGAGGAAGAGAGAGGGAGACAGAGACCTCCCATCCACTGGCTCTCTCAAAAATGTCTGCAAGAGCTGGGGCTGGGCCAGGTCACAGCAGGGAGCTAGAAATGCAATAAGGGTCTCTCACACAGGCATTAGGGACCCAAGAATATAATTCATTACCTGCTGTCTCCCAGGGTGCACACTAGCAAGAAGCTGAAATCAGGAGCAGAGTCAGGACTTGAACCCAGGCACTACAGTATGGGATGTGAGTGTCCCATACAGTGCCTTAGCTGCATACCAAATGTCTGATTCTAGATGAAATTTAAAACAAAAGAAATTAAAAGATTATAAAGAAAATGTTATTCATATACTTGTGAATTACTAAAATACTCCTTAGAAAAGCTAGAGTCAAAACTTGAAAATTTTGTTCTTATAAGATTATATGAGGGGCCGGCATGTGGTGTAGCAGGTAAAGCTGCCACCTGCAGTGCTGACATCCCATATGGGCACCAGTTCAAGTCCTGACTCCTCCACTTATGATCCATCTCTCTGCTATGGCCTGGGAAAGCTGTAGAAGATGGCCCAAGTCCTTTGGCCCCTGCACCCACATGGAAGACCCGGAAGAATCTTCTGGTTCCTGGCTCCTGGCTCCTTGCTTCAGGTCGGTGAAGCCCCGGCCATTGTGGCCATTTGGGAAGTGAACCAGCAGATGGAGGAACTATCTCTTGTCTCTCTCTGCCTCTGCTTCTCTGTAACTCTGCCTTTCAAGTGAATAAATAAATCTTTAAAAAAAAGATTAGATGAGAAAGAAAGAATACAGGATTGAGTATAAAGTGTCCAAACACATATAATAATTTAAAAAACCCATATGACAGTAAACATTTAACAAACTTATCTTTAGAATTTTGGCCTTTGGAAAGGCTTTTTGAACTAATTTTAGTTGTATGTCTGGTTTTCATTTAAAAAGGAAATTATTCTAAAATTTTTATTTATTTGTTTTTATTTTTTATATGAAAGGCAAAGAGACATAGAGATAAAACAGAGACACAGACAGAGAGATATCTTCCATTTTCTGGCTGCCATCTCCAAATGCTCACAATAGCCCAGCTGGGCCAGGCAAAAGCCGGGAGCCAGGTACTCAGTACAGGTGTCCTATGTAGGTAGCAGGGATCCACGTACTTGAGCCACAGTGCTGTTTCCCAAGGTAAACTTCAGCAGGGAAGTGGTTTGGAAGCTCGCTCTACTACTAGTGACCATTCTGGGTCTTCTCATATGTTCATAACTCTTAAGGCAGAAAGGCCCAGGTTTCTCTGTTCTCAGACTGCAAAGGATATATGACCTTCTCTAATAACTTTCTCATCACATTCTATTCTCATGATACCACTGTACCTAAGAGTTTCTAAACTCTGTCTCTTTCTTAGTCTGTTTTTCATTACTTTACTTACTTTAACCAAAACAGTCAAGAGGAGCTTCATGGGAAGGAAAAGGTTTATTTCAGATGGAAGACTAGAGGTTACAGATCGGGATCATGTGACTCCGCTTGCTGGCATCCATGGAGGAGATCATGGTGGAGAGCATGGTGTGCCAAGAAGCACAGGGAGATAATCCAGGCCAAATTCAAATTCAAATAATAATGACCCTCTCATGAGCATCAGCTTCCAAAGGCATTCCCCTAGTTCCCTAACCACCTCCCACCTGACCCACAACTCAGATGCCAGAGTAAGATTCTTAATCCATCAGTCATTAACATTTAGACATCAGAATTTAAAATTTCAGCATGAATTCATGGAAACACGTCCTTCTCAATAAAAATCTTTTAATTTCTCCAGTCTCTACAAAAAATTCTTACAGAGCCCTCCATACTTTGTGTAACTCTAACATGATGTGAAGTTTGATTCTTTCTCTTTTTTTTAAGATTTATCTATTTGAAAGTCAGAGTTACCCAGAGATAGGAGAGGCAGAGAGAGAGAGAGAGAGAGAGAGAGAAAGAGAGAGAGAGTTCCATCCATTGGTTCATTCCTCAATTGGCCGCAACTGCCAGAGCTGTGCCGATCCGAAGCCAGGAGCCAGGAGCTTCTTCCAGGTCTCCCACATGGATGCAGGGGCCCAAGGACTTGGCCATCTTCTACTGCTTTCCCAGGCCATAGCAGAGAGCTGCATCAGAAGAGGGGCAGCCAGGTCTCGAACTGGCGCCCATATGGGATGCCGGCACTTCAGGCCAGGGCGTTAACCCACTGTGTCACAGTGCTGGCTTGGAAACTTGATTCTTATTAGATAAATAGTCCATATTAATCAACTTCAAAATCAACTTTGCTAGTCTTAATAACCTGCACTTCAATTGAATTTTATGAAAAAAAATTCAGTGTCATCATAAAGCACTCGTGAGATGATTACTATAATTACATTAATTTATGTTATTATAGAGAAAATTAGCATAAGGTACTGAATCTTTCCACTTATCAGCATGATTTAATTGTAAGCTTTGATTCAATAAAGGTTTATAACTTTCTTTGTGAAACTTTTACATTCCAGTTATATCTTCAGCATTTTCAAAGCATATATATATATATGTTTTTTAAATTGCAATAAAATATACATTGACCATTTTAACAATTTTTCATCTGTTGTAAGGCAGAGAGTAAGAGCAAGACAGAGAGAGAGAGAGAGAGTGAGAGAGAGAGATTTAATCGCTGGTTCATTTCCCAAATATTCACAACAGTAAGGGTCAGGACAGTACAAAGCCAGAAGCCCAAACTTTTCCATGTGGGTGGCTGGGGCCCAAGCATTTGCACCATTGTCTTCTACCTTCCAAGATGCTTTAGCAGGAATTTGTGATCTGTGTCTGCAGCACAGCAGCTGGGACTCTAATCAGCACTCTGGTATGGGAAGTGAGTGTCCCACGCAGCAGCTTAACCCATTGTGCCACACCAGCTCCCATGTCACCGATTTGAAGCATATAGTTCAGTGGCATTAAGTACATTCACGGATGGCAATCATTAACAATATCCATCTCTTGAACTTTTTTGCACTACTAAATTATTTTTAAAAGTTAGATTGCCTAATTTTTTTTACTATAAAGGATAAACAATAATTCTGTGACTTGCCTTATATATGGAAAACTATGAGGAACATACAAGTTATTGAAACACATTAATTCTAGAATCTTTAGATTTACTACATAGAAATTCTTGTTTTCAAAAAACATCATGCTGTTTTCTACATTCATGTAATGATCTCATATCATTTTATCTCTCTACTTTAAATTTTGAATATTTCATCCACTTCTATCTTAAAATTAGCTGATTTTTATTCAGTTATATCTAATTGGATATTTAACTCCGTTTTTGAACTTTTAATTTTTCAACTTTTATTTTTCCCCTGTCCAACTCTTGTATTATTTGTGGCCTTCCCCTAGGAGGTTCACACCTCCCTTAGGATATACCCCATGTGAAGAGATAGATAGGTCTGGGCCTCTTAACTTACAAGGCCTAAAGCCCACCAGATTATTATCAAGCCCCTTCTATCAGGTTCTATTTGCCTCTCAATCAGAAAACTTCATTGTAGCTTAGACAGCACCTTTCTTAGCTCCTCTAATAATGACTCTGTCCTTTGTTCTAGGCCCTGTCTAGTGCACTTGGGCCTCATTCCTTTGTAATCATAACCTCTACTCTACCACCAATGGCTCTACTCCCAACATGTGTGTACTGATGGTCCTCTTCCCCACTTAATGCTGTATAATTGTTCAAACCTGGTAAATGCCACTCTTAGGATCATTGGTTACTATCCTCACTCTGTCTTTTATGACCTTGTCTAAATATGATCAGAGTCGGTAAACTTGGAAGGCTTCCATAGCCTTGGCAACTCATGACGACAGCCTAGGATGGTTACTGGCGCCATAAACTAGAGTGTCAATTTGTTGGGTCAACAACAGGAGCCACTGTGCACGTGCTCCTCATGTGGGATCTCTGTCCTTAATGTGCTGAACATTTTGATTTAATGCTATAACTAGTACTCAAACAGTATGTTTCACTTTGTGTTGCTATGTGGGTGCAAACTGTTGAAATCTTTATACTAAATTGATCTTCTGTATATAAAGAGAATTGACAATGAATCTTGATGCAAATGGAAGGGGAGAGGGAGCGGGAGAGGGGAGGGTTGCGGGTGGGAGGGAAGTTATGGGAGGGGGAAGCCATTGTAATCCATAAGCTGTACACTGGAAATTTATATTCATTAAATAAAAGTTAAAAAAAAATAAAAAAAATTAGCTGATTTTTATTCAGTTATATCTAATTGGATATTTAACTCCGTTTTTGAACTTTTAATTTTTCAACTTTTATTTTTCCCCTGTCCAACTCTTGTATTATTTGTGGCATAGACTCTTTCTACATGAATTTTCTCCATATATTACATTTATAGTTTAAAATGATTTTATATAACCTTGAAATTTGTGTTGTATTTTAATTTTTCAAGGTTATAATCTACATATACTGTGTGCTTGCTTTCTCTTATTCATGGTGAAATATTTATGAAACTAATATTTTTGCTTTTAGCTCATCTTTATTTCCCCTATTCTGTGACCTTCCCATATATCATAATGTTAATTGTTCCTAGAAAGTAATGTGAGATGTCTTGTAGCAAACACTAAACAGATTTAACCAAAAAGTTCCTGTTCTCCCCACCACTGATAATAGTTTATTGGACTTCACATTTAAACAAAGGGTACTCAACATATTTGGCTCCAATGCTTGCACCTGCTAGAAGCCATAGCTTTCTCCATGCTTGAGCTCAAGTTATTGCCAAGCTTCCTATTCTGTAAAGAGTTGAATGTGGACTTCTTTCCATTCTCAACCCCAGATGAAGAAACCTCCCAGGCTTCCTACATTATGTAGCTATGTCAGTTCCTGTGTTGGGTTCTGCTTGTATCTGACAAAAAGTCCTTATGCCACTTGACTGAAGTCATTATGCCCTGTTTGTGGACCTCTGGCTCCTAGACTGCATATCATTCTGTTGATGCTGAAAATTCACGCAATTCCTTTTCTTTTCACTTTTCCCCCCTTCTGTTTTAATTTTTTCTTGGTTATTTAATACATGATTTCTAGAAGGAATGTTACTAAGGATATTACATTTTAGTTTATGCTGACAACTCAGAAAAATTGAATAGTAACTATTGTACAGAAATTTAGCTTCAAGGGCCAGCATTCCATAAGGGCACTGGTTTGAGACTCTGCTGCTCCTCTTTGTTTGTTTGTTTGCCAGGCAGAGTGGACAGAGAGAGAGAGAAAGAGAGAGAGAGACAGAGACAGAGACAGAGACAGAGAGAAAGGTCTTCCTTTTGCAGTTGGTTCACCCTCCAATGGCCACTGTGGCCAGCACGCTGCAGCCGGTGCACCATGCTGATCTGAAGCCAGCAGCCAGGTGCTTCTCCTGGTCTCCCATGTGGATGCAAGGCCCAAGCACTTGAGCCATCCTCCACTGCACTCCTGGGCCACAGCAGAGAGCTGGACTGGAAGATGGACAACTGGGACAGAATCTGGTGCCCCGACCGGGGCTAGAACTCAGAGTGCCAACGCCACAGGCGGAGGATTAGCCTATTGAGCCGCGGCGCCTGCCCTCCAATCAAGCTCTCTGGTAATATGCCTGGGTAACCAGTGGAGGACAGCCCAAGTTCTTGGACTCCTGTACCCATGCAGGAGACCTGGAAGAAGCTCTAGGTTCCTGGTTTCAGCCTTGCCTAGCTCTTGATGTTGTGGCTATTTGGGGAGTGAACCAGCAGATGAAAGATCTCTCTTTTTGTATCTCTCTAGACATATTTAATTCTGTCTTTCAAATAAACAAATATATCTTAAATTTTTTTTTGAGGTAAAAGAATGAAAATGATGGTCCGGCACTGTGGCGCAGTGTGGTAACGCCCTGGCCTGAAGTGCCATCATCCCTATGGGTACTGGTTTGAGACCCAGCTGCTCCACTTCCAATCCAGCTCTCTGCTATGTCCTAGGAAAGCAGTAGAAGGTGGCACAAGTCCTTGGGCCCCTGTACCCACGTAGGAAATCCAAAAGAAACTCCTGGCTCCTGGCTTTGGATCGACACAGCTCTAGCCATTGTGGACAAATGGGGAGTGACTAACGGATGAAAGTCCTCTCTCTCTCTGTCTCTCTGTCTCTCTTCTCTCTGTGAACTCTGACTTTCAAGTAAAATAAATAAATCTTTAAAAAAAAGAATGAAAATGGCAATCAACTGACAATACCATGGGATTCAAGAACAGGTAGTTCTTTGGACATTAATAATATTTGATAATTATTGTATGGTTCTCTACAATATAAAAGGGGGGTTCAAAACATGAAGCAGAAGTCACTAAAGTTAGGTTGGGGGCTGAAGATTTGTGTCTTTTCTCTCAAATTTATATGTTGAAATCCTAATTCCCAATGTGGTGGAATTAGGAGCTAAAGCGTTTGGGAGGTAATAAGGTTTAGAATGAGTCATGAGCATTGAGCCTTCATGATAGAATTAATGTCCTTATAGGAACTAGAAGAGACCAGAGTTATCTCTTCTCACCCATGGGGTCAGTAGTCCATGAACCAGGAAGGTAACCATGCTAGATGTCTGTTCCTTTTAGATTTGTGATACATAAATATTTGTTGTCTAAGCCATTCAGCCTAAGGCACTCTGTTATGGAAGCCTGAACTGACCAAGGCACCTGAGCTCAACAGTATTATCTTAATATGATGGTGGAGACATTTGCATTCCCATAGGACAATCATGTCTCACCCAATTCCTATTTCTGGTTCTTTTCTTCTAAAGAAAATATTTTCTGCATACATAGATAGGGATTTTAATTGTATGATGAAAGTTTGAATATCCCTGAGCTTTTAGCAACTAATTCTCTAATTTTGCATTTTATCGACTTTGCTTGGCACAGCAAGTTTTACAAGCGACAGTGTTGTTAACTTCTGAATTTTATGAATTGTAATATTAAGAACCACATAACTAGTATCATTTCCTAAAGGATTTCTCAATATTTTACTACTAAATAATATATACATTTATTGGGGATACAGACTCTGAAAATATAGTCTTCCCTTAGCTGGAGTAATAAATATGCACTAAGATTTGTGAATCCTAAATGATTCTAATCACATTTTAATTTAAAGATAGATACTGAAGGAAACTGAGAGGCCACTAAGTCTAAACATGTAATTTTAGAGTGAACTCTTATTTATGCTGAGTCTCGCTACTGACCAAATGGACTCACTGTACTCCCCCAATTTTCAAAGTAAGAAAGTGGCAGACATTGGATACACAGTTTAAGATAGCACTTAGGATCCCCACATGCCATATCACAGTGTTGGTTTTGATTCCCAGGTCCAGATTCCAGCTTCCTGCTTATGCTCACTCTGAGAGATAGCAGCTGATGATTCAAGTCCTTTGGTCTCTGCTGCCTGTATGAGAGACCTGGATTGAGTTCCTACTTATTGGGCTTTTAGGATTGAGCTAGTGAATAAGTCTTTCTGTTACTTTGTGTCTCTGCCTCTCTAAATAAGTAATTAGTAATGGGCCGACGCCATGGCTCACTTGGTTAATCCTCCACTTGCGGCGCCGGCATCCCATGTGGGAACTGGTTCTAGTCCCGGTTGCTCCTCTTCCAGTCCAGCTCTTTGCTGTGGCCCAGGAGGGCAGTGGAGTGCTTGGGCCCTGCACCTGCATGGGAGATCAGGAGAAGCACCTGGCTCCTGGCTTTGGATCGGCACAGCACTGGCAGTGACAGCCATCTGGGGAGTGAACCAGAGGAAGGAAGACCTTTCTCTCTGTCTCTCTCACTCACTGTCTGTGACTCTATCTGGCAAATAAATAAATAAATAAATAGCTATTTAAAACCAATAAGCCTAAAAGTAATGTGATAAAAATACAGTAATTCAACCTACTTCTATTCTGTTTTAATAGTAGACATCATAGAATATGTAATTTTTCTATATTTTAAAATTATAAAAAATTACCTACCTAAAATACAGATAAATTGAAGAGTAGAGATCATACAGAGGTCAAAAAGAGGTAATTTAATTACATAGTCAATTATTTGACTAGTCATTATTGAAGAAAGATACAGGACTCCTTTGTATTTTCTGTGTGAGGTGCTTAAATGGGGCGGGGTGATCTCTGAACTGTAACTTAATTATTTTAATACACTTTAAATGAATACAGTTCAGAAATCATTTGAAAACACATTAAATCATAGTTGAGTTTCTCTCTGGGTTTCTTTGAGGTTTTATCTATGGATTATGGAATGAATATAGGCAAATCATATCTGCCCTTCCATTGTACTGTAGAGAAAGAACAAAGGGTTCCTCACACCAGCCTGCTGACTTGCAGAAATGAAAATGCAGAAACCAGATGGAGTTCCTTGGATAAAAGCTGTTAGATGTGCCTTGCATTTCAATCCTTCGGAAAGAATTACAGTTTCAGAAATTAGAATTGGTGGCCACTTACTATAATTCAAATTTTAAAAGAAATCATACCCACTTTCTTTTTCTTTCATATAAAAGTCATAGTTTTACCATAATAAAAGTAAAGTATATATCCTCTCAGGTTTTCTGTGAGTATAATCGTAAACTCTTAAGCCCTGAAGAGTCCTTGGGATTTATATGTCCTCTACTTTTATTTCTATTGCTTCTGTGCTTCTGAACATCTTCCAAGTAAAAGTGCTTAGGGAAAATGAAACCACTCTAGCGTCCACTGAATACAGTAGATGGAGGAAGCTGCTCCTGATAAGATGCTGCAGAATCACAGCTCTAACGCTGTTATGGGAAAACGGCGACAGAGAAATTATTATTACTTTGCTTCTTTGTCTCACATGAAAGAAGAATTTCCAAATGGACATGCAGAGAGATTTCAAAAGATTTATTAGAGTCAAAGACTTCCAACCAGGACAGCATGGAAGAGAATTCCAAGAGAGGAAAAAATCCAAAGGACTCTGTGACACTGGGGTTTTATGTACCATTTTGAAGGAAAAATACCAGAAAACTTGACAACCAGATTGGCATTCAGTTACCAGGCACAGACAAAACTCATTAAAAGACTGATTTACAATTATTTATTCTGTCTGGTTTGTTCATGATAAAGCAAACAAGGGTGGGATAGGTAACTTGCTTTCACAAAAAGCTGTGGGCTCAGGAATAGCTCCCTTGCTATTCTCGTGGTAAATTTTGAGATTCTGAAGGAAGGAGGGTGGCCTGTTTGTTCCTGCTAAAGATAATGTTTTGAGGGAAACGAATATTCTACATCCCAAATTCCATTAGGACCACCCTGACTGCCTTTTAACCCATCCGACTCCATGGCCCAATAAATGGGTGATTGTAATCCATATGCCCTGTCACAAATGGTTGGAAGAATATGCAGAACAAGATGACACACCAATCAATTTACAAGCAGAAAATGATAAGATAGTTAACACACACTGAATTAACATACGCTGAACATACCATACCCAGACCCACCTCAAGACCACTCACCTATTTCACAGGATGCTGCAGGCGTTGGCTTTGGCACCTTACAGATGAATCCTTCACCATGAACTTCCTCCACGGAAGTTCCTCCACACAAATCCTGTGTTTGTTCAACTCTGAAGTTATAAAGCACATGACTTGGGTCAACTCTGAAGAGTCATCCTGGAATTCTCTGAGGGACCAGCTGAGATGCCTGTTGGAAGAGCAGCATGGTTCAAATTCCCCTCTTCCCAATCTTGCTTCCCTCATCCTATTAGAGAAAGTATTTCATAGACTATACCCAACATATTTTCTGTATATAAATAAATTGTAGAATCTATTTCCTGAGCACTACACCAAAGATAAAAATGAAATTGACAGGGCTTAAGGGCAACATGTCAGAGAACAGGGAAGAAAGAACACAAGGACACAAGATTGCCTTTACAATGAAAGACTTTATTGCTCAAACACTAGGGGTTTTATCACACTACTTATCATTATGCTTACTAAGATCAATATACTTATCAGTATCAATATATTTATAAATCCATACTTATCAATATACTTATTAGTCCAATTTATGGCTTAACTACTACTTAACTTACTTACTACAATACAACTTAGCTATCATAATAACGCTATTTCCTTAATGACAACACTAAAGAACTACTAGAATCAAATATTAACAATAATACTATTTTCTTACTACTCATCAAGTAGTAAGATCTGCTAAACCACAGATCACAATATACAATGCTAAAGTAACTTCAAGGGCTAGTAAATTATAATAGTATTGTACAGCAAAACATATAACATTATTCTTAATCATAGGATCAAAGCACATTCCTTCATAATACACATGGCTAATATCATTATAAATGCTGCATTTTCAAGGCTCATATCACAGTCACGAAAAAGAGTCAATGTTTAAAATCCGGAGCTCAATGTCTCGGTAGAGACAGATCTCGGATCACTTACAAGCAGGAAGTCATGGGAAGGCTGTCACTCTGGGCCGTGGGCTCGGAGTTCCCAGGTGGACGGACACAAGGCGAGGAGTTGGAGATGTTCTCTCCTGAGAGGCCTGGTCCGGCTCTGCAGTCAGGTCTGGCAGCAGGCTAAGAGGTCCAGGAGAGGCAGCAAGGTGGTGGTGAGGTGGCATCTTTGCTGGAGTTTTGATCCTGTAGTGGCCTTGCGTCACTTAGCAAGGGGGCTAGAGAGCTGGCTCTTCAGCTCCAAATGTGTGGAGATCCCTAGGTTCACACACACTGGGCCATGATCCTTGAGAGGATGGAGAGCAGAGGAAAAGGCTCTCCCTTTATCATTGTCACTCTGAAGGGGGAGTCTCCAGTAGGGGTCCGGGTGTCATCAATCCGTTGTACTCCTTCTCAGAGTTTCCCGTTATGTGTTTCTGTTAGGCGATCACAAAACGCACCAAACACCAAGTAAGGGAAAGGGTTTATTGGGGAAAATGCAGCAGACTGGAGGGAAACGGCGAAGAAGGAAAAGGAGAGTAAAAGAGAAAGAGGAGAGAGGAGAGGAGAGAGGCGAGTGAGAGAGGAGAAGAGGAGGCTCGAGAGAAAAGAGAGAGATGAGAGAAGAGAGAGTGAGCTGAAGAGAGCAGAGAGCAGGAGAGAAGAGCCAAGAGAGACGAGAGGAGCCAAGAGAGCCAGGTGTTCAGGAACAGGCCCTTTTAAACTTTGCCGGAGGGCGGGCAGGGAAGCAGGAATGAGCCAATCCCATTAGGTTGGAGGTGGACCTTGGCACCTGTGGTTGGGCCATGTGGCTACCTGGCTTTCAGCAATGGCGGCGGGAGTCAGGGCATATGTTGCATGAGTCATTGTATTAATTAGAGGGATTTCTTGATCCAGTAATCTACAGTTCTCAAAATAACATGACTGAGGTGAGATGCTTCTTTCCTTATGTTCATTCTAGTTCAGTGGTATAACCTGGCATGGCACCTTGCTTTCAGGAATACAATTTTGGTCTTTCAGCTCTGCCTCTCTGTAACTTATATAATGGGAGTGGAGGGACTGCTCTATTTGTTTTTTTTTTTTTTTTAATTGGGTCAAAATTTATTTATTTATTTTTTTTAACTTTTATTTAATGAATATAAATTTCCAAAGTACAGCTCATGGGTTACAATGGCTTCCCCCTCCCAAAACTTCCCTCCGACACACAACCCTCCCCTTTCCCGTTCCCTCTCCCCTTCCAATCACATCATGATTCATTTTCAATTCTCTTTATATACAAAAGATCAGTTTAGTATAAATTAGGTAACGATTTCGACAGTTTGCCCCCATATAGCAACTCAAAGTGAAAAAAAAAAATACTGTTGGAGTACTAGTTATAGCATTAAATAAGAGTGTACAGCACATTAAAGGCAGAGATCCTACATATTATTTTTTAAAAAATTAATTAATTTTCTATGCCATTTCCAATTTAACACCAGGTTTTTTTTTTTTTTTTTCATTTCCAATTATCTCTATATACAGGAGATCGATTCAGTATATAATTAGTAAAGATCTCATCAGTTTGTACCCACGCAGAAACACAAAGTGTAAAAATACTGTTTCAGTACTAGTTATAGCATCACTGCACATTAGACAACACATTAAGGATAGATCCCACATGGGATGTAAGTACACAGTGACTCCTGTTGCTGTCTTAACAATTTGACATTCTTGTTCATGGCGTCAGTAATCTCCCTAGGCTCTAGTCATGAGTTGCCAGGGCTATGGAAGCCTTTAGGGTTCGCTGACTTTGATCTTATTCCGATAGGGTCACAATCAAAGTGGAAGTTCTCTCCTCCCTTCAGAGAAAGGTACCTCCTTCTTTGATGGCCCCGTTCTTTCCACTGGGATCTCACTCACAGAGATCTTTCATTTAGGTCTTCTTCTTTTTTTCTTTTCCATGGTATCTTGGCTTTCCATGCCTACAATGCTCTCATGGGCTCTTCAGCCAGATCCGAATGCCTTAAGGGCTGATTCTGAGGCCAGAGTGTCTTCTAGGACATCTGCCATTCTATGAGTCTGCTGTGTATCCCACTTCCCATGCTGGATCCTTCTCTCCCTTTTTGATTCTATCAGTTAGTATTAGCAGATACTTGTCTTGTTTGTGTGATCCCTTTGTTTCTTAGACCTATCCAAGCCATCGAATGTGAACTGAAATTGATCACTTGAACTAGTGAGATGGCATTGGTACATGCCACCTTGATGGGATTGTATTGGAATCCCCTGGCACATTACTAACTCCACCATTTGCGGCAAGACTGATTGTGCATGTCCCAAACTGTGCATCTCCTCCCTCTCTTTTTCCACTCTGAAATTTAACAGGGATCACGTTTCAGTTAAAATTTAAACACCTAAGAATAATTGTGTGTTAATTACAGAGTTCAACCACTAGTACTAGAACAACAACAACAACAACAAATACTAAAAAGGATAAAGTATTGCATTGTACATCTAGAGTCAGGACAAAAGCTGATCAGGTCATTGTTTCTTATAGTGTCCATTTCACTTCAACAGGTTTCCCCTTTGGTGCTCAATTGTCGCCGATCAGGGAAAACAAATGATATTTGTCTCTTTGGGACTGGCTTAATTCACTCAGCATGATGCTTTCCAGATCCCTCCATCTTGTTGCAAATGACTGGGTTTCATTGTTCCTTACTGCTGTATAGTATTCTATGGAGTACATGTCCCATAATTTCTTTATCCAGTCTACTGTTGATGGGCATTTGGGTTGGTTCCAGGTCTTAGCTATTGTGAATTGGGCTGCAATAAACATTAATGTGCAGATGGCTTTTTTATTAGCCAAATTAATTTCCTTTGGGTAAATTCCAAGGAGTGGGATGGCTGGGTTGTATGGTAGGGTTATGTTCAGGTTTCTGAGGAATCTCCAGACTGACTTCCATAGTGGCCTAACCAGTTTGCATTCCCACCAACAGTGGGTTAGTGTCCCTTTTTCCCCACATCCTCTCCAGCATCTATTGTTGGTAGATTTCTGGATGTGAGCCATTCTCACCGGGGTGAGGTGAAACCTCATTGTGGTTTTGATTTGCATTTCTCTGATTGCTAGTGATCTTGAACATTTTTTCATGTGTCTGTTGGCCATTTGGATTTCCTCTTTTGAAAAATGACTATTGAGTTCCTTGGCCCATCTCTTCAGTGGGTTGTTTGTTCTGTTGTTGTGGATTTTCTTGATTTCTATGTAGATTCTGGTTATCAACCCTTTATCTGTAGTATAGTTTGCAAATATTTTTTCCCATTCTGTCGGTTGCCTCTTCACTTTCCTGACTGTTTCTTTTGAAGTACAGAAACTTCTCAATTTAATGCAATCCCAAATGTTAATTTTGGTTTTGACTGCCTGTGCTCCTGGGGTCTTTTCCAAGAAGTCTTTGCCTGTACCTATATCTTGCAGGGTTTCTCCAATGCTCTCTAATAATTTGATGGTTTCGGGTCGTAGATTTAAGTCTTTAATCCACGTGGAGTGAATTTTTGTTTAAGGTGAAAGGTATGGGTCTTGCTTCAAGCTTCTGCACATGGAAATCCAATTTTCCCAGCACCATTTATTGAATAGACTGTCCTTATTCCAGGGATTAGTTTTGGATCTTTGATCAAATATAAGTTGGCTGTAGATGTTTGGATTGATTTCTGGTGTTTCTATTCTGTTCCATTGGTCTATCCATCTGTTTCTGTACCAGTACCATGCTGTTTTGATAACAACTGCCCTCTAGTATGCTCTGAAATCTGGGATTGTGATGCCTCCGGCTTTGTTTTTGTTGTACAAGATTGCTTTGGCTATTCGAGGTCTTCTGTGTCTCCATATGAATTTCAGCATTATTTTTTCCAGATCTGAGAAGAATGTCTTCGGTATCTTGATTGGTATTGCATTGAATGTATAAATTGCTTTTGGGAGAATAGACATTTTGATGATATTGATTCTTCCAATCCATGAGCATGGAAGATTTCTCCATTTTTTGGTATCCTCTTCTATTTCTTTCTTTAAGGTTTTGTAGTTTTCATCGTAGAGATCTTTAACGTCCTTGGTTAAGTTTATTCCAAGGTATTTGATTGTTTTTGTAGCTATTGTGAATGGGATAGATCTTAGAAGTTCTTCCTCAGCCGTGGCATTGCCTGTGTATACAAAGGCTCTTGATTTTTGTGGATTGATTTTATATCCTGCTACTTTGCCAAACTCTTCGATGAGTTCCAGTAGTCTCTTAGTAGAGTTCTTTGGGTCCCCTAAATAAAGAATCATATCATCTGCAAAGAGGGATAGTTTGAGTTCTTCCTTCCTGATTTGTATCCCTTTAATTTCTTTTTCTTGCCTAATAGCTCTGGCTAAAACTTCCAGAACTATATTGAATAGCAGTGGTGAGAGTGGGCATCCCTGTCTGGTACCAGATCTCAGCGGAAATGCTTCCAACTTTTCCCCATTCAATAGGATGTTGGCCGTGGGTTTTTCATATATTGCTTTGATTGTATTGAGGAATGTTCCTTCCATACCCAGTTTGCTTAGAGTTTTCATCATGAAAGGGTGTTGTATTTTATCAAATGCTTTCTCTGCGTCTATTGAGAGAATCATATGGTTTTTCTTCTGCAGTCTGTTAATGTAGTGTATTACGTTGTTTTGCGGACGTTGAACCATCCTTGCATACCAGGGATAAATCCAACTTGGTCTGGGTGGATGATCTTTCTGATGTGTTGTTGCATTCTATTGGCCAGAATTTTATTGAGGATTTTTGCGTCTAAGTTCATCAGGGATATTGGTCTGTAATTCTCTTTCAATGCTGCATCTTTCTCCGGCTTAGGAATTAAGGTGATGCTGGCTTCATAGAAAGAATTTGGGAGGATTCCCTCTTTTTCGATTGTTCTGAATAGTTTGAGAAGAATTGGAGTTAGTTCTTCTCTAAATGTCTGGTAGAACTCAGCAGTGAATCCATCTGGCCCTGGGCTTTTCTTTGTTGGGAGGGCCTTTATTACTGTTTCAATTTCTGTGTCAGTTATGGGTCTGTTTAGGTTTTCTATGTCTTCCTGGCTCAATTTAGGGAGGTTGTATGTGTCCAAGAATCTGTCCATTTCTGATAGATTTCCCTGTTTGCTGGCATACAAGTCCTTGTAGTAATTTCTGATGATTCTTTTTATTTCTGTGGTGTCTGTTGTTATGTTTCCCTTTTCATCTCTGATCCTATTGATTTGGGTCTTTTCTCTTCTTTTTTTAGTTAGTTGGGCCAATGGGGTGTCAATTTTGTTTATTTTTTCAAAAAACCAGCTCCTCGTTTGGCTGATTTTTTGTAGTGTTTTTTTGGATTCAATCCTGTTGATTTCTTCTTTGATTTTAATTATTTCCCTTCTTCTACTGGGTTTGGGTTTGGTTTGCTGCAGATTTTCTAGATCCTTGAGATGACTTGAAAGCTCATCTATTTGGTGCCTCTCCAATTTCTTGATGTAGGCACCTATTGATATAAACTTTCCTCTTAACACTGCTTTTGTTGTATCCCATAGGTTTTGGTATGTTGTGCTGTTATCCTCATTTACTTCCAGAAAATTTTTGATTTCTCTTTTAATTTCTTCTATGACCCATTGTTCATTCAGGAGCATGTTGTTCAATCTCCATGTGTTTGAGCGTGCTCTGGGGATTCCCGAGTTGCTAATTTCCAATTTCATTCCTTTGTGGTCTGAGAAGTTGCATGGTATGATTCTAATTCTCTTGAATTTGCTGAGACTTGCTTTATGGCCTAGTATGTGGTCAATCCTAGAGAAGGTTCCATGTACTGCTGAGAAGAATGTAAAGTCCTTAGATGTAGGATGAAATGTTCTGTAGATATCTGTTAGATGCATTTGGGCTATAGTGTCATTTAAATCTGCTGTCTCCTTGTTGATCTTCTGTCCTGTTGATCTGTCTATCTCTGAGAGTGGAGTATTGAAGTCCCCCAGTACTATTGTATTGGGGTCTAAGTCTCCCTTTAAGTCCCTTAACAAGTCTTTTAAATAAGCTGGTGCCCTGTGATTAGGTGCATATACATTGATAATCATTATATCTTCCTGTTGAATGGATCCCTTAATCATTAAATAGTGCCCCTCTTTGTCTCTCCTGACAGTTTTTGTGGTAAAGTTTATGTTGTCTGATATTAAGATGGCTACGCCCGCTCTTTTTTCATTTCTGTTGGCATGGTATATCTTTGTCCAGCCTTTCACTTTCAGTCTGTATGGATCATTGTTGGAAAGATGAGTTTCTTGTAAGCAGCAAAAAGATGGGTTTTGTTCCTTAACCCAGTCAGCCAATCGGTGTCTTTTAACTGGACAGTTCAAGCCATTAACATTCAATGTGACTATTGAGAAGTAGTAACTTTGCCCTGCCATTTGCCAAAGATATTTTCTAATATCTGGTTTGAGATTCCTGTGATCTTTTGCTGTGGGGTTTCCTTCCTTTACCTTCTTTCATATTGGTGACCGTGTTTCTGTGTTTCTGTATGTAATACATCTTTAAGCATCTTTTGCAGGGCTGGACGAGTGGCGACAAATTCTTTCAATTTCTGTTTGCTGTGAAAGGTCTTTATTTCGCCTTCATTCACAAATGAGAGCTTTGCAGGATATAATATTCTGGGCTGGCAGTTTTTCTCTCTTAGTACCTGGACTATATCTCGCCATTCTCTCCTGGCTTGTAGGGTTTCTGATGAGAAGTCAGCTGTAAGTCTAATTGGAGATCCTCTGAGAGTAATCTGGCGTTTCTCTCTTGCACATTTTAGGATCTTTTCTTTGTGTTTCACTGTGGTGAGTTTGATTACAACATGTCGTGGTGAGGATCTCTTTTAGTCATGTTTATTAGGAGTTCTTTGAGCTTCCTGTACTAGGATGTCTCTGTCCTTCTCCAAACCTGGGAAATTTTCTGCTAGTATCTCACTAAAAAGGCCTTCTAATCCTTTCTCCCTTTCCATGCCTTCAGGAACTCCTAGAACCTGAATGTTGGGTTTTTTAATAGTATCCTGTAGGTTCCTGACAGTATTTTTTAGATTTCTGATTTCTTCTTCTTTTCTTTGATTTGACTGTTTCCTTTCCTGTTCTCTGTCTTCTAATTCCGATATTCTCTCTTCTGCTTCACCCATTCTGTTTTTAAGGCTCTCTAATGTGTTTGTCATTTGATCTATTGAGTTCTTCATTTCATTGTGGTTTTTGGTCACTATCTCAGTTTCCTGTTCTACTAGTTGTTTCATTTCATTTTGATTCCTCCTTAATATTTCATTTTCACGGGAGAGATTTTCTATCTTGTCCATTAAGGATTTCTGTAGTTCAAGAATTTGTTTTTGAGAACTTCTTAATGTTCTTATCAATTTTTTGAGATCTGCTTCTTGCATTCCCTCTATCTCTTCATCTTCATAATCTTGCATTGGCGTGCCTTGTTCACTAGGGGGCGTCATAGTGTCTTCCTTGCTCTTGTTGCCTCGGCTTCTATGTTTGTTATTTGGCATGTTGGAGATAATTTATGGTGTTTTTTTTTTGTTTTTTTTTGTTTTTTTTTTGCTGTGGTGTTTTTTTTCTCGTTATACTATTCCTCTAAGTGAGCTGTCTGCTTTGTTGGAGCCTTAGGGGCTGTGATGGGTGTGGCCAGAGAGCTATGCTTCAGGTAAACTCTTCAGGTTTAAGGCTGTGTAAAGAGCGTCCCAGATTGCTCACTCTTTTGCTCCTTGCTGGCTCGCTTTCTCTTTTTTTTTTTTTTTTTTTTTGACTCAGTTGGGAGTGGAGTTGAGGGTAGTTGAAATCTGGCCTCTGTGAGTGTTCGTTTGATCTACCCCTGGGACCACACACAGAGTTTATGCAGCCCTCAATGTGTTCTCCAGTTTCGCTAAAGTTACTGAGTTTGGCTGCGCTTTACATATGTAAAATTGCGGTGCTCTTTGTTTTGCTTGGTGAGTGAAGGGAGATGCCTCTGTCCCGCCCCCCCCGCCCCAGTTTTTCGGGTTTCTGAGGTCTTTGTCTTACCCTCCTCGGTTCCCGCGCTGGCAAGAATCTGTGGCTCTGGCTCCTCTCCCGCCGCTCGGCTCGACTTGGTTGGTTTTCCACACGATGGGCTCCCTGTAAGTCCTCTGTGTCCCATCCACAAGATCCGGAAGCGTTTCCTCTGCAGTTTTTTTCTTGAGTCTTTTCCTGAGGCTACAGTAATTCCACTTTTATGAAACTTTATTCTCCCAAGCTAAAGGCGCACGTCCTCACTATCCGCCATCTTGGCTCCGCCCCCCTCTATTTGTGATGTTCCACAGGGAATAGTCTGTAGAGGAAGAACAAGAATTCAATCCATGTGGTGAGGTCAAGCCTGAAATGGGTACTAACTTCCACTCACACTTCTTTGGTGTGGCTACGGTAATATCTCTGCAAGGGTCTGGGAGCTGGATGGCTATGAACTTAATAAGGTAGAGAGAGCAGCTTTAATAGAAGTGGAGAGAGGACACTGGGGAATACTAAGTAGATCCATTGTCATTGTCAACATTTTAAATACTTGAGATTTCACTTATAAGGAAAACTATCCACTCTTGAAAATTTGGCCCTGTATATGCAACAATAATTAGATGATTTTTCTAGTAGTTATTAACCTTGGTAATAACTGGTAATGAAGACACAACTCTTGGTTCCACACAGGCATTAGAAAAGACAAAGTATATAAAAATAAGAAAATGTTTTCTAAGCTTAAAAGGCAGTATAAAATTTTTTGAAATAATTCAATATAAAATTTATACAACATTGGTTACTATCCTCACCCTGTCTTTTATGACCTTGTCTAAATATGATCAGAGTCGGGGAACTTGGAAGGCTTCCATAGCCTTGGCAACTCATGACGACAGCCTAGGGTGGTTACTGGCGCCATAAACTAGAGTGTCAATTTGTTGGGTCAACAACAGGAGCCACTGTGCGCTTGCTCCTCATGTGGGATCTCTGTCCTTGATGTACAGTACATTTTGATTTAATGCTATAACTAGTACTCAAACAGTATGTTTCACTTTGTGTTGCTATGTGGGTGCAAACCATTGAAATCTTTATACTAAATTGATCTTCTGTATATAAAGAGAATTGAAAATGAATCTTGATGTGAATGGAAGGGGAGAGGGAGCGGGAGAGGGGAGGGTTGCGGGTGGGAGGGAAGTTATGGGAAGGGGAAGCCATTGTAATCCATAAGCTGTATACTGGAAATTTATATTCATTAAATAAAAGTTAAAAAAAATTTATACAACTTATTTTATTTTATTTTATTTTATTTGACAGGTAGAGTTATAGACAGTGAGAGAGAGAGAGACAGAGAGAAAGGTCTTCCTTCCGTTGGTTCACCCCCCAAATGGCTGCTAAGGCCGGAGCTGCGCCGATCTGAAGCCAGGAGCCAGGTGCTTCTCCTGGTCTCCCAATCGGGTGCAGGGCCCAAGCACTTGGGCCATCTTCCACTGCCTTCCCGGGCCACAGAAGAGAGCTGGACTGGAAGAGGAGCTACCGGGACTAGAACCCGGTGCCCATATGGGATGCCGGCACTGAAGGCGGATGATTAACCAAGTGAGCCACAGCACTGGCCCCTATACAACACATTTAATCAAAATTATGATAGTGAAGTTAGATTAGAGAAAACTTTATGAATTTTTAAAAAGGCAGACATCCACAACAATTTCTTTAAAAAATTGAATTAATAAGTAGAAATATACAAAGTAAAAACTGAAGTGATAATGTACTTTTTTAATAAAATGGATGGAGAATTTATAATAGTATTTAAGTGGTCTCAAGCAATTTAGGTATTTTTAGCAGGAATAAACATTTAGAAATATAAATTAAATTAAAAATATCTTTGCTCAGTTTATATCTATAGTAAAAATATTGGTGAAAAATTTCAACAACTTAATCTATTTATTAGTGAAGATGAGGGTAAATAGATAAGAAAAATAAAAGCAAAATGCATGACATTCACTTGGGCTCAATTTTCAATAGATTTGATTCTGATTGGAGGCAGATCTCCATATTTAACTACATAGGTAGATCATGAATGGATACATACCCATAAGTAGATATACACATGCATAGATAGATAATATCTAAAGAAAAAAATGGAAACAACTTCCAAATTTAACATTGGGAGTAGTTATAGGTTTAAATTGGCATTTCCATTGAGAGAACCATAGACCTTAATCTGATAGTATTCTGTCTTTAGTTTTGTATAAAAATACTGTTAAGCAATCATAATATACTTGGCAACCTCAGGAGTGCTGTCTTCAAGGGGAATCCTCATAGGTCATAAAGATACATTGTTTAGACCACCAAATGTCAGCCCATTTATAAAGGTTAAGACCTGCATGTTGACCCAGAATCATCCTGGATTGGGTTAATTTCATTCAACACAGGAACCAGTATTCTCTAACACCCATTCAGCAAAATTTCCAGGTACTACCTCCTTTATTAAAGGACCTCAGTGCTCATAGAAATCTCAGTGGTTTTTAATAAATCACTCCCTATCATGCAACTCCAAATGTAATTAATTAAGTAAGAATAATTTTCTCCCAGAAAACTTTCATTTAAGGAATATGAATTTCATATATTTGATAATTGCAACTTTAGGAGCCTGGTGATTCTTCCCACCATACCAACCCTCTCACCCACCCTCCTATCCCTCTTCCTCCTCCTTCTCCAATTCCCATTCTTACTTTTTACTTAAATCCTTTTTCAATTGAATTTGTGCAAATATGATTAGCTCTTTATTAAGTTATGGGTTTAATAAATAGTATAGAAAAAAATTGTTCCTCAACAGTTGAGACAAGGGCTGTTCAAAGTCATTGCTTCTCAAGGTGTCAATTTCACTTCTATAGATTACCTTTTAGGTGCTCTATTAGCTATCTCACTTCAGGGAGAACATATGGTATTTGTCCTTTTGGTACTGCCTCATTTCACTAAGTATGATTTTTTTCTAGTTTCATCCATTTTTACTGCTGTATAGTATTCCATGGAATACAAATTCCCTAATTTATTTATCCAGTCTTCAGTTAAGGACATTTGGGTTGAATCTATATCTTATCCATTGTGAATTGAGCTGCAGTAAACATGGGGATGCAGCTAACTCTTTCATATGCTGATTTCATTTCCCTTGGGTAAAGTCCCAGGAGTGGATCATATGGCAAGTCTGTATTCAGATTTCTGAGGTATCTCCATACTGCCTTCCACAGTGGCTTTACCAGTTTACATTCCCACCAACAGTGGATTAAGGTACCTTTTTCCCCACATCCTTGCCAGCATTTGTGGTTTGGTGATTTCTGTATGAAAACTATTCTAAATGAGGTGAGGTGAAAACACATTGTGGTTTTAGTTTCCATTTCCCTAATGGCCTGTGGTCATGAGTATTTTTTCATGTATCTGTTGGCTTTTGGATTTCCTTTTTAGAAAAATGTCTGTTTAAGTCTTTTGCCCATTTCTTAATTGGGTTGTTTGGTTTGTTGATTTTCTTGATCTTTTTCTATATTCTAGTTATTAATCTTTTATCAGTTGCATAGTTTTCAAATAATTTCTCTCAATCTTTCAGTCCCTCTTTACTTTGCTGAGTGTTTCTTTTACAATGCAGAGCCTTCTCATTTTGCTTTAATCTAATTTGTGAATTTTGGCTTTGCATGCATGTGCCTCTGGGATCTTTTCAAAGAAATCTTTGCCTGTGCCAATGTCTTGCAGGGTTTACCCAATGTTCTCTAATAATTTGATTATATCAGGTGGTAGATTTAGGACTTTAATCCATTTTGAGTGGATTTTTGTATAAGGTGTAAGGCAGGGATCTTGCTTCATACTTATGCATGTGGAGATCCAGTTTTCCCAGCACTATTTTTTTTAAATTTATTTGATGGGTGGAGTTATAGACAGTGAGAGGTACAGACAGTAAGAAAGGTCCTCCCTCCATTGGTTCACTCCCCAAATGACTGCTACGGCTGCAATTGTGCCCATCGAAGCCAGGAGCCAGAAGATTCTTCCAGGTCTCCCACAAGAGTGCAGGGGCCCAAGCACCTGGGCCATCCTCCACTGCCTTCCCGGGCCACAGGAGAGAGCTGGACTGGAAGAGGAGCAACTGGGACTAGAACCCAGTGCCCATATTGGGATGCTAGCGCACAGGAGGAGGATTAACCAAGTGAGCCACGTTGCTGGTCAACTAGCACCCTTTGTTGACGTGTCTTTCCTTGCTCCAGGGATTTATATCAGGTCCTTTGTAAAATATAAGTTGATTGTTGATTCATAGATTGATTTCTGGCATTGCTATTAAGTTCCATTGGCCTATCCATCAAGTTTTGTACCAGAATCAGGCTATTTTTATTATAACAGCCCTGTAATATGTCTTGAAATCTAGTATTGTGTTGCCTCTGGATTTGTTTTTGTTGTATAAGATTTCTTTAAGCCAACGGTGTGTCAATTTTGTTTATTTTTTCAAAAAAAATTTTAATATTTCAATATATTAAATATCAATATTCCTGATTAGTTTAATATTCCTGATCTTTTGTATAGTTTTTTTGTTTGAATTTTGTTGATTTTTCACTAATTTTGATTATTTCTTTTATCCTAATAGTTTTGGGTTTCATTGCTATTGTCTTTCTAAGTTCTTGTGATGCATTGGTAGCTCATTTATTTGGTGCCTTTCCAATTTCTTAATGTAGGCTCCAGAAACTTTCCTCTTAACACTGCTTTTGCTGTATTCCAGAATTTTGATATGTTGTATTGTCATCTTCATTTGTTTCCAGAAATTTTTTGATTTCTTCAATGACCCACTGTTCATTCAGGAATTCAGGGACATGTTGTTTAGTCTCCATATGTTTGCATATGTTCTAGAGATTCCTGAGTTGCCGACTTCTAGCTTAATTCCACTGTGGTCTGAGAAAATGCATGGCATGATTTCAATGTTTTGGAATTGGCAGACTTTCTTTATGACCAAGCAAGTGCTCAATCCTAGAGAAGGTTCCAAGCACCAGTGAGAAGAACGTGTATTTTGTGACTATGGGATGGCAAGTTCTGTAGTTATCTGTTAGGCCCATTTGGTCTGTAGTGCTGATTTACCTCTGTGGTTTCCTTGAAGATTTTCTGTGCAGTTGATCTATTCCTTGCTAAAAGTGAGGCATAAGTTCCCCATTACTATTGTATTGGAGTCTATGTCTCCCTTTAGGTACGTTGCCATTTCTTTTAAATATCCAGGTGTCCTATAATTAGGTGCATATGCATTTATAATAGCTGTATCTTCCTGTTGAATTTATTCCTTAATCATTACAAAGTGCTCTTTTTTGTGTCTTTTGTGTTAAAGTCTATTTTGTCTGATAATAAGATGGCTACTTTTATGGTTTTTGCTAGCATGGAATATCTTTTTCCATTTTTTTACTTGGAGCCCTGTGGAGGACAGTGTACCTGCCAAACTAGAGCAGAAAAAAAGGTCACAATTCTAGTATTGAGGTGTTGCATTCTTTTGGGGGCATCATGTTGTCTTTCTTATTCTTGTTTCTTGCATTGCTGCATTTATTATTCGGCATTTGTACAGATACTTGTTGGTGTCTTTTTGTTTTGTTTTCTTTTATCCCTTTGATGGCTTTTTTCTTTGGACTTAATCTGTGGCTTAGTGGAGTGTCTGCTTTTTCAGTGAATACCCAGAGGTATGTGTTGGGTATGAACAAGGAACTATGTTCAGTGCTCTAGGATGAAGGGATTATTCAAGGTGACACCCAGTTTGGGCATAGTAATTCTTTTTTTGTCAGAGAGGACGTTTTTGTCTGCCTTGTTGGCATTGTCTCACATTCACCTCGTCTCCTCAAAGGAGACCAGTGCCTAGGTGCTAGGTCCAAGTTGATTATATTTGTCTGCACTGCCCCAAGAACTACACAAAGGATCTCTGCAGTTCTTGGTGTAAGCATGAATCCCACAGCAATGACTCTCACCAGCAAACTTGGGAGCCCCAAGTGTGTGTAGACACACACAATGACTACCCGAAGTCCCAGCCACACCTTCTGCCCTTCCACCCTTCCATGCAACCATTGTGTTTTCACAGTCCTGGCACACAAACCTCTCACAGTCATGAGCACTTGTCCACTTTTCAGTTCTCGCAGCCAGACTCAGGCATATCCCCTTGGCTGGTTGCTGGGCAGGTGGAAACATGCTGATACATCTGTTAAGTATGTCAAAAATGGTGCCTACCCTCTCTCGGCTTGTTACAAAATGTCAGTGCAGGATGGTCAGAGAGAGAGAGAGAGAGAGAGAGAGATGTATTTCTTTTAGGGAGCAAATAGATGGGTTTTGTATTTTAATCCATTCAACCAGTCTGTGTCTTTTAACTAGAGAGTTGAGGCTGCTTAACATTCAAGGTAACTATTGATAAGTAATGAATGACTTGGCCCTGCCATTTTTCCATAAATATTCCTATTGTTTACTTTGGATTTCCTTTGTAGTTTTACTGGGAGATTTTCTGCCTTTACCTTCTTTCATAGTGATGATTCACCCACATCAAGTGGTATTATCCCTGCTATGCAAGGAAGGTTCAGCATTCACAACTCAATAAATATGATGCATCACATTAACAAAGTGAAAAACAAAAACCTATGATTATCTCAATAGATGCACAGAAAGCATTTACGAAAATAAAACATCCTTTCATGATCAAATGGCCCAAGGTACAGGTTAGGAGCTCCTGAAGGCGTGGAAAGAGAGAATGGATTAGAAGGCCGTTTTGGTGAAATAATTACAGAAAACATCCCTAATTTTGAGAAAGAGACATGCAAGAACAAAAAGAACATAGAACTCTTAATAGACTTGACCAGAAAATATCTTCATCATGACACATTGTAGTAAAATTCTCCACAATAAAACATAAAGGAATGATGCTAAAATATGCAGGAGAGAAATGCCAGATTACTTTCATAGGATCTTCAATTAGACTAACAGCTGCATTCTCATCAGAAAGCCTACAGGCAAGGAGAGAATGGTAAGATATATTCAGAGTCTTAAGAGAAAAAAAGAAAAAAAAAACTGTTAACTCAGAATACTGTATCCTGCAAAGTTCTCATTTATGAACGAAAGTGAAATAAAGAGCTTGGATAACAAAAAAAAAAAAAAAATTGAAAGAATTTTTCTTCACCCTTTGAGCCTTACAAAAGATGCTTAAGAATGTGTTGCACACAGAAACACAGAAACCTGGTCATCACTATGAAAGAAGGTGAAGTCGGAAAATTTTCCAGTAAAACTATAAAGGAAATCCAAAGTAAATAATAGGAATATTTATGAATAATTTTTATAATACACATCATGGGTTTGAGGCAGAGTTGTTATACCACATATTGCTTAACCACTACACTTCCAAGAACATTTTGCAGGAGTTGCAAGTGAGGTGTATCATTCTCATGTCATTATTTTCATAGAAAAGTCATTTAAACTTTCTGTTATTCCATATTTATATTATATTTATATGTTATTTTCATTATACTTTTGATGTTAAAAGTTATGATGATGATACAGTAGTCTAAGCAGTACGTAGTCACAATTTTGATGAGAAAAATTCTGGAAATGTTAGGCCACATTGATCAAAATTTTGAGTTTGTATAAATAATGCTTTTTCATTCCTCATTGTTTTACATATTTGTGAGAGATAAACATAATCACTTACTTTTTATTAATATTATACTTAGTAGATAGTGATCATCAATTCTTTCTTATCAATAGTAAAGCCATAATATTCCAGCTCCCCTTAATCTCTCTATAGTTCTGTGCCAGTATGTGTTTGTGCCTGTGTGTATATATTGATGTGCCTAATGAGTGAACACAGCACTTAAAAGAATTCAAGATTTCCTGGTGCTACAGCTTAAATCTCCTCTAACTTAGATAATAACTTCTGGAGTGGAGGTTGTGGCACAGCAGGTATGCCACTTGAGATACCAGCATCCCATGTCAGACTGCTGGTTCCAGTCCCAGTTGCTCTGCTTCCCATCCAACTTACTGCTAACACAACCTGGGGGGCAGCAGATGACTCCTGCCACCCATGTTGGAGATGTGGTTGGAGTGCTGGGCTTCTGGTGTCAACCTGGGCTGACTTTGGTTTTTCAGGCATGAAGAGAGTGAACTAAAGAGTTGAAGATCTCCATCTCTCTCTCCCTGACTTTCACGTAGATGAAAATATATAAACATTTTAAAAACTAAAATAATTTCTAGCAGAATGATGCCATACATTAAGAGACTGTAGAGATCAATCTTTAGTAGATTTGATTTTGATTGGAGAGAAAAATCTTTGTATCTAAATAATTAGACAATGGAAAGGTGCTTGTTAGTTGATACAGACAGAGTCTGATGAAAAATAGCAATAACAAATGCTACCTAATTTATAACCTTATTCATGGCTTTTTCCTGAACTGCACATTCATTTTGAAAATTTAGCCTCTGTACTTGAGTATCTCAAATACATTTATTTATAACAGAAGCAAAAGTAAATTTCAAATACTTTTTCACCAAACCTGCATCATTTACATTTTTTTTCTGTTGTTTAATTGCAAATTCATCCTACTTGTTGTTCAGCATAAAAATCTAAGTCTGTGGCAGGTGTTGTGGCGCACCAATTTAAGTCACTGCATGGGATGCCTGTATCTCATATTGGAATGGCGGTTTGAGTCTGTGCTACTCTACTTCTGATACAGCTTCCTGCTTATGTGCCTGGTTAGGGAGCAGAAGATGGCTCAACTACCTGGTTCTTTGCTACCAGTGTGAGAGATCCAGCTGGAGTCCAGGCTCCTGGCTTTGGCTTGCTGTATCCCTAGCTGTTATTGGCATTTGGGGATTGAACCAGTGGATCAATGATCTCTCTCTCTCTCTCTCTCTCTGTGTGTGTGTGTGTGTGTGTGTCTATTCTCTCTCTCTCTCCCTTTCTCTCCTCTCTGTCTCTCCTTCTGTCACTCTGCCTTTCAAATAAAGATATAAATGAATCTTTTAAAAAATCCATCAGAAGCCTTGCAGTGCCGGCACACCGGGTTCTAGTCCCTGTCGGGGCACTGGATTCTGTCCCGGTTGCCCCTCTTTCAGGCCAGCTCTGTGCTGTGGCCTGGGAGTGCAGTGGAGGATGGCCCAAGTCCTTGGGCCCTGCACCCCATGGGAGACCAGGAGAAGCACCTGGCTCCTGCCTTCGGATCAGCGTGGTACACCGGCCACTGCGGCCATTGGAGGGTGAACCAACAGCAAAAAGAAGACCTTTCTCTCTGTCTGTCTCTCTCACTGTCCACTCCGCCTGTCAAAAATAAAAATAAAATCCATCAGAAAACAAGTGAATTTTATTTTCAAAATATATCTTGGTTCCCACCACTTTTTACTAGCTATTTCCATCCTGTTTTAACTACCATGTCCATCCACTGATATTACTGCGTAGTGTCCCAATGAATACTTCCACTTTAATTTTTCCCATGGAAGATCATTCTCAGCATATTAGTTGGGATGATCCATTAACTCTTTGTTTTTAAATCTGTTGTATTAAACTGAAAATGTTGGGAATTTATTGTGTGCAATATCCCGTAGATACCAAGAATCTTTTGTATACTCTGTTGTTGGCTTCAGATATTATCTGAGCCCTTATTGCTGTACTTAGCCAGAATGTGGTCTTTAGTCAAGAAATCAGAACCTAAATCATAGACTGCCTCATATAAAATTGTGATTTTTTTTTCCCATTGATACTAGAAATTTTCAGCCAGCCATGAATTTCTTTAAGAGGTAGATTGAGTCCTCTGGAGCTTTTCAGAACAGATACACAGAAAAGGAGATAATCCACACAAGTGATGCTGAAAGTCGTGACAATTTTAAGTCCTTTATATCAGTATTTAAGCACTGAAAAAAACATGAGTGAAAGTCTGTATTTTCCTAAAAAAACATAACCACAATATATTTTTTATTCTTCCAAAAGAGGGAATTAGTTTATAAGCAGCAAAACAAAACAACATCATAATGATAACAGTGCTTCTTTGTAAAATCCTTAGTATTTATAATCCTATTGGTAGCAACCTACCTAGAGGCATGATGAAGGGTATCTCTGTCCATTGTGCTATCTTTCATCACTGATTCCAAGAATTAACAAGGACAGACCCTAGCTACTTTACTCTTTGTTTTTGTTTGTTTGTTTTACTTTGCAAAAGCCATGACCCAAAGGAAATCTTTTACTATCATAAGTGCTATTCTGTAAAACACCACATATCTGAATACAGGTGGTGAAGTGCCCCGTGCAGCTTCCCTATCTTTGAGCTCTTTCTTGAGGTATCATTAATACAGAAGAGGAACACAATTGGAGAATGGCACTGGGGGAGTAGAAGAAGAAATCAGTACTCTATCATTGTCTCTTCCCTACGTACCACCAAGCACTGAGATTTTCTTTGCCGTCTCTCAGGAGCTTGTCAAAAAAGAATCTCATCCAACACTTTACTCAGCTTCTGAAGTCAGTCCTGCTAAACCAACTGCTTTAAAAAATTAACCTCAAAATTCAGTAGCTCCATATAACAGATGTTTATTCTTGTTTGTATGAAGTTTTGACACAGAAAGGGTATCTGGGTTCTACCTGACTTCCCATATAAAACTCACATGAATCTTTCCATTTGCAGTTCCCTAGTTGCATAGTAAATATTTCTTCTGATGTTGACACCAACAACAGAAAATTGACTTTTTGATCTCGCCCTCCAAGCATTTGGTATTGTTGGTATTGTTTCTAAGCTCTTCTAACTTTTTCATATATATATATATATATATATATATATATATATATATATATAGTGTTCCAAAATCTATTGATCAAACTTGTCCCTGTTCCCTTTATCTTTTAATAGCATTGTTCTGGCAAGGGTAGTTTTAATTGCAGTCCCTTATTTAGTGAAGTTTTACAAGAAAATTAAAGTAAATGTGCTCAGAAAGCCAAATTTTACCTAAAATTCATTCACCCTTTTTATATTTAGTTTCCCCAAGATGCTCTATTTCATTGTTCCAGAGGTAATAAATACCCATGACAATAAGCTCTAAATATATGTTTTTTCCTTGACTTCCCCAGAGTTTTGTGTCTAAAGATGCCGGATATCTTTGATTCAAATGATGTATGTGTAGCAGGCCCACACACATTCTCTCTACAATTCTAATTAAAATTCTGCTGAAGACATGAGAGAGAAAGCAAGAATTCAGAAGCACAGAAAGTAAAGACTGGCAGAACACCTACTGCTAGAATTTTCAACAATTTGACATTAATTATAATGCAAGTCAGATCTGGATTGGGTATAGTCTTCCAAAGTTTTAGCACATAGTGTACTTTGAGTATGTTTCATGAAACAGTCTGCTTGAAACAGGTAGAAGGATGCTGAGTATCCGGATGCCAAGTATCTACTTCACCACATTTTGTCAAGACTAAATAGTTAGGGAAGCACCAAACCTGCATCCTTCACTTATGCGTACCTTTTAAAGACTAGGCAAATAATTAAAAAAAAAAAAACCTCATAAAATAAATGAGTGAAGACTTGAGTGAACTGTTCACTCTGGGAGGCATAGTCACTTGTGACTAAACAGTATGTACCTTCAGATGAAACTCCGATAGCAACGCACACCAGCAAATTGTAGGTTTTCATTTACTGTATTTTTCCACAAGAATGGGAGGTTATTTGCTGAGAAATGAGACCCAGTAGAGCAAGAATTTTTGTTAGTGCAAGAATTTTGTTTGTTTACTGCACTGCTTCAATCATTGCATAAAACAGTTCTTAGCACAATATTTATTGAATATACAGATAGAGAATATGGAATGGTTGCGGCGCCAGCACACTGGGTTCTAGTCCCGGTTGGGGCGCCAGATTCTATCCTGGTTGCCCCTCTTCCAGGCCAGCTCTCTGCTATGGCCTGGGAAGGCATTGGAGGGTGGCCCAAGTCCTTCAGCCCTGCACCTGCATGGGAGACCAGGAGAAGCACCTGGCTCCTGGCTTCGGATCAGCACGATGTGCCGGCTGCAGCGGCCATTGAAGGGTGAACCAACGGCAAAAAGGAAGACCTTTCTCTCTGTCTCTCTCCCTCACTATCCACTCTGCCTGTCAAACAAAAAAAAAAAAAAAAAAAAAAAAGAGAATACGGAATGGAAATGTTGTCTTCAGCTTCCTTCCACTATAAATTTCATGGTAAATCTAAAATATATGGGACAAACCACATAATCATTAGAGTGATTAAAGTACATCATAATTTTTTCTAAATATAATCAGTATTTATAGAGCTCTATACCTGACAACAGATACTCTGCTAACCATTGTTTTTTTCTTGTTTTATCCACACAACAATCCTGAGATATAGGCAAGTAGCAGTCACTTCATGAAATATATCCATATCTTGATACACCTTAGAAGCTTTTTAAAATATGTAATTATGGAATATATTTTTAAAATAAATAAATAATTGGGTATAGACTACTGAATGTTTTTTTAAAAATAGTGTGGATGTGAGCAGAGGAATTCCTTTTTGAGTGCACACCTGGAAATGATGAGTGAAACGTAAAAATATACCTTCTGAGTGACATAGCACAGCTGATGTGAAGAAAGAAAATTCTTTAGAAGTGCAAAACTTTATATCAAGAATTAAGGCAGTCTAGGAACAATTGCTAACCTGTGGATTATCTACTTGTTACTTTTGTCAAAAAATCTAGATTCAAATGCGTGAAGAATTAGAATCCTGTAGGGCAGTTGGGATACACATTCAATAAAACTGAAACCACTGTGACTAGCTGACTCTTTTAGGATAGGAAGCATGTTTTGAACTGTGTAATTATAGAAAAATAAAATGCAAATGAAACTGAAGACTCAGAAATAAAAAGATAGCAAGTAATGCCTTTTCCATCTTTAATTCAGCAGTACTTTTCAGTGTGAACTAAATCAATTTATGATACATTATTGCATAAGTTCTGCTTAATGATAGATAACGCAAAGTTTCTTTTATTGATCTAACAGGTGAAGTTAGGTAAGCTATCATTACTTTTCTTTTTTTTTTTTTTTTTTTTTTTTGACAGGCAGAGTGGACAGTGAGAGAGAGACAGAGAGAAAGGTCTTCCTTTTGCCGTTGGTTCACCCTCCAATGGCCGCCGCGGTAGCGCGCTGCGGCCGGCGCACCGCGCTGATCCGATGGCAGGAGCCAGGTGCTTCTCCTGGTCTCCCATGGGGTGCAGGGCCCAAGCACTTGGGCCATCCTCCACTGCACTCCCTGGCCACAGCAGAGAGCTGGCCTGGAAGAGGGGCAACCGGGACAGGATCGGTGCCCCGACCGGGACTAGAACCCGGTGTGCCGGCGCCGCAAGGCGGAGGATTAGCCTGTTGAGCCACGGCGCCGGCATCATTACTTTTCTATTCAATTCTCCCTTGGTCTCCAGGTGTTTCATTCTCTTCATTCTTCAATGTCCTTATAATATACTGGTCTTAAATGTAAACTTCAGTGTATCATTTCCTAGAGAGAGTTTAATTTTATCTATTGATGTATTCTTCCCTTTTAGATCTTAGTATGTTTTCATTTCCTTGAATTTTTGATTACTTTCTATTCTCTATTCTATTTCTTTTTTTTTTTTTATTTTTATTTTTTTTACAGGCAGAGTGGACAGAGAGAGAGACAGAGAGAAAGGTCTTCCTTTTGCTGTTGGTGCTGCGGCCGGCGCACCGCGCTGATCCGAAGCCAGGAGCCAGGTGCTTCTCCTGGTCTCCCATGGGGTGCAGGGCCCAAGCACTTGGGCCATCCTCCACTGCACTCCCTGGCCACAGCAGAGAGCTGGCCTGGAAGAGGGGCAACCGGGACAGGATCGGTGCCCCGACCGGGACTAGAACCCGGTGTGCCGGTGCCGCAAGGCGGAGGATTAGCCTAGTGAGCCGCGGCGCCGGCTTCTCTATTCTATTTCTAAACACTCATGGATTTAGTGCCAGCCTCATTTTTTTATTCAGTCCAATAACAAACCAAACAACCGCTCATAAAAAGATTTAGAAATTATTGAATTATCAGATTATAAAAGATACACTTCATTTTTCTTTGGCTATGCCATTAATATCTCCCTGGCAAAAAAATAACACATTGTGTGTTCATAGAATTTGTAATATATTTATAACACTGAAGGTTGTAATTGTATTCACATTATTTGGAAAATAAAAAAAAAGGGAAAAAAGGGATCATAAGTGAAAAGCTGAGTATCTATAACCATTGTTATTTATTCATTAAATTTATATTAATAAATAAAGTTGAAGCCCTATAGCTACATGGAAATTCTAAGTTGGTTTAGGGGCCGGAGCTGTGGTGCAGCGGGTTAAAGCCCTGGCCTGAAGCACCGGCATCCCAGATAGGCGCCAGTTCCAGTCCCAGCTGCCCCTCTTCCGATCCAGCTCTCTGCTATGGCCTGGGATAGCAGTAGAAAATGGCCCAAGCCCTTGGGCCCCTGCACCTATGTGGGATACCCGGAAGAAGCTCCTGGCTCCTGGCTCCTGGCTTCTGATTGACGCAGCTCCGGCCATTGCAGCCATCTGGAGAGTGAACCAGCAGTTGGAAGACCTCGCTCTCTGTCTCTACCTCTCTTTGTAACTCTTTCAATTAAATAAAATATTTTTTAAAAAATAAATAAGTTGGTTTCAATATCACTTTCAACTATATAATAACAAATTTTTCAATTGCTGTCTAATAAAATTGTCTACCTTGCACTTAATAAAATTTTGATGATGTGCCTTATGCATCATTGGCAATATGTTTCATCAAATGTTTTATGCAATATCCCTGGAATATGTTTCTTCAATAATAATTGGTTATGATGAGGTAAAAAGAGAGCATTTTTTCAAGCTTTTTGTGATTTAAATAATAATTTTTATTAATATGCAAATGACATTTGAAATGCAAAATATTTTTGCTTAAAAATTCCAGTGGGGAAAACAAGATCTGTAGGAACAATAGGAATTCAATTTCTTAACTGGATAGGACAAATATTTTTCAATTTCCCCCTAGTAAAATAAGAGTTTGCTAAGGTTTTTCCTTTTTAATGGAATCTTGATTTAAATTGCTTCGAAGGTTAAGAGAAAATAGATTAAGTATCATTTCCAGATTGCTGATCCTATTTCTTCACCTACGTTTGTTCACATTCTTAACTTTGTGTGTCAGAGGATGAAAGGAGCAATATGTCATAAAAATAAATAAATAAATAAAAACTCCCTTCTTCTGAGCACATCATCAAATACATAGACGCTGCCTATTTTTCATTTTATGTGTTTGGTGTACAAAGCTATGACCTTAAAAATACTGAAATCCTTAATTAGGTGATTATCGTTAATATTTAATGAAAAGCAACCTTGAAGCTTAAAATTCTTAGACCAGAATTTATTAGGTAGTCATGTATTGTCTGGTTAATTTTATATGATACAATAGTGTAAATATTTTTGAAAATGAAAGTAATTCTATGGATAAAAATGTTTGGAATATTTTAATTCTTGAGAAAAATTTTACCTATCAATTGAATTTCATGTTGAGTTGATTTAATTTAAGAAGACTATGAATTATTCAATTTTTCTTAAAATATTTTGTTTATCTTACACAGTCTTAGTTAGAGAACTTAAGGTTTATCTTATAAATGGTTATTTAGAATGTAATTAATACCTAAAACTTTGTGTTTTAAACTTCAGTTGACCTAAGTAAAATTAATAAAATGATTTTCAAATTGAGTCAATATTTATGATTATCACTTCAACTGAAAGAACAATAAATCCCAATTACTTATGTTTAGTGTTAAGCAATTTTATTTGTTCTTTTTATCATGCATAATCTACACTAAATGTGAAAAACTCTTCCATTTTTCAATATATGTGAACAGTTTCTACTCGGTTGTCAAAATTAAGAAAATTGGAAAATCAGTATTTTAGGACTAACATTGTACATCATGTTATAATTCAGCAAATGTGTCATTCACTTTCTTGCACCACCCACATCCTAGAAAATGAAACATATTGAGGAGATTCTAATTTAGTTTGAAAAATTCTATATGTTTCCTGTACATATGCCCATATTGAAAAAAAAAACACATCATTTTTTCCTCTTGTCATTATCTGAATGATCTATAATGAGGATATTTCTAAAATGATTAAACATCTATTTTTGATTTTTGTTTTTCTTTTAATTTGGAGCTTCTTTTTCTTTTTTAGTATCATTATCCCCAGTCAATTATGCCTGGACTGCTTATTTAGACAGTTTCATACATGTTATTTTTAAATCTACACAATATTGATCAATGCTTTTATAACTCCGTGCAATGCATAAAGGACACAATCCACTAACACTTATAATCCTATCCTCTCAAAGACAAATACTTCTAATATAGAAAAATAAAGGAACAAAATGATTAGAAATTATAATAGTATCTGACATTTGTTATAAGAAAAATCCTACAGTCCTTAATTAGCCATCACTATCTTATTTATTTATTTTTGTATATTTGTTATTGTAAGCTTACCATGTTCCAGGAACTATGCTAGGAACTTGAACTTAGTAAATGTTTTAAATCTCATAGTAACACTGTCAGGAACATACCATTATTATCAACCCTCAGCCTTTCATCTCTGCTTGCTGCATCATTTCTCCATTGAGCAACTTGGATTAAATAATAAAATATCAGCAAATCAAAAAATATATTTTCTATATTTATGCAACTGTGTTCACCCCTTGTTGCATTCTCCCACTCCTGTTCTTTGTCCCTTTCTTGTCGTCTGTTTCTTCCATCTCTTTTTCTCATTTTTCCCGCTTTATTTTTCCTGCACTCAGATAGGTATGAGTCACTATGCTCTGATTCATTATGATGTCCTACACTTGACTTTTTCTCTCCAAATTAGTTTTTCTTCTTATCATTTAAGCTTTATCTTGCAATACAAAACGCAATCCTGCCCTCATACACTTTCTCTCAGCATGTTTGCCTTTGTTTTTATGATGAGCAAATTGACCTTTTAAAGCAGATTTTGCCATTAGTTGCAAATTACATATTCATTGAAATACTCTTTCAATTTCCATTCATGAGCACCTAATATTTTATCATCACAGTGCTAATCTGTTCATTAGGGAAAGAATAATTCAAACAAAAAAAAAAGCCTCTAAGCATTATTTCCCCTAAAGGGCTTACAGATTTTGTTCATCATCCTATGAACTGAGATAACTTCTTTTTTTTTTTTTTAACTTTTATTTAATGAATATAAATTTCCAGTGTACAGCTTATGGATTACAATGGCTTCCCCCCCCCATAACTTCCCTCCCACCCGCAACCCTCCCCCCTCCCGTTCCCTCTCCCCTTCCATTTGCATCAAGATTCATTTTCAATTCTCTTTATATACAGAAGATCAATTTAGTATAAAGATTTCAACAGTTTGCACCCACATAGAAACACAAAGTGAAACATACTGTTTGAGTACTAGTTATAGCATTAAATCACAATGGACAGCACATTAAGGACAGAGATCCCACATGAGGAGCAACTGCACAGTGGCTCCTGTTGTTGACCCAACAAATTGACACTCTAGTTTATGGCGCCAGTAACCATCTTAGGCTGTCGTCATGAGTTGCCAAGGCTATGGAAGCCTTCCAAGTTTTCCGACTCTGATCATATTTAGACAAGGTCATAAAAGACAGAGTGAGGATAGTAACCAATGATCCTAAGAGTGGCATTTACCAGGTTTGAACAATTATACAGCGTTAAGTGGGGAAGAGGACCATCAGTACACACAGGTTGGGAGTAGAGCCATTGGTGGTAGAGTAGAGGTTATGATTACAAAGGAATGAGGCCCAAGTGCACTAGACAGGGCCCAGAACAAAGGACAGAGTCATTATTAGAGGAGCTAAGAAAGGTGCTGTCTAAGCTACAATTAAGTTTTCTGATTGAGAGGCAAATAGAACCTGACAGAAGCGGCTTGATAATAATCTGGTGGGCTTTAGGCCTTGTAAATTCAGAGGCCCAGACCTGTCTATCTCTTCACATGGGGTATATCCTAAGGGAGGTGTGAACCTCCTAGGGGAAGGCACTCTGTTGACTTTCATTACTTGGCTGGCCTATAGGTTCCTATAGGTTCCTATAGGTTCCTATGGACTTTTTCCAGCCACTTTTATTGTATTCAGTACTTTGGGATGGCTCTGTAAACAGATGAAGCCAATAATGTATTAACAGTACCAACTGAGAGAAAGTATGGTTAACTGAGGTTACTAAAAACAAAAAGCAATTCAAATCAATTGGCAATCGACAAAAAGAGTTAAAGATTTTAAAAGCTATTATTAAAATTGCTATATTGGTCTATTATGCTATGTTATATGTGTGTACATATTGTATGTCCACATGGGGAAATTTTATTAAGAGTTTTATTTTAAATGGCTTATAGATAAGATTGTCCATAAATTTAAGCTGGTAAAATCAATCAAAGATACATTTTAATTTGTGGGACCTGAATCTGTGTATCATATGTTTTAGACTTGTTGGTAGAAAGAAACTAAAAACATTTTAGATGGTTGTGCTTAAGTTTACTGGCTAAACAAACTACACCATGTTAGATATTTAAGAGGTGTTTTCAAATACATGATTCTTAAAATTTATAGAAGGCATTGGACCTTCTGGTAAATGTTTTCTTAAGTTGTTATCTAATGGTTGAAACGGTTTGCTAAGTATTCATGTGATATTGCTATTGTCAGCAAGCGATCTAGGACTTGCTCCCTCATTTCTCTATTCTAAGCCCAACTTGTTCTTTCATTTCTCTATTCTCTTCAAGGTAGGAAACTAATTCTATTATGAAGGAATCTGTAGGATGCACAATTTAATCTTTAGACCTTATAAAAGAGATGGCTAACATTTTTCTGCAATAGCATAGCCAAAATAAGAACTCAAATAATAATCTCATAGCTAGATTCACTTCGCCATCAGTGAAGTGTACAGTAAGTAGAAAAAACCTCCCTTTCAGACCAAAGGGAAAGAAAGTTTTAAAGTGAGAATATAATTTTCCTCATGGGCATTGTCTACCTTAGAAAAACTACTACAGAACATGCCTGTGACTATAGACTTGTAGTTCAGGCCACCGAAGATTAGAGATGGGAAATGGGCACTCCCTTGACTTGCATCCTCTGGTCTGCTTTAACACAAACCAGGAGGAAAAGAAAGCTCGGCATCAGAAGCAATGGGTGGCAGGCCTATTAATGGCTGATCTGTACAGTGATCTGCCCTCAAGGAGACCCAACAGGCCAGTCCACTGCAGTGGCTTTCAATGTGGTAAGCCTGGGCTTCAGCAGAAGTCAGCTTGTGAAGAGCCCTGGCAGGTCTGCCAAGAGTTGGATCACTGGAAATGGACCTGCCCTGGAGTCGAAGGATGCCCAGGTCAGAGCCACAGATCTTATTGGCTCTAAGCTGAAAAGCCCTTCACTCAGCCCAACTTCCAAAGTGACCACTGCAGCTGAGGGGATGGTCAAGTAGGGTCAGCAACATTGCAGGCAGAACTGTAAATTTCTTGTTAGAGATGCCACCTGCCTTTACCTGAACTGAGATAACTTCTAAAAAAGAATTTCCTAATAAAGAAAACTAACCCTGCCGGCGCCGCGGCTCACTAGGCTAATCCTCCGCCTTGCGGCACCGGTACACCGGGTTCTAGTCCCGGTCGGGGCACCGATCCTGTCCCGGTTGCCCCTCTTCCAGGCCAGCTCTCTGCTGTGGCCAGGGAGTGCAGTGGAGGATGGCCCAAGTGCTTGGGCCCTGCACCCCATGGGAGACCAGGAGAAGCACCTGGCTCCTGCCATCGGATCAGCGCGGTGCGCCGGCCGCAGTGCGCTACCGTGGCAGCCATTGGAGGGTGAACCAACGGCAAAAGGAAGACCTTTCTCTCTGTCTCTCTCTCACTGTCCACTCTGCCTGTCAAAAAAAAAAAAAAAAAAAAAAAGAAAAAAAAAAAAAAGAAAAGAAAACTAACCCTGACTTTTGAGCTCAGGAGATACTATCCTTGAGGAAGTCACTCTTGAGCTGAGATCTGGTGCATGGACTGGAGTTGCTATACAGGAACTGGAAAATGTACTTGAATTTTCTATTGCCAGAGGCTCTTTTGTAAGGTATATTTTATCAGACATATCTCCTCTCAGCTTACAAATTAGTTCTTTAAAGTTAGCATGACTATTCTTTAAACAGAACCTGAACTCTGTTCCTCATTCTCCCTCAAACTCCAGATCCCAAATTCTTTTTTTTTTTTTTTTAAGATTTGTTTATCTATTTGAAAGAGCTAGAGAGAGAGAGAGGGAGGGTTATACAGAGAGAAAGAGAGATCTTCTATCCACTGGTTCACTCTCCAAATGGCTGTTAACAACCCAGGCTGGGCTGGGCTGGAGCCAGGAGCCAGGAGCCAGGAGCTTCTTCCAGGTCTCCCACACAGATGGCAAGGACCCAGACACGTCATCCAGCTTCCCCTATTTTTTCCAGGCTATTAGCAGGGAGCTGGATCAGTAGTGGAGTAACCAGGTCACGAACCAGCACCCGTAAGGGATGCCGATGTTGCAGATGGCAGCTTTGCCCATTACACCACAGTTCCAGCCCCCATATTTTAAATTCTAACCACTTCACTCTGTAAGTTCAACACACTCACACACACACAAACACTATAATGAAGCTAGTTCTAAGGCAGAAGTAATGATTTAACAGAATTACCGGATAATTTGAAACAGATTATTGTTTTCTAACTGTTCTGAGTTCTACTCTATTAAATTAAGAAGAGTGATTATTGCTGCCTGTGTCATGGCACAAGAGATTAAGCCGCTGCCTACAAATGCCAGCAACCTATATGAGTGCTGGTTTGAGTCCCAGCTGCTCCACTTCTGACCCAACTCTTTGCTAATGCACCTGGGAAAGCAGCAAAAGATGGCCCAAGTACTTGGGCTCCTGCACCCAGGGAGACTTGGTTTATGGCTACTGGCTTATGGCCATTTGGGGAGTGAAACAGTAGACGGAAGATCTCTCCTCTCTTTCTCTCTTTCACTCTCTCTTTCTCTCTATCTCTGTAACTCTGCCTCTCAAATAAATAAATAAAACTTATAGTTTTTTTTTTAAAAAGAAGATTGTTTAAGGGAGTTTTATCTTATTGAGAATATGAATTCCAACCCCCCAAAATAAATGGATATGACAGGCTTTCTAATAACTCATAACTATTTATTGGTTAAGTAAAAGATATATTGTGACTTATACAGATTTGATCTTTATATCATTACTGAATTAAAAGACTGAATATCAGCCTTTTCTCCTATATTTTCTACCTCCTACATTCTCTAGCTCTGAATCTGAAATCCCAGTAACACCATTATTTCTAATCATGCAAATATCCTCCTGATAAACCACATAGGTAAACACATTACAAAGCACAGTCACCTTACGGCTCTTAGTCTGTAGTTCTTACTTTGGAATGGAAAAATAGAAGAGCGAATGGACACTTTGCTTCCTGAAAAGCCACCCAGCACAACCTCTCAATAAAACGACACCTTTTTAATACCAAAGATGAATGAACAAGCAGGCTGAATTTATGGGAGTGCTTCTAGTAAAAAGTGAGCAGACCAGTTTTATTCTGGGAGTGGTGCCAACACCTCTCTGGCTCACTGTTTAAGTGTTTGAAAAGAAAGCATTGCAATGTCATGACAGAGGTGCTTTTGTCATATGCCCAAGCTGACTGACATGGGGAAGTTTTGCTGGAAGTTTTTGGCTCCATCAAGTTTCCACGGTAAATTTATAAATTCAACACTCAAAATATTCAACTTGTCTCCCTATGAGTCTGTTTTGTTGTCTTTGTTTTTTGTTTTTGTGATGTCCAAAACATCCTTGTGATATCTGATCATTTTGAAAGAAAATGTTTTCAAAGTAGCCATAACAGCAGTTTGGCACCAAGAACAACAAAAGACATTCTATCTTAAAACCTTGCATGACTTTTAATATGAAATAAATGAGCTATTTGCAATGATGCAAAACTTTAAAAATCATATTATAAAACAGAGGAATTTGTGAGAAAGAAAATGAAATTACTGTAAACTATATGATTTTCTTTAAGATTTATTTATTTGCAAAGATGACTTGAAGAGGGTGGCAGAGACAGAGGCACAGAGGTGTTACATTTGCTGGCTAACTCCTCAATGTCCAAAAGGCCAATGCTGGACAAGGCTGAACCCAAGAGCTTTGTGTTCTATCCAGGTCTACCATGTGTGTGGCAGGGACCAAAGTAATTTTCTGCAGATTTCTCAGGCAAATTAGCAGGGGGCTTCATCAGAAGTAGACCAGTTTGGACTTGAACTAGCCCTGATATTTGATGCCAGCATTGTAGGCTGCAATTTAACCCACTGCGTCAAAACACAGATCCCAAAGTATATGATTTTTAACAAATAGCAAGATATGAACCCAAAATTTTCTCCATTGCTTATGAGCTATATGAATTGAAAGCAATTTCTAAAACTTACTTCGGACCTCAGCCACTTACATTAAATACAAGAATAATAATATCAAATAAGTGTCATATGGTAGTGCAGATTGATGAGTTCACTTACCAAGATTACATGGGAGTCTGTCTGTTATTATGAAATGACATCTCTGCTGTTGTTTTTTGTAGTTGTTGTTATTCGACTGCCTTCCTTAAGTCAACTCTGAAGCAATAACTTTAGTTTCTAATTATTTCTAGTTGTAACTTCAAAAATGATTTTTTGAAGTTTTATTTATTTGAAAGGCACAATGTCAGGAGACACACACACACATGCACACACACATGGGGGAGAGAGTGAGAGAGAGAATGTTTAGGTTCACTCCCCAAATGCTCACAATAGCCAGGATTGGGCCAAAGGAATGCCAGGAACCAGAAACTCCATTCATGTTCCCTACATGGGTGGCAAGGAACCAAGTACTTGAGCTGTGACCTGCTACCCTTCCATTATCAGGAAGCTGAATTGGAAGTGATCTGGAAGCTGAACCCAGGCATGCTGATATGAGATGTGAACATCCCAAGTGGTGGCTTAAACACTGAGCCATAATACTCATCCATTCAAAAATCATTTGTAAAATTGTATTTCAAATTTTATGAAGAATAACAGTTACAATGAATGATGCACTAAAGAGAAAACAACCAGAGAGTAAAGAGCAGATAACAGATACAAAATAGTTGGAATCTTTCTCTTAGCAATTTGTACTCATCCTAGGGTCCCTGGACCAATACATGGAAACACACTTTGGACTTCGTTAATTAACACTTCATCAATAAAAATGTTCTCATTTGGAGGAAGAGTATCCTAAGATAGTATTTCAGCAAACTCTGTGTTCATTTTCAAAGTGTATTATAAAAGTAGAAATTAAACTTTTTATTAAATTGTGGAAAAATTCTTTTCATTTCATGCCTCAGTGAAGTGTTAGTAAATTACATGGAGTAAAGAATCTACTGCAGAACTAAGACCTTAAACAATGCTAGGAGACTCTGGGGAAATAAAGCACTGGATGGAGGTGACTGGCGGATCAGAGAAAATTCACCAGTTCAGGGTCAAAATAGGATGCTGGCTATGAAACACTCTTCATGTCTCTGCATTTACTGATGGGGAGGCCTGAAGCTGCTTTCCCTTTAGCAAGGCAAGCAATTGCCAAGCAGCATGAAGTTGGGAATCAAGAACAAAGTGAAATTTCCAAAGACTATTATTCATCTACCAGCACTGCCAACAACACAATGAAGTCCCCACAAGGATCAATTGAAACTCTGTCTAATTCTCACTGTAGCCAACCTGGACTGCACGAATGACCTACAGAAGCCACTGTGTTCCTTGCTGGCCCTACACACACACTTGGCTCTACAAAATTAGTGTGGATGTTCAATGGGAGGGGAAGCAGCTGAGGGGCCTGGCTATCCTGTGTCACTGAGGTGAGCCAGCTGATCAACAACGTGTTTTTTTCCTACAGAGTGTAAGAACTGCTGCTTCATCATTGCCTTCCAGAGCTCTGGTGCATTTCTCTATGGTCTTTTCTCATCCAGAGCCTTATAAGGAAGGGAATCTGAGAAACATAGTTGTAGATTAGCAAAATTGACACAGGATCAAACCACATCAATGCCTTAAATATAAACCAAATTCTGCTGGTTTCACTGTAATACATTGAACATATCTATTATAAAAAGATACATAACCCTAAGAGTTGTGCTAATACACAGTGTAGGTCCATGTAAGAAAATAAATAAAATTATAGGCACTATGTTTTACTAGTCACTCATGTTTCTCCTGTACTGTACTAAGGTCATAAACTTCTGCAAGATTTTCTGTTGGCTCAAGTCTGTCAAATATAATCTCTTGTTACTCAGGCTCAGGGTGAAACTCAAAAATAATGTGCAGTTAGGAGCAGCACATGGGAACAGAATCTGCACTTTCCTTTTTTTATATAATATTAGATATTTGTGCGTTGAAGTTCAAAATCTATAGAATAGAACACAGTAAAATGTTATGCACTGATTTTCATTGTTATTCCCCAAAGACCATTCTGCAGCTGTCCCTGTGCCCAACACTCCTGTTTCCTATCTCATTCTCCCGCTGGAAAAGAGCTCTCCATTCTCCCTTCACATACCAGGTCAGATCTCCTTATGGATAATCAAACTGTAATCTCTTGTGCGAAGAAACATTCTCTTGTTGTTGTTGTGTCTGATCTTCATAGAAATTATGGAGTCAGAAGGAATGCTTTCTTAACAGAGGATTGTGAAAGTATGCATGAAACAATCCAATTCCTTTAAAATGGATCTGCTTTGTGCAAATCTTAACCCTTGCTGAAGATCAACAGAGGTCCTAAAATATAAATGAAAAATTCCAAAAATAATTAATACCTATGCTTTAAATCCTGCACTGTTCTGAGTAGTTGTGATGGCATCTCATCATTTTTTTGTTGTTGTTGTTCCATTCTTCCTGAGACATGAGTCATTCCTTGGTCCAGCACATACACTTTATACACTACCTGCTCATTGGTCACTTTAGTAGCTGTCTTGGTTAGGTTGGCTGAACTGATGCTGAAGTGCTGGTGTTCAAGCAACCTTTATTTTACTCAATAATGACCCCAAAGTACATACTATTGATGCTGGTAGTTGTGTTGTAGTATATCATAAAAATTGTTCTCTTTTAAAATTATTAGTCATCTGTTACCAATTTATAGATTCAACTTTAAGAGAGGTATATATGTATAGGAAAAGCCCAATGTATGTGACAGTTTGGTACTGTCCATGGTTTCATGCATCTTCCTGGTGGATCTTGGAAGGTATCCTCTGTGGATAAGCGAGGACTCTTACACTTGTTTTATGTTTTAATTTGTGTTTTTGCTTAGTATTTAAAACTCTTTCACCAGAATGTCAGTGTTTATGAGGATGGTTGAGCTCTTCCAGAGGCATCATTAAGTCCCTGAGTTTTTGAATGATATTTTCTAATTTTAAGTTTCTATTTCTACTTCTTATGTATGTTTAATATAGAATGAATGTTCATTGACAAACTTTAGTCTTTCTCTTTTTATTTCATGTAGAAATTGTATGCAACTAAAGTAATATTTCCTGGAAATATATTAACATCTTTTAATGGGCACCTGCACATTGTCTGTTTTACAAATATTCCTTGGTATTTAATGCTGTTGATTTTATCTCTAATTTTGCAAAGAAATAGATATGTAGACTTTTTTTCAGTTTTGCTCAGGTTAGTGAAACTAGACATTTAGGAAGAATTTTTTTCTACTATAAACATTTATATATTTTATTTAACATTTTTATTTTGAATATTACTTAAATTTGAATAACTAATACCATTACCTCCTAGGTTAAAAAAATCCTTCTAATGTCATTTCATCTTTTCTAAGAACTTACTTATGCCAAATTAACTTTTATTGTATACTTTGTAGTAAATTCAGCTACTTAAAATTTTCCCTAAGCTAATCAAAAGTGGGAAGGCTTAAAAATGAAAGCCATAGAATAAATGTGATAAGGCCACTAAATTCTTAATTAACAATGATTTCACATCATTTAATTGTATATTTATTCCTATAGTTATAATTATTATAAATTAACATTGTAGATATTGTGTTGTTATTTTTTTTAGCTTAACTTTCTTTCTTTTTCTTCCTCCCTTTCATTCTTCTTTTTTTTTAAGCATAACCCCAAATAAAGATACTACGCTTATCAGTCATAACTTGGCATTATAAAAAGAGATATATTTGACACTAAAGTATGGTGTAAATAATTTAATGATTCATCCAGCATATAATTTGTATTTAAAAGAAAGTTTCCCTCTGTTGAATATCACAGTGCAAAGAGAAAGGCTTGTTTATAGTGGAATTTCAAAGAATTTAAAATTATATAGTCTGTACATCTTAAAAGCAATCTATGCCATCGTTCAGAATTATTTTTCTCTAAAACGAGACTAGAGAATTTCCCTACAGCAATGGTGATTAGGGACACTGAAATGAAAAATGGAATCTCTAACATGAGTGATATTTCTGGTTTTAATTAAATTGACCTTAACAGTACCCATATGGTTCTGTCTTTAAGTTGAGGAGGATTTAATGTGTACGTTTTTACAGTAATGGCCTCTTAGGGATAACACTTAAAAGATCTCATTTGCATATTTTGATTTAAATGTCTTCATCTTCAGGGACACATACTACTTTACTTAAGTCATTTTTCCTATTTCTCAACTTTTATTCACTCAGAATCCAAAGTTTGGAGTCTCAGTGGTTGTAGAAAAATATGCTAATATAAATTTAATAGCAGAACATAAGTAGTAGAACACTTAGGATGTCTCTTAAGATCTTTTTCTTATATTCTTTTGTTTCATACTCCATTAATAATCACATCTGCTCCTATAAATTCCATTCAATTTTAGTGTGGGTGATTCTATTACTACAAAACCCACATCAAACACTTGCCTTCGACTGCTTTATGGTTCTTTGTTTCAGGGAGTTCTGTAACTTTTCTATGTCATGGAAACAATAAAAACTAATGTTCAAGTTAGAATGCCTGGAGCAGACATCAAGGTGCAATGGTTTAAGCCAGCCCTTGGTATGCCCACATTTTACATTGAAGTTTCTGTTCTAGCCCTGGCATCTCTGCTTCTGAAGCAGCTTCCTGTTAATGTCCCAGTGAAGGCACCAGATGATGGTACAGGTAATTGGATTCCTGCCACCCATGCAGGAGGCCGGGATGGAGTGCCATGCTCCTGGCTTTCTCTGGGGTTGCCACGAGTGCTGTGGGCATTTGAGGAGTGAACTACTGGTTAAAAGATTCTCTGCATCCCCAACCCCTGTCTCTTGTTGTAACTCTGCCTTTCAAATAAACAAAAATAACTCCTACCAAAAAAAAGTTAGAAAACCCTGAACACCCACTGCAAGTTTCTCCTACTTATTTCTGGGATGCCTCACAGAATCGACCCTTGTTCTGTGGGGCAGGCCTACTCACAGTCATCCATTGGTACCTGGATTTCACCTTAAACATGCCTGCCCTCCTTGTCTGCTGTATCCAGTGTGAGAAGCACAGTCTTAGTCTCTCCTGCTCTGAGTTTAGGATCCTGCACTGTGGTTTCTGGGGTTCGTTACAGGGTTGTGGGGAGAAAGGAGCACTGCTGCCTATACCCAAATACGCACTGCTGGTTCTCATATGCGCAGAGACTTTCATGGATGTAGGTCCTCTAGTTTGGCCAGTTCTTTATTAACTTAAGAAAATATCTATTAAGTGAATCAATTAGTCATGTAATAAGTTAATCTTCTTATACCTCTCTTTCTACACAAAAAATAATTTGCTATTTCTAAACAGTAAAAAAAAAAAATCAAATGATGCAGAAAAAAGAATAAAATACTGTTTCCACAGGTGTCATCAAAGTTTAAAAATCTATCTGAACTAAGTTTAGTATCCTACCAACTACTATTAATATCTTTGGAATCTCTCACCCTTAAATTCCACATTTTTCACTCATCTTGAATCAGCTGATGTATGTGCATGAGTCTTTTAATTTTGGATCTGGCAGAGACTCTGACTATTCAAACAATAGGAGAGGAGGAAGAAAGAGAATATAAAGAATATACTTACAGGTAGAGAGAAAGAAAGAAATGACTGGGTTTAGGAGCTAGTTTAAACCACTACTTATTCACAAACAACGTAGTTGATAACAAAAAGGACCCAAATGACATATTATGTAAATGTTGATATAGTAACATCATAGCTTAAACTAAAAGGCAAAATAGGCTTATAAAACTACTCTGGTTAGGGAAAATACAAAACAGCCAGACAGGGTAGATCATTTACTGCAATTAGGTGTTTACTCTGTTATGTAGACAATTAGAAACAAGATAATTTTGATGCTATGTTTGTGAATAGAATGTAAATATTAATCTAAAGCTACACTTGCAGATTAGTAATTTTTGATTTTTAAAAAATTTTCTGGGGGCCGGCGCTGTGGCATAGCAGGTTAAGCTGCCGCTTGTGTGCCAGCAACCCATATGGGTACTGATTAGAGTCCTAACTGCTCCACTTCGGATCCAGCTCTCTGCTATGGCCTGGGAAAGCAGTAGAAGATGGCCCAAGTCCTTGGGCCCCTGCACACACATAGGAGACCCAGGGAAGGCTCTTGGCTCCAGGCTACTGGCTTCAGATCTGCACAATTCCGGCCATTGCTGTCATTTGGGGAGTGAACCAGCAGATGGAGGACCTCTCTCTCCTTCTCTCTCTCTCTTTTCCTCTCCTTCTTTTTGTGTAGCTCTTTCAAATAAATAAATGAATCTTTAAAACAATTTTTTTTCTGCAAATTGACAACTTATAATAATATAATTTACAAGGTATCAACTAATGTTATGATCTATGCATATGATATTGAATAACCAAAAAGTTAATTAACATATCCATCGCCAGAGTCCTGCTTTACAATGTAGACATCAAGATTATTGATCATAATAGAGAAACAAACCTCAGAACTCCTATCATTATTTATTGCAATCTGAATAATAAAGACATCGAAATTTACTAATTTAATTTGCAGGTTAACAACGGACCTTTGTACTGATGAGTGCCAAATAGTCATATATCATCTATGTTAGAAGATTCACAGTTCAACACTAAGGTACAGTGATTCGTCATTTATCCCTCAGCATTTAAAAAATGGGAAAATAATGCACTATATGTGACCAGTGTACAGATTATATTATCTAAACTAATTTTCATATTGAAAAATTCAAATATTTTCCTCCCATGGAAGGCTATGATTAGCCTCAAATTTATTTTTCATATTATTATTCTTTACAAAATTTCCAAATGTTCTGCTAATCATTAAAAGATTAGCATTTGCATTAAATGATTAACATGCACTGCTATGTCAATATACTATGAAATTAAAACATAAAATAGGGATTTTGAAAGGATGAAATAAAATGTTTTAAAACATCTTGCTAATTGTAATGGTTTCATAATTGTATTCACTTATATCTTAAAAGCACTATGTTCACCATTCAGAGTAATTGTTGCAAATTGAAATTTTAACTACAGTCATGCATCACATGATAATATTTTGGTCAATGATAAATCACCTATAAGTTTAAAGTATATATTAATTTCTTATTTCTAAGTTACCATAAGTGGTATATTTATTGTTTAACTATTTATCAGTGTCTTGTATATAGGAAGATGGAACATATTAATAAACAATGTTTTCTCCTCAAATTGTTCATATCTGAAGAGTCTCGTCACATCATAGGTGAGAGTTTTTAGCACAGAATGGCAATGCATCCTTCCTAGTGTTGCTGCACAATGTATTACGCATGTATTTGTGATGACACTAGTGTAAACAGCACTATTGTACTGCAACTTACATAAAAGTGGAGTTTGTACAATTATGTATAGGTTATGATACTCATTATGATAAGTGACCTGTTAGTGACTTATGTATTTATTATGCTATACTTCTTAGAGTTGTTTTAAGGTGCACTCCTTCTAGCTTTCTGTTTTAATGGTTAATGTAGAATAGTGTGTAATATTACATTGGGAACAGCCTCATTTCTCTGTTTTATTTAGTCTCTAGATTACATCAAGACCATGCAAAGTGATTGACATATATCATCTTGGTTTGTGTAAATATACTATGTAGAGTTTGCAAATGATGAAATTGGCTAATGACACAGTTCTCACATTGTGTTTTCACCATTAAATAATGCATCCTTTTAAAAGTCTAAAGGATTTTGCTAACTTATTTACATATCTGGTTAAATTTCCATGTGTTTTCCTCCTACAAACATTGGAGAAATGTCAAATCTCCATTTATTTTCCTGATTACGTCTTTTTTAATATTGTATGACTTATGATACATTTAAAGGATGTTTGTTGAAAGTCCCATTGTGAGTCAGATTTTACTTAATACATGATAATACTCATATAATCCATGAAGCTCCTAAATCTCACTCTTCAAATATTTGACACCTATAAAAGTTTCCAGATAAAATAAACTAGTTCTAGTAACTTTATATATATATGCTCAAATAATTCATAATTCTCTATCAAATTCATAAGGAATTTCTCAATCTGCCATCCAAATATTCTATAACAAAAGCTTTGATACAATATTTTTACTGAGCATCTCATTAAAATCTTTTAAGCCTTCGACTGGACACTCAAAAAGATCTCTTTATTATTTCTTGGATGAAACATTTCTGCTTTAATGCCTTTGTTCAAAGTATCCTTTATCCTTCTGAGGCCTTCCCCACTCTCAGAACTATGAGTGTTGAAATTCTATTATCTTTCTAAACTTCTCTCAAATGTAACCTCTGCTATGTCACCTACTTTGATTCCACCAACAAGGCATCACCTCTTCCCTCTTTGTAGTCCCATAGCACTTAATACATCTTGTACAACAGTTACAACAGTCTGCTCTGTAGCACAGTTGTTTATGAATACTTTCTCCTACTAAAAATATACAACCAGCCAAACAATGTTTCTTGACAAATACCCTTCCACTCTGCACAATGCTCTATCAATAAATAAAAGTTAGTGAAATGAATGAATAAGCCAGTGATCTATACTAGTATTTAAAAGGATAGTTCAGAGGTAATAGCTCTTTGCTCTTTAGAATTTACAATAAAATGATTGATGGCACTAAAAAAAAAAACTACTCCATATTGTATTATGGATAATGTTACATATTTTATGCATGTTATGCATGAGTACCTCTCAGTATAAATTTAACTTTTGTAATTTAGCTTATTTTTTAGAATTTATATCTTTAATTTATTTCTTCTCTCCTCTAATGTCTTAAAATACTGATTTCTTTGTGTACTCATTATTTCACTAAACCTTTATTTAGAGGATTTCAGTTATGTGTACAAATTTACATGATATTGTATTCATATCATGAGTTCAAAGTCAGATTTCCTTTTGCTTTTAAATTGGGGGATTTCACAAATTATCAAGTCTCCTTTGATGAGGAATTTTGCTGACATTCTCTGTTCCAGGTTTAGGACAGTTTTCATTATAACAGGCATGCTCTGTTTTAGTTTAATGGAATATATATAGCTAATAACCCTGAAGACCAAGATAATATAGTGAATTTAAGCATGAGGATTCAGAATACCTACTATAAAGTATATTTATGATTGTAAAATGTATTTCAGAAGTGTCCATTACTAGGCAGAGTAAAAAACAAGGGCTGTGAGGCTGAGAGAACTTAAACATTTGTGGAAGATGGATTTAAAAAAATAAGTTTATCTTAGCATAAAAATTTTGAAACCCATGGGTCTTTTTTTTTCATAATATGCATTTCCATGAGCTTTTTCTAGTAGCCTTGTACACCCATTTATATGCACTCTTTATCCTTCAATCCTAAGCACTGTGAGATGTTTTATGACTAAATAGGTAACACATCTGTGAAATTTTATGGTTAAATCAATAAAAATCCTTGGCTCATGTTTTATTCAAACAATTCTATCATGTTGAAAGATAGTTCTCACACTATGTTCTCATGAGAATTTGGGGTCAGAGAATCTGCTTTGAAGTTCTGTTTCTTCTATTATGTATTCTCTAGGAGATAAGAGGCAAGAGATCTTTCCTATGCTTTTCATGACTTGACAACCAAGATAACAATATTAGATACCAGATCACATTTATTTTTGATATTCATGTCTAGAAATTAGCTGCGGCTACAGAAGCATTTGAGTTACAAATACCAGTTAGCATATATTATTTAACTTTCTGAGAGTGATTTTGTATTTAGTTAATCTACTTAAACTGTATTCGTATTCATTTAGACTAAGTGTAAAACACCCACTGTGCTCATTGTGCCACAACACCAGCCCTCTGGTTTTGTGTCATGTAATTGTTCATGATATTGTTTTAGGGTTCTTTATATTTCTTTAAATTCATTAATAATTCCCCCTTTTATTGTTGGCTTTGGTTTATCTTTTTTTAACTAGTAAATCTAGAAAAAAGATTTCTTAGTTTTATCCATATTTTCAGAATTAATTTCTGGTGAGTCAGGCACTGTGGCACAGAGGGTTAAAGCCCCAGCCTGCCACACTGGCATCCCATATGGGTGCTGGTTCCAGTCCTGATTTCTCCACTTCCCATCCACCTCCTTGCTAAATGTGCCTGGGAAAGCAGCAGTGGATGGTCCAAGTCCTTAGGCTCCTGAACCCTCATGGGAGACCTGGAAGAAGCTTCTGGCTCCTGGCTTCAGATAGGCTCAGCTCCTGCTGTTACAGCCATTTGAGGAGTGAATCAGAGGATGGTAGACCTCTCTCTCTCTCTCTCTCTCTCTCTACTTCTCTCTGCAACTCTGTCTTTCAAATAAATAAAACAAACATTTTTAGAAAAAAATAATTAACTTTTAGTATTGGTTTTATATATCATTTCTATTCTATATTTTATTTATTTACTTATTCAATTTTTATTATTTCTCTGGGTGTGATTTGATGTTTTTTCTATGTCTCAAACATAATTATATGTTTTTGAATGAAAGCTTTACTTTTTTTGGGTGTATTTATGGCTCTAAAGTTTCCTCTAACCATTGCTTTAGTACATCCCATAAGTTTTAGTATATTATGTGATTATTTTCGATTGTCTCATCATATTTTCTAACTTCCATTTAGGTACCTCCTTTGACCCATTGGTTTATTAGTAGTGTTTTATTTAATATTCTCCATTTGTGTGTTTCCCAAATTTCTTTTTTTATTATTTCATTCCATTGAACTATTAGTTCAGACTTTCTACTTTTATTGAGACATGTTTTATGATCTAATATTTTGTTTTGTTGAAGAAAATTTTATGTGCGATTGAAAAGAATTGGTATTCTAACTATTTCACTCTTCTAAGTCTCTTTCCCCCTAATTTTGTTGTTGTTTCTCAAACAGTATAGCTCAGGGCTTGCATGCTTTCACCCTGAGGTGACTATGATATTAATAGGTCTCTCTTCTACTATCTCCTTCCCTAATGCAACTGTTAATTCGCTCTGCTCCTATAAACCTCAGCTGCAGGAGCTGATGGCTGATTGCTCTATTGTTCTAACCATTCCTTGGGACACAAATTGCTCCACAGTTTGCTTCTATTAAATCTAGACTTCTGCAGAGGCACGTGTAGAGGTGAGTCTTTGTGGTATATTTGGATTCTAGGAGGGTCCATTTTAGCTGTCTCTTCCCCTGATTCTCTCTGGTAAGCTACCTGCACTGAAGTTTAACCTTTGATTTTATTACTTATCACTAAAATCTCCTTTGTTGTAGACCACCCTTGCAGTTGAACTTCCTCACTCTTTCTCAAATACAGGAAGTTCCCACAGGAAGACTTCACAGTGACTACTGCCTTTCTGGACAAAATCTCTGAGCCTCTTTCCAAAGCTCTTGGAATGATATTCCTGCATTAGCACTACGGTGAAAGACACAGACAGCAGACTACTGTCTTTTTTTTAAAGATTTATTTATTTACTGGAAAGGCAGAGTTACACAGAGAGGAAGGAGAGGCAGAAAGAGAGAGAGAGGTCTTCCATCCTTTGGTTCACTCCCCAATTGGCCGCAGTGACTGGAGCGGATCCAGGGAGCTTCTTCTGGGTTTCCCACGCGGGTGCAGGGGTCCAAGGACTTGGGCCATCTTCTACTGCTTTCCCAGGCCATCACAGAGAGCTTGATTGGAAGAGGAGCACCACAGTGCTGGCAACAGTAGACTATTGTCTTATCTGTCTCTTTCACACAGGAACATTTGTTCCACAAGTGTACAGGGATGAATGTGATCCAAGCCCCCATTATCTCACTCCATCATTATTGGGTTTGAACCTCTGCCTCATGACTGCTTGCTACCCTTCAAGAATTTGGGCTCTGCAACTCAGTTTTGGAGGATGAGAGATGTTGATGCCTAATCTTTTTGTTAATATAGCATATCCCTTGACAGGGAGTAGGGGGATAGGCATCCCCTTTTCCTTGGCTGTGCCTGCCTGATTAAGGAGTTTGAGGGAAGAAGATCAGCACTCATATGCCACAGAACCTTATTGTTCTTAACTAAGATGTGATAATTTTCTTGAACAAATATGTCTGTATTTGCCAAAGACCCTGAAGACAATTCCAAGATACTTTAAATGCTTGTGTGTAAACAAAGATAATACTTGCTGCTTATGATAGTTTCATGAATAATGGATATGCAAAGTTCCTCACATTACAGTATTGGCTTGGTGTGTTTTGTATACCAGAGAAATTTAAAAATCTAAAATATTTAAAATTTTAAAATTTAAAAAAAAGACCAAGTAGACCAAGTATAATTAATATATTTTTGGACAAGTATAATTTTGAGAGAGTAACTTTCTTTTTGTCCTATGAAGAACTTCTTAAATATCAATGAGGAATTGGTTCCAGGAGTTCCTGTGGATGCTAAAATCCTCCATGGATGCTTGAGCCTCATGAAACTTAATGTAGTATTTGCATATAACTTATGCAAACCCACCCTTATATTTTCAATTATCTCTAGATTAATTGTAGCAATGCTCTATGTGATGTAAATGATGTGTAAATAGCTTTTGTAAGGATGTGTAAATAGATTTTGTACTTTTTTGTTCGTTTTTTTTTTTTTTTTTTGCTTTGTTTTTTTTACTGGGTTGGGGGTGGGGAGTGACAAACCTGCAAATGTTGAGTACAGAGATAATTTCTTGAAATATTTTCAATCTGTGCCTGATTGAATCAATGGATGCAGAACCCTTGGAAAAGAGGGGCTGAATGTATTATAAACTAATAACAAAGTATTGTAATAAGTGAATGGGCATATAGACCAAATAGAGTCTTCAAAAGAGATCCATTAAAGTATAACATGATAGTTCAAAAGTGCCATACCTTGTTAGTAGGAAAAGTTCAGACTTTTCTTTAATTGGTACAGCATAACTTATTTTACTCATTAAAATTTTTCCTTGGTCAGAAGAATGAATAATTTTGTTATTTTTGAAAAATCATTTTAATCAAGTAAGTCACACTTTTATGAAATGCATTTTAATGATGTAAAATTATACCATGAGATGTTACAAAAACACTTAAAGGATGAAACAGAATGAGTGGAAAAGGAGGAACAGAATGAAAGAACACTGTCCTCATGGAATATGCCAGTAGTAGGGATTTGTAAAATAATTCACTGCTCCTTACTTAATAGGACTAATTCCCTTAGTAAGTTTCCATGTTTTACAGTTATTTGGGATAATTTAACAAAATACCTAGCCAAGTCTCATAGTGAGTGTAGGTGGAACCTGAGCTCTTGTCCAGCTATCATTTCGTGCTACACTGGGTTGTGCAGGTGGACTATATTTTGAGCTCCTTCACAGTTATATGCAGAGACTGACTATTCTAACAGGTGGAATGTGAAGATTTGAGATGCTCCAGTTTCATCCCTGACATGTAAAATTGTTTATGCCCCTTTTCTGTGCTCTTTCTCTGTCTGATGCAAATGTTAATAAAACTCTAGAGGATGAAAGAGACATAGGATGAAAGAAGCATGGGTCTTCAAAAAGTCATGTTGTGAAGGTTTCCTGAGAATCTTAACACCCAAGGCTCACACAGTAGAAAGATAATACTCTGGGATTTCCCAGTAGCAAAATATTAACTTTTGTGTGATTAAGCTGCTGAAATTTTAGTATCCATTTGTTAGTCCAACAAGCCTACCCCACAGGATATGTGTTTTTAAGATTTAAGCATGTTAAAATGGTGTCAGAAGAAAGCACAAATTTGAATATATAGTGCAAATGGCATCAAATTAAAGTATTACCTCCCGCATAAGATAATAAAGGGAAGAACATACAGCTTGATGAATGACTCATAAATGAAAGAGGGTATCAAGTGACCCATTGCTGTATAAGTAACGCTTCTAAAAAGCAACAATCATTCTATCTTATATCAACAAGATTTTAAGGTTTAGGATTTCAGGCCAAACTTAGTTGAGTCTTCTGCTTCATGTGTTATTGAGTGAGACTGATGGTGGATAGGTGAGATTGCTTAATTCATATGCCTGTGCCTTGGTGAAAATGGTTGGAAGACAGGATTTAGCTGGAGCTATGGACTGAAGTTTGGGGCAGTTCAGTACTAAAGGTCTTTAGAGAGTTCATAGAAAGTGCATATTATAGAAAATCACAAACATTTCAAAAATTTTATTTGCACCAAAATAAACTTTTAAATTTAATTATCCATGAACTATTTGAAATACTCTAGTATGTGTGTGCTCCCCATGTCTGAGGAGGCTGCCTAAATAGTTAAATAATAGCCCAGGCCTCCCAAAAAGAATGTTCTATGAAAGCTGGTTGAAATTTGTAAGGTGTTTATGTGGCATAGCCTCGGAATTCTAACTCCATTGCAAGGGTGGATAAATTCATTTCTACTCTTATTGGAAAATGTAGCACATAACTTTTTTTTTTTTAGCAATCTGTAGGGAAGAATCAATTGATAAGGATATTTGTTTATTTTTACAACCTCTGGGGGAAAATGCTCAGAAATTTCTATCGACTGTATATGACAAGGCTCCAAAACAATATTTTTGAGAATTCTGAGGAGTTAAATGATCTATTAGGCCTGCTGGTTTGAGTCTTTTTGGAAGCAGGCGTTAAGATGGAATAGGTTTGCAAAGGACTCATTTGATTAGGAGTCTATGAAAATCAAAGAACAGAAGGGATGAGAGTTAACAAGGAGATGTTTTAGATCAAATTCAGGACTGTACACTGTTATAGAGGACTATACAGGAAGGATGAGGGAGTGGGACGAGTCTCAGATCCAAGTGCAGCTCTGAGAAAGTCTTAATGAGGATCATGGGGAGTTCGAGAGCAAACAATGTGCATGCAAGGAGCCTTTCATCAGACAGAATTGACACCCAGTTGCCTGCGCCAGGCCCCATTATTGGTTAAGAGCAGCCCAGGGAGAACATGACTGTAAGCGAATGCTGCTATGGACCCAAGGTGGTGGCAGCCGTAGTCGATGTGCCACCTGCATTGCTCACCATGAATTTCTCTTGAAGAAACACCTGAGCAGTGCACCTCCATGGCTACCACATTAGAAGTGAGAACAGTTGATAAAATATGAAAAATTGTCTTATGGGGAAGAGTTGACAAAAAAACACAGTGGTGGATTCTGTACTGTTGACAGAACTGAGCTTGGTATCCATAGATTTGGGTAACATAGGTTTCTTGTGAATTTCTGTGGATCAGCAATCCAGATTTGACATTCAATTCTTTTTAAGTAGATAATCATTTATTTGATAAGCATAAAAACTGAGAAAGCTCTTGTCCATTTGTTCACTACCCAAATGCTCACATTAACTAAGGCTATACTCAGGCTGAAGCCAGAAGCTGGTAACTCAGTCCATTCTCTCTTGTAAGTGGCACAGAACTAAATATCTGAGTAATTGATCTGCCATCCCAGGATCTGCATTAACAGTAAGCTGGAAAAGGGAGAGACAAGAGCATATCAAACTCAGGTACTCTGATGTGGGATGCAGATGTCTTAACCGGCATCTTAACTCCCTCAACATTAAATTCTTGTTCCTTTTCTTTCTTCTTACTTTAGTGCTTTTTTGCTTTTTTTAAATTATAATGTGATTCACATAATTAACTTGATGGAGAGGAAAGATTTGAACTAATTCAGAACACACATTCTGAAGATTAAAAAAAAAAATCTAGGTTTTGTTGTTGTTGTTGTTTTTGTTGTTCCCTAATGAGGTTGATGCTGCTAAAAGCATCCCTGCATGAACAAAGGAAAGAGAGGATAAAGGAGAGAAGTAAGATTATAGATTGGATGCATTTTACATACATTGCCAATTTCACGTTCCCAGAATAGGAGGTATAAATCAGTACAGAAAAATCTAGGTAAATACATTATCAGTATTTTTTATGTCATGCTAAATTGTGGCAATAAAGGGACAATCAGAAGACTGTATGTAGATCACTTCATAGTATACCATGAAAACACAAAATATCTTTTGGAGGCATTCAGATCATGTTCTGACTTGGATATACAGTGTTAAACTTTCCTTCTGAATTTCCTCTTTAAACACTTATATGTTATTTATAAAATATCAAATTCAGTTAGCATATACAATTATTAAGCTGCTATCAGATTTTATTTAAAATATTGGCCATTAAACAGATTTATGGCTGTTTTACTTTTCTCAAAGTAAGTCTGTTCTCATTTTTCATATCATGATAGGTAAATGTTTCAACATGTCCATTATTCAGTTTCAGAAAATATAGTTACACCATATTTATATTACAGAAGATTTAACAGTAAGAAATCACTCAAATGGTTTGTCATTACTAATATACATTTATAATAATTTGCTTAGTTTATAGAAATTTAACTCTTTGAAGACAGAGCCAAAGTAATTCATGATTTGATTACTTTTATTTTCATATGTTCCATATAAATTATCTTATAACTCAATAAATCAGACATTGAAAGAGATCTAATTTTATAAATTAATACAACATTCAGGTTAAATTAGTGTTGTTCATAGCTGAAACCACAATGCAACATTGTTCAGCTTTGTTTTATTTTTTATGTGTCTTTAAAATATATTCAGTAGAAATTTTCCTCACTGCCCTGGATGAAAACTCAGCTGGTATCAGGAATTTTCTTGTCACACATCATGTCCTCATGTTATGCAATAAAATATCATCTTGCTTTTTTTTTTTTTTTTTTTTTGACAGGCAGAGTGGACAGTTGAGAGAGAGAGAGAGAAAGGTCTTCCTTTGCCGTTGGTTCACCCTCCAATGGCTGCCGCGGCCGGCGCGCTGCGGCCGGCGCACCCCGCTGATCCAAAGGCAGGAGCCAGGTGCTTCTCCTGGTCTCCTATGGGGTGCAGGGCCCAAGCACTTGGGCCATCCTCCACTGCACTCCCTGGCCACAGCAGAGAGCTGGCCTGGAAGAGGGGCAACCGGGACAGGATCGGTGCCCCGACCGGGACTAGAACCCGGTGTGCTGGCGCCGCAAGGCGGAGGATTAGCCTATTGAGCAGTGGCGCCGGCCATCATCTTGCTTTAAAAGTTGAGTTTCCTATCCCCATTATAGTAATGCAAACTTTGAAATTAGCTTACAGATGTCTATCATCCCCAGCTCAGCGGCTGCCAGGAGGGATCCCTGGACCAGCAGGGACCTCCTCTGGCTTCTGGCTTCTTCATTTGTGCTTCCTGTCTAACTGCTTAAGCTGGCTTCTGAGAAATGAGAATGAAGAGAGAAGTAAAAAGGGAGCAGAAAGGTTTTACCTTGTGCTGTTGAAGTGTAATTGCTATTGTGAGTTTCATTTTAATTTAGTAGGCTTTTAAAACTTCAGAGGGGATTAGTTTTCACTCATTTACTTTATCATCATTCATCATACTGGAAATTCTTACAAATCAGCTAAGAAGATAGATTGTTCTCTTTTTCTTCTGAACCAAAAATAAATAAATAAATAAAATTGGCGTAAAGCCAATGTTTACATACCTTTAATTCTTTTTTAGCTTATAAATTTCAAGTATACATGCTTTAGTTATATATACAAAGCAAAATGACCACTGCAGTAAGCAATTTTACAAATCTTTTGCTTTGCATAGTTTATTTTGTGGAAATAACACTTAAATTCTACTCTTTTGACAAATTTTCACTGCAAAATGCTGTTAACTATATTTTTTGGCTGCAGATTGGATATCTAGACATATTTAACCAATTTGAAAATTTGAAGATCAGAGTTATATATAGAGAGAGATCTTCCATCTGCTTTCCAGATGGCTGCAACAGCCAGGGCTATGCCAGGCCAAATCCAAGAGCCAAGAGCATCTTCCAGGTCTCCCACATGGGTAGCAAGAGCCCAAACATTTGGGCCATCTTCTGCTGCTTTTCCGAGGCTATTAGCAGGGTGCTGGATCGGAAGTGGAGCAGCTGGGGCATGAACTGCTGCTCACATGGGATACCAGTATAGCAGATAGTGGCTTTACCAGCCACCCCAATATTTAACTATTCTTATAGCAGGTGAATATACTTTAAACTAATTATCCCAATTTCCTCCCCAAGCCTGAGCCTGAAAATCACCTTTAAACTCTGTCTGTTCTACATTTTAAAACTCTCTCTCTCTCTTTCTCTCTCTCTCTCTCTCCATATATATATATATATATATATATATATATATATATATACACCTTCACACTTGTTTGGGTGGCTATTATAAAAAAAGAGATAACATATGTTAACAGGAATTTGAAGAAAAATGAACTATTGTACTGTGGGAATGTAAATTGATACAGCAACTAGGGACATATTATGGAAGTTCTTCAAAAAATAAAAATAGATATGATCCTGAATTCCAATATTCTGGCATATGTACCCCAAGAAAATGAAATTAGTGCTTTCAAGGAACATCTGTACTGCCATGGCCTTTGCAGCATGATCAATAACAGCCAAGATATGGAAATAGCCTAAGTATCCACTGACAAATGAATGGATTAGGAATTGGCTATTAAAGACTACAGAGCTGAATATCTATGTTTTGTTCTTTTTAAAGATTAATTCATGCATTTGAAAGTCAGAGTTACAGAGAGGGAGAGAGAACAAAGTAGGAGAACAAAGATTGATATGCAGGCTTTAATTCACTCTACATTAAGCATTGGAGAATATGTATTCCAGTGTTCTGATCTCCAAGACTTTGGTCCAGTCAACATCCAACTTGGAGTGACAGTGTAGAGATAAGAGTAGAAAGAAGCCCAATCAGATCCTGAGACCAAGCTCCTGGCAACACATGTTCCGACCGAGCTGTGAAGAGAGAGGATGCAGAAAAGATGTAAAAATAACAAGGACATGTACTTGAATACTGTATATCATCAAAACCCTGAAAATTTCTAGTGGAAAGTGTCACAGCTGGGAGACAAAAGTCTGGAAGCAACCCAATTGAAAGTGCATCAGAGGACACAAGTTTCCAAGATACCATCTGGATCCAAACACAGATCCCCATGCCTCCATAATGATACTGCGGACATTCTCCTATACCATGCAGTTCTCAGAGAGGAGAGGAGGTCTTCTGAAAGCATTCTGGAAACAGAATCACCAAAAAGACTTTTTTAATTCAGTGTTCACTAGGAGTCTGAACCTTGGGCACCACATCCACTGATTGTGCAAATGGAAATAAGACAGTTATACTTGAAAAAGACCAAAGTCTAAATTTTCCAATTATCCAGTGAAGTGGAAAATTTTTTATGCACATCTGAGTGCAGTTTGTGGGGGATCTGTTAGTTTTATAGCAGCTAACAATCCTTTTTATTTCTAGGATTTTATAAAGTGGCCTTTTGACATCTCTTGATATCATATTATTTCTGTTTTAATCTATTATCATGGAGTTTTGATTCTCAAAATGTTTTTACTTGAAATCCCGTTATGCTTTTAAAGTAATTGACCAGATCAAATGGTTTTTGTTCTTGTGGGTCGTATCCATTAATACTTACTATAATTACTATAATTAAAACAGAAACATTTAGAATATTTATTTATTCACTACAGTAATAAAGTTATTACTTTTTAACTTCAGCAACATATTTTTGTTTAATTGTTGCTCAAAAAAACAAAGAAACCAAAAGCTGTAAGAATAATGATACCACATTACATTTTTCCAAAGTTGGAGTATCTAACTGGGAAGATGTATTTTCTCCTGAATCTGATATGTTGCTGTATCAAACTTATATCTAAAACTCTATACTCATACAGAAATGAAATTGGAAAAGACCTACAACATCTTGGTATAATTATGGAAATAGTTTTGATGTTATCGAGTCCCTGAAATCATGTCAGTTTATGGTTCATGGTCAGGAGTTATGGCTCTTCCATGAGGATAGTTAACATATTAAAAATCTCTGTAGCATTTGTTAATATGTCCTTAACCTTCTGGATTCCACTTCATTCTCCAGTCCAGTCTCCAGCTTCTCCCCTTTACCCAGTTTATGCACATAGCTTACACCATCGAAATGGTACCTACCAGCCACAGATCATCAGGGTTCACTCCACCCAGGATAACACGTGATTAGACACAGTCATTCCGAGGCTGCTGCCTGCCTCAAAACAAACATGAATTTGAGTTCCTGTTACGTTGTGAAACTTATCAGAAATTCAGGTATACAGTTATTACTAATAAACATAGTTTACATTATATTTTTTCAAGTTATGGGCTAACCCTTGATTATTTTAACTATGATGGCAGAAACATAGGAGGAAATAAAACCATGAATTCTTATTTTCAAATATGCATGTAAGTTACTCAGTTTCTTCAAAACCATCCCATTTTTCTGCTTAGGGGTTGTGTGTTCAGACTCTGCTAAGTTCAGAAGAACAGCTTTGAAATTAGTGCTCCGTAAAGACCACCTGTCTCCTGTGATAGGGAAAGCATAGTTCTGTATGCTAAGACCTGCAATGCCAGGGTAGGGCAGTATTTGCGACATATTTTTAAACAGCCCGAGAGATAATTTACTTTGTATTATCTTGCATGGGCATGAAGTTAATGATGTCTGAGTATTACAAAAAATAAGTTTCTTTTTGGTAAAATTTTTGAATGTCATCATACAAGATTAATTTAACTAAATTTTGAGAATTTAATCACAGCATCTCCTCTTAACGAAGGCAGTCTTCCACTCCATGTATCAGATATTCGGGATGTGTCAAGCTTGACTGAAGCAATATGAAATTGTTATAATTTTAAGATTCAGAAGCAGTTCCTTATCCCTCCTCATGAAGATTTACTGTCTTTCAACATTGTCAGTTAATTTCTTGAAAATCAGAAACTGAAAAAATATTAGCACAGACTAAATTTCAGACATTACAGATCTTGAGGGAAATTAAGATCGTTCCAAAGTAGGAAATCAAGTGGTTTATATTGTCAAGGCCTTCAGGAAAAGGAAGTCTTTGACTCCTTTCTCCACAAGAGAAAAATGAAAAAAATCCATAAAATGTTTCAAAAAATTTCACTGAATGCAGCATATCCATCTTTGAACTTTGAAAGGTTTCCTGGATCTCAGACAATATGAATAAATTATTGAATGAAAGCATATTTTCATGAAGTGGAAATTATCAGCTGTACTCATTTTGATAACTGTTTCAGGTTCTTACATTTAATTATTATATTTATTAGTGTAGCCCAAACTGAGAATAAGCTTAAAAACATTTTTTGAGTGAAATTATCACCTTTTGTTAAAGTCACGGATGAGCCATTACTACAGTATTAATGAAGCTGTAATTGATCTGGAATTTGTTCTTTCAGTTCTAGAGCAGTCATCCTTCGAGAGCCATACATTTTTAAATATTATATGGTTACATTAAAATAAAGTGGTGATATTTATTTTAATAGCACAATTTTATGTAACACAATATATTCAAAAATACCATCATTTTCACAGGAGATAAATATAAGATAAATACCCACTTTATATCTCTAGGGTATTAAATCTTTGAAGTTTGGTGTGTGTTGTGTACTTAGAGTGTATTCTGCTTTGGACTCGATACACTTCAAGTGTTCAAGGGCAATGTGTGGGTAATATCTGTTGTGTTAGACTTTTGAGGCTTGAAGACTGACCTAAAGAAATAACAGTGTTCTTCTGTTTTGAAGCATTGTAGGCTGTTCTTTTGACTCCATTTTAAAATATTTTATTTTATTTTATTTTTTTTACCTTTTAAACTATTATTTATTGATAACTTCCTGCACCAGATACAAATTAAAACCACAGATTAAAAATGGGTTATGTTGCGTTCATTTCACTTCAACAGGTTTCCTTTTTGGTGCTCGGTTAGTTGTCACTGATCAGGGAGAACATATGATATTTCTCTCTTTGGGACAGGCTTATTTCACTCAGCATAATGTTTTCCAGATTCCTCCATTTTGTTGCAAATGACTGGATTTCATTGTTTTTTTTTTATTAAACTTTTATTTAATGAATATAAATTTCCAAAGTATAGCTTATGGGTTACAATGGCTTCCCCCCTCCCATAACTTCCCTCCCGCCCGCAACCCTCCCCTTTCCCGCTCCCTCTCCCCTTCCATTCATGTAAAGATTCATTTTCAATTCTCTTTATATACAGAAGATCAGTTTAGTATATATTAGGTAAAGATTTCAACATTTTGCCCACATAGCAACATAAAGTGAAAAAACTACCATTGGATTACTAATTATAGCATTAAATAGCAATGTACAGCACATTAAAGACAGAGATCCTACATATTTTTTTTTTCAAATTAATTAATTTTCTATGCCATTTCCATTTTAACACCAGGTTGGTTTTTTTTTTTTTTTTTCATTTCCAATTCTCTTTATGTACAGAAGATCAATTCGGTATATAATTAGTAAAGACCTCATCAGTTTGTGCCCACACAGAAACACATAGTATAAAAATACTGTTTCAGTACTAGTTATAGCATCACTTGGCTTTAGATGACACATTAGGGACAGATCCCACATGGGGTGTAAGTACACAGTGACTCCTGTTGCTGATTTAACAATTTGACACTCCTGTTCATGGCGTCAGTAATCTCCCTAGGCTCTAGTCATGAGTTGCCAGGGCTATGGAAGCCTTTAGGGTTCGCTGACTTTGATCTTATTCCGATAGGGTCATAGTCAAAGTGGAGGTTCTCTCCTCCCTTCAGAGAAGGGTACCTCCTTCTTTGATGGCCCCGTTCTTTCCACTGGGATCTCACTCACAGAGATCTTTCATTTAGGTCTTTTTTTTTTTTTTTCCATGATATCTTGGCTTTCCATGCCTGCTATACTCTCATGGGCTCTTCAGCCAGATCCGAATGCCTTGAGGGCTGATTCTGAGGCGTTAAATCTAAGAGTGGAAAAAGAGAGGGAGGAGATGAACAATTTGGAACATGCTCAATCGGACTTGCCCCAAATGGTGGAGTCAGAAATGTGCCAGGGGATTCCAACACAATCCCACCCAGGTGGCATGTACCAATGCCATCGCACTAGTCCAAGTGATCAATATCAGCTCACAATTGATGGCTCTGATAGGTCTAAGAGTCAAAGAGATCACACAAACAAGACAAGTAACTGCTAATACTAACTGATAGAATCAAAAAGGGAGAGAAAGATCCAACATGGGAACCGGGATACACAGCAGACTCATAGAATGGCAGATGTCCTAAACAACACTCTGGCCTCAGAATCAGCCCTCAAGGCATTCGGATCTGGCGGAAGAGCCCATGAGAGTAAAATATTTTATTAAGGTTAAAATGAGCAATATTGGGTTTCTCTATTTGTATCACTGTAAGTACAATTATTTGAAATTTTAAAAATAAAGAATCTTATAAAATACTATTGTTTATAGATAATTTGAATGTGCAAGTTTAAATTGTAACTCTAGTAACAAACACTAAAGAGAATGCCTTTTATGTGAGATGGAGATTTTATATGCTAGTTGTGTAAACTTCCTATTAAAAATTGCAAATTTTCATGATTCAAATCATAAAAATATCTGTTTTCAAATTTTAAGGTTGTATTTTTGTGTTGAAGCAATTTGAAAACAAAAAGTGTATAAAATGAAATAATGTGCTGTGTGATGCTTAACACAACTATAAAATATGAGAAAAAGAAAACTAGAGTAATCAAAACATTTAAAAATGATTTTGAAGACTCACTTCACAGTTATATTTGGATCTATCATATGAAGTCATTAACTTATTTATATTTAACTAATGTTTTTAATAATCAGTATGCATCTATCATAATAGTATCATACAGGGTGGTTTCACTGCCCTAAAAATCCTTTGTATTCCTCTGTATTCCTCACTTGTGTTGCTTTTACTGTTTCCATATTTTGGCCTTTTCCAGAATGTCATACAATTGGAAATGCATAGAATTTAGCCTTTGCAGATTGGCTTCTTTAATTTAGTGACATGTATTTACATCTCATTGCTTGGCAGCTCATTTCTTCCTAGTGCTGAATGTTCCACTGTCAGGATGCACCATGGTGTATTTTTTTCAATAATCCACTGAAGGCATATTGGTTGCTTCCTAGTTCGAGTAATTATTGATAAAGTTGCTGTAAACATCTTTGTGCTGGATTTTCTGTGAAAACAAAGTTTTGAACGCCTTTGGTTTGTTTGGGTGTATGGTAAGGGTATGTTAACTTTTGTAAGAAACTACCGTACTATCGTCCACAGCAGCTCCACCATTCCGCATTCCCACCAACAATGAATGAGAGCTCTGGATGTTCCACATCCCAGCCAGCACATGGTATTATTGGTGTTTTGGATTTTAACTATTTTAATAGGTATGTAATGGAATCTTATTTAATTTGCAACCATGAAATATGATCTTATATATAGGTTCACCTTTATTTACCATCTGTAAATTTCATTAATGACATGTCTGTTTAGATCTTTTTTCAACTTTTTACTGTGTTTTAAAATATATATAATTAGAAAATTCTTTGTATATGCTGAATAACATTTCTTTAGCAGATAGCATTTTGAAAATATTTCCTCTTAGACTTCTCTCTTTTTCTCTTGATACGGCCTCTTGTTTTGTTTTGTTTATGCTTTTATTAATAAGATTCATTTATTTACTTTGAAAATCAGAATTACAGAGGAGGAGAGACAGAACAATCTTCCATCAGCTGGTTCACTTCCCAAATGATTGCAATGGCCAGCACTGCGCCAAGCTGAAGCCAGGAGCATCATCCAGGTCTCACCTGGGGGTTACAGGCCCAAACACTTAAGCCATCTTCTGCTGCTTTTCCCAGGTAGTTAGTAGGAAGTTGGATTGGGAGTAGAGCTTCTGGGACATGAACTGGTGAACCACATGGCATACCAGATTTGTGGGCAGTGGCTTTATCCACAATGCCACAACACCAGCCCCAGAAGCTAAAATCTAGTTTACCAATAATTTCTTGGATCATGCATTTGGTGTTGTATCTAAGAAGTCATTGCTATACCCAAGGTCATCTAGACTTTTTCCTATGTTATTTTTTAGAAATTTCATCATTTCATATTTGAATCTGCAGTTAACTCTATGATTTTGAACCAATTTTTGTGAAAAGTATAAGGTCTATGTCTAAAGTAATTTTTTTTTGTATTTGGATTTCTAGTTAGCCTGAAATAACTTTGTTTTTAAAAAAGAGTTATTTATTTATTTGAAAGTCAGAGTTTCAGAGAGAGCGAGATACATAGAGAGAGGACTTCCATCCATCGGTTCACTCCACAGATGACTGCAACAGCCAGAGCTGAGGCAGGCTGAAGCCAGAACAAAAGCTTCTTCCAGGTCTCCCATGTGTGTGGTAGGAGCCCAAACACTTGGGTCATCTTTCACTCTTCTCCCAGGCCATTTATCAGGGAGTTGGATCAGAAGTAGAGCAGCCTGGACATGAACCAGCACCCATATCGGGTGCCAGCAGCAGCACAGGTGGTGGCTTTACCTGGCCCCCACAAAGCAGTTTCTCAAAAAGACTTCTTCCATAATTTTATTCTTTTGTTTTTGATAAATATCAGTCAACTATATTCATGAAGTTCTATTTCTGGGCTCTAATGTTGTTCAATTAATTATTTGTCATTTTTTTTCTACCAACACCACAAGATCTTGATTACTATAGCTATATAATAATTCTTGAAGTTGTTTAGTGTCAATCCTTTGACTTTGTTCTTCTCCATCAATATTGTATTTTTATCCTGGGTATTTTGTCCAATCTTTAATGTATTCTATCTTTGTATTTAAAGTGTTTGTCTATTTTGTAGATATCATATAATTGAGTCTTTTTTTTTTTTATCCTGAAGAATCTTTTTTTATTTGGTATAGTTAGGTCACTAACAGTAGATGATTCCTACAGTTGGACTATATATACTGTATTTATTATTTCTTTTGATTTCCTTTTGTTCTTTTCTCTTTTTTTCCTTTATCATTTTAATTCAACCCTCATTTTATTGAGCATTTTCTGGGACTCTATTATATATTCTCTCTCACCATGTCAATTATAGTTCATTAAGAAACTATTTTTTTTATTTTTGTTTTTGTTTTTTTGACAGGCAGAGTTAGTAAGAGAGAGACAGACAGAAAGGTCTTCCTTCCATTGGTTCACTCTCTAATGGCTGCTATGGCCAGCACACTGTGCCAATCCAAAGCCAGGAGCCAGGTGCTTCCTCCTGGTCTCCCATGCAGGTGCAGGGCCCAAGCATTCGGGCCATCCTCCACTGCCTTCCCGGGCCACAGCAGAGAGCTGGACTGGAAGAAGAGCAACTGGGACAGAATTGGCGCCCCAATAAACTATGGTATCAATTTATCGATGATCTATTGATACAAAATGTTACGCTTCAGCAGATGTTTTACATCAGTGTATTTCCAAACTTTACTCCTATGCCTTCTAACCTTGCCGTCATTCAATTTACATCCATGTTTTATATCAACAATGTATTGTTACCATTATTATCTGAACAAACAACTGTCCTTTAGTTTAGGGATAGAAAAAAAAATTTAAATTTACTTTAATATATTCTATCTACATTGTTCTATTTTCTTTATGTAAATAGTTATTTTTTTATCTGTAACATTTCCCTTTTCCCTGAAGAACTTATTTTAACATTTCTTAAAGGATAGTGCTTCTTGCACTGCACTTTATCAATTTGGTTTGTCTCTGACATTATTTATGTCTACTGAATTCTTAAGAACAATTTTATTGAATCTAGAATTTGGAGCTGAAAACATTCTCTTCAGCATTTTAAGTATGTCACTCTGTCTTTTGTTTGTTTGTTTCTTTGGTTTCTGACAATTCCTGTCCTTATTCTGCTATGGGTAATGTATTGTTATCCATCTTCTTTCAATATTTTGTTATTGGTTTTCTGTACTTTGCAAATGATATGGGGCAGGAGCTATGGCTTAGAGGATTCTGCAGTACCAGAATCCCATATGGGTGCTGGTTCAAGTCCTGGCTACTCCTTTTCTGATCCAGCTCTCTGCTGTGGCCTGGGATAGCAGTAGAAGACGGCCAAAGCCTTTGGGCCCCTGTACCCACATGGAAGAGTCAGAAGAAGCCCCTGGCTCCTGGCTTCCTATCAACAATTTGGGGCCTGAACCAGCAGCTGGAAGACCTCTCTTTCTGTCTTTGCCTCTGCCTCTCTGTAACTCTGCCTTTCAAATAGATGAATAAAATCTTTTTTTAAAATTTATTTTATTATTTATTTGAAAGTCAGAGTTACATAGAGAGAGGATAGGCGAGAGAGAGAGAGAGAGAGAGAGAGAGGTCTTTCATGGTCTTCCATCCACTGATTCACTCCTCAGTTGACCACAATGGCTGGATCTGCGCCAATCCGAAGCCAGGAGCCAGGAGCTTCTTCACTGTGCAGGGACCCAAGGACTTGGGCCATCTTCTGCTACTTTCCCAGGCCATAGCAGAGAGCTGGATTGGAAGTGGAGTAGCTGGGACTTGAACCAGTGCCCTTATGGAATGTAGGCACTGCAGGTGGTGGCTTTACCAGATACACCACAGTGCCAGCCCTGAATAAAATCTTAAAAAAAAAGACAGGACAATGATTTTGGTAGGCGTAGAATTTGTGGTGTTTATACAGCTTCATATTCTCAGACTTGCAATGTTTGTGATTTGGTGTTTTAATTTTAGAATATTCTTGGCCTCTGCTATTTCAAATATTTTTTCAGCTCTACCCTCTCTTTCCTCTACTTTGACACTCCAGTTATATTCATTATACCTTTTGAAATTGCCCTCAATGTTTTTGGATGTTTTATTCTTTGTTTTCACTCATTATCTTTTGTTTCAGTTTTAGGAAATTTTTATATTTACTTAATTTCAACTAAATAATGTCATTAACCATGTTGAATATATTAATGAACAGCAGAAGGCATTCTTCTTTTCTGTTTACATGTTTTTGATTTCTTGAATTTTCATTTGATTCATTTCCTTAGATTTTTACCTCTTATTTTTACTGTTTTCTTTCTTCTGTTTGATCTATTACATATCAATAAGAGTTATTTTAACTCCTCTTCTGATAGGGCCAACACCTGTGTCAGAGCTAAGTCTTGCTTTGTCTCTTCAGAGTGATTATCTTCATTTGTTAACAAGCCTCATCATCTTTGTTGGCAACCCAAAATAATAATTGAGAAATAGGAAATAAAGTAAATAGGTCTTTTTCTGCAGCATTAGTTATCGGGCATGTTTAATATTTGTCTTAGCTTTAGATGCTTGAGGCTTCAAATCCCTTTAGTGCCCTGTTTTTATTCTCCCATTATCTTTGCACATCCCTGACAACTCCTTTAAAAGAATTTTCTTCTTGAAGCATTTCCAGCTACAGTCAGAGTGATTACACAGCAGCCTGTGGTGGTCCTTAGATGTGAAGGCCGGAGGCACTCTTCCATCTTGGGATGAATCTCAGTATTTATGGACCTGTTTGGGCTATGACCTTCTCAGATGTTTCTTCCTTTCTCCTGGCCTCCTAAGAGACAGGTGGACTAGATAGCCTGTCAGACATTTAGCTTCTGCCAGATGTGACAAGTCTCTGCTGAAGTCATTTTCCCTGGAGAGGAGGCCTCTATTTTGAAGAATATTTTTTTGTGTTGAAAACGATTGATTTTCTCCTCTTCCTGCCAGAAATTGGAGGTTCTTTCTTGGGTCCTCCTTGTGAAATGTTGTGGGTTCCTTAACATAAAACTAACATTATGGGTTCCTTAACATAAAACTAACATTATGGGAAATACCTAGGGCTGTGACTTTCAGGAAAGTTTCTCAGTGTTCTTCCTTAGTGAGCCTCCAGCGATCTTCAAATTATCATGTAAAAAAAATATCATGTAAGTGTTCTTACCTGTTTATGGCTCCAGTGACTTCTGCCCCAGCCCAGCAGGTCATAGCTGTGACTCTGGGTTCACTTACTACTCTGGGTTGGCAGGGATTCCTTCAATTATCTAATGGGTCCATAAGAATTCAATTACTTCCAGTTGGTTCCATTTTTTCTTATTATAAGGATGAGAATGACAAAATTCAAACACTTTAAATGTCAAAGCTAAAACTGTAATTATTCCTTCTTCCCCAATAATTTTTATACTAATAGCTTTTATAATAAATTATATAAAACTTCTTTTTTGAAGATTTGTTTATTTGAAAGTCAGAGTTAAACACACACATTTATATATATATATATATATATATATAGAGAGAGAGAGAGAGAGAGAGAGAGAGAGAATCTTCCATTCACTGGTTCACTCCCCAGATGGCCAAAATAACCAGGGCTAGGCCAGGTGGAAGGAAGCCAGGAGCTTCTTCTGGGTATCCCACCTGGGTGGCAGGGGCCCAAGTCTGAGCCATCTACTGCTACTTTTCCCAGGTCATCAGCTGGGAGCAGCATCAGAAGAGAAGCAGCTGGGACACATACCGATGCCCCATGGGATGCCAGCATCGAAGGCAGCAGCTTTACACAGGACAACACAATGCTGGCCCCAGGTAGGACTTCTGATACCTTTACTACATCCCATTGCTCCCTTGCAGGAATCTAATCACACACAAAGACACACACACACACACACACACACTCACGGGTACTTTTGATTTTCATTGTGTTCATTCATTTTAACATTTTGAAGGTGTACTGGACATACCTTTCTGCATATGTTGGGCAAATTTAGACCACAATAGATTGAGAGTAGCACATAGAATGACTTGCTGAGACCTTGGGGCTTTTAATGGTATTTCAGTAGATACAAACTGTTCTCTGCAAGAACAACAAATCAAGCATGACGTATTGCAAACATTGTTGTGAAATGCTCACAATGGGATAGTTTCAGTGTTAGGCTGAAGCAGAAAATAAATTCAGTTTATTTAGGAGTTAGTCTCACCTGCTGAAATGAAAACACACACTTTTACTGTTTCCTTGAATAGTTGCCTTAGCTTCTTATTTGCATCTATTTTTATTCATACTTCCGTATTTAAAAATGGGTTAATTTTTACACATCAGGCATAACATATTATTTCTTACAACTATTATGCAAAGCTGTAAATGTCTGTGCCTCAATCTATTACTTATTCATACCTTATCCTCATACTCCCAAAACTTATATGGAAAAATAGAAAAGAATTAGTTCTTGGAGGTAGACAGCCACAATAAAAGTAAAGTAAATCTAAGGATAGAATTAAAAATCAAGTTATTTTCCCTTAGCTCTAAATTTGTAGTTCTAAAGGTCACTAGTGATATAGACTGTTCATGCCTCACCTGGGAAAACACATCCTACACAGTCATGGAACTGGTAATTTGATCTTGAAGGAGACTGAAGCTCCCATACATCTCAGGAATATCAGTTCCACCCTTGTGATCCTCATGTTGTTTAGAACATTCAGCAACCACATTCTGAGAATTGGCATCACTGTTGATGAGATGCAATGTAGTGAGTAATACAAGTTAAAATAACACACAATGGTTCCTGCTAAAATCGTCCCACGAACAGTCATATTCTTGGAAATTGCTTAGAAATTTGAGGATTTCAGCTGCTCCATAATTTTTATACCACGGTCAACTTTACTCAGCATTCTTCTTTGTGTTTGACTGAAATTCTGCTGAGATTACTGAACCACTTTTTTTGAAGACATCTTTTAAATATTGCAAGCATCGGCTATAATAGCCAGGGCTTTCTTGCTTTCTTTGCTCACATTGAGGAATTAGTTATGAACAATTATGTATAATAATTTAGTGAAAAGGTGGATTTTTTAAATTTATTTTGAGAAATGGTTACTCATCTGGCATGAATGATGCAATGATGATCAATAAGCAATGAAACATCCTGTGATTATTTTCTCCCATTTTAGACAAATAAGTTTAATTTGTTGTACAGTGCTCCAGGAGGTCATTAAGAAATAAACTAAAGCACATTCATGTGTATGCGTGGGCATGCAATTGTGTGTGTGTATGTATATGAGTATATTTCTATACATATTATATAGGGAAAGAGATATTTACAAATTCTATCTATGGATCTCAAAAGCACAACTTCATGGCACAAATAACCAAAAGCCATTTTTTTTTTCTGGAGAGATGCATCCTATACAACCAAACACTTTTGTTATTTTAGAGGCACATAGCAATATTGTTCATCCTTTGGTCCTTTGGACATAAGAAGAGTTGCATGTTTCAGTGGTTTGTCCCAGAAAAATTCAAATTCTATGCCATTTCCCCTGCTATCTTCTCATTAGAGAGAAAGCACTTTTAAATAGAAGGGAATTCTCTGTTCTGATTATCTCAATGAGCATTTGAAAAACAGAGAAAGTTTGGAATTCTAAAGATTTGGCAAAAGGAAGTAACGTGTGTGTGTGCGTGTGTGTGTTACATTAAAATTTCTGAGAAGGTTATATCAGTTGTATGGCAGACATCTAGAAAAAAATTAATCTAAATACAAGTGTAAGATGATGATAGTAGATGTAGAAATAAAATATATTGTTGATATTTCTATGAATTTACACATTTTCTCCATTTGTAACTGCTGCATGAAAAGAAGTTCTATCTCCTACCACTAGAAAAATAAATACTATTTCTCATTATATACTCAGAGGCACTTATGCTGCCATTAATTAATTTAGATTAAATCTTGCATATTACATTGGCTCCAAAGTAACTTAAATTGAATGAACAGCCAATCAAAATGCTTTAATGCTTTAATGTTACAAGATACCTTTTGCCTTAACTTAGATTAGGCAACACCCATTTTTGCACAATGTTACATATTATAAAGCATACTATAAAACACTTTATAGGTTCAGTTTAATTTCTATGAAAAACAAATTTCATAGATTCCAGTAGGCTACCTGGATTGAAAACAAATGCCAACATAGTAGGTCCTTTCACTTCTGTCCGTATGGAATAACTTGTACGACTTTGGACAACAAGTAGGTCAGAAATGTGATTTCTGAGAAACAGGAAAGAAAGAAGTTGAGCCCTCGGTGGCCGCATTTTCTGTACAGGACATTTGTTAAAATTCTGTATGCGTGGGAGAATGAGAGACAAGTATTGATGTTTCATGACTTAGGAGGTAGAGAATTTAAATGAGGAAGATATGCTTGGAAGAGTTCTAAAATCTCTCCTGGGTCTTTTCCTGAATGAATATTCATATGTATATCATAAGATTAAAAGTTAAGTATGAATTTAGGCAAATAGATACTAGGCTGCTGAAAGGTGAAAGACTAGTGAGGCACGGGGACATGAGTTTCAACCACAGTAGAGAGATCACAGTGAGTAGCTGAGGAGAGCAGGGGGCCCGTAAGAAGAGATGCCTTAACAGAAAGACGAAGCAAGGTCTAGGGCCATACTTACAAACAAGCCTTAAAATCATCAAGCCTATGTCAAATTAATTAGCTTTGTAAGAACACTGATTGCTTGAGGAAGCTTCAGTCTGTCTCCTCCAAGTCCTCAAAGTCCTGTTTGAACTTACTGTGCATCCACAGATCTGCATGCCCAGGCATAGCAAGGATCTTGCAAAGTCAGATAAGTGAGAATCCCTCACCTACTACCTAAAAATGTTCCTCAATCCCCATCATTTTGCATTTGATGTCTGCTTACCCTGCCTTGCATTCAGCAAGAATCCTCTCAAGTTGTTTTAACCAGAATCCCCCAATTCTTGATGTTTTCTACTAGCAAATTTTCTGCACTCCCTCACATACCTTGCTCTTTGGCTGTAGACCTACCCTTATCTACATCTACACTCTGTTCAGAATTACAACAGTTTTATATTGTGGTATTTTCCCCTATTGCAGTTATTTCAGAGTAAAATCTACTTTTATTGCTTTAATTAACTCTAGTTATGTTTCTTCTTGATGGCACAAAATTCAATGGTTTTTAAAGAAAGCCAATACAATTTAGGTGTTTAATAATCTAAGATTAAAAATGTCCAGCAAGAATTAAATTTTTATAGAGGGGAAATTGGGTCTCACATCTATGAAAATAAAATTATTAAAAGCAAATGTGAGGAAAGAGCTTGAAAACCACACTGAAAATATTTCTTCTTTAGTGAACCTGTTAGCTCATAGCTTCTATAAACTCAATAAATTCAAAACAGGAAGAGTAAATAAATTCATACTAAAGCAAACCATCATAATCAAATTGCAGAAAGCAATAGTAGGAGAAATATTAAAAGAAGCCAGAAAAGCAAAGGAAATGCTACATATGAGGGAAAATAAATAATGATGAATCCTTCTCAGGAAAAATGCAAACAATAATATGAAAATCATATTAACGTGCTTACTGAAGAAAACTGAAGGATTATGGCAAGTTTTTCATGAAAGATTTCTTTCAAAAAATGAGGAGACAATAGTTATTTTCCAACAATGTTGTTGGCAACAAAATGCCAAATAAGATGTGCTAGGGGATATTTTATACATTGAATCTATAGAAAAGAATAAAGAATAATAGAAAAAGTAAATACTGTGGTAAATTTGATAGTAAAATGTGCAAAAATTATATGCCATGTTAAAAAAGGAATTACAACAGTTATTATATTATCTTTAGAAGAAATAGACCAGAAAAATAATTTTATCACTGGCAATTAAATTCACTTCATAATGAAAATGCTGCCTCAAGTATTTCATAATGCAGTGGGGGCAGTTGACCTAGTGATCTAGACACCCACATCCCACATCAGAGTGCTGGGTTTCTGGCTTGAGCTCCTAACTGCAGCTTCCTGCTAACGCAAATTTGGGGAGAAGCCATGATGGCTTAAGTGGTTGGGATCTGCCACATACATGGGAGACCTAGATTGATTTCTTTGTACCTGGATTCAGCCCTGACTCAGCCCCAGCTGTGAGGTATTTTAGGAATGAACTAATAAATGGTAATCTCCACACCTCTCCCTTTGTTTCTCTCAGTCTCTGTCTCTATGCCTCTTAAATAATAAAAATTTTAAAAATTATAATTATGTATATATCTAAGTATAGAGATAAAAATATATTAAGCAGAAACTGATAAAAATTATTAAGGTAAATAGAAAATTCCATTAATAAGAGTGGAGTTAAGAAATTCAACACTTGTCACTCGAGAGGTTAGTTGAATGAACAACTGTCATTGATCTTGTCCTAATTGACATTGTAGACAATTACACTTTAAGTGATAGGAAGACACATTTTTATTTTCAAATAACATGAAATGTTTACCAGACATATAATGTTTTAGGCCATAAACAAAAGGTAGAATATGTCAAATTCCTTTGAAATTATAGTTTATTTTCTGATGGCAAGAATTAAAAAGAAAAAAAATAAATAGATGTCTATGAAAATGAAAAATTTAGAAATTAAACAGCATATAAAAGTACTGCAAAAAGTTCACTGAAGATGAAATTAAAACATGTTTAATTTGGTATACAACAATTTGAAATCCACACAAAAATTTGTTTATATGATAGATTTCATGAATTTTTTGAGGACCCTCATAGTCCTCCATAATCCATGACTACATTGACGAAATCACAAGAAAATTAGAAAATATTTCCAAATGTGTGATATTGAAATTACAGTCAAACAAAATATGTATAATGATACTAAGTTTATTGTGTTCAATTTATATTTTAAATACTTAATTTATAATTAATCACCTGGGTGCTGGCATCCTAGTGTGGCAGATAAAGCAGCCACCTGCAATGCCAACATCCAAAATAGTGCTTGGGCCCCTATTATTCATGTGGGAGACCAGGAAGGAGCTCCTGGCTCCTGGATTTGGCTTGGCATTGCCCCCTTCATTGCACCATTTTGGGAATGAACCAGTGAATGGAAGATCTCTCTCTCCCTCATTCTGTCTCTCTTTCTCTGTCTCTGAGACTCTGCCTCTCAAATAAATAAATAAATAAATAAATCTTTAAAAAAATCTTAATGAAAAGAAATGAATCACCTAAATTTAATTATCCAAAAGATAGAAATAGAAGCACAAAGTAAACCCAAAATAATGGGAAAAGAGGAAACCATGAAGAACAGAAATGAAGTGAACAGAAAACATACAGAAAGTGGAGAAAATTGAACTAGCAAAAATGTGGCTTTTGAACAAACAAGAGATTTGATAAATCTTTAGCTGGGCTGCTTAAGAAAAAGGATGGAAATGCTTGCTTTCAATAGCAGGAATAAAAGGAGTGTTGTAACTACAGGCCTAAGAATACCAAGTGGATAATAAGTGATTGTAGTAAATAACTTCTTGGCCTTATATCTGATAACATATGCAAAATTAATAAATATCTTGATAACTACACCTAAAAAAATTGAGAGAACATACTTGAATAATCCTATGTCTCATATAAACTGTTTCTTCATCAAACAACTCCTGACATTCCATGCTACACTGGTGCATTCTATGATTCTTTTTTTAATCTAACACCAAACTATCACAGGATTCAGGAAAAGGAAACGCTTTATGATTAGTTTTATGTCACCAGCCTAACTCCAGTAACAACACCTGCCGAAACCATAAATAAAAAGAAAAATAATCAATATTCTTCATGACTATTACTAAAAATATAATAAAATCCCAGTGAATCTGATCTAATAATATGAAACGCTATAATATACCATGGGCAAATGTGATTTATGCCAGCAAAGCAATGTTGCTTCAACGCTTATCTCTCAGTTGATTAATTCACCGTATTACAAAGAAAAATAGGAAGAATGTCCCTTATGACCATGAAATAGAAGATTAAATATAATTCTTGAAAAATCAACATTTCCATACAGAAAATCATATCTGAAATCTTAAAAACATCTACCAAACAACTAGAACTATTAAATGAGTTTGATTAGATTGTAGAAAGGAAACTTAAGATATAATGATGAAATATAATTTACATTTGCTAAATATACAATGGCTATTTTATTTTGTTCATTCCAAACTGAGAAGATAAGAAAATAGTTCCCTTAATTTACACATAGTTTGATGAAAGAATGAAATGGTAAAATAAAATAAAATGGCATTTTTTATTGTAAAGACATAGTTAAATATAAGGAATTATTTGTCAAGGAGTTCAACATAGCATTCAGTTTTTAATAACTTTAATTGAAGGTAGTCAAATATTATCAAATTATTTAACATTCTCTTGTTGGACAAGACTCCCACTTGGAGCCTGAAATCACAAGGAGTAGTGAACCCAATAGATCCTGTTTTTCCTGGTGCCTGTATACCTGTGCTAAGGTTTAATTAATAAATTAGAGACAGTAAAACATTAACAAAATGACCAATAATAAAAAATTATAAAAATATACTGTAATAAAACTGACAGCATTATTATGCTTTGGGGACACAAATAAATAAAATTAGTTACTTAACACAGCATTGAGATACCTTTATAGTCAATTTGATAGCCATGACAGCTACAAATGGGCAGTGTATATAATGTCAGTGCACTGATCAAAGGGTTGATTCATAGACACAGGAGAGCAGTGTGAGATTTCATCACACTGTTCAGAATGCCACACAATTTAACCTTTACAGATCCTTTATTTGTTGAATTATCCATTCAACATCCTAGAAAGATGATTGAACACATGAAATGTAAACCACAGAAAATGAAATTGCAGATAAAGGGGGACTATTATGATCAGTTATCATTTTGACCATTGGCAGGAAAAACTTAAAAAGAAATACCTAGAATACTGCCAAACACTTAGTGATAAAGTTTGCAAGAGATCTCTTCACTATGATCACCAAACATTGCTGAGCAACTTAAAGACCTAAAACATTATGAGATTTATTATTTTCTGAATTGAAAGACCCAGTATACTCAAGATGTTGTTTATTTCCAAAGTTATCTGTAAATTCCTAGCAAATCCAACTATGAATTCCATTAAGAATTATTTTAGAAATTATAAGAACTATTATAAAATTTATACAGAAATATTAATAACATATGAGAGCCAAGACAATTTTTAATAAAATGAACAAAACTAGAGAAAATAGTTCACTCGATTTCAACAATGATTGAAGTTAATCTGGTGCTAGCCAGGAGTAACAAGATGGGACTTACCCTTTGGCCCTACAGATAGGGAGAAGTGTCAAGAAAGAAACCGTAAAACATGCATTTTTGTCAAGTTTTCATTATATTTTCTTAACTGAATGGTTACATTCTTGTTGGTTTGCTGTCTTCCTCACTAGATTTTATAAACATTTTTCAGCACAACATGGTGTCTAATACTCACTTGTTATTTATAGACCATATCAGTGATCAAGTGGAAAGATAACTTAGACTGAATTGAAAGTATACGAACAGCCTACTGACTCACACAAGGCAAAGAGCCACTTAGGAAGGAATATTTTGAAGAAGTTACTCAGTCTGGGCATTCATCAGCTAATGGGGACTTTAGGCAAGTCTATAATCCTTAATTTCCTGTTAAAAGTAGCTAAAAGAATATTTACATTATTGATTTGTGGAGGAGACTCAATAGATTATAGAGGCAAATTACCCTGCACAGTAATGAACACACACAATCTCCTTATTATGGGTAAATTCTTTGATCTTCTGTACTTCACATTTCCATATTTATCAAGCGGAAACAAAGTTATAATAAGTGTTCTAACTTATCTGTATGCTATTGCTTCTGCATGGGAATTTAATGTAATGAAAGCACACAGAAATTCCCAAAATGCCCCTGAATGTGTATATTTATCCACTTTTTCTGATAAGAAGTCACTGATGTTCTGACAATCCACCATCCTAACTGCTGACTTTGAAAACCCAAGGACAGGATTGATTTGGGAATAACCCAGGAGAGAATATAAAAGAAAGGGGCAATCAAGATAAAGTAATTTTCCTTAAGGGAAAAGAAAGAGGGCACCATGGAAATCTGTAGATATCTTTCCAAATCCCGAGAGACAAATGACTTTTAGGAAACAGATGGTTGCAATCAAATAAATGATTAGGAGTCTTTATACAGAGTCAGATGACATATTGAAGATAAGATAAAGTGCAAGTCTCAGTGAGTTGAGAATCAACCAAAATTCACACAGAATATATTAGCAAACTTTTCTAGTAAAGAATATTCACTTTGCACTTGCTGCTTCCTTTATATTTTTACTACAATTAGTACTGTTTTTTCCACATAAGATGAAAACATATTACTTTAGAGATGGTGGAAATGTTATAGTAATATTTTGATTGGTATGAATTTCGAGAATTTCTCCTAATCTCTTTCAGGTGTATTTGTTTCATGTATTTTACATATGTAGTCATCTGATTTTTTTTTTCTGAAAACATTAAGTTAGAACTAAATGCCTATGTTTTAAACACAATGAACCCTACATTTTATATTCATATGGTAAACTTTTATTGATGTCATATATCCATTAAATATATCGATGAAATGCTTACTATTGAGTTCCCTGGGCAAGTCCCTGGTAATGTAATAGTGAATAAGATTATATCTCTCTATATATGTATTTCTATCTCTGTTTCATCTCTATCTTTACCATTGTCTGTATCAATATCTCTATACATATTCAACTGACTAGCTGTGTTAAGATGGAATCATTGACATAATTATTGTTCTGGTAAGATAAGCATTTTATTTTAGGTAACAGAGAAAACTCATAAACTAGTAGTGGCAAGGTCTGTGTAGGAGTCTAGTCAAGGATATGGATAAGTCTAATCTAAATTGAACTGTGATGGATAAGTAAGAGTCATGTTTGATAGGGAGAGGTGAGTGGAACAGGGATATTCAGAATGGAAAGAACAAAGTATATAGCAGAGGAAATAAAGCTTGCTTCTATGTTACAGCTCCATCTTAAACCAGTGAAGCACTTAAATGCATACCAGACTGGCAACCATACACAATCCCAAACATTCTAAAGTATTTTCAATAGCTTTTAAGAATGTGCCAACAGGTGGATGGTGAAGCTATACTTACAATGCATAAAATGTCTTAACCCCTTTGTCTCTTTCTCTGTTTCCTCTATCTCACATGCTTCTCAGATATTCCCAATTTCTTCCTTCAACTGCAGACCCAAGCCTGTGCGATCTGGATCCAAAACTCTGTATGTGAATTATTTAGCCCCTTTCTCCTTTATCTACTGAAGGAAACCATCATTTATAATGTAAATCAAGCCAGTCTCTGAACTCTGGGACACTTCTATTCCTTTCTTGATCCATTGTTTTGATTTGTAAAATTAAGTCCAAAATTAGATTATGTGAAACACAACTTACTGGTTTTTTTTAAAAAATATTTATTTATTTACTTGAAATAGTTACAGAGAAAGAGAAGGAGAGGCAGAGAGAGAGGTCTTCCATCCGATGGATGGTTCACTCCCCAGATGACCACAACAGCCAGAGCTGTGCTGGTCTGAAGCCAGGAGTCAGGAGCTTCTTTTGGGTCTCCCACGAGGGTGCAGGGGCCCAAGGACTTGGACCATCTTCTACTGCTTTCCCAGGCCACAGCAGAGAGCTGGATTGAAAGTGGAGCAGCTGGGACTCAAACCAGCACCCATATGAGGGGCCAGCATTGCAGGCGGAGGCTTTACCCGTTATGCCACAGCACTGGCCTCACAACTTACTGTTATATATTCATTCAAAATATTAACTGAACAGAGCTACATATCAAATACAGTTAAAATTCATTAAAATTATTCTAATTCAGGGAGAGAGAATAATGGTGCCAAAACAAAATGGTATGAATTGAAGAGACATAGGGAATAACAAATAAAAATATTTTAAGAAAGGAAGAAGATAAACAGTTTGAAGATCATATGACTTGGTAAATAAATTTATTTTAATTATATTTAAAAGACACAATTAGGAATACTAACAGGTTGGGAACAGAGTTGAAGATTTTTCTTTTGTACATCTGGGTTCGCATTATTTGAGGAACACACCATTAGAGGCGTCCATAGTCAGGCAATTTGATGAATGGCTCTAAAATTTAGGAATGATATCTGGATTCGGATGCACATTTGGTGACCCTCAAGCTTGTGGTGTTAATTAAAACTTTCCGGAGAAGCAAAGAGTCCTCGTCTTCACACAAGAAAGAATTCAGGCTTGAGACAGAGGGTAGTGGAAAGCAAAATAGCAAGGTTTATTAGGGTAGGGACATCCATAAGAACAGATGCGCACCTCTCCAGACAGGACCTGAGAAAGAGTGCGTGGTTCACATTTAGGTTGGGGTTTTTAACGGGATGGGTCTTGCCTTCCATCCCCCTCTCCTTCTCCTCCTCCTGAACAAAGGACTTCTTGGGTGTAAATACGAAAAATTCCCCTCTGAGTTTTTCCCATTGAAGTTACCAGACAGGGGAATCCTGGCTGGCATCACCCGGCCTTAGAGGAAAGATGTCTATCAGGCCAGGTAGAAGGGGCAGGACCCCCTGGAAGATCATCAGGATCAGGGCAGGACTTGTGAAATGCAGATACTGGACTGCACCTAGAAGGTTATTGGGATGACTTTGAGGTGTGGATGCTGGACCGCTGTAGATGTCAGTTTTTTAGGCCTTTGTCACATACACATAAGCTCATTTCTGACTTCCTACCTAACAGTTCTAAAATTTAGGAATGATATCTGGATTCTGATGCACATTTGGTTATCCTCAAGCTTGTGCTGTTAATTAAAACTTTCCAGAAAGACTATTCACACTGAGAAGAAAAAAATAAACAGAGACTTAGCAGCAAACTAGGAAATCACTTGCAGAAGTCAAGGTGATGTAGGCAGGCATACAGGTTAAAATTGATGAGATTTGTGAGCTGGAAGACCACACCTTTACCATGCCCCTGTGTGACCTCACGCCCCTAGCTGGCCCCACCTGAACACCCACTGGTCAATCAGGTTAATTAACCACTCCTCTTTGGAAGTGGATTAAAAGCTTGGGGCAGGGAGTGCCTACCCTTCCTTTCCTTGGCCTCTTGCCAGTAAGGGGCTTGCTACAGCCCTGCGCCTCCAGGGTACATGGCCTTCGGGACAACCTGCCTCATGCTTCCTGGCCTAGATGCTCCTCCATATGGCTGGCTCCCGGTGCTCAGTACGACCCCAGATTTACCTCTCTCTTTTAGACAGGGCCCTCACTCTCCTATGCATCTTTCACACTGGATAAAAGCTTAAAATGTACCATGCTTCCTTGTTCATTTATGCTGGTATTCAAAATTCTTCTCTGAATCTTAGCAAGAACCCACATGGGCTTATTAATATTGGGAATCTATTACTAAGCACATGATGATATCATATGACACCCAAAATTCTGGCTTCAAAGGGTAGATAGCAATGACAGGTGGGGAAGAAGTTCTGCTGTGAATTGAAGAACAAAATCATATTCAATTTTACATTTTGGGTTCCTCAGATAAGTTGGTTACTTTGACAAGAAGCATTTCAGTTGAGTGGTAGACATTGATGTCAATTTTCAAAAAGTATCAAAGGAAATGGGAAGAAAAGAAGGAGCACATTGAATATAGAAAGTTTTTTTTTTTTTTTTTTTGACAGGCAGAGTGGACAGTGAGAGAGAGACAGAGAGAAAGGTCTTCCTTTACCGTTGGTTCACCCCTCAATGGCTGCTGCGGCTGGCGCGCTTCAGCCGGCACACCACGCTGATCCGAAGCCAGGAGCCAGGTGCTTCTCTTGGTCTCCCATGCAGGTGCAGGGCCCAAGGATCTGGGCCTTCCTCTACTGCACTCCTGGGCCACAGCAGAGAGCTGGACTGGAAGAGGAGCAACCAGGACAGAATCCAGTGCCCCCACCGGGACCAGAACCCAGTGTGCTGGTGCCACAGGTGGAGGATTAGCCTGTTGAGCTGCGGTGCCAACCGTGATAGTTCTTAAGAAATGTAATTGTGAAAGTAAGCAGCCTACTGTAAGGAAGTATATGTTCTTTATTTTTTAATTCAGAAACTCCTTTGTGCATTATTCAGTGCTGTGGGATTCTATATATGTATAAACTTCATATTCATGTGTAACTAGAGTTTCTTAACTATCAAGGGTCTATATTATATATACTTTGTTAGTAGGTGGTTAGCATTCATGAGACTTTTAACATCTAGAAGAGACTATCACTTAATAAAATATGATCATTGTCAAAAGCTGTATCAAATGAAAGAATTGATTATTATGAGGATCTTTGTTCAGTGAAGCTGCACTTCAGTTCTGATCTTCCCTCTCCTAAATTATCTAATAATATGGATGGTTCTAAAGTGAGTATTGATCTCTTCTTTCGTTCATAATAAATGTTCAATCAAAAAAATTCATCAAAAAAATGCAGCATTCAACAGAAAGCCAGCAACTGATTCTGCTTTCAAAATAAAGCCAGCATCTGACCAATTCTTGGTCATTGTCTTATTTCACTTGGATTACAGAAACAGGTTCCAAATTCACATCTCCATCTATGCTCCTGCTTTCCTACAAACTGTTCTCCACACAGCAGCCAGAGCATTTTTTTTTCTTTCAACTAAGCCAGTGTCCAGCAACTGAAGACATTTGCAACACAGCACACACAAATCAGTTCTGCTAGAGTAACTTCTATGTGGGAAAAATCACGGAGGTACACCAATACAAATTTGGGTCTCCTATTATCAAATGCATTTTAGAGATGTGTATAGAAATCAAATATGAAAGGACACTGTATTAGGGAAAGTGGTGCCAGTTCTGGGGCTTTAAGAAGGGTGATTTTGGAAATTCTTCTGTGGATTGATCAGGGATGCAGAGCCAATAGCAAGATTTCAACCCAATTCTGCCCACTCACAATTATAGGAGCAGAACTTCCTTGGAGTGGTAAAGGACCCATGGCTACAATTAGTGCTGTGTCATGAACCAATCGCCTGATTTTTTTTTCACTTCAGCAATAATGATTAGGAATCAGCAAGCCCTACTTGTGATGCATGTCTTGTAATTTATTTTTGTTTTCTGGTTTTTATTTCTTTTCTTTTCTAAACTTTTATTTAAGTTATACAAGTTTCATGTATTTCATATACATAGATTTAGAAACATAGTGATACTTCCCACTCTACTTCCCTCCTGCCCACACTCCAACCCTTCTTCCTCCTCCCTCTCCCATTCTCATTCTTAATTTTTACGAAGATCTATTTTCAGTTTACTTAATGATCATAAAATTAACCCTACACTAAGTAAAAGAGTTCAACAAATAATATGAACAAGAAAACACTGTTCCTCAATGGAAGAAACAAGGGCTATAAACAATCATCGACTCTGAAAAGGTCCTTTTCACTCTAATACACTACATTTTAAGTACTGTATCAGTTAAGTACTCTATATGTTACCACAGATGAGGGAAAACATGACTGTGTTTTGGGGACAGGACAGGCTTATTTAACTAAGTATAATGATTCCAGTTGTGTCCATCTTGTTTCAAAAGACAGGATTTCATTTTTTTTTCTTTTTTACATCTGAGTAGTACTCCATAGTATGTGTGTGTGTGTGTGTGTAATCTCTTTATCAAGTTAACAGTTGATGGACATCTGGGTTGATTCCATATCTTAGCTATTGTGAATTGAGTTGCAATGAACATGGGGTACATAACTCTTTCAGGTGGTGATTTTTTTATAGATTCTGATATCTTATAATTGATATACATTTTTAAAGTATAGGCTGCAGATAGTCTATGCAGCTATCTCAGAGGCCAGTTACTTTTATGGGAGACCAGTATGCAGGAGATCATTCTTGAATCAGCTAACATTTGTCTCTCAGCCAATAGTGTCATTCTATTCAAAAATGTCCAGTGGCATCTCACCTCACTCAAAACAAATTCAAAATCCCTACCATAGCCATTCAGGCCCTGATTACCTAATCCTCTTGCAATCTCTGATTCTATTTTGCATCATACCTCTTTTAATACTGCAAAACAGCCTCCTTTCCTTCTTCAAGCATGTGTTTCTGTGGGCATTTTCAGTGACATTGAAATTCTCTTGTCATTACACTCTGAAGATTTTGTATTTTTAGCCATTTTCACTTCCTCCAGTCAATGGGTGATTTTGATTTACTTTGATTATATAGTAGATGATATGGACCATATGAGTGCAAGAGTCCAAGGACTTCACCCATCTTTCACTGTTTTCCCAGGCCATAGCAAAGAGCTAGATCAGAAGTGGAGCACCTGAGTCTTGAACTGGTGCCCATAAGGGATGCCAGCACTGCAGGCAGTGGCTTTACCTGGTATGTTACAGTGCTGGCCCCTGAAGGGCATTTGAGTGGTTTCCAGAATTTGGCTGTTATGAATGAAACTCAATGGGTATATAAAAATTGTTTGTGGACATGTTTAAATTTTCCCACCTAAATATCTCTCTCATTTCTACACTAATTTTTAAATAAGCTAATTTAAAGCAATTTAAATCTAGAAAATAATTAAGATTCATTTTATCCATCGCTTGATTTTATCAAGAATCAACATCCTAACATTGAATTTCCTAATCCATAAATAGGATATGACTCTCTACTTATTTAACTTTTTTTTAAAAGATGTATTGACTTATTTGAAAGAGTGACTGAGACACACACACACACACACACGGAAGAGAGAGAGAGGAGAAAGGAAGAATCGGTCATCCATAGTTCACTCCCTGAATTCCTGCCAGGAACTAGGAATTCCATCTGGGTCTACCATATGGGTGGCAGGGACCAACATCTGCTGCCTCCTTGGTATGCGTTACCAGGAAGTTGGAATTTAGATCAGAGCAAAGATTTGAACCCAGAGTCTCTGATAGGGGATGAAGGCATCACAAATGTGTCTTAACTGATATGCCAAATGTCTAACCCAACATTGTTCTTAATTCTGATGAAATAATGATTTTTCTAAGCTAAAGCAATTTATTACAAAGAAATTAAAGTAAAATATTTAGGTAGCACCATAAATATCTATCAAACAGCTGTTACATTAGGAAAATAATACTAGGTACAGATAATTTTACAAAATCGTTCCAACGGCTGGATTTGTGGCTTAGCAAGTTAATCCAATGCTTGGATGCCAGAATCCCATGTAAATACAAATTTCAACCTTGACTGCTCCAGTTCTGATCCAGCTCTCTGCTAATGTGCCTAAGGAGGCGGTAGAAGATGAACCAATTACTTGGACCCCTGTCATCCATCTGGGAGACCAGGTTGGAGTTACAAGCGCCTGGCTGTGGCCTGGTTCAGTCCTTCCTGTTGTAGCCATTTGGGGAGTGAATCGAAGATGGATCTGTCTTTCTCATTTCATCTCTCCTTTTCTGTCTGTAATTCTACCTTTCAAATAAATGAAATAAATCTTTCTTTTAAACTAAAATCATTCTGGCTCACCTTCAAATAATGTACAATATAAACAGCATATAATGTTTACATTCAAATTAGTATTTATAAATTTGATTCAGCTTATTAAATTAATAAATTGATTTTCTTTGTTATGCTCTTCAAAAACTTTATTTTGCTAAATTTTATTTAAAGTATACAAATTTCATGTATTTCATATATATATATATATTTAGGAACACAGTGATACCTCTTACCCTACCTTCCCGCCTACCCATTCTCCCACTCTTCCTCCTTCATCTCATATTCCTACTGGTAATTTTTACAAAGATCTATTTTCAGTTTACTTTATACTCATGAAATTAACCATACACTAAGTAGAGAATTCAGCAAATAGTAAGAAGAAAAATAATGATGTTCCTCAACAGTAGAAACAAGGGTTCTAAGTGATTATCAGATCTCAAAATATCAACTTCACTCCTTTACATTACATGTTAGGTACTCTTTTAGTTACCACACATCAGGGAAAGCATGGTATTTTGCTTTTGGGAACCGGCTTGTTTCACTAAGTATAACAATTTCCAGTTTACATTTGGGCTGATGAATTCAAAGTAGGTTCTGTCAGCATGTTTATCTATTTATATATAGCCAAGTTTATCTACATTATACATGCATGAGACAAATGGCAATTTCAGTTTTTCCTGGGATATAATTTTGCCAGGGAAATACAATGAGGGTATAAATGAGTAGAAGTGAATATCAGATATGCATATGATATAAATGACATAATGATTGGAAGGGCATAAATCTATCATAAGAATACATAGCTGTAGGATTTATAAAGAATAAAAGGAAAAGAATTGCTGTGCTATATAGTAGGTATATATTCAGATTTCTGAGGTATCTCCCTACTGTCTTCCACAGTGCCTGCACCACTTTACATTCCCATCAACAATGGATTATTGTATCTTTTCCTCCACATGCTCAACAGCGTTTATTGTGTGTTGATTTATGTTTGAGAACCATTTTAACTGGGTGAGGTGAAATCTCATTGTGATTGTGATTTGCATTTCTCTGATAGCTAGTGATCCTGAATATTTTTTATGTGTCTGTTGGCCATTTGAATTTCCTATTTTGAAAAATGACTATTTAAGTACTTTTTCCATTTCTTAACTGAATTGTTTGATTTTTTTGTTGTTCAGTTTCTTGAGCTCTCTATAGATTCCGGATATTAATCTTTTATCAGTTTCATAATTTACAAATATTTTCTCCCATCGGTCAGTTGTCTCTTCATTTCATTTTCTTTCTTTCCCAGTGCAGAAGCTTCTCAGTTTGATGTTATCCCATTTGTCAATTTTGACTTTGATTTCCTGTGCTTTTTGGCTCTTATCTAAGAAATCTTTTGCTATGCCAATGTCTTACAGATTTCCTCTAATGATCTGTAGTAATTTGATGGTATTAGGTCATAGATTTAGATCCTTGATCCATTTCGATTGGATTTTTGTGTAAGATGTTAGGTAGGGGTCTTATTTCATACTTCTGCATGTGAAGATCTATTTTTCCCAACACCATTTGTTGAAGAGACTGTACTTGATGCAGCTATTGATTTTAGCTCCTTCGTCAAAGATTAGTTGGTTGTAGATGTGTGGATTGATTTCCAGAGTTTCTGCTCTGTTCATTGGTTTACATGTCTATTTTTTTTTTTTTGCCAATACCAGGCTGTTTTAATTTAACTGCTCTGTAGAATGTCTTGAAATCAGGTATTGTGATACATCTGGCTTCATTTTTGTTGTATAAGGTTGCTTTAGCTACTTGGGGGATTCTTTTGTTTCCATATGAATTTTAGCACTTTTTTGTGTAGATTTGAGAAGGATGCCCTTGGTATTTTGATTGGGATAACATTGAATCTATAAATTGCTTTCTATAGTATGGACATTTTGATAATATTAATTCTTCCAATCCATGAACATGGATTATTTTTTTCCATTTCATTGTGTCTCTGTGTCTTTTTTAATATTTTATAATTTTCATCATAGAGATTTATGACTTCTTTGATTAAATTTATTCCAAGGTATTTTATTTTTTGTAGCTCTTTTGAATGGGGTTGATCTTAGAAGTTCTTTCTCAGCCATGGCATTGTTTGTGTGTATAAAGGCTATGGGTTTTTGTGTGTTAATTTTATATCCTACCACTTTACCAAACTTTTTTAGAGTTTTATGACTTCAATAGTCTTAGTGGAGTCTTTTGGTTCCCCTATATATAGAATCATGTCATCTGCAAGTAAGGATAGTTTGACTTCCTTCTTTCCAATTTGTAGCCCTTTGATTTCTTTTTCTTGCTTCTTGGCACTAGTTAAAACTTCCAGGACTACACTGAATAGCAATGATGAAAATTGGCATCCTTGTCTGGTTCTGGATCTTAGTGGAAATACTTCCAGCTTTTCCTATTCAATACGATGCTGACTGTGGGTTTGTCATATATTGCTTTGATTGTGTTGAGGAATCTTCTTTCTATATCCAATTTGCTTAAGCTTTTTTGTCATGAAAGGATGTTGTATTTTATCAAATGCTTTCTTTGCAGCTATTGAGACAATCATGTTTTTATTCTTGAAATTTTTAATGATATGTAGTCATATTTATCAACTTGCATATGTTGAATCACCTCAGCATATCAGGATTTTTAAGAAAGGATGACTCAATCCTTTCAGAACCTCTACCATTAAGGATAGAAGCAGAAATTTAAAGTGGGCTGATGAATTCAAAGTAGGTTCTGTCAGCATGTTTATCTATTTATATATAGCCAAGTTTATCTACATTGTACATGCATGAGACAAATGGCAATTCCAGTTTTTCCTGGGATATAATTTTGCCAGGGAAATACAATGAGGGTATAAATGAGTAGAAGTGAATATCAGATATGCATATGATATAAATGACATAATGATTGGAAGGGCATAAATCTATCATAAGAATACATAGCTGAAGGATTTATAAGGTATATAATAAGTATAAGATATATAATACTTTTACACAATTTAATGATGCATAAATATTATATGGTGCTATGTAATCATGATCTCATGACATGGTGTAATGATTGTGATGATATTGATGATGGTAACAATGATGACAAACCTAACACACTATTCCAAACTTGACCAATCAGTCTATTTCTGACAAGAAAAATTTCTTTGCTTTCTTACTCTTTATGGTAGCGAAAGCATATGGTACCTGTGAGATATTTTTGCTTTATTTGAATGAAACAAGTGTGCTGATGACATCCTATGTGGCATCTTTAAACACGGAACCAGCCTATTCCTTTGTCATGATTTCACAACCTTTTTCAAAAATATATGTGAAGTTTAATGATATATAGTGTTAAGGACACACTAATTTTATTTAAGAAAGCATATAGCCACACTATAGAAACAGATTTTTAAATATTTATTTATTTATTGAAAGGAAGAATTATGGGAGTAGGTAGGTAGATAGATAGACAGATAAAGAGAAAGATTGATTGATTGATTTTCCATCCACTGGTTCATTCTCCAAGTAGCCACAATGACCAGAGCTGGGCCTATTCAAAACCAGGAGGCAGGAATTTCTTCCAGGTCTTCCACGTGGGTACAGGGGCCCAAGTATTTGGTCCATCTTCTGCTGCTTTCCCAGGCACATTAGCAGGGAGCTGGATCAGAATTAGAGCAGCTGGGGCTTAACCTGGTTCCCATATGGGATGATGGCACAACATTTGTATTTTTGAAAAAAGAACCTTTTTATGGATAAAAAGGAACCAAGGATGATACAAAATTTTTCTATGTTAGGGCTGGTACACTGGCTTTACCCATTCTGCCAGTGTACCAGCCCTAACGTAGAAAAATTTTGTATCATCCTTGGTTCCTTTTTATCCATAAAAAGGTTCTTTTTTCAAAAATACAAACTTCAGAAAAATTTTATGTCAGTGTCAGTACCAAGCCTAAATACCGTCCAACTTCTATCTTCTTCCATCTCACAAATCACCACAGGTTTTCTTGAAAGGCAGAGAGACAGATAGAACAACAAAGAGAAAGTTCTTATGTCTTCCTTTGTTTGGCTCCTCAAATTCCTGCAACAGCTGGGGCTGGGCTGGATTGAAGCCTGGAATTGTGAACTCAACCTAGGTATCTTGTGTGGCTAGCAAGGACCCAGCTGCTTGAGTCATCGTTTTTTGCCTTGCAAGGTATGCATGAGCAAAAAGCTGGAAATGGAAACAGAGCTGGACTTGAACTCCAATATGTGTGCGGGCATCCCAAGTTATGTCTTAACTGCTATGCCAAACACTCAATCCACAAATTACAACTTTAAGTAAAAAACTCAAAATAGTCAGAAAAATGCATCTGAAGTTTTTATGGATTTTGTTCAGCAGTGTGTATTTTATAAAATTATCTTTTATTCAGCAAAATCACTGAATTATTTCAAAGTTTATTCTTCCATAAATTTTTAAAATTAACTTTGGAGATCAAAAGCTTAAACATATATGCAAACCAATTGCATACATATACAAATTATTGAGTGAATCTACAAATGAAGCATTTATTTGGTCACATATTGGAGTGTTCTGATATTTCCATGCTTAGTCAGTACATATAAGGAAGCCAGTGATAGCAGAAAGGAATTTTAAAAAGACTCTCCTAACAGGTTGCACAAATATAAAGATGAAATTTTCTGGCACCATACATTTAGATTATGATTTCCTTACCTGATTTTTTGGTGGAAAGTCTCATGGAAACCAGATAAACATTACTGGATGACATAAAAGAAAAAATAAATATGTGAGGCTTTTGCAGATGATCATAGTTGTGAAAATCCACATCTTTTAAAATTTTTGAGCTTTTTACCCAGCCACCATGACAAAAAGTATGCAGGAGTGATTCTGAAGTGACTCACATAGACCTCATGAGGATAGATTCATATGACTTCTATTTATATAATGAGCTTAGGTAATGAATTTGTACACAGGCCTGAAAACATAAGCCACCATTCTAAACCCAAGCAGTTGTACTTCAGTAAGAAGAGCAGACATTTTTTGGCAAAATCTATTTAATTCTAATGACCTTAGAATATTTTAAGGAAATGCATTGCACCAAATATAATAATATTTTAAAATAGAGAGTAACTATGTAAAATAGTTTCAAGAGTCTGAAATTATTCAATATTGCACGCATGTTCTAGGTAACTGCATTATCCTTCTAATAAACATCTAGTCTTAATTTAATTGATGTGTTTACTTCTTGTTACAGCTCATTTGTTACTTTTAAAAATATTTATTGGGAAAGTACAATATGTCAGGATGTAGGAAGCACTCATGTATAATTCAGCAAGGAAGTAAAAAATTCAAATAAGCAATAAATTAATACATCATTACAATTTTTAACAATTCTGGAAGAGAAAAGAAAAGACAACAGGTGAAGACATCAGAGGGCTTACTCGGATTACAAAACTGAAAACTGAACATATTAATATTAGAAAATGGAAGACAGAGATCAAGGACCTACAGGCCATGGTTGGTTTTTGAGTTTTATGCTGAGTGAGTGGAACTCATCAAGGGTTGGAAGACTGAAGTAATGTCACATTGGTGGAAGGTGACAACCACAACTAAAAACAATGCAATTCATCTGCTGCTACCAATTAAACCCATGATATCATTTCGTAGAGTGAGGAAGAGGCAAACTCATTTCCCAGCAGGAAAAGGATTTTTCTTAGTCTCTAATTTTCCACCCAATATGTCCAATAGTCATTTAAGAATTGTGAGACACATAAAGAACAGTGAACACCAACTAATGGTTGACAGAAAGTTACCTTAAGCAAACTTGGATATAACCCAGACAGATTACAAATGTCTACAAAAAGATTGCAAAATGAGTAATATCTTAAAGGGTTTAGAGGAAAAACTTGGCAAAATGCAAAGGTAAAATAAAACTTAGCAAGTAGTGGAGATTAAATAAAATGATGTCTCTGGTATGCCAATCAAAAAGCAGAAATTGCAAGACTGAATTAAAATTAAGATCAAATTACATATAGTCTATAAGAAATTCACATAAAATGCAGAAACAAAGAAAAGTATAGAGAAAGGTATAACCCTCAAACAGTACACAAAATAAAGCTGTAATAACTGTATTACTATTAGATAAAACAAGCTTAAAAACTAAGTATTTGTCTAGCAACAGAAGTTCAATATTCATAAAGCAGTTTTGATGTAAGATACAAATTAGGGAGAGGGAGGAAGGTAGGGAGGGAGAGAGAGAGAGAAAAAAAAAATAATCTCTCATTTACTAGTTCCCTTTTAGTGGGCCAGGTATAAGGCAGGAGTAAGAACTCCATTTGAGTCTCCCAGGGAGATGGCAGGAACCCAAGTGCTTGATCCATCACCTGCTGCCCTCCAGAGTATACATTAGCAGGAGACTGGATTGGAAACTGGGAACCTAATATCTTAGTTACTCCATTATGCGACATGGTTGTCCCAAGCAGTGGTTTAATCCATGTTGCTAAAATGCCCACATTTAAATAGATCTTTTAAAAAATTCAAAACCATAGTTGGAAAACTCAACACTCTTCTGTCAGTAATTTTAATGGAAAACCAAGGTAATACAATTAGGAAGGTAACAGAAGATCCGAAGAACTCCAAACACCATCAATTTGAATGATATGCTCAGAATTTCTCTCTCTCTCTCTTTCTCCCTCTCTTTTAGGGGTCTTACAGTATTATTTGTTTCACGTGAAGAATTTTTTGGTGTGATTAAAAATCACTATATTTTTTTAAATTATTTTTTTAAATGATGAGAGCCTAGGGTGGTTACTGGCGCCATAAACTAGAGTGTCAATTTGTTGGGTCAACAACAGGAGTCACTGTGCACTTGCTCCTCATGTGGGATCTCTGACCTTAATGTGCTGAACATTTTGATTTAATGCTATAACTAGTACTCAAAACAGTATGTTTAACTTTGTGTTCCTATGTGGGTGCAAACTGTTGAAATCTTTACTTAATATATACTAAATTGATCTTCTGTATATAAAGAGAATTGAAAATGAATCTTGATGTGAAGGGAAGGGAAGAGGGAGCAGGAGAGGGGAGGGTTGTGGGTGGGAGGGAAGTTATGGGAGGGGGAAGCCATTGTAATCCATAAGCTGTACATTGGAAATTTATATTCATTAAATAAAAGTTAAAAAAAATTAGGAAAAGGTAAAAATACATAAAGATATAATTTAAAATCCATTAACTCACCTGTACAAAACATCTTTACTATCTTGTATAAATATTTATAGACAAAGGATAAATACACACTTATTAATAAAATATTAACAGTATACTATAATACTATCTTGTCATTTACTTTATCCTGTTAAGTGTTTTTTTTCTGTCATACAAGCCTATGGATGTACATAGGAGAAATATAATTTGTTTGGACACTATATTTGGACATTCGGTTTCCTTCTTGCTATTGTTGCTTTTATTATTTTTTAAATATTTATTTTATTTATTTGAAAGACAGACTTACAGAGGGATGTACAGCCAGAAAGAGAGAGAGAGGTTTTTCCATCTGCTGATTCACCCCCCAAATGACTGCAACAGCCAGAACTGAGCTGATCCGAAGACAGCAGCCAGAAGCTTCTTCTGGGTCTCCCACACGGGTGCAGGGGCCCAAGGATTTGGGCCATCTTATACTGCTTTCCTAGGCCATAGTAGAGTGCTGGATCGAAAATGGAGCAGCTGGGTCTCCAATCAGTGACTATATGGGATGCCAGTGTGCAGGCGAGGGCTTTAACCTGCTGTGCCAGAGCGCCAGCCCCTATTGTTGCTATTATAAGTTGCCTGGATGAACTTAGAACTCACCAGCTTATTTTTTTAAATAATTAAACCCTAAATATACAATGTTGGAATTATATCTTGTGTCAAATTCCAAGAAACAGATATTTAAAATGTGGGATTTCTGCTAAAATACTGTTTTTAGTTCCGAACTGTTGTCCACAAAGTTTGTTTGAATTTATATACTGACATTATCAGTTTAGGAAGACTTATTTCCTGTACCTAGATTTTTAAAAATTAAACTGATAATAACATGAAGGGGCAAGATATAGCAAAGAGAAGTATAAACCAGGATACATCTTACAAAAATAGAACACAATTATTGCTACCAATGTTTGTGTCCATATAATCAAGACAGAATACTATCCCTACCACAAGCCTACCTATTACTAATAGGAGTTCCTTTATGCTTACAGCCTATAACCTTTCTGCCTCTTCTTAGCCCCTGGCAACCATTTCTAAATTTTATAATTTTTAGTATTTTATTGTACATTATTGTTGTCTTTGCAGATTGATTTATTTCTCTTGGCATAATTTTTTGGAGAGTCATCCTGATTGCTTCCCTGCGAAATATTTCATGCAATGAATATGCATAAGTTTGTTTGACCATTAATCCCCTATTGAACATCTAGATGTTTCCCATATTTGGTTATTACAAATAAAGATATTATAATATACATGTAAAGGTTTTGTGTGAGCCTAAGTCCATTATTTTGTTATTAATGCTCAGATTGTGAATTCTGGCTATTAAGTGCAAGTGTAGCTTATTTAGGAAACTTAGTTTTCAGAGTGGTTGTGTCGCTCTACATTCTTACAAACAATGCATGAGTGTCAGTTCTTCTCTGTATTTGCTGAGTATTTTGTGGTGGTATTTTTTATTATAGTTTCTCCTTGTGGTTTTAACTTGCATTTCCAAATACCCTTTCATGTGCTTACCTGTCATCTTTACACTCTCTATGGTGAAATGTCTTGTTCATTGCTTTTACCCATTTTTAATTGCACTGTTTATTTTATGGTACAGTTTTGAGATTTAAAAATAAAAGCGACATATAACCCCTTGTAAGATAAGTGACAAATATGAGATTTGCAAATACCTTCCCTTAATATGTAGATTTTCTTTTCTTTCTCTTCATTGGGCTTACCATGAGCAGATATTTTTAATGATATCTAAATTATTGATTTCTTTATTTAATACAACTTACTTTTGGTATTAAGTTTAAAAATTCTTTGTTTCACTAAATCCTGAAGACTATTTACCTAAACATTTCATAGTTCCACATTTTATATTTAAGTCTGTAATGCACTCTGAATTAATTTTTCTCTAAGAGGTGGCATGTAGATAAAGGTTCAATTTTTTGCTCATGGTGAATGAACAGTTGATCCAATATAATTTGTTGAAAAAGCTGTATTTCCTACACTGAATTGCTTTTGAACGTCTGTCAAATATCAGCTGGCATATTTGTGTGAGTCTATTTCTAAGTTCTCTTTTCTGTCCTAGTGATCTATATGCCTTTTACACCCTGTCAATAGCAAACAGTGTTGACAAATTTCGCTGCATAGTGATCATGAAATCTATTAGACCAGCTCTTCCCCCTTAATTCTTATACTTAATTTCTTATACTTTGTCTTAACTATTGTAATTCCCTTTTTCCTTTGTATCAATTTTATAATAAGTTGCCTATGACTATGAAGAGCCTTGCTGGAATTTTAATAGGATTTGCTGTAAAATGTTATAGCAATTTGGGAACACTTCAGATCTTTATTTTGTTGAGTTATCCTAAGGTAAACATTATAGGCTTCTGCTTTTACTTATATCTTCTTTGACTTCTTTCAGGAATATTTTGAAGTTTTCAACATTTAAGTCCTAAATAGATTTGATTACAATTATACTACTGAATTTCTTTTTCTATATTTGTCAAGTAGTTTTAAGTGATAGTGACATTTTCATTTTGGTGTTCACGTTTAATGTTAGAATATAGGAATTTGATTGATTTTTGTATTCTGTTTTATGTTTTGTGATCTTCCTGAACTCATTATTAGTTCTAGAAGTATCGTTTTCAAAGAATAGATTCTCTGGGACTTTATTTGTAGACATCCACGTCAATTGATCATAGGGACCATTTTGTTCTTCCCTTCTTGTATGTGTGCCTTTTATTTCCTTTTTCTTGGCCCAGTCACAATGGCTAACTCTTCCAGCTTTATGTTGAACAAGAATGGAGAGAGCAGGCATCCTACCTCATCATGCTGTATCCTTGGGGAAAGAACTATATCTTTCATCATTACCATTTAGGTTAATGTGTAAGTTTTGTGAAGATCTTTCAAGTTGAATTCCTCTATATTCCTTTTTACTTGGGAGTTTTGATAACAGATTATATTAAATTTTATCAAATGATTTCTCTTAGCCAAAATCATCCTGTGATTTTTTGTATTTAATCAGTTAATATTGTAAATTTTATCAATTTATTTTGAAATACTGAACTAGATTTGTTTCTGTATATTAAACTGTACTTGACTAAGGCTTATCATTTCTTTGATATGTTTCAATATCTATTCAATATCTATTCAACAACATTCTCTTAAAGTTTCACATCTATTTCAAGAGGAGTATTTTTTATCTTCTTTTATTTTGTATTTCTTTCTTATTTTTCTTTTCTTCTTCCTTCCTTCCTTTCCTTCTCCCCCCATTCCTCCTCCTCATGATCATTCTTCTTTTTTAGTATTGCCTTTGTCTATTTTGGAAATAGAGTAATACCAGTTTTATAAAAATATTTTATGTATTTTATTTTATAAAATATATTTTCTGGACTAGATTATTGGTAATTGGTGCTAATTATTTTGAAAGTTTTGATAGAATCCCAGTGAAACTATATGAACCTGAAAAGGATTATTCTTTTTAGAGTTTTAATATAAGAGCTCACATATTTTTAAAGATACTCAGTCATTCATTCATTCGTTCAAAAGTCAGAGTAACAGAGAGAGGGGGAGAGACAGAGACAGAAAGATCTTCTACCCATTGGTTCACTCCCCAAATGGCTGCAACAACCAGGGTTGAACCACGCAAAGCTCAGGAATTAGAACCAGGAACCAGAGCCAGGAACTCTATGTGAGGCTTCCACAGGGGTGATAAGGGCAGAAGTACTTTGGACCATTATCAGCTGTTTTCCCAGGCACATTCACAGGAAGCTGTGTTGGAAGAAGAGCAGCCAGGATTTCAAGTAGTGTGAGGATATGGGATGCTGGTGTCTTAACCCTACATGCCACAACATTGGCATATGCTTACCTTTATGAATTACTCTACTATTAAATTTTGCTATTAAAGTTATACAACTCAAATTATTGTAAAAATAATTAAATAAGTTGTATTTTTTGATTTTTGAGGAATTGTTCATTTTATCTAAGTTGTTAAATTTATATATGTAGGGTTGTTAGCATTGTCCTATTATCATTTGTGTGTTTATGGAGTCCATAGTGAAATACTATTTCATTCTTGTTATTGTGTCTTCTCTTTTTGTTTTTTGTTTTTTTTGACAGTATTTCTGGAAGTTTGTCAATTTTGTTGATATTTTCAAAGATTCAAAATGTGTGTTCTTTTAAATCACACATAGAAAATTCTCCAAAATGATCGTATGCTAGATCAGAACATGAGCCTCAAAAATTTTAAAATATTTAAAATCAAATACATTCTCTGACCACAACAAATCAATAATAGATTTGGATAAATACCAAAGTTTATAAATAAAACAACATATCTCAAAACTACCGATTGGTCAAGACTAATAATACTCAAACTAAAGTAGGACATATTCTGAAGAAAATAAAAAATTCTGATGAGCTCTTCAGCCAGATCAGAATGCCTTAAGGGCTGATTCTGAGGCCAAGGTGCTATTTAGGACATCTGCCATTCTATGAGTCTGCTGTGTATCCCACTTCCCATGTTGGTTCGTTCTCTCTCTTTTTGATTCTATCAGTTAGTATTAGCAGACACTAGTCTTGTTTGTGTGATCCCTTTGACTCTTAGACCTATCAGTGTGATCAATTGTGAACTGAAGTTGATCACTTGGACTAGTGAGATGGCATTGGTACATGCCACCTTGATGGGATTGTATTGGAATCCCCTGGCACACTTCTAACTCCACCATTTGGGGCAAGTCCGATTGAGCATGTCCCAAATTGTACATCTCCTCCCTCTCTTTTTGCCACTCTTATATTTAACAGGGATCATTTTTCAGTTAAAATTTAAACACCTAAGAATAATTGTGTGTTAATTACAGAGTTCAAACAATAGTACTAGAACAAAAAAAAATACTAAAAAGGATAAAGTATTACATTGTACATCTAGAGTCAGGACAAGAGCTGATCATTTTAGGTATGGAAAGCCAAGACACTCTGGCAAAAAAAAAAAAAAAAAAAAAAAAAAGAAGAAGAAGAAGACCTAAATGAAAGATCTCTGTGAGTGAGATCCCAGTGAAAAGAACCAGGCCATCAAAGAAGGAGGTACCTTTCTCTGAAGGGAGGAGAGAACTTCCACTTTGACTATGACCTTGTCTAAATAAGATCAAAGTCGGTGAACCCCAAAGGCTTCCATAGCCTTGGCAACTCATGACTAGAGCCTAGGGAGATTACTGACACCATAAACAAGAGTGTCAAATTGTTAAGTCAGCAACAGGAGTCACTGTGTACTTACGTCTCATGTGGGATCTGTCCTTAATGTGTTGTCCAATGTGAAGTAATGCTATAACTAGTACTGAAACAGTATTTTTACACTTTGTGTTTCTGTGTGGGTGCAAACTGATGAAATCTTTATTTAGTATATACTGAATTGATCTTCTGTATATAAAGATAATTGAAAATGAAAAAAAAAACCTTGGTTTTAAATTGGACATTGCATATGAAAATTAATCAATTTAAAAAATATCATGTAGGATCTCTGTCCTTAATGTGTCGTACATTGTGATTTAATGCCATAACTAGTACTCCAACAGTATTTTTCACTTTATATTGCTATGTGGGGGCAAACTGTTGAAATCTTTGCTTAATATATACTGAACTGATCTTCCATATATAAAGAGAATTGAAAATGAATCTTGATGTGAATGGAAGGGGAGAGGGAGTGGGAAAGGGGAGGGTTGCAGGTGGGAGGGAAGTTATGGGGGTGAAAGCCCTTGTAATCCATAAGCTGTACTTTGGAAATTTATATGCATTAAATAAAAGTTAAAAAAAAAAGAAAATGAAAAATTCAAAGTTGAACTTTATATGGTTAGACAAACAGGAGCAAATGAATCCTAACACTAGCAGGATAAGGGAAATAATAAAGAGTAAAAGTCAAGGAATCTGATCCAGCCAGAGTTTGGTGCCTTAAGTGCCACTCTAGGAGTGTAATGCTGTCCAGAGCCAGGATAGAGTCCCAAGGCTCAGAATAGACTGTTGCAATGGGAACTTATTTAAAATTAAGCCCTAGGGCCTGTGTCTGACTCTGTTCAGTGCCTTTTGCAGGTCCTGAGCTCAGTACTCTGGAAATATCATATTTCACAAGGAAAAGACTCTTATAAAGATGAAATTGTCCATGAAGCTGTTTAGTCTCTGCGTGGACCCCATACTGTGCCGTTTTTTGATGAGCTCTCCAATTTCTTGTTCTAATGGTCCACTTGACTGATTTTGAGAAAATTGCTCACCTGATGCCAACATCCACTAAGGTGGCAGAAAAATTTTATCTAAGTGTCGGCACATGTGGAATTACATCTGTTTCTGAAAATTACTAGGTGATGAAATAAAACTTGCGGATTCCCTTGATTCAGAAACCATATAAGTGACTGAACTATCTATGTTTGGTTTTCAAATCAGTAGAATCCATCTTGACATAGAAAAGAATAAAAGAGCTGTTAACCAAATGTTGAAGTCTTGGATTTTCACAATAGATTTCTTAAGGGAATGAATGCTACTAAGATTTATAAATATGAAAAGATTTTACTTGATGGATCCCATGTAATAATTAGAGAAGTACAGTACAATTTGCTGTAATATACTACTTTCAAAATTGTTATTTATACCAATATTGGTCAATTGCAATGTTTAGAAGAATGTTCACCAATAGAGATCTGGCAAGGTCAGAAGGGCTACTTTATGTTCTCTCAAAGGGCTCTCCAGGAACCAAAGCCAAAAATTCAGAGACTATCTGGAAATTCCTTAAGAAAGTACCTAACAAAGTTCTTTCAAGGGTGATAAAATATTTTCAGGTGATATGTTATAAATAAAAAGAAAAATCCTCAAAATTCTGAGTTAATGCTTTGAGATCCTCCTTTAATCATGATATAATCAATGCAGAAAAAACAATAATTTAAAACAGTTTATATTGCCTTTTTTCTTCCCTGGAGAATGCATAGAGGACCTGAATATTTTGTTTAATGAACTGTTAGAGTTTTTATTGTCTGAAGGGCCCCCTAAAAACAAGACACATCTGCTGCAAACAAAGTGGATGTAGCCTTTTAGTCCCAAACTTTGTGATTCTTTTTTTCCATGAAGAAGACAATACACATCAATATTACCAGTTTACAATCTGTGAAGGCAGATTAAGAGAAACTGGATGCTATCAATTCAGATCTGTAGTTCTTACACTAAATCTTACTCATTTATCAGGAAATGCACTCATTTTATAAATTCCTAGAATGAAGGAAAACCTTATGAAAATGGATGATGCTATGCAGTACATCTCAGGGACCATGAGACTCGCTCATTTTGCTGAGGTTCCTCCTTTTCTTTTAAGAATTGTCTATTTTTATTTATTTGAAAGGCAGAGAGGGAAGAGGGAGAGGGAGAGGGAGAGAGAGAGGGAGAGAGAGAGGGGGAAGAGGGAGAGAGAGAGAGAAGGAACCAGGGAATCCATCCATGTCTCCCATGTGGGCGGCAGAGACTCAAGTACAGTTATTACCTTTAACCTCAGAGAGCACTCATTAGTAGGAATTTGAATTTGATGGGGAGTGGATGTGAGACCCAATCCCAGGCACTTAGATATGGGAACTGTGCATCCCAAAGAGCAGCTTAGCCTAGTGTGCCACATATTACTCTGCCAGAATGTCTTGCATATTCTTTTATATTGATAGAATATTTTGCATATGCTCATAAAGTGATTACATAATGGGCAGACATTATCAAGCAAAGCAGCTACCATCAAAAAATGTCTGATCTTCCTGAAAATAAAATGATTTGTGATGTGGCTGGAATGTAACTTCAGGTCTTTTATGCCACTGTGTATCAAACCTAACATGGAAACATCCCCTGATGAGGTCATATATATTCTAAAGGAAACACAGCAGGAATTTTATGGCCTACCATATATTACAAATACTGCCTGGAAGCTCCAATTCATTCACTTTGTGGACTATTACTCTTATTGATGTCCAGGGCAATAATGTCCATGGATTGGGAGGATTCTTTTCTACAAGACCAGTTTTGCAGTGCTATGCTGGAACGTGGTGTTGGCAAACAGCCCATGCTCATGGCTTCATGAACTCAATTGTGTTCTGTTATTAAGGATGTTTTGAAAATGCTGTGTAAGATTTGAGGGTTCACTGTATGCATTGGAAGTCCTACAAAATAAATTTTTTAGCATTATATTTGTGTCCATTATTTCTCACAAAATATTTGATAGTATGATGCATTCCTGTTTTTTTGGGTCATGTATTGAAGACATTTTCAGAAAAAATGGGAATTAATGCATAAATCATTCATATAGAAATAATAGGGTTGGCACTGGCTCTGTGTTGTAGAGGGTTAGGCCAGTGGCACTGTCATTCCATATGGGTGCTGGTTCAAGTCCCAGCTGCTCCACTTGTGATCCAGCTCTCTGTTCTGAGCTGGGAAAGCATTAGACGATGGTCAAGTTCTTGGGCCCCTGCACCCACATGGGAGACCGGGAAGAAGCTCCTTGCTCCTGGCTTCGAATCAGCTCATCTGCCATTGCAGCCATTTGGAGAGTGAACAAGAAGATAGAAGACTTTCTCTTTCTCTCCCTTTCCCTCTCCCTCTCCCTGTAACTCTCAAATAAATAAATAAATCTTTAAAAAGTAGAAATAGTAGGGTTATATGAAAAACAATAAATATTAAGAGGATTTCATAGTCAATTTTATGTCAGCATTAAAAGCCGAAGGACCATGACACTTGTTTTGAGAGATGAAGGTCAATATGCAAAATAACATTCTTAAATATCTGTAACGGTTCAGAAAATACTTCAAGTTTTTTATCAATTTGTAAAAAACTACTTAAATAGTAAGAAATTTGGGGGTGAAGTAAGGAAATTCTCTAAGAAATTTCTAAGTATTCAGAGAGCTCACTCTCTTTAATTATAACATATAAATTATATTTTTTTCCTTTTTTAGTTATATAAAATGAACAAATTTCATGTATTTGATAATATACAGATTTAGGAGCACAGTGATACTTCCTACCCTATCCTCCCTCCTGTCCATACTCCCATCCTCCTTCCTCTTCCTTTCTCATTCTTTCTTTTATAATTTACAATGCCATATTTTAAATTTATTTTATAATCATAAAATTAACTCTCCACTAAGTAAAGAATCCAGTAAGTAGTAAGAAGAAGAAGAAAAAAAAAAATCCTGTTCCTAAACATTACAAACAAGAGCAGTAAATGATAATCAGTTCTAAAAATGTCAATTTAATTCATATACATTACATTTTTTTGTACCTTAGAAATAGATGGTATCTCTTTTTGGGACAGGTTTATTTTATTAAATATAAGGGTTTCCAGTTGCATTCATTTTATTGTGAAATATAGGATTCCATTCTTTTTTATGACTGATAAATATTCCATAGTATATGAATACCACATTTTCTTTATCTAGTCATTGATTGATGGCATCTGGGGTGATGCCATATCTTAACTATTGTGACTTGTACAGCAATGAACATGGCTGTACAGACAACTCTTTTGTATACTGATTTATTTTGGTTTAGATATATTCTCAGGAGTGGGATGGCTGGATCACATGGTAGATCTATTTTCAGCTTTCTGAGCTATCTCCATACAATGGTTACATCAGCTCACATTTCCACCAACAGTGGATTAGGGTACCTTTCCCTCCAATCCTTGCCAGTATTTATTGGTTTTAGATTTCTGTGTGAGAGTCATTCTAACTGGGGTGAGATGAAACCTCATTGCTTTTTTTTTTTTTTTGCCAGGCAGAGTTAGACAGTGAGAGAGAGAGAGAGAGAGAGAGAGAGTTATAGACAGTGAGAGAGAGAGAGAAAGAGAGAAAGGTCTTCCTTTCATTGGTTCACTCCCCTAATGGCCACCACGGCCGATGCTGCGTGGATCCGAAGCCAGGAGCCAGGTACCTCCCCCTGCTCTCACATGAGGGTGCAGGGCCCAAGCATGGCCCATCCTGCCCTGCCTTCCTGGGGCCACATAGAGAGCTGGACTGGGAGAGGAGCAACCGAGACAGAATCCAGTGCCCCAACCAGGACTAGAATCCGAGGTGCTGGTGCCAAAGGCGGAGGATTAGCCAAGTGAGTCACCGCACTGGCCCTCATTGTTGTTTTGATTTGCATTTACCTGATGGCTAGTGATCCTGAATATTTTCTCATGTGTCAGTTGGCCATTTGAATTTCATTTTTTTTTTTTTTTTTTTTTTTACAGGCAGAGTAGACAGTGAGAGAGAGAGAGACAGAGAGAAAGGTCTTCCTTTTTGCTGTTGGTTCACCCTCCAATGGCCGGCGCTGCCGGTGCACTGCACTGATCCGAAGCCAGGAGCCAGGTACTTCTCCTGGTCTCCCATGGGGTGCAGGGCCCAAGGACTTGGGCCATCCTCCACTGCCTTCCCCGGGCCACAGCAGAGAGCTGGCCTGGAAGAGGGGCAACCAGGACAGAATCCAGCCCCCCGACCGGGACTAGAACCCAGTGTGCCGGCGCCACTAGGCGGAGGATTAGCCTGTTGAGCCATGGCGCCGGCCTTGAATTTCATTCTTTGACAAATGCCTGCTGAGTGACTGGCACCAGGATATAGTGGCTAAAGCCGCAGTCTGCAATGCTGGTATCCCATCTGGGCACCAGTTAGAGTCCCAGCTGCTCTACTTACAATCCAGTTCTCTGCTATAGCCTGGGAAAGCTGCAGAAGATGGTCCAGGTCCTTGTGCCACTTTACCCATGTGGGAGACCCAGAGGAAACTCCAGGCTCCTGGCTTCAGATTGGCCCAGTTCCAGCCATTGCGGCCATTTGACAGACCCGACCCCCCACCTCTGCCTCTCTATAACTCTACCTTTCAAATAAATAAATAAATCTTTATAAAAATGCCTGTTGAAGTTATTTGTCTACTTCTTAATGGATTGTCTTGTTGTAGTTGCATTTCACAAGCTCTTTCTAGATACTGGATATTAATCCTTTAACAGTTGCATAGTTTGGAAACATTTTCTTTCGTTCTGCTGGTTGTCTATTTTGTTCAGTATTTCCTTTGACATGCAGAATCTTCTTAGCTTGACACAATCCCACTTATTTTTGTTTTGATTGCCTGTGCTTCTGGAGTCTTTTCCGAGAAGTCTATTCTTGTGCCAGTGTCTTAGAGATTTTCCCCAATGTTCTCTAGTAATTTGATAGTATCAGGTCATAAATTCAAATCCTTATCCATTTTGGTTGATTTTTTTCTATAAGGTGTAAGGTAGGGGTCTTTTTTCATACTTCTGCAAGTGGAGTGTTCTTTTTTGTAGCATCATTTGTTGAAGAGCCTGTTTTTTCTCCAAGGGTTGATTTTAGCTTCTTTGTCAAAAATGCATTGGTTGTGAATGTGAGGATGAATTTCTGGGGTTTCCATTGTGTTCCATCGGTCTACATGTCTATTATTGAACCAGTACCAGGCTGTTTTGATTAAAACTGTGCTGTAATGTCTTGAAATCTAGTACTGTGATGCCCCACCTTTGTTTTTGTTTTTGAGATTCTTTCAGTAATTTGGAGTCTTTTGTGTTTCCATATTAATATTAGCATCTTTTTTCTAGATCTGAGAAGAAATTTGTTGGTATTTTGATTGGAATCACATTAAATCTGTAAATTATTTTTGATAGTATGGACATTTGATGATGTTAATCCTTCCAATCCAGGAACATGGAAGATGGTCCCTTTATTGTGGAGTATGTGAATACTCTGTCTAATGAGGAGTATAAATTTATAAACTTACAAGCAATTTCTCTGAGAAACTCCTTTTTATAATTTATCACACACTTCCCAAAAATACAATTTAAAGTAGTTGCAAGTATGTAAACATTAAATATAAACTAGAAATGAAATGAAGCACAATGAATCAAAAAGTCAAAGAAATCAAGAAAAGACAATCACTGAAACCAGAAATTATTTGAAAAGATCAGTAGAATAAAGATTTAGCCAGACTAACTGGAAAACGAAAGAACAAAAACAATAGTATCAAGAGGAAGGGAAGGACAGGGAAACCTCACTAAAGATTATGTGCTAGCGGAGACATTGTGGCTCTGTGGGTTAAGCCTCCCCATGGGGCATCCACTTCTCATATTGGAGTGCCTGGGATTTATTCCTACTTCTGCTTCCAATCCAGCTTCCTGACAATGCATGTCAGAGGCAGAGGAAGATGGTCCAAATACTTCCCACCATCCACGTGGGAGGCCCAGATGGAGTACCTGGATCTTGGCTTTGGTTTGGTCCATTCTTGTTGGTGTCTTAAGCCTGAGGCTGGCCCCTGACCAGCAGGGGACTGTACAAGCATTCCCCGACAAGGCGAACGGGAGAGGTAAGGTCGACAGGTCAAGCACACTGAAGCAAGCACCCGTGAGTTCTGTCGAAGTAGGAACTACTTTATTGAGGAATTGTACAGGCTTATAAGGATTAAAAAAGATATACCCAGTAGGGGAGCCCATCAACGAAAAGGTCATGCAGGTGTGGGTGGACCACGCACAGGGGCATCTTAAGCAAAGTATAGGGATCACACACTGTCCATGTGTCCAGAACTAAAGCGGACCTATCCCTGCCAGCGGTCTGATCTTAGGTAGCTTAACTACAGCAACTACAAACATGCCCCTCGAACATCCGCCAGGTGCCATATTGTAATGGAGGTTTTAGGCAATGCCCAACACATTCTCAACTAATTCAGACATTTGCAGAGTAAACAAAGAGTTGGAAAAATCGCTATCTCTCTGTGTCTCTCCTCTTTCTCACTCTGCTTTTCAAATAAATAAAATTTAGACTATATTATATACACATTAAAAGTATAATCAAATAATATATTCAAAAGTTAATTCCAATAAATTAAGCAATATAAATATAATGGCCAAATTCTTTAAAATAATTAGACAAAGATAACAAATTTTAGTCTAGAATATTGTTACCTAAATCAATGCCTATATCTGTCTGTCTACCATCTACTTATCTATATGACTACCAAGAAAACTAATTCCTTGAAAAAGTTTAGACCAACATTTTAGGAAGAACCAATGCCAATTTTACCAAATTCATACAAATTTAGGGAAAAGGGAACACCTTTCAGCTCTTTTTGAGGACAATGTTACTCTGTTACGTAAACCAGACAAAGATTCTGGAAGTATAAGAAGTCTTCAAACTAATACCCCCACGAATACAGGAAAAAATTCCTAAGAAATCAGGAGCAAAATATCCTAGCAGTATTGCCAAAGAATGTTAAATTGTCACAAAGTACATTTTTATGAAAATCAGTGTTTCAATATTTAAAAAAATCAATAAATGCAATTAACTGTATTTCACACACATTTATTATAAAATTTATATTCAATTATTAAGGATTAAGAGGGACAAAATAATTTAGAGAACTAAATATATAATTAAAAATGCTTTTGTACTTAATACTTAATTCAAAATTACAATAATCAAAATAACACAGCTTTGGAGAAAGATTAGCAACATGCATCAGTGGAAGAAAATAGAATCCAAATATAGACTTGACATATGGATGGCCCATTCATTGTTAGAAGATTTGAGGTGAATTAATTAAATAAGGAGTTTATTTTCAATAATTGATGCTAGACTAATTGCAATTTATTTGCAAAATAAGACAAAATTATAATTTTTACTATTATCTTATGTCATATAAAATTTGATTTGAAATTGTTTATGAACCTAAATATAAGATATAAAGCTATAGCCCTTATTGAAGGAAATGAAAAAGTAGTATTTCTATGATCTTTTCATAAGCAAATCTCTTTTCAGAATGCAAAGAATAGCAGATCATAAAAGATAAATATCAATTGAAATTTATCAAAAATGAAATCACACAGATGGAATATCTCTCTCTGGCCATCTCTTCCTCTTTGTTCCTCAGCCTTTGAAATAAATAGATAATCTTAAAAAATAAAATAGATAAACAACATATTGTTAGACAATATTTCCAAAAAATGTTTTTTTATACATTTGTATCTAAAATATTTAAAGAATCCTTACTATGCTTTTAGAGGCAAATAATGCACTTTGTAAAAAAAAACGGGGACAAGAATTGGCCAGAGATTTCTTCAGATTTGAAATGTAAGTGGTCAATTTGCATAGAAAATGTGTTTTCACAGCAATGAGACAAGCTAGCAAGCTGTCTCTACTCTCATTTTCACCTATTTGAAAGTCAGAGACAGGAAGATGACAGATAAATAGAAGATAGACAGAAGATAAATAGAGACACTCAGATAGACAGATATGGATAGATAAAGGTATCTTCCATCCACTAGTTCATTCCCTGAATGCCAGGAATAGCCAGAGGTTGGCAAGGCTGAAATCAGGAACCAGGAACTCCATTTGGGTCTCCCACGTTGGGTGGCCAGGGCCTAATCACTTGAGCAATCGCCTGCTGTCTCACAAGGTGCATTAACAGGAAGTTGGAGCACATGTGGAGTTCCAGACTAGAATCTGCAATCTTGATGTGGTGCTGTAGCCCTCTGCTCCACAAACACCACCACAGGAAAGACAATTCACTTTATTTGTCATTAGGAAAATGCAAATTAAAACCCAAATGCTATGGCCAATATACAATCAAGAAAATGACAAGCTGTAAAAACACTAATAGGACCAAGTTTGGTAAAAATATGGAGCAATTTGTTATCTAATATATTGCTAGTGGGAGATGCAGCATTTTATAGCCATTCTGGAAATTTCTTTTTTTTTTTTTAAGATCTATTTATTTAAAGTGAGGAGGAGAGAGAGAGAGGGAGGGAGGGAGGGAAGGAGAGAGAGAGAAAGAGAGAGAGAGAGATCTTTCATCTGCTGATTCACTCCTCAGATGGCTGCAACAGCTGGGGCTGGACCAGGGCTGAAGCCAGCAGCCAAGAGCTCCCACACTGGTAGCAGGGGCCCAAGCACTTGGGCATTGTTCTGCTGTTTTTCTCAGGACATTCGCAGGGTGCTGGTTGGGAAGTGGAGCAGCTGAGGAATGGATGTCCATATGGGATGCCACAGTGGCAGCTTAACCCACTAACCCACAATGCTAGCACCTGGAAATTTCTTTAGGAACTTTGACCGTGAGCCACAAATTTACCTTCTATTTAACAATCTCGTTCCTAGGTCAACTGTGGGAAATTGCTTGAAACAAGAATGGCATGAACTACTGAAATATACAACTACATGAATATATCTCAATAGCCTGAGATAAAGAAAGAAGTCCAAAGCAAAATGCTCCACTGTGCATAATCCCTTTCTATAGCTTTCTAGAATTGGAAAATTTACAGCAACAGAAAACAGAAGTTGCAAGAGGATGTTTTTGGAGGATGAGAAATTGATAGTGCTGTGTCTTGAGAGAACATCAGGGGCTTATGGAAATATCCCACATTGTGATTTTTTTGGCAGTTATATGACTATGTATATATTTGTCCAAATTTATGGAATTACTTCCTTTAAAAGTGACAAACACATCATACTATATAAGATGTTAATAATAAGGGATAAGACCAGTGTAAGCAAATAATGAAGGATAAAATTAAAAGGGAGAGTATGATCCTGTGGGGGAAGCAGGACACACAGCAGACTCATAGAATGGCAAACGCCCAAAACAGCATTCCTGCCTCAGAATCAACCCTTGGGACATTCGGATCTGGCTAAAAGGTCCATGAGAGTCTCACAGGCATGGAAAGCCATGACATGGTGGCAAAAACAATCTAAATGAAAGATCCTGGTGAACAAGACCCCAGCAGAAGGAACAGGCCATCAAGGAGAGAGGCGCCTTTCTCTGAAGGGAGGAAGGAACCTCCACTGTGACACGGCCTTGACTAAACAAGTTCAGAGTCGGTGAACTCAAGGGGCTTCTATAGCCTAGACAGCCCATAGCAAGAGTCTCGGGTGATTGCTGATGTCATAAATAAGAGTGCCAATTGTTACATCAACAACAGGAGTCACTGGGTACATGCTCCCCACATAGGATCTCTGTCCTTAATGTGTTTTACTATGAAACATAAAAACACTACTAGTCGAACAGTACCCTATACCTTGTGCGGTTGTGTGAGTGCAGCCTGTTGAAATCCTTGCTTAGTATATACTAAGTTGATCTTCAGTATATGAAGGTAATTGAAAATGAAACTCGATAAAGGGCGGGATGGGAAAGGGAGAGGGAGAGGGGAAGGCCACGGAAGGGAGGGAGGTTGGGGTGGGGGGAAGCCACAACAATACAAAAGTTGCACTTTGTAAATTCACATTTATGAAATAAAATATAAAAAAATAATAAGGGAAACTGGGAAGAGGGTATATGAAAATTCTTTGTACTACTTCATAATTTTCATTTTATAAATTGAAAATTATTCTGACATAAAATGCAAAAAAAGTGAATTTTATTTTGTTCAAAATAAATCTCAATATACTTCACATTAAAAAATACATCTTTCAGCTTCACTGATCTACTTTACTATAGTAATTACCAATACTAGAATCAACTTTTGTGTGTGTGTGTGTAAGCACCTGAGCTCTTGACTCAGCGCTTTCTTATTTATTTATTTATTTATTTATTTGACAGGTAGAGTTATAGACAGAGAGAGAGAGAGAAAGGTCTTCCTTCCATTGGTTCACTCCCCAAATGGCCACTACGGCCGGTGCTGCGCCGATCCGAAGCCAGGAGCCTGATGCTTCTTCCTGGTCTCCCACACGGGTACAGGGGCCCAAGCACTTAGGCCATCCTCCACTGCCCTCCTGGGCCACAGCAGAGAGCTGGACTGGAAGAGGAGCAACTGGGACTAGAACCTGGTGCCTATATGTTATGCTGGCGCTGCAAGCGGAGGATTAACCTAGTGCGCCACAGTGCCAGCCCCTAGAATCTTTTTTTTTAAAGTAATTTTTTATTTACTTATTTTTAGAATCTAGTCAGTTAGATATCTCTAGATAAAATTGAGAGAGAGAGAAAGAGAGAGAGAGAGAGAGAGAGAGAGAGATCATTCATTTACAGGTTCACTCCCCAAATGTCGCAAATGGCCTTGGCTGTACCAGGCTGAAGCCAAGAGTCTAGAACTAATTCTGTGTCTCCTACAGAGATGGCAGGACCTGGGTACTTGAGACATCATGCTACATTAGTGTGCACATTATCCTGGGTGCACATTAACATGAAACTGGATTCAGATCAGAGCAGGGACATGAACAGAGATTCCAATAGGGGATGTGGCCACACCAAGCAGCAACTGAACTGCTAAGCCAAGGCTTACACCAAAATTCACTTTAATCACTGATACCTTGATTTTTTAGTGATGATATTTTAAGAGTTTGAGAGTGAAGATAGAAGATCATCAGAATGAATAAAGACTGAAATACTCTGGTTAATTTTTGCTTATTAAACTCAATTGCAGATGTTTTGAGAACTTTTAGTTAAAGTCATCAGCCAAGGACCTCTGTAATTTGCTAGATGATAGCCCCCAAGAAGATAAGAGCTATCTTTTTTGTTGTTGCTGCTTTTAGATTTTGGGGGTCTTTTTTATATTCCTATGGACTAATAGTGTACATGTTTATTCAATGGAAGTAACAATGCAATGGATTCATCAAGAATCATCATGTGGGGCTAATGGAATGAATGCTAGGAATGAATGTTTTGAGGGGCTGTTGTAGCCTACAAGTTCATTTGGGTAATTAGATGACTGCAATTCAGCCATTTACATTTACAAGATAGAGGGCGGCAGCAATTGCACGCACCATCAAAGGAGTTTCCCAAACATCTTAAGCATTTTAGGTCGTACCAATGACTAGGGTGTGTGACTGACATTCAGTGTATGGAGGCCAAGGATGAGGTATTCCTGTGGTGCTTGTGATAATTCTATGCAAGTTAATGTCATCCTATATTTTACTTGGTTTCAGAATGTCTTGAAGGTGAGCTTTAGACTCCATTTACATATAAACCAAAAGCCTTTGTGCGTGGGGTAATACACTCTGAACTTTCTGAGAATACAAACAACATGCAAATGGAGACAAAAATGGAATTGGTTTCATTCAGAAATTTATTGATGGTTGCTTATGCCATGAATGTTATTTGAGTCATTTATAAGATAAATCTAGATAAGAATGCACTGTCATTATTGTAATGCATCCCATAAGCATAAATACATGTGATTTTCATTCCAATTTTCTGTGTCTAGTCTACAACTTATGTATTGAAAACAAAATCCTGTGTAATATTGTTTTCTATACTTGTCTCCTTTATACCACAGTTTGGGCATTATGTTGATTTCCTAATATTATGTACTTAGATATGTGTATAGTAAGTACACATTTTATTTTTACCTAAAGGGATATTAATTCTGATGAAAATGAGAACAAGTCAGACACGATCACTAACTTTCTTAATATTCTTTGTATGTTTATGCATATGGTACCATTCCCCCATCCTACATTTTTTCCTGTATTAGTTTTTAATTTAAATTACTATCAATATAGATCCAGTGTTTCACTTTTAATATTTGACCATAAATTTATAAATGGCCTTAAGAATACAATATATCCAAGGAAATTAAACCACATTTGCAAATAATTATGATTTATAATTCACATGACCTTAAACATACATCAGAATATTTATCTTAAATTCAATATTAGAGAAGTTACTTCAGCTATGCAATAAAAGAAAGAAGACAATAACAAAAGAAATAGATAGAAAAATGATTTCAAGTGAGGAAATCAATCATGTTAATAACCGGACTAGTTGAGATGATGTTACTGAATATTAGAGGAATACCAGAGATACAATGTTAACTTTTCACTATGAAGTAGGATTTGTTTCTTTATCTTTTCATCTTTCTAATCTAATCTTTTTCCTCCTTTCTTCTCTATTAGCCATTTTAAACATCATAAGTAGAGTTTATTGCCATGCTTACTTTTTCATATATTCCCAAATATGTTTTATAGTTTGATATGATTCTTTCTTTAAAAAAGATTTATTTATTTTTAGAGGCTATTGTCCTGGAGCAGCAGGTTAAGCTGCCACCTGCAGTGTCAGCATCCCATATGGGCGCCAGTTCATGTCCCAGCTGCTCAACTTCCAATCCAGCTCCCTGCTAATTGTACCTGAGAAGGCAGTGGAGATAAGATGGCCCAAGTGCTTGAGGTCGCTGAACTCACATGGGAGACCTGGAGGACATTTCTGGCTCCTAGCTTCAGCCTGGCCCAGCCCTGGCCTTTGCAGTCATTTAGGGATTGAACCAGTGAATGGAAGATTCTCTCCCTTTGTTACTTTGCCTTTTAAATAAAATAAAATAAATATTTAAAAAAGAGATTTGTTTATTTTTATTTGAAAGGATTATATAGAGAGAAGGAGGCAAGCACACACACACACTTTCTCTCTCTGTCTCTCTCACACACACACAAAGAGATTAAGACAGAGAGAGAGAGAGAGAGAGAGAGAGAGAGAGAGAATCTTCCTACCATTGGTTCACTCCCCAAAGAGCTGCAATAGCAGGACCTGGGAGCTGGATCTGGGCCAGGCTGAAGCCAGGAGCCTGGAACTCAGTTGGAGTCTCCCATGTGAATGCATGAGCCCAAGTATTTGGGGCATCTTCTGTTGCTTTCCCAGGTGCATTAACAGGGAGCTTCAATGGAAATCAAGCAGCCAAGAATGGAATCAGCACTCATATGGGATGCCAGCATTACAGGTGGCAGTTTAACTCACTGTGCCACAATTCCAGCCCCACTGGTTTATGATTCTAATTGCTAGGAATATGACAGTACATTAAGCATGCAAAAATTCCCTGACATCATTGAACATATATTCTAGTAAGAAAGAGAGCAGCAAATGGATGAATAATTTTACAGGATATTTGCAGGTTAGGGCTAAGGTAATGACAGTAAAGGTGCATGGAGAGAGAGATAATAGGAGGAGTAACTAAAATATACAGACTTTTAGGGGATATTTGCTGAAGTTGGGCAGTTGGGAACAGAAAAGCATGAAAGGTAGAGGGGAGTCATATGGATCTGAGGTGGCAAGGGGAGAGCAAGCTCACAGCCTCCAGAGCACAATGTGCTTGCAACACATAAAACCACCCACCCCAGCTTCCTGTTAAAGCAGACCTGGGATGCAACAGTGATGATCAAGTGATTGAGCTCTCTGAGCTCCCAGCTCCCAGTTTCAGCGCAGCATTTGAACTAGCAGTTAAAAGTATTCTCTCTCTCTCTGTCTCTCTCTCTCTCCAACTGGCCTTCTTTCTTTCAAGTAAAGTGACAGTGCATAATAAATTACAACTAAGAAAAGGAAAAGTTCTACTTCTGGTTGAAACTGATCTAGGCACAACAGTTTTGGCATCTATCAAGCTGAATTTGTGTTCAGCTTTAATTTTTCCTGAACTGCCTGAGATGTCTGTGATACTATTGTTTCTGCTGGTAACCCTTGGTCCTCTTCATTAGGGCTTGAACAAGATGATTTTTTTCTCTTGTAAATTGATGTGCATTGTCTGCCACTATGGGCTTCACCTTCAACATTATCTACACACTTCTACAAGTGAGCTCTCTGTATGTAAACTGTTGATTTCTTTGCAGGCATTATCCCCATAAGTTTTTGTAAGCCTGAAGACTTTCTTTCAGTCAAGCTTTACCATGAGTTTGATGTTTGGTGTTGCTACAATTTTATCTGAATTCATGTTACCTTGATTGGACTATTTTAAAACTGACATCCTTCCTAGCACCTGAAACTATATCCTGTTCAGGCATGTTGTAACAAGTCAGTATGAGATTATTTTTATGTAAAAAATTTTGAAATCCATGTGTAAGTTTTGTACAATATGCATTTTCCATGAATCTTTTGAAGACTCCTCATACATTTCTAAGTAACTGGTATGAAAATACATTAATCATAAGTCATCTTATGATGATATTATATCAAATTATTAAATACTTATGTGACATAATTATGTCATTTTTCCAAAACCAAATTTATTGTCTTTCCTAAAAATAACTAGTTCACTAATCTTATGCAACTCATATTTTCTCAACCAAAGGAAAAGACACATTATGTTAATAATAACAATAAAAAGCCAATATTCTTTGTTTATTTGGATATACAAAATTTCTTAAATTGTTTTCAAAATTGTGCAATTAACTCTCCTTATTTTTCATATAAATTACCAGGTAATGTAGTTCCTTTTCTCTATCAGTTATGTTTACATAGGACTCTGTTTTTTGCAATACCGAACTTACCCTTCATTGTCTGATAGTTTTCAATACTGTCCACGTTGGAAAATACTCCCTGTTCAAACTATGTGAGACTGCATTCTAATTTGCTTTCTGTATCTGTCAGTGCCCAATCAGAATCTTAAAGACACTGGGGATTAGATTCTTTTCTTTCTGATGCTTTCTAATATGCAAGGAAGCTGGGTGATGGATGCTCTAAATAATATGTACCTATATTGTACACTAGTGCAAACCATGCTCTCTGAATTTTAAATATGAACAGTCCACTGAACTTGTGCACATCAATCATATGTTACAGTGAGTTTCTTATGAAAGTCCTTAGCCTTCATATCTCTGATGAGTCAAACTGACTGAAATACAGCCCTGAATTAATCTAAGTGGTTAAATCTCAAGCATCTGTATCATTCTAAATTACAAACCGAGGTCACTGACGTAAATCCAGAGATTGCTTTAGGGATATGGATTTAAAGAAATACTGACCAATGAGACATGAAGTCTAAAACATGTAGTTATCCCTAAAATGATACAGTACCACAAGTGGTCCCTCTTTTCTGGATATGGTGTATGTTAGTAAATATCATACTACTACAGCCACTTTCTAATGCCAAGGGGTTCTCTTCCATCTTGGCCTCCTGCTGATGGTAGAGAAGGAGAGTGGAGAGTGCTTATGGCAATGATAAGCAAGCTGGATGTTGAATTTCAAAATTACTACTCTTTACTGATTTATATTTGTTTACTGTAGTTTTATTTGAAAGAGTGAGAGAATTTCCATTGGTTCACTTTTCAAGTGCCTTCAATAAACAGGGCTGGGCCAAGTTGAAGCCAGAATCTCAGAACTGAATCTGGGTCTCCCATGTGAATGGCAGGGACCCAGGTACTTAAGCTATTAGTTGATGCCTCCAGGCTCATTGGTAGGAAGTTGGATCAAAAATAAAGTAGCCAGAGCTCAAACCAGGCACTCCAACATGGGATACAAATATTCCAAGCAGCAACATAATGCCTGTGCCTAATGCCTGCCCCACAGTTATTACTCTTATCTCTCTGCATAAGCTATTATGAAATGGGAATATATAATTCTCCCAAATTAATAAGAGAAACCAATAATGTATACCCTACAGATGTTTGAATATTAATATTTATTTAGAAGTTTAATATTAATATTTAATTAGAAATTATTAATTGAATAGAAACCTGTACTATAATAGCATGCTGTAATAACTTTTGGTCTGGTGGAACATTTGTCTCCAAGAGATTTGAATAGCTAAGAAATCAAGAATTTTTTTTTTTTTTTTTGACAGGCAGCGTGGACAGTGAGAGAGAGACAGAGAGAAAGGCCTTCCTTTTTGCCGTTGGTTCACCCTCCAATGGCCGCCGTGGTAGGCGCGCTGCAGCCGGCGCACCGCGCTGATCCGATGGCAGGAGCCAGGTGCTTATCCTGGTCTCCCATGGGGTGCAGGACCCAAGGACTTGGGCCATCCTCCACTGCACTCCCTGGCCACAGCAGAGAGCTGGCCTGGAAGAGGGGTAACCGGGACAGGATCAGTGCCCCGACTGGGACTAGAACCCGGTGTGCCGGCACTGCAAGGCGGAGGATTAGCCTAGTGAGCCGCGGCACCAGACTGAAATCAAAAATTTTCACAAATCAAATGACAATTATCTTTTTAAAGACATGCCTAGTCAACATTAAAGAAAATGACATTACATTAAATTGTTTTTCTCCAAAGATAGAGAAGACTTAATATTTGCGTACAGTTTTTCTTTTCTTTTCTTTTTTTTTTTTTTTTACCTCTCTGGTTTCCATATCTGTTGGTGAAACTTTCCAAAATGGGAATTCTGTTTTATTTTTCTTTATTTTTATAGTAGTTCCCAGTATCTGCCGCATAGTAAGCATTAATAAATGGACATTGAAAGAAAAATGAGCAAAATTCCTCATCTTGGATTAGCAAAAAGCAGAATCAAATAGGGAAATAGAGGTAGGCATTGTGGTACAGCCGGTTAAGCCGAGCCTTGGGATGCATGGATTCAATATCAGAGGGCACATCAGAGTAGATAAAATTTTGAAAAAAAGTAATAAAATCTAACTGATATAGCTTAATTCACCACTTTAATCAGACATAAATGGATCCTTTTTATTTATTATAAGGAGCATTGTGAGATCTGGATGAAGTATAAATTATATTGATTTTGAGTTTTAGAAAATGCCATGGGTTAATTTAATTATCAACTATTTTTGTAGAGAGATATCTACTTTTTTATTTGTAGCAAATCATCATTTTGTATCTTTTAACATATTATTCTAGCATGATACTTATTTAAACTCACATTAGATTAAAAAGTAAGTAATTCTAAATTTTCATTTCCAAAAAAGACTTTATTACAAATTATAGATATGTTAATATAATATTTTGTTTTTATGAATTAATAAATAGTAGAGATAGAGTTTATTTTTAATTTTTGCACATGATGGTGCTTTGCAAATTTCAATTAGCAAATGCATAATTAGTAAACTCACAGTGGGATGTCCCTGGATAGTTAAATCATATTTAAGTTGTAATATCCTACCTGGCATCTATGCAGAAATGCTTGGCATTGATCTAAACTTCTGCCATGGCAATCTAGACATCCTCCCTTTGTGTTTTCTGAGAATTGGCTCTGTCCTTATTTTAGGCCATCATCCCAGTGCAAAATTCAGAGAAATTGCCAGATGGCTCATCCTGTGAAGAACTCTGTGTAATCAGGAAGACTTTTGAAATAAAGCAAGCCCTGGCAGAAACCAGTTAGCAGAACTCATCATTATTGTTGCTTGAAAATTTGTTATTCTGTTCTTAAGCAGAAAATGCAATAGTTGGAATCCAATATTTCACACTGTTACATACCATAAATGAATTTCATAGAAAACTTTACTATTTCATGTAAAACAAGACTGAGTATACCAAATACATGGAACTTATGCATAATTCAAAGCAAAAGAAAAGTTTTCATATTACTTAGCGTTCAAAATTTGATTTATTTGATGGATGAAGATGAACAATAATCAAAAAATATGACAATATGAGTCCTCTGTCTGTAATTTAAATTTCCATGATTTCAGTATAAATAGTTCATAATTTAAAAATACATATTATGGCCAGTGCCGTGGTTCAACAGGCTAATTCTCCGTCTTGCAGCGCCAGCACACCGGGTTCTAGTCCCAGTTGGGGCGCCGGATTCTATCCCGGTTGCCCCTCTTCCAGGCCAGCTCTCTGCTATGGCCCGGGAAGGCAGTGGAGGATGGCCCAAGTGCTTGGGCCCTGCACCTGCATGGGAGACCAGGAAAAACACCTGGCTCCTGGCTTCGGATCAGCGCGATGCGCCAGCTGTGGCTGCCATTGGAGGATGAACCAACGGCAAAAAGGAAGACCTTTCTCTCTCTCTCTCTCTCTCTCTCTCTCTCACTATCCACTCTGTCAAAAAAAAAATACATATTACAATAATTTTATGATAGTTCTATTTTATTAGTAGTTATTATTGTTAGTTTCTTATTGTGGCTAAAAACATAATGTGTGTGTGTGTGTGTGTTTGTCTTTGTTACTATTCATGGTTTCAGGCAACTATTGGGAGTCTTGGAATGCATTTCCCATGGAAGAAGGAATACCACTGTATTCACCACAAAGTTTCAATTCAGGGCCCTTAATATAGGAGTCTACAAAAAAGTAATTATTTTATATATAATATAATATAATGATGTGACTAATAAATGAAACCAATTTTTTTTGAAAACTACAATGGGAAAAACTTGCTCTAAATTGTCCTTTCACTGGTAAATTCTTAGAGGAAAACTCCACAATTTCTAGTTTGGGATTTCTAGGCTACATTTTTTTTAATTTATTCATTTCTATAACATACACACATGAATAATATGGAAGTGAAAGTGTTCAATTAATAATTAAACTTTTTGGAGAGAATGATAACTAGAAAGAATACAGTGATATACTATTGATTAATGTTAATGTTGTTTTTCAACCTTCAGATAAGTGTTTTTTAGAGATTGTTGGATCCTCTATATATAGAATCATGTCATCTGCAAATAGGGATAGTTGACTTCCTCTTTTCCAACTTATATCCCTTTGATTTCTTTTTCTTGCCTAATGGCTGTGGCTAAAACTTCCAGGACTATATTAAATAGCAATGGTGAGAGTGAGCATTCTTGTCTAGTTCCAGATCATAGAGGGAATGCTTCCACTTTTTCCCCATTCAGTAGGATGCTGGCTGTTGCCTTGATTTTGTTGAGGAATGTTTTTTTCTATGCCCAATTTGCTTAAGGTTTTCATCATGAAAGGATGTTGTATTTTATTAAATGTTTTCTCTGCATCTATTGAAATAACCATATAGTTTTTGTTCTTCAGTTTGTTAATGTGATATATCACATTGATTTTTGAATGTTGAGCCATCTCTGCATAACAGGGATAAATCCCACTTGGCTGGGTGAATGATCTTTCTGATGTGTTGTTGTATTAAGTTAGCTAATATTTGGTTGAGGATTTTTACATCTATGTTCATCAGGGATATTGGTCTACTGAATAGCCAACAACATGATGTTGGAATTATTTGTATTCAGAATCATGTTTAAAAAACTTTTATTGAGGGATTACAATGCAGGAGACTATTCTTGGGAGGCTTGGAAGGACCCAGTTCACCACTTTTATCACCTTATTTTCAAGAATAACTGTAAAATACTCTGGGATGGATAACTATACAGTCATTAACTAAAGTGAAAATAGATATTTGTAAAAACTGAGTGGAAATTTGAAAAGGAGGAGGAGGAAGGGTTGGAGCATGGGTGGGAGGGAGGGTCGAGGGGAAAGTGTCACATATATGAAATACATGAAACTTGTATGACTTAAATAAAGTTTTTAAAAAAGCTCTAAAAAGAAAAGAATATTCTGGGAAGTCAATATCTTGAGACAGGAAGTAACTCATTGGAATAGTCCAGCTCTGTCCCAGTGTTCCTGCAAGAAGCAAGATGTCCTTGAATACTTTAGCCAAGTGTGTCATGAGACCCTGACATCTAAGACCTAGAGGAGTTGTTCTCCAGAGTATCTCAGCTGTGCTGCGGGTTGAACATGTGAAGTAAAGACTCTATCTGCCCCAGGTAGTTTTTCTGAGCCTATCTGCAAGTAATCAATCTATGTCAAATAATTTGTGTATGTTCTATATCACCAGACTCAGATAAGTTGATAAATTATAAACTGTAAACCTATTCACATAAGTACACACAAATAAATGCATAAATCCCAAGTTCACATTGGATGCAAAACAACCTTTTCATATAATCATCACCCAGATGAAAAGGTAATAATTTCCCAATACCCCAGAGATCTCTTTCATGTCTCCTTCTTGTCACCAAATTTCTTCACTTTCTTATGCCTTAAACTTTCCCAGGGTTTTCTTTTTCTTTTCTTGACCCATCCTCAGCTGACATTTCTTCTGCTAATCCTGGTATTTAGAAGCCAAGGATGATATTTAGAAACCAAGTTGTTGGTGAAGATGATATTTAGAAACCAAGATTTGAGAACTAGCTATATGCTAATTTTAGATCATTGTTCTTACTTTTCATAATAAAATATAGACACACATGAACACATATGACTAGAAATACATAAATATATATCAAGATCCATTTGTTTTTATAATTTTGTGTATGTTATATATGTATATTAGATATGATATCTATATATAATGTTTTGCAAGTATTCATGCACCATGAGCTCAAAATAGCACACTTAATTCAATTCCTGTTTTATAGGATTCATTCCAAATTCCGTATTCCATATTTTTATTTTTTAACAGTGAGAAATTTGATTGTCACCCCCAACATATTTATCATTTTTTTTTCCAAAAGGGAATAAAAGGCTTCAAGACCATACTCAGACCCACATTCATTAGAATTTGGATCAACTGCTATAACTTTTACAATGTATCACGATGATTTCAAATCTGAAGAAATTTTAAAAAATCTTTAATATCAGCTTATGGAATGTAAGCAACAATAATGTGAACATGAAGACTTCACGTATGCAATAAAAGGAACAGTAGTTATGAGGTGTATGATGTGGTTGTTCAGTAACATCAACAACTTTTTATTTTATATAAGAGAGAATGCTACAATGTTAACCAAAGTACTCTAATAATAATACTGTTAGGAAGATTAGAAACTCTGATCGTTTTTGTGGGATTCATTAAGAACTCCTGATTGTTTTATATTCACTATAATAATTGAAGAACAGCGATAAAATATTTCTTTATTCTTTTTCACATCAGAAATTATTGAATTTCACAAAATGCTTTTAAGCATCTCCTGCACTAATTAAGTAATATTCGTCTCTCAGTGTTATGAAATGCTCTTTTGTGTGCACCTCCCTGCATGTACCTATATGTATATGAATGTATTTCAAAAATTTGTGAAAAATAACATATATCTATTTTATTTCCAAAATTTCTGAAATCCATGCATAGTTTTTCATAATATGAATACTTTGTAAACTTTCTGAAGATACCATGTATGCATTGATTGCAAATCATTTGCACCAAAATAAAGCTATTAAAAAGCTTTATTTTATTTAATTTAAATAGATACAGAGAAAGAGAGGGAGGGACAGAGAAAAAGAGAGAGCTTCCATCTGCTGGTTCACACCACAAATGGCCACAATGGCTTGGGCTGTGCCAGGCTGAATCCAGGAAACCGAAGCTTCTTTGGAGTCTCCCATGTGAGTGTAGAGGCCCAAACACATGGGCCATCTTCTCCTGCTTTCTCAGGTGCATTAGCAAGGATCTAGATCAGAAGTGGTACAGATAGGATTTGAACCGGTTCCCATAGGGGATGCTGATGCTGCAGATAGGAGCTTTATGTGCTGTAACACAGTGCTGGCCCCCCAGAATTTTAGTTGCAATTTTAATTCATTTTCCACACAAACTTTTGAAATACCCTCATATTTGTATATGTATGGTATTTTTTAAAGATTTATTTATTTACTTGAAAGAACTACAGATATGGAGGTGAGAGAGAGAGAGAGAGAGAGAGAGAGAGAGAGAGAGAAATTGAGAGAGAGAGAGAAAAATTGATTTTCCATCTGCTGGTTCTTACCACAAATAGCCACAATGTCCAGGGCTGGACCAGGCCAAAGCGAGCAGCCAAGATCTAGATCTGGGTCTCCCACATGAGTGGCAGGGATCCAAGCATTTGGGCTATCGTCTGCAGCATTTCCCAGGCTATTCGCAGTGGGCTGGATAGGAAGCTGAGTAGCCAGGACACGAACCGGGAGCCATATGGGATGCTGGCATCACAGCTGCTGCTTCACATGCTAACCACAGCACTGGTCCCAGTAGCATGCTATTTTTCAATAAGAAGTTATTTATAGGTTGAAAATTTTCTTAGAAACTATCTACTTTTTTATTTTCTTTTTTTTTTCAGCCCTATGTATTATTGTAAGAAATATAATGAAAAGCCATTCATTTTTGTTTAAAGTGAAAATTAAAATGGAATTTTCCTCCAATATTGGAGTTTGGTATCATTCCAAGATGTAGCTAGGTGTTGTTATTTTCTATTTCCACCCATTCTTTGCACTTGGTGGGTCTATGATAGTCTGAAAATTCTTATCAATTGTGCTTTTGGAAACACTATTTTTGCCTCCCTCCCTCTCTTCATCCCTTTTTCCTTCCTTCCATTCTGTCTTCATTTTACTCTCTTTCACCACATTCTAGGATTGCTAATAGAAGCATCAGGTTCCTCAGATCTATTTTGATTTAACTTTTATTTCATACTTTCTGGTTTCTCTTTTCTGTGTACTAATCCTTTCTATCCATCTTTCAGTTTATTTTTCATGCATAATTCTCTTACTGTTTATTAAAATTTTGTTTATTATAAATTGATTTTTAATCTCTAAGATTTCTAGTTGTTTTAATCAGTTGTGCCTTATTCAATACAAATCTTTTTCATGTAAGTCTAACACGAATTCTACAAAATTCCCTCTAACATACTAATGGACTTAATCAAAAGTTTCTTGTACTCTATTTTTTTCTCATGTTTTATGTTTTGTTTGAAACACCTTCTGTGGTTGTCTCTATATATGAAACATCTCTGTTGAGTATGTACTGATGCTTTTCTCATTGGACATACCCATCTACCATCTCAAGTTACTGTGGGAAGGTATCTAGATATTTCCGCATATAAAATATGGATATTCTGAGTATAGTTCTCTCTTCATGGAATTTGCAATAGTCTGAGAAACCAGCCTGACTCTGATTCCACTGCACAGATTCACTGTCTTTGAGCAGAAAAGCAACAGGAAACAGAGGCATAGGCTAGCTATCCTGGGACATAACTACTTGAGATTTCTATGTATTACTCTTATCTGGCCATCAGTACCTCCTTCTTCCCCCTTTCTGTTGCCTTATCTTGGATTGTTTATACCTGGGCTTTCTAACAGCTACATTTCTTTATTGATCTTATTCATTCTTCTTTAGGACCTCCAGGTGTTTCCCAAATATAAGATGTGCTTTTGATTTTACTTTAAACTAATGTTGTTTTAATGAATTGATTTTTTTCTATGTTATGAATATATTCTATGTGTTTTCACTAGCTTTTTTTTTTGGGGGGGGGATGATAAATGCACACACTAAAATCTGTCCCTCCCAAAATAATATTAGATAAATTGGATATCCACAAAGAATTAAAAAAAAAAAAGACGCAACACCTTGATCCCTACCTCACACCTTGCATAAAATAATCAATTCAAGGTGGATTATAGGCATAAACATTACCAATAAAATGACAAAACATGTTTGGGACTGAATAGATTTGTTGTTGCTTTGGGATCAGCAAGATGATCTGAAATAGAATACAACAAAGCATCTATTGTAACAGAAATTATTAATAAATTGGCCTACATTAAATCAATATCTCTGGGGCCCATGTTGTGGCCCAGCCAGTAACACTGATTTCAACACCAGCATCCCATATCATCAGAGTGCTGGTTCAAGGCCCAGCTACTCTGTTCGGATCTAGCTTTGTTCTGTTCCATTCCTAGCAGCTGTGGATGCTTGGGGAATGAACCAGTGGTTGGCAGATCTCTTTCTCTCTCCCTCTTCCTCTTTGCTGCCCTGCCTTTCAAATAAATAAATATTAAAAATTACTATCTTCTATTAACAAAATTAAAGAAACATCCCAGAATGAAGATACTTATGATGTTTTTATCTGACAATACATATCAGAATACAGAGCTTTGAAAATAAATTAATTTTAATAAGAATTTTGTTTTATAACTTTGTCAAATAATTTTTTATTATAATTATTTATTCATTTGAAAGGCAGAGTTACAGAGAGGGAGAAGCAGAGAGAGAGAGAGAGAGAGAGAGAGAGAGAGAGAGAGAGAAAGTCTTCCATCCACTGGTTCACTACCCAAATGGTCACCATGGGCTGGAAATTGGTTGATCTGAAGCCAGGAGCCAAGAGATTCTTCTAAGTTTCCCACTTCAGCCATCCTTCACTGCTTTACTAGACTATAGCAGAGAGTTAGATTGGAAGAGGAGTAGCTGGGACCTATATGGGATGCCAGCAGGATAGACAGCAGCTTTACTACTACTACCCCACAGCACTGGGCCCTGTCAAACAAATTTTTACAAATGATATACTACTATAGTTTTAGTGATATATGTGACTATTTTGAAATTTACTGCACATGAATTAAAATGACATCTTTTGATTTGATTATTGTTTATAGCTCTTGCCTATCTTCCTGCTGAATCTTTTCATTTGTTGAACTCTTTATTTAGTGCCATTAAGCCTTTGACTGTAATGGACTTAAAAATATATTGACTTTTTAAATTTTTTTTTTTTTGACAGGCAGAGTTAGACAGTGAGAGAGAGAGAGAGAAAGGTCTTCCTTCTGTTTGTTCACTCCCCCAATGGCCGCCATGGCCGGTGCTGCACCAATCCGAAGCCAGGAGCCAGGTGGTTCCTCCTGGTCTCCCTTGCGAGTACGGGGCCCAAGCACTTGGGTCATCCTCTACTGCCTTCCCGGGCCACAGTAGAGAGCTAGACTGAAAGAGGAGCAACCAGAACAGAACCGGCACCCCAACCGGGATTAGAACCAGGGTGCCGGTGCCCCAGGCGGAGGATTAGCCAAGTAAGCTACGGTGATGGCCTATATTGACTTTATAAAATGATTTATTTATTTATTTGAAAGGCAGTTACTGAGGCAGAGGCAGGGGGAGAGAGAGAGAGGTCTTACATCTGCTAGTTCATTCCCCAGATGGCCACAATGGCCAAAGCTGGGCCAATCATAAGCCAGGAGCCTGGAGCTTCTTGCAGGTCTTCCACATGGGTAGAGGGATCCAAGACTAAGGCCATCTTCTACTGTTTTCCCTGGCCATAGCAGAGAGCTGGATTGGAAGTGGAGCAGCTGGGGCTTGAATTGGCACCCATATGGGGTGCTAGCAGTGCAGGAGGCAGCTTTACCCACTGCAGCACAGCGCCAGCCCCCCAAAATATACTGTCGGCAAAATTGGAAACTTTGATGCATATAAAAAAAGGAATGTTTGGTTCCTATTACATTTGTATGACATGAAATGAGAGCATGAAATATAATGAATATCTGAATAGTGGAGCAAATTTCCCAAGGTGAACTTATAAATAAGAGAGTAGTTAATCACGAAAATTTACATCAACAAAATTATCCAAACATGGAAAAATGCTCATCGTAATAGTATTTAAGATTAAAGAAAACTTATAGATATGAAAATTTGTCAACTTCAGAAATTGTTAAGAATAATCATTGGGCCGGCGCTGTGGCTTAACAGGCTAATCCTCCACCTTGTGGCGCCGGCACACCGGGTTCTAGTCCTGGTTGGGGTGCCGGATTCTATCCCGGTTGCCCCTCTTCCAGGCCAGCTCTCTGCTGTGGCCCGGGAAGGCAGTGGAGGATGGCCCAAGTCCTTGGGCCCTGCACCCACATGGGAGACCAGGAGAAGTACCTGGCTCCTGGCTTCGGATCAGCACGGTGTGCCGGCCGCAGCGGCCATTGGAGGGTGAACCAATGGCAAAAAGGAAGACCTTTGTTTCTCTCTGTCTCTCTCTCACTATCCACTCTGCCTGTCCAAAAAAAAAAAAAAAAGAAGAGTAATCATTGATAATGTGCAGTCTTGGTCTATGATGAGAGCAAAAAAAAAAAAATAAGTAGCAAAGTAAAGGATGACTTTTAATGAAATGGATTTCTTTGTTAATGGAGAAGTAAAATGAAACACAGAAAAGTACATTGGACACTTACAGCTTTTATAAATACCATATACATATATGGAAGGAAAATAAACTCAAAGTTTATTGATAGTTGAATTAGAGGTGACAATTTTTTTCTCAGGTTTTTTTTTTTTTGTTTTGTTTTGTTTTGTTTTGTTTTGTCTTTCTACAACATGGCAATATTTTGGCTGGTTAAAAGTTTATAGGGGTCTGATACTGTGGCACAGTAGGCTAAGCTTCCTCCTATGGTGCCAGCATCCCATAAGGGCACTGATTCGTGAACTGGTTGCTCCTCTTCAAATCCAGCTCTCTGCTTTTGGCCTGGGAAGGCAGTGGAGGATGGCCAGAGTGCTTGGGACCCTGCACCCACGTGGGAGACCCAGAGGAAGCTCCAGGCTCTTGGCTTTGATATGATCCAGCTCTGGTCGTTGCAGCCATTTGGGTAGTGAACCAGCAAATAGAAGACCATTCACTCTGTCTCTTCCCTCTCAGCCTGTAACTCTGACTGTCAAATAAATAAATAAAATCTTTTTTTAAAAAAAGTTTATACTTCATTATTATTGTATAACTAAGTTTTAATATATAGCAAAAATCATGATTCACTGTGAATAAAATTCTAACTCCCTGACTCTTTATGAGGTCATTTCTATCTCTTCCCAATATTTTCATGTTTGGGAGAAAAGCAATATGCATTTTGAGTGCAAATAATAAAGACACATTTCTTGTTAGAAAAGTAATTATCTAAAAGTCATCAGATTAAGTATCACAATTTTGTTCCATCTGTTTTCTTGTCACCTCGATTTGACAGATTGAAAGAGAGAGACTCAGTACCAGAAGGCTCTTGCAGGTTGCATACATCCTATCTTCAGGTTGAAATGCCATGTTCATGTGAAACTTGATAACTTTTATAGACTTTCCTGTTACATATGGATAGATAAAAATACAATATTTTATACTCCAAGTGCTCTTTTGAAAATTAGCTTGATAAGTGCTGGATAGATCATTTTAGAAGAAGATGGCATATTTTCTTATTAGTGTGATTATGGAAGTTTTGTAACTAAAATAAATAGATTCACTTTCAAATTTAAAATGTTGAGTGGTGGCATTTGGAACAACAGTTGTTGAGTAACCACCCGGGATCCCTAAATCTCTCAGTGTGTGGTTCAAGTCCCAGCTACTCTGCTTCTCACCCACTTTCCTGCTATTGCGTACCTTGAAAGGCAGTAAATGATGCCTCATGTAGTTGGGTTCCTGACACTCACTAGGGAGACCTGGATTTGAATTTTGATTAGCTGACTTCAGCCTGACCCAACCCTAATTTTTGTGGGCGTTTGAGCAGTGAACATCTCTTTCTGTCTCCCTTTCTCTGTTTCTGACTTTCCAGTAAGTAAGAAAAAGAAAAGAAAAAAAATTGGTAGTATTTTAGTTAGGGGATGAAATCCCTCAGGATATTCTTTCATTTGAAGTGGAAGACTCAAACTTTCCTTCGCTGATTTCAACTAACATGTCAATATGATAGTTATTCATTCCCAAATAGAGAATGAGAAAGTTTGCTATATACATAAATAACATATTTTAAGAATTGGATCCATGACCATTGGACTTCTCAGCATGAGAAGGGATTAAAAAAAAAGTTGGAGTAGGAAGGGAGAAGGCATTTTGAAGAGGTTTTCTTTTGCAAAGTGTTTGCCAGACCACATCTGCCCTGAAGAAAAGATGGTGGGTTTATTATGTCCTGCATCTTAAACCAACAAGAGCTCCAAGAACTTAAAATGTGTGTCTGTTTAAAGACTCAAGAGAATTGTGATTGGCTCCTCTGATTAGAGATAAGCAGCCCATGCAGAAAGGCAGACGTGGCTGTTTTATGGCATCATTTCCAGACTTAGGGTTTATCCAGGCAATTAAAGTAGCTTTCATTGCAGAGTTTCAGGCTACCTTTGGGGTTGAAGGTGGGTAGGGAAAAACACAGGGTCATACTGGACCTTGTTTTTTAGGGACTGAGAGAACCCATTAGCAAAAAGCCTTAGGAGTCAGAAGAGAATGTGGTGTTCGTATGGATGATATGAGTACCTACAAATGAACATGCCAAAGAGAAGTGCATCCAGTCAAGCCACTGCAGGAAAGAGATCTCCAGAGATAGGATTTCATAAAGAGCCTAAAATGCCTAAGTGAGTTCGATATCTGCTCGGCCTTTAAAGAAAATACTGTTCAGGTAAGATATCTCTTGCCTGCTTTCCATTTCAGAGTTTGACAAAATTCCATAACTGTGTACCAAACTGAGTGAGACTGGGAGAAATTCGTGATGAAGAAGCAGGAAACATTCTCTAAACTCAGGCAGGCACTAAGTACAAGCAAGAGGAGGGCAATCTTAATTTTGAACGAAGGAAAAAGTTCATTTTTGTCTTGACTAGGACACTTTCAATCTTTTAATCAACACTGCATTTGAAATTTAAATTGACTGCAGGACTGGGTGGTAGTTAAGGGGAACACGCAGGTTTGGGCTTTGAATAATATTCTTGCTTCAGTGGCATGTTTGTGAGACAGACTCAAGAGTTATTTTCATTCCAGGACACCTGCATAAGGTACTAATTAGGGAAAGTGCACATACTCAGACTTGGTATTTGACAAAGCAACCCAAGCTCAGCGTTGCCCTGCTCATGTTTCTGGCTGAGTATTCCCTCTCCAATCTGGCCTACACCATACTGTTACACCCATAGACCATAGGGCACTGTCTTACTAATTGCCTTTGACACTTGGGTTTCATATAGCAAGTTAATATCCAAAGGGGGAAAATGTTTTAGAGAGAAAGAACCCTTTCTTTGTCTCAACCTGTATTTATGAATCATGACATCTTTCACATGCTCATTGTATTCTGACACATAAAAGTGTCATGAAAATTAAACATAGAACAAAAAACCAAATGTGAATTTTTAGGTGCCACTGAATGGCTATGGATGTGTCTCAATTCATAATGCATACATTTATGTAAATTCTCAGAATATTGGCTTTTCAATTAACATTTCAGAAATGTTATAGTTTCCATTTTACTATTGGAAATGTCTTGAAATTCTTCAGGGATATTTTTATATAAAAATCCTAAGGTTACTTTTTTTATTCATAATTGACGAAACTTAAAAATTTTCCATGTCATGAATAAGATAAAACCCTCCTAATGAGACTTTGCATAGAGATAAAATTGTAATGCAGTCTCTTAGGGAGAAAGGACACACATTTTGAAATAGCAGCATGACAAGTGTTATTGGGTATGACACATAATTTCTAAGTTAGAAATAAAGTGCTTATATACAAGAATATTTAAGAGAATTACCTTATTTAAGAAAAAAGTAATGTATGTAAACAATACTGTCAATAGGTGGCAGTTGAATATGATTGACATTTTACCATCCAGAAAATAACTATTGAATATGAAAATGCATACATTTACATGCATATTAAACTTTTAAATGCTATATTTTATAGAACAAATATAATCCTTATAAAATTTAAATTTTGTTAAAAATCCTTTATGTGTGAAATGTGGATACTTCCTTTCTGAGTAATGTGTGTTCTTTTCAGGAGCCCTCTGTATTAGTTTACTAAGACTGATCTAACAAAACGTCACAAACTACGAGGCTTACCCAACATAAATTCATTATTTAACAGATCTGAAGGCCAGAAGTCTGAAATCGAGGCATCAGCAGGTCTGTACTTCTTTTGAAGGGAGAAGGATCTGATGAAATCTTCCTTCCTCGCCATCACGTTGTCTTAACTAATTCACATTAATAAACTTTTAATTTAATTTTGAAAAATCCTCTTGCTTGACTTGAGGAAAATATAAATTTCTGACAGAATTAAATCTAACTTGAGAGCAACAAAATAGATCAAGAAAAGTTATAGCTAGATTTGACTTCAACAAATAAGAATTCATTGAATTTAGGAAAGGATACATTGGAAAATACAGTGCTGCATAACGTAAGAGAAGCAGATGACAGTATCTCTGTTAATTCAATGATCAGTTTCATACACATAGATGAAATTTCTTGCAAATATTTGTCCGTGTAACCGAGTTTTTTAAAGATTAAATGACTAAGGCCGGCGCCGTGGCTCACTAGGCTAATCCTCCGCCTTGCGGCGCTGGCACACCGGGTTCTAGTCCCGGTCGGGGCACCGACCTGTCCCGGTTGCCCCTCTTCCAGACCAGCTCTCTGCTGTGGCCAGGGAGTGCAGTGGAGGATGGTCCAATTGCTTGGGCCCTGCACCCCATGGGAGACCAGGAGAAGCACCTGGGTCCTGCCATTGGAACAGCGCGGTGCGCCGGCCGCAGCGCGCCTACCGCAGTGGCCATTGGAGGGTGAACCAATGGCAAAAAGGAAGACCTTTCTCTCTGTCTCCCTCTACTGTCCACTCTGCCTGTCCAAAAAAAAAAAAAAGATTAAATGACTAAAATTTAGTAATGTACAACATTTTATGAACAAGAATATTATTCAATGAGAGATGTTTGGGTTTAATATACTGCTTTAGAAATTTGAATAAATATTCAGTTTTGTATATATGTTAGAATTTATACTATTTAGTGATAAGTCATTGTAAAGTGATTACATACTATTAAGATTTTATATCAGTAATTTGGGATGAAGAGGATACTGACAGTTGTTTAAGTGACAAGTGTTTGCTAAGATGCTGCACCATTTTCTTATCAGAACACTGTTTAATCCCCAAGTCAACATGTTAGAGAACTGTGCTCTCCATTTGACTAATGATGAAACTAAGGCTCAGAAGGATTAAGTGGCCATAGAGCTTATTGGATTTTATTCTCATTTACTTTACACCAATTATTCTAAATAATGGAAGTGTAAGATATCTAAGGAAACTGAAGTTTAACAATTTAGGGGAAAAAATGTTTTCTGGTCTGACAATGATTGAATAAGTAGATGATAAAATAAGCTTTCTGGTGCATGGGTAAATGTTCTACAGTCGTTAACCCTAATTAATCAAGTGGTTAAGCATAATTGAGGAAACAAAAGTAAATCTTAAAGACAAGAACTGGGTGGTCAAATCAAAGGGTTGAAAAGAGGACAAAGAGAATAGAAACTTGTGATGTATTCCAGAATATATGGGGAAAGAAGATTCTAAACAGAGAGAGAAATGATGAAATAAGTATAAAATACATTATGTCAGTAAATATTTTATCACTGAAACAAATTACAAACTTCACTATAGTTTTTAAAACAGATCTACTGGTGAAAGATTTTATGTTTTGAAACATACACACATCCATATACACATACACATTTATAAACAGACTATAGGATAAGATAATGCAGAATTGTATGACAGAATTAAGAGCAAACAGTTTCCACATCAATACATGCAGCAAGACTACACAGCATTAGTTTAGTTTTAGTCACCATCGGCTGCCATAATAAAACACCACGGATGAAGTGTCTTAAATTACAAATGCAGTTATTTCTCGCAGCTCTGGAGACTGGGAAGTTGAAGATCAAGAAGCCAGTAGGTTGGATACCTTGCATGAACTCTTTTGCTGATTTGCCGTGAGCCACTTTCTCACTGCATCCTCACATGCAGAAATAAGGAAGTTCTGCCATCTCTTTCTCTACAAACAAACAGGCGTGAATCTTATCACAGGGACCCATGGCTTCGTCTCAGACCTCATTGTCCTAAATGTTCTAACTCATAATACCATCATGTTGGCAGCTGGGGCTTCAACATGTGAATCTGGGGGTGACAAAGACATTCCATGCATCACACTTTCCAACTAAAACACAAAGACTCTCAGGTTAGCACCAAAAGTTAAACCCAAAAATTACTAGTCATAATTAAAAGTCTAGTGATTAAGAAAGATAAAAATGTTGATTAGGAGCTGGTAAATTAGATAATAACCTACATACAGGATGAGCCAGAAGCATATTTAAACCAATATATCTAAAATGGACATGTTTATAGTACCAAAGGAGTTGATATAGCAAAAGTATATTAGAAATATATATTCACAAATTACAGTAGCATTTATGAAAACAGACAAAATAATTTAAAAATATGAATTTTGAATCCTTTTTTGACCAAGTTATATCAAACAGAGAAAAAAAATAGTAGTTCTATTGAAGACCCAAAGATAAACTCAATTGCAGTATACAGGGTTTATATAGAACATTTTTTTTTTCTGATAATAGAAAAGAAGACTTTACTTCAAGAACCCAAGGAATCCTCATGTAAACTAATAATTTGAGCCAGAAAAATTAATAAATTCCATATTTAAATAATGTAACAATTTTCTCTTATCACAATAGAATTAAGGTATATAGAAAATAGAGAGGACCTTCAACTTGGAAAATTAAAATATTAGCCTGCACTGCTCTCTTCAATCATTTTTCAAATCAGAAAGGAATTTTAATATGTCAGTTTGACAGATGTGGAAAAGTTGCCATCTGTTGCTAAAATCTCCATGGTAGATGTGGGACACAAGGGTTCCTGAGCTTTCTCTATCTGTGGAACCCAAGACTGAGTGTGTAACTGCATGAGAGAGGGAGAGTGATATAGAAGAGAGAATCTTTGCAGTGGGGAAATAACCTGATGAACAGGAAAGTACTTGTTTAACCCCAACTAAAAAAAACTACAGTTATGAGTATGATTTAGAAGTTATGGCAATAGGCAAATCCTCCGCCTAGCGGTGCCGGCACACTGGGTTCTAGTCCTGGTCGGGGCGCCGGATTCTGTCCCGGTTGCCCCTCTTCCAGGATGGCTCTCTGCTGTGGCCCGGGAGTGCAGTGGAGGATGTCCCAAGTGCTTGGGCCCTGCACCCCATGGGAGACCAGGATAAACACCTGGCTCCTGCCTTCGGATCAGTGCAGTGTGCCAGCCGTAGCACTCCGGCTGCAGTGGCCATTGGAGGGTGAACCAACGGCAAAAGGAAGACATCTCTCTCTCTCTCTCTCTCTCTCTCACTGTCCACTCTGCCTGTAAAAGAAAAAAAAAGTTATGGAAAATTATTTTCCCAGTACCTTTGCCTTTTAGTTGATTGATTTCACTTTAAAAAACTTCAAGGCTAAAACTAACTTAAATAAAAAATAAGTCAGTTGGGGGGAAATATGAAATTTTAATGAGATCATCCATGTCAATGAAAGCACCACACGGAAAAACCTACATGGCATAGCACTGTACCTCAAGGAAAATCAGAGAATGAAACGACAATTTAAGGAAAACAGGAAGATCAGAAAATTAAAAACATAACATAAAAAGTGAGAGAAAATAAAGGGCTAGATCTAGTGATACCAGATGGAAACATTAATAAAAGCAAAAGCAGAATGTAGGGGGCTTACAAACAGAAAAACCATGGATGGGGCAAGCATTTGGTATCATGTGGGATACTCACATTCGATATTGGAGTGCTTGGGTTCAAGTCCTGATTCTGCTCTTGATTCTAGCTTTCTGCTAAGGCGTGTGCTAAGACACAGCCAGCAGGTGACAGCTCAAGTAACTGGGTCCCTACAAATCACATGACAGACTGGATTGTGTTCCTGGCTTCGGGCTTTGGCTGGTCCAGCTCTGGCCATAGAGAAAATTCATAGAGTGAATCAAGGGTTGATATATCTCTGTCACTGAAATAAAAAATAAATAATTTTTAAACAAGTATGTAATGAATAAAATATCTTTTGCTTATAAAACTAGTAAAATGAATAAATCAAAAGCCTAGAAATATTGATAAAGACATAGAAAGGAATAGAAAATTTTTTCAATCACAAAACACAAATTTCCACAATGCAGAGAGAACACATTTTCTATGAAAACGTAGCTCACCAACAGCACACATGAAAGTTAGCTGGAAGATAGAAATGTCCATTTGAATACAGACAGAGGCTATGTTTTAAGGAACATCCTTCAAGACAATACATGACTCACATACTGGACAGTGAATATCACAGCAAAGCCTTTTAAAGGTAAAAAAAAAAAAAAAAATTCCAATGCAACTTAAATGCTTTTTCCTTTTTAAAGATTTAGTTAATTTATTTGAAAGGCAGAGTTAGAAAGACAGAGAGGGAGATAAAGAGAGAGAGAGAGAGGTCTAGAAAGACAGAGAGGGAGATAAAGAGAGAGAGAGAGAGGTCTTCCATCTGTTGCTTCACTGTCCAGATGGCCACAATGGTAGGGGCTGGGCTGATCCAAAGCCAGGAGCCTCTTTCTGGGTCTCCCATGTGGTTGCAGGGTGCAAGACTTTGGGCAATTCTCTGCTGCTTTTCCAGGTGTGCTAGCAGTGAGTTGGATCAGAAGTGGAGCATCCAGGACCCAAACTGACACCCATATTGGATGCCGGTTCTACAGGCGGTTGGTTAACCTGCTATGCCACAACGCCTGTCCCAACTTAAATGCTTTTAGACCATGGCAAATGAGGAGACATTTTCATGGTATTTTTGTGAAACACATAACAGTTACACTGAAACTTAACAAATATTGCATAAACATGAAAAACTAGAATTCTATGTCATTTATGAAAATTGCAACAAATAAGCTTAAATATTAGTAAGCAGACTTTAGCAGCAAGTAAAATAAAAGAGTTCTTGATTAATACGTGTTATTTTGAAAATACCAGGATACTTTGAGATTAGGATTTCTTAACTCAGTTCATATTAAAATGAGAAAATTCTTAAGCTCATTTTCCTCATTTTCATAGAGTCTGTAAAAATAATTGTTGGCTGGCGCGGCTGCTCAATAAGCTAATCCTCCGCCTGCAGCGCTGGCACACTGGGTTCTAGTCCTGGTCGGGGCGCCGGATTCTGTCCCGGTTGCTCCTCTTCCAGGCCAGCTCTCTGCTGTGGCCCGGGAAGGCAGTGGAGGATGGCCCAAGTGCTTGGGCCCTGCAACCACATGGGAGGCCAGGAGAAGCATCTGGCTCCTGGCTTTGGATCAGCGTGGTGCGCCGTCCACAGCGGCCATTGGGGGGTGAACCAATGGCAAAAAGGAAGACCTTTCTCTCTGTCTCTCTCTCTCACTGTCCACTCTGCCTGTCCAAAATAAAAATAATAATAATAATTGTTAAACTGTAACTTTTATTAAAGCTAGCTGTAGCTTTTATTAAAGAAAAATCAAAACAGTCTTCAGGGGCATTAAACCTAGCCATAAAACCCCATGTCCCATATCAGAAGGCCTGGGTTCGATGACTGTATCTGCCTCTGGATTCCTGCTTTATGCCAATGCAGACTCTGAGAGGCAGCAGGAGATTGGGCAAATAGTTGGATCCCTGCCACCCATGAGTTCCTCATTCCTAGCATTATCCTGGCTATGGTGAGCATTTGTGGAGTGAAACATTAATTGGAAGATCTCCCTCTGTGCCTCTGCCTCTTGAGTTAAGAAAAAAAAAAAAAAAAAAAAAAGAATGAGCTAGCTATGTAAAAAACAAAAACAAATAGTATCACAACAGCCACCACTTAAAAAGTCCTAGGAATAGAAGTTAAAGAGAGTAGTATCAAACTACTACAGGGAATTTACCAAAATTCTCCAAGGGAAGTGAATAAAATTTGAATGAATGAAAAGATTGAAAATCATAAACATATAATTTTTAAGGTTAATTTATAAATTTAATATGTACCACAATAATGCCTTGATGTTTTTTATTCTGGAAATATTATGAATACATTGTAAGATACAAAAGTATACTTAGGAAAACTCTTTATAGAAAAAACATTAAATCATATTCTAAACTCATAGATTAAAACAGTGAAGTACTGTATTAACTGTTTCCTAAATTTTCAAACTACAGAGTCCTGAAATAGATCTACATGCCTATGTGAATGTAGGATGCAAATATAGCATCTCATATTTACAAGATGAAGATAAATGTCTTAATAAATGGAGTGGCAAACAGAGAAACATGAAGCTCATAAATACATGATGAGCCTCACTCATAACAAACAGAATGGAAAATTAAAAACAAATCACAATACTTCTCAAACTCCCAAAAAGCTAAAATGCAAAAAAAAAAAAAATGACAATATACTTTGTTGGTGAGAATGCTCGAAGTGTTCTAAACACAGATGAAAAATATCTCTTGTTGACTCAGTACTTTGATGTCTCAGAGTAGCCTATGTAATACAGCTTATATATACGTATGTACTTATAAAATGTCATTGATCTATAGCTTTTCATTTAACCATTTTCTTGCCATAAGAAAAGATTGAAAACAAGTCTAGTTTACATCTATAGAGGATTGATTAAATAAATTGTGGCATGCTGTAAATACAAAGGCATGCATTTACTTAGGAAAGCATGTATACACTGATAGGAATTATTTCAGTGAAGAATGAGATACAGGTCTATCTCTTTATCTAATTCTACAACTATATCTATATTTACATGTATATAGACACTTTCATATGTGAAAGCAGAAATAATACTATAAATTCATATTTCTATTCTATGCTTCTCTTCAAAAAATTCTGTAAGAGGAGAGAATAGGGATCATTCTGGATGGGTCAGAGACAGGAGAAAGACTTGATAAAATACAGATATGCCTATATCACCTGGATCGATGTACATATAATAAGCTCACTCACGAGACCACATCTGGCTCCTCTTTTTGACAGCTGTTTATTGTGTCTGTTTGTAAGTATCAATTTTCCTAGCAAACCAGTCTGAACAGCTTGTAGAGCAGTAGAATTCCAAATGAAGTTTTGGAGATGGGCAATAAGAGGCTCCATTTTGCAGCCATGCTAAGAAGTGATTTTGAAGTCAATGAATCATTTCATTTTTTGTTTGCTTCCTTTCTTGTTCCGGGAAAAAAAAATTAAATCCTTGAACTAATTAATTATGATTTTGAGTATTAGAACCTTGCCAGAAAACAAACAAAAGAACCCAACATAATGATATAAAATGAAATTTAAAAATGATGACTTCTTGGGTAAGTCATCAAATTAGTGTGCATGTTATACAGTTTGTGCACAAAAAGGGCATGGAACTCTACCACATAAGAGATCACATATCAGCAGCGTTCAAACATTCAACTTCATAGGGATTGAGACATTCTGTGCATTTTGTTTTCTAGTTTGAATAAAACAATATGAAGTATAGTCTATTAAAGTGGTATTTATATTTTCTTTCCTTTAAACATACATCTTGAAATGGCGCATATTTAGATTTAGTATATATAAAGCACACTTTGATTTCAGATGGCTGATTGCTTACTTTGAGATTCCAGAGAAAGAATGGAGGATCTTTTTCAACACTAATTACAAAAATCTGTCAGTGTCTTATTAAAATAGGACAAAATCTAGTTTTATCTATTTTGAACTGTTTGGAAATATCTATGAAGGGTAGACTTAAGCATTCCAATGGCATCTTAATATTTGAAAAACTTTTCCAGTTTATTTAATTTTAAAAACTAGACATCTTGTTTTAATTGATATTCTTTATGTGGTGGGCATTTGATAACAGTGGTTAAATTGTTATGTAGGACAGCCACTTCCACATCAAAGTGCATGGTTTGAGTTCCAGCAGCTTTGTTTCAGATCCAGCTTCCTGCTAATGCATATTTTGGGAGTCAGCAGTGAGGACTCAAATACTTGATGCCTGCCACCAGTAAAGGGGACTGGACTGAGTTCTGGAATCCTGACTTCAGCCTGGCCCAGCCCTGGCTGTTGTGGCATTTGGAGAGTAAGCCAATGGATAGAAGATGCCCCTGCCTATTTCTGTCTCTGTTATTCTGCCTTTCTAATTAAAAACAAGCCTTGAATTTCATATTATTTAGCTAAAATGCCCACTTGACTGACTTACTATTTTCTCCAGTCTTCAGAAACATTGTTGAATTATAATTCTGTGGGATATACAAGTCTCATTGTGTTCAAAATTATTGGGTATTATTTTTATCTAAGAGATATAAGAACTGATTATTTCTTCAAATTATTATCCACAATTTATACTTTTATTAACCAAGTAAGCATATATGAATTAATAACTTTTTATGTGTGCAGATTTTTTGTGCCTTTGGTTCTTTATAGTATATGTTAAGTGAAAAAATTCAATCATTAATATGATATACTCAATGATTCTGACTACCACAGTGTTATTTTCTTCAGTTACTTATCACAAACCAAGCTAGATTGAGATCAAAGCTAATGTGTAATTCAAACATGAATTTTATACTGAAGATTTTAAATGTTTTAAGAGTTCAAAGAATTGACTTATTAATGAGATTAAGGGTATTAAATATAATATAAGTGTAGTGTTCTGATTTAAAATGGTAAAAATATTTTTGTGTAAATGTATCTCTTCTGTCAGTCTCCCTGCATTGTACATACCAGTCAATGTCTCCTGTCAGTCATTTTCCAATGGTTTGTATAGGAATCTCTTCTTAGGCTCTTTCACCTAATAAAAGCCAACTCAATTAGATTTATCTTAAAATTATATTTTGGCTTAAATGGATCATTTAATAGTGCTTTATTCACTCTTATTATAATTACAACTGGTAGCAATAATTATAGACATTTAACTTGTGTAAATTGTGATTATGTACTCAATAGTTTCCCATTTTAAATGTGCTATAATTCTATCTGACTACCACTGTGTGAAGCCCTATTTTTTGGTTGGTCTCATCTGTGAATGCATGTATAGCCATTTTTTACCTACTAATTAGCCTGCATCCCCCCACCCTTCTGCAGCTTTTATGTTACCACTATGATTGTCTTTAAAAATGTCCAACCATACAACATTTCTAATATTTTGACAGACAATTCTAAGTTCCTATCAAAACTTATTTCTAATTCCTATACAAATTTAACTGGGCCATGTTGCCACTCTCCTTTGCCAGTAGATGCAACTACACTGGTGATTTCTGTACAAAAGTGAACCAAACCGAGCTCTGCCACTCCCTTAGCTAACTCCTTGTAGCATATGCTTCTTTGTCAGTTTTTTTCCTCAGACTGGCTGAGAGGGAAACAAGAAATTAATGAGCACAGGTCATACGTGTTGAAGTTAGCAGAATTCAGGTTAACCTGAAACTGTCCTGATCTATTACACAATAAGAAAAAGCTGGCGTATTGAACTATTCTTTTACAGACCAACATGTCTAGGTCTATACAAGAGTTAATGTGCATTTAATCCTTAATGTTTCTTTCAAACTTAGCTTTCTCTCTGTTATTAATCAAGAAATAAACTTCATTTTGTGGAACTGCTATATATTTTAGTCTACCTGTTAATGCCACCTAAGAAATACACAAATGGAAAATAACAATGATTGTTGCAAATTTAACTTTCTTTTCTTTTTTAAAAAGATTTATTTTTTGAAATAATACAGAGATGCAGAGAGAGAGAGAGAGAGAGAGAGAGAGAGCGCTTCCATCCTTTGGTTCACTCTCCAGTTGGCTGCAACAGCTGGAGCTGAGCCGATCTGAAGCCAGGAGCCAGTAGCTTCTTCCAGGACTCCCACATGGGTGCAGGGCCCCAGGCACTTGGGCTATCTTTTAATGCTTTCCCAGGCCACAGTTGAGAGCTGTATCAGAAGTGGTACATCCAGGTCGTGACTGGTGCCCATATGGGATGCCGGCACTGCAGAAAGCGGCTTTACTCGCTATACCACAGAGCCAGCCCCAAGCTTAATTTTCTTGTCTGTATTCCTTGGTGATATGGCTTTGAATTGTTTCAGTTAACACTGAGTTCATGAAATTTCTAACTTTTTTTTTTTTTAATTCAATGGCAAATTCTAAAAACTAAAAGCTTCTGTTAGGATTTCTGATGACATGTTTGGGAAGGCACAAGCTCCAGTCTAATTTAAAAGTGAACTGCACATAGAAAGAGGGCACACAGTGCCCTTGGTTGACATGGCTGATAGCTGAACCTACCTCTTTTTAGGTTTGGTAGCCCTGGCATTGGCTCTCTGGTTTAGCCGTTGGCTTCCAAAATCAGCACCTCCCTGAACATAGCAGAAGCACTATAGTTCTGTGGAGCAGTTTATTTACAGCTTCCAAACTGTGCTACAACAATCAACATCTTTGGAATCTGTATTATGTGGAGGGATTTGAGCATTATTCCCTGAAGTTCAGTTTAGAATTTGATTTTCTGTCCACTCCCTTTTTATGTCCCAATTAATCCCTTTTGCTCAGTAGAGTGAATATCCTTGTCTACAAATGAAAGCTCTCACCGAGGCAGTGACCTATATTTCTCAATGCACTCCCTAACTGCCTCTCATCCTTATTCTTCATCAGTATCTAGACTACCTCCTCTGCTAAAGCTATTCCCAAGGTTTATTTTGATGTGAATCACTGAAAATCACAGTAGACAGTTGTGGGGAATTAAGCTGAGCTGTGTTAGAGGGAACTAATCAAGTATGGATGTTGTTAATTAAGCCAGTTTTTACGGAATCCACAATTTGCTCTATTTGCCCAGAATGTAACAGTACTTAAATGCTTTGCATCCATTTTTTCATATACCCTAGCTTTTCCTGATGTTGATCATTATCTTTAAGAACCAATCTTACATGCTCTGGCTTTTAATTTCTCTTATTGTAATGGATTTGTTTGTGTTCAAAAGACTAGTGCAGTTAAACATTAGAAAAAAAAGTTTTAAAATGCAGTAATTTTTTTAGAATTATCCAAATGATGTTTAATGTTTTGGGATTCAGAACTGCATTACTTATGTTAAAATAAACTTTCTAAACTCAAATATTTTCATACAATTATATAAGCATCTAGAAGACATATAATACTGTCTTATTGATTTTTATCTTATTTATTTTTATTACAAAGTATTTGTTTTATAACAGCACCAAATGACTTTTAGGCATTTATTATTCATGCATCAGAGAGACAGATAGACAGAGAGTTCTCTCACCCACTGGTTCACTTATCAAATGCCTCAAACACCTGGGCCTGGACGAGATCATATCCAGGAGAAAATAACTCAAAACAGTTCTTCCATGTTGGGTGGCAGAAACTCAACTGCTTATCCCATTACCTGCATTAGCAGGTGTGCATTAGGAGGAAGCTGGACTTGAGATCACAACCAGGATTTCAATGCAGGCACTTTGATGTGGTATGCACATGTCCTAAGCGACTTAATATACTGTGTCACAAGGAGGCCCCTATTCAAACCTGTTTGCCTTTATTTCCCCTTCAGTTTTGAAGGCGACATAGATATAGATATAGATATAGATATAGATATAGATATAGATATAGATGATATAGATATATACCTCACAGATATAAGATAAATATAGGATAGATGGGATATATATATATAAAGATTCTGGCTATATATTTTTGTATTGATTCTGTTTATTTGTGACTATATTTTCAGTCATTTTCTTATAGAATTTTTGGTGACTATTAATGTCTTCAGTATTTGGGGCCAGTGTTCTGGCATAGTGGGTAAAACAGCCACCCATCAAGCCTGCATTCCATATGGTCAGTAGATTTTTTTTCAGTCTTTTTTCCTCATTATGATTCAATCTAGATATTATTCATGTCTACATTTTCAAGCCCAACACATTTTTACCCCCACATGTTATATTTATTTGTTTATATCGATTTTAGAGTCCTTATTTATTAATTCCATCAATTCTATCCTGTATGCTTCTGTTTCTGTTGACTGAATTTTCTCTTGGTTATGGATCATGTAATATTGTTCCTTTTTTTTCCCTCCAAAGAAATCCTTGATTCAATGTGCACGGATTTCATAAGTACAACTTTAAGAATATAGTGATTCTTGCCCCCTTACCCAACCTCCCATCTCTACTCACACCCCACTTCCTCCTCCCTAGTCCATTCACAGTCGCATTCTAAATTAAGATTTGTTTTCAATTAACTTTATACACAGAAGACCAACTTATACTAAGAATAGATTTCAGGCCGGCGCCGCAGCTCAATAGGCTAATCCTCCTCCTTGCGGCGCCGGCACACCGGGTTCTAGTCCCGGTCGGGGCACCGGATTCTGTCCTGGTTGCCCCTCTTCCAGGCCAGCTCTCTGCTGTGGCCAGGGAGTGCAGTGGAGGATGGCCCAAGTGCTTGGGCCCTGAACCCCATGGGAGACCAGGAGAAGCACCTGGCTCCTGGCTTCGGATCAGCGCGGTGCGCCGGCCGCAGCATGCCGGCCGCGGTGGCCATTGGAGGGTGAACCAACGGCAAAAAGGAAGACCTTTCTCTCTCTCTCTCTCTCTCACTGTCCACTCTGCCTGTCAAAAAAAAAAAAAAAAAAAAAAAAGAATAGATTTCAACAATTTGTACACACAAACACACACAAAATATAAACAACTGAGAACAAGTTTTACAGTTAATGCTCATGGTAAACTCATTAAGGACAGAGGCCCTCATGGGGAATAAGTGCACAATGACTCCTGTTATTAATTTAGCAATTAACACTCTTATGTATGACATCAGTGATCACTCGAGGCTCTTGACATGAGCTGCCTAGGCTATGGAAGCGTTTTGAGTCCACATCTCTGTCAGTATTACACAGGGCCATAAGCAAAGTGGAAGTTCTCGCCTCTCTTCAGAGAAAAATACATCCTTCTTTGATGGCCCCTTCTTTCCACAGGGGTCTCACTCACAAAGATCTTTCATGTAGGACATTTTTTTCCCATGTAGGGCATTTTTTTTTCCCCCCACAGGTCTCACCTTTCTATGCCTGAAATGCTCTCATGGGCTTTTCAGCCATACCAGAATGCATTAAGGGCTGATTCTGAAGTCAGAGCGCTATTTAGAGTGATTATAATTCTATGAGTCTGCTAAGTGGACTGCTTCCCATGTTGGAACATTATCTCCTTTTTAATTTTATCTATCATTATTAGCTGACACTTGATCCTATTCATATGATCTCTTTATCACTTAATCCTATCTATGTAATCAATTTAACACTTAATATGACCATGTTAACTCTTAAGAAGGCATTATTATCACTCAATTTAATGGGATTTCAAGTCCCATGGCAATATTTTAGCTGTTCCCTTATTAATAAGTCCATAAAAATGTACGCAGAACTATACAGCTCTACCGTCTCTTATTCCCACTCTTATTTTTTACTGAGATATATTTTCTTTCTTTCTTTTTTTTTTTTTTTTTTTGACAGGCAGAATGGACAGTGAGAGAGAGAGACAGAGAGAAAGGTCTTCATTTTGCCGTTGGTTCACCCTCCAATGGCCGCCGCGGCCGGCGCGCTGCGGCCAGCGCACCATGCTGATCTGATGGCAGGAGCCAGGTGCTTCTCCTGGTCTCCCATGTGGGTGCAGGGCCCAAGCACTTGGGCCATCTTCCACTGCACTCCCTGGCCACAGCAGAGAGCTGGCCTGGAAGAGGGGCAACCGGAACAGAATCCGGCGCCCCGACCGGGACTAGATCCCTGTGTGCTGGCGCCGCAAGGTGGAAGATTAGCCTGTTAAGCCACGGCACCGGCTGAGATCTATTTTCAATTGAATTGATACGCATATGATTAATTCTAATGTTACATAAAGAGTTCAACCAATAGTATTAAGAGAAAAAAACTGTTTCTTGATGATCAAGACAAGGGCTGTTCAAGTTATTGCTTCTCAAAGTGCCAATTTCACTTCTAGAGGCTTCCTTTTAGGTGTTCTGTTATTTATCACAGATCAAGGAGAACCTTTGGTATTTGTCCCTTTGGGGACTGGCTTATTTCACTAAGTATGATGTATTCTGGATTCATCCATTTTGTTGCAAATGAGTAATATTCTATAAAGTAATATCCAATTATTTCTTTATCAAGTATTCAGTATGGTCATTTAGGTTGAATCATGTCTTAGCTATTGTGAATTGAGCTGCAATAAACGTGGGGGTACAGATAATTCTTTTATTTGCTGATTTCAGTTCCATGGGTAAATTCCCAGGAGTGTATTGGTTGGGTTGTATGGTGACTATATGAAGATTTTTGAGGTATCTACAAACTGTCTTCCATAATGACTTTACCAGTTTACATTCCCACCAACAGTGGATTAGGGTACCTTTTTTTTCACATCTTTGCCAGCATTTGTTGTTTATTGATTTCTGTATGAAAGCCATTCTAATTGGGGTGAAGTGAAAGCTCATTGTGGTTTTCATTTGCTTTTCCCTGATGGCTAGTGATCCTGAGCATTTTTTCATATGTCTATTGATCATTTGGATTTCCTCTTTGGGAAAAATGTCTGTTTAATTCATTGGCCCATTTATTAACTGGTGTTTTGTTGTTGTGAAGTTTTTGATCTCTTTATATAGTCTGGTTATTAATCCTTTATCAGTTGCATAGTTTGCAAATAATTTCTCATTCTATCAGTTGCCTCTTCACTTTGCTGACTGTTTCTTTTGCAGTACAGAAGCTTCTCAGTTTGGCACAATCCCATTTTTTTAAAAAGATTTATTTATTTATTTATTTATTTATTTATTTGAAAGTCATAGATACACAGAGAGAGGGGAGGCAGAGAGAGAGAGAGAGAGAGAGAGAGAGATTCCTTCTGATGGTTCACTCCCCAATTGGCCACAACAGCCAGAGCTAAGCCTATCCAAAGCCAGGAGCTAGGAGCTTCTTCCAGGTCTCCCATATGGGCGCTGGGGCCCAAGGACTTGCACCATCTTCTACCACATTCCCAGGCCATAGTAGAGAGCTGGATAAGAAGTAGAACAGATAGTGCTTCTGGGTATTTTCCAGGAGCTCTGCCTGTGCCAATGTCGTGCATGGCTTCCCCAATGTTCTCTAATAATTTTATGATATCAGGTTGTATATTTAGGTCTTTAATCTATTTTAAGTGGATTTTTATATAAGGTGTAAGTTAGGAAACCTGGTTCATTCTTCTGTATATGGAAATCGTTTTCAAACATTTGTTGAAGATACTGTCCTTGCTCCAGGGATTGATTTAGCTCCTTGGTCCAATATAAGTTGGATGTAGATGCATGGGTTGATTTCTGGCATTTAGTTTCTGTTTCATTGGTCTATCCATCTGTTTTTGTACCAGTACCAGGATGTTTTTATTATAGCTGCTTTGTAGTACGTCTTGAAAGCTGGTATTGTGATGCTTCTGGCTTTGTGTTTGTTGTATAAGATTGCTTTAGGTTGCTTTAGCTAAAAGAAGACTCCTGTTTTTCTAAATGAATTTCAACATCATTTTTTCAAGATCTGAAAAGAATGTCATTGGTATTTTGATTGGTATCACATTGATTCTGTCAATTGCTTCCAGAAGAATGGACATTTTGATGATATTAATTCTTCCAATCCATTTTTTTAGTATCTTCTTCTGTTTTGTTTGCTAATTTTTGTAGTTCTCATCATAGAAATATTTTATATCCTTGGTTAAATTTATTCCAAGGTATTTGATTTTTTTGTAGCTATTTTGAATGGGATTCATCTTAGAAGTTCCTTCTCAGCCACGACATTTTCTGTGTATATGAAGTCCATTGATTTTGTGTATTGATTTAATATCCTGATTCTTTACCAAACACTTCTATAAGTTCCAATAGTCTCTTAGTGGAGTCTTTTGCATCCCTTATATGTAGAATCACGCCGTCTGCAAATATGGATAGTTTGACTTCCTCTTTCCCAATTTGAATCCCTTTGATTTTTTTTCTTGCCTAATATCTCTGGCTCAAACTTCCAGGAGTATATAAATGGCAATGGTAGGAGTGGGTATTTGATTTGGTTCTGGATCTCAGTAGGAATGCTTCCAACTTTTCCCCATTCAGTAGGACTTTGGCTGTGGGTTTGTCATAAATTGCCTTGATTGTATTGAGCAAAGTACCTTCTGTTGTTATATTTTTTCCATCTCTAATTTTATTGATTTGGGTCTTCTCCTTTTTTGGTTAGGTGGGCCAATGGTGTGTCAGTTTTTTGTTTTTTTGTTTTTTCAAAAAACCAACTCTTCATTTTGCTAATCGTTGTTGTTTTTTAGTTTCAATTTTGTTGATTTCTTCTCTAATTTTAATTTTTTTTGACAAGGGGTAGAGTTATAGATAGTGAGAGAGAGAGACAGAGAGAAAGGTCTTCCTTCTGATGGTTCACTCCCCAAATGGCCGCTACAGCCAACACTGTGCCGATACGAAGCTAGGAGCCAGGTGCTTCCTCCTGGGCTCCCATGCAGGTGCAGGGCCCAAGCACTTGGGCCATCCTCCACTGCCCTCCCGGGCCACAACAGAGAGCTGGACTGGAAGAGGAGCAACCAGGACTAGAACCCAGCGCCCATATGGGATGCCGGCGCCACAGGCAGAGTATTAACCAAGTGAGCCACGGCGCTGGCCCTAATTATTTCTTTTCTCCTACTATTTTTAGGTTTGTTTGCTGTTGTTTTTTTAGATCCTTGTATACATTGATAGCTCATTTATTTGGTGCCTTTCCAATTCTTGATGTAGGCACCAATTGCTATAAACTTTCCTCTTAACACTGCTTTTGTTCTATCCATAAGTTTTGATATGTTGTAATGTTGTCTTCATTTGTTTCCAAAAATTGTTGGATTTCTCTTGATTTCTTCTGTGACCCACTGTTCATTCAGGAGCATGTTATTCAATCTCCATGTGCACTATCTCCAGTGTACTGTAGCCCAGCTTACTTCTCAATGGTAGATGGAGTGAGCTTGAGTGTTCGATACTCAGGACTTCTTGTTGTACAGCTTGCGTGGTGGGGAAGAAATTCTCCTGAAATGTTGTGGTCCTCGTTCTTGCATGGAGGGTGTGATGAGACGGCTCCCGCAGTTGATGGGTGTGAGCACTGGATTCAAAGGCAGGAGTGTCCTGCCTACATTCAAAAATGAAAACAAACTATATGGCTTCTCTCAGCTGGCTGCAGGTCTGGGTAGGGAGAGGAGAGGAGAGGATGGAGATGGGCAGGGGAGTGCCTGACCACTCTGTTCCTCTATACTTTCTCTTCTTTCCCACGTGGAACTTCACAAGCTGTTCGCCAAACTCCCCACTCCTGCTGCTATCTGCAGCTTCATGGACCCACCATTTCCCATATAACCTGGTCTGTTGGGGGCTAGAGCTAGCCTTCATGGTCCACATCCCCGCTACACCTCCTCTGTTTTCCTCTCTTATTTGTTCTTTAAACATGGACCTGCCCAGTCTCTATAGGTCTCTTGGTCTTCTCATAGCAAATTTCCCATGGCTCTATCTCCTGTGTGTGTTTTCTCTCCTTTTTATCTATCTATTTTGTCCCACGTACTTGGATCATCCTGTTGCTGTACCACCATCTTGGGATCCCCCTATTCTTCCTTTCAAACTGATTAATTTTGATAAGGTGTTGAACACTGTGATTAACTTTCTTGACTGTTTAGCTTTTGTTCTCTTCTTTTTAGAATATTGAATTGGTTTTGGCAGGAAGCTAACTTACAAATGAATCCAATAATTACAACCTTTGCTTTTAATTTGCATTTTATTAGCGATTTAGCAAGAGAGAGAGAGATTTCCACATGCTGGTTCACTCCCTCAAATGTGTGAAACAGCTGGGGCTGGACTAAACTGAAGCCAGGAGCTCTGAACTCAGTTTTATCTCCCAATTGTGTGACAAGAACACAAGTCCTTGAGTCATCACCTACTAACTCCCAAAATTGGGGTTCTGCTGACTTCAATGTGGAGTACAACAGCAGGAAATTAGAATGACATAATAACTTGAAGCCAAGCCTTACAATATGTAGTGTGGGCATTCCAAATAAGGGCCAAATGCCTGCTTCTAAACCAGCCTTTAAAATAAAACAAAAACTATTTTGTTATACAATTCAGACATTGAATTGTCCTTAAAAACAGGTTAGTGTGTTTTTATGAGAACAGTTATTAAATTGATGTGATATGATAGCTCTCTTCCTTTAGCATGTTTTATCATTGAAACATATTATTTTTAAGTCTAGAAAAACTTATTTGAACATCTTTGCTTGAATATGTTTTATTGAAAAGGCTGTATTTGTATATATACATATATATGTACTTTTTTCAGAATATTAAAATGATTCAAACTATAGATAAGACAACAGTTTGAAGCTTTATGATTATAATTTTATTATTTCCTTATTTAAAAGGCAGAATTTACAGAGAGAGAAAGATAGGGATAGAGAGAGATCACTTCTTGGCTAAGAGCAAGTGAGATAGATAAAGACAGACCTGCCACCCACTGGTTCACTCCCCAAATGGTCACAGAGACTGGTACTGGGCCATATGAAGCCAGGAGCAGGGGCCTAAGCACTTGCACCAACTTCTGCTACCTTCCCAGTAGCATTAGCAGGGAGCTGGATCATAAGTGGAGCAGCTGGCACTCGAACTAGTGCCCATATGGGATGCCAGCATTGCTGGTGGCAGCTTTACCTGTTACATCCCAACACTGACCCCTACAATTCTGAATATACTTAATAAAGCATTATACATCTACAACATTTGTATTGTTTTATATGATTATTATTTCTATATTTTTGCACATATATAACCATTAAGGTTATATATGTATTTCTTATTTCTCACAGTTAAAATTTCTTATTTCTTATTTCTTACAGTAGGACAGAGAGCCTACATGAGGAGTAAGTGCACAGTGCACAGTGCACAGTGACTCCTGTTGTTGACTTAACAAATTGACACTCTTGTTTATGGCATCAGTAATCACCCTAGACTCTTGCATTTTATGTCATTCAAAAAATATCAATTTGGGATCATAATGTAAATATCACCAGTTAATTTTCATTTTGTATATTTTTTAAATTTTATTTAATGCATATAAATTTCCAAAGTACAGCTTATGGATTACAAGGGCTTTCAACCCCATAACTTCCCTCCCACCCGCAACATTCCCCTTTCCCACTCCCTCTTCCCTTCCATTCACATCAAGATTAATTTTCAATTCTCTTTATATACAGAAGATCAGTTTAGTATATATTAAGTAAGATTTCAACAGTTTATACCCACATAGAAACACAAAGTAAAAAATACTGTTTGAGTACTAGTTATAGCATTAAATCACAAAGTACAGCACATTAAGGACAGAGAGCCTACATGAGGAGTAAGTGCACAGTGACTCCTGTTGTTGACTTAACAAATTGACACTCTTGTTTATGGCATCAGTAATCACCCTAGACTCTTGCATTGAGTTGCCAAGGCTATGGAAGCCTTTTGAGTTCACCGACTCTGATCATATTTAGACAAGGTCATAGTCAAAGTGGAAGTTCCCTCCTTCCTTCAGAGAAAGGTACCTCCTTCTTTGATGACCTGTTCTTTCCACTGGGATCTCACTCACAGAGATCTTTCATTTAGGTTGTTTATTTGTTTGTTTGTTTGTTTTTGTTTTGTTTTGTTTTTGCCAGAGTGTCTTGGCTTTCCATGACTGAAATACTCTCATGGGCTTTTCAGCCGGATCCAAATGCCTTAAGGGCTGATTCTGAGGCCAGAGTGCTGTTTAGGACATCCACCATTCTATGAGTCTGCTGTGTATCCTGCTTCCCATGTTGGATGGTTCTCTCCCTTTTTTTATTCTATCAGTTAGTATTTTCAGACACCAGTATTGTTTATGTGATCCCTTTGACCCTTAATCCTTTCATTATGATCAATTGTGAACAGAAATTGATCACTTGGACTAGTGAGATGGCATTGGTACATGCCACCTTGATGGGATTGAATTGGAATCCCCTGGTATGTTTCTAACTCTACTGTTTGGGGCAAGTCAGCTTGAGTATGTCCCAAATTGTAAATCTCTTCCCTCTCTTATTCCCACTCTTATATTTAACAGGGATCACTTTTCAGTTAAGTTTCAACACTTAAGAATAACTGTGTGTTGGCTGGCGCCGTGGCTTAACAGGCTAACCCTCCACCTTGCAGTGCCAGCACACTGGGTTCTAGTCCTGGTCGGGGCACCGGATTCTGTTCCGGTTGCCCCTCTTCCAGGCCAGCTCTCTGCTATGGCCCGGGAAGGCAGTGGAGGATGGCCCAAGTCCTTGGGCCCTGCACACCATGGGAGACCAGGAGAAGCACCTGGCTCCTGGCTTCGGATCAGCGCGATGCGCCAGCCGCAGAGGCCCTTGGAGGGTAAACCAACGGTAAAGGAAGACCTTTCTCTCTGTCTCTCTCTCACTATCCTCTCTGCCTGTCAAAAAAAAAAAAATTGAATAACTGTGTGTTAATTACAGAATTCAACAAATAGTATTAAGTAAAGCAAACAAAAAAATACTAGGAGGGATAAAGTACTAAGTTGTTCATCAACAGTCAGGGCAAGGGCTGATCAAGTCACCGTTTCTCATAATGTTATTTTAAAAGAGATCATAGTAATTTTTCATATTTTAGCAGTATTTAAAAATTTGAAATATCTATTATTTTTAGAAATGGAAATCCATGGAAATATTTTTTGTTTTCTTTTGTTGTTTAATCGTTTGTTTCAGATTGCCAATTTTAGCAACCCAAATTATTTGTTAAGGAATAACAAGGTATAATTTCTTAGAGGTCAGAACATCCTAAACTAGCTGGTTATACATTCAATTTAGGAAGTAAAAGCCTTTCCTGCTTTAAAAAAATCACAAATGAGGCTGAAATAAGTCTGTTGATTTGAACCTCTGTCTATACCTGGAGTCACAGCAGTGTTGGTATGTTGCACCACAAGATACGGCATATAGCCACCCAGCCAGGGAACATGTTATCTGGAGATAATGAAAGACAGACTCCAGATAAAGCAGTGAGAGCATTATAATTTAACGGTATACTCTGGACTGTTTTCCAACTGGTATTGATTCAAAATGAAAAATTAAAATCCTAATGTTACCAGGGGACTGGTCAGGGGTATATGGATTAATTTCAGTTGTATATAAAACAGTTGTACAGCCCATCAGTTTCAGAAGCACGACATATTTTATCAACCAGATTCCTTACTTTCTATTTATGAGATTATTTTTTATTAAAACTCTTTCCCTTCAACTACAGGGCAAAATTTCTACAAAATACTGCAGAGAACCCAAATACATTTTGTTATTACATTAATTACTTTGGATCCAATATTATTTTGTGGTGTCACTAAATTTCAAAACTTCAAATAACAATACCTTCTAGGCAGATTTATTATTTTACAAGTGAAAAATACATGAGAGTTAACTCAGGTTTTTCTTCTCAAATTTATGCATTTTTCCTCTCATTTGCTTCTTTTTTCTGATTTTATTTTAGAATAGTACTTAGCTAAACTGTTAGCTATTATTTGTCATATCAATCTAAACATTGTTTTTAAATAATATCTCTGATTATTGACTTTTGTGGTTTTTTTATCCTTTGGTGTTCACGAAAAAATTATTTTTACTGAGAATTGTTTTGAGAACAGCAACCCACTATTTAAAAAAATAAAAAACACACCAAAAACAAACTATGGCCTGTCAAATGGTGGTAATTATCGTTGTTTATCAAGCAAACCCATCTTCATAATTTCATTTAGATTGGAATGTTCTTATTTATATCTACATAATTCTCTAATTTTCTGCACTGATCTAATTGCAACCCCAGATACTCTTTGATGAAATATTAATTTATATTTAGCCTGAAGAAACTAAACATTGAAACACTATAAATCACAAGTAGGCTAGTATGCCATGTGTTTTAGGAATGATATTGGTAAATGACAATTATAATTCAAAACCTCATTAATAAACTCCAATATTAATTTCTGAATAATGCAAAATCACATTTCTATACTAAGTAAATGCTCCTCCATTCTAAAACATCCATTTATTTAAAGTTTCTATCATTAATTTATTTTAGATTTTTTCCTAGGAGATTCATCTCATCAAATTTGAAAAAAAATGAACAATTTTATAGAAAAACACGACAGAACATAAATTCAAGATTTTACTCATTAAAAAGTTGAGTTCTAATTAAAATCTCTCACTAAGATAATTATATAAATTGTTCCCAAATATTTTACCAGTTAATCCTGTGAAATTTTCAGGGCATAGAAAGAGATTAGAAGAAAGAAAATCCATCACGTATTTATTTTTGAAGTAACTATCTATGCCTAAGTCAGGAAACAAAATTAATAGAAATCATAGAGAAGGGTCATCTCTTTGATTGATGTATATGCTGATGTCCTTTATTTGGTTGGCTAATAGTAACAAAATGCTGGCTTTTTAAAAAAAAATAAAGCATTGTAGTATTCATTGTGGGTTAGGGACTCAATACCTTAAAATATTTAATAAAAATTAAAAAAACCTTGAGATATTTACCGATATGCATATCTGCCATATAAAAATAAAAGAGTACTGCCTAAATCTTACATAGGAACATATCAAAAATTGACAGGAAATGTGTGAAAAATTATTATTGATAATATAATTGTTGCACAATTTGTTATTTTTGTGTCAATCCTATCAGTCAGAAAGTTATGTAATACTTGCCAGAATCATCAATAACACCCAATCATTAATTAATCATTAATAACACCAAAACTTTTATAGCCCAATCAAAAATTATTATGCATATCATGAAATGAGTCTAAATTACAGATCTATGTACCCATCTATGTCTACATCTACATCTTTATCTATCTTACAGAACCTCTCCACTCCCAGCAAAGGAGACTAACGCAATATATGATTTTTCAGATGGTTTTCAAAACTGCAATGATTAATATAATCAAGAAAAGAGAGAAAATGAATGATTTTACTAGGCTACTGGAATTTTTAAATTGGCTGAGAAGAATTCAGAGTTGAAAAGTATCAGTAATTTTTTACAGGTTTTCAGTAAGAAAAGAGAATCAATGACAATGAGACAGATAAGGAAAACATATCCAGATAGAAGCTTGAAAAGAAAGGTGGTCTGGATAAGCAGAATAGAACATATAACAAATGAAGGATATTATGCAGTATATGACAGAAAAGTCCCAGATATAGAAGAAAGACATTATAGGAGATAAATGAAATTTGAAAAGATACTGGATAAGCGGTTTCCAAAGATAACAACACACATTAAGCAAAAATTCGCAAACTTTAAAAATTCCTGAGTGGAGTAAATTTTATGCAATGTATGTGTCTACAGTGGTAATAGCAGTAAAGTGTTCTGATGTAAGGAGACAAATGGTTAACAGAAAATTGCACAGAGATCAGAAAGAAACTCAGACACATGGATTCAAGTCACATACACACAATTGCACTGCAGTGCAGTTGGAAGAAGCTCATCTTTTCAGTAAATAATCTGGACCAATTTGTTGTCCATATTGGAGGAAAAAGTGATCTTTGACTACCCCTTTGCCGCACAGTGTGCACCAAAATTATCTTCCAAAGTAGCTTAGAACAAAGTGGGAACAGAAAATGTAAATCAAATGACTCTGTCTTCAAAGCGATAACATGAGAACCTATTTTCATGATTCTAGAATAGGAGGATGTTTACCTCCTTGTGTGTGTTTGTGTATATGTGTGTGTGTGTAGTGTGTATGTGTGTTGTGTGTGTGAGGTATGCCTAGTGAGTATGCAAGTGCATGGATCTTAACTCCATTGCATAGATTTCTGTCTCTGTATATATTCCTTTTTTTAAAAAATATATATATATTTATTTGACAGAGTTACAGACCAGGGCAGGGGAAAGAGTAGGATGGAGAAAGAGAGAGAGAATGAGAGAGAGAGATCTATCAATTGATTGGTTCACTCCTCAAATGACTACAGGACTGGGCAGGCTGAAGCCAGGAGCTAGGAGCTTCTTCCAGGTCTTCCAAATGGGTGCAGGGGCCAAAGGATCTGGGTCATCTTGCATTGTTTCCCAGGCCATTACTAGGGAGTTGGATTGTAAGTAGAGCAAGCAGAACTCGAACCGGCACCCAGATGGGATACAGGTGTTGCAGGCAGCAATTAAAGCTGGTATATCACATTGCTGGCTCCTCTAATCATTACACAACTTTGCACACTTCCAGACTCCAAGGGTTCCTTTTGTACTGCTCTATTTGATATTCTCACTTCACTTCGGTATTCTAACTTCTATAACCTCAGTTAATTTTTACTTGTTCTTCCCTTTTATGAATAAACAAATTTATTCAATATGGTGTATTTCCTCTGCTTAATTTTGACTTTCCAACTTCATACATACAGTATTATCCTGTTCCCATAATTTCTATGGATTATTCCTTTTTTCTTTAGTCAATATTTGATTTATTTCTAACAATGCATCATCAAGACTGTATAAAGAATGTTTAAAATGCAAGAGCAAAATGACAACAAGAAGAATAAACATAATTCAGGAAATTTTAGCTTTGAGTTTGAGATTATCCAAAAAAGTCAAAAGTGTATGAATAGTGATCCAAGATCAATAAGGAGATGAAAGTATTCAGTGATACCACTACACTTAGCAATTAAAAAATGTAGATACTAAGTCATGTGGAAATGCAAGATTAATCAACTTTCTGGTTTTTAAAGATTTATTTATTTACTTGAAAGAGCAATAAAGAGAAAGAGTCAGATGTTTCCATCCACTGATTCACTTCCCAAAGGGCCTCAACAATCATGTCTGGATTGGGCCAAAATAGGAACCTGGAGCTCCATCTGGGTCTCCCACATGGGTGGCAGGAGCCCAAGTACCAGGGGCATCTTCTGCTGCCTTCTCAGGCACATTAACAGGGAACTGAATTGGAAGTGGAGTAGCTGGGACTTGAAGTGGGCCTCCAATGTGAGATACCAGTGTTACAAATGGGGCTTAACCTGTTGTGCCACAGTGCCAGCTCTTAGAATTTCTGATATAACTACAGTAGAGTAGGGAATGGTAAAACCACTTTGGGAAATATGAATAAGGAAGTTTATAGTGATGCTTCCAGAAATAACCAAACCTTAAACACACAATTATCAATAGTAATACGAACAACAAATTGTTGCATATTCAAACAGTAACTACTATAGGACAATAATAAACTGAGGCTATATGAGAAAGCATATGTGATTCTCAAAGAAAAAGAGAGCAACAACTGTCCCAAAGTATGCATGCTGTGTTATTTACTTTATAAAAAGTTCGAAAACAGGTGAGACAAAGAAATGTTTCAAAGGAATGGTGCTTATCTCTGTGAGGGTAATGATTTGTGTTTGAAAATCCAGCATCCGGTCAGTTTCTCTATCTTGGCCTGTGTGGTGGTTGCAAAGATAGGAAAAGTTATTGGAGCAGCAAACTGAAGATGGGCACATTTTACAATCCACAAATCATACAGGATGCAAAGGAAAAACAAATACAGACTAACGCTACCTAAAACATGTATCTAAAGTAAGCCATAAGCTAGAAGAAAATGTAAAATATTCATGATCCAGATGAAGTTAAAAAAATCTCTGAAATCCTTGGTTGGGGCAGAGGACAGAACCTCAGACCAAATTGACAGTTGGCAAATTATATAAAAAAAGAGACCCAAGCAAAACCGCATGGTTAATTTGTGGACAGAAAGCTGCTCAGCCCTCTAGACCTTTGAAGACTTCAAATTTAAAAAGAACACTTTTTCACATCCATGAAATTATTAAATTTACACTCAGATTCAGTCTGGCAATAGCACGTAGCCAGCATTTAAACTGACATTGCTTTGAAGAGCAATTTAGCAGTAATCTGCAAAGTTGTAAACATGCATGCCTCATAGCTCATAGATGTAGAAATTCCCTTCTATGTTGGAGACATACTCTACTCAAGGCAACATTTATAGGGATATTTGTTGCAATATTATTCAAATCAGCAAAATATTACAGACATTTAGTATCAATTTTAAATGTACAAACACATTTTTAGAGAGTGGAATTTTATACAGCAACTAAAATAATTTCATTTTTTTCAAGTATTTATTCATTTGAGAGACAGGGAGAGAGAGAGAGAGTGCAACAGAGAGCTTCTATCTTCTGGGCCAGGTCAAACAAGGAGCCAGGAACTCAATCAGGATCTGCTCTGTGGGTGGCAGGGACCCAACTTCTTGAGCTGGAACTATTGCTTCTCAGAGTTCACAATATAGGAAGGTGCCAACACTCCAACCCAATCACTCCCACACGCATGCAAGCATCCCAATTGGCATGGTAACTGCCTAACTGCCTAAATACTGGCTCCCTAAAAGATTTTTAGGCTACCCATTTGTATCATTTTATGTTGATTTCTTTTTTTTTTAAGTCTACAGAGAGAGAGGGAGAAAGATTTTGGTAAATATTCATCAGTATGAAAATATATATATAATGTATTAGAAATATACACATTAGAGACTGGTGTTCTGGCATAGCAGATTAAACTGCCACTTGTGACTCAGGCATCCCATATCAGAATGCTAGTTTGAGTCTCAGGTACTCTGCTTATGATCCAGCTACCTTCCAATGTACCTGGGGAAGCAGCAACTGGCGGCTACCCATGTGTGAGATCAGGATAGAGTCCCTTGCTTCTAGCCTGACCCAGCCCTGGCTATTGTGAACATTTGAGATAATTTATCTCTTTCTCTCTGTCTTTCAAATAGATAAATACATTTTCAAAAAGAGAAATATATTTATTTATGTATGGCACTCTGCATATTGAATGCATGTTCATGCTGATGGGAACCTAGAGAGCAGGATTAGGGAAATCAGATGAGGGAAAAACCCTCAAACAACACAACATCTTAGCCCTGTTAAGATGGGGTAGCCTCATCCCTCGAAAGTCCTCTTTCTAAAAAGCTAAAAAATCCTTAGTTTGACTAAAGAAACAAAATGACAAATGAAGGAAGATGACTCTGAAAGACTGAAGTAAGTAGGTCATTTAGGGAATCTGGGGACTTTCATGTTAAATTTCTTGCTGACTCTTAACTGGATTTTGTTATAGTCTCCAACGTAAAACCACCCGCACACTATGTCTATATCAAAAGAAAAGCTCTAAAAATACTCCTTACCCTCTACGCTAATAACAAAAAATATTTAACAATATTCACTTTATGCCAGCCAACACCAACGGAAAAACTGCATCTCCTTTCTTGTGGTTTAAGTGGGCCACATAGAGAGTTTCTCTCTCTCTCTCTTTCTCTCTCTCTCTCTCGTCAAGATTTTTTTTTTTTTTTATTTATTTGAAACAGAGTTACAGAGAAAGAGGGAGACACACACACACATGCACACACACACAGAGAAAGAGTGAGAGAGAGAGAGAATTCCATCCACTGATGTACTCCCGAAATGGCCACCTCAGCTGGGGCTGGGCCAGGCTGAATCCAGGAATCAGGAGCTTCATCTAGGTCTTTCATGGGTGCAGAAGCCCAAGCACGTGAGAGATTTTCCAGTGCTTTCCCAGGAGTATTAGCAAGGAGCTGAATCAGAAGTGGAGCAGCTGGAACTCAGGTTGGTTCACATATTGGGGAGCGAGGAAACAACTTAACTCACAGCACTTATAGTACCACCTCCCACTCCCACACACACACACACACATACACACACACTTTTTAAATTTTTAAAACAAATTTTTAAAGCAATTTTTTGAGGTGAGTTTTTTTCTGTCAATCACCCTCCATGCTTCACAGAAACATGTAAATCTTCAATGTACCTTCTAGGTGGTATCCCTATGACCCATTGGGAGGCTGACCCATATCCCAGTCGTCCAATCAGGTGGTGTTCTGGTTCTCCACTATTACCCTTTAACAGTGAGATTTCATTTGGCGGTTCAAGACAGGGAAACTTCCCTGCAATTCCAACACACACATGCTAGGTATGAGGAGAACATTGCAAGGAACTGAGCACTTGTGTCCACCAAAGAGATTACAGGTCAGAATTAACCAACGCTCTACTTTCTTCCTAAAATGTGGTGTCACTAAGGCCCGTTGTGAGGCTCAACCTCCCACCCACTTGGCAGGAGCAAGACTTGAACAAGGCAATGTGAAGCAGCATCAACTGGTGTTCCAATTCTGCCCTCCCCTGGTGTCAGTGTTGTGGCAACCAACATCTTAACTTCTACCTTACCTGTATGTGATGAGGCAGCATAAGTCACTCTCCTACTTCGCTTGCATAGTGCTGGCAGGCTCAAAGGGAAGCCAAACACAAGCACACAGCCTTCATCAATACTTCAAAGAGGGATCACCTGTTTAAAAAAAAAAAAAAATGAAAGAGAATCCTGGATATCCAAAATGTTCAGTTCAGAATAAACAAAATAGTTCTCTATACTGCCAAAGAGGTAAACCCCGGAATGAATAAGAAAAGATAATATATCTCCAAATCTGTATTAATCAGATCCAGTTCTGAGCCAGCTCCCTGCTAATGTATCTGGGAAAGCAACAAAGGTTGGCCCAAGTGCTTCGGCCTCTGCACCCATGTGGAAGACCTAAAAGAAGCTCCTGACTCCTGGCTTTGGACTAGCCTAGCTCCAGACATTGTGGCCATTTGGGGACTGAAGCAGCAGATGGAAGATCACACTCTCTGTCTCTCTACTTCTGTAACTCTGCCTTTCAAATAATATAAGTAAATATTTAGAAAAAGAACTTTCAATCACAAATGGCATGTCCAATTTTGATATTTTTTAGGAATTAATGGGAAATAAATATGGTTTAGCAAAAAGGGAACAAAAATAAATTATTGTTACCAAATCTTCCATAAAAGACCAAAGGAAATTTCCAAGCAGAAAATAAATTTTAGAAATTCTAAAATGAAATAACATTAGTATGGTAAATAAAATAGAATATTCAAATTTTATAATTAGTTTCATAAGTAATATTTGAAGCAAAAATTACACATTGCCTGATATAGTGGTGAATGTATATATAGGAAATAATTATGAAATATCATTTTTAAAGCGTGAGCATTAAGAAATATAATTAAAAGCTAGATTTATGTACTTTTTTAAAATTATAAAAGTTTACACTTACGTACTTTTAGAACTTATATGTGTATGTTTTAATATATAAAGAAACTAAGAAAATTATAAAAAGTGTAATATTCAAAAGCATTAAGAGAAATGAAAATTAAATTCTTTAGAGTCAGAATTAGATCAGAAATAATGAATAAGAAAAATAAATTAGCAATCATATCAATATGTACCTTAAATATAAATGGTCTAAATATACCAATAATGGATGGGCATTGGCATATTGGATAAAAAAGAATGCAACCCAACAATATGATTTCTGTAAGAAATTAACTCTAGGGGCAGGTGTTTTGGTCTGGTTTGTTTTGCTACTGCTTGGGATCCTGCATCCATATCAGAGTGCTGCTTCAATTCCTGGTTACTCCACTTCTAATCCAGTTTCCTGCTAATGCTTCCTTGGAGGTATTGGTGCAAGTGCTCAAGTGCTCCCACATGGGTCCCTGATGCCCTTGTGGAAGATTTGAATGGGGTTTTAGACCCCTGGCTTTGGCCCAGGCTTGTCTGTGTTTATTTGGGGGGTATAGAACATGTATCTTTCTCTCTCTCTCTTCCCCTCTGCTTTACAAGTGAAAATAAACAAACATTTCACAAAAAGAAATTAACTTTAAAAACTGTGATATAGAAGGGCTGAAAATAAATATGGATTAAATCATGGAATTACTAATTTAAGAAGACCGCAAAAGTGTTTATATTAATATAAGATAATATACAACTCAGGACTAGGTAAATCACTAAGAATAAGATGAAATATGAACAAAATGAAAGGACAAATGCATTAGGAAAACATAACAGTTCATAACAATTCTATGTGAATAGTCACCAAACAATAGAGCTTCAGAGTATTTAAAAAACAGATATGACCAAAATAAGAAACAAATTCCAAATCAGGGTTGGTGTTTCAACATCCTACTCCCAGTACATGTTTACATAAAAATAAACTCAATATGGATAACAGATTTACGTGTAAATAATTACAAAAGTAAACATCATTTAACAAAATCACACGATAAAATATTCAGGATCTAGGATAAGAACAAACTTGGCACCCAAACATATATGTAAAGAGAAAAATTGAAAAATTTTATCTCAACAAACTTAAAAACTAGTCTGTGAATGCTCATGTGAAGAGGATAAAAAGAAAAAAAAAAAAGACCTGGGAGAATATATTAGCCAACCCTATGAAATATAAAAAATGTTCAACCTCTGCATTAAAAAAGTTATAATAGTTGGGAAAATAAGTCAAAAGAATGACTTTGCAAAAGAAGATATTATATTTTTTAAAGATTTATTTATTTATTTGAAAGTCAGAGTTACACACAGAGAGGAGGCAGAGAGAGAGAGAGAGAGGTCTTCCATCTGCTAGTTCACTCCCCAGTTGCTAGCAATGGCTGGAGTGAGAGGCGCCAATCCAAAGCCAGGAGCAAGGAGCTTCTTCTGGGTCTCCCATGTGGGGGCAGGGGCCAATGGACTTGGGTCATCTTATACTGCTTTCTCAGGCCATGGCAGAGAGCTGTCAGAAGTGGAGTGGCCAGTTCTCAAACCGGCACCCGTATGGGATAATGGTGCTTCTGGCCAGGGCATTAAACCACTGTGCCACAGCACCTGCCCAAAGAAGATGTTATCGATATCACTATATGCATCGCTCAAACAAATAAAAATTACAAAACTGGGAAGGAGGTAAAGAAACAGCATCACTCATTCATTGCTGTTGAGAAGGGGAAATGGTTGAGGCACTACACAAAAGTATTTGGTAGTTTCTGGAAAAACTAACCAGAAAATCTTGGGCATTTTTATTTTTAAGATTTATTTCATTACTTGAAAGGCAAAGTTATAGAAAAAGAGTGGCAGGGCGAAGATAAAGTTGTCTTTCATGTCTGGTTCAGTCTCCAGATGGTCACAATGACCAGAGCTGGGCCAAGACTAAGCCAGGAACCAGGAGCTTCAACAAGGTCTCCCACATGGGTGAAAGGGGCCTAAGTCCTCAGGCCATCTTTCACTTCCTACCCAGGCACAAAAGCAAGGAGTTAGATTGGAAGTGAAGCAACTGGAACATGAACTCGTTCCCATTATGGGATTCTGGTATCACAGGTGGCAGCTTAAACACCTACACCATAACTCTGGGCCCACCCCCAGGCTCTTTTTCTAGATAAATGAAAATGTATATTTATAGAGAACATATACACAATCTTTAGAAAAAAGATTTATTTATTTGAAAGGAAGAATAATAGAAGCATAGAGGGAGAGACAGAGATCTTCCATTCACTGATACACTCTCCAAAGGCCACAACAGTCAGGGTTGGGCCAGGCAGAAGCCAGGAGCCAGGAGTTCATCCTATGGTTAATCTTGGTCCTTCTTGTACAGAGCCCACTTGATATCCCCAGGAGATTGTCAGCTTATTTGTGGAAAGGACACTGGTGTCTTCATGTTTGTATTTTTAATCTCGTGTGTACTTTGTATGCTTTTCCTATATGTATTAAATGGAAAAAATAGAAATAAAACTCAGGAAATATGAGTTAACTTGTTGAACTGCCACAAAAACATAATATACTTGTACAAACAACCATTAGATATTTCTCTGTAGTAAAACCTACATAGGAGCTTAAGTAAAAGTCATAATGAAAATGTATTAATATAAAATGAAAAATTGCCAGTATGGTAGCTCAAATAAGAAAATTATATTTTCTGGGTCTGGCGCTGTGGTGCAGTGGGTTAATGCCCTGGCCTGAAGTGCCGGCATTCCATAAGGGCTCTGGTTCGAAACCCAGCTGCTTCACTTCCAATCCAGCTCTCTGCTGTGGCCTGAGAAAGCAGTAGAAAATTGCCCAAGTCCTTGAGCCCCTGCACCTGCATGGGAGACCCGGAAGAAGCTCCTAGCTCCCGGCTTCGGGTCGGCACAGCTCCAGTTGTTGCGGCCAATTGGGGAGTGAACCAGTGGATGGAAGATCTCTCTTCTCTCTCTCTCTCTCTCTCTCTCTCTCTCTCTCTCTCTCTCTCTCTCTCTGCCTCTCCTCACTCTGTGTAACTCTGACTTTCAAATAAATAAATAAATCTTTAAAAAAAAAAAAAAGAAAATTGGCCGGCGCCGCGGCTCACTAGGCTAATCCTCCACCTTGCGGCGCCGGCACACCGGGTTCTAGTCCCTGTTGGGGCACCGATGCTGTCCCGGTTGCCCCTCTTCCAGGCCAGCTCTCTGCTGTGGCTAGGGAGTGCAGTGGAGGATGGCCCAAGTCCTTGGGTCCTGCACCCCATGGGAGACCAGGAGAAGCACCTGGCTCCTGCCATCGGATCAGCGCGGTGTGCCGGCTGCAGCGCGCCTACTGCGGCGGCCATTGGAGGGTGAACCAACGGCAAAAGGAAGACCTTTCTCTCTGTCTCTCTCTCACTGTCCACTCTGCCTGTCAAAAAAAAAAAAAAATTATGTCTTCTTCCAAAAGTTCATTGATTTGTAGGCTTCACCTTTAGTCATACATTAACCTCCTAAAAAGTATTTCATAATCTTATTTTAAATAGTTTTTGTTACATACAGTTGGCCCTCTGTATCTGAGGGTTCCACATTCACTAATTCAGTCAACCATTGATAAAAAACTTAAAAATTTTCATCTTTATTGAACATGTACACCCTTTTTCTTCCTTGTTTTTATCCCCCTTAACAATACAGTATAATTACTTACGTAGCATTTATATTGGACTAGCTATTATAAACAATATAAAGATAATTTAAAGTAGTCAGGAGAATCATGGATTATTTGTAAATACTACCCCATTTTCTGTGTTTTTTATCATTATTTTGTCTAAGGTATGCAACTTCATAAATTTAATATATACATAGATTTGGGAACATGATGAATCTTCCTCCTCACCTCCTTCCCACCCATAGTCTGGCTTTCTTCCTCTTCCTTCTTCCTTTCTCAGTCTTATTTTTTACAGAGATCAACTTTCAGTTAATTTTTATAGTCATGAGATTGACCCAACACTAAGTAGAGAGTTCACCAATTAGTGTGAAGAAAAAGAAGAAAGGAACAAAACCAAACAAACAAGTAAAACATTGTTCCTGCACAGTCAAGGCAAGGGCTTTTCAAAATCATCACGTCTCAATGAGTCAATTTCAGTCCTGTAGATTACATTTTAAGTACTTTATTAGTTACCACAGATCAGAGAGACCATATGGTATTTGTCTTTTTGTGGCTGGCTTATTTCACTAAGTATAATGGCTTCTAGTTGCATCCGTTTTGTTGCAAATGACAGGATTTCATTTTTTTTTTTTACCACTCTGTAGTAGTCCATAGTGTGTACATACCATAATTTATTTATACATTCTTCAGTTGATGTACTTTTGGGTGATTCCATATCTTAGCTACTGTAAATTGAGCTGAAGTGAATGTAGGGATACAGATTACTCTTTCCTATGCTGTTTTAATTTCCCTTGGATAACTTTACAGGAGTGGGATGGCTGGGTCATACAGTAGGTCTATATTCAGCACTCTGAGATATCTCCATACTGTCTTCCCCAGTGGTTGCATCAGTTTACATTACCACCAACAACAGACTAAGGTACCCTTCTCCCCACATCCTTGCCAGCATTTGTTTGTTGATTTCTGTATGAGAGCCATTCTAACAGGGGTGGGGTGAAATCTCACTGTGGTTTTCATTTGCATTTCCCTGGGGGCTAGCAGTTTTGCGCATTTTTTCTTGTGTCTATTGGCCATTTGAATTTCCTCTCTTAAAAAAACATTTGTTCTCAGGGCTGGCACCATAGTGCAGTAGGTTAATCCTCTGCCTGTGGCACCAACATCCCATGTGGGTGCCGGTTCTAGTCCTGGCTGCTCCTCTTCCGATCCAGCTCTCTGCTGTGGCCTGGGAAAGTTGTAGAAGATGGCCCAAGTCCTTGGGCCCCTGCACCCACATTGGAGACCAGGAGGAAGCTCCTGGCTCCACATCGGTGCAGCTCCAGCTGTTGCAGCCATTTGGGGAGTGAACTAATGGAAGAAAGAACTCTCTCTGTCTCTTCCTCTCACTGTCTATAACTCTACCTCTCAAATAAATAAATAAAATATTTAAAAAAAAAATCTGTTCAGGTCCTTTACCCATTTCTTAACTAGGCTGTTTGTTTTGTGGTTGTTGAGTTTGTTGAGCTCTTTATAGATTCTGGAAGTTAATCCTTTGTCAGTTGCATAGTTTGCAAATAATTTCTCCCATTCTGTCAGTTTCCTCTTTACTTTGCTGAGTGTTTGTTTTACAGTACAGAAACTTCTCAGTTTGATGTAATACCACTTGTTAATTTTGGCTTTGATTTCCTGTGTTTCTGGGGTCCTTTCTAAGAAGTTTTTGCTTATGCCAATGTATTGTAGGGTTCCCCCAATGTTCTCTAGTAATTTGATGGTATCACATTATAGATTTAGGTCTCTGATCCATGTTGAGTGGATTTTTGTGTAAGGTTAAGGTAGGGGTCTTGTTTCATACTTCTGCATACCCCATTTTATATGAGACTATAGTATTCTCAGATTTTGGTATCAAAGGTATTAGAATGAATCTTCTATGCATACATAGGAATGGCTATCTATCAACTACTTCCAAAATAAAGAATTACTGTATAAACATATTTACTTGTAAGCAAGATTATGGTAGAATTTTTTGAGGTAAGAAACATTAGTTATAAGTATGGTATATTATAATTGATACTAAAACAATAGTCCCAAGGGTCAGTGAATTTGATAAGGCAAACTTTAGCATGAGTGTTCCCAGAATTTCTCTCATCCTTTTCTGCTGTTTCATCTGTTTTCCCCTATATTTTCTTGAACTTTCTTTTCCACCTGTTTTGTCAGATTCTTTTGTTGTTAGAATGAGAGAAGAAAATGAAGTAGTATAAATGTAACAGGGATTTAGATTTAGGGCCAGAATTTTTTTTTTTTCCATCATGGCATTGAAAGGGAATCATTCCACACAGTTCTATACACATTTTTTAATTGCATAGATTTAATCATTTTTATCATGACTTAGTATATGTTTGTTTGGATATATCAAACATTTTCTTCAAAATTATTTAAATAAAACAAATTTTGTTTTATCGATCTCTCACTTGGGGTTATTTCACTATCATTTCCAAAACAGGCAAAAAGACATTAAAAGTTTGTTCATATTTCAGTATTAATCATTAATAGCTAATAAGTACTGATAAATCCCTGTTACAGCAGCAAGAATTACCCTATATTACCCTTCTGGCATATTTACATAAAAATTTGGAGTATGTAGAGTTTTCTTACAGGAATAAGATTTAGCTATAAATAGACTACAATCACTGATACAATAATAGCCAAAGGTTTAGGCAGTTAGATATTAGATATTTATGTGACAAGCAAGAACTAATATGAGTGGAATAAGCAGAGATAATTGCAACATTTATGAGTGCTTATCACTTTTATTAAAGGTTTCATTCTCTTAAAGATAGGACACATCACATACAAAATGTAGTCAAAAGATGTGTGGCATAAAATTTGATAAGTGAATGAGTATAATCATTTGCTATGGTTTTTAAAATACACAATAGCAGCATTATATAAATTGTTAATAAGTTTGAATGACACATGGAACATAAATAATCTGAACTGGAAACTTAAAGGAAGATAAGATATGGATAAATGAAAGCTAGACAAAAGAAAATTCTAAGCTGCAGATATGCATACAGTCATAAAAGAAAAAAATGACCAGATTTATAGTTTTTATGTTGATGTTAGAAGAATTTCTATGTGGTGTCTCTGTAAAATCCCTCTGGCTATTCTCACATTCAAAGAATTGTATACAAAGAAAGCTAAGTTTATATTGCAATATATAACTATTTTGACCAAAAATAATGTACTTTTCATCTTGAAACACATTCACTAATACTAGCTGGAGGCACAGCTCCCTAAATTCATTTCTGCTGTAGTATAAAGTGAGTTGCTATGGTAACTTATATAGTAACCACTTTAATTGGGTGAAAAAAATTAGCTCATCATCCTATCCACTAAAGATTGGCTTTTATCTGTAGCCGTTGAATTCTCTACAATGTAGCAGTGGGTTCGTTTCTGAGAAGAGCAGCGTGGTGGGGGCAAGAGGCGCGGAGTCAACACACAGACCCCGGGAGTCCGGTGAGAGCAGGCTTGAGGCGAGCAGCCTGCAGACTCGTTTATTACAGTTGGTACAACAGCTTATATAGCCAAGACCAGCCAATCTGGTCAAGGGGCGGTCTATACCCCAACCAATCACAGCCTGTTGCCAGGCAGTTTCCAGAGCCATCCAATCACAGCCTGTCGCCAGGCAGTTTCAAATCCATCCAATCACAGCCTGTTGCCAGGCAGTTTCCAGAGCCATCCAATCACAGCCTGTCGCCAGGCAGTTTCAAAGCCATTCCTGACTAACTGACGCTCGCTTGCCAGTGGCTACCTTGGCATGGCCTTCTCATTCCACTACATTTCCCCCTTTTCGTTTATTTTTGAGCAACGGGAGGCATGATTCTTGGCCATACCATTGTTGACCCCGTTTCTATGTGGTCTCCGTACGCAGCTGTGCCTGTCTTAGGTTGTCCCCCAGGGGATCTTACCCGTCATTGACTAACCAGCGCTCAAATCGAGAGACCACAGGATTGCTTGCTCAGATAGGGGTAGGAATGAGGAATAATGGTTATCAGGAATGGCATGACCGCACACAGGCTGTGGGCCATTGGAGTGGCTGACCACAGCTAGTGGGGTACACAACAGTAACAGATATGGCTTCGGGCAGTTGCTCAGGGTAGGATGATAGGGCAGGTGCGTCTGCTAACAAGGCGGAGTCTTGGTCTTGTTCAGCTGGTTCTGGTTGGCTGTCAGTTGCAGGCTTGATGTTTCTGGCTGGTACCCAAATGGGCTGTTCCGCATTCTCTGGAAAGACACAAGCATATCCTCGACCCTTGGTTAATAGAAGCCTTTTTATAGGCGTTGGAATCCAGGGTCTGAATTTTGCGTACACTTCAACATTAGCAGCAAACATGCTGATGGCATGGGATCTAGCGGCTGCCCTGAGAGCTTGGGGTGCCCGAGGACTGCCACAAATGTGGGGATCCTCACTGGGTGCGGATGGGATGACCTCGCATGAGTTATTGTGTAGAGGTCCTCTTAGTTCATCCCACGGGTATGTGGGGGGTAGCTGACTAGGCACTGCTACCTTGTTTGCTACGTTGTTTTTTTCACTGTCGGAGTTCTCTCTCTCGAAGTCATTAACCATTGTCTGTGAGACAGGGACCTGGAGTGTCAGGCTCCTATCACTCACAGATTCATGATCTTTGATAATCTGCACAGGATTCTGAGAGGGGGGTATCTTTCCCATGTCTGAGCGCTTAAGAGCGGCATGGTAACAAAGCAAATTCCTAGCACCTCAACTGTGGATGGCATTTTGTGGGAGGTTTCCCTATGCTAGACGAACAGACAGTGGTGTATCAGATCGTACGTATGTCCTGTGCTTAGTGGGGGACTTCCTTGATTCGTTAGGTCAAGGCCGTATGCCCACACCGTGTCTCCGGAGTGTCACCTCTCTTGAGTGAGGGAAGATGACTTGGTTCTGAATTCTGGGATGATCAGTCCCTTATGTGAATTCGCCGGGCGAACCGAAAGTAAAAGGAGGAGCCGAGAAGCGACGTACGCTTCAGGGCGGTGTGTGCTAACCTGGGGTCACTTAGACCGAGGACAAGGACAAGGAAAGGGGCGTAGGAGGGGGTTCTGTGCTCACCCTCACAGAACCGAATAGCACACAAAACACCGAGGGGCCTACTTGCCGAAATCCAGGGGGGACCTCGCCGAGTCCGACACACTGTCTCTTTCTCAGTCACGTTGGCGCGCCAGATGTTGCCGTTGAATTCTCTACAATGTAGCAGTGGGTTCGTTTCTGAGAAGAGCAGCGTGGTGGGGGCAAGAGGCGCAGAGTCAACACACAGACCCCGGGAGTCTGGTGAGAGCAGGCTTGAGGCGAGCAGCCTGCAGACTCGTTTATTACAGTTGGTACAACAGCTTATATAGCCAAGACCAGCCAATCTGGTCAAGGGGCGGTCTATACCCCAACCAATCACAGCCTGTTGCCAGGCAGTTTCCAGAGCCATCCAATCACAGCCTGTCGCCAGGCAGTTTCAAATCCATCCAATCACAGCCTGTTGCCAGGCAGTTTCCAGAGCCATCCAATCACAGCCTGTCGCCAGGCAGTTTCAAAGCCATTCCTGACTAACTGACGCTCGCTTGCCAGTGGCTACCTTGGCATGGTCTTCTCATTCCACTACATATATCCTTCTCAGTATTACATGTCACAAGTATAATTAAAAATAATGATACCTATTTAATTATTTCCAGTTATTGTTTGATATTTATACAATACCATTATTTACACAATATATATTATATATTATACAATATGTAAATACCATATATATACAATATCATTTTATGTAAGCATCACTTCTGTGTACAGCTATGTAATTCATCTTCATTTTTCTATTTGAATCACAATGTCATTTTTTCAAGTCTATGTCAATAAAAATACCACCTCTCCCTCCAAAAATTAGAGTCCTGTCAACCATCCATGAGTTTTTTTTCTTTAGCTGTGGTGGAGGGTTGGTGTGGAAAGGAAGATTAGAAATAGAACTTTCAAGAAGATATTACAAATAGAATTTTCCATTACCACCTGTGGGACAGTGTAGGAGCAACTAACTATGCCTCATCATATCAACCCAGTTACTTAATTCAATGCAGTGAATCAGAGTTCCTAAATTAAGAATCCTATAATTTTCTCTTCCAGGCATTCCCCTTATGACTCATCCTGTTTTCAAAGTTGTAGTTATAGTTTCCGACATATTAATGGTGGCCATGCCTTTGCCACCTGGGGCAACCTTTGAAACCCTTTAATTTCATGGAGTTGCTCAAAAACGTTTTCTTACTTACATCTCTTCAATTTGAAAAACATTAGCAAGTAGATCTCTGAATAACTTTGGACTTTTAAAATGCCTGTTGCAGAACATGTGTGCATAACAACTAAAAGGAATAGAAGAAATGTTAACTCTTTCTTTTATATCAAATATTGTGTGTATAAACCACATCTAACACAGAACAGAACAGAACTGAGTCAATGGAATCATTTTATCAAAGCCTAGATTTGGTGACAGAGCAAGCCTGAGGCATTGCTTATTATTTCATTATATAGGCATTTAAAGTTTGTTTGTGATAATATATAATGGAAAGCATCAAAGCATGAACAGTAAATATTGTACATATTTCTTCAAATATCCACAAGACTTCACACTTGAAAGTTCCTTATGTAACCTTCCAGGAATTTTGTAATCATTTATATATATATATATATATATATATATATAAACTTAATATAAATATGATATTTATATTCTAATGTTTTCATGTAGCAGATCTTATCTGTGTGTAATGCATCTTTAAATGGTTTAACAATATCTGTTAAATTTTATCCTTATTTGAAAAAATACATGTTTAGAGGTAATTGTATTCAGGAAGTTTCTAATATTTTTACTATTGAAGGCGTAATCAAACATACTGGTACAGTGTCTTTGCAAGTGATTCAATATGTGTCTTTGTGAATTAATTGAGAGGCTCATTTATTTATTATTTAATACATTTTCTTATGTAAAAAGAATTCAAGCTCAACTTAACACTTAAAAGAGACAAGCAAGGAACAATTTTTTGACCCAATAGTTGGGACACCATCATCCCATTTGGAGTGCCTGAGTTCAAGTCCTGATTCTGCCCTCAATTCAAGGTGCTAAAGTGCCCCTTGAAGGAGCTCAGTAATGATGGTTCAAGTAGTTGGATTTCTGCTAAGAAAAAGAGAGCTCTGCACTGAATTCTTTGCTCTTGGCCTTGCCCTGGTTCAGACCTGCATGCTGTAGACAGGCCTTTAGGAAACAAAAGGCAGATGGGATATCTCACTCTGTCTGTCTCCCTTTTTGTCTCAGTCTCTTTGCCTTACAAATTAAAAAAAAAAAGAAATTTTAAAAGTAAAATAAAACCAAAAATGTATTCTGGGGGAATACATTTCCCTGGTAGTCCTGTCTACCAGTTCCACGCCTCTAACAGCAACAAAATTAAGGGTCATTTCTACATTCTTCCAGAAATATTCATGAATTCATTACATGAAAATTATAGATTAATTAAAATCAAATTTACATATTTACAGTATTTAGATGTCTTATTTCTCATTAAAGACTTTTTTTCCTCTAACAGGAAGTTTTTGTATTTAATTGTATTTGGTGATGCTTGTAAACAGAATATGTCACTGTGTTTCATTATTGATCACAATTAATAAATATGTTAATTGGTCATGTTTAAAAGATATTTCTAGTGTGTGTGCTTAAAATTAAGCTATTAATATTAGCAGAATATTTAGATTTATAGCCTTTCAACAAACTGAATATCTTTTTTTTTCTAAATTGTTCATGTTTGCAGTTATATATTTTAACATAGAAAAGACAGCTTTAACCTTGCATTTTCATTTATACTTAGTACTTTAGTTGATTGCATTTGCTATTACATTTAAAATAATAAGCACAGCTAATTAAGGTAAAATTATGTAAAGCAAAGTTAATTAATAAAGATAATAATCATAAACATTTGCTTTGATGACTTAAAGCATTATTTTCAATATTTTATATATGTTGACCATTTATATGTCTTCTTTTTGGAAATGGCCATTTAGGTCCATTGCTAATTTTTTCATCAGATAATATTATTGTTGAGTGTTTTAATTCATTTTATATTCTCATTTTCCTTTCCAATATATATTTTGCAAATATTTTCTTCCATTCCATAGGTTTTTTTTTCTTCAAACTTATTGAATATTTCCTTTGCTATACAGAAGCTTTCTGGGATAGTTTGTAGTTTCTCCCATTCTGTAGGTTTTCTTCTCTCTGTTGATTGCTGTCTTTGCCATACGGAAGCTTTCTTGTTTGATGTAATTCCAGTTGTATATTTGTGCTTTTGTTTCCTTGCTTGGGAGACCATATATAAAATTTAATATAATAGATATGTAATCCTCCTTCATTCCAATGTACTGCAGCATTCCTCAAATGTTAAACGTTTATCACAAAATATAGAACAAACAATATAAATAAGAAATAAGAGAAAGACAATAAAATTTAAGTTATTCTATAATTCAGCAAGTAAAGGGAAAAAAGTAATGTATAACATTAACAACTAAATTAGATAAGAAGTGGGAACATATGAGAGTCAAACAGAGCAGTGATTAACTTAATGTGAATTGATTAGACAATCCAAATTTAAAAATAAATGAGATTAAAAAATTAAATCACCAAACTGCATACTGCTTTTAAGAAGCATACTTCAAATTAAATAATGAGGAAAGAGTTGTAATCAAATGATAAAAAAAATAGTTTGCCCATATGTTAACTACAAGAAGGCTGGTATAGCTTTACTAATGTCAAGAAAAGTAGAGATGTCATGAAAGCTAAAGAAAATGATTTCACAGATATAAAAAAAAATTGATTCCCAGAAAGAAAGAAAGATGCTAGATCTTCTTCATTTTTAACATATTCCCTGAGTATGTAAAGAGAGTAAAATGAAGGAATTTAAAGAGAGAATTTTTTAGGGGCTAGCGCTGTGGTGCAGCGGTTTAAAGTCCTGGCCTGAAGCGCTGGTGTCCCATATAGGTGCCAGTTCTAGTCCTGGCTGCTCCTCTTCTGATCCAGCTCTCTGCTATGGCCTGGGAAAGCAGTAAAAGATGGCCCAAGGCTTTGGGCCCCTGCACCCACGTGGGAGACCCAGAAGAAGCTCCTGGCTCCTGGCTTTGGATCGGCACAGCTCCAGCCATTGCGGCCAATTAGGGAGTGAACCAGCGGATGGAAGACCTCTTTCTCTGTCTCTACCTCTCTCTAGAATTCTGTCTTTCAAATAAATAAAATAAATCTTTATTTTAAAAAAGAGAACTTTTAAATTATAGTGATAAATTTTTATACACAATAGCCACAGCTGATTAAATATTTAAAGAACAAATCAATAGAGAAAGAAAAGCTTGAACATGATTAATAAATACATCTAGTGTACATGAAACATCAGCATTGCTTTTATCCTAATCATCATAAAATGAATTAATCAAGAGTATATTCTGTTACCGTGAAATTGTTCTGTAATTGATAGTGAAAGAATCATAGAAATATCCAAATTTTTAAAATTATATACTACAATAAAGCTTATTTTGTAAAGCCAATTTATGGTTTCAAATGTATTTGTTGGAAAAGTGGAACTGCTGAAAAAAAGTAAAATTCTTGTCAAGAATAAACTAAAAGGAATTTAAGGCAACAGATGGTAAGAAATATTAATCATAAGGGCAGATGTCAAATGAACAGAAGATGAATATATCTATAATTGAAAAATGAATCAATAAAGAATTTTGATGTGGAATACAATAATTAAATTTATAATGAGTGTGACCCTAAAAGAGAATTATTAGGAATTAAACAGGTATAGGCCATCCTACCTTACAGAAATTAAAAATATTAAACCTGTTAGTCAATACATTTAAAAATTTAGATAAAATTGAAAGTTAATTTAAAAATACAATATGCCTCAAAAAATAAGAATGAAAAGTGAAAATGATCCTATATCAGTACAGTGCAAAGTAAATTGAATTAAAGAATTTTAAAAGTATTCCACAAGGGAAGTTCCTGTGTGACAGATTTTTTCAAAGTATGTAAGAGATAAAATTAACTACAGAAATGTCTTTAAGGATAGAAAATTTTAAACCAATATGAAATTATTTTAGTCAGAATAACTTTATATTAAAACTTGATAATTTATATAACAGTCATAAGTAAATGCACAAAAATATTAATACATACTAGAACATCAAACCTGGGATATACATCTCCTATCCAATCTCTATGCATGAAAGATTAAACGCTTGACTCATAACAATGGGATTCACTGCCCTAACACAAATGAAAGAAGAAATGTCATAATCATCTCAAAGAAAGAAAAAAAGCACCACTTTTTAAAATATAATACACATAGGCCGGCACCATGGCTCAATAGGCTAATCCTCTGCCTACGGCGCCAGCACACCGGGTTCTAGTCCCGGTCAGGGCACCGGATTCTGTCCCAGTTGCCCCTCTTCCAGTCCAGCTCTCTTCTGTGGCCTGGGAGTGCAGTGGAGGATGGCTCAAGTGCTTGGGCCCTGCACCCCATGGGAGACCAAGAGAAGCACCTGGCTCCTGGCTTTGGATCAGCGCGGTGCCAACGCGCAAAGAAAGCCAACGGCAAAGGAAGACCTTTCTCCCTGTCTCTCTCTCTCACTGTCCACCCTGCCTGTCTATATATATATATATATATATATAATACACATTGATAAAGTATACTCAGCACAGAAACAATAGAAAACAACTACCTTAATTTGGCAAAAGGTGTATACAAAATCCTGCCACTATCAGTTTGTTTGTTTATTTATTTATATCCCAGAGTGACAGAAATGGAGAGACAGGGAGGGATCTTTCATCTTCTGGTTTACTTATCAAATGTCTACAACTGGCTGAAGCCAGAAGCTTGCAACATCTGGGTCTCCCATGTGGGTGGCAGGGGACCAAGTGCTTGGGCCATCATTTGCTGCTTTTCCAGGGACATTAGCAAGGAACAGCTGCGATTCAAATCAGTCCTCCCATATGGGATGCCAGTGGCACAAGCCCCACAATACTGGCCCTTAAAAAGAATGAAATCCTGCCATTTGCAACAAAATGGATGCAACTGGAGAACCTTATGCTTAGTGAAATATGCCCATTTCAAAATGATAAATATCATGTGTTTTCTCTGATTTGTGGTAACTTCTATAGAGAAAGCACAAACAATGTAATGTAAATGAATGAAATTGACATTTGAGATTTGCTTATTGTTCATAGCCCTTGTCTATACTCCTGAGTTATGGTGGTTTTTCTACTTACTACTTGTTGAATTCTTTATTTAGTGGAGGATTAAGCTTGTGATTATAAAGTAAACTGGAATTATGTCACTGAAAAAAATCAAAAGAAAAATAAGAAAGGAGGAGGGACAGTGGGAGTGAGGGAGAGAGGAAAGGGTGGGAAGTATCATTTATGTTCTTAAAACTGTACACATGAAATGCATGAAAGTTTTTCCCTTTATAGAAATAAAAATTAGAAAATATTGAGAACTTTTCCTCTGAGATTGGTATAAAAAAATCATTGTTTTGGAGATCACAAACAGTAAAGTCCCATCTCCCCAAAAATGAATGTAGTAAAAAAGTAGGAATGAGAAAAAAAAGATATAAAACTATACTTACTTTATGATATTACTATTGTGTACATAGAAAATATGTCCAGAATTTATAAGGAACTGAAAACAACCTAGTGGCAAATTAACAAATAATACAGATTAAAAACGGGCTAAATACCCAAATAGACATTTCTCAAAAAAGATATCCAAATGGCTGACAGATCTATGAAAAAATGCTCAACATCACTAACCGTAAACCATAATATCACTTCACAGTTAGAATGGCTATTATCAAATGGACAAAAATCACAAAGACTAGCAATGGTGTAGAGAAAAAACTTATACACTGTTCTTCGGAATGCAAAATTAGTATGGCAATCACGAATTCGTTATTGAAGTTCCTCAGAAAATTAAATACAGAACTGCCATACAAAGAGCAATCCCCATAATAGATATATATCCAAATGAATTGAAATCAGTGTGTCAAAGAGATATCTGCACTCCTGTTTATTATCCACAAAACTCAAGATGTGGAATCAATCCAAATGTCTATAATGAATGAATGAAGAAAAAGTGGGTTATATACTCAATTGAACACTATTCTTCTATAAACCCCTGCCATTTGTATACGTGGATGGACCTATAGGACATTATGCTAAGCCAGTCACAGGAAGATTAATAATACCACACAATCTTACTCATGTGTGTAATCTTGAAAACATTGGTATAGAATCAGAGAGTGGTTACAAGGGCATGGGTAAGGGGGAGAAGGAAAGGAAACAGGGAGAGTTTCCTTAGTGAGTACAAGGTAACAGGAGGATCAAATTCTGGTGTCTATTGAGCACAGAGTTCATATACTTAATAATATGCATTGCTTATCTCACAATAACTAGAAGAAAGGATTTTGAATAGCCTCCCCACAAAGAAAAGATAAATATTTAAAATGATGTTTATGCTATTTAGCATGATCTGATCACTAGACAATTTATATATGAATCCAAGCATTACATTGTACTCCATAAATAAGACAATTATTTTGTCAATTGAATATTTCATTTTTTAAAAGATTTAATTTATTTCTTTGAAAGGTAGAGTTACAGGCAGAGAGATGGAGAGACAAAGAGAAAGGTCTTCCATCTACTGGTTCACTCTCCAAATGGCTACAACAGCCAGAGCTGAGCTGATCCAAAGCCAGTAGCAAGGAGCTTCCTCCAGTTCTCCCACTTGGGTGCAGGGGCCCAAGCATTTGGGCCATCCTCCATTGCTTTCCCAGCACATTAGCAGGGAGCTAGATCAGAAATGGAGCAGCCAGGACATGAACCAGCACTCATATGGAATGCCAGCACCACAGAGGGAGGCTTAATCTACTATGCCACAGTACCAGCCCCCCCAGATCTCTTTTTAAAATAAAATTGAGACTGGCGCCGTGGCTCAACAGGTTAATCCTCCGCCTTGCGGTGCCGGCACACCGGGTTCTAGTCCCAGTCGGGGCACTGGATTCTATCCCGGTTGCCCCTCTTTCAGGCCAGCTCTCTGCTGTGGCCAGGGAGTGCAGTGGAGGATGGCCCAAGTGCTTGGGCCCTGCACCCACATGGGAGACCCCAGGAGGAAGCACCTGGCTCCTGGCTTTGGATTGGCGAAGCTCCGGCCATAGCAGCCATTTGGGGAGTGAACCTATGGAAGGAAGATCTTTTTCTCTGTTTCTCTCTCTCTCAGTGCCTAACTCTGCTTGTCAAAATAAAAAAAAAAAATTAAATTAAATTAAATTTTTAAAATGATTCAATGAGAATAAAGTGGATGATTTATAACTTCTGATTGTTATGTTGACTTAGAAATTTGTGTCTTTTCTGGAGTTGATATAGTCCTTCATGGTGTTCTCTTTAGAGACTGGGAAACAGTGAAATCTGAGTTGCTGGGCTCATGTTATTTAAAACTAATATCCAGAACTATATTGAAAATGGCACACATACCATGTAATTCTTACTAAAGTAAATCTTATAAAATATATCATTATATCAGATTTATTTGTATTTTCCATATACTAGACAAATAGCTCTCTACTGACTTAATAATTTCATTATTTCCTTAGTATCCAGAACAAAGTTCTCTGAAATATATATATATATATATATATATGATATTCTAGTTGTTTTAATTATTGTATTATTTTGTCTTTCCAACTGACACATTTCACATGGTTATTCATCACAGTGTTCCTAATACTCATTGTCAGACACTGTTTATTAGATTAATGAGTTCCCTTGTGCTTGAAAACCTTTGCATTTGTGTACAATTTTCTATCATAATTAATGTGTTTTTGCAGCAAGTGTTTTAAAGTTATGATTGCTGTTTTTGTTAAATTTTGTTTTAAATTTCAAATTTTCTTTTTAAAGAAAGAGAAATGTACAGAGACAAACAGACAGACAGACACAAAGCAATCTTCCATCCATTGGTTCATTCCCTAAACATGCACAGCAACACAGGTTAGAACAGGCTGAGTCCAGGAATCAAAATCTCAATCCTAGCCTCCCAAGTGAGTGTCAAGGACCCAAGTACTTGAGCCATCATAACATTTCCTCAGCCAATTCTTACATCTCAGTCAATGCAAGTTGTTCCCTCAGAACCTTTCCATATCCTTTTAGGTAAGATAATGACAGTGAATTTTTAGTTCTTATTTCATATTAAATTCCACAGATACTAAGCTTGTAGCTTGAAAACATGATGAATGTTTCACACATGATTTTAATTGATTTAATTTTATCAAACATTTTGATCAAAAATCTTGTAAACATCAAAGCAATAACTGATGCTCACTCTGTGGCCTCACCCCTACCTCAGCAGAGAGCAGCAGATACTAGGGGCTCAGACTCCTACTCCAGCTCTTCCAGCTTTTCCATTTATAAGAATCTGCTCAGTCTATCACTGGCTTTCTTCCCCAAGATGTTATTATAAACCTGAGTCACCTACTACAGGGTTCAAACAATGTACAGTCTATTTCATATGCAAAATGCTCAGAAGAACGTTGGCAAAGTTTTAGCCGTAGAAAATCTTATTGCCTAGTTACAGAAACTTACATTTTAAGATGGGAACTTTCCAGACTTTATTAAAATGCTAATGGAAATAGTTGTTGAAGATCTGCCAGGGCCATGTTATCATCGATTCAGTAAGAAGTTGTTTGCATACCAGAGGTTAGAGAAATCAGGAGAAAATGGCCTGCCTATTGACAGCACTCTGGATTCCTCTCTCTGTAGTATGAAATGAGGCTCCCAGCTGCTCAGAGCAAAGCACAGTTCCATCTGACAGCATGCTGGGAATGGGTCAGGTTGGTGATACATCACATAGTTTTGCAATAACTTGAGCTTTTGAAGATTTTTGAGCTGAATTTTCTCTCCTGCTGGGAGGTGAAATACCTCTTAAACAGGAAAATTGAAATATGTTTTAGTAAATGATTTTCTCATTTTCTGACATTACTGTTATCAAAAGACACATCAATAGTATGTCACCTGCTCATTGTGCAAACGAAGAAAATGTCCAGGAAATACTAAGAGCTTCTTCAAGGAATACGACAACTAAAGCATTAGACCAAAGACTCCCATGGTTTGATATAAAACATAGTAAGTTTATAAATGAATATAAATTCTCAGCATATTGATAAAGGGAAATAGTCCTTATTATTGCTGGCAGCTCTGATTCATACTCCTTAAAAAAGCTTCTCAAACTAGCCTTGAAGAAAAAACATGCTTGTGGTTACTGCCAAATACTTTATAGAATAGAATGGTGGGAACTAGTAAATTAATGATTAGTAAAATATACTAAAAAGGAATTGCTAGGATAGTATATTAAATTGCTATACATAATAAAGTCTCAAAGTTTTATTAGCTCCAATAGACATAAATCACTCTGTGAAACTGCAATAAAAGTTTCTAGATGCTTGTTCTCCATGTCTGAACTCAGCTCTTCATGGAAAAGTGGCAAAAATTAATGGATCAGCACCATTTCAAGAACTTAACTTTGAAAAGCTACTCCAACTATACAGCTGTACCAGAGAAAATTCCCAGATTTTGTGTAAGTTCAGAATGGTATTTGCATGTTGGAACATAATATACACTCAGAGTAATTGTTCCTAAGGTTTTACTGCTAAGCCTTGATATATTAAATAATTCAACAAAAAATATTTAATTGCATCAAATACATATTATACACTTACATATATATTTTTATTATTCATATTTATATTATTTTTATATTATTTATTTTATATTATTATTTACATTTATATTTATTTTTATATATGTAAGTACATATAATACATTTAATACTGTACATTTAATATTGATTAGGGATATTCAGGCTTTTGCTATAAAAATTAAATCTGTATCTGGGTATTATTATTGCAAAGTTTACTTTTTTGAACATTTTACCAAGTCATTGAAAATTTTCCATTATTTTTATGAAAGAGGGGTGTCAGAATTTATATGGCAAGGAGAAAAAGTATTAAGAGAAAACACAGAGCAACAAAGAATGATTAAAAAATAAATGCATGGAAATTTTAGTAAAAAAAGTGATTTATTTTCTTTATTTTTAAAGATATTTATTTATTTATTTGAAAGACAGTATGACAAAGAGAGAGAAATATATCATCTGTCTGCTGGTTCATTCCCAGGTAGAAGCATCTGGGTCCCCAACATGGGTGGCAGGGGCAAGTACTTGGACCATCATCTACTACTTTTGCAGGTGCATTAACAGGGAGCTAGGTTGGAAGCTGAGCAGCTGGGACTTGGACTGGCACTTTGAATGAGGTACCAGAGTCCCAGGTGGAATCCGAACCTACTGTGCCACTATATTTGTTCCCTTTTTTAGGTGATCAATGATTTTACTTATATGATCTGATGTTATTTTAAATGATAATATTTTACAATTTGATTTTCTAAATGTAGGTCAACAGCTGATATTTGGAAATAAAATTAAATTTTGTGACAATAAAATTTATAGCTATTTTACCACACTCATAAAATCTATTATTCTATATGCATCCTTTTGTATTTTCTACAAACACATCTGCAAATATAGGCAGCTTTTATTCCTTTCTTTGCAGACCTTGCCTTTTTCTTCTCTGTTTTTTACTTTATATTTAGAACTTCCAGTATAAAGATCAGTTGAGTTGGTAATAAGCATTTTTATCTTGTTTTTTATTAATTTCAATACTTTGTCTTATTATGAATTTGAGGAAATTTTGAAATAATAACTCTGATTATGATGACTACTACCACAATGGATTATTATCAGCACTCATGACTAGATATTGAATTTTATCAAATACTTTTCCTAAAAAGATAATTTTTTTGTGATAGAAACCCTCTAAAATGGCAACTGGAATCCTCATCTCCTGAGAACCACTACCTTGTATAGTTCTCTTGAATTTGGACTGGATCCAATGCACAGAATATGGAGATTTTGACAACATGTCTATCTTTCAAGGTTAGATTATAAAGAACTTCTGCCTTCCAACCTGTGACCCCTGCCTTGCTGTCTCCATGTTCTTAAAACTCTTGATATTAGTACGCCAGCTGGCACATTTTGAGCAACTCTAGGGAGACACTGAGTTGTCTATTTGCTGTAGAGAGAAAAGTGTGAGTCAAGGATATTCATGAACTCTGCATAGCTGTCAAAAACTTCCTATCTAATCAAGGACCTGGAAGGAAGAAGATCACATTTTCAGTGAGTAACAAATAAGGAAAAGAGCCATTCGCATTTATCTTTGGAAATGGGAAAAATGTGTATAATGTGTTAGACTGCATATCAATGTTTAACAATGACATCTGTCAGAGAGAATGCTCTGAAAAGCCAGGTCAGTAGAAGGAGCCATCCAACATTTGTTACCGCACCTCTGGCTGATGCGACTGTATCTGGGGTCAAGCAAGCAGCAGCAGAGATTAGTGCTGAGCCTTCAAACCAGATCCTCCTTCAAGAAGCATAATTCTTCTATTACTTTAAAGTCAGTTTCATTGAAAAATTTTCATTCTAAATAAGTATGCAATTAATGTTTCTCAGGATTTGTATGTATTCTTGCTGTGAGGTATTTTTATGCAATGGCTTAACCAGTATATTTTTCTAAGTGCCTATTTCTTATCATTTGATCCTGAATATCTTCATATTTGATCAAGGGACTTGTGGCAGTAGGGATTTTGACAATGCATTTTTTCTGGTTTTACTGACAAAGAAGCCAACTTAATACAACATTAGAATGATCAGAATGATCACGTAAGACACAGTGAGGAGATGACATCTTTGGGTTGAGGTTTAAGAAGTAGTTTATAAGTTGAACCAATGATCACTAACTAAAATTCATTAGTTTTGAATCTAAGGAATAAAAAATAAGAAGGGACCTTCTCACCAACACCACTAGTGAATGATTGGAGGAATCTGTATGTTCCTAATTGCTAATTTTAGGCTCTAATCTTTCTTAATGATATGCTTCCCCACTTGATGAAGTAAGGAGATGGCTATATAAAATGTGCTTCTTTTATATTTACTCTGGGCTTCTCATGTCAACAGCCACCAAACTGAAAATGAAGGTAATCTACATTAATGGAGTGGTTGTTATACAACAGGGGCAATGGAAACTTTCTGGAACTTGAACAGAAAATCATGGGTTTAGATAACCAGAAAAGATCTGGCTTACTCCACTGGACAAGTAAAGTAAACCAATAAATATGTGAAAAGTGACAAGGATATAGAATTCATGATGGAAGAGGGAAATGGTGACCATGTCTCATGATCACCTTTAACAGTAGGAATAGTTTCTCCTCCACTCATCCTACTGTTATCAGTGATATTCCTATAACATCACAGAAATTGAGTGAGGGAACAAAATATCACCAACATGGGACATCAGTGAACTGGGTGGTATATGGGGTAAATTGTAACAGACACTACTGTACTGTGTGTCAAAGGTTGCTTACTGCAAACAACAGTGATTCACTGCTGCAGGATTTTATCTGAGGGTCTGTAACAGCCAACCTGAACATGCCAGTGATTTAGTGTTTGTATTCCCAGGGCTTAGGGCCCAGGACAAGAAGATTTAGATTCCGACAGGTCAGAGAACAACTTGCAGTCGTTTGTGGGTTTATATCTCCTTTTACTCACAGAGTAGTGAGAAATGCACAAGGAGGAGCCACTTGCCCCTGATGGGGATGGGGCCACAGGAGATATCTGTCCTTGTGTCCATGGTAGCAATCAGACACACACACAGATGTTTAAATACAGCTACCCATAATCACAGACAGCCACAGATCCACAAGCAGCCACGTATGTGTCCATATCCATCCACAGGAAACTGCATCCACCAACAGGTGCATGTGGCCACACATCCTCACATCTATGCACAAGCAGCTGACTCTTTCTATGTCCCCTGGTTGCTTATATGAGTTTATAGACAAAAGTGCTCCAGAACCAAACTGTATATAATAGACTTGGGAAACTAGCCAGTTGAACTGTCAGTAACCATGCACCAGTTATAGAGACACAGCGACATGGGAGCAGTGAGACAAGGGTGCATGGGCAAAATGTGTGGGATCTTAATATCATCACCTTCCAAGTGCATCTCCTCAACAGTGTACTCAGAAGCAGTACTAAATAGAAGATATACATGGGTTTCTTACATAAAGATGTCAGTCTCTTCATTCCTTGGTGAAGCTTACTGAAAACTGTTCCATATTATCTATGAGAGCTGAATGACCTGGCTGACCTCCAGTTGCCTAGATCTGTGGATACACTTTTCTTCACTGACTCTGTTTCCCACTGCATTAACAGCGTGAGCTGGGAAGGCCTCACAAATATGTTTTCTGCAATTGAATCCTTTTCTTACAGCATGTCTTTAGGCAATACACAGCTAACAAACATCTATCTCAAATTCTAAAACATTTGTGACTTAGAATTGAACAGAACTGCTTGGAACTTTTTTCTTCTCGTACATTCTGTCTGTTACTTGAACAGGAATGGTACAGCAAAAGATTGTACACCTTCTTTTATATTGTGATCTTGTAAACAAGATTACCTTTGGACAATCATGGAATTTACTATTTGCATGTAAATTATATATGCACAAAATTATCCTTCATTTAGACATAATACACATTTTTGTATATGAAAACATTATTTAAACTTGTCACAAAGTTTTATGATTAAAATATTGAAAACTAGCAGCTAATACCCAATATAAAATTTGAGCCTTCAAAGGATATATTCTGTTCTGACCCTATTTCTTTCATTTATAATATCTTTCAATATAATAAGCTTTTTAAAGGTTATTAATGGCCAAATTGAAAAGATTTCTTATCGAATTCAATAAAAGCAATTTTAGGTGATACCCTTCATAATGGCAGAGAATTTAGAGTAAGAGAAATAGTGGCTTACTGATAATTTTATGGTATTATGAGTACTGTTCTTAATTTGATTCCCTTAGACAATTTTACAACATGCTTATTTTTTTTCATTACAGTTCTCTGTTTAGCATCAATTTCTTCTATTTCTATCCCTAGTTTTTTACCAGAAGATTAAAAAAAAAAAACTTTGGCAAGGCTTGAAGTGTTAGAGTCAAACAATTATCTAGATGATAAAACATAATTTAAATTCATTTTAACAGTGCTAGAAGTAGGATACAGCATTCTCTTTTCAGAGGTGAACTTTGTGAAGGCATTCCATACAGTAGGACCCAGATAGTTGTTGCAACATTTAGAGAGGTCATATTTTCAAAATAAATCACCCACCCAGAGACAGTCCATCTGGGTTAGGGAGAGTAAGCGATGGAGATCATGGTATATCTCATGCATCTTTATCTACTCACTTGTCAAAGCACCAAGCTTGAAAAACGCAAGTCTATGTCCATACAGTAAAAGACAAATGAGCTCAATGCTTCTCTCTACAGTAGCTTATCAGATACTGAAAAATGCCCAGATAAGATGTTGAAAAGATCACAAGGAAGTAAACAAGGAAATGAGCTATTTTCAGGAAGCCCAAGAGAATTCATAGTGATAATATGAAGGTAATGAATAGAAGCCTTTAACACAAAGGAAAAGCAAAAGAAATCCACATCTTCACTAAAATAATGGCTATGAGGATCTTCCATGGGTTAGAAGGCAAATGTAGACTTGCAAGACAGGAAGCAGTTGCAGATCAACTGCCTGTAATGAGTGACTGAGTGATTTCAGCAAGAGTTGACTTCATAGTTAGCAACAACTCAGGCCGCTAGGTAGATGTTAAACCTGTTGTGGGCTAGGTGGGGTCTAAAGTAACTATTCCAGGCTCTTGCCACTTATCCAGAGGAACATTCTAAGTACAGGCACAAATAAAACATACACAGTGATACAGTTTATTTGAAAGGTGAGGAAAAGAACACATACACAGTTAATATTGTTCAGGAATAGAGTGCACAGGGACAGGAAAGATGGGGTGCGGGGAGAGAGGTGTTTCACAGGACCACAGGAAGAAGGAGCCCCTCCCCACTGCGAACCTCTTATGAAGTTGGAAAGGGAGGAATATGGTACCACCCCCAGTTCCCAGGTGAAGGGAGGGACATCCTTGGGAAGGGATCTCTTGACTGACAGGAAGACAGATAGGATTAAGTAGGTTACAGGAGGTGTGGCTTCCAGCTCATGTCCCTAAACTAGCTAGCTGCCTTATCCCATATCAAAACTAGAATTATTTCCCCTGCATAGTGACTCTTGGTGCTTAATATTCTTAGTGCCTATGAGAAATTTAGCATTTACCATTGCCTCAAATGTTTTACTTTTCTAAGAAGAATCAATATCAGTTTCACAAAGAAAGGAAGTACTGTGTGAGCTTTTGAGTATCAGGAGAATTTCCCCTAAAAAATATATACCTTGGGAAAAGTCTTATTTGATATTTGAAATGTTGTAATTAAAGTATACTTGTTTAAATAATGCAAGCCAAGAAAGATAGACACACTGATTAATTTTCACAAAGTACTCCACTCCCACTCATGTAATGTCACACCAGTCAACAGTTTGAATATTATCAATATGCTAAACGTGCCCTCTCTCAATCACTTCCACTTTCCGCTTCCCAAAAAGTAACAACTATTCTGAAATCAAACACCACAGATCAATTTTACTTAATCATTTATTGATTTATAAAAATGGAACTAAGAGGTATAATTGATTTGTGCTGATTTTTTTTCTTAACATGTTTTATGAAATTTGTATTACTGCACAAAAGCTGTTTGCTCAGTTGAAATCTCTCTATATATTTCATTATCCACTTGTACTATTTATCCTATTGTGGGCAAACACTTCAGCCATTTCTAGACTTTGTTTGCCAATTACTCATGATGCTGTTATTAACTCCCAGATATGTTTCTTGCACATCCTTGTATGCATATGAGTTGAAAGCACATTAAAATATCTAGTATCTCATATAAAGGTATCATAATTTCATAGTTTATTCTGTGACAATTCAGAAAAAAAAGAAATTTTAAGTGGGGAGCACTTTATGAAAAGATTTTTAAGATACAAAAGAAATCCATTTATTCTTTTTAGATTAACCTAAAATTTAAATATACTTCTTAATGAGTCTGAATATATATTTTCTTCTATAATTTGTTCATTTCACCTCACTGTTAAGATTTAATTAGCAGGGCTGGCACCATGGCTCAATAGGCTAATCCTCCGCCTGCAGCGCCGGCACACTGGGTTCTAGTCCTGGTTGGGGCGCCAGTTCTGTCCCGGTTGCCCCTCTTCCAGTCCATCTCTCTGCTGTGACCCAGGAGTGCAGTGAAGGATGGCCCAGGTCCTTGGGCCCTGCACCCGCATGGGATAGTAGGAGGAAGCACCTGACTCCTGGCTTCGGATCTGCACAGCACGCCAGCTGCAGCGTGCCAGCCGTATGGCCACTTGGGGGGTGAACTAACGGAAAAAGGAAGACCTTTCTCTCTGTCTCTCTCTCTCTCTCTCGCTCTCATTGTCTAACTCTACCTATCAAAAAAAAAAAAAAGATTTAGTTGGCATACATTATTTCTAATTAGTGTTTTAATTTCAATTCTTTCTATAATTGAGTAAGAATTTTTATTGTCAAGAGTGTTTAACTTATAATTTATACACGTTGCTTAGCATGTTGTTTTGAGAGGAGTGCTCTGCATCTCATTTTGTGAGCTCTTGCATTGGAAAGAGCATACCTGTCTAATCTCTTCATCACAGTGGACACAGAAAAGCCTATGATAAATTAAGTTTTATGGTTACATCACTTAGAAAATGGCTTTATCCAACTTGGACTATAGGTTAAATTTGCTCTTTTGAATATAAATTTATGTAACTAATCACAATTTTGGAAATGTCGATCTTCAAGTCAGAAGTGAATTTATAAATCTCTTTGGTATGTTTCATAGGCATGATAAAATTTCTCAAAACACACTTTGGTCCTTCTACATTACTAAAAAATTAATGGTACTTTTTTTTGAAACAATGTGTGGAATTGATACATACATATATACAGTCAATGTATGATGACCAAATCAGGTTAGTTAGCATTTCTTCCACCTTAACCCTTTTTTAAGAAATGTTTTGATGAGGCATTTAAATATGTACATATTTGTGTGGTACAATATGCCATTTTAATATATCAACTTTACTTCTATTATTTTTGAGGATTTATCATTTATAAAATTATTAATTAAACAAAAGAACTAAAACAAATTTTAATTATTAAATTATTAAAATTATAAGTATTATTTTAAATTCAAATGAAGAGGGACTGAGCATTTTAAATTTTTCTAAACCTTAGGAAGTTTTACAGTATTTAGAAAGTTCTAGTGTCTTCAACATTTCTGAAACAATAGTGTTACTTGACTTAGGATAGATTCTATCATAGATACATGTGATTATGTATACATATATTCTAATCAAACAATATAACCTCAACAAAAAACTGATATTTGCCCGTGTAGCATGAGTTAATCTCTGAAAAGAAAGACTAGCAATCTCAATTGTTTGGGAAATCAATACATATAATAGGAAGGAGCTTGGTTTTGTTTATCCTTTAGATTGTTTTTGAAAATCAGCAGAGAACCAATCTATTATATTTACAGAAGATCTTCAATAGAAAGGATGTCAGAATGTTGCTTTCTTTTAGTGGAATCAGCAATCTTAAAAGTTATATTCAGTCTCTGTGTGCATGTGTGCGTGTGTGTGTGTGTGTGTAATTAGGAATTTGACAGCTCTATGCTAGAATATTAGTAGAACCATGAACCAACATGTGATGATGTTTTCAGATTTCTTCACTGGCTAGTAATGTGCCCCGAGACACATGTGCAAGTCACTGAGTACCTGTCACCCATGTAGGAGACCTGGATTCAGTTCCAAGTTTCCAGCTTTTGCCTAGCCCAGACCAGTCATTGCAGGCATTCAGAGAGTGTTGAGATGAGAGCTCTGTCTATCCATCCATCTCTGTGCCTCTCAAGTTCATAAATAAATAAAGTTTAAAAAATAAATAAAGCACCTTGTATGAGAGGATTTCAATATGTGAAAATCTGTCTCTTATGAGGGAAGTGGCTAAAGGCAGACGAAATGAGTGCTGGGGTGTGCAAGAAACCTCCATTACGGGGGCTGAGCTCACAGGAACACTTGGGGTGGTGTGCGAGAAATGTTCATTGTGGTAAATTGAGCACACATGTGTAAGAAATCTCCATTATGGGAGCTTGAGTGCACAGGGAAACTCAGATGCAGAGACTGGTCAAATGGGAAATAAGAATTGTAGGCCCAGTGAAAGGGGGCCTTAAGAGGCTGCCTCAGTCATTCCTCCAGTGTGTCCACTGGGGAGAATGTAGGGGTCCTAGGGGGGACGCCCTGCAGACCAGAAACTAAGACAAGAAAAAAAAAAAACACACACACACACACACACACAAAAAACAAACAAAAAAAATCACCAAGAATTGCTATTTTATTTGTTTTAAAGACCCAATTCATGAACTCTCGGTCTTACGGCCCAACTTTGGCTCAGATGAAGATTGGTTGTGCTAGGCTCTTATTTTCTATGTTATTGAGAAAACCCCATCCCTTCAAGTAGGTATTTGAAGTTAAACATGTGGGCCAGCACTGTGGTGTAGCGGGTTAAGCCACCTGCAGTGCAAGTATCCCATATGGATGCTGGTTTGAGTCTCGCTGCTCCACCCCTGATCCAGCTCCCTGTTAGTGTGCCTGGGAAAGTAGTGGAAGATGGTCTAAGTGCTTGGGACCCTGTATACACTTGGGAGACCAGGAAGAAGCTCCTGGCTTCAGAATGGCTCAGCTCTGGCCATTATAGCCATTTGAGGAGTGGACCAGAAGATGGAAAATCTCTCTCTGATTCTGTCTCTCCCTACCTGTGACTCTGCCCTGCAAGTAAATAACTAAATGAATCTAAAAAAAAAAAAAAAAGACTGGAAGCTCCCAAGGACTAGGATAAGCACTTTGATCTAAAAACAAAAATCGAACAGGAAAAAGAATTTTTAAATTAAGAATTGGTCTAATGATATCACAAAGAAGTTACAAAATATTAATGGGTGGAATTAATAAGAAAGGAAGAGAAAAAAACAAATCCAAAACAACAAAAAGAAGAGGTGGTTAAAAAGAGACTGGATCAGAATCCACCTCACAAAAGATAGGGATATCTCAAATTACAGCAAAACTAAGAAGGGACATACAGAGGGGAGCTCCTAAAACTGCATGTGGATGCTATCGGTGTGGAGAGAGGACATTTCAAGACAGAATGCACAGAATGGAAGAAAGAAGAAAAGGTATTCCCCTTCATGAATTTTGATGAAGATTAGGGGTGAAGGGGTGTCCTACCAGGAATCCTTGATAAACTTAATGGTGGGATCTGCAGGGGAAGAGATCTTTTTGTTTTGTTATATACTGGAGCTACCTGTTCTTCCCTGACATATCAACCAAAGGGCAACCTAGATTTGATATCAGGTATAGTCAGTTTTCCTTTGCCGAAAAACAAAAAGGAAGCTCAGAAAGCTTTGAGGACTAGCCAGTTGTTGCAGACTGTGGACCGACTCTTGTGCTCAAAAGACAGAGGGTCTATATTACAAGTTGTTGCAGAAGAACTTGACACCCTTTCCATAGTCTCCAGAAGACACTGAGGCAGTAGAAGAATTAAAATGGACCCCTATTACAGCTCCATTTCTGGCCCTCCCATCCCTAGAAAAACCATTCTATCTGTTTGTGATAGTAGACCAGAGTGTGGCACTTGGGATACTCACCCAGATGGGGAGAGGAAAAAGACAATCTGTTGCTTTTAGATCCAAACTCCTTTTCCCATCTCTGGAGGATAGTCTGAATGTGTACAAGCAGCAGCAATCTCCACCCTGTTGGGGGAAGAGAACAGAAAGTTAACCTTTATCAAGATCCAGACAATGAGCACTCCATGTTGAGTCAGAGATGTTTTCAGTCAAAAAGCCAGGAAATGGCTATTGGATTCCTAAATTGTAAAGTATTGACAGATGAGTTGCTATTAACTACAGACACCTGCTGGATTTCAGCTAATTTCCTATGGAGAGGAAATAGTGTCAAGATGCATTAGCCCACAACTGCTTAGACGTTATAGAATACCAGACTAGGGTCAGGCCAGATATCAGGGAATCCATACTTCATGATGATATGAGATAGTTGGTGCACGGTTCTTCCCAAGTTATAGAGAGAAAGACACAATGGTTATTGCTATCGTCGATGGTACACACCCAATCCTTAAGTGAATGCGGACAATTACCTAACAATTGGTTGGCTCAAACCTGTGAATTGTATTCTCTCAATCAAACTTTAAAATTGAAAAAAAAAATCTGGATGGAGAAGAGCCTTATAAATAGTAGGAGAAATAACACTAAGACTCCGAGTTACTAAGGAGGCTACTTAAATGCTTTGTCTTCTAGACTTAAAGCTTTTCCTGGGATTTCCATGGTTTGCAAATTTTTGGTAAGAAAGCTATAAGCACAAGAATGTATTCTTGGTGAAAAGGTTAAGATGCATACAAACTGAAGGAATCTCATAGGTTTGGGAAGTTAAATGGTTAGTGGGAGTAGTTGAATCCTAACAGTCCTGATAGCAGGATTACATGCTTCTTACCTTTTTGTTGCAGATGCTGATATCACGGGTTAAAGTTTTTTTTTGTGTTTTTGTATCTAACATAGGTAAAAGAGTCATGCATTATTCTGTTGGCATTATTGAGCCTTGATTGCTTTATTTTGTTTGACTAAATTGTTTGAACTTCTGAAAATGCCTTTTAAGTTTATAAAATGCTGCCAAATTTATATTGTGCTGAAGAGGGAATTAATGTCTGTATTACATAAAGGGAGCCACTGGGGTCCCCAGGCTATGTATGATGCAACCCGTAGAGACTATGGGATGTGGGAATCTATACCATCACTAAACATGTATGTGGAGGTTGTGTAAATGCCTAGGGTGGGAAGACTGAAGGCTGAAAGGACTCCTTGCCCAGCCTGTGCCTCTCAAGTTCACCGGTAATCATTTAAACCTAGCAGCTTGGTGCTGATTAAGAGCTGGGAGGAAGACATGCTCTCACACAGTTGAGAAGGCCCTTATGAGGTGCACTTGACCACTGAATCAATCACATGCATTGGTGCAAAGGACTGGTCAACAAGACTCAAAAAGCAGTAAAAGACCTATGAGAAGTGTATAGATCACATGATCAGCCTTAAATGTAACTCTAAGAAAAGTTTAGCAGTAGGTTGGCCCTTCCCTCAAATTAATAAAAACTGTGGGAGGGAGACAATCAGCTGGGATATGAATTGATACAGGGTACAGAGGTAAGAATGCCTGGGTAGAATGGGTCAAATTTTTAGTACAAGCCCTCACCTTAGGCACAGGTGGATCCCTTTCTCCTAGAACAGGATGCTAATCCTGATGCATGCTGGCTGTGTACCAGAATGAGGAGACATGGGGGAATAAGACTTATAAAAGCCTGTCCTTGGGGCTGTCCTGCAGTACTGGCATCCCATGCAGGCGCCGGTTCAAGTTCAGGCTGCTCCACTTCTGATCCAGCTTTCTGTTGTGGCCTGGGAAAGCAGTAGAAGATGGCCCAAGTCCTTTGCCCCTGCATCCGCATGGGAAGTCTATAAGAAGCTCCCGGTTTCGGACTGGCACAGCTCCAGCCACTGCGGCCATCTGGGGAGTGAACCAGCAGATGGAAGACCTCTCTCTCTCTCTCTCAATTCTGCATTTCAAATAAATAAAACTTAAAAAAAAAGCCTGTCGCTGCTTTTCCCATACTGCAAAAGTCACACTCTAGGGCAATGCCCTTTTTCTTCATAGGGAACATGAATTATTCCTCTTGCCTCTCCAGGCTGGGGACGAAGTTCAATACACCCGTAGGACAACTGTCAACCTTCAGATGCATCTAGAATGTTATTGGTGAGTCTGACAGCAGCATTAATTACTCAGCCCTCTTTGTACCCTGCGCTGATGCACAGTGATTTTGTGGAAAGAAGGATGTCCATGTCCTGTTACCATCCAATTGGACAAGGCTTCTGGTTTAGATGGCCATTCCCTTCACTCTGGCATTCTACAAAAAAAAAAAAAAAAAAAAAAAAAAAAAAAAAAAAAAAAAAGTCCAAAACTTGTAAAAAGAGAGAAGAAATTGTGAAAAATTAACATTTGGTTCATTTTCAAAAGTGTTAAGCGGTGAGTAGACAACTAGTTAGCGTAAAAGCTAGATTACATGTGCCTGAAAGTTTTTAAGATTTATTTATTTCTTTGAAAGTCAGAGTTACACAGAGAGAGGAGAGGCAGAGAGAGAGGTCTTTCATCAGATGGTTCACTCCCCAGTTGGCCACAATGGCCAGAACTGTGCCAATTTGAAGCCAGGAGCAAAGAGCTTCTTCTGGGTCTCCCACGTGGGTGCAAGGGCCCAAGGACTTGGGCCATCTTCTACTACTTTCCCAGGCCACAGAAGAGAGCTGGATCAGAAGTGGAGCAGCCAGATCTTGAACCAGTGCCCAAATGGGATGCTGGCACTTCAGGCCAGGGCATTAACCCACTGTGCCACAGCGCTGGCCCCAACCTGAAAGTTCTTAGTCAAATAGGATGCCAGTGTCAAAGACAGCTGAAGCATATCCCAGGAAGATTCTAACCCTGTAGTTACTCAGCCAATGAAGAACCAGGGGAGGGACCTGTGTACTAGGAAATCAAGAACTTGCTGTAAACCACCCTGGGGGTGCTGGCCCACCAGACACCAAGTCTTGCACGATAATTAATAATAAAGTCTTTTTTGCTGCACTTCTAAGACCATCCTTTGGACAGATGAGGCTGTTTCTCACAAAGATATATGTATTATGTACTTATAGACTAATGTCTTACACTGGAGTTCATGTTATAAACAGTGGTTGGAATATTGCTTTGCTCTGTGTTGGCAAAAGCCCTAAAAACAATTTATAGCAGTGGTGACCTTCCTTTTTTTCCTTTGGTGACTGCATAACAATACATTACATGGATGAATAAGTCTGTTCAACTACTTCCCTGTGGGCTTGTGGTTCTACTGCTATCACCAGTAGAACTGCAGAGAATCTTTGTTTAATCATGAATCATTTTTTATTGTGCCAGTGTGATTTTAGAATAAATCTCTAGAAGTGGGATTTTTTTATTAAAATGGTAAATTATCTAAGATAAGTTTGTTTGAAAATACTGAATTCTACTCCAAAAGTGTTACATAAAACAAACTACCATATATGTATAAGATGTATAAGGATACTATCTATTCATAGCCTCATCAACAGAATACATTGGCAAAATCTGAGATTTGTAACACTGATAAGTTCATGGCTATTTTAATTTTAATTTCCCTTCCTATAAGTATAGTTGAGCATCTTTTCATACATTTAAGCATTAAGTATATTTATGTTTCTATGATATATTGGGTCATTTTTTTTTAATTTATACTGAATTTTTAAACTTTTCCTTATCAAAATTAGAAAATCTGCCAGAGCACAGAATATGACACCAGATATGTCAATTTCTACCTGAAGTAGAAATTAATCTCCTGGGCCAAGATCTGGTTGTGAGATTATATTAGAACCTAGCAGGGGTGAGGAGCTTTTTTCAGCTAACGGACATCTGAATATTTATAACATCATTCGAAGGCTATACAAAATGATCAAGTTAAAAGATTAGCCTGCTTGCTGTGGCCTGGGAATGCAGTGGAGGATGGCCCAAGTGCTTGGGCCCTGTACCTGCATGGGAGACCAGGAGGAAGCACCTGGCTCCTGGCTTCAGATAGGTGCAGCGCGCCGGCTGTAGCAGCCATTTGGGGGATGAACTAATGGAAAAAGGAAGACTTTTCTCTCTGTCTCTCTCTCTCTCTCACTGTCTAACTCTGCCTGTCAAACAACAACAAACCACAACAACAACAAAATAGCCTGTTGTAGGTTTATTGAATTTTGATTCCTAACTGCAGTTGCCTAGGCAGAGTCTCACCAGATGAAGTCGTGGGCTTTATACACACATAGGCAGTTAAGTTCCCCAGTCCTGAGAGAAGCCTGGGGCAAAGATAATGTAGACTGGAACTCAGACCTGCACAGGGAATTCAGGAGCTGAGGAGCGGCTTGGAGCTCTTTTGGTAGGTTGCTGCCCATCTGCTTCTGGTACTTTTTGTGGTTGTCTATGAAACTGTTTCTGTGAGTGCTGGGTACAAAACCTTACTGGACTCAGTCAGCCCTGCTGGCACCATTTTTGTAGTAATAAGTGGAGTATATGAAGGAGCCAATGTTTTCTCATCTGCTCCTCCACCATGTACTCTGTTGCCAGAAATATAAAGGAGATGACAGGAAAAGTTATAAATGAAATTAGTGAAATCTTAGAACTGGCCTGAAGAGCAGATTTGGAGTTGAGAAATAATAGCTTAGTAACCAGTACAATCTGTGGTAGGAATTTAATCATCTTCAATGACAGGAGTCAAATATTTCCCACTGATTTATTATTTGAATTATTTGTTTCACTTACTTTCATTGTTACCTAATGAACTTCTGTTTCTTTAGATATGTCGAACAACACTGATTTTCCTCTGTATTTTGATTTCATTTTTAAGATAAGTATTCCTAATCCAGATTACTCATGCTTGTCAACAGTTTTTTCATGGTTTTATTTTTCTCATCCAAATTATCTATTCACTTGCTGATGAATGCTATAGAAAAGTTTGACTTATATTTTGTTATTTCTGTATTTGTATCTGAAAATCTTACTTTTTTTATTTTCCTAAATATTAGGTTACATAGATACATTTTATTTAGAGATTATCTATATAACATAGAAAATTCCATTTGTGTTGGTGGTGGGGCCTAGCAGTTAGGATGTCAGTGAAGATACCCATGTCTTATCTCAGAGAACTTGGGTTGATACTTAGCTTCAGTTTCTGACTCCAGTTTCCTGCTATTGCAGACCTGGGAAGCAGCAAAGATGACTCAGATAACTTAGTTCCTGCCAGCCATGTGGGGGGACTTGTATTGCATTCCAAGCTCCCAGCTTTAGCTCAGTCTTTGTGGACATTTGGGAAATGAGTCAGAGGATGAGAGCTCTCTCTTTGTTATTGCTTGTTTCTCAAATAAATAAAATATTATTAAACTTTCCATTGATATTCTATATTCCTGGAATTTTCTAACCTGTTCTAGCAACTTTTCTACTCAGCCTTTCCATTGTTTCTTAATAATATAAATTTCATAAAAAAATTTTTCATTTCTGATAACATTTTCCCTTCACTTATCAATACTTTGATTTCATGGATTTTTCTGCTTTACATTCTCATTTATCCTTAGAAATAAATTGCATATTCAATTTGTCCAGTTCCTAGACAGTACAAACAAAGTCAGTGGTATTTTGAGTAGATTTTATGGAAATTTAGAATTAACTAGGTAAATTTGGACATTTATGGTGCTGTATCCTATATGAAAGCACATGTAAATCTTTTTCTTATGAACGTAAATTAATCCATATCTATGTAATATGTTGACATATTAAGTGTTTTAAAATAAATGTACTGTGTATGTGAACTGTTCTATTACTCTTACTCTATTACTGCCCCACACCTCCTCTCATGTTTTGCTAAAAATTTATAAGGAACTCAATGCGTGTATCTCTCATTTACAGGACCGAGTTACTCTCCCTCACTGAGGTGCTCTTTCAAGTAAGTTTCTTGAAATTATTCTTGGGATAGTCATATATTCTCTCTGCTTTTGTTCATTTGTTTATCACACTTTGGTTTATGAAACAATACAAAAACAAATATATATATATAATTACACATATAATTATTTGTGTGAAAAATTATGTATATAAAATTGTTCAAATGGTTTCTACCTATTTTACTTGCTGTGGCTTCCCTTACCAACAGTAAGAAAATTGACTCCCACTATCTTCCCTTTACTTACTTATTTTTTACATTGGTATACATAGAATGGTTTCAGAGTTGTTAACTTGTACCCTTGTGGAACAAACTTAATGAGCTGGAGTTCAACGCCTGTCATAGCTCCATTGGTATCCTCATCTCTATTCATTTCAGTGTCATAGGTCAGTGACTGTTATGTCTATTTCTTGAACTGAGATAATGTATTATATTTTCAGTACAGTTACATTTTTTTTAACCACCATTTGCATTCCCTCCTGGAGTCCTTTGCTCTGCTAATATGTAATTGTTTTTCAACTATGAACAAATCTCTGCTGTAAGGTTTTGATATATGTATAAGTCGTAGTCATCTTTGTAGTATCATATAAGATAGTTTCATTGCTGTAAAAATTTCTCTTCGCTTCTCTTATTGAAACTTCTTACACACACACACACTTAAATCTGCAGATTTATTTAGATTTATTTATTTATTTGAGAGTCAGAGCTACATAGAGAAGGAGAGGCAGAGAGAGAGAGAGAGAGAGAGAGAGAGAGAGGTCTTCCATCAGCTTATTCACCCCCCAAATGGCCGCTATGGCCAGAGCTATGCCGATCTGAAGCCAGAAGACAAGTACTTTTTCCTGGTCTCCCATTTGGGTGCAGGGGCCCCAAGCACCTGGGCCAACCTCCGCTGCCTTCCCAGGCCACAGCAGAGAGCTGGACTGGAAGAGGAGCAACCGGGACCAGAACACAGCGCCCATATGGGTTGCCAGCACCACAGGCAGAGGATTAACCAAGTGAGCCATGGTGCCAGCCCCCACATTTTTCTTAAATAGGTATATTAATATTGTAAAATGTGGGATTCATGACAATGATAATGATAATTGAAGGAAGAAGGATATATTGTCATGTATATGACTTAACTCGATGAAGACAATATTAAAAACTTTATACAAAATGACTTACACACAATTATTATACACTCCCTATGTTCACTGACCTTCACATAAAAGACAAAACATGTGATACTTATCTGTATCTGGCTTATTTCACTTAGCATAAAGAGCACCACTTTTGTTCCACATGTTAAGATTTGGTTTATTTTAATGCCTGAATAATATTCTATCATATGTATCATTTTCATTATTCATTCATCAGTTGATGGGAATCTAATTTGATTTCATATTTTTGCTTTTCTGAAATGGATTGCTACAAATTCGGGAGCACAGGTGTCCCTTTCATATGCTGATTTTCTTTTTTTTTTTTTTTTTGGTTATATTCCTATATAGGGGATAGCTGGGTCATGTAGTAGATTCATTTTTTTTTAAAGAATTTCAAAGTCGTGTTCCATAATGATTATAATAAATTGCATTCTCACCAATGCTACCATTTTCTCTGTAATCTCACTAGCATTTATTATTTTTTTCAATTTTTAGATAACAGCCATTCTAACCTGAGTGAGTTGACACCTCACTTTGGCTTTTATTTGCATTTCCCTGATGGCGTGTGATCGTGAGCATTTTCTCACATGGCTACAGGCCATTTGTACTTTTTCCATTGAAAATCTCTATTCATGTCCCTTGCCCATTTCTTAACTGGATTGTTGTTAAGTTTTTTGAGCTCCTTATATATTCTGCAGAATAATCCTCTATGAGATGTATAATTTGCAAATATTTTCTCCTATTCTGTTTGTTGTATCTTGACTTTGATAATTATTTCCTTTGCTATGCAGCAGCTTCTTGACATAATTCCACCAAATGTAATCTTTTTAGTGAGGAAAATAAATACAGCCCTCAATATCAAGTATACAGATATTGATTTGGCCTTTTATTTACGATAGCTGTTAACTAAGATCAAGACTCAATATGGCCATGAGACTGTTTGATTGAAGTGGTTGAAAAAAATGGTAAGAGAGGAGGGAAGTTAATGGAACTGAGAAATTAGAGACTTTGTTGTCAAACGTTGGCAGACACAATTAAAACTCAAAGTAACTTCAGCATTTATTTTTCTGAGACTTAGCCCTAGAGATACTGCATTTAAATAAGCAAAAGAGATGATTCTAATGAAAATATGTTATAGATAATACACTGGGAAACAGTCAATTCTGTTGGTAGTTGGGTATGAAGTAAACTAAAGTCACCAAGAACAAAGCAGACTAGCATGGGTAGGAAAATTGATACTAGAATCAAATAATAGGCTGGCGCCGTGGCTCACTAGGCTAATCCTCTGCCTAGCAGCGACAGCAAACCGGGTTCTAGTCCCGGTCGGGGCGCCGGATTCTGTCCCGGTTGCCCCTCTTCCAGGCCAGCTCTCTGCTGTGGCCAGGGAATGCAGTGGAGGATGGCTCAAGTGCTTGGGCCCTGCACCCGCATGGGAGACCAGGATAGGCACCTGGCTCCTGGCATTGGATCAGCACAGTGCGCCAGCCACTGTGCGCCAGCCGCGGCGGCCATTGGAGGGTGAACCAATGGCAAAGGAAGACCTTTCTCTCTGTCTCTCTCTCTCTCACTGTCCACTCTGCCTGTCAAAAAATAAAAAATAAAAATAAATAAAAAGAACCAAATATTATATTTTGTACTTTTTGATTTTAGTGACTAGAACATTTTCTATGCCTTAAATGTTGCATAATGAAAAGACAAAAATATTACAGATTGAAGAATTTTGAAAATTTGCATGGGGTATTTAGCCTAGTTGTTAAGCAACTAATTTGGATGCCTGCAACCCACATTGAGTGCCTGGGGTGAAATCTCAGCTCCTATTCTTCGCTCTGCCTTCCTACTAATGTGCACCCAGGGAGCCAGCAGGATTTGGCTCAGGCAGTTGTGTCCTTGCCACCCATGTTGGAGACCTGGACTGTGTTTCCGATTTCCAACTTCACACTGTCCCAGTCCCAAACTAGTAGAGGAGAGAGTTTCCTGTCTCCCTGTATGTCTCTGTTTCTTCTCATTTTGTCTATAAAATAATATAAAAATGAATTAATTAAAATCTTAAACACTACCTTACTAGGACATACTAACTATATTAGATAATTTCAGATATAATTTAAATGTTTTATTAGTAGAGGATATTTTATAAAATGTGGTTGCAATGTTGTAAAATACGCAAGTACAGGCAAAGTACAACAAAATCAGTTTCATTTAATTTAGAAGAAAAAATAGTAAAAGTATGACCATTGTTTCAGCATTTGCAGAAACATAAAATAGAATAAGTTCCTTATTTACCCTCTGCAAATCTAAACGTCAGTGCTAATATTGATAAACAGAAATCATAGGAACATGAATTTACCTCCATCACAGCATTTACTAATAAACAGATTTCTGGTTATGACATGGACTTCAAACTTAAGCCCCTACTTTTCTTTTTTTTTTTTATCTTTGACAGGCAGAGTGGACAGTGAGAGAGAGAGACAGAGAGAAAGGTCTTCCTTTTTGCCGTTGGTTCACCCTCCAATGGCCGCCGCGGTAGGCGCGCTGTGGCCGGCACACTGCGCTGATCCGATGGCAGGAGCCAGGTGCTTCTCCTGGTCTCCCATGGGGTGCAGGGCCCAAGGACCTGGGCCATCCTCCACTGCACTCCCTGGCCACAGCTGAGAGCTGGACTGGAAGAGGGGCAACTGGGACAGAATCTGGTGCCCTGACTGGGACTAGAACCCGGTGTTCTGGCGCCGCAAGGCGGAGGATTAGCCTAGTGAGCCGCGTCGCCGGCCCAAGCCCCTACTTTTCTATTTCTGAATGCATTTAGGCTGCATTTATATTTCTACTTGTTGATGATATAAACAGATGTATATATCATATTTGAGATTGATAGCATCTAAGTATCATTTGATAACATTTCACAAAGTGAAACTTTGAAAATGTTACAGCTAGCAAAAAAGCGGACTGCTCTTGCAAAATTCATAATACATTAAGGTCTCAAAAATTTCCTATAATCCACAAAAACAGTATGAACTATTACTCATAATTATCTGAACTTGAAAATATCAAAATGTGGTTAAAACTTATGATTACTTACACTGAAGCAATCTGAGCTTGCAATAGAGATTTTGGGGGTCCAGATTTGTTGTACAGCTGATTAAGCCACCACCAGAGACATTGACATTCCATTTGAGCGTAGGTTCAAACCTCAGCTGTTCTACTTCCAATCCAGCTTCCTCTAATGTGCCTGAGAAAGCAGTAGAAGATGGCCTCAGTGCTTGGGTCACTGCCACCCAGCTGGGAGACCCAGATTGAGTTCTTAGCTCATGGCTTCAGCCTAACCCAGCTCTGATACTTGAAGTCATTTGGGGAGTGAACCAGCAGCTGGGAGATGTCTTTCTTGCTTCCCTCTAACTATGTAATTCTGCATTTCAAATAAATAATTCTTTTTTTTTTAAAGAGATTTTCAAAACTGCGAGCTATATAGTAGAATTCACAAAGAAACTGAATAAGACTGCTGAAGCAGATGCATTAGGTAAAAGCAGCACGAATCTGGCTTCAGTAAAGCTTCTAATCCTTTTCACTGTTAGAGTTTTTTCTGCTGTGTTCCTAAGTAATCCCTGCTAACATCAGATTGATGGGAATGAGGACCAAAGCTTTAAATGCTAATCTGCCTTCCTCTATTTCCAGGGCCTCCTTTATCTCAGCACAGTCCACAGCAAAATCTCCACTGGTCTCTGCCTAGTCAGCTTATGTAGGTTTCTCCAGATTTTAATCAGGTGTTGGCATTTGGCTCTTAGTGATTTGGGCCTCAGAAGTGTCTGTGCAATGTAGGAGAGTGAATAATGCCTTGAGCTCAGTTTATAATATTGTTTTGTTGTTGGCTTATTCCTGGCAGGAAAGCGTTGTTACTGATAAAACTATTCACTATCGTCAAAAGGTCATACCAAACTTTATTTAAGAAAAGATTTATTTATTTATTCATGTAAAAGAGTTAGTGGGAGAGAAAATGAGAGCAGGCCAGAGAAGGAAAGTGAGCAGGAGCACTTCCATCTGCTGGTTTGGTCTCCAAGTGGCTGCAATGGCCAGGCCAAGGTCAGGAGCCAGGAGCTTCATCCTTGTCTCTGACACGGTGCAGCCACCCAAGCGCCTGGACTCTCCTCTGCTGCTTTCACAGGCACATTAGCAAGGAGCTGGATCTGAAGTGGAGCATCCAGGATTTGAACTGGTGACCATATGGGATGTCAGCACTAAAGGGAGTGGCTTAACTTGCTGCACCACAGCGCCAGCCCTATACCAAACTTTAAATCCATGTGAAGCAACACTGGCCACCATTTGCCACGTCTAACCAAAAGGACTCAGAGTAGACTGCATGATCTTCCTCACATATATTCATAGCAGTACTGACAAAACAAAAGGTTCTCCTTATGTCAGGTTACTAAAACATTTTAATGCACATTTTCTTTCTATAGTTAGTATGCTTTTTGCTAAGAGAATTCTCTCAGAAAAATCTTGTTTCTAAAAAAAATCAGTATATATTAATTGCATACTCTAATGTAAAAAGTGATATTTCATATTAGAAGGCTTAATGTGTTTTTATTTTTTCAAAAAATATGTTTAAGAGAGGGAATAGATGAGGCGTGTGTTAACTCTTTCAGTGTAACAAGTATATTTCATTTGGAAGTTTTGTCTTTTAAGATTAGCGATCATCCACACTGTCAGTCACCTTTCTTAAAACTGGAAAATCCGGGGGCGGAGCCAAGATGGCGGATAGTGAGGACGTGTGCCTTACTTTGGGAAAATAAACTTTCATAAAAGCGGAATTACTGTAGCATCAGGAAAAGACTCAAGAAAAAAACTGCAGAGGAATCGCTTCCGGATCTTGTGGAGGAAACACAGAGGACTTACAGGGAACCCACCGCGTGGAAAACCAACCGAGACAAGCCGAGCGGCAGCGGCGGGAGAGGAGGCAGAGCCACAGAATCTCGCCAGCGCGGGAACGGAGGAGGGTAAGAAAGACAAAGACCTGAGAAGTCCGAGACATTGGGGGGAGGGGGAACAGAGGCCTCTCCCTTCACTCACCAAGCAAAACAAAGAGCACCGCGATTTTACATATGTAAAGCTCAGCCAAACTCAGTATCTTTAGCGAAACTGGAGAACACATTGAGGGCTGCATAAACTCTGTGTATGGTCCCAGGGGTAGATCAAACGAATACTCACAGAGGCTAGATTTCAACTACCCTCAACCCCACTCCCAACTAAGTCAAAACAAAAAAAAAAAAAAAAAGAGAGAGAGAGAGAGCGTCCCAGCAAGGAGCAAATAATCTGGGAGAGTCGCTCTTTACACAGCCTTAAACCTCAAGAAACAAGCATAGCTCTCTGACCACACCCATCACAGCCCCTAAGGCTCCAACAAAACAGACAGCTCACTTAGAGGCATAGTATAACGAGAGAGAAAAAAAAAAAAAAAAAAAAAAAAAAAACCACAAATTATCTCTAACATGCCAAGCAAGAAACATAGAAGCGGAGGTACCAAGAACAAGGAAGGCACTATGACGCCCCCAAGTGAACAAGACATGCCAATGCAAGATTATGAAGATGAAGAGATAGAGCAAATGCAAGAAGCAGATTTCAAAAAATTCACAAGAACATTAAGAAGTTCTCAAAAACAAATTCTTGAACTACAGAAATCCTTAATGGACAAGATAGAAAATCTCTCCCGTGAAAATGAAATATTAAGGAGGAATCAAAATGAAATGAAACAACTAGTGGAACAGGAAATTGCGATAGTGAAAAAAAACCTCAATGAAATGAAGAACTCAATAGATCAAATGGCAAACACATTAGAGAGCCTTAAAAACAGAATGGATGAAGCAGAAGAGAGAATATCGGAATTAGAAGACAGAGAACAGGAAAGGAAACAGTCAAATCAAAGAAAAGAAGAAGAAATCAGAAATCTAAAAAATACTGTCAGGAATCTACAGGATACTATTAAAAAACCCAACATTCGGGTTCTAGGAGTTCCTGAAGGCATGGAAAGGGAGAAAGGATTAGAAGGCCTTTTTAGTGAGATACTAGCAGAAAATTTCCCAAGTTTGGAGAAGGAGAGAGACATCCTAGTACAGGAAGCTCAGAGAACCCCTAATAAACATGATCAAAAGAGATCCTCACCACGACACGTCGTAATCAAACTCACCACAGTGAAACACAAAGAAAAGATCCTAAAATGTGCAAGAGAGAAACGACAGATTACTCTCAGAAGATCTCCAATTAGACTTACAGCTGATTTCTCATCAGAAACCCTACAAGCCAGGAGAGAATGGCGAGATATAGCCCAGGTACTAAGAGAGAAAAACTGCCAGCCCAGAATATTATATCCTGCAAAGCTCTCATTTGTGAATGAAGGTGAAATTAAGACCTTTCACAGCAAACAGAAATTGAAAGAGTTTGTCGCCACTCGTCCAGCCCTGCAAAAGATGCTTAAAGACGTGTTACATACAGAAACACAGAAACACGGTCACCAATATGAAAGAAGGTAAAGGAAGGAAACCTCAGAGCAAAAGATCACAGGAATCTCAAACCAGATATTAGAAAATATCTTTGGCAAATGGCAGGGCAAAGTTACTCCTTCTCAATAGTCACATTGAATGTTAATGGCTTGAATTGTCCAGTTAAAAGACACCGATTGGCTGATTGGATTAAGGAACAAAACCCATCTTTTTGCTGCTTACAAGAAACCCATCTATCCAACAATGATCCATACAAGCTGAGAGTGAAAGGCTGGAAAAAGATATACCACGCCAACAGAAATGAAAAGAGAGCGGGCGTAGCCATCTTAATATCGGACAACATAAACTTTACTACAAAAACTGTTAGGAGAGACAAAGAAGGGCACTATATAATGATTAAGGGATCCATTCAACAAGAAGATATAACGATTATCAACGTATATGCACCTAATTACAGGGCACCAGCTTATTTAAAAGACTTGTTAAGGGACTTAAAGGGAGACTTAGACCCCAATACAATAGTACTGGGGGACTTCAATACTCCACTCTCAGAGATAGACAGATCAACAGGACAGAAGATCAACAAGGAGACAGTAGATTTAAATGACACTATAGCCCAAATGGATCTAACAGACATCTACAGAACATTTCATCCTACATCTAAGGACTTTACATTCTTCTCAGCAGTACATGGAACCCTCTCTAGGATTGACCACATACTAGGCCATAAAGCAAGTCTCAGCAAATTCAAAAGAATTAGAATCATACCATGCAGCTTCTCAGACCACAAAGGAATGAAATTGGAAATTGGCAACTCAGGAATCCCTAGAGCACGTGTAAACACATGGAGATTGAACAATATGCTCCTGAATGAACAACGGGTCATAGAAGAAATTAAAAGAGAAATCAAAAATTTTCTGGAAGTAAATGAGGATAACAGCACAACATACCAAAACCTATGGGATACAACAAAAGCAGTGTTAAGAGGAAAGTTTATATCAATAGGTGCCTACATCAAGAAATTGGAAAGGCACCAAATAGATGAGCTTTCAAGTCATCTCAAGGATCTAGAAAATCTGCAGCAAACCAAACCCAAACCCAGTAGGAGAAGAGAAATAATTAAAATCAGAGAAGAAATCAACAGGATTGAATCCAAAAAAACATTACAAAAAATCAGCCAAACGAGGAGCTGGTTTTTTGAAAAAATAAACAAAATTGACACCCCATTGGCCCAACTAACTAAAAAAAAAGAAGAGAAAAGACCCAAATCAATAGGATCAGAGATGAAATGGGAAACGTAACAACAGACGCCACAGAAATAAAAAGAATCATCAGAAATTACTACAAGGACTTGTATGCCAGCAAACAGGGAAATCTATCAGAAATGGACAGATTCTTGGACACATACAACCTCCCTAAATTGAGCCAGGAAGACATAGAAAACCTAAACAGACCAATAACTGACACAGAAATTGAAACAGTAATAAAGGCCCTCCCAACAAAGAAAAGCCCAGGGCCAGATGGATTCACTGCTGAGTTCTACCAGACATTTAGAGAAGAACTAACTCCAATTCTTCTCAAACTATTCAGAGCAATCGAAAAAGAGGGAATCCTCCCAAATTCCTTCTATGAAGCCACCATCACCTTAATTCCTAAGCCAGAAAGAGACGCAACATTGAAAGAGAATTACAGACCAATATCCCTGATGAACATAGATGCAAAAATCCTAAATAAAATTCTGGCCAATAGAATGCAACAACACATCAGAAAGATCATCCACCCAGACCAAGTGGGATTCATGCCCGGTATGCAGGGATGGTTCAACATTCGCAAAACAATCAACGTAATACACTACATTAACAGACTGCAGAAGAAAAACCATATGATTCTCTCAATAGACGCAGAGAAAGCATTTGATAAAATACAACACCCTTTCATGATGAAAACTCTAAGCAAACTGGGTATGGAAGGAACATTCCTTAATACAATCAAAGCAATATATGAAAAACCCATGGCCAACATCCTATTGAATGGGGAAAAGTTGGAAGCATTTCCACTGAAATCTGGTACCAGACAGGGATGCCCTCTCTCACCACTGCTATTCAATATAGTTCTGGAAGTTTTGGCCAGAGCTATTAGGCAAGAAAAAGAAATTAAAGGGATACAAATCGGGAAGGATGAACTCAAACTATCCCTCTTTGCAGATGATAGGATTCTTTATTTAGGGGACCCAAAGAACTCTACTAAGAGACTGCTGGAACTCATCAAAGAGTTTGGCAAAGTAGCAGGATATAAAATCAATGCACAAAAATCAACAGCCTTTGTATACACAGGCAATGCCACGGCTGAGGAAGAACTTCTAAGATCAATCCCATTCACAATAGCTACAAAAACAATCAAATACCTTGGAATAAACTTAACCAAAGACGTTAAAGATCTCTACGATGAAAACTACAAAACCTTACAGAAAGAAATAGAAGAGGATACCAAAAAATGGAGAAATCTTCCATGCTCATGGATTGGAAGAATCAATATCATCAAAATGTCTATCCTCCCAAAAGCAATTTATACATTCAATGCAATACCCATCAAGATCCCCAAGACCTTCTTCTCAGATCTGGAAAAAATGATGCTGAAATTCATATGGAGACACAGAAGACCTCGAATAGCCAAAGCAATCCTGTACAACAAAAACAAAGCCGGAGGCATCACAATACCTGATTTTAGGACATACTACAGGGCAGTTGTTATCAAAACAGCATGGTACTGGTACAGAAACAGATGGATAGACCAATGGAACAGAATAGAAACACCAGAAATCAATCCAAACACCTACAGCCAACTTATATTTGACCAAAGATCCAAAACTAATCCCTGGAATAAGGACAGTCTATTCAATAAATGGTGCTGGGAAAATTGGATTTCCACATGCAGAAGCTTGAAGCAAGACCCATACCTATCACCTTACACAAAAATTCACTCAACATGGATTAAAGACTTAAATCTACGACCCGAAACCATCAAATTATTAGAGAGCATTGGAGAAACCCTGCAAGATATAGGCACAGGCAAAGACTTCCTGGAAAATACTCCAACAGCACAGGCAGTCAAAACCAAAATTAACATTTGGGATTGCATCAAATTGAGAAGTTTCTGTACTTCAAAAGAAACAGTCAGGAAAGTGAAGAGGCAACCAACAGAATGGGAAAAAATATTCACAAACTATACTACAGATAAAGGATTGATAACCAGAATCTACAAAGAAATCAAGAAAATCCACAACAACAAAACAAACAACCCACTTAAGAAATGGGCCAAGGACCTCAATAGACATTTTTCGAAAGAGGAAACCCAAATGGCCAACAGACACATGAAAAAATGTTCAAGATCACTAGCAATCAGAGAAATGCAAATCAAAACCACAATGAGGTTCCATCTCACCCCGGTGAGAATAGCTCACATTCAGAAATCTACCAACAACAGATGCTGGAGAGGATGTGGGGAAAAAGGGACACTAACCCACTGCTGGTGGGAATGCAAACTGGTTAAGCCACTATGGAAGTCAGTCTGGAGATTCCTCAGAAACCTGAACATAACCCTACCATACAACCCAGCCATCCCACTCCTTGGAATTTACCCAAAGGAATTTAATTTGACAAATAAAAAAGCCATCTGCACATTAATGTTTATTGCAGCTCAATTCACAATAGCTAAGACCTGGAACCAACCCAAATGCCCATCAACAGTAGACTGGATAAAGAAATTATGGGACATGTACTCCATAGAATACTATACAGCAGTAAGACACAATGAAACCCAGTCATTTGCAACAAGATGGAGCAATCTGGAAAACATCATGCTGAGTGAATTAAGCCAGTCCCAAAGAGAAAAATATCATTTGTTTTCCCTGATCAATGACAACTGAGCGCCAAAGAGGAAACCTGTTAAGTGAAATGGACACTATAAGCAACAATGAACTGATCAGCTCCTGTCCTGACTTTAGATGTACAATGTAATACTTTATCCTTTTTAGTATTTGTTGTTGTTGTTGTTGTTCTAGTACTATTGGTTGAACTCAGTAGTTAACACACAATTATTCTCAGGTGTTTAAATTTTAACTGAAAAGTGATCCCTGTTAAATCTAAGAGTGGAAAAAGAGAGAGAGGAGATGAACAATTTGGAACATGCTCAATCGGACTGGCCGCAAATGGTGGAGTTAGAAATGTGCAGGGGATTCCAACACAATTCCATCAAGATGGCATGTACCAATGCCATCGCACTAGTCCAAGTGATCAATTTCAGCTCACAATTGATAGCTCTGATAGGTCTAAGAGTCAAAGAGATCACACAAACAAGACAAGTATCTGCTAATACTAACTGATAGAATCAAAAAGGGAGAGAAAGATCCAACATGGGAAGTGGGATACACAGCAGACTCATAGGATGGCAGATGTCCTAAACAACACTCCGGCCTCAGAATCAGCCCTCAAGGCATTCAGATCTGGCTGAAGAGCCCATGAGAGTATAGCAGGCATGGAAAGCCAAGATATCATGGGAAAAAAAAAAAAAAGACCTAAATGAATGATCTCTGTGAGTGAGATCCCAGTGGAAAGAACGGGGCCATCAAAGAAGGAGATACCCTTCTCCGAAGAGAGGAGAGAACCTCCACTTTGACTATGACCCTATCGGAATAAGACCAAAGTCAGCGAACTCTAAAGGCTTCCATAGCCCTGGCAACTCATGACTAGAGCCTAGGGAGATTACTGACGCCATGAACAGGAGTGTCAAATTGTTAAGTCAGCAACAGGAGTCACTGTGTACTTACACCCCATGCGGGATCTGTCCCTAATGTGTCGTCTAAAGCCAAGTGATGCTATGACTGGTACTGAAACAGTATTTTTATACTTTGCGTTTCTGTGTGGGCGCAGACTGATGAGGTCTTTGCTAATTATATACTGAAGTGATCTTCTGTATATAAAGAGAATTGGAAATGAAAAAAAAAAAAAAAACAAAAAACAACCTGGTGTTAAAATGGAAATGGCATAGAAAATTAATTATTTTGAAAAAAAAATTATGTAGGATCTCTGTCTTTAATGTGCTGTACATTGCTATTTAATGCTATAATTAGTAATCCAATGGTAGTTTTTTCACTCGATGTTGCTATATGGGCAAAATGTTGAAACCTTTACCTAATATATACTAAACTGATCTTCTGTATACAAAGAGAATTGAAAATGAATCTTTACATGAATGGAAGGGGAAAAGGAGCGGGAGGGGGGAGGGTTGCGGGCGGGAGGGAAGTTATGGGAGGGGGGAAGCCATTGTAACCCACAAGCTATACTTTGGAAATTTATATTCATTAAATAAAAGTTTAATAAAAAAAAAAAACTGGAAAATCCATTTGAGAAATATGGCAGGAAAGAACTTGAAAAATATTGATTGTGTGAAACTGATAGTTCAAAATAATACAATAAACTAGTTTTGAAAGGAGTAATCAAATCAGCAGCAATTGATAGATAGCAAAATTTTACAATAATAATTGGGTTTCATTTTTATGTATGTGTCCCAGGACTTCACATAATTTTGAAACTGATTATTTTAGTGAAGTAAATTAGTGAAAAACTAAATATTTATTTATTAAATAGTGAAAAAATTAATATATAAATGTATTAAATAAACTAGTTTATTTAATAAATAAATACTCCCAAATATATATTAAGGAACATTCAAAATATTTGACAAATCAAACTATGAAATAATTATAATTTACATATAGTGTTAATTGTGCTGCCAATAAGTTTATTAATAAAATGAGCTTCATGAGTATATATATATATATATATGAATATACACATATATGTATCTTGTGTTAATTTCTTTTAAAGATTTATTGTATTTATTTGAAAGAGCTACAGAGAGAGGTAGAGCCAGAGAGAGAGGTCTTCCATCTGCTGTTTCACTCCCCAGATGGCCACAATAGCCATAATTGAGCTGATCTGAACCCCAGAGCTTCCTCCAGGTCTCCCACATGGGTGCAGGGGCCCAAGGATTCAGGCCATCTTCCACTGCTTTCCTACGTCATTGCAGAGTGCTGGTTCAGAAGTGGAGCAGCCGGTACTTGAACTGGCGCCCATATGGGATGCCAACACTGCAGGCCAGGACTTTAACCTGCTGTGCCACAGTGTTGGCCCCGAAATGATCTATTCTAAGATGCAAAAAGGAATGGAGAAAAATGAACGGAGCCTAAAAGAACTCTGGAACACCATCTCGTATACTCATAAACATAAATAAGAAATCTCAGGAGAAATAATGGCTGAGGTTTCCCAAATTTGATAAAAGACACAAACCTACACGTTCAAGAAACTCAACAAACTCCAAGGAGAATAAATGTGAAAAGAATAACACTTAGAAAAATTATAATCAAACTGTCAAAAGACAAAGGTAAAAGAATATTGAAAAGCACAAAAGATAAGCAATTCCTAATCTAGGAAAGATCCTCAAAAGGTTAAGAGCTCATTTCTCAACAGAAACCATGAAGCTTCAAGGCAGCAATATGAAATATTTAAGATCTTGAAAGAAAAAATTAGTCAAAAATTCTATATCATAAAACTCTGCTTAAAAAGGAGAAAATTAAGACCTATCCAGATAAACAAAAGCTATCACAGTTCGTAGCTACTAGGTAAACAAATCAAAAATGCTAACAGGAGAGTCCTTCAGCATGAAATGTAAGGCTATTAGGTATACTTTGAAACTCTAAGAAGAAATAATTCCAGTAAAGTTAAGTAAATACATGTGTGTGTGCCTCCTATAGAACTGTGTGTTTTGTTTTTAACTATATATCTTTGAAATATGGGGAAGAAAAGAATACTGGTTGCTGCAAGACCAATGAGCAAGCTTCACCCTTACAGGAAAGAACTATTTCTAAGCTCAAGTTAGTGCACCTTAATTTCTGAAAGACTGATTTGGCTGATTTTGGGTGTTACCTAGGCATTTGAAAAATGGTGCTTTCTCCAAGATTAGAGGATTATTATATGCAGATAATTCTTTCAAGTGCTATCCTCCTCAAGAATTAATTTTGATGGGAAAAGAACCGAAGTGAAATTCAAGAATTTTTGGGTTTGGCTTTGTGGATTACTTGCTCCAAATAGCGATTTCCATCCCCAATACTCAAAGTTATCACAGGTGATACTACAGTTTAGGGTACAACTTTTGAGCATCTTAGAGAGACCGAATTAATAAATAAAAATATATCAATGTTTTAATCTGTTACCAAAGCCAAGAGGTTTTCTTGTCTACCTGGAAGAGAAAATATACAAATGAAAGTAAGCTTATTCATATACTTTCTCTGATTCTGTGATTTCGAAGACAAAAACCATTGGAAGAAAGAAATTTAAATTTTATGAACACAGCAGGATTAACTTACTGCATAAGTGTTTGGCAACAATGAGAAGCTTACTGAAAAGTGTGCAGAATACTTTACTGTAACTACATTGCCAAATCTGTTGACCGAACAAAATGTGAAGAATTGATGTCAAAATGAGCACTAACCAAAGCTCATTGTACACAGTACTAAAAACTATTGCTCAGACATAATGAATCTAATCAGCTTTCTCTTTCCTAAAATACCTAACAAGCAGCAAAAAAAGGGCAACAGTTTCATGTTTATATATGTATTTGTAGTTTTTTGTATGTTAGATTTAAACTTACACATGAGCATGTTTCATAGGAATGTTTTATATGAACTCATTGTAAGAAAGCTTCTAGAACAGAGAAGAGTGTTGGCAGCAAGATGGCCAAATAGGTTGCCATTTGCCTTATCTGCCAAACTGGGCTACAGCAGAGAATGCACAACCATATCCCAACTGGAGTGACTGTAGAAGTAGTCTGTAGAGTATCAGAGAACTGTGTGGCAAGATGTCTGTGAAGTGTGGAAGCCCAAGAGGACAGGAACTCACCCTGCCCTCCCCACACTGTCCTCCTCTCTCTGGATAGGTGCAAATCTAAAATGAAATCCTCCTTCTGGGGAAAACATAAGCTGGAGACCTCCATCACCTCCCATTGTTGCCGTGGGGAAGCCTGTACTCCTTCCTATTGGAGACTCCTGCAGCGCTCACAGGCCCAAGCACAGTTAAGAAAGTTAGCATGCAGCCAACTCCAGAATAGGAGCCTAAACCCTGTATCTTCCACCCTCCTGTGACTTATGCTAGGACTTGGTGCCATATTGAATCTGGCCACCATGCTCCAGCACACAGTTCTCTGGAAGTTAATAACCACAGCATATCTGCAATCTGGAAACTGCTTTCATTTCACTGTGCTTACTCGGGTCGTCCCAGCACCATGACACTGACTGTTCAGAATCAAGGACCAGCAGAAAAACGTGGACTTTGGCATTTGAAACCAGATGGTGCCCCGTTGCACAGGTAATAGTTGTATTCCAACACAGAGAAAGAAGATACTTATCCAGCACCCTTTATTTTTCTGGCTATATATCTATGAACTGTGGCCTCTGTTTTCCTGGACACTGTGGAGCAATCAGTAAGGAACCACAAGGTCTAATAGATAATGAGAGCTTTCAGAGAGCTCACTTCTGAGTAGCAATGACAAAATGAGAATTGGATGGTCTAGGGAAGGCTACTCTTGATTTCAAAAAAATAAAAAGCAGGTGACACTAAAATAAAAATTGGATATTTTCTTTTCCTTCCCTATCATTATTAAAATAAAGCCTCTTTTTATCTTTTCGCATTGTCATCATTCATCAGATTAATTTTCACTTTATTGTTGATTTTAAAACTTTAAAACTTGAGTGAAGAATCTAGCCGGCAGGTTGGCAAGTGGCATAGCCATCTGATCATCACTTGGTACACCCCCTTCTCATGTTGGAATGACTCCTTCAACCTCTGCTAAAATGCTTGTGATACAGCTTCCTGGTAATGCATAACCCTGGGGGCAGAAACAATGGCTCAGATACTTGAGTCCCTACTGCTCATATGTGTCACCTCGATTGAGTTCTGGAATCCTGGCTTCGAACTGGCCCTGCCCTGGCTGTTGCTGTTGAGAGCATCTGAGTAGTGAATTAGCAGATAGAAGATACATCTCTGCCCTCTGCCTTTTCAATAGAATGGGAAAGAAAAACAGCTATTTCTTTGATATGACACATTCTTAGACTCCATGATTAAGATTTTTATATTATAAAGTGTTTTAGGTTGGAGAAGGAATTGTTTTCTATTTATATCCAATGGCATATGGGAGGGCTTATCAGAATATTTTACTAATAAATATTCCATATTATATGATTAAAGTATCCCCCCAGATGTTCATTTACTTTACCTATATTAAGCACTAATGAAATAGGAGGTGATTACCCAAAAAGAGACAAAATGTTCTCGTGTTCAGGAACATTGAATCACATATCCTCCTGAATTATTAATTGCTTATGCACCAGTAGAACCATATAAAATAAGCATGTCACAGCATAATAGAAAAGTAAATGTTTTTTGCTCCTAGGCAACATGTTGCAGAAGATGATTTTAAATGACTGAAAAAAGAGCAGTTTTCTTTCACTTAGACAGATTGCCTTCACAATCTTCTAGAAAGCTGCTATTTGTGATGATCATAAGATTTACTATGTTTTACAAATCGCCCAACCTTCAGCAAAATGAATCTGATAAAATGAGAAATTGTTTATAATTAGGGACAAACCAAATGGTTTATACTTTAATCAATTTAGACATTTATTTTCTGTCTATTTATGTTGTAAGGTCAGGAACATATGCTTGCCATTTTTGTTAGTTTTCAATAGTAATTTAAGATTGTGCATTTCATTGATATCAAGTATATATGCATATGAAATTATATGTAAAAGGAAAGCAATGTATGTGCATATGTGAATTCCATATCCAAAGCCTCTGCATCTTTGATTTCAACCAAGCGTGGATTTGGAGAACAAAAATTTGTATTGACAATGTATAATTTTTTTCTTGTAATTATTCTCTAAAAAACAGCTATTAAAATAGCAGTTACATTTAATTAGGTATTATAAGTAATCTAGAGAGAATTAAAATATGTCAGTGAAACTAGAATGGATTTGAGCATTCTTGGGATTTTGGTACATGTGGAGTTCCTGGAACAAATTCCCAATGAATACTGAGAATTAATTATATTTACATTATTATACAAAGGATAGTGTGCTTTTGAAAAGTGTAATGGCAATGGGATTCATTTCAGAAACAAATATGAACTTGGTGGCCAGGGGTAGTATGAAAACACACTTATTGAAAACAGTTGCGAACTCTTAGACCAGAACTGGGAGGAATAAACCCTTAGAAAGGAATCATGTATGATTAAGAAATGCATTTGATGGGCATTTCTCTCAAGACACTCCCAAATTTGGGCTCATAGGAAGGACAACACTTGCACTAAAGTCAGCTGTTGTGACAGCCCGAGGAGCTGCCTTGCAGACTAGTTATGGAAAGGGAACATCATGGAAAGGAGGAAGTCCTTTGTGTAGCACGTGGCAGCCAGATAAAAAATGTCACTGTGTTCTTACATGACTTCAAATTGCACAGGAGCACACTCACAGCCCAAAGTATACAAGGTGAATTAGCAGGTAGTGAAAGTCTAGAATATTTTGTTTCTCTCTATTGTTTTGTCTAATTCACTCACTAAGTCATTCACCCTTTTGGGATGTCAGCATTTTTAAAATTTTATTTAAAGTATAAAGTTTCATGTATTTCATATATACATATTTAGGAACATAGTGATACTTCCCACCCAACCCAACCTTCCAGATCATGCTCCAACCCTTCTTCCTTCCTCTCCTATTCCCACTCATAATTTTTATAAAGATCTATTTTCAGATTTTCAGATTACTTAATGATCATATAGTTAATCCTACACTAAGTAAAGAGTTCAACAAATAATATGAAGAAAAAAACACTGTCCCTCAATAGTAGAGAGCTGTAAACAATCACTGAATTTCAAAATGTCCATTTCACTCCAATGTGTTATGTTTTAGGTACTCGATTAGTTACCACTGATCAGGGAAAATATATGATATCTGTCTTTTGGGGACTGGTTTATTTCACTAAGTATAATGGTTTCCAGTTGCATCCATTTTTTTTTAAAGATAGTATTTCATTAATTTTTTATAGCTAAGCAGTACTCCATAGTGTGTGTATGTGTGTATATAATGCATATATACACTCCATAATTTCTTTATTTAGTCAAGAGATGATGGACATCTGGGTTGATTCCATACCTTAGATATTATGAATTGAGCTGCAGTGAACAGGGGAGTAGAGGTTGCTGTTTCATATGCTGATTTATTTTCATCTGGGTAAATTCCCAGGAGTGAGATTGCTGGGGCATATGGTAGGACTATATTTAGAACTAAAGGTGAAGAGCACTAGAAAGAGCTCTCTGAAAAACAGACGTATCATATTTCTCAAAAGAGGAGCTCAATTCACAGATTTAAAGTATTCAGAAGTAAGTTTTCTTGACATGGAGGTCAATTGTTTCTGTCACATGACCGAGTCAAAGCTTCCTGATTCAATCATTGCTTTTTTTTTTTTTTTTTTTGGATTGAAATGTTCATTAAGGGAGTTTCACTGTCATGAAGTTTCACTGATGATGTTTCTTATTTTACTACTAAAATTTGAATTTTTATGTACAGGAGCCTCAAGCAATCAGCCATCTTCATCTACTGCTTAATTTTCATCACTTTGATGTTGTCAGGTGCTACTTAATGGTGAATTTACAAAATCATAATAGAGAGTATGCTATCTTTTATATTAAAGTAAATTAGTAAAATTTGTTCCCCTTTCTTCATAAAAATTCCATAAGGATTGATAAATTGATCACTGATTTTTTTTAGGATTTATTTTATTTATTTGAAAGAATTACAGAAAGAGGTAGAGACAGAGAGTGGGGTCTTCCATCTGCTGGTTCACTCCCCAGATGACTGCAATGGCCATAGCTGAACTGATCCGAAGCCAGGAGGTTCTTCTGGATCCCCCACAAAGGTTTAGGGGTCCAAGCATTTGTGCCATCCTCCGCTGCTTTCCAAGGCATGTTAGCAGGGAGTGCTATTGCAAGTGCAGCAGCCAGGACACGAACCAGCACCCATATGGGATGCTGGCGCTGGAGACTGGGGCTTTAACCCCTGCGCCACAGCGCCAGCCCCTTGATCACTGATTTTATAAAATTTATAATTTCTATGACAACTTTTCTACATTGTAGAAATCTGAAATAAACTGTTGCTACAACTTATTAGATGTGGTGGCTGGTGCATATGTTCTGTATATGCTGTCAAAATGTACTACAGCTTGAAGTATCAGGCCAGGATTCAGACATATCACTACAGTATTTCAAAATTTGTTTAAACTTGAAATCATTTGAAAATGTTTTCATCATCCATCTTATACTCAAGCAGATTCTATAAAATCTGTTGTCATTGAATATCTATAAAATAGTCAGTAACATAAACCTTAATCCTTTACTTAATAACTAGTTGTTTAAATGTATCTTGGCAGAATTTAGCCTAGCAGTTAAGAGCTTCATGTTCCATACCAGAATACCTGGGTTTGATTTCAGGTTCTGGCTGATGCAGACCATGGGAGACACCGGTGTTAGATCATGCAATTCGATGCCTGACACTGATGTCTGTGTTTTAGATGGAGCTCCCAGCTCCCAAATTTAGCATTCGATCAGTGGTGACTGTTGCAGTCATTTGGATACTGAACTTGGGACTGGGAGCTCACTCTCTCTCTGCTTTTCAAAAAAAAAAGTGTTTTAAAAATGATACCATGGCCGGCGCCATGGCTTAACAGGCTAATCCTCCGCCTTGCGGTGCCGGCACACTGGGTTCTAGTCCCGGTTGGGGCGCCACATTGTATCCTGGTTGCCCCTCTTCCAGGCCAGCTCTCTGCTATGGCCCGGGAAGGCAGTGGAGGATGGCCCAAGTCCTTGGGCCCTGCACCCGCATGGGAGACCAGGAGAAGCACCTGGCTCCTGGCTTCGGATCAGCGAGATGCGCCAGCCACAGCGGCCATTGGAGGGTGAACCAACGGCAAAAAGGAAGACCTTTCTCTCTGTCTCTCTCTCTCTCTCTCTCTCTCACTGTCCACTCTGCCTGTCAAAAAAAAAAAATGATACCACTCTATTCTCTTCAAGGTTGGAAACTAATTCTATTATGAAGGAATCTGTAGGATGCACAATTTAATCTTTAGACCTTATAAAAGAGATGGCTAACATTTTTCTGTAATAGCATAGCCAAAATAAGAACTTAAATAATAATCTCATAGCTAGATTTTCTTCGCCATCAGCGAAGTAAACAGTAAGTAGGAAAAACCTCCCTTTCAGACCAAAGGGAAAGAAAGTTTTTAAGTGAGAATATAATTTTCCTCATGGGCATTGTCTACCTTAGAAAAACTACTACAGAACATGCCTGTGACTATAGACTTGTAGTTCAGGCCACCGAAGATTAGAGATGGGACTTGGGCACTCCCTTGACTTGCACCCTCTGGTCTGCTTTAACAAAAACCAGGAGGAAAAGAAAGCTAGGCAAAAGAAGCAATGGGTGGCAGGCCTATTAATGGCTGATCTGTACAGTGATCTGCCCTCAAGGAGACCCAACAGGCCAGTCCACTGCAGTGGCTTTCAAAGTGGTAAGCCTGGGCTTCAGCAGAAGTCAGCTTGTGAAGAGCCCTGGCAGCTCTGCCAAGAGTTGGATCACTGGAAATGGACCTGCCCTGGAGTCGAAGGATGCCCAGGTCAGAGCCACAGATCTTATTGGCTCTAAGCTGAAAAGCCCTTCACTCAGCCCAACTTCCAAAGTGACCACTGCAGCTGAGGGGATGGCCAAGTAGGGTCAGCAACATTGAACGCAGAACTGTAAATTTCTTGTTAGAGATGCCCCCTGCCTTCACCTGGCCAGCTCTCCTCCCAGGCCAGCCAAGTAATGAAAGTCAACAGAGTGCCTTCCCCTAGGAGGTTCACACCTCCCTTAGGATGTACCCCATGTAAAGAGATAGATAGGTCTGGGCCTCTTAACTTACAAGGCCTAAAGCCCAACAGATTATTATCAAGCCCCTTCTGTCAGGTTCTATTTGCCTCTCAATCAGAAAACTTAATTGTAGCTTAGACAGCACCTTTCTTAGCTCCTCTAATAATGACTCTGTCCTTTGTTCTAGACCCTGTCTAGCACACTTGGGCCTCATTCCTTTGTAATCATAACCTCTACTCTACCACCAATGGCTCTACTCCCAACCTGTGTGTACTGATGGTCCTCTTCCCCACTTAATGCTGTATAATTGTTCAGACCTGGTTAATGCCACTCTTAGGATCATTGGTTACTATACTCACCTTGTCTTTTATGACCTTGTCTAAATATGATCAGAGTCAGTGAACTTGGAAGGCTTCCATAGCCTTGGCAACTCATGACGTCAGCCTGGGGTGGTTACTTGCGCCATAAACTAGAGTGTCAATTTGTTGGGTTAACAACAGGAGCCACTGTGCACTTGCTCCTCATGTGGGATCTCTGTCCTTAATGTGCTGCACATTGTGATTTAATGCTATAACTAGTACTCAAACAGTATGTTTCACTTTGTGTTTCTATGTGGGTGCAAACTGTTGAAATCTTTACTTAATATATACTAAATTGATCTTCTGTATATAAAGAGAATTGAAAATGAATCGATGTGAATGCAAGGGGAGAGGGAGCAGGAGAGGGGAGGGTTGCGGGTGGGAGGGAAGTTATGGGAGGGGGAAGCCATTGTAATCCATAAGCTGTACATTGGAAATTTATATTCATTGAATAAAAGCTAAAAAAAGTAAAATACATAAATAATTTTAAATAATTAAATAAATATTAATATGAAAAATTATACCATTCAGTTAAAAATTCACTAATTTTTTATTTGGCAATCTCATTTTTATTCATATTTAGTTTAATCAGATCTATATCTAAGACTCTTACCATCTTTATTTATATTGTGATATGTTATCTACGAAAATATTTTTATAACTTGTTTGCTTCATGTTGTATTACTGATAATTTTCTCTTTTTAGCTAAAAAAATTGGATGCAAAGACATTATATTTCAGAAGACATTGATGGTAAGTCACATGTTAAAATGGTCACAAAATTAAACAGAATTGAGGAATGTAAAATTAAAAATAGAAATAATATCCCTATAGCATTGTAATTACAGTCTCTAAATGTAACCACTTTTAAAAACTAATATTTGAAGCCTATTAATATTTATATATAGCATGCATATATGAATTTGCCCATTTCTATTTTTTCTATTTCTTAAAATATATGAGGTGGTCAAATTTCATGCAGTGCATATATATAGATTTAGGAGCATGATAACATTTTCTACCTTTCTTCCTTTCTTATTTTTTTGAATTTCTACAATGACATACAATTTATTTTATAATCACAAGATTAACCCTCCAATAAACAAAGAATTCAGTTAAGTCATAATTAGGAAAACCACTGTCCTTAAGAGCACAGCCAAGAACTGTAAACAATAAATCTCAAAATGTCAATTTTGCTTACATATATTATAATTTTTTAAATCTGTACATTAGTTCACACGAATCAGTAAGAACATATGACATTGGTCTTTCAGGCACTGACTTATTTCTCTAAGCATAATGGTGTCCAGTTACATCCATTTCATTGCAAAAGACAGGATTTCATCTTTTTTATGGCTGAGTAGCATTCCATACTGTCTATACACCACAGTTTCTTTATGTAGTCATTACTAGTTGGACATTTGGGTTGATTCCATGTCTTAGATACTGTGAACTGAGCTGCAGTAGACATGGGGGTACAGATGATTCTTTGATATACTGATTCATTTCCATTGGGTAAATTCCCTGGAGTGGGATGATATGACAAACCCACAGCCAATGCCATTTCTTAAATTCAAAAATAATTTCCATTTCTTTATTGCTACTCCAAAATTTTATATTTTCTGATATATTTTTTCATAATTTTTTTAACTTTTATTTAATAAATATAAATTTCCAAAGTACAGCTTATGGATTACAGTGGCTTCCCCCCCATAACTCCTTCCCAACCGCAACCCTCTCATCTCCTGTTCCCTCTCCCCTTCCATTCACATCAAGATGCATTTTCAATTCTCTTTATATACAGAAAATCAGTTTAGTATATTTTAAGTAAAGATTTCAACAGCTTGGACCCACATAGAAACACAAAGTGTAAAGTACTGTTTGATTACTAGTTATACCATTAATTCACATAGTACAACACATTAAGTACAGAGATCCTACATGGGGAGTAAGTGCACAGTGACTCCTGTTGTTGATTTAACAATTGACACTCTTGTTTATGGCATCAGTAATCACCCTAGGCTCTTGTCATGAGTTGCCAAGGCTATGGAAGCCTCTTGAGTTCACCAACTCTGATCTTATTTAGACAAGGTCATAGTCAAAGTGGAAGTTCTCTCCTCCCTTCAGAGAAAGATACCTCCTTCTTTGATGACCTGTTCTTTCCATTGGGATCTTACTCACAGAGATCTTTCCATGCCTGAAATACTCTCATGGGCTTTTTAGTCGGCTCTGAATGCCTTAAGGGCTGATTCTGAGGCCAGAGTGCTGTTTAGGACATCTGCCATTCTATGAGTCTGCTGTGTATCCTGCTTCCCATGTTGGATCATTCTCCCCTTTTTAATTCTTTGTGTGTGTGTGTGTGTGTTTTTAAAGATCTCTTTACTTACCTGAAAGAGTTACACATAGAGAGAGGTCTTCTATCTACTGGTTCACTCCCCAACTGGCCGCAACAGCTGGAACTGCGCCAATCCAAAGCCAGGAGCCAGGAGCCTCATCAAGGTCTCCCACCTGGGTGCAGGGGTCCAAGGCCTTGTGCCATCTTCTGCTTCCTCAGGCCACAGCAGAGAGCTGGACTGGAAGTAGAGCAGCTGGGACTAGAACTGGCATCACATGGGATGCTGACGCTTCAGGCCAGGGTGTTAAACCCACTATGCCACTGCACTGACTACTCTTTTTTAATTCTATCAGTTAGTATTAGCAGACACTAGTCTTGTTTATGTGATCCCTTTGACTCTTAATCCTATAATTATGATCAATTATGAACTGAAACTGATCACTTTGACTAGTGAGATGGCATTGGGACATGCCACCTTGATGGGATTGAATTGGAATCCCCTGGCATGTTTTTTTAATTTATGTGGCTTTTAAATAATTATTTCTTACTATATCAACATTGAATATTATATATATAATGATTTATTCATCTATTTGAATGTCAGAGTTACAGAGAGAGAAGGAGAGAGAGAGAGAGAGAGAGAGAGAGAGAGAGAGAGAGAGAAAGTGAGAGAGAAAGTGAGAGAGAAAGTGAGAGAGAGAGAAAGAGAGACTTTTTATCTGCTGGTTCATTCCCCAAAGGGCTGCAATGGCTGGAGCTGAGCCAATTGGAAGCTAGGTGCCAGGAGCTTCTTTCTTATCTCCCACATGGGTCAGGGGATCAAGGACTTGAGACATCTTCTGCTGCTTTCCCAGATGCGTTAACATCTAGCTGAATTGGAAGTGGAGCAGCTGGGACTCAAAATGGATCCATATGGGATGCTGGCCCCACTACACCACAGTGCCATCCCTGGAAGTTACATATTAATTCCCTATTAAGCATGTCAATAAAATGTACATAGCTAGAGTCTGCTCTTCCTCTATAATCTCCTCTCCACTTCCTAGTTTCTATTGACATTATTAGTTCAACAATGTTGAACATTTTATAACATTTAGACTATGATCAGTAATAGCATTTCATCTTCTATGGCTTTTCTATAGATTTTCTAAAGGGACAACTTTAGAATGAACAAGGTCTACACTATTGTGGTTATATAAATATTAGTTCATGCATGGTGAAGTAAAAACAATAAAAAGGGGATATAGATACTAAATTTGCTGCTCTAGGTGAAAATCCTGGGGAAAATTTTCTATCTTGCAATATTCACTTGATCAATATTATACCATGGTGTGCTTTGATGTATAATTCAAATATTAGAGTGAAATTCTATTTTTCTGGATTTTCAATCATCTTTTTATTTGCTTTTTGACTTAAGCCAACATCATCCAATTATCAATAGTGTCCAGTGTTTTTTAACCATAATTTTCATTATATAAATTGATATTTTATGCTAAGGAATATTATAGCCTTCTTTTCTTTTTTTTAATTTTTTTTAACTTTTATTTAATGAATATAAATTTCCAGTGTACAGCTTATGGATTACAATGGCTTCCCCCTCCCATAACTTCCCTCCCACCCGCAACCCTCCCCTCTCCCGCTCCCTCTCCCCTTCCATTCGCATCAAGATTCATTTTCAACTCTCTTTATATACAGAAGATCAATTTAGTATAAAGATTTCAACAGTTTGCACCCACATAGAAACACAAAGTGAAACATACTGTTTGAGTACTAGTTATAGCATTAAATCACAATGTACAGCACATTAAGGACAGAGATCCCACATGAGGAGCAAGTGCACAGTGGCTCCTGTTGTTAACCCAACAAATTGACACTCTAGTTTATGGCGCAAGTAACCACCCCAGGCTGACGTCATGAGTTGCCAAGGCTATGGAAGCCTTCCAAGTTCACTGACTCTGATCATATTTAGACAAGGTCATAAAAGACAGAGTGAGGATAGTAACCAATGATCCTAAGAGTGGCATTTACCAGGTCTGAACAATTATACAGCATTAAGTGGGGAAGAGGACCATCAGTACACACAGGTTGGGAGTAGAGCCATTGGTGGTAGAGTAGAGGTTATGATTACAAAGGAATGAGGCCCAAGTGCACTAGACAGGGTCTAGAACAAAGGACAGAGTCATTATTAGAGGAGCTAAGAAAGGTGCTGTCTAAGCTACAAGTAATTTTTCTGATTGAGAGGCAAATAGAACCTGATAGAAGGGGCTTGATAATAATCTGGTGGGCTTTAGGCCTTGTAAGTTAAGAGGCCCAGACCTATCTATCTCTTCACATGGGGTATATCCTAAGGGAGGTGTGAACCTCCTAGGGGAAGGCACTCTGTTGACTTTCATTACTTGGCTGGCCTGGGAGGAGAGCTGGCCAGGTGAAGGCAGGGGGTATCTCTAACAAGAAATTTACAGTTCTGCGTTCAATGTTGCTGACCCTACTTGGCCATCCCCTCAGCTGCAGTGGTCACTTTGGAAGTTGGGCTGAGTGAAGGGCTTTTCAGCTTAGAGCCAATAAGATCTGTGGCTCTGACCTGGGCATCCTTCGACTCCAGGGCAGGTCCATTTCCAGTGATCCAACTCTTGGCAGAGCTGCCAGGGCTCTTCACAAGCTGACTTCTGCTGAAGCCCAGGCTTACCACATTGAAAGCCACTGCAGTGGACTGGCCTGTTGGGTCTCCTTGAGGGCAGATCACTGTACAGATCAGCCATTAATAGGCCTGCCACCTATTGCTTCTTTTGCCTAGCTTTCTTTTCCTCCTGGTTTTTGTTAAAGCAGACCAGAGGGTGCAAGTCAAGGGAGTGCCCAAGTCCCATCTCTAATCTTCGGTGGCCTGAACTACAAGTCTATAGTCACAGGCATGTTCTGTAGTAGTTTTTCTAAGGTAGACAATGCCCATGAGGAAAATTATATTCTCACTTAAAAACTTTCTTTCCCTTTGGTCTGAAAGGGAGGTTTTTTCTACTTACTTTATACTTCACTGATGGTGATGTGAATCTAGCTATGAGATTATTATTTAAGTTCTTATTTTGGCTCTGCTATTACAGAAAAATGTTAGCCATCTCTTTTATAAGGTCTAAAGATTAAATTGTGCATCCTACAGATTCCTTCATAATAGAATTAGTTTCCTACCTTGAAGAGAATAGAGAAATGAAAGAACAAGTTGGGCTTAGAATAGAGAAATGAGGGAGCAAGTCCTAGATCGCTTGCTGACAATAGCAATATCACATGAATACTTAGCAAACCATTTCAACCATTAGATAACAACTTAAGAAAACATTTACCAGAAGGTCCAATGCCTTCTATAAATTTTAAGAATCATGTATTTGGAAACACCTCTTAAATATCTAACATGGTGTAGTTTGTTTAGCCAGTAAACTTAAGCACAACCATCTAAAATGTTTTTAGTTTCTTTCTACCAATACGTTTAAAACATATGATACACAGATTCAGGTCACTCAAATTAAAATGTATCTTTGATTGATTTCAGCAGCTTAAATTTATGGACAATCTTATCTATAAGCCATTTAAAATAAAACTCTTAATAAAATTTCCCCATGTGGACATACAATATGTACACACATATAATATAGCATAATAGACCAATATAGCAATTTTAATAATAGCTTTTAAAATCTTTAACTGTTTTTGTAGATTGCCAATTGATTTGAATTGCTTTTTGTTTTTAGTAACCTCAGTTAACCATACTTTCTCTCAGTTGGTACTGTTAATACATTATTGGCTTCATCTGTTTACAGAGCCATCCCAAAGTACTGAATACAATAGAAGTGGCTGGAAAAAGTCCATAGGAACCTATAGGAGGACAGCTAAACACAGAACCAACAACACTTTAGTTTTATGAGCAGCACATCATATATAACTGTGGATGACAAAAGACGTTAAGTCGCCATGTTTAAAATTATAAACTCATCAACCAACAAGAGGCACTTGCTTACTTCACAGTATTTTTGAAAGCACCTGTAGGATTTTACAAGTATTTAACCCTTTAGGCCTCTGGGGCTTTCTCATTAAGATAACTATCATGTCTAGTAACACAAGATCATTAGACTTTTTAATTCTCAAACATTTGTATTAATAGCATTTTCCATTATAGAAACTTAAAGTCTGGTACCACATCACATCTTGACAGTCCTTCTAATATAATCCAAATAGACTGATTAGTTGGTGTCTCTATAAGATGAGAGACATAGGTCCTTCGATTTTTTCAGTTGGGCCCAAACTGGAAAAACCAAAGTCCAGGATTTACTGGAAATGTTAGAGACCAGATTGTTTGAAACTTTGATTTTTTGAATGCCTGTCAAGAATGCCAAGAAGGCTCAAAATCCAAAATATCTGGTTGAAATAAGATTCCTTAAAATCATGACATAACATAGACCAAATTTGATCATTGTTACAAGGTGATTATTCAAATTTTTGAAAATAAGCACATATTTAAATAACCCATAGCTCTTAATAAAAATTCAGCTGTTTTTGAACAATTAGAATTTAACAGACATCAAGAGAACATAATAGATTACTTTAACACATTGCTTTAACAGAGCATCAGAGTTTAATTCTATGTCAAAGAGAAATTGAGCTTCCTCTGATCTTTTGCTGTGAGGTTTCCTTCCTTTACCTTCTTTCATATTGGTGACCATGTTTCTGTGTTTCTGTGTGTAACACATCTTTAAGCATCTTTTGCAGGGCAGGATGAGTGGCAACAAATTCTTTCAGTTTCTGTTTGCTATGAAAAGTCTTAATGTCACCTTCATTCACAAATGAGAGCTTTGCAGGATATAATATTCTGGGCTGGCAGTTTTTCTCTCTTAGTACCTGGGCTATGTCTCGCCATTCCCTTCTAGCTTGTAGGGTTTCTGATGAGAAGTCTGCTGTGAGTCTAATTGGAGATCCTCTAAGAGTAATCTGACGTTTCTCTCTTGCACATTTTAGGATCTTTTCTTTATGTTTCACTGTGGTGAGTTTGATTACAACATGTCGTGGTGAGGATCTCTTTTGGTCATGTTTATTAGGGGTTCTATGAGCTTCCTGTACTAGGATGTCTCTGTCCTTCTCCAAACCTGGGAAATTTTCTGCTAGTATCTCACTGAAAATGCCTTCTAATCCTTTCTCCCTTTCCATGCCTTCAGGAACTCCTAGAACCCGAATGTTGGGTTTTTTAATAGTATCCTGTAGATTCCCGACAATATTTTTTAGATTTCTAATTTCTTCTTCTTTTCTTTGGTTTGCCTGTTTCCTTTCCTGTTCTCTGTCTTCTAAGTCTGATATTCTCTCTTCTGCTTCGCCCATTCTGTTTTTAAGGCTCTCTAATGTGTTTGTCATTTGATCTATTGAATTCTTCATTTCATTATGATTTCTCGTCACTATCAGAGTTTCTTGTTCCACTAGTTGTTTCATTTCATTTTGATTCCTCCTTAATATTTCACTTTCACGAGAGAGATTTTCTATCTTGTCCATTAAGGATTTCTGTAGTTCAAGAATTTGTTTTTGAGAACTTCTTAATGTTCTTATCAATTTTTGAGATCCGCTTCTTGCATTTCTTCAATCTCATCATCTTCATAATCTTGAATTGGGGTGTCTTTTTCATTTGGGGGCGTCATAATGTCTTCCTTGTTCTTGTTACCTCGGTTTTTGCGTTTGTTGTTTGGCATGTTGGAGATATTTGGTTTCTTCACTGTGGTGTTTTTTCTTGTTACACTATGGCTCTATATTAAGTGGACTGTCTGCTTTCAGTGGAGCCTTAGAGGCTTGAGATGAGTGTGGACTGAGAGCTGTGTTTGGTTCTTCAGGGTTGAGGGTGTGTCAAAGATGACACTCCCAGGTTAGGTGTGGTAAATCTCTCTTTCTTTTTTTGATTTAAAAGGGAAGTAATTCCGCACAGCTGAACGTAATTGGAGGTAGTTAGCAGGCAAATGATATACCCACAGGAGCCAGAGATCGGAAGCTCTTTCCCAAGGACCACACAGGGAATCTCTGCTGCCCTCAGTGTGGGCTCCAATTCTCCTGCAGTCTCCCACTGGGTTGCCAAGTTAGATGCTAATCTCCTGTTATTTCACCCCTCCCCCCAGAGTCAGGTTTTTCTGCTAGGCTCAGGGCTGGTGCAGACCTGAGGTCGCCCTGCTTATGACGTATGCCCAAAATGGCGCCTGCTCTGTCTTGCTCGCCTTTGAGAGGTGATCGGAGAGAGAGAAACTTGTGTCTGTATCGGTCACTTTTTAAATTTTTTTCCTATATCTCTTCTAGTTCGCCTGGTGAACTTTTCCCTACGGAGTTTCAAGCCTCGTTCCCTCTAGCCTCCTCTTTCTGCTTGCCCGCTGGTATCTCGGGCTGTTGAGGTTCGGCTCACCTCGCGTTCCAGCGCTGGTGTGTTGAGTCTGCCGCTGGTGTCCCAAACTTGGGCTCTCACGCTCTCCACGCAGGTCCACTGTGAATCACTAGTTCCGGAAGAGTTTCCTCTGCTGTTTCATCCCCTACTCTTCCTTGACCCTCTAGTATCTCCACTTATATTAAACTTTCTCTCCCCCCAGACTAATAGTGTGCTCCCTGCCTATTCCGCCATCTTGCCGCTCTATAGCCTTCTTTTCCAATTTGAATTTGTTGCCAGAATATGAGCTTTGCTACTCAGATTTAAACTTTAGATTTAGTTTTCTTCCATTGTAGAATGAAATCTATGAGCTCATATCTGACATCAATATTATTCTGCACACTTTCACTGTTTTGAAAGAATCTGATTACATCCCTGAGCATTTTTCAAGGGAAGCTTGGAAAGGACATTAACCGTAATATAGTGGTATATGTATTTTGCCTATTTTGATTTGTCTTGGGTTGTTATGTTCACAACTCTACACTTATGCATCTTGGATTGATTCTCTTCCATTCAGTATTATTATTTTCATCTTTGATTCTAATTTCTTAGTTTTGTTTGTCTTTTGAAACCTCTTGTTGTCATTGACTGTGACATTTCAACTCATTAATCTTCCTTGTGTATTCAAAATATTGGCATTTTGTTTTGTAATACTTAGGTGAAATATCAGTATTCAAAAGCTATATGGTAAAATGTTGATTTTGTAAGTCACTCTTTTATATTATAATAAATATTCTTCCTTAGTCCTTCTTTCCATAAGACACCAAAATGTACTATATAAGGCTTAAAGAATTATGTAAAGGTGATATATTCAGGTTGTCATACTTTGGGTTTTTAGCATAAGTAGAATCAGGTTTATGAGTATTTTTATTTCAACATATACTTTATGGAAACATTTGAATTTTTTATATTTTGGTGTTGTTGATAATGCCTTTATATTTCTTTTCAAAATCTTATGAGGTTATGTAAGAACAATTCCATATTTTTCATAATCTTAATTATTTTTATCTGCATTACATTCTTAATCATGTTATACATTTTTACTGTCTTCAAGCTTGTGCATCAAAACCTATGCTTTTAAGACACATATGACTCAAAACAAACAGAAAATAATCAAAATGGGTAAGTTAGACACTATTTTTGTATGCATATGGCAAAGTGTGTTTTTAAGCTTTATTTATTTGAAAGGCAGAGCAACATAGAAGAGAGAAAGGAGAGAGAGAGAAAGAGAAAGAGAGAGAGAAAGCAAGAGGAGGAGATCTTTCATCTACTGGTTCACTCCACAAGCATTCACATCTGGAACTGGGCCAGGCTGAATTCAGGAACCACCAATGCCTTCTGGGTCTCCCTCATGGCTGTCAGGGACTCATGTATCCAGGCCTTCTACTGCTGCTTTCCCAGTTGCATTAGCAGGAAGCTGGATCAGAAGTCAAGCAGCAAGGTCTCAAAATAGCACTCATTTGGGATACAGCTTAACCCTATGCAACAGAATGCTAGCCCCTGACAAAGTGTTTTGAGTGTAGAGTAAAAAAAAATGTAAATGCTATCCTAAATATTTGCATAAAATAAATTTTTCATCAAAAGTTTCCACATTCTATATTTCCCTAGTTTCTGGTATAGTATAATTCCAGTCACCCTTTCTTTGAGAAACAGGAAGGCAAATGAATAACAGGGTCAATAGAACAAAAGCAATGCAACTACCATGCTCAGTTTTTGATAATCAGATTTGAGAGATGATTCTTCAGGGAACCTATCAAAGGAAAAAATAGTTTATGGCATGAAAGTAACAAATGCCTCAGGGATGTCTCTTTTTAAAAATTTTTTCAAAGATTTATTTTTATTTATTTAAAATACAGTTTTACAGAGAGAGAGGTCTTCCATTCACTGGCTCACTCCAGAAAGGCCACAACAGCCTGAACTGAGCCAATCTGAAATCAGGGGCCCAAGGACTTGGGCCATCCTCTACTGCCTTGCCAGGCCATAGCAGAGCTGGATAGGAAGAGTAACATCCAGGTATAGGATTGCACCCATATGGTGGCTTTAACCCACTGTACCACAGCGCCGGCCCCTGGGATGCCTTATATTACACCTTATTTTGTGCTTAAGGCATCTTGCCAAAAGGCAATGCTGTTAATGACATTGTACTAGGAGGTGGTAAAATTATGTGTTCTAGGCTTATAGTATAGATTAATTTATAGGTGGCTTTTAGAGCACTTTGAGATATGATTGCACTGCTTACCCTTCAAAAATTTTCCATAAATGTCATGTCATTCAACTCAACTTTTTATAGAGATTTAGTAGTGGTTGAGGTTTTATTCCCTGACAAAAAATTGGATCACAACCATTCCCTATTGATGATTCAGTACAGGATGACAGTCATGACAACTGAGTTGGAAAAAAGAATAAATATGACTTAAGAAAGCTAAGGTATCAAAAATGGGCATTTTCCACCAAGAAAAATCCTGGTAAAGCGGAGAAGTTGCTCTAACAGAAAACAGATTCCCAAATAAAGACATTATGATCTTAATGATCATACCAAGATCACAAGGAGCACATGACAGTTTCCCCTAGACCAGAAATATTTGGCTATTGTTATATTGAAAAAAGATGTTTAGGAGGTTAAAATGGACACTTAAATTAGGAGATTCCACAGCAAACTTATAAAATTTCTAACTTTCCTGTTATGACAGTATTGGATACATGCTCCTGCATGACATAATTTAGTGCCACGTATATGGTGCCTCATTTTTCACTTAGATGGTGTATGTTCTATCCCTGGCCTTTTGATACTTTATTCCAAGTCTCCAACTAAAAGCCCAACTTGAGGCATGCATGCTGAGATGATTGATATAGAACATACATACAATAAGTTGCACACATAAGGATCGACAGTCTAGTTAATTTTTATAATGCAAATAATGCCATGTAACCATCTCAAAAATTATCAATATCTCAGAAGCCTGTCTTGTGGCATCACATAATTTTATGCACAAAAGTAAAAAAGCCCAAAGTTGGGAGTCAGGAACTCATTCTAGATCTCCCATGTGGGTAGCAGAGACCAAACCACTGAACATGTACATCTGAGTTTTCCCTCTTTGAGTTTCATATACTTTGCATTATAAAGCATTCATTCAGTATTATAAAATAAAATCAATAGCTTTATTTAATTCTTTCACATTGATGTTTATCATTCTATTTAATGAATAAAATAAAAATTATCCATTTTACTATTGATACATATTTATTTAAAAGGCAGTGAATGAGAGAAAGAGAGAGAGAGAGAGAGAGAGAATCTCCTGTCTTGTGATTCACTCTCCAAATGACTTCAGTGACCAAGGCTGGATCAGTCGGAAGTTGGGAGCCAGGAACTCAAATATGGTCTTTCATATGATGGCTGAGACCCAACCACGTCAGCTATAACCTGCTGCCTACCAAGGTGCTCATTGGCAGAAAATTTGAATTGGGAGCAGACACTCTATTATGAAGTATGGGCATCCTAACCAGTGATTTAATTGGAAGTCCAAACACCTGACCCCTGATGCAATAATAGTAAATTCTAGGTCATGTGCTAACCAGAGGCCAAAAAGATGGGATCACCTGACCTTGCACTATCAGGCTCTAAACTTTGAGCTAAATAATCTTCCTTCATTTTAGAGTACCTAGCTTTAGATATTTTGTTACAGCAGCAGAAATGGACTAAGAAATGTTGATAGCTTTATTCAATATACACTCACCCTGTTGAAGGTAAAGGCTCATGTTTCATAAGGCTTGGACTAACTCTAATTAACACCCACTCCTGGAGTTTAGCCCACTAGGAATGTGGTCCAGCTAGGAGAATAGGGTGATGGCCAGGGTATTACCCACTGAGGATCATGAACTCTTAGCCTTCAGAGAATTTTTCTTAAGTCTCTTAGTTTCATGTTCTAGTTAATCTGTGAATTTTGACAAATGTTCTGAGGGGACTGGCAGACAAGGACCTAAACTAACTCGTCTTCTTAGTAGAATTCTCTCCTCTCAAGCATTAATATGTCATTATTACTAATGTTTCACCAGCCTCAGGTGACTACCAAAAGCTCTGTGATTTTAATCATTTTTATTCACATTCCTTTGTCCAAATCATGTGAATCTCAGCCAATTGCCTTGTGTGCAGAGTTGACCAATTTTCTAGCAGAAAGAAGTGGCTTCAAAGTGCTGACTTGCCCTATCCATGGAAATACCCTCATCTGAACTTGTTCTTTTAATATGTAACTGAATGGTGCTCTAATGATTTCAAACAGATAAATTCAAACAGATAAAAGGACAATTTTACTTGTCCTTTTCTCAATTCGTCTCAGGTATTTGTTTTCTACAAGTAATTCCATGATAATCTAGAATGTTAAAGTAACTCAAAACTTTTGAACAGATAAATTAGGAAATACATTTTCAAATCCAGGCTACTCTAGGCTCAAAATGATCATTATTTATGCTCCACAAATAGAATGTGCATGTAAATATATACCTTACATATTTTAATCTTTGTATTATCAGCTTTTAAATATGTTATCTCCTTTATATTGAGCATATAAACACATTGTTAATGATTATAAGTAGGAAAATAAGAATGGAAAAGAATTCAATGACACTGAAAATGGGAAAACTAAAAGATACTCCAAGATAGTTAAGACTCAATGATAAACTAACTTCAATGCATTATTGGAACAGTAAACGAAAGGAAGCAAAAAAAGTTTATAGAATGACTGCATAATTCATAGTTCAGTTTCACACCATAGTTCTGAATACGTAGTTTTAGTAATCTGATCATCTGATCTGATTTAACATGAAATGTGTTATCAAAGGTGTGAATTATTAAGAGCTACCATTCTATATTAATGTATAATAAATCATCCTGGCATTTAATAGCTTAAAACAACCACTTAATATCTCCCATAGTTTTTTTGGCTTGGGAAAGAAACCTGGATTATGAGGGGCATTCAGTCTTGCAGACACTCATATGTTGCAATCATCATCTGAAACACATTTCACTCCCATAGAGAACACATGAGTTGGGAAGACTGAAACCAAAGAGCTTTTAGTATAGCTGAACCTCTGGCATTGTGACTCATGGCTCCAAAACTCTCAAGAACAAAGAAAAAAGACTAGCTCAAAGTGAACCTGGTGGCATTTATGACCTATTCTGAAAAGTCTTACAGTATCCTGGACTATGGATACTATTGATCCATGGAGCTACACAGGTCCAAGAAAACTTGGGGAGAAAACACAGATCTCACCCCTTGATGGAGAAATGGGTTGGAATATGTATTTGATCAGACATCTGAAAACTATGATTTGTAATATCTAGGCTATAACATTTTCTAGACAATAAAACCCAGAATATTTCCTAGTTTTTAGAAAATTCTCTTTTGAGCCTCTAGTGTATGATTTTTTTCATACAAATAAAGTAAAATATGACTCACCAATTAAACATGTTTCATTGTGAAATAGAAATAAAAACACAAGTTTTCAGTCTTAAATGTTAGAGTTCTATCCATTGATATATTACTGTTGGATTCCCCTTGGCATTGGGGGGACCATAATTTACCAAAATATACATATTACTAAGATGATTTATGACACTGTGCCTGTGAATATTCTCTACAGTCTGAAAAAATAGCTCCTTTTGTTGACAAGTAAAAATATACCAGCTAGAGCTAATAAACTTTAAGTGAATACCCTTGTATGGACCTAGTTGTAGATCTATACTCTGTCACATGGCAATTATTTATAGAGAAGCTTTCAGTTGGAAATTTTATCTTCAGCAATTAATAGAATATGTATTATTCTAGCTAGCCTGTATGTGTGTGTGTAGCTTAAATTTTAGAAACTCATGAATTATTCTAACTTCAGTTGGTATAACAAGAGAGACATAATTATTGCTTAAATAAGAATGAAGTTTTTAGGAATCAAGATCTGTATAATATGCATTCTTCCAAATTATTCAGTCTCCCCATTGCCTAGGCTGTTTCTCCTACTTTTCTTTCAGGGTCATTTTCTTATTTACTATTTCTTCTGTCAGCAATCTGATTTCCTGTTCTAGAATGCTGTCAGCCTTCTTATAATCTCTCCTTTTAAAACAATCCTGTTGATATTTATTTATTTTCTTTAAAAATTGGCTGTTATGTTATTTTGAACATTCCTAGAGAGGAAACTTCTACCTTTTAGGTTCACTTGCTGCTGATTTTATGGGGGAGTCTTGTTATGTGTTATTCGATTTTATCAACACAGTTCTAAGGGATAGGTAATGTATTATTATTCAAATAGTGAAAAATATAATGCTCAAAGAGGCAAAATTAAGTTCGTCTAGCAAATAGGAAGATTGGATAAATTCAAATGTACTATGTTTGCAAACCAGGTATTTTTCTGAATGCAATCAGGGATTGTTTTAACCTATTTGTGTTTCCTTTTTGGTTTTGTTTTCATATATTCTTTTTGGTTCCAGAATTTCCATTTAAACTCTTAAGTTCCAATTTTCTAGTTACATATGATAAGTTTCCTATTTTTTATTTTTTTTTTTTTACGATTTGCTTATTTATTTGAAACAGTTACAGTGAGGCAGAGGCAGAGAGAGAGGGACTCCATCTGCTGATTCACTGCCCAAATTAGCCGCAATGCCTGGAACTGGGCCGATCAGAAGCCAGGAGCCAGCAGTTTCTTTCAGGTCTCCCACACGGGTGCAGGGTCCCAAACACTTCAGCCATCTCTTCTGCTTTCTCAGGCCATAGCAGAGAGCTGGATCATAAGTGGAGCAGCCAGGTCTCAAACCAGTGCCCATATGGGATTCCAGCATTGTAGGCTGCAGTTTTATCCACTAAGCCATAGTACCAGCCCCAGGTGATATGTTTCTACTCATTTTTTTTTTCTCTTTTTGTATCTGTTTCATTAATCACAGTTAAAATTTTTGTTTGCAAACTCTGTTTTCTGCTTTACATTTTGCCAGGCAGAAGGAGGGAGGGAGGGAGAGAGAGAAAGAGAGAGAGAGAACTTTCTTCTACTTGTTCTGACCCAAATGCCCCCAGAAGTCGAGACTTGGTCAGGATGAATCCAGGAATCCAGATCTCCAATCATATCTTCCACAAGGTTTTCAGGGACTCAAATACTTCAGTCATCACCTGCTACTTGCCAACGTGCACATTTATAGAAAGCTGAAATTAGAAAAGCCAGTACACAAGTCCAGGCACTCTGATCTGGCATCTCAAATGGTGCCAAATGCCCATGGTACTTTCTGTACTTAAGCCCTACATGATTTCAGAGTTTGGCAAATGTCTAAGAGACAAGACCAACTATATTGTTGAGTTATCTTGGGTCTTCAAATGTGTATCTCTAGCTGCATGAGGTCATCCAAAGTCCATTAGCACCCTCTTACTGGACAAAACACATATTCTCTGAGTCTAATGCTTTGGGTAGAGTCGGTAAACAACCTATGATACAGTGGTTGCAAATCAACTCATGTCTTTTGGGCACTCCCTTTTTGTAACTACGAAAAGAGAATACTACAACAGCATAGTTTTGCTGATCCTAATTGGCTTGTTTTGTATTCTAGAATCAGGTAGCAGTCTGGACTGAAAATGTACAGTTTGCATTCACAGCTAGAGAAAAGAAAGTGACATGCAAAAAGAAGAAGTGAGGGGCAGGGATAGCTGATATCTTCAGCTGTGCGATTTGCCTTATTTGAACCTGATTTGAACAGCTGGCTGCCTGTGGTGAACTGAAACTCTGATTCTGTGATTGGCTAGAATTTGAATACTTGTTAAAAGGATATGTTGCAGATGCATGGATTGATATATGAAGTTTCAGTTCTGTTCCAATGGTCTACAAGTCTATTTTTGTGCCAGTACAGGCTGTTTTGATTATAACTGCCATGTAGTATGTCTTGATGTCAGATATTGTGATCCTCTGGCTTTGTTTTTGTTGTAAGAGATTGCTTTAGCTATTTGTGCTTTCTTATGTTTCCATATGTGTTTTAGCATCGTTTTTGCTAGATCTGTAAAGAATGTAATTTGCATTTTGATTGAGATTGCATTGAATCTATAAATTGCTTTTAGTAGTATGGACATTTTGATGATGTTGATTATTCCAATCCATGAACATGGAAGATTTTTCATTTTTTAATGTCTTCTTCTATTTCTCTCTTTAGTGTTTCATAATTTTTGCCACAGAGATTTTTGACATCCTTGGTTATATTTATTCCAAGGTATTTAATTATTTTTGGAGCTATTGTGAATAGGATTGATCTTAAAAGTTCTTTCTCAGCCATGACATTGTCTATGTAAACAAGATAGATTTTTCCATGTTGATTTTATTTCCTGCCACTTTACCAAGTTCCTTTATGAGTTCCAATAACCTCTCAGTGAAGTCTTTGGATCCCCTATATATGGAATCATGTCATCTGCACACAGGGATAATTTTAGTTCCTCCTTACAAATTTGTATCTCTTTGATTTCTTTTTCTTGCCTAATGGATCTGGATAAAACTTCTAGGAATATATTGAATAGCAATGGTGAAAATGAGCATACTTATCTGGTTCCAGAGCTTAGGGAAATGTTTCCAGCTTTTCCCCATTCAGTAGGATGGTGGCTGTGGGTCTGTCATAAAATGCCTTGATTGTATTGAGAATGTTCCTTCTATACCCAATTTGCTTAAGATTTCCATCATGAAAGGATGTTTTTTATCAAATGCTTTCTCTCTGCATCTATTGAATGAATCATATCGTTTTTGTTCTTCAGTTTGTTAATGTGGTGTATCACATTGATTTGTGAATGTTGAACTATCCCTGTATACCAGGGATAAATCCCACTTTGCCTGGATGAATGATATTTTTATGTGTTATTGGATTTGATTACCTGACATTTTGTTGAGGATGTTTGTATCTATGTTCATCAGGTATATTGGTCTATAGTTCTCTTTCTCTGTCGTATCTTTTTCTGACTTGGGAATTAATGTGATACAGGTTTCATAGAAGGAGTTTGTGAGGTTTTCATTCCTTGCAATTGTTTTTGAATAGCTTGAGAAGAATTGGAATTAGTTCTTTAAATGTCTGATAGAAATTATCAGTAAAGCTATCCAGTCCTGGGCTTTCCCTTGTTGGTTTCTTGTCTTGGTTATTGGTCTCTTTATGTGTTCTATGTCTTCATGATTCAATTTTGGTATATTGTATGTGTCTAGGAATCTATTTCTTCTAGGTTTCCCACTTTGTTGGCATATAGCTCTTCGTAGTAATATCTGATGATTCTTTTTATTTCACTGGTATCTGTTGTTAAATTTCCTTTTTAATCCATGATTTTGTTGGTTTGAGTCTTCTCCCTCTTTTATTTTTTTAGTTAGTTGGGCCAATGTTCTATTGATTTTGTTTATTTTTTAAAACAGCTATTCATTTCACTAATCTTTTTTATTTTTTATTTTTTTAATTTTATTTAATGAATATAAATTTCCAGTGTACAGCTTATGGATTACAATGGCTTCCCCCTCCCATAACTTCCCTCCCACCCGCAACCCTCCCCTCTCCCGCTCCCTCTCCCCTTCCATTCACATCAAGATTCATTTTCAATTCTCTTTATATACAGAAGATCAATTTAGTATAAAGATTTCAACAGTTTGCACCCACATAGAAACACAAAGTGAAACATACTGTTTGAGTACTAGTTATAGCATTAAATCACAATGTACAGCACATTAAGGACAGAGATCCCACATGAGGAGCAAGTGCACAGTGGCTCCTGTTGTTGACCCAACAAATTGACACTAGTTTATGGCGCCAGTAACCACCCTAGGCTGTCATCAGGCAGAGTTAGACAGTAAGAGAGAGAGAGAGTTATAGACAGTGAGAGAGAGAGACAGAGAGAAAGGTCTTTCCTCCATTGGTTCACTCCCCTAATGGCCACTGCAGCTGGTGTTGCGCCGATCTGAAGCCAGGAGCCATGTGCTTCTTCCCAGTCTCCCATGCAGGTGTAGGGACCCAAGCACCTGGGCCATCCTCCACTGTCCTCCCGGGCCACAGCAGAGAGCTGGACTAGAAGAGGAACAACCAGGACTAGTACCCAGTGCCCCAACCAGGACTAGAACCTGGGGTGCCGATGCCACAGGTGGAAGATAAGCCAAGTGAGCCATGGCGCCAGCCATCTTTTGTATTTTTTGTTTCAATTCTCCTTCCCTAACTTTAATTATTTCTTTCCTTCTACTAATTTTGTGATTTTTCTCTTTGACAAAGGAACAGAAATCAATCCCTAGTATCAAGGAAGTCTCTTTAACAAGTAGATCTGGGAAAACTCTTTAATAAGTTCTCTGCATGCAGAAGTATGAAACTAGACCCATACCTTACATGTTATACAAAAATCAACTCAAAAAATAACAAATGCCAAAATCTACCACCCAGTATCATCAAAGTACTAGAGAACATTGGAGAAACTTGGAAGACATTGGCATAGGAAAAGACTTCTTGGAATAGACCCCAGAAGCACAGGAAATCAAAGCCAAAGTTGACAAATGTGATTATATCAAGCTGAGAAGTGTCTTCACTGTGCAAGAAACACTCAACAAAGTGAAAAGGAAACTAAGAGAATGGGAGAAAACATTTGCAAACTATATAACTGATAAAGAATTAACATCCAGAATCTATGAAGAGCTCAAGAAATTCAACAATAACCAAAGAAACTATCTAGCTAAGAAATGGGCAAAGGACTTGGACAGGCATTTTTCAAGAGAGGAAAACTCAAATGGCCAACAGACACTTGAAAAAATGCTCAGGATCATTAGCCATCAGGGAAATGCAAATCAAAAAGCAATGAGTTTTCCCCTCACTCCAGTTAGAATGGCTCTCATGAAGATACAACAAAAAACAAATGTTGACAAGGATGAGGGAAAAAGGTACCCTGGTCCTCTGTTGGTGGGAATGTAAACTGGTGCAGCCACTGTGGAAGAGAGTATGGAGATACTTCAGAAATCTGAATATGGACCTACTATATGACCTAGCCATTGCACTTCTGGGAATTTACCCAAACCAAAGGAAACCAGTGTATGTAAGAGTTATCTATACCCCCATGTTCATTGTAACACAATTCACAATAACTAAGATATGGAATTAACCCAGATTTCCATCATCTCTTGATTGGATAAAGAAATTATGTTGTATGTACACTATGGAGTACTACTCAGCTTTAAAAAATAAAATCCTGCATCTTGCAATAAGATGGACACAATTGGAAACCATTATACTTAGTTAAATAAGTCAGTCCCCAAAAGGCAGATATCACATGTTTTTTCTGATCAAAGGTAACTAATAGAGTTCCTGGGAGGTAATATATTGGAGTGAAATAGACCCTTTGAGATTCAATGATTGTTTACAGGCTTTATCTCTTCCATAGATGATCAGTGTTTTTTGTTCTCTGCATATAATTTTTTTTTTAGCCTTTTACTTAGTGTAGAGTTAACTATACGATCATTAATTAAACTGAAAATAGAACTGATAAAATTAAGAGTGGGAATTGGAGAGGGAGAAGGAAGAAGGATTGGAGCATGGGCAGTAGGGAGTCTGGGGTTGGGGTGTGGAAGTGTCAATATGTTCCTAAATCTTATATATGAAATTCATGAAACTTGTACAACTTATATACAATTTAAAATATGTTGCAATCTACACAAAAAGGCTACACTTCAGTTTAGATGGAGAGACCAATAGGCTATACTTTAAAAATGTACAGAAACATCTTCCAGGCAAAGTTTATTCAATTTAGCACAGTATTCACCATGTTAGTTCTCCATTGCTTCAATAGCTCACTGATGAATTAGAAATAATTTACATATTTGATCTAATTTTTGTATATTTATCAAAACTATAATGTACTACAATATTGTTCTATTGTATCAATTTAGATTTTGTTATATCTTCTAGAGTAGTATCTATTCTTCCTTCACTATGCTATGTTATACTCTTTATGCTCTTAAAATGGACTGTACTGTGCATTTCCTCTAATATGTACTTTAGTTTTGGAGAGAATGCAACGTGCATTTTTGTGATAATAAGAAAGATTATTGGTTGTGGCACAATGGCTAATAAAATATTCTTATACTTTGTAGAATGTGATCTTAATTCTAACAATGTATTTTCACAATCATCTTGTGAGAGAAGTGCTGGTATTATGACATTCAATCCCTGACACATAGTAACTACAGGAACATGTGGTTAGGTTATCCCCTCCATCACTCACGTTGATATTTCATCCCTAACATAAAATAGTAAGAGGTGATACCAGATAAAGCCTTCAACAGTTGTAGAGCCCTCATGAAAGTGTTAGTCTATTCATAGTTGGCTGGGTTAAGAGGCTATTTTTTTTTTTTTGACAGGCAGAGTTAGACAGTGAGAGAGAGAGAGAGACAGAGAGAAAGGTCTTCCTTCCGTTGGTTCACCCTCCAAATGGCCTCTATGGCCGGCGCGCTATGCTGATCAGAAGCCAGGAGCCAGGTGCTTCCTCCTGGTCTCCCATGCGGGTGTAGGGCCCAAGCACTTGGGCCATCCTCCACTGCACTCGTGGGCCACAGCAGAGATCTGGACTGGAAGAGGAGCAACCAGGACAGAACCAGCGCCCTAACTGAGACTAGCACCTGGGGTGCCGGCGCTGCAGGCGGAGGATTAGCCGCGGCGCCAGCCTAAGAGGATATTTTGAGGGTGGGTCTGTTATAAAAGCTATCATATCTCATAATGTGATGCCATATATTTGCCTTGCTGTCTCTACAGAAAGTCCCCACCAGCAAGAAGCCCCTTTTAAGATGCAACCCCTTGATCTTGGGCATCCCAGCCTCAAGAACTATATGAATTTAATAAACTTTATTCCTTTTAAATTCTCAGTCTGGCAGTCATTGAATAAAGATATGCAAGTTATTTTATATCACAAATAAAATTAAGTATTTCTCAACACTTATTTCCAATATAGTGGAACAAGAAGATGTATAATGGAGAGTATGTGGTGTGATGGTTAAGTCGCTGCTTTGACTGCTTGCATCCTGTATTAGAGTGCTTGGTTCAAGTGTCAGCTACCACACTTCTGATCCAGTTTCCTGCTATGGTGCGTCCTTGGAGGTAGCAAACTATGGCTCAAGTACTGGGGTTCCTGTTACCCAAAGGGAGAACTTGGTTGAGTGCCAAGTTCCCAGCTTTGGCCCAGCACAGACCTGAATATTGTGGGCATTTGGGAGTATACCAATGTATAGGACAGCTGTCTGCCTGTCTGTCTGTTTCTCTGTCTTTCAAATCAAATGAAAATTAGTTTAAAAATTATGATAAAGGAAGCCATTCACTATTTTACATGTGAGTCATATAAAACCCATTTGCTTCAGTTAAAGGCAGTAACTCCTATGAAATTATAGCAGCTATTCATTCCTGGTTTGGAGAAGGTGGAAGGCTTTGTAGATGGCTTTGTCTTAGGATTAACCTAAGCATCTCAGCCTCTCTGGATTCTGCTAACCAGAACTTTAGAGGTGTTCTGTTAACACAGTAGGAATTTGCCCTTCAGTGCCATGTAGAAAATTTGATTTAAATGAATTTCGCATTAATTGATCGTGAAACAGTGCCTCAAGAAAAATAATGACACGAAGTAAAGGAGTAGCCAGAAATTCTATGATTGTCAGAATTTAACTAGTCAGTATTTTGTGCCTTTATACATGGTAATTTTCATTTTTTATTGGTATAGGGTAAATAATTATTAAAGTTTGCTTCACTTTCCAATTGAAATGACAATTGTAATGATTTCCATTTTTTTTAAAAGTCCCTTATTCTAGAAACTCGAGAAGTTTGGATTTTCAGAGTTGTACTATTTTGACAGTCTTTTGACATTTGCTAAATTATAGAAACACAAAATATTTCACTTGAGATAACTGGATTTTAATTTTGTCCCAGCACTTAATCTATATCACAGAAATTTGAATGATTAACTACTTAGAATAAATCCCAATTTACTTATTCTGTATGTGTATGTATATATGTGTGAGTTTGTATTTATGTGTGTGCATATATATATATATATATATATTTAAAAAGTTACCTGAAGAAAACTTAATTATATAAATGATTATGTGATTTACAGATGGAACATGAAGTATATGTGACTAATAAGTTGAATAAGATATAGTAACAGTTTTTTGACATCTAAAGAAATAATATAATTTGACTTGTTAACTAATTTAAATCTCAATACTAATCCATTTACTTGAATGGAGGATTGAAGGAGATAAATTTCAAAATATTTGTCCTTTCACCCAAAAGGTATCTTGAACACTTTTAACATCTTTGGAGATATATAGATAGGAATGACATTATAATAGGGAAATAACTTATTCTTATATGTAACACTATGGGAAACTTCAGTTTCTTATATATAGAAACTGGAGATACTATAATGTGAAAGAAGTTTAAGCACAAATTCCACATAACCTCTGTGAACCACATCTTCTATAATATCTTCTTAAACATTAAATGACTTGCATGAGCACATTTGCAGAAAATGAAAAAGTTTCATGACTGTTAAGTGTGAAGTGATAGGAAGAAGATAGTAGAGACCTGAGTGAGAAAGAAAATTCCACAGGCTGTGACAATTAGGAAGAGAATGGTCCCTGAAGTGGGAACTGCCCTAATGATCTTCCCAAGAATATACATCAATCTAAGGGAATTAAGTCAATGTAATAAAAAATAGTAATAAAAGAATTGACATTTTTCCTACTTTACAGATTGTCATGAATTCATAGGAAATCTATTATTATCTCACATAGGTTGGGAGAAAGACAATACTTGTCCGAGTGAACAAATTGATTAAGGAACAGAGAAATGCCCTTGAGAACCTTTAAATATCATAGAGGCAAATGCGTAGATGATAAGCTTTGCTTTTATCTGAAAGCAGCTATGACTACTGCGGATAACAGACAGAATCTTTGACTCAGTGTAATTCTGTGTGCCTATCAAAGGCTTGGAACAAATTCATGAGAGCTCAGGTGCAGCAATATTTAGATAAACTGTAAAGTGGAAAAAGGAATTAAAAACTCTTTGACTTCCACTTTTGCCCAAGATGAACTAAGAAGGAAAATCTCTGCCATCTTATTGGAAATAAATTCCAAAACACCAATATAAAATGCAATGAAACAATTCATGAAAGATCTGGAGGAGTAGGTGCTTGGAACATCCTATACTCTAGCCCCTGGTTGGAATTCTGACTCCTCTGCTCCTGTTTCTAGCTTCCTCCTAATGTAAATCCTCAAAGGCAGCTGGTGATATCTCAAGTACTTCAGACCCTTTCATCTACATGGGACACCTGGATTCTAGTTTTGGCTTGGTCCAGCCCAGCTGTTGGAGGAATTAAGAGAATGAACCTGTACATCTCTTGGTCTCTCTCTCTCTCTCTCTCTCTCTCTCTCTCTCTTATATCTTTGCCTTCAGATAAAAATTTTAAAGTAACAATTAAAAAAATCCATTGGAAATTGAAAAGAAATAGCACGGATCCCTGAGACACATGTGCCATCTCTACCTTGCAGCCTCTTGAGAGAAGATAAACTCAGGGAGGAGTATTTGATGCCCTGAAAAGAGAACACAGAGCTAAGATTCTGGTAAAAACAGAGACTGAACTTTGTAGACAGCAGAAGATGGAAGAGGAGACAACTGCAAGAATGAAGAGACTCAGAGGTCTGAACAGGATCTTCTGAAAGTATTTGATGAGTGTTGATCAGTGCATGTGATTGAGAAAACTACTGAACTAGGGGAAGAAGGACCTGAAAGTATCAGGGATGACAGTATTCGTGATCTATTAGTGTCTATTTCTATTAAGAGTGTCTACCACCATTAGCCACACTGAACAACCTCGTGCTCCAGAAGACTTTGTGGAGAGCAGATGCAGTTATGCAGTAGGGTGGACTTCACAGTACTAGAGAATAATTAGCCCTAGGCTGACACACTGCTTCAGCTTAGTCTAATGAATCAAAATACCAGTATCTGAAAGAATTAAACCATTTCCAAATAACTACATCCCAGCACAAATCCCAAGAATATTTTTAGGAATAGAAAATATCTGGAAAATCAGCATGATAAAAATTATGTTATGAAAACATGAGGCTTCCAAGAAGTGGGAGTAAGATCACTACTGAGACAAATTAAATATATCTGTTGGAGTTGACAAAGATGTTAGTATTACTAATGAAAGATACTAAACCAGTTATCACAAATGTCTTCCATCTCTAGTTTGATGTCCATTGTATCATGATCTTGGAAGTCATAATTTCCATCTTTACAACAAGAAAGAAGCCTAAACAAATTGATTATACATGAATTTTCATGAGCCTCACAGACTGTTAAAGTAACAAGGTAAACTGCCACTCACATTTCTGGAGAGTCCAACAACTATAGAGTCATACCTAAGATCATCTACCCTTGAGCAGGAGCCAGTGAATCAATAAAATATAGGACAATTAAATATCTTTCACAAATTCCTGGAAGTTGATGCTGAAGTAGCTTATGAGTGAACACCACTTGGATGCTACAGTCTCAGCAGGCCACCATATTCCCATGGATTTTTACCTGCAAGCCAAACACAGTTCATTACAGTAAAAAGCCTGGCTCTCGAGGCTTCAGGGGAAAGGAACCACCTTGTAATATGACTGGGGAGTTCTCCAAAACAAAAGTTTCCTCCCCATGGAGAAAACTTAATCAGAGCCTAATGTCTACAGAACAAGGCATTCATCTGTCTCTAATCCCTGCAGGCCTGGTGCTCTCACATTTTTGAAGGTCACAACCTAGGGACAATAACTCTTAGAATTGAGACCTAAATATAAGATTATAGAATGCCTCACCACTCTACACCTAAAATCATGTCTAGGGAGTGCAGGTGTAATAATTAGTAAGTTTCATAAAAATGCAAAATTATATCACATGGAGATATTCATCCATACAAAGAAAGCAAAATATTCAAAATAATGACTACTTAGAAGTTTTTTATTATTTAAACTGAAATTTTAAACAAAAACAGCAATCATGGAGTGTGTCATTTATAATATGCAAAAAGTGAAAGATAACATTTCAGATATACGGGTGGGAGAAACGGAAATATACTGTTTAAAAATATGTTTAGTATAGGTAATTTATGTTATCACTTAAAGCAAGACTGGTAAGTCCAATTTGAACAGTATAATATAAAACAGTAATAACTAAAATATTAAAGAGGTGAAGGTAATATGCTAACAAAGGAAATATATAAAAATTAAAAATTGAGTCCAAAAGAAGGCAAAAAAGGACAAAATGGAAATTAAAGGCAAAGGATATAAAATGCATAAGAAGATACATTTTACTCTAGGCATATTAATAATCACATTAATGCTATAAATGGCTAATTGAAAGATTAAGATCATTGGATCAGATCAAAGCTCCAAGCCAAACTGTATGATGTTTACAAAAAATACATTTGAAAAATGAACAGCAAATAAGTTACAAATAGACTATGAGAAAGATATACACCATAATAAACCTAACTAAAAGGAAACATGGATATTATATTAACATCAGATAAGGTATATGGTAGAATAATGAATATTGTTAAAAACAAAGAAGTTATCTTGGAACCATAAAAGAGGTTGATTATTTAAGAGAGATTTTAAGGAAGCAGAGATTTACATAATTAATAATGAGACTCAAAATAAAATTTAGAAATTAAAAAGAAATATTCAAAGTTGAAATTTTAATACCATATATATAAAAATCAATAAAAATATAGACTACTTTTTTTTAACATTATCAATCAAATTGACCTAATTTGTATTTCTGGAATACTGCATGAAACAATGTTTCAATTGCACATGGGATATTCACCAAGGTAAGTCATAAAGTTTAAAAAATATTTGTTTGAAAGGCAGAGCTGCAGAGGGAGTGTGAGAGACAAGGAGATAGTACCAATATGTGAATAAGAAAATTGTTGGAGCCCGAGTTTTCTCTGATTTTAGGTAAAACTTAATAGAAAAATGTGTCATTGTAGTTATATGCCCAAGTTATGTTTGTTTGTGTAGTCAATGCTGTGAAAAAGGAAGGAGCAACGACAAGTAGCCAACAAAAATACATTACTTGAGTCTAAGAGTTAGAACTATTCAGAGAAGATGGAATAATTAATGTTGTCTAAAGTCCACCAGTTCAAGAAGAAGATGAGATTTGAAATAAATATTAGAAATTCCTGTTTGTTTTTCTGAAAGATTATTTATTTATTTATTTATTTGAGAGGTAGAGTTACAGACAGAGAGAGGGAGACAGAGAGAAAGGTTTTCTATCCATTGGTTCAATCCCCAATTGGCTGCAATGGTTGGAGCTGAGCTGATCTGAAGCCAGGAGCCAGAAGTTTCTCTCGGGTCTCCCATGTGAGTGCAGGGACTCAAGCACTTGGAACATCTTCCATTGCTTTCTCAGGCCATCAACAGAGAACTGGACCAGAAGAGGAGCAGCCAGGACTTGAACCTGTGTCCATATGGGTTGCTGGTGCTGCAGGCAGAGGCTTAGCCTACTATGCCACAGTGCCTGCCCCAATATTTAGAACTTTTACAAACTGGATACTTAAAGGATGCAGACTAGATAAATTAACAAAAGAAAAACTCAAGGTATTAATTTAGCTTTTTCAGGGTACACTGACTTGACAGGTCATATATTTTTTCATTTTTTTTTCTTTTTCTTTTTCTTTTTTCTTTTTTTTTAACTTTTATTTAATGAATATAAATTCCAAAGTACAGCTTTTGGGTTACAATGGTGCCCCCCCCCACATAACTTCCCACTTCCCTCCCACCTGCAACCCTCCCCTTTCCCTCTCCCTCTCCCCTTCCATTCACAATAAGATTCATTTTCAATTCTCTTTATATACAGAAAATCAGTTTAGTATATATTAAGTAAAGATTTCAACAGTTTGCACCCACATAGAAACACAAAGTGAAAAATACTGTTTAAGTACTAGTTATAGCATTAAATCACAATGTACAGCACATTAAGGACAGAGATCCTACATGAGGAGTAAGGGCACAGTGACTCCTGTTGTTGACGTAACAAATTGACACTCTTCTTTATGGCATCAGTAATCAATCACCCTAGGCTCTTGTCATGAGTTGCCAAAGCTATGGAAGCCTTTTGAGTTCTCCAACTCTGATCATATTTAGACAAGATCATAGTCAAAGTGGAAGTTCTCTCCTCCCTTCAGAGAAAGGTACCTCCTTCTTTGATGACCTGTTCTTTCCATTGGGATCTCACTCGCAGAGACCTTTCTTTTTTTTTTTTTTTTTTTGCCAGAGTGTCTTGGTTTTCCATGCCTGAAATACTCTGATAGGCTTTTCAGCTGGATCTGAATGCCTTAAGGGCTGAACTGACGCCAGAGTGCTGTTTAGGACATCTGCCATTCTATGAGTCTGCTGTGTATCCTGCTTCCCATGCTGGATCATTCTCTCCCTTTTTTATTCTATCGGTTAGTGTTTTCAGACACTAGTCTTGTTTATGTGATCCCTTTGACTCTTAGTCCTATCATTATGATCAATTGTGAACAGAAATTGATCACTTGGACTAGTGAGATGGCATTGGTACATGCCATCTTGATGGTATTGAATTGGAATCCCCTGGTATGTTTCTAACTCTACTGTTTGGGGCAAGTCAGCTTGAGTATGTCCCAAATTGTACATCTCTTCCCTCTCTTATCCCCACTCTTATACTTAACAGGGATCACTTTTCAGTTAAGTTTCAACACTTAAGAATAACTGTGTGTTAATTACAGAATTCAACAAATAGTATTAAGTAGAACAAAAAAAAATACTAGGAGGGAGAAAGTATTAAGTTGTTCATCAACAGTCAGGGCAAGAGCTGATCAAGTCACCATTTCTCATAGTGTCCATTTCACTTCAACAGGTTTCCTTTTTGGTGCTTGGTTAGTTGTCACTGAACAGGAAGAACATATGATATTTAACCCTTTGGGACTGGCTTATTTCACTCAGCATGATGTTTTTCAGATTCCTCCATTTTGTTGAAAATGACAGGATTTCATTGTTTTTGACTGCTGTATAGTATTCTATAGAGTACATATCCCATAATTTCTTTATCCAGACTACTGTTGATGGGCATTTAGGTTGATTCCAGGTCTTAGCTATTGTGAATTGAGCTGCAATAAACATTAAGGTGCAGACTGCTTTTTGTTTGCCAATTTAATTTCCTTTGGGTAAATTCCAAGGAGTGGGATAGCTAGGTTGAATGGTAGGGTTATATTCAGGTTTCTGAGGAATCTCCAGACTGACTTCCATAGTGGCTTTACCAGTTTACATTCCCACCAACAGTGGATTAGTGTCCCTTTTCCCCCACATCCTCACCAGCATCTGTTGTTGGTAGATTTCTGAATGTGAGCCATTCTCTCTGGGGTGAGGTGAAACCTCATTGTGGTTTTGATTTGCATTTCCCTGATTGCTAGTGATCTTGAACATTTTTTCATGTGCCTGTTGGCCATTTTGATTTTTTTGACAGGCAGAGTGGACAGTGAAAGAGAGAGACAGAGAGAAAGGTCTTCCTTTTGCCGTTGGTTCACCCTCCATTGACTGCCGTGGCTGGCGCACTGTGGCCAGTGCACCACACTGATCCAAAGCCAGGAGCCAGGTGCTTCTCCTGGTCTCCCATGCGGGTGCAGGGCCCAAGGACTTGGGCCATCCTCCACTGCACTCCGGGGCCATAGTAGAGAGCTGGCCTGGAAGAGGGGCAACCGGGACAGAATGTGGCGCCCCGACCGGGACTAGAACCCGGTATGCCGGCACCACAGGTGGAAGATTAGCCTATTGAGCTGCGGCGCCGGCCGACAGGTCATATATTAAAAGGAGACAGAAATAGTATTTTTACTGTAATGTTTACAAGAGAACATTTTCAAATTTTGTCAAAAATTTGATTATATAATCACTTGTGTCAGGAAGCCACAACTTTTCTGCATTCTTTCTTATATATAAAAGAAACTATTTTTATACACATTCAGATGTGTATAACAAAAATCATTGAGAAGATATGAAAAGACTCAGTGCTTGTTAAGGGCATTTGTTAAGATTCTTGGACTATGTTATTTAAAATTTGAACTTTGCCCTTGAGAGGCATGTTTTTGGAATTTTGCCTCCAGAGGGAGAACATAGCCTAATTTTTCTACATATTCTCAAGGACAGCAGTGATACTACTAATAAAATATATATCAATATGTGATATTATGAATGTTACATGTAGATTGTGAGTACAGAATGTATGAAGGAAATTGTACAATATTGACACAAAGAGCAGCATCAAATTAAATGTCCTGATTGAACAATTCCATAAAATCAAAGCTGTCAGATTAAATACATTGTCCAATAAATGCAAAATTTACACACTATACATAATGTAGCAAATAAATTTTGTCCATATCTTTTACAGTTAATAGAGCTATCAGTTTACATTTGTGACACAGTATTATACAAAGTACATAAAAAAAGACATGACCATACATTTGATGATCAATCTGAGAGAAAAAGTTGCCCCTTCTATAGATTTCATTTTTTCTGAATATCATATTTATTCTTTTATATTTATTTTCACATCAGAATATATTGGATATTTTGTTCATCTGGAATACCAAATATGTTACCAAAATGTTTTGATTTGCAGTTTTTTTTTTTACTTTTTTAATTTTTTTTTTTATTTTTGACTAGCAGAATGGACAGTGAGAGAGAGAGACAGAGAGAAAGGTCTTCCTTTGTCATTGGTTCACCTTCCAATGGCTGCCGTGGCTGGCGCGCTGTGGCCGGTGCACCACGTTGATCTGAAGCCAGGAGCCAGGTGCTTCTCCTGGTCTCCCATGGGGTACAGGGCCCAAGGACTTGGGCCATCCTCCACTGCACTCCCTGGCCATAGCAGAGAGCTGGCCTGGAAAAGGGGCAACCGGGATAGAATTCGGCGCCCCAACCGGGACTAGAACCCGGGGTGCCAGCGCCGCAAGGCAGAGGATTAGCCTGTTGAGCCACGGCGCCGGCCTATGCAGTTAAGTATTAATGGTTAGCATTTTGATATCCAAGTCTTATTCAGTGTTGCTTTGCAAAGTACACTGTTCTACCTCAAGAACTGCTCCAAGTACTTTATTTTCCTAGGCAGCTAGAATAATACAACTGAGTCAAAATTGATGTGTTTGAAAAATGTTAGAAATTTTTTAACATGAAAAAATATAGAGGTAATTTGTTTTGGGCCAAGCCTAAGAAAAACATTTTTAATCAAAACCCCAATTTCTCTTGTGATAATTTTAAAAAGATTTATTTATTTGAAAGGCAGAGTTAGAGAGAGAGAAACAGAGGTCTTCCATCTGCTGGTTTACCCTCCAAATTGCTGTATCAGTCAGGGCTGGGCCAACCTGAAGCCAGGAGCTTCTTCCCTCCCAAGTGGATGCCAGGGCCCAAGGAAATGGGTCATGTTCCATTGCTTTCCCAGGCTCATTAGCAGGGAATTGGATCAGAAGGGAAGCAGCCGGGATTCAAACTGGCACCCATGTTGAATGCAGGCACTGAGGACCATGGCTTAACCTACTACACCACAACACCAGCCCCATCATCTCATAATTTCTACCCACTAGTCCAAGTTTTCTTTTTTGGAGCCCTATGTTAGTCAATAAAGTTTCAAGTTACCCTTTATATGATAATAACAAGAAAAGAAAAAGAGAAAAAAAAAAACCCTGGCATTTCGGGATAAATAAGATGAACTGTGTTACACAGGAAATTGGCTATTAATACCAAATAATAAAGCAATACGCCAATCAAATTTGAAGTTAATCTATTTTGGACAGCCTGACCTATAACTATCCTTCATGTGTTTCTTTTTATCTTTGCCTGTGATATAAAACAAAGGATGGGGGAAAATATTTGCCTTCTCCCATTACTGATTTTGGTTGCATTTACTCTTTGATTTTTAACTAAATAAATAATGTGACTCGATCCCCCAAAAGACCTCCAAATCCTGTCATTAATGTATTATGTTCAGTAATGAGCTTCTAAACTTTTTTAAACTTTTTAAAATTTTTTTTTTTTTATTTTATGTTTTTTTGACAGGCAGAGTGGACAGTAGAGGGAGACAGAGAGAAAGGTCTTCCTTTTTGCCGTTGGTTCACCCTCCAATGGCCGCCGTGGTAGGTGCGCTGCCAGCGCACTGTGCTGTTCCGATGGCAGGAGCCAGGTTCTTCTCCTGGTCTCCCATGGGGTGCAGGGCCCAAGCACTTGGGCCATCCTCCACTGCACTCCCTGGCCACAGCAGAGAGCTGGCCTGGAAGAGGAGCAACCGGGACAGGATCGGTGCCCCGACCGGGACTAGAACCCAGTGTGCTGGCACCGCAAGGTGGAGGATTAGCCTACTGAGCCGCGGCACCGGCCAGTAATGAGCTTTTAAATACCATCCTTCACAACAGCCCTGAAAGCTGAACCATGGAAAGGAACCATGGACTTGCTAGGTTAGGATATTATTCTGTTTCTCACCTAATTAATGGAGACTCGCTGGGATTAACTTAGGAAATGAAATACTAATTTCGGCAAAACCGAAATCAAAGGGTGCCCAAACAAAAAAAGTTATTAATCTGGAGACAATTGTTGGGTTTCGTTTCTGGTATTGTAAACTTTCAGTTTAATTTGATAGTAAAAATAAATAAATACAATTTTAAAAGAAGGGCTTAGGTTTTTAACTTCTTACCTACTTGACTGTGAATGTGATCTGCTCCAGAGAATGGGAGTAAATCAGTCACTAGAGCATAAAGAGTATAAGCTTAATCTCTTTGCAGCTAAGCAAGAGGTAAGGGAATGCACTGCCTTCTCATATGAAAATTTCTTCAAATGAGAGGTAGATTAGAGTGATTCACACAAAATGAATATGAATTTTCTTTCTTGTTGCATAAAAAAGTCTTTTTTCTACCATTCATACAAACTATAGACCTCAACTGATTTTTCAGAAGTATCCAGACAATGTATTTCCCAGTTTTCTTATCATTTAACAGTTTATCCAAAGATCTACTTACTGGTCCTCATAAACATTAGCACTGATAATGAATATGAATTTAAAATTTTGATATAAACTACATAAAATTAGAAGACCAAATTTCATTACCCTGATCACTGCATTTCTATTGATGCAATTTGTATACACCTTTGTTTCAGCTAAGTCAACTTTTATTTGTTTACTTAACTAAGCTATAAATACTCTTTAAATATAGTATGTTGATAAGTGAACCCATTCCACATGTCAACAGTTACTTTGTTGAGTTGCTTTGACCAAAATTTACAGTTATATTTAGCCCCTTTATCTAAATTATTCATATGATTTTTCAAAGTTAGAATATGGTATAAAAAGTAATCAAAAAATAAAAAGCAAAACACCTAATACAGGGGAAGCAGCAGTACAAAAGAGATCAGTCATCAAACATGTGATATTTGTTTAGTATTAAGGAATGAATTTATTCATTAAATGAATGAAGTTTGTGGCTGCTAATTAGGAAAGAAATACAGAAACAGTATTTCTAACTTGAACTGTGCAACGTGTATTTCACATTGATTAGGCATTTGAACAGTCAGGAAATATACAAGCATATTTTAGCAATGCTACACCGAAGAAGCAGTTCCTTCTACACAGAAAATACTTTCCACTAATCACAGACAGAAGCTTTGAAGGTGACAAATGTGACCTCATAAAAATTCACCATAAAGATAAAATTTACATCAAATGATAAACTGGGCACAACAGTGTCCCTTTATCTATGGGCTCACTTTCCATGGTTTCAATTATCCATGTTCAGACCATGATCTGAAAATGTTAAATGGGAAATTTCAGAAATAAGCAATTCAGAAGTTTTAAATTTCACACTGCTATGGTGATGCAATCTCATGCTGTCCTCTGCCTTCGTGCTGCAACTTGCCCAGGGCTGAATTGCCCGTTTGTTCAATGCATCTGTGCTGTTTACACCACATGCACTTTAGTCACTTACTAGCTGTCTCAGTTATCAGATCAACTGTCATGGTATCTCTGCCTGTATTCACTGAGCCCACATTTTACTGGATAATGGTCCCAACGTGTGACATAAATGCTGGAAGTATTATTAGATCATGGTGTAATTTTTTTTTACTTTATTATTAATTATTATGCCTAATTTATAAATTTTATCCTAGTTATTATAGGAGAAAACAAGGTACAAATATATTTGGGGTTTGCATGATCATGGTTTCAGTCATCCACTGGAGGCTCTTGGAATCTATTCCCTTCAGATACATGTATTCATCAGATAATAGTATGTGAACTATTTTACAAATGATTATACAAGCAATTCCATTTTATATTTTATAAACAATTCTAAAAATGAACAAAAGAATCAATAAAATAAATATGTATTATGTATAATATACTACATAAAATGCTTAAAGTCAATGAAGTTCAAAAGACATTTAAATTACAATAGATATAACTTAAAATATTTCATCCTATCAGATTGGCAAGGTTAATGACAACAATTAGCATTCTTAAGGATATAGAAACTGTTATCCTCATACATTATACATAATAGACCAATATAAAAGTTGGTACATGTTCTCTAGTTTTTAATAGAAATGAAATAATGTAAAATACCATCAAAACTGTATTAGTCAAATAAATCTTTTTATGTCTAAAAGGCAGAATATCAAGTACCTGTTGAACCAGGATAAAAATATGCCTTTAATATTGGTTTGGTCGTGTGCTACACACACACGTATTGAATTAATTGGGCTTAGAGAAACATTTTAAGACAATTTGATTTTTCAACAGAATGTCCCTGGAAAGTAACACATGCTGTATTTTTTCTGGCAATTTTTTTATATTAATGATCACATGGAACAGTTTCATAGATCCTTTCTATTATACATTTTATAGCTATTCTCTCAGCTTGGATTCCTAGGTCTACCTTAAGGCAGATTGACTCTTGTTGTTAAAGGTGTATTCAGACAGTAGGGTCTTCTGTGCATTGAAAGAACAGAGTGCTTCTTTCAGAAAGTGATCTTGGAAGTCCTCAGAGTTTGGGGATATTTCAGCTGAATGTCTGATGCAAACAAGAGTTCCTAGAAGTTTCTCATTTTGTGTCCAACTACTGGATTTCAGTCATTCACCCTGTGTATACACACACACTTGTGTGCACATGCACACAGTGATAGGAAAAAATGCCCTATCATTTTGCTCATGGTTTTTCAAGATATTCCATGCTCGGCATCCCTGTGAGGTGCTCACACAAGGCACAGATGAGTTTGCTCTGTGTTGAATCAACAAGCATCTGAAATGAGAAGTTCGCATGGGGGTGTGATTAGGACAGATCTGCCAAACCTTTTTGTTTTTTTAGATGTATTTATAAGTCAGAGTTACACAGAGAGAGAAGGAGAGGCACAAAGAGAAAGAAAGAGGTCTTCCATCTGCTGGGTCACTCCCCAGTTGGCCGCAATGGCGGGAGCTGCAGCGATCCAAAGCCGGGACTCAGGAGTTTTTCTGGGTCTCCCACACGGGTGCAGGAGCCCAAGGACTTGGGCCATCTTTTACTGCTTTCTCAGGCCATAACAGAGGTCTGGATCGGAAGTGGAACAGCGTCCATATGGGATGCCGGCACTGCAGGTGGGGGCTTTATCCACTATGCCACAGCAAGGGCACCAAACCTTGTTTTACTTACATTCTATGGCACCCTCCCCCCACCAACCACACACAGCACTTAACCCTTAAAATACAACAAAGTGTTTTAATTCCATGTGGAATTACATAGGGTTAATGTTATGCTGTGGGAAATTAAACTCAACTTTTTAAGTTTGGGTGGTAACATTGAGACTTTCATAACCGCAGAAGTCCTGACATAGGAACATCAAGAAAACATGATAGCAATTTTTGTGAATTATTACAGAATCTACCAAAGGAAAAAAAAAAAAAGCCATCCTTTCCTCAAGTGACTTTCGTAAAACGGGCTCACTGCACAAGAACACAAGTGTGATGATAGCTGTATCTGTCAGTCCATATGGTCAATTTACCCAGGTAAATAATTAATGAAGGCTTGTCTGTCGCATCAGCCACAAAATACCAATATCAGATAACTTATTTGGATCATTTGAGAAACTAGGAAATGAAGCCAGTATTTGGCCTAATTTTCTTTTGTTCATGAATTTTTATACTTTTTTCAGCAATGTTTAACATTTGTTCCTTAAACGTGGCAAAGAAATAATATTCTTAGCCCAAAGAAACTATTGGGGGTGAAATCATTATGTTTTCCTTCTAATTCTTTGTGATTACTTCTCTGTGATGACTAGATTAGACCCAACAGAGTGGGTGCACTGCTCATTTCTATGGTGTCTGGTGCTCCAACTCCTTTCTATCAATACTCTCTTGCTCAAGAAGTGAAAAACACAGGCAGACCTCTTTGTTGTCCTCTGAAAACACCAAGCATGATTCTGTTCTGTACTCTGACCTTGTAGTTTCTCTTTTCTCAGAATGTGCTACCCTAGGATATTGACCTGTTCTTTCTCTGCTTTACTTAGGTTCCTGGCCATATAGCTCTTCCTTGGGATGTCTTCTCAAACTCCCTATCAAACTAGCACTTTCTCATCTGCTTTTTCTTCGTGCCACTTAAGGCTAACTGATATTAAACAGCTATATGTTGGTGCTTGTTACACCCTCTAGAATTAAGCTCTAAGAATGTTCATCCATGTAGTCTTTGCCTTCCCAAAATTCCTGTATTTATTGCAGGGAATCAATAAACATCCATTCAAGGAGCTAGCAGGTGTTCAATAAGTATGGAAAAAATTACTGAAAGAACAATGAAGTGGGACCCAGATGCCCTGAGGATGTCTTACAGCCATTCTGACATCCGTTTCTCCATCTGTAAGCGAGGGGTACACTAAACTACTTGCAAATACTTTATTATAATTGTGTATCTATTATAATATGTAATTATGTAAAACGCACACATGCAAGTGATTACCATGCAGGGAATGGAACTTAAAAGAGTAAAGATTTGGTTTGTTCAGAAAACCAAATAAACTGCTTTCCAAAGAGGAGTCATTAGAACTTTTGAATATTTCATTAAATATTGTAGCTTATTTGAAGCTTTAGCTGTAGGTATGGTATAATGTATTTCTAGTTCCACATGTATTTTCCTATGAAAAATTATTGCTGTAAACTGCTTTGGGGACTTTTGCATTTTGCCTAGCAGTTAAAGAGGTCCATGTCTCTTATCAGATAGGCTATATTTCATTCCCAGCTATATTCCTGTCTCCAGCTTCCTGCTAATATAAAGCTTTGGAGGAATCTGTAATTGTTTAAGCGAGTGGGCTCCTGTCACCCACGTGGCTAATTCAGACTGTGTTCATGGCTCCCATCTTCGGCTGTTGGCTCTAACCAAGGTCCTTGTAGGTGTTTGAGGAGTTAACCAGCACATGGGAAAACACTCTCTTTTTTTCTACCTCTCAGCAAATACATTTTAAAAAGATTTCAGCCTGTGTTTCAGGCAACTTACAAGAAGAATTTTAATTTTATTTTAGAATAAAAATTTTATAAACAACCTGTACTTTCTTGGCACTTTCTAGCCCCCTTGAGGTTTCAACATTAATCAATTTCTGATCTTAGCTTCACCAAGCAGGAATCTGAGTGTTGATCCCTGCCATGTCAAACATCAGAAAATATGTCAGCTTCTAAAGGTTTTATGAAGGTTCCCTCCATGTGCCTAATCCCAAATCAGACCTCAACATTTTTCCTGTCACATGAGGATGGATGAAATCCACATTATACCACCAAGTCTCATCAAAGCAATTCTCAGCAGGATCTCCCACAAACTTAATTTCCCTAAAGCCTGGAAGAAGGCTTAACTGTACCTGAATGGAGTAGAGTGGGAGCAGATTATTTGAGGTTGAGATAATTACTATCTCACACAGATTTCTACCACCTTCATTTCAAGCAAAGGAATGCTTTTCAATTGTTTATGCAATTTTAAAAGGTTAGTAATATACTGCAGCAGGAAAAGTCCCTTCTTTGTATGTGTAGTCTTCCTAGATCACTGAGTGAAAAACAGACTATTTTCATATTCTTTACAGTAAGCAAATTAAATTTTCAGAGTATGTTAACAATGGGTTTTCAGAATTAGTTCAGTTAAGTAATTATATTTTTAAAGATTTAAATATTCATATTTAAAATATGAATATTAAATTAATATCAATAATTGCATAGCAAACTATATGAAGCAAGCAGTTGCTTTGAATAATTATTTTTTTTATTTTGCTTGACTGTCTTGGCTAGGTCCTTCTCACTATTGTGACCATAAGACTTTGAAATGATATGATAAGTGTGACTGGGGTCTTCTCTAAGGCTTCTTCATTCACTTAAACGGCTCTTAGGAAAGGAACAGATAGGGTGACACAGGTTATTAGTCTTTCTGATTCCTTTTGTGTGTGTCTTTGTTCCATCCGCATTTTCACTTTCTCTCTCTCTTTCTCTCAGGTCATCTATTCAAGTGGTCTCCATAGATTTCATTCAATATGGCAGCCATTGGACAAGTAAATTTCTGGCTCATGTCTGAAAACTCAGGATGAATGTCTCAAGACAGAAAGCAAGATTTAAGATGAATGACATTTGGGATAACTAGCATCTAACCTAGACCAAGTCTGATAGGATCACTACACTATACCTTGGGTCCAGCTTACCCCATGTTTTCAGGTTTCATCTTTGTTCAGATGGCAAAATTCTTCAACTGTTGAGATTCACTGGACTTCTACCAGGTGTTTTGCTAGGATGACACATGACAGGAACTTGGTATACACTTGAAAATTAACAGGAGAATGTCTGTATTATTAAATCCTGGTAAGTTGTGTGTTTCTAGTAATCCATCCATCTCAATTAAGTTGTTAAATTTATTGATATCCTATTTTCATAGTAGTATTTTATTTCTGTATAGTGGTATAATTTCTACTCTTTAGTTTCTGGTTTTGCTTGTCTGACTCTTCTCTCTTAATATAGCTAAATATTTGTCAATTTTTGTTATCTTTTTGAAGAATCAACACTTTACTGATTTTTTCCAGTTTTTTTTCTGATCTCTATTTTGTTCTTATGACAGTGGACATCGATAATAAAAGAATAGAGACAGAAAAAAATTGGGTCTACGTTTGCCCCACTGCTAAAATGCCATGGTTTCAGGGAATTTTTAGACTATGCCTTTCATTTTATGACATGCATTTCCTCATTTTTCAAGTCCAGCCTTATAGTTTCCAGTTAGTTTTATCAGTACCATTTTCTCTACCTCCTATAGTAGAAACCCAATGTATATTTGCAACATGATTGGCTGTATTGTTACAATATTCTTTTTTATCCTGGGGGATGCTGACTTTCTGATTAATTCTAATGGCACATATTAATGGTTATTTTATATGCTGGAAAATTCAATGGATTGCAGCAAAGGCATAGTTTTTCTGAGTTTCCAAGTGCCCACCAATATATTATCGCACAGATCAGTTCCAGTACCCTGAAAATTCCCCTGGTAATCTCTTTTCTTCATACTCCTGGAAATAACTGGGCTCCATTTCATCCATACAATTTTGCCTTTTATACTATTTCAAATAAATAGAGTCAGAGTAACTTTTTGATCTCAATTCTTTCATATTAGAAATAGCATTTAAAATCTCCCATGGTGCAGCATAAACTAATAACCCATTCTGCATAAATTAATAACCCATTCTTTTTATTCCTAAATAGAACTCCATTTTATAGATGTAGCACAGATGTTTAATATCTATCCATTTATTGAACGACATTCTTGGTTTCTTTAGTTTTAGGCAATTATGAATCAGACTGCTATAAACATTATATACATTTTTGTGTATATAATTTTTTCAATTAGTTGAACAATTACCTAGTTATAAAATTCTAGGTCACCTATTAAGATTCTTTTTATCTTTGAAAATAAAAAGTCAAACTATTTTATGCACAACATTTGCCTCAATTTGCAATTTGCATTTTCATGACATTTTCTGTCATTTTCCATCCTTTCCAACACTTGACATTTTCAGATTTTGAATTTCCACCATGCTAACAACTGTACAATGGTATCCCATTGTTGCTCTAATTTTCAATTTCTTAATGACATACATTGTTGAGCATCTTTTAATATGCTTATTTGTCTTATACTATGCTTATTTGTCATATATCTATCATCTTTGATGAGGTGTTCATTCTGACATTTTGCCCTTTTTAAAATTTGGACTGCTATTCTTGCTGAATTTAAAGACTTCTTTATTTATTATCAGTACAAGTCAAGAACTATTTCTTGAAAATATTGTAGTCATTAAATTTCTATTTGAGCTTTGTCAAAAATCAGTTAATTGTGTTTATTTGGGTCTGTTTCTAGATTTAACAAATAGAACATTGTTTCCTTGATTCTGATTTCATAGTTGGGTTTTAGAAATGTCAAACTATAAAACATTGCCACTTCAAAAGAAAGGTAGAGCATCTCAACTAAATTTTTATTTCTTGTAAAAGAATAGTGGCACATTTACTTGTTTTAGGAAGTAATTAAATTAAAAGTTTAAGTGATGTTTCAATATTTTTTCTGCTGTGTCAATGCATAGTTTGTCTCAATGTTATGATTAGATTCCTAAGATGGGAGAAAAGTGGAAAATCCTTTTCTTTTTTAGCATTTTTAATACTTGATAGCAGATTCATATATTAGGTACATGCAAAATCACATTCTGATTTTCCTGATTTGAGTGTTATAAGGAACTTAAATGCTGTCCACTTTGCTCTGAAAGATACACACACTCCTGAGAGGAGGAGAGGGGAGAGGAGAGGAGGGCAAGGCAATTAGGAAGTTGAAAACCACAGACCATTTTCTTTAATGGATGTAATCAGTTACAGAGTAGCATGAGTTTTCTGTAAAATGTATGGAATACACTTATACGCTCAGGTTCAACGTCAGTCATAAAACTTGTATCCTGTTTTATTTACCAACCCGCAGATCAACAGTTTTGTAAACATAATGTATAGGTCGTTTTAAAACGTGTCTATATATGGCTGACCTTGCTTTGCTCATTACGTGGTTTTTCATATATTTAACAAGCACTGAACATATATGATAATCCAGTTCTAGACAATCTTCAGTGTCTTACTTATACAAACATAAATAAGAAATGAGATTGATCCTAAGTATTTTCTTTTTAAAAATATTTATTAATTTATGTGAAAGGCAGAGTTACAGACAGGCAGAGACAGAGAATGAGAGAGAGGTCTTCCATCTGCTGGTTCACTCCCCAGAAGGCTGCAAAGGCCAAAGCTCTTCCTTGAACGGCTTCCAGGTCTCCCACATGGGTGCAGGGGCCCAAGGACTTGGACCTTTTTCCACTTTTTTTTCCAGGCCATAGCAGAGAGCTGGATCAGAAGTGGAGCAGCCGGGATGAGAAATAGCAACCATATGGGATACCGGCCCTGCAGGTGATGGCTTTACCCGCTACAGCACAGCACCAGACCAGTTATTTTCAAATCTGATATCGAGATAAAGTTTTTGGTTCTGAATGCCAAAGAACAACAAATTAAAAGAAACAACAAAAAAATCTTTAATTTTATTAAGAAGCATTTTTTACAAAATTATATGTCATCGCCTACAAGTAATAATCAGATATACAGTATGTCTTAGGAGTCAAAACTCTGGAAAAGGCACATGATTTAATCCCACATTAATTGTGATGGGTGTACAAGAAATGGACAAGAAAGTACTTTCGGTTAGACCACTAAAAATGATTGAAGTGTAAGTTTAGATATTAAGTGATGTAAAATGTACCCAAGGGCAGATACAGGTCAGTGATTCACTTTTTTTTTTTTAACTTTTATTTAATGCATATAAATTTCCAAAGTACAGCTTATGGATTACAATGGCTTTTTCCCCTCCCATAACTTCCCTCCCACCCGCAACCCTCCCCTTTCCCGCTCCCTCTCATCCTTCCATTCACATCAAGATTCATTTTCAATTCTCTTTATATACAGAAGATCAGTTTAGCATATATTAAGTAAAGATTTCAACAGTTTGCATCCACATAGAAACACAAAGTGAAAAATACTGTTTAAGTACTAGTTATAGCATTAAATCACAATGTACAGCACATTAAGGACAGAGATCCTACATGAGGAGTAAGGGCACAGTGACTCCTGTTGTTGATATAACAAATTGACACTCTTGTTTATGGCATCAGTAATCAATCACCCTAGGCTCTTGTCATGAGTTGCCAAAGCTATGGAAGCCTTCTGAGTTCGCCAATTCTGATCATATTTAGACAAGATCATAGTCAAAGTGGAAGTTCTCTCCTCCCTTCAGAGAAAGGTACCTCCTTCTTTGATGACCTGTTCTTTCCACTGGGATCTCACTCGCGGAGATCTTTCATTTAGGTCATTTTTTTTTTTTTTTTTTGACAGAGTGTCTTGGCTTTCCATGCCTGAAATACTCTCATGGGCTTTTCAGCTGGATCTGAATGCCTTAAGGGCTGATTCTGAAGCCATAGTGCTGTTTAGGACATCTGCCATTCTATGAGTCTGCTGTGTATCCTGCTTCCCATGTTGGATCGTTCTCTCCCTTTTTTGTTCTACCAGTTAGTATTTTCGGACACTAGTCTTGTTTATGTGATCCCTTTGACTCTTAGTCCTATCATTATGATCAATTGTGAACAGAAATTGATCACTTGGACTAGTGAGATGGCATTGGTACATGCAACCTTGATTCACTTTTAATACTTTGATTGTTACACATCCATGAAACCCAATTGATAGACTAGGTGATTAAGACAAACATACTTGGCCGGTGCCACAGTTCACTTGGCTAATCCTCTGCCTGTGGCACTGGCACCCCTGGTTTTAGTCCCGGTTGGGGCACCGTATTCTGTCCTGGTTGCTCCTCTTCCAGTCCAACTCTCTGCTGTGACCCAGGAAGGCAGTGGAGGATGGCCGAGGTGGTTAGGCCCTTGCACCCATGTGGGAGACCAGGAGGAAGCACCTGGCTCCTGAAGTGGCCATTTGGGGGGTGAACCAATGGAAAAGAAAGACCTTTGTCTCTCTAATTCTGCCTGTCAAAAAAAAAAAAAAAAAAAAAGACAGACATACTCATTATATTCAAGGTATTTATAGTTGAAATACAAAAATTACTGTGCAAGCCAGTTATTTAAGGACTTTGACTACAGATCTCATTTATTTTTCATTAAAGCTTCTCCAATGGTAATTTTGTAACACAATTTTTAAAAATGACAGAAGTTAGATTTAGTTACAATACTATAAGGCCATGTATGATTTGAATTTTTTACTTTGATTCTTCAGCCTAACCCTTAGCCAACATTTTCTATATAATGAGTTAATTTAAAAAGAAAGAAGGAAGAAAATAAACAGAGACAAATATTTGCTTAATTTAAAAAGTAGCTGATAATTTAATCCTGGAATTATTCATATAAATGTGAATACTTTGAAAAAAATAGATATTTGAATGATACATTATATATTTAGAAAAGATCTTCACTTAAAAAACTATAGAACTTTTAAAGTGGGCAGAATTGTGCCATTTAAGCTTATAAATTTGTATAGTAAAAAATACATATAAGTAAGAAAAATTCACAGGAATCACATAAAATCCATGAATAATATTAAAATAAATGGAAAAAGTAGTTATCAAATATTTGCTTAACAAAATCCAAACAAAAAATGCAAAAATATAATTTCTAATTATCTTAACGCATAAATTTTGTAAACAGAAAAAAATAAATATAATCCAATTGCTTTTGTAAATCTATCATTTATATTGCAGATGAAAGCAGTAAAAAACTATAAAACAAGAGTTGAATATAGCCATTTAAATTGAATTATACATTTAATGAAGTAAGATAATAACATTATGTAATTATTAATAAGAAATTTGTATTCTAAAATGTTAAGTACATTAAACAATAAAATGTTTTAATATATCATAAATGAGAGGAAATATTTTCATAATGTTTTGATTTGTTAGAATTTCCTTTTCAAATACTCTAATATTGATATTCTTGGATTTAATGTAAGTTAAGGAAGAGTGATTTCCAATTTTTCTGTGCAGAAATTCTGTCCTAGTCTTAAATCATAAATGCTAATTCAATTACAGAATTTACTTTTAAAAATATTTAGTCATCAGTACTCATTAATGATCATGAAGGACTATAGAGGCATCTAGAGTTACATGCTAAAGGCAAGTAGCAGACTCAAGAGTTAGTCTGAATCTCATATTTATTTTTGGAAATAAGTAGGAGAAAGAACTGCAACTACTTTCATAATTTTTAGATCTGTAATTTGAAATGCAAAATTTCATCTCTTACATAATACATAGCAATTCCTAAAATTAAGGCATGATACTTCAAGCAAAAAGATTCAGAATTCCATTTTTTAGTGCTCATTCAGCTTTAAAGAGCATTACCAATCTGAGCACGGTCACTTAGAAACACATACATATTTGCCAAAGACCTTTACCCCAAGACCTGTACTGAGTATAGTTTATCTGACAAACGACCATGTCTGTTTTGGTTCACTGGTACATTCCTTTTCTATTTGCATTCTTTGCTAATTTTCTAAATTTGTTTTCCTCCTTATTTGAGGTATAGTCCCTCTCTCTTTCCTCAATAGTAGACCTCAAGTTCATCACTGAAATAATCCTAATAATCAATTCATGATCATTATTATGCTTTTAAATCAGGAGTCGCCAAAGAAACATAACATACTAACATACACAAACACATACAGCATTTATATATATATATATATATAATATATATATATATACATAAAATTTTATTTTTCTTTTTCTTTTGACAGGCAGAGTGGACAGTGAGAGAGAGAGACAGAGAGAAAGGTCTTCCTTTTCCGTTGGTTCACCCCTCAATGGCCGCTGCGGCCGGCGCGCTGCGGCTGGCGCACGGCACTGATCTGAAGCCAGGAGCCAGGTGCTTCTCCTGGTCTCCCATGCGGGTGCAGGGCCCAAGGACTTGGGCTATCCTCCACTGCACTCCCGGGCCTCAGCAGAGAGCTGGACTGGACATAATTTATATATATATATATATATATATATATATATATATATATATATGAAAGAGAGAGACACACATGTAAACTTGACATGATTTTGGAGACGGAAAAGTCCAAAATCTACAGTGTAGGATTACAGGTGTGACTCAAGGTTCAGAAGAACTATTTTTGGGGTTCCAGTTTGAAAACCAGCAGATGGGGCCAGTGCCATGGCTCACTTGGTTAATCCTCTGCCTGTGGTGCCAGCACCCTATATGGGTACCGAGTTCTAGTCCCGGTTGCTCCTCTTCCAGTCCAGTTCTCTGCTGTGGGCTGCGAAGGCAGTGGAGGATGGCCCAAATCCTTGGGCCCCTGCACCCAGGTGGGAGACCAGGAGGAAGCACCTGGCTCCTGGCTTCAAATCGGCACAGCACCGGCCTTAGCGGCCATTTGGTGAGTGAACCAACAGAAGGAAGACCTTTGTCTCTCTCTCTCTTTCTTTCTCTCTCTCTCTCTCTCCACCTGTCAAATAAAAAAAAGAAAAAGAAACCAGCAGATGGAGACCCAGGAGATCCAAGACTGCTGATGAAATCTGGAGGCAATCTACCAAGAATGATTTTGTTGCATTCATGCCTTAAACTGACTGGATGAAACCCACCCACATGGTAGAGACTACTGACTCAAAACTCACCAGTTTTCAGCATTTATCTCATTGAAATGGTCTGCCAAGCTGACACGTAGCCACCAAGACTCATCAGTCCATTCTTCTGCTAATGTTATTTCTCTTTTCCTTTTTTATTCTCCCTTCCTGCATCCTTCCCTTCACTGCTTTCTTCTTCCTTACTTCAGCCTCCCACCATTTGTTGCTTCTTTCTTTTGGCATTCTTTATTCACTCTTTTTTTTTAATAATATGATGATCATCATTAGGCAACCCCACAATGTAATAACTAGTGTGTTGTCAGTCATTTACATACCCTTGGTTATTTTCTCCCTATGTCAGAAATTTCTTGTTTCCTTTTATTCCTTTCTTTCCACCTTTAAAATATTAGTTTTTGTATGTATATGTCCCTATGTTTGTATCATATAAAGATACCTCTAAAAATTTATGGAAAATGGAACTGAAACAAAAGTTTATTTTGGCATAAGAAAACATTTTTTGTAATACTAATTTTCAATGAGCTTTTTGAACATCCCTCATATGACAAGATTTCAAAATTCTTTTCCCCAAAATAAACTTATCTTTTGATTCAATTTTTCAAAAACTTTAGAATCTTTCATATGAGTATATATCATATCCATATACATGTATATGATGTACTTTTTAGCTGTTTAAAACTTTACACAAAGTGTGTGACATTGTGTTTTTGTGCTATTTGAGCGTTTTATTCTCTCTTCCACATGTTACTCAGAGCATTTATATCATTTTGCTTTGCTTTTTGCTGGTACGAACAATGATGCTAAAACAATTCATGTACAAAGATATATACGAAGATATATACAAAGATAATTCAAAAAGTTTGCTGAAAATGCATATCATGAATAGGTTATGCATGGATTTCAAGCTTTTTGTACCAAAATAAACTTTTATTTTAATTCCATTTTTCTTCTAACTTTTTAAGTATTGTTGAAAATATGCAAGCATTTTCTTATGGTATATGTTTAACAATTTCTGGGTCAAGAAATGTGCATGCTAAAATTAATTATGTATTTCCAAATCCTGGTGTTTCTACTTAAGATTAATGAGCATATGTGGTTCCTTTTCTGTGAAACATTTGATGTCTTTGTCCATTTTTTTCTATTATTTATTTGTTTTTATTTATAGGACATACTTCCATTCTGTCTTAAATTTTGTCAGTTTTCTGAGTTGCAAATATCTTTCCCAAAGTTCTGTGCTATTTTCCTGTCACACACAATCTTTTTAAAGATGATTGATTGATTTGAAAGGCAGAGTTACTGAGAGAGATGGAGGTTCACACACACACAGAGACATTTAATCTGCTGGTTCACTCCCTAAATGGTCACAATGATGGGCCAGGCTGAAGCCAGGAACCTGGAACTCCATGCAGTTATCCCATGTGAGTGTCAGGGCCCAAGTGCTTGGACCATCTTCCCTAAGTGGAGCAGTCAGGACTTGAATTGGCGCTCATATACGATGCCTGCATCACAGGTGATGGCATAACCTGCTATGCCACAATGCCAGCCCCTCACTAACAATGTTTTAAAATCAGAAGTTTTTTTTTTTAATATTTATTTATTTGAAAGTCAGTTACACAGAGTAGAGGCAGAGAGAGAGAGAGAGAGAGAGAGAGAGAGAGAGGTCGATCTTCCATCGGATGGTTTATTCTCTGATTGGCTGCAACAGCTGGAGCTGCACCTATCCGAATCCAGGAGCCAGGAGCTTCTTCCGGGTCTCCCACTCAGATGCAGAGGCCCAAGGACTTGGGCCATCTTCCACTGCTTTCCCAGGCCATAACAGAAAACTGGATGGGAAGTGGAGCAGCCAGGTTTCGAACCAGCACCCAAATGGGATACTGGTGCTTCAGGCAAGGAGTTAACCCGCAGCACTGGCACCAAAAATCAGAAGTTCTTAATTTTAATATTTGATTTTGTTGTGAGTGTTATTTTAGTGTTGAGATTAATTCCTTACCTCATTAAGAGAAAAAATGTCACCTATATTCCTTCTGAAGCTAAGTACTTTCCAGTATGTTCTGGAGACAGTTTTTACTGACTTGCAACTGCCCTATGCCCATCTCGTCAATCCCTCATTCCACGTCCTTAGATTGGCAGTCTCTATCTTAGGTTACTATTTTCTTTATAACAGAATCACGTTGTTTCCCAGTTTTATACTTCAAATACATATTTCTTTCAAGATTGTTGTTGCTAAATCTAAATCTAGTGTATGAGTTTCACCATAAATTTGTAAAATGTATGAAAATAATTTACTTTCTCGCAAGATGGGATGACTTTTCTTTCGTTATCATAGAATCTGTAATCTTATCAAGTTATCAAGTTTATGCTGTAACTGCAATAAATAAAGGATATATATTCAAAGCTATCTTAAGTATATGCAGATTTGGCAGTGGAAGAAGGTAGTTTAAATATCAGCTTTGACTGTGTGGCTGATAATGAAAAAGAAGGCTGTAATTCTCAGGAACATTTGCTTCGTGTTTTGTTATGAATACATGTGTATGCATCTGTGCATGTATTAACCAAGCATCTTTGTTTTCATTCCTCTCATGTACTTTTCATGTAGCATAAGATGCATGACACTCTATCAGTATTTCAGCATAATTAATTTAACATAATTGAATTTACTTACAGGATATCAGGGGAAAAGTGAATATAACTCAATGACTCCCTCTTTTTTCCCATGAAGGGATTAGTGAGTTTTTAATTGTATGCAAGATAATTGTATCTTGTTAGGTAGATTTATGACCTCACTCTTGTCTTTATCTGGAAATTAAGTATGATATAAGAATGTGCACATGAATGATAGTTTTTAAGAGAGAAGACTTGTGATGGTTAATTTCAGGTGTCAATTGGGCTAGAATAAGGAATGCCCAATCAAGTTGACACAAATAACTGGTGAAACATTATGTCTGAGTATGTCTGCGAGGGTGCCTTCAGAAAAGATTAGCAATTGAATCTCTAGACTGAGTAAAGAAGTTGCATCCTCACCAATGTGGGTGGAAATCAGTCTGTCCATTGAGGGTCCAAATAGAACAATAAGGTGGATGAAGGGAGAATTTGCTTTCTGTGTTTGTGCTGGAATGTCCATCTTCTCAAACTAAGATGTATACTTTGTTCTGCTTTCCAGGCTTCAGACTCAGATTAAATTATGCCTCCAGACTGGGGGATTTCCAGCCTCCATTGTGATGTGAGCCAGTTCCCATAATTGTCCTGATATACAGCTATAGATATGCAGCTATAGATATTTACATGATATAGATAGATGACAGGTATCAACAATTCATTCTGTTTCTCTGGAAAGCACTGGCTAACACAGGTATAAAACTGCAAAGAATCTAAGGTCAGGTACTCTGTTAGAGTAATAGTTTTTAAATCATTCCTCTGTTTTTCACTAATATTTATTCCCTTATTTTCCCAATTTTATTCCTTTTCCTGTCATAGACACAAGTCACAGCACAAGAAAATGAATTATAAGTGCACAATTCCCCGTGAGATAGAATAATGTGATGTATAAGTCATCTTGAGCTGTATTTGTGAGTAATGAAAGATACTTTAGTCCTGAGGAGATAGAGCCACTCATATGTACTAGACTAACCAAATCTGAAACTACAAATGATTTATAAGAAGGACATGAAATCCTTAAATAATATAGTTTTGATACTGTGTTATACTTTATCAACGCTGGCACGTTTAAAAATTATAAAATAAGACTAATAAAATATGACTTTGTCACAAACCAAAAGATTCATTTCCTTCATTTCTCCTTTATAGATCAAGTAAAACATTGGAGAACTCTGAGTGTCTTTATGATGACCCATGTTTCTTTTGTCTGTCAATACACATATTCTGAGATCCTTCAGGGGAATATGGTAAATAACATTTCCTGAGAAAGAAAGTTAAACCTGGTTGAAGCCTGTGATTTTATTTATGTAGTGTAGATGTATGATGCTCTGTGAGTGTTTCAGTATGATTGATTTAACATAGCATTTAAGTTATGAGAAATCAGGGGAAAGTGAACATCTCAAGGAACTTTGCTGATTCATCTCTGATGCTAAGATAAATATGTTATAGCTTTAAATAACTATTCAGCTTTATTATTTTTATGAAATTAATGTATATAAGTCTATCAGGATGTTTTTCTCAAGAATTAAGTCAAATACTTCTAAAATACCTCAGAGAGGTTATAAAGCTTCCATGCATGATTACAAGTTAAAGAAAAAAATTCTGATGTCAAAACTCTCATAGAATCACAACTGCCTTTGACCACATTTATGCCTCAGTACACCTCATGGTCCATTATTCCCACTGTAAAACAGGTCTAGTAATACCAATATCATATCTTTGTTGTAAAGATTAAATGAGATTGGCTATGTAAAGCATTCAACATAACTCAATGTACTCCTACTAAGTGCTAAATCAATAACTATTTTTTTCTACTTTAGAAGACATTAAATTATTTCTGCATTCATTCTGCAAATATTCATTGCATTTCTGCAGTACAGTCACTCCTCCAGGGATTGAGGCTTCAATAGGATATCAATCAGACAATATTGCTTACTCTCAGAGAGCTTACATTACAGTATGGGAAAAAGAAGTGGAGAGTAATAGATGGCAGAAGCTGGAGAATGAGTTAATCCAAAGGCAAAAGATAAATAAATAAAGCAAAGAAAGACAAAGCACAGTGTATACAAAGTATTAATTATTTGGGTAAGGCAAAAAATACAAACATTGGTTTAATGTCTGAAAGAGGTGTTGGGTGACTGATATAGACACCAAAGAATATTTAGTGCAGGCAGAAGAGGTGCAGACCCAATAGGGGAGGGAAGCAAGGGTTAAACTGAAGTGCTCTTCAGGTAGCCTGATCATGAGATGTTTTAGTGAGCAGGAGGAAAGTCTTTGGCTTGCTGGGTACCATGGAAAGATCTACAGATCTATGCATGGAGCAATAGGGTCTCACTAGAGTTTTCCCAGGAACTCCCTGGCTACTAAGTATAGAAGACAAAGACTAGAGTTAAGGTGTGTATTGTGAAAACAGCTTACAGGTAATTAAGGTCATTTCAAGTGTCGGAAATACTTACTCCCCTCTGCATTGCTGTGCTGAATGAATTGTCTTTCTTATATTTCCAAAATCTTCACAGGAACTTTATTCCTTTGTTCTTCTTCCACATAACTTCTTCTTACACTCTGCATTGGGAATATTTCCAATTTCTTTGGCACCTTCAGATATTGCATCTGGACAGAAGCACAGTTTATGTCAGGATTCCCAAATAGAGCACCCTTAACTACCAAAAGAGAACAAGGAGATTCTATGCATATGGCTCTATTAACAGAGGATCATCACTCTGTTTCACTGGAAGTCTATTGCAAATTCATGAACCAATTTTTTTTTCATTAACACTTAAGAGCATTCTAAGTATAATCTCCTGGAAATAGACTAAAATTTTTTTATATTTTATATTTTATCACCAAATAGTCTTCAAATCAATGTTGTTTTAAAAAGACATTAGGGAAAGTTAAAGCAGAATGGAAACACACATCACCAAAAACATTTTTTAAAGATTTTTATTATTTGAGAAGCAGAGTTACCAACACAGAAAGAGAGAGAAGGAGAGAGGTTTTTCATCTGCTCATTCCACTTCCCAATAGCCTAAATGGCTAGAGCTGAGCTGATCCGAAGCTAGGAGCCAGGAGCTTCCTCTGGGTCCCCAACATGGGCAGAAGGGCCTAAGCACTTGAGCCATCTCCACTGCCTTCCCAGGCCACAAGGAAAAGGAACAGCTGGGACATGAACTGGCATCCATATGGGATGCATTGCCTCAGGCAGAGGCCTAGCCCACTACACCACAGTGCTGGTCCATGGAAAGAAAAATTTAAATGGAATCTCTGGTAGCTATATTGCAGTATCAGTCCATATAATTTGCTGAATTAAGACTTTTCATAAGGAGTCTATGCTCTTGCTATTTCAAAGAGAAGTGGTTTTGTAATTTATACTTTGAAACAAAAATGATTATTTCAGTGTGAGTTTTGTTTTCTTAATTTATGATGTCTAACGTTTCCCAGAATTATTTCTTTTACAGCAGTTGTTAAAATCTTGAATGTTTTAATAATGATAGACCCTAGAAACTTAGACACTCTATGAACGCTGTAGCTTTTTTGTTGATAATTCAAAATGGTCATTTCCTTGATCTTACATAAGTGAATAAAATAGCTATGTAAGTGGAATTTCTATCTGATTTGAACTTGGTGTAGCATGAACTAAAGTTCAGAAAGTGAGGCTGTCCTATGATAGTTGATTTCATCATTATGATTGTGAAAGAGCCATTTACAATGTTATAAATGTCCCATAATTGGATCTGGACACGCGTTGAGCCTCAAGGGGAAACTCCTCTCTGGGCACAGAGGCCCCGCGACTGTTGTTACTGTGTTTCTCATGGTAGTGAAGAGATGACACCATCTGTAAGCAACAGTGGCAGAAAGGAGACATGAAGGAAGAAATGAATACTAGAGACGGAACAACATGCAAATATCTTCCTACTCTATTTCACTATGGAGACAGTGAGGTCTCAGAAACCTGGCATTATTCAACAGATCTTTAAAAAGTTATTGGCGAATGCATGGAATCAAAAAGCTATGCATGGCCGGCGCCGTGGCTCAACAGGCTAATCCTCCACCTTGTGGCACCGGCACAAGTCCTGGTCGGGGCACCAGATTCTGTCCCAGTTGCCCCTCTTCCAGTCCAGCTCTCTGCTGTGGCCCGGGAGTGCAGTGGAGGATGGCCCAAGTGCTTGGGCCCTGCACCCCATGGAAGACCAGGAGAAGCACCTGGCTCCTGGCTTCGGATCAGCGTGGTGTGCCAGCAGCAGCGCACCAGCCGCGGCGGCCATTGGAGGGTGAACCAATGGCAAAGGAAGACCTTTCTCTCTGTCTCTCTCTCTCACTGTCCACTCTGCCTGTCAAAAATTTAAAAAAAAAAAAAAAGCTATGCATGAAATTCAAAAGGTTTTGCTGCAAAGTAAATTCATCATTTAATGTTTCCATGAACTTTTTGAAGTTCATTCATAGTTTATGTCATGGAATGCTGTTCTTGATTCTGATTATGACTTCTTATGAACATTTTTGAAATTTATTTTTTTTTGAAAATTCTCCCTGATCTTTCAACTCCCACTCCCCAAAAGCAAAGAAAAATTAAATCTTCACATGTAGAACACATTGCATCCAACTGATTAGGGGCAAAGGGCATCAGCATTAGCAAAATGGCTCTTAATTTTGTTTACAGGTATGCAATGTTTCCTCAGTCTTTCAGAGATCCCTTTATGGGAGACACAGAGCTGACTGGTTGGGCAGTCTGGAAATCCTTGGAAACCAAAGAACACTTAAGCCCAAGGAATCTAGCATATATAAAGAACTCTAGAAGCCACCTGATGGCTTTGCCCTATAAAACCCTACAGTAGGGGCTGCATACTCATGTTACCTTCAGTATTAGCTTCCTAATGCTGCTCTGAGAATTCCACATATGCCTAAAAAAGCCACAAATTTAGCTATTCTGCCCACTGCTTGCCACGCCTAAGGAGCCCTTCAGCTACACTGCGCTGACTTAAGAGCTTCCGGCTCCTGCTGAGCCAGCAGCACTGTAATCCCCTTTCAGCCACCATCATGATTATCTTTTTGGACCTCATCCGTCACAAAAGATCTGGCAGATAGCAGGTGGGCTTTGCCTGGAGGTGGAGGGGAAGATGGCCAGTAGGACAGAGGGTTATGCTGATTCACTCATGGTGGAAATGCCTGCGTCCAAGGCCAGGTACAGAGAGCACAGTAATCATGGATGTTGATATTGTCATGAAGCATCACGTGCAGAAACCACCTTCACAAAAGAAGCCTACTTGGAGTGTGTCAAAGGGTACATAAAATCAATTAAAGGCAAGCATGACGAACAGGGACCAGAAAGAGTAAAAGCTTTTATGACAAGGGCTGCAGAACAAATAATCACATCCTTGCTAATTTCAAAAACTGCCAGTTCTGTATCGGTGACAACAAGTATCCAGATGGCATGGTGGCTCTGCTGGACTGCCGTGGGGGTGATCTGGTCCCATTTATGATTTTCTTTAAGGATGGTTTAGAAATGGAAAAATGTTAACAACACTGGTAATTACTTTAGATTTATCACTGCTCACCTAACTGGCTACATCTTGTCATCCACAGAACATCAGGACTTAGAAGAAATGGGACTGCTGTAATCTTGAGCACTTCATTTATTTTGACCCTAATTTACTTAGAATGAAGGAATTGTTTTTAAGGAAAAAACATTGTCATGCAGATTGTCTACAAATAAAGTACATTTAAACTAAAAAGACCCCACAAATTTATTATCTTAAATATATTTAATATTTCTGTGGTTCTCTGTCTCACTACAATAAAATCAGTGTCAGAAGAATGTCATTCTGGAGACTCTAGGAATCACTTTCCTTGCCTTCCCCAGCTTTTAAAGGCTACCTTTACTCAATGTTGCCAAAGTTCACCCATACTTAAAGCCATAGAACATCTCACTGGCACCCAACACTTCTTTTTCTCATGAAGTTTCTCTGTGAGCACAGCCAGGAGACACTTTTTGCTTTTGAGGATTCGTGTGATTACAGTAGTGTAGCTAGCATAATCTCCCTACTTCAAGACCTAGAACATTAATCACATTTGCAAAGGCACTTTTTTTCATACAAGGTAAAATATTTGTATGTGTCAAAGTAGTACATGAGCCGGCGCCGCGGCTCACTAGGCTAATCCTCCGCCTAGCGGCGCCGGGACACCGTGTTCTAGTCCCGGTCGGGGCACCGATCCTGTCCCGGTTGCCCCTCTTCCAGGCCAGCTCTCTGCTGTGGCCAGGGAGTGCAGTGGAGGATGGCCCAAGTGCTTGGGCCCTGCACCCCATGGGAGACCAGGAGAAGCACCTGGCTCCTGGCTTCGGATCAGCGCGGTGCACCGGCCGCAGCGCGCCTACCGCGGCAGCCATTGGAGGGTGAACCAACGGCAAAAAGGAAGACTTTTCTCTCTGTCTCTCTCTCTCACCGTCCACTCTGCCTGTCAAAAAAAAAAAAAAAAAGTAGTACATGGACACTTGTTAAAGATAATTATTTTACCTGGAAGTTCTGAAAATGCCCCTGTGTGACAGGTTATACCCTATAATTTATTTATTTAGTTCAAAATACTACACAGGAATCAGACCTTATTCAGCTTACTAGATATAATGTATGGCCAATGTTGTAAATCACTGTAGATTATTGATATCAGTGCATCTTAAACTTTAACATGCTAAGGATCACCTTTGCATACTGTTAAAAATGCATATTTGGATTCCAAAGACTTGGTGTAGAGGTACTTTGCTATTCAAATTGTGATCCAACTAGGATCACCAGAGGATTGTTAGAAATGCATAAATTCAGAAGCTGCCTCAGACCTACTAAATCAGGATCTGTATTTTAACATTTCTCCAGATGATTTGTAGGAACCATAACATATGACAAATGATGCCTTATGTGTGTCTTTCAGGTAATTCTAATAACAGAGCACATCTAAGCACCATTGGTTTAACAAAAGCCTTTCAAGTCAAAACATCTTATGGTTACATTATTCTCATTTAATAGTTTATAAACAGTAGTGTTTTTCAGGGAATATTAGAAGTATGGTTATCCAGTATAGCTTTTTTAGTTATAAAATATTTTATTTTTTATGGTTTGTGGTAATCGTATATGTCCTACCTACAAATACTTCTGACACAAGACTAATTGAGGAAGCAAATGCAATGAATGAGGCAAAGACATGCCTCTTAAAGATTCTAGAATTTCTCACATTGCCATTGAGTTACCTTCTGTGCCCTTGTGAGAGACACATAAGTGAAAATGTTCGTAATTTGTTTGGAAGCATTTATTTCTATGAGTATCGTTTAATTACCCCTTCCCATGATGGCTTCTGTGTAATTTTGTTAAAAGAAACACTCTTCTGAGATAGAGATTCAAACTCTGCTCAAACAATCATGAAATTATTGCACCATTTCCATAAGTTTGCTGTCCTTTCTTCTGAGAAAGGATCTTAAATTAGTTTGAGAGCAGAGGTTCTCAAATGTTAGCAGGCATTAGAGAAATTTGAAGAGAATGTCAATGCATAGATTTCTGTGGAACACCACCACAGTTTCTGATTCAGTAATGAAAATGTATATTTTAGAATTGAATTTTTCATTCATTTCTCTATATGTGTTATTACTCAATCTTTGTCTGAAAGCACTTACTTGATTATTTCCTACCACACTAAGTCTAGGTATAAAGAAAAAGAAAACCTTTCAGATTAGCTAGATTTTAGTACAATTTACAGTAATAATTTCTGGCTACATTTTATAGACCAGTGGTAATACAATTAGCCGTAAATTTTGCAGTGACACAGATTAGGCAGGCATTGGTTAAATGGATTGAAATAATAAATTATTGGGCCATGCATTTGACATAGTGTTTAGCATTATGTTTGGGATGCCTGCATTCCATATAGGAGTGCTTGGTTCAAGAGCCAGCTCTTCTGTTTCTGATCTAGCTTTCTGTTAATGCAGCAAATTACGGCTCAAAACTGAATCCCTGCCATCCGTGTCGGAGAGCTTGACTGAGTTCCTAACTCCTGGCTTCAGCATGACCCGTCTTGTCTGCTGTAGACATTTTAGAATTGAGTAAGTTGATGGAAAATCTCTCATTACTGGTCTCTGTCTCTGTTTCTCTTTCAAATAAATAATTTTAAAATATTTTCTGAGAATTAAAAAATCAATTAATTCCTCAATATAACACATCTATATATCCAAGAAATTATCATGTTAACATGTTAGCAATATAAAGTTAATAAATAGGGTTTTTTACATTCTGATTTGCATTTTGCTTAGAGTTCATCTCAGTTTGGTCTAACCATTTATTATTTTTTTTCTTTTTGGACAGGCAGAGTGGACAGTGAGAGAGAGAGACAGAGAGAAAGGTGTTCCTTTTGCCGTTGGTTCACCCTCTAATGGCCACTGCGGTTGGCGCGCTGCGGCCGGCGCACCGCGCTGATCCGATGGCAGGAGCCAGGTGCTTATCCTGGTGTCCCATGGGGTGCAGGACCCAAGCACTTGGGCCATCCTCCACTGCACTCCCTGGCCACAGCAGAGAGCTGGCCTGGAAGAGGGGCAACCGGGACAGAATCCGGTGCCCCGACCGGGACTAGAACCCGGTGTGCCGGCGCCACAAGGCGGAGGATTAGCCTAGTGAGCCGCGGCGCTGGTCTAACCATTCATTAATGGTCACTGCATTTAGGGTCATGCTGACCTAGAGGTTGCTTTCATCTGTAACTTGGTATTCCTGATCCTAATAGGCACTGCAGAAGCACCAACTAGCAAGAAGCTATTGAGGAAAGAAAAAGTGTCAAGTGGTCTTCCTCCTTTTCATTTATTTGTGCTTCCTTGCCTGTGCTTCTGGTACTTTAAATCATCTTCAATATCCCTTTGTGGAACACAGATTTGTAGAACATTGACAGCACAATGGTCTCTGCCTCAACTGCCATGTAGGGAATGCAAATTCTAGTAACAAATTGTGAATCATCAATTAGAATCATATTGCTTATTTTTTGTAGTTGTCAGTGAAGCCTTGTCTATTGAAAGCTAGCTTCTAAATCTGTGTGGGTAAAATATTGGTTGTGTCTCATTGATGCCAGCTGTTTCCACAATAGCATGATGTGTATCACATTCTCTAATATTTCTATGAATTTTCTCTAATAGTGTCTCATTGTCAGCCCGTTTACTCAGTGAGCCTGTAACTTGAGCTTTCCTCATGCACATTCTTCTTTTGGGGACATGGGTCATTGTTTATTAATTTCTTACTACTCAAATGTACCAAGTTGGCTCTCTCATAAGTCCTGGGGCATAAGCCAGGAATGAAAAAGCAGCATAAATGGTGATAAAAGTGGACAATGTGCATAATCACTCTATTTTATCATGCACACAGTAATTCATACTCTTTTGGGCCATTCTCTTTTTAATGAACACCATCATCTTCTGTAGTAAATTCATATAATATGTCCAGTGGCATTGATTTTTGAGCTTACTATTCTCTAACATATTTTTTAATGTCTGAGTTTTTTCAAACCCTTCTAAAGGTTACAAAAAAAAAAAAACTGTTCAATGGCCTCATTTGTTGTGTCTCATTTCACAAATGGAATCCTCAAGTACAAGAAATTTCTCTTTTCTGTTATTGATAGAATTTAGTCAGCAATTTGGAATTCATTACTTACTGGACTCCAAGGAACTATATCTGTCCATGTGGGTTTCCAAAGGTCTTCAATGTCTTAAATGCTCATACTTCATATTTAAAAAGTCTCAATGCATGTAAAATGCAGCTGCTGCCTTTTGAGACAGATACTTCATCATTTGTTAGGCAGATGAAAAACCTTACAAGTATATTAAAATTAGCAAACTAGACACTTTGGTTAGCTAAGGCTTTATATTTTTATACTTAGGAATACAATTCCAAAATTAAACCATTCCGTAGTTGTCCTGGCGATCCTGTACTGAACCAGTGTTCCCTCAGAGCACTTTCTAAGCTGAAGGAAACATTCATGTGTTTCTTCTGTCGCGTGTGGTAACCACTAGCCGCATGTGGCTTTTAAGCATTGAAAATATATCTGGTTGGACTGAGAATTAGGGTTCTTAGTTACATTAATTATAATCAATGCAATACAATTAATATGAATTTAAAGTTTCATCTGGGTAGTAGCTATGGTATTGGTCATTACAGTACAAGACCATGCAACGAGCCCTTGAGATCTTTAGCTAATGAATGAGTATACAACCAATGGTTGTATAAAGAATGCTCGGCAAAGCTAAAGAAGTCAAGCATTAGTTTCTTCTTTCAATATTCAGAGAGAAAAATCAATACCTTTATATCAACAAAAATAAGGCATTTCTGAACACATTTGGCTAAATCCAAGAAATCTCATTTTTAGACATTATGTTTTCACTCTCAGATGGCTCCTGGAGCTAAGGGATTAGACTTTCTACATCAACTCCACATGAATCATTTCTATTTCAAATAGCATATGTTAATAAAAAGCACTTTTTCATCACCTTATTCTGAACACAATCCTCTAGCCATTAAACTCTGCTTTTTTATTACAAAGTATTTTCAACTGCATTGAGTTTCATCTATTTTCTCTAAACTGATAATCCCGTTCTGTTTTTGTTTTTATTAACTAAGAGCCAATGGTTTTTTTTTTTCTTTAAGCTACTAATGTTATTGATACTATTCTTTTCCTTTTCACTTTAATCATGAAAATTCAAAAAGAAAAAAAACAAAGCAGCTCTAAGTCAGTCAGCTTCTATGCTCTTGTACTTAGTAAAGTGAGTAGATCTGAAGAAAAGTACACTCAGTGTTCTTTACTTCATTCAATCACTAAAAATGTGTTTTATTTAATGTCTACTTTATCCACGCACTCATCTTTGTTAAAGAAATCTTAGATCATACTATGACAGAGCCCACATTCATCTAGGGATGGATGGCAATTCACAGACAGTTGAATAAATCTATGTCAGTAATAACTGAGAAAAGGAAACTAAAGTAGACTAAGAGAAGAATGTGGATGGTGAGAGTACTGTTATACACATTGTAACAAAGGAAAACTATGTGATATCTCATCAGACAACTGAACGATGAGCTAGGCTGAGCTAGGCTGTGAAAGAAACATGTTTGTGATGTAGGAAGAATAGAACCCAGCCTGTGAAGTAGAATTTAAATAACAAAGATATCATGAGGGAAGATTTGTGGAAGATGAATAAGTCATAGTACATATTTTTAAAAATTTTTCATTTATTTTGATTTTATTTGAAAGGCAGGTAGAGATAGAGAGATCAATCTCTCATTTCTTAGTTCATTCCCTAAATCATTCTAACAGTCATGGCTGGGCCATGACAATACAAGAAGCCTGGATCTTCCACTGGATCTCTCACAAGAGTGGTAGGGACCAAAGTACTTGTGTCATAAACTGTTACCTTCCAGGGTGTGCATTAGTAAGAAGCTAGATTAGAAGTAGAATACCGTGTGCTTGAACCTGACATTGCAATAAAGGATATCTGAGCAGTGTCTTACCCACAGCACCAAACACTCACCCCTGACAAAAAATATTACTTTATTTTGAGAGAAATAAGACTTATTTTAGAGGTCACTGAGTGAAGGAGGGACATATGGTTTCCATTTGTTGGGAGGATATTGTAAAAAAAACAAGAGTGAAAGGCCATTAAAATGGCTTACAGGGGAAACATTTAAAACTTAGATTAACCTAGACTATGTGCACATGTTAAAATGTACCAAATTTCAGACATATTTTAAAATCACAACCAGCAGAATTTTATGGTGAATTGGATATAAATGTGAGCTAAAGTGAGGAGTCAAGATAACTTCAACATTTTGGCTTCCATGCATAGAAGAATTATATTTCTGTGCAAACAATTTCTTCATATACTTTAGTGTATTCTTGTAATAGAGTTTAAATTCATTTTTAACAGCAAGTCAACTGTTACAGAGGTAAAAATTAATGCATACACCAAAAATAATTGAGCATTTAATATGTGTCACATACCATTGCAGGAATTTAAGATACATAAATGAGTGAGAACAGACAGACAGATTCCTGATCATATGGATTTTTTTTTTTTTTTTTTTTTTTTTTTTTAGTTTTTGACAGGCAGAGTGGACAGTGAGAGAGAGAGAGACAGAGAGAAAGGTCTTCCTTTTTGCCATTGGTTCACCCTCCAATGGCCGCCGCGGTAGGCGGGCTGCGGCCAGCGCACAGCGCTGTTCCGATGGCAGGAGCCAGGTGCTTCTCCTGGTCTCCCATGGGGTGCAGGGCCCAAGAACTTGGGCCATCCTCCACTGCACTCCCTGGCCACAGCAGAGAGCTGGCCTGGAAGAGGGGCAACCGGGACAGAATCCGGTGCCCCAACCGGGATTAGAACCCAGTGTGCCGGCGCCGCAAGGCGGAGGATTAGCCTAGTGAGCCACGGCGCCGGCCTGATCATATGGATTTAATTCAATGAGAGAGTAACATTTAATCTGCTGACTAGTATTATTAGTAGCATAAATAAATTTATTTACCAGATGAGGATATTTAGGTTTAGAGATAATCTGAAATGCCGCAGCTTCTCTTCTGATCATGGGAAAATTTTGATAGAGTCACAGAGTTTTGAAAGAGTCAATTAGGTCAAAAGAAAAGAAAATAAACTTCATAATAAGGCAGGAGTTCTGAATTGTAGAAACAATGAATATATTGCTATATATATAAAATGTTTACATGGTTACATAATTATTTTTTGCATGTGAGTCAAAATGTTGGTGTTATCTTGACTCTTCTCTTTATCTCACATTTCATATCTAATTCACCAGAAAATTCTGAGGGTTTGGATTTTAAAATCAATCTGAAATTTGGTACATTTTAATTACATATTAATGGTACAAGGAAATCCAAATAAAACAATAGGAATATTTACAGGAAAATGGCAGGGCTAAGTCATTACCTATCAATGTAATTCTGAATGCAAATGGCCTAAATTCTCCAATTAAAAGATACAAACTGGATGAATGAATTAAAAAAAAAGGCCCATCTATTTGCTGCCTACACACCTCACCAACAAAGATACATGCAGACTAACAGTAAAATGATGGAAAAATATATTCCATGCTTACAGAAAGCAAAACAAAGCAGGAATAGTTATCTTACTATGAGACAAACAGACTTTAACACACACAAAAAAAGATAAAGAAGGGCATTGTATAATGAGTAAGGCATCAATTTAACAGGAAGATGTGACTATGATAAATGTATATGTACCGAATGCCAAGGTGCCTGGTTATTTAAACCAAATGATAGTGCATCTAAAGAGAGGCAGAGACAAATACAATCATAATGGGGAACTTCAACACCCCCACTTTCATCAAGGAACAAAATCAACTAGACAGAAAATCAACAAAGAAACAACAAAGCTAATATACAAATGGACCTGATATCTATAGAATATTTCATCCCACAGATGAAGGGTAACATTCTTTTCATCAGTGAATGTGACTTTCTATAAGTTAGATCGTATGCTAGGGCGTAAAATCTCTGCAAATTCAAAACTACTCAATAAATGCAGAGGAAGCATTTGATAAAATATAATATACTCTCATGATAAAAACATTAAGCAAATTGGATATAGGAGGAACACTCCTTAACAGAATTAAGGTAATATATGACAAATCCACAGCCAGCATCATATTGAATGAAAAGAAGTTGGAAGCATTTCCACTAAGATCTAGAACCAGACAAGGATGCCCACTTTCACCTTTGATATTCAATATAATCCTGGAAGTTTTAGCCAGAGCCATTAGACAAGGAAAGGAAATCAAAGGGATACAAATTGGAAAGAAGGAAGGAAATCAAATTATCACTACTCACAGATGACATTATTCTATATATCTATGGGGGAACCAAAAGATTCTGTTAAGAGACTACTGCAACTCATAAAAGAGTTTTTTAAAGTGGCAGGATGGGGCCAGTGCTGTGGTGCAGTAGGTTAGGCCCTTGCCTGAAGCACCGGCATCCCATTTGGATGCGTGTTCTAATCCTGGCTGCTCTTCTTCCAATCCAGCTCTCTGCTACGGTCTGGGAAACCAGCAGAAGATGGCCCAAGTCCTTGGGCCCTTGCACCTACGTGGGAGACCTAGAAGAAGCTCCTGGCTCCTGGCTTCAGATTGGCACAGCTCCAGCCATTGCAGCCAATTGGGGAATGAACCAGCGGATGGAAGACCTCTTTCTCTGTCTCTACCTCTCTCTGGAATTCTTTCAAATTAATAAGATAAATCTTTAAAAAAGATAAAGTGGCAGGATATAAAATTAACACACGAAAATCAATAGCTTTTGTTTATGCAAACAATGCCATTGCTGAGATAGAAATTATTGTCTCATTCACAACAGCTCCAAAATAATTTAAATGCCTTGGAATAAAATTAATCAAGGAGGGAGGCAAAAGATCTCTACAATGAAAATTACAAAATATTAGGGAAAGAAATTAAATAAAACATACAAAAAATGGAAAAATCTTCAATGATCATGGAATGGAAAAACTAATACCATCAAAATGTCCATACTACTGAAAGCAATTTATAGATACAAAGTGATCCCAATAAAAATTCCAACAACATCCTTCTGAATCCCGAAAAAAAATGATGCCCGTTTTCATATGGAGACATAAGAGACCCCAAATAGCTAAAACAATCTTAAAATCAAAGCTGGAGGCATCACCATACCAGATTTCAAGACATACTACAGGGAGTTATAATCAAAACAGCTTAGTACTGACACAGAAATAGACATGGAGACCAATGGACCAGAACAGAATCCATAGAAATCAGTCCATGTGTCTACAACCAGATAGTCTTTGATAAAGGTACTAAAATCAATCTATGGAGAGAAAGGACAGTCTCTTCAACAACTGGTCCTGGGAAAATTGGAACTCCATGTGCACAAGTGTGAAACAAGATACATAATTTATAACTTTGACAAAAATCAACTCAAACAGATCAATGATCTAATCAATGACCTGAGACTGGCACTGTGGCTCACTTGGTTAATCCTCTGCCTGCAGTGCTGACATTCCATATAGGTGCCAATTCTAGCTCTGGTTGCTCCTCTTCCAGTCCAGCTCTCTGCTGTGGCCCAGGAGGGCAGCGGAGGATGGCCCAAGTGCTTGGGCCCCTGCACCCACGTGGGAGACCAGGAAGAAGCACCTGGCTCCTGGCTTAAGATCGGTGCAGTGCCAGCCATAGTGGCCATTTGGGGAGTGAACCAACAGAAGAAAGACCTTTCTCTCTGACTCTCTTTCTCACTGTCTGTAACTCTACCTGTCAAATAAAAAAAAAAAATCAATGACCTGATGCCATCAAATGACTAAACAGGAACATTAGGGAAACTGTCTAAGACATTGTCATAGACTTCTTGGAAAAGACCCCAGAAGCACAGGCAATCAAAGCCAAAATTGACAAATGGAGTTGCATCAAGCTAAGGAGCTTCTACACTACAAAGGATACATTTAACAAATTTAAGAGGCATCCTACAGAATGGGAGCAAATATTTGCAAACTATGCAACTGATTAATATCCATAATCTATGAAGAGCTCAAGAATTTCAGAAGCATAGAAAAAACAACCCAGTTAAAAAAAATGGACAAAGAATTTGAACATGCATTTTTCAAAGTATTAAATTCTAATGGCCAACAGACACTAGAAAAATGCTCAGGATTACTAGCCATCAGGGAAAATCAAATAAAAAATCACCATGAGATTTCACCTTATCCTAGTTAGAATGGCTAGCATACAAAAAAAAAAATGCTGGTGTGGACATGGGGAAAAAGGTCTTCTAGATCATGCAGCCATTGTTGAAGACAGTGTAGAGATTCCTCAGGGATCTGAATATGGATCTACCATATGACCTAGTCTTCCCACTCCTGGAATTTTACCCAAAATAAATGAAATGAGCATATTAAAGTATCATTTGTACCCTCATATTAAAGTATTATTTGTACCCTCATGTTTATTGCAGCTCAATTCAAAATATCTAAGATATGGAATCAACCCAGATGCTCATCAACTGATGACTGGATAAATAAAATGTGGTATAAATACTCTATGAATTATTATTCAGTTAGAAAGAGAGAAAGAAATCCTGTCTTGTGCAATAAAATGGATGCAACTTGAAACCATTATACTTAGTGAATGATCATCTTAGTGAAATAAGACAATCCCAAAAAGGCAACTACCATATGTTTTTCTTGATCTGTGGTAATAATAGAGTACCAAAGTGTATCATTATTTGCTTTGTTATCTGCATAAAATTATTTCCACGCATAAGCTCTTGAGAGGAAATGGTTTAAAGTATAAATGAATTCAATTATTATCTTGTCACCACACAGGAACTAGTTAGATGTTTCATTGTCATTGGTTCTATTTCCTTAAAAGAAATTATGAATTAATAATTGAGAAAAAAACTGCTTATGCATGAAATGGTCATTTTTCCATTCAATTTTAATGTGTAAAAATTGCCTGTATCCCCACTGAACTAGGATATTTTTGCTTTTTCTCATTAAAATTCTTATTCAATGAAATACTAAGCCTTTTATTGGAATGTAAATTTAAATTATATTATCTCAAAACCTAAAGAAAAAAAGACAGAAAGGTAGAAGGAAGGTGGGAGGGAGGGAATATCATATGTGCTCAGACTTGCAAATTATATTGATCTGCCAAAAATTAAAATAAAAAAATAAAAAATAAATTTTTAAAAGATAAATTTAGGGGTAAATGTTTGTTGCAGTGGTTATCACACCCATCAGGACAGCCACATCCTTATTGCAGGGTCAGGATTTGAGTTCCAACTCTGCTTCCTGCTAACAGGCACCCAGGGAGGCATCCAGTTGTGGTTCAAGTGCTTGGGTCCCTGCCAACCATTTGAAGATCCCTGATTGAGATCCTGGCTGCTGGCGTCAGCTTGGGCCAGCCCCCACTATTGTGACCATTTGGGGAATGAACAGCAAATAAAATATATATCTGTGTATTTTAAATGAAAATAAGTAAATAAATTTTTAAAGGATAACTTTATTTTGGTGAAAAAAGTTTGATATTCATGTATATATTTTTCATGAATTTTTTAAAGATTTATGTATTTGTCAATATGGAGAAGACTTTGAAATATTACATTTCTGTGAATTCAAAGGTAACATCGTGAATAATACCAAGATTATTTTAAGTTAATGAGGTTAGGAAGTAATTAAATTTGAGATGTGTTAATATTAAATTTTACACTTTATTAACAATATAATCCTTATGTGACAGAAAATCAGAAATTACACATTTACTTTTTTACAGTAAAAGATCAGAGATGAATGTTAAAACTACTCATGTAACTTCTTAACAATTAGTACTGAGCTTTAGCCATAGTTAGGCCTATGTTGCTGTAAGTTTTATTTAGGTCCACCTTTACTGTTGCTGTCAGATTGGTCCATTTAAATCAGGTCTCCAAAAATAAAAGGTTGAAAATCTTTACATAATTCACTAAGACAGGAATTCCACTAGAACATCTCAGGTGCTCCTTCCCTGTCGCAAACTCAACAATTTCTTCTTATGCATCTTGGAATCCCTAAAATGCACATTTGGCATAAATAGCTCTCAGGCTTCTTCAGAAAAAAACCTGCCTTCTTTGGCCTCCAGATATACTTAATTAGTATAACCCCTGCAGCCTTCATATTGGACTTATTATAAAATAAAGCCAGCTAGTCTTGACTGGTGACCCTTATCCATTGTGCCTTTAGAAGCCACATTGTTGAAATGGAAATAGTAGTTAGAAAATAGAGCACCACTGGACTGTCTCATGTTCATAAGGGGGTGAATTCTTGAGTCCCCCAGTTGTTTCCAGATGCCATGGTAGTAGAAGTGGTCACACCTTTCCTGGACACATTGGCCACCAGGAGAGCCCCTTGGGATCAACTGAGTGAGCAGAAAAGTTAGACAGTATATTTTACAGAACACAGTGTCATCCAGAGACCAGATGAAATCACAAAAGGTTTGCTGCTTTGCATGCCTAACAAGGATATCCCCAACCGAGAGCAACACGTATCAGCATAGTCAGAGAAACATCAAGCAGTCATCTTTTTTTTTTTTTTTTAAAGATTTATTTATTTTATTTGACAGAGTTACAGAGAGAGAGACAGAGAAGCAGAGAGAGGTCTTCCATCTGCTGGTTCACTCCCCAATTGGCCGCAATGGCCACAGCTGAGCCAATCTGAAGCCAGGAGCCAGGAGCTTCTTCCGGGTCTCCCACTTGTGTGCAGGGGCCCAAGGACTTGGGCCATCTTCCGCTGCTTTCCCAGGCCACAGCAGAGAGCTGGTTTGAAAGTGGAGCAGCCGGGACTTGAACCGGCACCCATATGGGATGCAGGCACTGCAGGCAGCGGCTTTACCCACAACGCCACAGCACCGGCCCCAAAGCAGCCATCTTAACTAGAAGATGCCATGTTGGACAGTTGTCCCATTAACACTTGAGCCAGGTCTAATGTTCTAGCTGTCTTATCCAACAAATCTCACACCAATTCTGCATCCGAGATTATCCCCTTTGAACTAAAAAAATTCTGGAAATGTACCCAAAGATATGAAAAAAAGTAGAAATAGTCAATTTATTTGCAAATCTACCAAAGTTGTGATACAAGACCTCACCAAATACATCTTACTGCGTTTGAAGTTCCAGACATCATTGTTAATGAACAAGACCTTCATTTTACTTCTCATAATGCTCAAGGCACGACTTGTGTTCTTGAACAAGGGATTCAATACAACTTCATTCTCATTTTCCAGTTTTGTGCTATCGGCCTATTAGAGCACCAGCGTTTCTTATTTAATTGAACTGAAATATAATTAATTAAATGTGATGCCTTTTAGTCAGTCAAATATTAAGGGTGGATTTCAATGTAACATAACTCCACTTCTGAGGTTTGACTTCTGACAGCTTTCAGACACCATCATATTCTCCTTCCTTTCTGTCCCACATCTGAAAAATCAATAAGAATATTCATGTGCTCTTTCTGTGGACACAGGGGGAATTGAGGCTATAAGAAACCAATACCCTGTGGTTGGAGTCGGTAAACTCTTATCCCAGCCAAGGTCCACTGTCTCCTCCTTTCATAGAAACCATTTTCCTACAGCTTGGATGCCTGTCCTTTACGTCCCTCTGGAAACTTCAAATATGAATAACCTAATATTCTTTCGGCGTGTATCTCGGGTTCACTAATCTCAACATTAAAATATCTTTATTTAATTAAACTTTATTTTAGAGTTTGTTAATCTTGCCTTCTGTGAGGGATCCGAAAGACACTTTATTATTTGGAGCAGAATTAGAATGAAAACTCCAAAAGATTAGAGACATTGTCCATTTTTTTCAATCATTTATCTCTGGGACATAGAATAGTGCTGAGATTAAAAGATGCTCAAAGTCATTTGTTGAATTAGTGAATAAAAACTGGTACCAAAGCCTCCAGACCCCTACTCTGGCCATTCTTCCTTTAAATCACAAAGCTACAGTCATTGCACAGTAAACTGTTAGATAAACTTAGGCAATAAACCAAGAAACTAAGCTAGAAGTGATTTTTTTCTTTCATTTAAAAAAAATAAATGCTGATTTCTATACTTTACCACCATTATGTGTAAGGTAAATACATTAAACTGGTTTTAAAAGTTGGGGGAGAAAAAGCAATAATTTGTTCTGAGGTTTATGGTATTTTGGAGGTTTTATTTTAAGTATTTATGTATTCACAATTATTCCTTAGTAAATCATGTAAAAATCCAACACAAAGCCTGCTGATCTCATAAACCATATGCCAGTGTTCTCAGCTTGGTTGAACTGTAAATACTCCCTGATTATTGCTGACTTAGTGTGATCAGAAGTCTGGAATATGTAGAAAGAAAACTAATATGGGAGGGTGATTTACGATGATTATTTCCTGAAATGTAACATTTTGTTAGCTGATACAGTTTATTGTATCTGCACAAAAACAGTTTTCACATGCAAATAGCAAACTATATTTGAAGTAGCAAATAAAAATCAGTTTTAAAAAATCATGGTGTCATCCCACTAAATAGAAATATTTAAGTGGGAGGAAAAGGGTGTTTAATAATAATGTATTCCATGAGAGACAAGTAAAAGCCTTTTCATTTACATGATGCAATGTGGGTTACACAGGATTTATGCTCCATGATTTTTTTATTAATATTTCTTACAAATCACTGCCTGATCCTGAACTTCCCCTGACCTTATTAGGAAGCTTATGACTCAGGCATTTTTATATATATATATATATATATATATATATATATATATATAATCTTTTCCTGTATTCGTGACTTTAACCATTGTCTCACTATGAGCCAGAAGAGGTAGTAAGCATTAAAGCCAGGCCTTTAGCTAAAGAGATGTGCATGAAAGAAGAAAAAATAGTATGAATGTGGCTCCACATCTGTTTTCTTCTTTTTATTTATTTATTTATTTATTTATTTTGAGTGAAAGAGAGAGAGGGAAAGAGAGAGAGAGAGATTGAGAGAAAGAGATCTTCCATGTGCTGGTTCGTTCCCCAAATGTCAGCAATGGCCAGGGTTGGGCCAGGCTGAAGCTAAGAGCCAGTAGCTTCTTCCAGGTCTCCCATGTGTATTGGGGGTGGGGGGGACAGGGGTGGAGGCAAGGACTTGAACCATCTCCCACTGCTTTTCCAGGTGCATTAGCAGATTGCTGAGTGGGAAGTGGAGCAACCAGGACTTGAGCCAACACCCATAAGGATGCCAGCACTGCACACAGCGGCTTAACCCATTGTGCCACAGCTCCAGAACCCTCTGTTATCTCTTGAGGTAGTACAGATCATAACAACATTTACTGCTTAAAGTAATGCTATTTACTCGTCCTTGTTCTTGTTTCTGGCTAGTGGATGAAGTGACACCATTCTCCTCATGGTCTCACATCTTCTAGTAGGTTAGCCTGCTTTTGAATAGTTGTCTTAAGACAGTGTTTAAAGAGGGCAGGACCAATGTGCAATCCCTTATCAAGTTTCCACTTGTGCCACACTTGCTCATTTATTGTTGTCAAAGCTGTCACATGGCCAAGGCCAATGTCAGTAAAGGAGAGAATTATATGGTGGCATGGAAATTGACAGGAATGATTCACTAATGGCCATTAGAGGAATGATATGCTCCATACATAAGTCAAGATAAAAGTAGAAACAATGTAAATATAAGCGATGATACAGAAATAATTCACTTTGACTAAGAAGCGCTTCTTTAAAACTTGTAAAACTCTGATGGTTCTAATTATATGTCTTTTTCATTTTATTTTATTTTAGGTATGTAAATTTCATGTATTTCATATATATAGATTCAGAAACCCAGTAATGTTTTACACCCTACCCTCTGTTCCACCTACACTCCCACCCTTTTTCCTTCTCCCTCTCCAATTCCCATTCTTATTTTTTACAAAGGTCCATTTATGTCTTGTTACATTGAAATGCAGACATGTTGGAGCATTCCAACCAATATTACAGTGCATGTATTTTTTGAAGATTTATTTATTTATTTACTTATTTATTTATTTTAGAGGCAGGGGTACAGACACAAAGAGGGAGAGAGAGAGAGAGAGAGAGAGAGAGATCTTCCATCCAACTGGTTCACTCCCCAAGTGGCCACAACGGCCGGAGCTGTGCCAATTCGAAGCCAGGAGCTTCTTCCAGGTCTCCCACATAGGTCCAGGGTTCCAAGTACTTGGGCCACCTTCCACTACTTTCCCAGGCCATAGCAGAGAGCTGAATCAGAAGAAGGGGAGCCAGGATTTGGACTGGCACCCATATGGAATGCCCACACTGCAGGGAATGGATTTACCAGCTATGCCACAGTGCCAGCCCCATGTGTATTTCTTATTAAAATACAAAATCATCAAAAACTACCTAAGTTCAGGCTGGCGCCATGGCTTAACAGCCTAATCCTCTGCCTTGCGGTGCCGGCACACCAGGTTCTAGTCCCGGTTGGGGCACCGGAGTCTATCCCGGTTGCCCCTCTTCCAGGCCAGCTCTCTGCTATGGCACGGGAAGGCAGTGGAGGATGGCCCAAGTGCTTGGGCCCTGCACCCACATGGGAGACCAGGAGAAGCAACTGGCTCCTGGCTTCGGATCAGCGAGATGTGCCGGCCGCAGTGGCCATTGGAGGGTGAACCAATGGCAAAAAGGATGACCTTTGTCTCTGTCTCTCTCTCTTACTATCCACTCTGCCTGACCAAAAAAAAAAAAAAAATACTACCTAAGTTCATGAAACTCGTACCTTCAATACTTGGGTATATAAGTCATAATATTTATTTTTATATGCTGACAAAAGTAAGCACTTTAACAGATCTCAGGATTTTCATTTTTCTCTGGTACTAATTTTTAGTTAAGTTCATTGTTTACTTCAGTGCTATTTGTGTGTCATTCAGATTCATTAAGCTTGAGAAAAGTAATATTTAATTATTACTTGATATCACTTACGTCTATTAAGTAGTTCCCTTTATGAATTTTGATCCCATGGGATGTTAAATAATCTTATGAATTAGTCATGACCTTAAAAAGTAAAATCTATGTTTTTACTATTTTATATATTCTCATTAACTACAAATTAATAGGTTTATATACATCTAAATCTTATGGAGTAGCATGATTACAGTAAGATAGGCAATGCTAAGATTTAAATCTAGCTATTTTCACAGTTTACTGGATTCATGATGATAACATGGATCCTCTGATCTAATACCTCAATAGATACAAAATTCAGTCTTGGGAAAATGCTTACTCTTTAGCAAAAAAAAAAAGTTATATTTATTCTTTTTCTTCAATAGCTGCTAACTTTATTTTATTTAACCTATTTTTAATTTATACTATAGTCAATAGTATTTATTGCTGCACTAAATAGTTCAATGAAAAAAGTAAAAAGACCACCATAGTTCAAGAGGACTGTAAGCAAGAACTATAAACAATAATCAAATGAAAATATGGAATTTTTACTCATCTACAGCAAAGTTTAAAATAATCACAGACCATTAAAACTATTATAGCACACCATTCTTAATAATTTGTTTAACAAAGATCTAAAAGTTTGACAGGACACTATATTTGTAGCAATATTGATACACACAGGCATTTCTTTTGTTACTTTTTAAAGTTTTATGAAAAATATTATAGAGTTGGATTAAGAACTTTTTTTTCCCTCTGTAAAAGATAGGTCATCAGTAAGGGTTAGAATAAGTTTGGATTTCTTCCGCTATCAAAAACAGAATTCACCTGTGTGGTTTGAGCCAATAAAGAAATTGGAAGTTGAAGTTGAATAATCTCTTTTAAAAACTCAATATAAGTGACTGACGCTATGATATACTAGGCTAAGCCTCTACCTGGGGTGCCAGAATCCCATATGGGTGCCCGTTTGTGTCCCGGCTGCCCCTCTTCCCATCCATCTCTCTGCTAAGGCCTGGAAAAGCAGTAGAAGATAGCCCAAGTGCTTAGCACCCTGCACCCACGTGGGAGACCAGGAGGAAGCTCCTGGCTCCTGGCTTCGGGTGGGTCCAGCTCTGGTCATTGCAGGCATTTGGGGAAATGTACCTACAGATGGAAGACCTTCCTTTCTGTCTCTCTTTTCCTCTGTCTGCAACTCTACCTCTCAAAAAAAAAAAAAAATGGCGTTCGAAATATGCTAGTCTTGTATTTTGAAACATGGTCTCTTAGTTACAAAGAGTGAAGAGTCATCTCCTCTAGTAACAGGCATGTTTATACGTGCGTGTGCACAAACACACCACATGAGATGTGTGAAGTCTTCACATTTTGACATCATCCACTGCTTCATGGGAGTGTCACAGTTCCTTTAAGTTCTAGGAAGGATTGCTCTCCATTTTAATTAGCAGTAGTATTTGACCTGGAAATAATTATACCAATTCTTCATGTAGGCATCACAGAGAAGGTTCGGGACTTAGAGAAGTTGAGGTAAGAATAAGAGAGTTGATTTGACATCAAAGGAGCATGCATCCATCACATGATTTATTTTAAATATGAATATCTTGTTAAACATTTTAATGTGTTTAAGTTCTTTACAGAATGATTTTTAGAAAGTTATTTTCAATAAAGCTGACTTATTTTCTTACATATAGAGTATCATTGTTATGTATTCTTCAAACCAATTTCTGAAAGGGAATACATGCCGAACTATTCTTCTAGACAGAGGTCTGAAAGTATATTTGTTTAATTTGGGTACCTTATAATACATTTTGCTAGCTTTGCAAAAATTATTGTATCACCTTTATTATCCAAATACTCTGCTTTATTATCCTATTACCAGAAACTTTTACATAGATTTTAAAATTAGTCTGATCTTTTTAGTGCTGTTGAGTTCTTGAGCTTCATACTTGCTTTAGAAATAAAATTTTGTTTTCTATTATACATTGAAGAATAATTATAACTGGAATTCATTAACATGTATGAAATTTTTATCTCTTTGAAATCATGTAGCCATTTGTTAAAACACTTTATTGATAATTTTTAATTAGTATTTAAACATCAATGCTATTGTGCATTTTATATGCCAATTAAAGTCAGTTAAATGAGCACCAATCATTATATACTGGGGAATTATCCTTAGCTTACTATTGAATTCCATTATTTTGAAACACGTTTGAAATGGACTTAATTTATATTGATTTATAGAGTTTTCCAAAAAAGACATTTACTTGCCTTTCAGATATTTACTTTTTGTTCTCTATTACTATCCAGTTCTTATCTTCTTTGTTTCCAAAGAGATTAATGTGAAATTTCTTAGGCAAGAATAGCATGTAATGAATAGATAGATGATAGATGATTGACAGATATGTGGTGTGAGCAAAATAAACAAAGACCATTCCATATGATTGTCACCACCTTATGCTTGGCATCTGAGGCTTGCTACTTTTATCTAAGGAAAACACTAAAACCAAAGCATGTAAAGTGTTGACAAGACATTAAGAGGAATACCCCAAAATAATGTTTGCCATATAATTTAAACAATAAAAATATTGGGGCCGGCACTGTAGCATAGTGGATACAGCTACCACCTGAAGTGCAGACATCACTTAGGGCAATGGTTCAAGTCTTGGCTGCTCCACTTCACATCCAGCTCCATGCTATGGCCTTGGAAAGCAGTAGGCAAGTCCTTGGGCCCCTGCACCCGTGAGGGAGACCTGGAAGAAGCTCCTGGCTCCTGGCTTCAGATCAGCCCAGTTCTGGCCATTGTGGCCATTTAGAGAATGAACCAGAGGATGGAAGACTTCTCTGTCTCTGCCTCTGCCTCTCTGTAACTCTGCTTTTCAAATAAATAAATAAATCTTTTTTAAAAAGAATAAAAATATTATATATGTTTACTGCAATAGCTGTTTTTTTTTACATATAATCAAATTAGAGAATATTTTTTGATTTATATGTTAAATGATTTAAATTCTCTTTGGTATGGAATTAATTACTTCACATCAATTCACATGTTGAAATCCTAACTCCCAGTATCTCTGAATATGACTGTGTTTGGAGATAGAGTTCTTTTTTTTAAGATTTATTTATTTATTTGAAAGTCAGAGTTACACAGAGAGAAGGAGAGGCAGAGAGAGAGAGGTCTTCCATCTGCTGGTTCACTCTCCAATGGGCGCAATGGCTTGAGCTGTAACAATCTGAAGCCAGGAGTCAGGAGTTTCCTCCAGATCTCCCATGTGGGTGCAGGGGCCCAAGGACTTGGGCCATCTTCTACTGCTTTTCCAGACTGTAGCAGAGAGCTGGATCAGAAGAGGAGCAGTCAGAACTCGAACCGGCGCCCATATTGGATGCCAGCACAGCAGGCGCTGCTACACCACAGAGCCTACCCCAGAGATAGATCATTTAAAGTAGTAGCTAAGGGAAAGATGAGGTTATCTGCATAGACTGCAATCTACTATGACTGGTGTCTATTTAAGAAGTGGAGAATAGGACACAGACACAGACATAGGAAAAACTACGATTACATGCCAAAGGAAAACAGCATCTACAAGTCAAGGAGAGAAGCCTTAAAAGAAAGTCTGCTGCCAACTTGACCTTGGATCTCTAGCTCCAGAATTGGGAGAATATTAACTTCTGTTCTTTAACTCACACAACTTGTAGTACTTTGTTAACAGAAGCCCTCAAAAATTAATAAAATATCCTATCCCTCTGAGTGTTTTTAATACTTGCTGTTTCTAAAAAGGACTTTTTTTCTTTTCTTAATATAAAGAGACTTATCTGCAGATATGATGATTGGCAACACTGTATAAAAAATTTGAGTTTGAATACTGCCCATGATATGGGGTTTCAAGAGCATCAAATAAGATATTGGCCATTTCACATAGCATATAGAAGCATGCAGAGGCTCCTAGTATAAATGAAAAAAAAAAAAGAACATCAATGTGCAATGCATTCTAATGCATTTATAGCTTTGTATCATGATGAAAAGCAAACATAGTGACTGCTTATTTCAAAGTTAGAACCTGAGAATGTTCAACTTAACTTCCAGTAGAATCACATGCATAGCTTTATAGTTGTAAACCAACCTATTTTGTTCCCATTTTCCACTAATTCATAAACAGTCATTGAGGGTGGCTCCATCATGTTAAGATGTACTGCCCTAATACCAATTCATAAATTTTGTCAGTTTCAACCAGAGGAGCAGCTGAAAACCTGAAATCTTCTGTCACAAGTGTTTTTCCTGTCTAAGACTTCAGTAAAGTAGTTTCTTGTTGCAATTACAAAATCCAAGATGCTATCCGATTCCACTACATCTACCAATGATATAAAATGTTTACCTGCTATGAATTCCTGAGCAATTGGGACAGTGTGTATAACATGACTGCTCTGACATATCTTACCAGGCAGGCTTCACATACTACAAGTCAGCTGCATTTTGTTGTTGCTGTTGTTCTGGAACAGATGCTGTCTTGTTGACCAGCGCTGACTCATAGTGTGACAGACAAATGATTCCGTAGACTTCCAGGCCAGTTAGTCCTGTGTCAAGTGACAGTAAAGCATGTGTGAGCTTCAGCTATCAGCTGTGATTCTCATGCAAAATCCATGGGTTACTATTTCAACTCTGTGATCTTTACTGGAAATTCCTCTGATGCTGACAATCGGTTGATAAAAAGTTCTAAATATATGTTATTGCTTCTGAAATTATTTTTCTTCAGTCTCCTTGCTATTTAGTGAAAAATATGATGTAAATGTTTTGTCTACACTTGATCCTCCATATCAGAATGATTCTACAGCATGTCAGAATGCTGTGAACATAGTAGATATGTTATATTTGTAAATCAATTAAGTTGTAAGAGATTGAATTGTGGACTGCTGATGAGACATTTTAAATTGAATGCATTTTTTTTGTAAATTTTGAAAACCAGCAATCACATTTTTGCATTAATATAACAAGTTTAGTATGAAGTACAAAGCCTATTGTTGTTGTAATTATAAAGGTTAATGGATCATACAAATTAAAGATATTATAAGAACACTTCATATTAAGGTATTACACAGACAGGAAACTATCTGCATGGTAAGAAGAAGAAATTATCCTACTGGGCTTCCAAAGAGTAATGGGCAGAGAAGAAACTTGGTAAACTAAATGCAGGGCATTGATAAGGCTGTCATGGATGACCATAAACACACAGAAAAGTGTCTTTGCAAAGTATGAGCAGGCAAAGCTGTGGGATGCTTGATGACAGAGATTTCAGGGGTAAAGAGAAATCAACTGTTTCTCACATTGTTGTGAGGACTAAGATGAAAGATTGTTACTGCAGGCTCCCACATGAAAAAGAAACATCAATTAGTCAAATAATTTCCTCAAATTTTAATAAGAAATACAGAGGAAGGGATTAAAAGTGGAGATGAGTAGCAAAAGCCTATTCATTCACAGACTGCATGGGTTCTGAAACTGAGGCAATCCAAATGTGAACCAGAATCTCTAAGAAAATATCCCAAATCTCTCAGCAGACAGAAAGGTTGTGAAGACTAAGGCATTGCAGAGTGCAGCTATTCACAAATCAACCCACTCTAAATTAAACTGTTTCCCATACCAGTTCAACTCTAGGAATAATTTAAATATTTGATATTTATCACTCCTTTCCTTAGGCAACAGCAAGGACTGTGCACACTCTAGAAAACAGGAAAAACCACACAGATGTGTGTGTATCTATGTGTCCATTGTCTTACATGCACTGTCTGGAGTAAAATTTAACATAAAATATGGTATAGGCATACACACAGAATAAGGTGGTCCATTAGAGAGAATACAGGGTAAATAGAAGTAGATACATAGATCGCTCAGTTACTAGAATCATAAAACAAGGAATTCTAAGCAATAATCAGAAATATTAGGAATATATTAAAATAAAAATGGTTATGATTTTTCAAGAGGTATAATATTGCAGGAAAAATACAGTACAAAGAAATTCAAAAATTAAAACATTCAAAAATGGAATTCAATTTTCATTGTATGAAATGAACAGAAAATTGAACAGTGCAGTAATAAGAAAGGACCTTAAGGGCATGCTAATAATTATGCAAATTTATACAAAGAAAGGAGAAGTTTTTTGTAAATTATTGAAATTTTTGAATAAACATATACTTGTATATTTTATAGGATACAATGCAATATTTCAACACATATGTACACAGCATAAACAATCAAACCAAACAATTGGCTTTTCATTTCCTTATCTCTTTTTTGTGGTTGGAACTTATAAATTCCACTAATTCTTTACTAAGAATAGTAGTTGCTCCATTTTGCTACGGAAAACAAGAACATGTTACTTCTATCTGACCACGTTTTGGTATACATTAAACAACTCCCTCTATTCTCCTTCCCCAACACTTTCCATCCTCTAGTAATCACTATTCTAAACTCAGATTACTGTTTGTAAAACTTCCTATATGTGACAATGTATACTTTTTTTTTTTTTTTGGACAGGCAGAGTGGACAGTGAGAGAGAGTCAGAGAGAAAGGTCTTCCTTTTTGCCGTTGGTTCACCCTCCAATGGCCGCTGCGGCCGGCACATCAAGCTGATCCGAAGGCAGGAGCCAGGTGCTTCTCCTGGTCTCCCATGCGGCAGGGCCCAAGCACTTGGGCCAATCCTCCACTGCACTCCTGGGCCATAGCAGAGGGCTGGCCTGGCAGAGGGGCAACCGGGATAGACTCCGGTGCCCCAACCGGGACTAGAACCCGGTGTGCCGGCACCGCAAGGCGGAGGATTAGCCTGTTGAGCCACGGCGCCGGCCTATACTTTGTTTTTTTTTATTTTTATTTTTATTTATTTATTTGAAAGTCAGAGTTACTCAGAGGAGAGGGAGAGAGAGGGAAAAAGAGAGATTGTTCACTCCCCAGTTGGCGGCAACGGCCAGAGCTGTGCTGATCCAAAGCCAGGAGCCAGGAGCTTCTTCCGGGTCTCCCACATGGGTGCAGGGGCCCAAGCACTTGGGCCATCCTCTACTGCTTTCCCAGGCGATAGCAGAGAGCTGGATTGGAAGTGGAGCAGCCAGGACTCAAACCGGCGCCCATATGGGATGCCGGCACTTCAGGCCAGGGTGTTGACCCGCTGCGCCACAGTGACGGCCCCGGGAGAGTATAATTTGTTAAGCCTTCTTTGTCTTCCTAATTTAAATGATCTCTAGTTTCATCTATTTTGCTGTAAAATCCATGATTTCATTCTTTGTTATTACTTAATACATAGCATTGTGTGCATGTGTATACATATAAGCACATTTTCCTTATTCATACATTGTTGGGCTTCTAAGTTGATTCTGTAACCTGCTATTGAGGATAGTGCTACAATGAACATGAGAGTGTAGGTATCTCTTTCATATGCTGATTTCATTTCCTTCTGGTACATACCCAACAGTAGGAAAGCTGGGTCACACGTACAACTATTGTTTTTAAGATTTAATTATTTATTTGAAAGGCAGAGTTACAGAGAGGCAGAGGCAGAGGCAGAGAGAGAGAGGTTTTCGATCTACTGGTTCACTCCCCAGATGGCCGCAAATGTGCAGATCTGAAGCCAGGAGCCAGGAGCTTCTTCCAGGCCTCCCATGCTGGTGCAGGGGCCCATGCATTTGGGCCATCTTCTACTGCTTCCCAAGCCATAGCAGAGAGCTGGTTGGGAAGTGGAGCACCCGGGTCAAACGGACCCTCATAGGGGATGCTGGAACTGCAGGCATGACTTTTCCCTCTACACCATAGTGCCAACCCTATTTTTGTTTCTAAAGGAAACTCCATACTGATGTCAATAATTGCTGTACTGTTTCCTCCCAGCCATGTATAAGGGTTCCCTCTTCTCCACATTCTCACCAGCGTGTATTATGTATTATCTTTTTATCTTTTTGATAACAGCTGTTCTAACTGGAGTGAGATAGAATGTGAGAGAAATCAATGTAGTTTTGATTTGCCTTTCCCTGATGCCTTGTGATATTGAGTATTTTTTCATTGAATGTGTTGGCCATTTGTGTTTCTTCTGAGAAATGTCTTTTTAGATCCTTTGTCCATTACTCAATTGTGTTATTTGTTTTTTTGTTGTTGGGTTTTCTGAGTTCCTCATATATTCTGGATATCAATCCTTCATCAGATACATTATTTGCAAATATTTTCCCTCCCCCTGTCAGTTGTCTCTTTACTCAGTTGATTATTTCTTTTGTTATGCAGAATCTTCTTTATTTGATGTGATTTGATTATCTATTATTGCTTTTGTTGCCTGTGCTTTTGGAGTGTTTCCCAAAAAAAATTGTTGTCTATGCCAATATATTCAAGTGGTTTCCCTATGTTTTCTTCTAATAGTTTCATTGCTTCAAGTCTTAAATTTAGTTTTAGATCCAATTTGGTTAATTTTTGTATAGCATAAAAGGTAGGATGGAATCTAGCTTGTTCTGAACCCATTTTCTCAGCATCATTTATTGAAGAGACTACTTTCTCAAGTGTTCCCAGTACTTTTTTGAAAGATCGGTTGACATGAGATATATGAAATAATCCAAATTATCGTATGCAACAAATCATGTATAAGATGTAACAAATGTTTTTCTTTGTTTATACTTGGATGCTGCTCCCTTATATATACTTTCTCAGAAATTGATAACAGCAGCATTAAGGGTCTAGGCTGTTCTCTGAGTCCCTGGACAAGTACATGGGAAAGATGGAGTTACCAGAGCACCAGCTATTAGTCCACTGTGACTGAAGTTGTGAGAGTGCAGGCCTCAAATCCTGGAAGGGTCATCCCAATGCCCATGTTAGTAGGGATGTGGTCAATGTCATGGTACTGTCAGTCCATTATCTAGCAGGGACATACACATCACCACAGTAGCAGCCCACATTTTCTGCATAATATGCCATGCCTTGGCATTCACACATCTTTTCTTCTTTTTGCAGACAATCACTCTCTCCATGTTATGTTGCCTGGGGCTAGGGTAGGAATGGAGTGAATAATTTGGTGGACACCTATGCTGCAATGCTTGGTAATAGAGACCATAGCCTGACAAGATCAGCACAACACAAGACAGGGCCAAAGTATATTTTCTATGGTCTGCTTGCTGTTGAATTGCACTTATAGTCCACAGCTGCTGCAGCCAACCATAGGTTGAGTTGTAAATACAGTTGACTGAGACCACAGATCTCTACTTGGGACTGGGGTAGGCCCAGGGTGTTCATTTGCAGATACTGGTTTTGGGACACAGATTATTAGTATTTCCCCAGTGGTGGCTTTACCACATCCAAGACACCATCCCATGGTCCTTTTCATGCCTTACTTCTTAGTTGTTGGAGTCTTGCTCCTTGCTTTCTTTGTGTGTGTGTTCCAATAAAGCTTTATTGACAAAAACAGCAGTTAACCAAAGCAAGCCGAAGAATAACAGTCAACTGACTATGCTGCATACACAACAATGGGAAAAATGGTCAGATAATGAGTATGCAGCCATGACTGCTTCTTTGATTAAATAGAGAGGCCATTGAAAGTTTCTGACCAAAGATGTTCATTTCTGAGTTTGAATAAATACTTCACAGAATTTCTTTAAGATTATGACTCTACCAACCCTTGGTATACAAGGGCCTAAAAATGCCATGTAGTGGGCTGGCGCCGTGGCTCACTAGGCTAATCCTCCACCTTGCGGTGCTGGCACACCGGGTTCTAGTCCCGGTCGGGGTGCCAGTTCTGTCCCGGCTGCCCGTCTTCTAGGCCAGCTCTCTGCTGTGGCCAGGGAGTGCAGTGGAGGATGGCCCAAGTGCTTGGGCTCTGCACCCCATGGGAGACCAGGATAGGCACCTGGCTCCTGCCATTGAATCTGCGCAGTGCACCGGCCACAGCGCGCCAGCTGTGGCAGCCATTGGAGGGTGAACCAACGGCAAAGGAAGACCTTTCTCTCTGGCTCTCTCTCACTGTCCACTCTGCCTGTCAAAAAAAAAAAAAAAAAAAAAAAACTTAAAAAAAAAGAAATGCCATGTAGCAAAACTAAAAGTACTATTCTATTAAGATTTCTAAACTTTTATCTTCCTTTCTTCTAAATCCTACTTTGAACTTGGAAGGCTTCCATAGCCTTGGCAACTCATGACGACAGCCTAGGATGGTTACTGGCGCCATAAACTAGAGTGTCAATTTGTTGGGTCAACAACAGGAGCCACTGTGCACTTGCTCCTCATGTGGGATCTCTGTCCTTAATGTGCTGTACATTGTGATTGAATGCTATAACTAGTACTCAAACAGTATGTTTCACTTTGTGTTTCTTTTTCTTTATTTTCAATTAACTTTATTCTCCCCTCCAAAGAAACCTTTTATAAACTTCATGCATGTCATAAGTATAACTTTAGGAATATAGTGATCCTTCCCATCATACCCACCCTCCAACCCAATTCTTTCTCCCCTCTTCCTCCATCCTCTCCCATTTAGACATTTTAGACCAGAATGACTTAAGGGCTGATTCTGAGGTCAGAGTGCTACTTAAAGCAATTGTCATTCTATTACTCTGCTGTGTGGACTGCTTCCGACGTTAGAGCATTCACTCCTTTTTAATTCTATCTATTATTATTACCAGAAACTCAGTCCTATCCATCTTAAAACTTAAGTTTGTATTTTTACCACCAGATTAAGGAATTTGGAGTCCCATGGCACATTTATAAGCTGTGCCCTTAAAAGTAAGTCCATAGAAATGTATGCCGAACTATACAGTTTTGCAGTTACAAACTTCATGTATTCATAATCACAACTTTAGGAACATAGTGATTATTCCCACTATACCCACCCTCCCACAAATACACCCACCCCTCTTCCTGCACCCTCTGTTATTCCCACTCTTATTTTTTACTGAGATCTTTTTTTCAACTGACTTTATACACATACAGTTAAATCTATGTTAAGAGTTCAACAAATAACATTAAAAAAAACTGTTCCTCAACAGTTAAGACAAGGGCTGTGCAAAGTCATTGCTTCTCAAAATGTCAATTTTACTTCTACAGATTGCCTTTTAGGTACTCTATTAGTTATCACAGGTCAGGGAGAATATATTGTATTTGTCCCTTTGGGACTGGCTTATTTAACTAAGTACGATGTTTTTCAGATGTATACATTTTGTTGTAAATGACTGGATTTCATTTTTTTTTAGTGCTGTGTATTATTCCATAGTGTACATATCCCAAAATTTCTTTGTCCAATCTTCAACTGATGGACATTTGAGTTGTCTTACATGTTGAAAATTGAGCTACAATAAACATCAGGATACAGATAACACTTTAATATGCTAATTTCGTTTCCCATGGGTAAATTTCCAGGAGTAGAATATCTGGGTCATATTATATGTCTATATTCAGATTTTTGAGGTACCTCTATACTGTCTTCCATAGTGGCTTTACCAGTTAACTTTCCCACCAACAGTGGATTTGGGTACCATTTTTACCACATTGTAGCCAGCATTTGTCGTTTGTTGATTTCTGTATGAAAGTCATTCTAACTGGGGTGAGGCAAAACCCCATTGTGGTTTTGATCTGCATTTGCTTGATGGCTAGTGATCCTGAGCATTTTTCATGTCTGTTGGCCATTTGGAATTCCTCTTTAGAAAAATATCTGCTTATGTCCTTTGCCCATTTTTTCACTGGGTTGTTTGCTTTGTTGTTGTGGAGTTTCATAATCTCTTTATATTTTCTGGTTATTAATCCTTTAACAATTGAATAGTTTTCAAATAATGTCTCCCATTCTGTTGGTTGCCTTTTCACTTTCCTCAGAGTTTCTTTTGCAGTATAGAAGCTTCTCAATTTGATGTAATTCCATTTGTAAATTTTGGCTTTGATTGCTTGTGCCTCTAGGGCCTTTTCCAAGGACTCTTTGCCTATGTCAATATCTTATAGAGTTTACCAAATGTACTTTAATAATTTGATGCTATCAAGTCATATATTTAGGTCTTTGTTCAATTTTGAGTGGATTTTTGTGTAAGATGTAAAGAAGAGATCTTGCTTCATAATTCTGCAGTGGAAATCTAGTTTTCCCAGCACCATTTATTGAAGAGATTGTCCTTGCTCCAAGGATTGATTTTAGCTCCTTTGTCAAATATAAGTTGGTTGTTGATAGTTGGATTGATTTCTAGCATTTATATTCTGTCCCATTGGTCTATCCATATGTTTTTGTATCAGTACCAAGCTGTTTTAATTATAATTGACCAGTGGTGTGTCTTGAAATCAAGTATTCTGATTGTCCAGCTTTGTTTTTGTTGTATAAGATTGCTTTAGATATCCAGGATCTATTGTGTTTCCATTTGAATTTCAAGCATCACTTTTTCTATACCAAGAAGAATGTACTTGGTATTTTGATTGATATCACGTTGAATCTGTAAATTGCTTTGGAAGTATGGACATTTTGATAATATTTATTATTTCAATCCATGAACATGGAAGATTTTTCCATTTTTTGTATCTTCTTCTGTTTCTTTAATGTTTTGTAATTCTCATCATAGATATTTTTGACATCCTTGGATAAATTTATTCCAAGGTATTTGATTTTTTGTAGCTATTGTAAATGAGATTGATCTTAGAAGTTCTTTCTCAGATGTGGCATTGTCTGTGTATACAAAGGCTGTTGATTTTTGTGCATTGATTTTATGGCCTGATACTTTACCAAAGTCTGCTATGAGTCCCAATCGTCTCTTAATGGAGTCTTTTAGATCCCCTATATATAGAATCATGTCACCTGCACACAGGGATAGTTTGACTTCCTCCTTCCAAATTTGTAACCCTTTGATTTCTTTTTCTTACCTAATGACTCTGGCTAAAACTTCCAGGATATATTGAATAGCAGTGGTGAGAGTGGATATCCTTTTCTGGTTCTGGATCTCGTTGGCAATGTTTCCAGTTTTTCCCCATTCAATAGGATGCTGGTCGTAGGTTTGTCATAAATTGCCTTGATTGTGTTGAGGAATGTTCCTTCTATACCCAATTTGCTTAGCTTTTTCATCATGAAAGGGTATCATAATTTATCAAATGCTTTATCTGCATCTATTGAGATAATCATGTGGTTTTTGTCCTTCAGTTTGTTAATGTGATCTGTCACATATATTGATTTGTGAATATTAAACCATCCCTGCACACCAGAGATAATTTCCATTTGGTATGAGTAATTGGTCTTTCTGACATGTTGTTGGATTTGATTGGCTAAAATGTTTTTGAGGATTTTTACATCTATGTTCATCAGGGAAATTGGTCTGTAGTACTCTTTCTCAGTTTTATCTTTTTTCAGGTTTAGGAATTAAGGTGATGCTGGCTTTGTAGAAAGAATTTGGGAGGATTCCCTCCATTTCAATTGTTTTGAATAGCTTGAGAAGAATTGGAGTTAATTCTTCTTTAAATGTTTGATAGAATTCAGCATTGAAGCCAGCCAGTCCTGGGCTTTTGTTTTGTTTAAAAGGTCTTTATTACTTATTCAATTTCCATCTTTATTATGATTCTGTTTAGGTTTTCTATGTCTTCATGGCTCAATATAGGTAGGTTGTATGTGTCCAAAAAACACTGTTGGGAATCTATAGGCTATTACCAAATGACCAAATATATAGGTCCCTGGAGTTCCCAGAGGTGTGGGAAGAGAGAAAAGATTAGAAAACCTTTTAGTGAAATAATAATAGAAAACTTCCATAATTTGGAGAAAGAAAGGGACTTCCAAGTAGATGAAGTACATAGAACTCCTGATAGACATAAAGAAAAGATTCTAAAATGTGCACAAGAAAATGCCATATTACTTTCAGAAAATTTCCAATTAGACTCACAGCAGACTTCTCATCAGAAACCCTACATGCTAGGAGAGAATGGCAAAATATATTCCAAGTCTTAAGAGAAAAAAACTGTCAACCCAGAATACTGTACCCTGCGAAGCTCTCATTTATGAATGAAGGTTAAATAAAGACCTTTCATAACAAAAAAATTGAAAGAATTTGTCACCACCTATCCAGCCTTGCAAAAGATTCTTAAGGATATGTTGCACACAGAAACACAGAAACATGGTCATCACTACAAAAGAAGGTAAAGGAAGAAATCCTCCCACTAGAAGTACAAAGTAAATCCATAGTAAAAAAATAGGGATATTTATAGAAAAATGTCAGGGCAAAGTCATTACTTACCAATAGTCACTTTGAATGTAAATGGCCTCAACTCTCAAGTTAAAAGACACAGACTGGCTGAATGGATTAAAAAACAAAACCTACAAAAAACACATCTCACCAACAAAGATGCAGGCAGACTGTAAGTGAAAGGATGGCAAAAGATATTCCATGCTAACAGACCAAAAAGAGTTGCTGTAGCCATCCTATTATCAGACAAAGTAGACTTTAATACAAAAAAACTGTTAAAAAGGACAAAGAAGAGCACTTTGTAATGATGAAGGGAACAATTCAACAGGAAGATGTAACTATTATAAATGTATATGCACCTAATTGCAGGGTACCTGACTATTTAAAAGAAATGTTAAGGGATCTAAAGGAGACATAAACCCAATACAACAGTAATGGGAGATATCAGTATACCACTTTCAGCAACAAACTGAGAAACATAGAAGAAAACATAGAAGAAAAGATAGATTCCTCACTTTCCATATCATCAATGAGGGAAAACAAAGAATATCAATACAGATAATATAGTGGTTAAAAGAGGAATCAGGCAATATTATGAATAATTTATTGCATATACATTTGCAATATTGATCATAATATCCCCTATAATATTAATCTGAACATACCCAGAGCAACACAGAACATACTCAGAGCAACAACAGCACAAAACTGACACAGGAACATATAGAAAAATTTCAGTAAATTATACTTTTTAAGAAAACTGAATTTACAATTTGGAACCTCTAACAGCAGTGTCCAAAGGGACCTGGTAGTCTTACTATGAATTTTTCTAGCATTTAAAGAAAAAATCATGCCTAGTTGATGTAAATTCTCCTATCAATATTAGACTAAGGAATATTTACAAATGTGTTTTATATTGTCAACGTAACTCAAGATTGCCATTGGTGATATAACAAATTACTATAAGTTGTAATGTTTTTAAACAATAGAAGTTTGTTATCTTATAGTTCTGCTGACCCAAAATCAAAATGGATCTTACCAGACTAAAATCAACATGATGGAAGGGCTTATTTCTATTTTGTAGTCTCTAGGGGGAAATCTCTTTTTTCAACCTTTAGCTTAAAGAGGCTTCTCATTTCTCATACTCACTGTATCTTTATTCCTTTGTCATAAGATTTATTTTTTTTTATTTGAGAGTCAGTTACACACAGAGAGAAGGAGAGGCAGAGAGAGAGCAAGAGAGAGAGAGGTCTTCCATTTGATGGTTCACTCCCCAATTGGCAGCAACAGCCAGAGTTCTGCTGATCTGAGGCCAGGAGCCAGGAGCCAGAAGCTTCTTCCAGGTCTCCCACATGGGCACAGGGGCCCAAGGACTTGGGCCATCTTGTACTGCTTTCCCAGGCCATAGCAGAGAGCTAGATTTGAAGTGGAGCAGCCTGTTGTCGAACCGGTGCCCATATGAGATGCTGGTGCTTCAGGCCAGGGCGTTAACCTGCTGTGAAACAGTGCCGGCCCCATATGTTTCTTCTAATTTCAAAGCCAACAATGGAGGGGAGCATCCTATATCACATCTCTCTGGTCCTGTTTCCATAACCATATCTTCTTCGACTACAGCCAAGAAGAATGTCTCACTTTTAGGAATCCCATGAATACACCGGAGCCATCCTATCATCTAAGATTCGCTCCCTATTTCAGCTTCCATATATATTTTTTTAAATGTATTTATTTTCATTTTATTCAAAAGACAAAAGAGATAGAAGGACAGATAGATAAATATAGACATAAGAAGTCTTCTCTCTGCTGGTTCATTTCCTAAACGCCCTTAACAACTGACACTAGGTCAGTCTGAAGCCAGGATTAGGAAATTCATCTGGTTCTCCTGTATAGGTGACAGCAACTCAAATACTTGAATCATCACCTGCTTTCTCTGATTTTGTGCATTAGCAAGAACTTGGAATTGGAAGCAGAACTGAGACTTGAACCCAGCATTCTGACAGAGGATTTGGACATCTAAGTGCTTTCTTAAAAGTTATACCCTCTCCTAGCTTCATTTACCCCCACAGGATCTTTATTTTAATCAAATTTGCAAAGCCCCTTTTCCAAAGAAGGTAAAACATACACAGGTTCTGGGAGTAAGCATGTGGACATCTTTGGGAAGCCTTACCTACTACACCATGGAAACAGAGTAAACCTAAAAGACATTGTTAGAAATGGAAAGAAATGACCCTTATCCCTCATAAATACAGACACAAAGCCCTGAACAAATAGCAAATAACACCAGTTATGTATACATTTTCTATTTCATTATGGGTATTAGAAAATTGGACAAATTACATGGTATAACACTTTTCATATATTAAATAACAGGTAGACTATTTTAGCTATTTCTGAGGAAAAAAACCACAAATGATACCAATTATTTACTGTATTTGCTATCTCACGATAAGATTAAAAATGAGAAAAATTATATGAATCAGCATTTTTCATATATTAGACAATAGGTAGAGAAGGATAGTTATGCCCAAGAGAAGGAAAATTGACAAGGAGACCCCAGAAACTGTCCTGGATTTTTCCACTGAAACATTTTGCAGACAATGGTCCAAGCAGAGAAACCTAGTTAGAGTGAAATGTACTTCCTACATTGGGGAGATTTAGGTGGAATTCAGGGGCCCTAAAGTTTCTGGCATATGTATGCCAGAGTAACAGAGAAGAAGCAATGGAAAAATGCCAGAATAGAATCTATTGATATTGTTTGCTAAATAATGAGATACATACAATAGGAGAATATTTCTGAGGCTAGTCAAAAATAAATTCCACGTTGTAGTTAGCTGGAAATGCCTCAGAGTTCACACATGGTTCAGGGGCATTGGAGTTCCAGCCAGCCAGAACTGAACACCCGAGGCAGTCCATAGAAATCCCAGAAGGACCAATTCTAAATTGAAGACGAAAACTTGCCCTAAAAACTAGTAAACATCTGCTATAAGAAAGCTGATCACTAAGTAACAAAAAGTTTAAGTTCATCTGCAAGGAACTTCCTTGTCTGCTAAAACAAAACCCAAGATTCTTTAATGTAGCATTATCTGATAGAAGTTTATGCAATGTTGAAACATTCTTTTTCATTGTGCAAAATAGTGGCCACCTAAACAAATTATTAAGCACCTAAAATGTCACTAGTGTAACAGAGTAGAATTTTAAATTAAATATATATAAATTTATTTAAATAGCTACTAAAAATGTATCTAATGGTGACATGATTAACCACGACAACTTAAGACATATTAAAACTCAGATATTGAACTACATATAATTAACAAGGTAAAGCATCCAATACTAAATTAAGAGAAATTCAAGAAAGTTACAAGTTACTAACCATACTGGGAAAATTAGGCAATAGGAAGCCATAGAAGTTATGGAATTATAAAGTGAAGTTAATCACAAAAAAGACAGACTTGAAAAATATGAGAAGAAAAGGAACAGCATTTTCATAGACTTATTTAATTGATTTCTTAAAACATGCTAATCAATGAGTCAGTGATCATTGATCTTTGTACATTACTATAATTATAGAATATATGGCTGGCAAAGTACTTTACATTTCTGAAATTTTGTGAGCCTATTCTGACATGTTATTTAGAGAAAACATACCAAATGCTAGTTAATGATTTCATTAGATCTTGCTGGTTTTAACTTCTGATCTGACTATTCCTGCTGTTTTTTTTTGTTTTTTTGTTTTTTTTTTTTTTTTTGGTTGGAATTCATAAGTTAGATCTTTTTCTCTTAGAGAAAATTTAAGATTTACCCACCTAAGGCAAGATTTCTTCTTGATGGATTTTTTTTTGCATTTTTATGAACTAATTCCATGAGATTTATATTGTTCTTTTATGAATTTACATCCCGAGAAAGTGTACACAATGTATTTTAGACATGTGTATGTTGTTTTGTATATGACTGGATCATTTAACACAAACATCAAACAATAGTTTGACTTATAAGAAAAACTAGATTCAAAAATGCAATTAAAAATTAAAATTTAGATTAGGTAAAGATACTTCTTTGACATTTTTAAAATGATATTTTAGTTGTCATATTTGTGATCACTTTTATTCATCAAATAATTTAATTCTATGAGGTTCTCTTAAATTAAATAAGGTTAAATTATACTAAGAATTTATTTTTGATTCTTCATCTAAAGCCACCAATTAGTGTAGCATTTGGGAGAAAACACAGAGTGACTATGAAACTTTGGCCATAGAAATGGAAATATTTTCAGAGCTCAGAGACTATTGACAACTTAAAGTTCATCTGTCACTAAGCTCATATATTTCAAACTTAGTTATAGTGAAAAATATAAAAGCTATAATTCAGTATTATTCTACTTCCATCACAAAAGATTAATAATTATTTAATGATATTCTTTATTTTATGTGAAGATAGTTTGTGAAATATTTCCCTTGGTAATTTTATAATCATTCAATAAGTTTTTTTAAATAACAAGAAAATCACTGTGGCATAGCAGGTTGAGCCACCACTTTCAACCCTGACGTATCAAAGCAGCATGCTGGTTCAAGTCCTGGCAGCTCTACTTCCTGTCACCCTTTCTGGCCTATGTGCCTGGGGCTCTACCACCCTTTGTGAAATATCAAAATGGAGTTCCTGGCCTGTGGCTTCGACTTGGTCCAGTCAAGTCTGTTGCAAGCATTTCAGCAGTGAACCAGTGGTTGGAAGATCTCTCTCTTTCTCACTCTTTCTCTCTGTCTCCCTCCTTTGCTTGCTCTTTCTCTGCCTTCCAAATAAACAAATTAATTCATCTTTAAAAATATAAACAACTATTTCAAGATTGATTTCAGCTCTTTTAAGTTTGTTATCATAAAATCTTAAGGTTTGAAAACAATTTATACTTTTCAATGTTTATTTAACTATTTTATGTACTTGAAAGATAGAGTAACAGAGAGAGATATTTTCCATCTCTGGTTCACTCTTCAGATGCCTGAAGCAGCCAGGGGTGGACCATCTGCCAGGAGCCCTGGACCCCTCTGCATCTCCCACATGGGTGGCAAGGATCCAAGTACTTGAGTCATTATCTTCTGCCTTCAATGGTGCTCATTAGCAAGAAGTTGGAATGAAAATGTGGAGTGCTTTGGGCTTGAATTACACACTCCAATATGACATGATATGTGGGCATTCCAAATGGCAGCTTATCCTGCTGGTCCCTGTAAATCAGAAATTCCAAATGTAGTATGTATCTAAATACAGAGCAATAGAATAATGTATTTTTGTGACCTTTGTAATGTAGATGTATCTTATACATTAATTTCATGAAATAATAACACTCTAAACCTTTTACATGTTAAAAAAATATATAATACAGGGGCCTGCGTTGTGGTGTGGCATATGGGGCTGCCACCTACAATGCTAGCATCCCATGTAGGTGCCAATTCAGCTCCTGGCTGCTCCTCTTCCTGTCCCACTCTCTGCTGTGGCCTGGGAAGGCAGTGGAGGATGGCCCAGGTCCTTGGGACCCTGCTCCCAGGTGGGGGACCCAGGGGAGGCTCCTAGCTCTCGGCTGTTGCAGCCATCTGAGGAGCGGGCCAGAGGTTGGAGGACCTCTCTTCTCTCTTCTATCTGTCTCTCTCTCTCTTTCTCTTTCTCTCTCTCTCTCTCTCTTTGCCTCTGCCTCTGCCTCTCTGTGGCCCTGCCTTTCAAATAGATTAATAAATCTAAAAAAAAAAAAAAATACCAAAAAAGGTATTCTAACCCTCAATCAAAAATACCCAGGTATCTACTTTTGTCATTATACTTACTTATCCTACATGATAAATATATTTAATTTTCATAAAAGCAAAATGAGCCAACAATAAAGCCTCTTTGATATAGTCTATTTCCTTTGTTTACTCTGTCATGTCACATTCATTAAGGAGATATTTATTTATTTTTGACAATTACTATTATTTACAAAACACTGCAGTGACTTTAAGCACATAAAGACCATAGACACTTAGATCTCAGTTAATTTACAATTTATCATTATGATTTGAGTTTAACTTTTCAAGACATTTACCATATGTGCTTCAATTCCCTATTCTGAGAAGGTGCCTGGGTGCTGTATGCTCCCTCTCTCCACTCTGGGGATGTTTGTTATGCAAAGCTAAAATCAAACTCTGATTGCAAGCGACAATCTTCCTATCTTGATTTTCCAAATTAATCCTGAGTTCTATGATTGGATTTTGGTGGGTGGCTAGGAAAGAGCTTTTTTCTTTAACATCAGCAAAAAATGAAATTTCCCAGTGTCTGGGAAATGAAATGAATTAGAATTTTTTTTTTTTTTATTCTGAGGCTGATTTCTCCCAGACCTAGCTAAGATTTGTGTGCCCCATGTAGAACAAAAGCAACAGATGCCTGAGTTGTAGGGTGACTTTCTTGTTATACAAGGTACATTTCAGGAGAGCCTGCATGTTCAGATGATCAGTTACCATACTCCCCTATGAGGTCTACATAACTACAGCATGACAGTTCCAGGACCGTTAGAGAGTCTAAAAATTAACTGACATGGAATTCACTGCTGATTCACCAGGGTTGGGTTATAGAATCAGATTTAATTTGATTTAAAGGGATTAATAGCTTGTGATATTTTTATGGAACCAAATTACTAGAGTAGGGATCACAACTTTCACAGGTAGATTTTGGAAAGTACTGATAAATTGAGTTTGATTGCAATCCAAAGCACGTTTCTAGAAGTACATACACCAACAGAAAACTATGCTTGATGATCTTCATTTCTGAGTGCATCTGGAATATGCTTGTTATTCAGTAATGCCTCGCTTGGGAATCTCGATAACCAGGTAGTAAAACATGTGCTACAATCCAGCTGCTAAATGATAATGTCAATAAATGGTTGGATAACAAGACAAAAAGCAGACAGCATTTATTTTCAGTACATTGGTAATGACGTACTTCTTTTTTTGCCATGGCTAATATTCCGTATTTTACTGACATCTTTGAGGAATATGTTTATTTATTCCTTCATTCAATAATATTTCCTTAGTTCTTTCAACGCATCAAACACAGTCTATGGACAATCTCCTTGCTATTCTCATGAACTCGAAGTCTTCAAACAACTTGCAGTTGTTGAGTTCAAATAACTGTCAGTAAGATAGTAACAAATGTGCACAGAATAAATGACACATTCAAAAGTTTTAATTAAAATGATTTAAGGAAGATATTATGCAAAGTGGTGTGAGCAGATTTAAGGGATATTAAATTACTTAGGGATTATCAACAACAAACACTTATCACTCTGCCTGAAGGGACAAGGGGAACCCATGATGAACTTGAGCTGTAGAAGCACCACTCAACTAAAAAACTAGCTGTAAAGAAATGCAGCCACATGCAGTACTGTGCAAAAAATGGAAGTGTGTGTGAGGGTTGCAATTACCCTATTACCCTAGCCTCTTTTTCTTCCACCCTCCAGTCTTCTGATGTTACACCACACTGGTTGAATTTAACTGTAATCAGGAGGGCAGCATAAAAGTCAAACTCATAGGGAAAACGTCAACAAAAATAACGAAAATGAATCTTGGAACAGAAAGAACCGTCAACACAGCCCATGTTCTTGTCCTTAATTGACTTCAACTAAATGTTGTGTACCTAATATAGAAGAGATAAAGTTTATTATATAATTAGAAAGTGATGCCTATTCGGTTTTGCTCACACATGGAACCTAAATTTAATGTTAACCACCAACAAATTCGCTCTTATTAAACACAGCAAGGCAGAAAGAGAAGAAAAGTGAATCTGAAGGGTGAAGGGAAAATATCCAATACATGCAGCAGGTCCAAAATACCAAGGAAGAAGCCATTAAACTGGGAAGGGTTCAGAAAAGGTTCATAGGAGAAATACTCAAATTATGTTAGGAAGGCAAATACGCTGCTGTTCACAAAGACATAGGAATAAAGATGATGCAAAATCAGGAAGGTTTGAAATAACAGGATGTTTAGAACTGTCACAGTATAGGAGGAATCATTGTTGGCAAATTGAAAACATAAATTCAGACAGAAAGTAAAGGTCTACCTAGCCATTCATCAGATAGTAGCAAAGTCAGTATCAAATTTAGACGGAAACAGTATTGCTCTCAAATACAAATGATAATTGCAAATTATCTTAATAATCCCTTTTTTGCCTGATGATTGCTTGCTTACTCAATAGCTTCGTTTTCTAAAATTGTAGGCCATCAGAAACTTTGGTAACTAAGGGATCTAAGGCATTTTGACGCTCATGAGTTCCAACTCCTATCCAGACACCCAGCTTTAGATAAGGATTTCTGTACCCAAACTTCTACATCTTTCTTAACTTATACTTTTCTAAAGAAATAGGATTTCAGATTCACTTTGCAGTCCAGATCAAGTGTTGATTCACACTGATGTGCTATGCTCCAAATGTATTAGAGCAATATTTTATTTAAGAAACAACACACCAATTGCTTCAAATTTTATTACTTTCCCCAATCCTATAAAAGTCTATCTTTCCTTCAGTTACTGACAGATTTCTTGTTTCCTCCACTGTGCTATTGGTAATTGATCAATTAACCAGATTTTTTTTTTTTGGTATACAGGTTTTTCCATGGTGGTTAGACAAGGAATGTTGATTGAAAACACCAAAACAAACTAAGAAAACCATATAATGAAATAAATTACTGCTATTGCATATGTAGTCCCTTCAAGCCTGAAGTCACTTCAAAGTCCCTCTTACTCTAATTGCATTTCTTGTTCACTCCATTATTTCCCCAGTGGAATCTGATTGCAAGTCTACTATAGTGCTTATCATATATTTTCTTCTTTTTGCATGGTTTATACTACATGGGATTGCATCACTTCATTTTAACGTGAGATTTTGCCATTGTGGAATTATTGCTTATATATGATATGCTTGTCAGTCAATGTCAGGAACAAACTACTATTCATAAATGCTCACAGAATGAGTGAATTTGGAAGGATAATGTGGCCAAAATCATATGACAAATTATCCATTTCAGTTAGTAGATCATCATACCAACAATACAAATATACCATAGCATTTCAGTGCTTAAGAATATAATGATTCAGAATTTTCTTGGCTGGGAAACCAAAAATGAATTAATCATTCAATATTGTTGCTGGGTTAATAAAAGAAATTTAAATAATATTCTTTTTAAAACAGAAAATGAATAACCAAAAAATCTATCTTATATTGTTTTAATTGGCATATAAATTCTATATTAAATGATATAACAAGTGCAATTTTTATATAATTAGGAAAAATATTATTTGCAGTGAGACATGCTTTAAAGGGAAATAATGAAAACTGAAGTTAGTACAAAGTAATCAAGCATATGAAAGTTTTTACAATATAGTCTGAACAGTTGAAAAAGATATCCATGCGTATTCAGAGGAACAAAGTCAAGAAAAACATGTTCTTAATGAAGTCTTTTTAAACTGTCATGCAAAATAAGCCCTAGCTTTGTTTTGTGTTATTCTGGAGTTTACTGTAAAGGAAGTAAAGGAAGAAAGACTGAAACTCAACAAAAGTCTGTAATGATTTCAACTACCTGTAAATAGAAATGATGACCTTCAAGGATGAAAAGCTTTCATGCTTAGTCAGATAAACACATTCATAGAGAAAGGTCACATGTTGCAATGAAAAATGACCTGAATGACCACCTTGATATCTTTCAGTTATGCAAGGTATTGGTAAGGGTGATGATTTTCTGATTCTTACTGTTAATTTTCTAATTGTCTTTACTTTGATCTGGGGACAATTCTGCAGCGTGTGAAGAATATCACAGACTTTCTTTTCTACAAAACTGTTGAAATATGGATACTTATACAATTACTAGAATAATAACCTCAGGCTATTTCCCCCACTAAAGATTGATCTATATAACCAACTCACTTCTCAAAGAAAAATTCCCAATACTGCTCCGGGAACACAAGAATTATTCTTTATGTAAATTGAACCTTGAGTTACTTTAGTACAATATCATTTATTAGTAAAATATAATGGGTAGGGATTTGATTAAACTGAATCTGTTTCCAAAGATCATTTAAGCTCGTTAAACTTTAAAATCTGAATTGTATTTATGAGTGCAGGGCTTCTGAAAATACACTATTTGGAAAATCACGTGGCGTGTTCGGTAAACATTATCTCTCTGGTTCAACCACAGGAACTAAATATTATAGTTCAGGATATCTTCTAGTAATTTGTACATTCAAAAATAATCCCAAATGAGTCAGACTTAGGCTGTACCCTTGAGAAACTGATCTGGGAAACATAATGGCATGCAATAAGAATGATACAAAGCCAAAATATCCAGGTTAGGTACAAAAGACAACTGCAAGTACTGTTATTTTCAAATTTCTGAATTTCTTCTCTCTGTTGGTGAAAGAAAACCACACTGCTAATGCAGCACAAAACTCATTAATTTATTATTCCATGTAAAAAATTAACTTCTGGGGCCAGCGTTGTGGCATAGCAGGTTAAGCTGCTGTGACACCAGAATTCCATATGAGCAATGGCTCAAGTCCTGGCTGCTCCACTTCTGATCCAGCTCCCTGATAATGCGCCTGGGAAAGCAGTGGAAGATGGCTCAAGTGCTTGGGCCCCTGCACCCATGTGGGAGACCTGAAAGAAGCTCCTGGCTCCTCACTTTGGCCTCGCCTTGCCCCGACTGTTGTGACCATTTGGGAATTGATCCAGCAGTTGGAAGATCTCTTTCATTCCCTTCCTCTCAAGCTGTAATTCTGTCTTTCAAATAAATGAAATAAATAAATCATTAAAAAATTAGCTTTCATATAAGAAATTTAGATTTGAAAGCAAAGAGAAAAAGAGCTTTCTATAAATAGAATCATTACTTTAATACACCACATTCTTCTTTCATGTCTCCTTCTTCTAAAGTATTAGTTTTGAAAATCAAACCAATTTACCTTCTGACAGAATCTATTTCAAATGCTATTTAATGCTAAGGAAAAAATGTAGCTCAATTCCCAGTTTATGTTCCAAAATCAGTTCACATTTCAATTCAAATCTGGACAACAAAAAACTTTCTTAAAATATCATCGCTCTGCTGCCTTTTTTTATTTTACTTGAAAATGTTTGTTTTACTTTAGATAATTCTAATGTTACTTAAAAGAAAATTGGACTTCTGCATCAGATGAAAACTGTGAGTAGGTATGCTACAAAAGGAATTAACAGAAGGAAATAACAGTTGCATATTGGGAGCTGGCATTATCAACTGGAATTAAAAACCAATCTTTTGAACATTGCTAAAACAAAGCCACTTCATCTTGATAATACTTCAAATTGCTCTGTTTTCTCATTGAAAAATGTTTTATACTTGATTCTTCTTGCTTTAAGTAGAAAGACTTGTTTTACTGTAGAAAGACTTGGATGAATGCCTAAATATCCACTGTCTCTAGGGCATCCATTGGTTGTGCTCAGGTCCCTTTGTCCTTTACTGTAGATGGTGGCATCAGATTCTCTAATGTTGCTTCCTACCCACTCCGTACCATTTCAATAGAAGCAGCCATACTGTATGTATATGAGGCTCAGTTTGCTGTCTTCAATAGAATCATAAACAGTGGAACTGTGCAGTGAGGCACCTTTCTACCATATGTATTGAACAGCATAAAAATCAAGTTTGATCATTATAACCTTAGAAGTATTATATTCTCCAGGGTTGGAGTTGAGGAGTGGGAGATAAGGAGAATGAAGAAGTAAAATAAAAGGAAAGAACTGTCTTGATCAGCAACACAGTAATCTAGCATTGGTTTCCTGTGGTCATAGGATATGACTGAAATTGACCCTTTTATTATTAAGGTATGTTCAGTTGTCTCTTTAGTGCCTCCATTGGAATGATACCCACAGGTAGGAAGTCCTTCTGCTTGGCTGACTTCTAAGGCACCTCCAGTTACTGCATCCAAAGGGATATTTTCTGCCACTTGGGACTCAGATAACTTCTCCAAAGATAAAAGGACCTTTGAATGAGATTACATAGGATTATTTTTTAAAGGTAGACACGCAGAGAGATATATATTCCCTCTGTTCAAGCAGTCCCCAAATCCCCACAACAGCTGGGGCTGTGTCAGACTGAATCCAGGAGCCAGGAACTCAACCCAGGTCTCCCATGTGGGTGGCAGTGACCCAAGTACTTGAGGTATAACCACTGCTTTCCAGGGTGTGCACTAACAAGAAGCTGGAGTTGGAAATTGAGACATGAGTAAACTCATGGACTCCAACCATGGGATGTGGACATCCAAAATAACATCTTAATTGCTAAGCCCAATGCCAGTCCCAGAATAGTAATTTTTTAAAATATTTTATTTATCTGAGAGATAGAATTACAGACAGTGAGAAGAAGAGACAGAGAGAAAGGTCTTCCATCCGCTGGTTCACTCCCCAAATGGCCGCAATGGCCGGAGCTGTGCCAATCCAAAGCCAGGAGCCAGGAGCTTCCTCTGGGTCTCCCATGTGGGTGCAGGGGCCCAAGCACTTGGGCCATCTTCTACTGCTTTCCCAGGCCATAGCAGAGAGCTGGACTGGAAGAGGAGTAGCCAGGACTAAAACCGGCGCCTATATGGGATGCCTGCGCCTCAGGTGGAGGATTAACCTACTGCACCACACTGCTGGCCCCAACCCAGAAGAGTACTTTTAAAACCACTAAAGTTCTAGCATGACTATCATGGCTTGTATATTTGTTTTTAGAAAATCTTGCATATTTGATTACTACATTTTTTGGTGAAATCACATGCCTCTAATTTAAGATTTATTTATTTATTTTGAATGTTGAAGTTACACAGAGAGAGGGAGAGACACACACAGAGAAAGAGAGAAAATCCCTTCTGCTGGTTCACTCTCCAGTTGGATACAATGGCCAGCACTGGACAGGCTGAAAACAGGAGCCTGAAAGCCCATCTGAGTCTCCAACATGGGTGCAGGGGCCCAAACACTAGGCCCATCTGCTGCTGCTTTTCCAGGCCATTGGCAGGGAGCTGGATTAGAAGTGGAGCAACTGGCAGGAACCGGAACCGGAGACCAGGTGGGATGCTGGTGTTGCACGACTTTACCTACTATACCACAATGCTGGCCCCACATTCCTCTAATTTAAATTGTAGCTCTGTTTCCACAAGCAGCTTCTGATGTTGGATATTTCTGTCTCTACAGTGTTTTCACAGATATTTCTTTCATCAATTCTTTTGTTGCCAAAATCCAGAGGGCACATCTTGTTTTATCTGAAGATTTTCTTTGAATCATTTTTCACTGCAGGTGAGCAAAAAAGTGGGATTCATGGAAGACAATTAATTCCCTATAGAATCCTTTAATCTTCCACCATATTTTGGAGACATCTGCAACTTTCTTATAGGCTTCAATTCAGGGTCTAAGAGAACACAACCACATTTATATTAATATCATATTGTAGCTTGCCCAACTTACAGTCTATGGGTTCCCACATTCCTTGTTTCATGGCCTCCTCGGATTGCCCAAGCCAAACATGACCAGCTGAGCCTTCTTCACATTCCATTATGGTAATGCTGATGCTCCCTCCTCTTGGATCAACTTTTAAGGACCTTGATGATTCTATTGAGCTCACATGGAAAATCTAGGATAATCTTCTCATTTAAAATTAGCTAGTAAGAAACCCTCATTCCAACTGCAATCTTAATTCTACTTTACCATGTAACATAATACATTCACAAGTTCCAGCCATTAGGATGTGGATACTTTTGGAACATTGTTTTTCTACCATGATCTCCTTTGGAAAACTTCATTCATTATCTCACTTTTTAGTATGGGAGCTGTTAGAAACTCTTGCTTCAGTACTTCAGATAAAACTGAGCCTAAAAGAATTGACTTTACTTCTTGTTAAATATATATAAATACATATACAAACAGACATAATTTGTGACTACAAGTACAATTGATATTAACTCAGCTTCTTCTGCACAAAGGAATTGGTAGAATAACCATTAGTGGGCTGATCTATTGTGTAACATCATCTCTGACCTTTGAAAAATTCTATTTCATTTAATAGTCAATAACTTTCATCAGGATATGTTTTATTATGGTTTATGTATAAATTAACTGTGAATTAGTATCAATATCTTTCTTTTTTCAGAGCTTGACTTAAACTAAAATGCTCATTAACTTTTTTCAGAATGTTTACATATATATTTATTTGAGAAACAAAGAGGACAGTAAGAAAGGGGGAGGAAAGTAAGAGAGTACACTCCCATCCACTGGTTCATCCCTCAAATCCCTCTGATGAGTCAGGCTGGGCTAAGGTAAAAGCCAGAAGCTGGGAACTAAATCCATGAAGTCAGGAACCAGAGTCAGGAATGAAATTCAGGTACTCTGATATGGGACAGGGTCATCCTTTTTAAAATTTTTATTGCTATAAAGAACAGATTTCATGTATATATAGGTCAAATTCTAAGAAGACAACCATATGTCCCTGCTTCTTTCCTTACTGCAATTTGCGTATTTTTTTTTCAATTTTTTTTAAAACATGATTTCAGTCCATTCTATAGTTCTAGGATTAATGCACCACTAACCATGATATTAAACAAGTGAAAAGTGTGAAGATGGCAGTTCCATAGGAGTATAAACAAGGGCAAAGAAAGTCAAATCAGAACATATCTGTTTCATTCATATACACTTTTTCTATTCTATATTTACTACATATTAGAGAAAACATATGACATTTCTCTTGTGGGGACTAGCTAGATTCACTAAGCATAATGATTTCTAATTGTATTCATTTTGAGCAAAAGACAGGATTTCATTTTTTTATGGTTGAGTACAATTCCATAGTGTATATATACCACATTTTCTTTATCCAGTCATCAGTTGATGGACATCTGGGTTGATTCCACACCTTAGCTTTTGTGAATTAAGCTGCAATAAACATGGATATCAAATAACTCTTTCATATGCTGATTTAATATATGTTTGGGTAAATTCCCAAGAGTGGGATGGCTGGATCTATGGTACATCTATTTTCAAATTTCTGAGGAATCTCCATATTGTCTTCCATAATTGTTGTGCTAGTTTACATTCCCACCAACAGTGGATTAGGGTGCCTTTTTACACACATCCTGG